>NC_141685.1:159643188-160843188 GCF_964263255.1 Lissotriton vulgaris
AGTGAAAGGGAAGGAATGTGCTGTTTCTATCTGAGTGAGTGGATTTGTGAGTGGCTCTTTGTATGAGTCATTGGTTGTGTGAGTACTGGTATGGGTCTGTCAACGGGTATGTGAGGGGTTATGTAGGGTTGGGATTGGGTGTATGAGAGGTTCTATGGGGTAGGAGTGGGTGTGTGTCTGTCTGTATGTATATGCAAGTGGTTGTATTGGTGAGTGAGTGGGTACATGAGTGGCTGTATGGGTGACTTAGTGGGTATGTAAGTGGCTGTGTGAGTAAGTGGATTTGTGAGTGGCTCTTTGGATGAGTAATTGGTTGTGTGAGTACTGGTATGGGTCTGTGAATGGGTATGTGAGGGGTTATGTGGGGTTGGGTGTCTGAGAGGTTCTATGGGGTAGGAGTGGGTGTGGAAGTATCTGTCTGTATGTATATGTGAGTGGTTGTATTGGTGAGTGAGTGGGTGCATGAGTGGCTGTATGGGTGACTTAGTGGGTATGTAAGTGGCTGTGTGAGTGAGTGGATTTGTGAGTCGCTCTTTGGATGAGTCTGGTTATGTGAGTACTGGTATGGGTCTGTGAATGGGTATGTGAGGGTTTATGTGGGGTTGGGATTGGGTGTATGAGAGGTTCTATGGGGTAGGAGTGGGTGTGTGGTTGTTTCTGTGGATGTTGTCATTACAGAAGTCACTGACCATGTCATGAGTGATGCAATATGTGAGGTCATAAGCAGTGCATTGCAGAGGCATATGTTATAGTTAGCTCAGGTAACTATACCAGCTGAATTTCTATGTTTTGTACGAGTTAAACCTGAGCCTAACTCTAACGTCCCTGTAACCTGTAGTTTTTTCAGTGAATATATATATGTATGCTCCACGTGCATTCTGCCTTGCCTGTCACTCCTGAGAAAACAGCCACACCAAAGCAGTAGTATTTGATCCCTGGTATTTATTTGGCAAACGAAACTGCCGCGTTTCGATCTGACAAACTTTTTCACATAACCCTGTTTTTCTCTATGTTCATTGCATTTATACAACGTGGAAAAATGCGTTCAAGTAAACATAAACAAAATACTTCACATTCTGTGATTTCTCCTCAACTTTTTGTCAACAAAATCTTTATCAATGACGTACAAAAGCTGTTATTTAATAAACTAAGCGTTACCAATAATATTGACTTTAGCCACCATATATTAGGTATAGTACAGTTTCTATGACAGTTGTTCACCTATGTTTGGGTCGTTTCTGAATTATATTTTGATACAAAATTTCTTGTTAGAGTCTAGTGCCCTAATTCAAAACTGACAAACAAAAGCTGCTGTGCTTAAGGGGATAGTACCCAAATGAAACTAAATTGTACTTCCACCTCAGTGAATAAAAAAAGGTGTTGCCACATGGAGGTCGCCTTCTATAGTCTCCTTAACGCTACCAGCCGATGTGCATGCAAGCTCCAAAATGTCTATAAGGGAGAAAAAGAACAATTTAGTATACCAGCTTAACGTAAGTACAACCTAAGTACAGTCTTCTTTGTGTTGCATCTTGGGAAACCATTATAAGAGGAGAAAATATTATCGATGATGAATGTGATATGTCTTCAGAAAGAAATATATACATTTGTGACAATTAGAAATATCATCAAAAGAAAAGAAAAATGAGTTATGCATAGGAGCTTCTAATTTACAAGTGTGTGTAAAGTTCTTCGTCCTGGTTCATATCATGTGGAGCGAGACTTCCTGCTTGTAGTATGTACCTAGATTCTATTCTGTGTAATGCAGTAGCTCTGTTGCCACCCCTAGGGTGTTTCACAACTGTATCAATGCCAAACAATCTGGCTTTTGTCCAGTCTCCATCACGGTGTTCCCTGAAGTGTCGTGCTGTGCTGTAGCTCATGTCTGCATTTGTGATGGCATGCCAATGTTCGAGTATATGCTTTTGTATGGGAAACGTAGTCAACCCTATATACCATCTGTCACATGGGCAGATGATTACATATACTACATAGTCTGTTTCACATGTGATTAGTTTAGTGATACAGTGTTTCTTCCTAATCCTGTCTAAGGTAATCTCATAGACATTAGGGCTGCATTTGCATGCCTTGCAGTGACCGCATTTTCTGAAACCTCAAATCTGTTGCAACCAAGTTTATCTGTTACTTGTGTAATGGCTGTGTACTAACATGTCTTTTATGGAAACATTTCTCTTAAAAGTGATGTTGGGTGTATTTGCCTATCTCCGTTCTCAAGGTGGTATCATGTGTTAGTATTGCCCATCTACTCTTTAAGATCCTGAATAAGTTGTTTGTGTGACATGTAAACTTGGTGATAAATTGTATCGGTTCTTTGTCAGGTTCACTTGGTATGTGTGGTTTTCCTTGTAAAAGTTCATCTCTCAATTTTTCATCAGCCCTTATGCTAGCTTTTATAAGGCTTTTCATAGGATACTTTCTGGCACTAAGGCGATCTGTCCTGTTTGGTTCTCCTATAGCCTTAATTGGTGCTATTGTTTATTTTGGCTCTGACAAAACTTGCTATAGGGGATACTACAGCAGTAGCTTGGTGGATGATAGATCCGAAAGGAGGATCGAGTTGCCAGCAGTGTACTTCCTATAGAGATCAGTCTGGAGTGTGCCATTTTTTAGAGAAACTTTGATATCAAGGAAATCCACTGTTTCCTGGCTGTAAATCATGGTGAATCTCAGATTGATGTTGTTATTGATGACAGATAAAAAGATTTCAAGGTCTTCCTCGCTCCCCTCCCAAACGAGGAAGACAGCATCAATATACCTGAGCCTCACACTTATTTGATCAATTAATCTATTCTGATCTTGATTCCATAGGACGTGCTCCTCCCATCAGCCCACTAAAAGATTGGAATAGCTGGGGGCAAAGCATGTCCCCATGGCTGTTCCTTGTATTTGCTTATAGAATGTATTTTCAAAGAGGAAAATGTTCTCCTTTAGACAAGTTTCGATAATTTCCATGTTCATCTGTGTGTGTTGTAGTACCTTACCAACTCTCATTCTTAGAAAGTATTTGCAGGCATTCATTCCATCTTGATGCCTAATACTTGTGTACAGACTTTCCACGTCTAAGCACTCTAGCCAACATTCCTTGTCCCAACACAGATTATTGGATTTTTGGATGAATTCTTGCGTATTTCTGATGTAGTAATCCAAATTCTGTGCATATGGCGCCAGAAAATGATCTACATATATTGAAGTATTCTCAAAAATACTATTTTTTGAGGAAACAATAGGACGAACTGGTGGGTTTAGTGCATCCATTCCTTATGCACCTTTGGTAACTGGTAGAGTGTGGGGATAGTAGGTGTTTCATTTTATAAGAACTGTAGTTCATCCCAACTGAGTAGTTGGTGTTCATGCTATTCCAGTAGTCTTTCTTTATAGTGTGTAATTACATTTTGTAAATATTCCCTGTCAGTTCTACCGTAACAGGTGCTATTCCTCACCTGTCTGAGTCCCTCTTTTACATAGTTCTCTCTACACATTATCACTATGTTGCCCCCCTTCTCAGAGGGTTTAATTACTACTGTCTGATCTTTCTGTAACTCAGTTAATGTGTTCCATTGTCTCTTGTTCAAGTTACTCTGTTTCAAGTATTATCTACTTAGTTAGTGTCTGAGAATTCGTCAATATTGTCTTGGGGTAGTTGGGGTATGGATCTAGATGGCATTCTAAAATTCGTCGCCTCAGTTCCCCCTGTGTCGATACCAAGGATGTTGTTAATATGGTCAATGTTAGTGGGATCTAGAGAGTCATTGGAATTACTAGATATGATTGTGGTCTCTTCCATTCCTTCTAAATTGTGTACTGTTTGTAATATCTCAAGGTCTCTTATTGTAAGGGCAGTCTGGCGAGATGTAGTTGTTTTTGTCACATCAATTATTTCCCTGTTTGGACGTAATGCATGCATTTTGTACAATTTCAACTTCCTAACAACCTTAAATAAATAAATCCTTAATTGTGCATAATTTACTTGTCATGTAGGACAAATGGATAGTCCACGTTTAAGAGCCTCAATGTTCTCATGTTAGATTTGTGTTTTATAGAGGTTTATTACCGTTACTTCCTTCGATTGTACTGCCATAACTTGTTCTTTCCTTGCTGGCTCAGTATTCCCATTCCACTGTTTGTTTGCCTACATTGCCTTCTTCTCTGACTTTCACTTTTGTGCCCCTTCATTTGCCTCTCTGTTTTGCCTGAAATGAGTGTTCATTTTCTTTTTGTAGCATCACAAATGAAATCTTTGGTGCCATATTGTTTCTCAGGTCTTCCAACGATCCGGGTTCAGAGCTCTCTTCCATGCCTTAGTCTGATATTCTCTGCTCCATTGCTCCAAGTGCTCTATCTTTAGCAATTTATTGGTGGGCTTTATCACTTTTTTGGCAAATGTCGGAATCATTCCTACTGCCTAATCCAGTTCATCCCGAAGGAACTTGCGTTGTTTGTGCTCTATTACATCCTTTTCATGGGTCTTTTAGAGTCTACAATTGGCTTAAGTATTTTCTTAACGGCTTCCTGATCTATTTCTTTCTCAAATTCATCCATTATGCCCTTGATTTTAGTTGTTAGTTCCATGTGCTCTATCCATGCACTCTTGATCGGATTAGTATTTTCTGTCCAATCGTTCAGTAGCTCAGGTCTAGGATTTGCCAATGTGGGGATTATACATTTTCTCAGGCCTCTCGTTATCCTGTTTACATCCAGGTAATTTTGAAGCACTGTGGCTTCCCACCATCGACTGATTTCTTTTGCCCTCATTTATTCCAGTGACCATGTCATGAGTGATGTAATATGTAACATCATCAGCAGTGCATTGCAGGCGCGCAAGTTATAGTGAGTCCAACTAACTATAACGTGGGAATTTCAATGGTTTTATGTCAGTAAAATTTCCAGGTAACTATAACTGGTGTGAAACCTATGGTTTTTTCAGTGAATTTAATAGGTTTTGTAAATGCTAATTCCTAACTATAACTGGTGTGAAACCTATGGTTTTTTCAGTGAACATATATATATATATCTATCTATATCTATATATATATATATATATATATATATATATATATATATATATATATATATATATATATGTGTATGTATGTATGTATGTATGTATATATATATATATATATATATATATATATATATATATATGTGTATGTATGTATGTATGTATATATATATATATATATATATATATATATATATATATATATATATATATATATATATATATATATATATATATATATATATATATATATATATATATATATATATATATATATATATTGCTTCGAATCTTCCGATTCCCACCTTGTATACAGAAGTCACGGCACCACAGCAGCAGTAAGTTTCAGTTATTTATTCTTTTTATAACACCTTGTGCATTTAGCAACAGGACGGCCTACGTGTTTCGACTATACTTAGTCTTCAACTGGACCATAGAGTCCTAAGTGTCTAGGCAATTTATACAGTGCTCTGTGTAAGTACCCTCATCAGTTTCCAAACATTTTTTTTAAAAAAACAGCTAGACTACCAATCCTGAGCATATGTACAAGGCCCTATGTAGACGCCATTTTATACAAAGTTTTCAATTCCAACATTTAAGTTTCATAGTAAAGTACTATTAAATGATTTATGCGGAAGAAAAAACTGTATGGAGTGCAGGTATGTGAACAAAGGTAAAACATTTTTTGTCATCCATAGATTTTCCGTTATTCCTGATGACATGTTTAAAGTGTGGTTCTGGAATTCTGTGTTTGTTGCAATCATCTATACATTTATACATTTTTGCATTTAAAACTATCGAGTCCATGTGAAGTACACATCTATATTATGAATAAACACAAAAAGAAAGGATTTAATTAAGTCCTCCAATGAAATGGTCTACGGCAACCGAAGTCTATTTTCTCGTTGTTTATGCAGTTACACTTATCTCTAATTATTTTATTGAACAACATTATTGTTATTATTTCTTCTAGTAAGATACAGTTTTAGGAAAGTGCTAATGTGCATAAGACAATGTGTATCCTAAGGATATATGTATCTCATATATCACATTTCTACTACAATCCATGCCAGGACCAGTGAAAAAGGGAGTTCATTCACTTGTTAGGGAGATTGCAACTACCAGAATTCCTATAAATTGTCATTATTACGATGATTGGCACAATACTGGAAAACAATGACCAAAAGGTAGAAGAAATGAAAAACTCGAGAGAAAGAGAGAGAGAATTGATGAATGCAAAGGTAGACTAGTTCAAATGAGTCCCAATCTAAGGTTGTCATGGTCTATATAACTGGACAAGATCAATAGTTCCTCAATCTCATCACAGATGGGACTTTGTGTCCTTTTCTGGAGTTCCAAAATGGCTTTGATTTCAGTATCTTGCCACTTCCTTCTTGTTGCTTTGCAAGGACATCTCCAGCCATATGTTCAGTTACAATAAGGACTCTTCACTCTTATCTCTCCCTCTTGTCATTTCTTAGGTACAATTTCTAATCATTTGTACATGTTCACAATATTCCTGCACCCCTCACGGGCTTTGTTGCTGATAAGATTTTTCCTATTTTGCTTGCATATCAAAGACATCGGAAAGAGAAATTAGTTCCTTGTTGTACATAGCATAGTTATTGCATAAACTATGCAAATTGCTTGTTCTTTTATTTATCCAAGTGTACATATAACTCTGCATCCAAGTTATGACCATGTGGGTATTCAGTTCCCATCGCTAGAATCATCCTGCTTTCCATCTTTCTTAGTTTTAAGGTGCGGTCTCCTCCTCTTTCGGATACCTTGGCAAGTTTCAACCCCGAATATGTCAATTTGGTACAATCCCCTTTATGATGTTCATTAAAATATTTTGCCATTGGGTAATTCGGGTCATTGTTCTTAGTTGCGCGCAGGTGTTGGAGGATCCGCAATTTCAGTTTATTGATGGTGCTCCCGATGTATTCTATTCCACATGGGCATCCCAGTCTGTAAATAACAAACTTTGATTCGCAGGTGATATGGTCTGAGATCTTTTCAATTTTCCCATTTAGCAAAGTATATTCCTTGATGTTCTTACCATGTTCACAAGCTTTGCACTTTATACATTTCCAAAAGCCTGGTGTGCTCAACCACAGTATTTTTTATTTCTCTGGTTTCCTTTTTTCCAGATGGCTTTGTGTCAGGATGTCTCCAAGGGACGATGTCTTCCTATAGGTGATGCTCGGAAAAGGGGTTAAGTGTTCCCTAAGAGTCTCGTCTAGTAGAAGAATATTCCAGTTCTTTCTTATGATCTTCTTCAGATTTTGGCTTTGATTATCAAAGTCCATAATGAGACGTGTTACATTTTCCGATTTTTCCGTCTGTAGATCTCGCACGATTTCTTGGGCTTCCATGGTTCGTTTTTGTTCTTTCCGTGAGATCAAGAGATCTGATCTATTCCTTAGGTGCATCCGGGTTTTTGCTGATTGCAGAACTTCGAGCGGGTATTCTCTGAATAGGAACCGGCTAAACATTCTCTCTATTTCTGCATCCAAGTCTTTTTTTTCAGAACAGTTCCTTTTCGCTCTTAACATCTCTCCATACGGTATACTCCATTTTAAGTTGGAAGGATGACCGCTATTTGCATGGAGGATGCTATTGCAGGATGTGGATTTGCGGTACATCTTGGTGCATAGTTTGTTTTCCCGTATGCTCACTTCTACATCCAAATAGATTTCACAAGTGTTGCTAATGGTTGATGTGAAGTGTAGGTTGTACCGGTTGTTCTCCGAGGGAGTCTATGAAAGCCTGTAGTTCTATTTGGTTCCCATCCCAGACCACAAAGAGGTCGTCAATATAGCGACTCCAGCTTTTGATCTTCTGATGTTTTTTGTTTTCTTCCAATAGCACCTCTTTCTCCCAGATGGCCATTAGTAGGTTCGCAAACGTGGGAGCAAAAGATGTTCCCATCGCCGTCCCTTGTCGCTGTAAATACAGCTTACCCTGAAAGAGGAAGTTGTTGTGTATCAGGCAGTAGGTCAACATCTCGATTAGCATGGCCGAGTGTTCTAGAAAGCTGACTGATCTTTATTTTACTTTGTCAAAAAAGAGATTCCCTTTGGGCACACTTAATCAGAACACCATAACATGACATACAACAACAATACACCCAGACTAACAGCAATGCAATGGTAAACCAAATTCTGAAACAACAAATAAATGTAAAATGCACAGTTTTATTTTAAAATTAACAATAGAGTTAAAAAACAGGTTAAAAAAGTATTTCAATCAAGGGAAAACAGACAATATATGAAAACAAATTATACTCAAAAATTCATCACATAAGTTTCCTAAAGCTAAACCAAGGGAGGTATTCAAAAAAGGTCTATTCAGCATCAATCAGAATACTCCTTTAGTTATGAAATGGATTCTCTCCCCCAATCCTCAACGCGTTTCGACGGACCAAATATCATACAGCCGTCTTCCTCAGGAGATATATTAGCTGTCTTCCCCAGATAACTATAATTTAAAAAGAAGATATCTCAGCAACAATAATTGAACAAATTAAAAAAAAACGAACATAAGGCAACAATTCATCTGCTAGCCAGAAAAGGTTATTCTCACCATTGCTCAATACCCTACACCACATTACATGGTACACGTATAGAATTAACATATGTGGAGTTGACATATCTCACAATATAAAAACAAAGACAGACATTATATCGTTGACACTGGGTGTTTCCTCAATATCATTCACATTGTAGGCCATAGTCACATATACTCTTTGTACAGCATTGTACCTCAAATAAATTTGACACAATTATATTGTCAATATACACATTTAGTTAACATCTCAGACTTGTGGTTGTGATTTCAAATTAGCTTAAATTGTTACTATTCAGGGGGTTAATGTCCCCCGGTGTTCCCATACACTACTACCTATATTTCATCTACCTCAGCTCTCAATTCCCATACTAACCTTAAAAAGAGGCGTGATTCAAGTCTAGGGGATAGATATCTCCCTTCTTTGTAGTAGGACGTATTTCCTGTTGCTGGCAGTCTTTTTTAGGTCGTATTGCCAACTGCAATGTATAAAGGAACATAGACACAACTCATGAGTTAGATTTCTGAGTTGTTGTATTATGTATAGCCATTATAGTAGATATGGGGCTTTTTTAAGAGATCCAACACTTCACTTGATATTTGTTCTCTAGGAACTGATAGTATCATGCCGCCTGTAGGGATAGCTATAATAACTACCTATTTTAGCCATAATAAATTTTAGTTGGCATAGAGATATACTCACGTATTATTTGTATCACACGATCCTATTGATGGATACTATGCGTGGTCACTTCAACGAGTAGATATATCTATCTCTTCATAATATATCCTTCCTGCAATATGGGGATATGTTTATCACTCTATATTTACAGCTTGGCTGATAGAATTCTAATAGTTGTATTGAGCTTCATACTTACTGACAAAGTCAGAATATCCTGCTTACACGCGGTAGATCTAGTGCACAGTCCCTGGTGGACTGGAGAGTTCTTCTGTCTATTAGACTCCTATCATTGTATAGACATTTTGTGTGATGGATCAAATTCAGACCTTTGGGTTTAGCGATGACCAATTACACCGGATTATGAATACTAAGAGAGGAAATAAAATCACCTTGGTAACAGGCAAGGGAGAGAATTGGGGCAAATTATTAAACCTGAAAAAGAAGCTCATCCGCACTGAAGCACATGCGGACTTCCTAGCAGAGTATGTAAAATCAGGCACCATTCCCATCGGCCTACAGGTTCGCAATGAACCAGGTCTATTCACAGAGAATAGAAAGTTTCTAGAAACATGGACTTTGATCTCAAACAGGTGCAGTAGAGATTGGATGCTCCTTATTATAGAAACTGCTCAGGGACTAATCATACTTGAGCAGGAAGAGATAGAGAAACTAGAAACTGAACTGAAAGGGTGTCCTGCACTAGAAGAAGCAAAAAAGAAATTGGCCAATATAAACAAGGACGTTGAAGGGTATAGTGAGTATCTGCTGAATAAAAAGACGAACAAACTTAAAAAAGATATTGAACGTTTCTCTGTAGAGAATGTTTATCCCTTTCTCAGAGAAAACTATTATCAAAATAAAAATGATGGTAATTGGGACAGACCATATATCCAACAAACCTACTCCAGAGGTGGCAACAGACGTGTCACTTTTTCAGAAACATCAGGCTCCAGTAGTGAGGAGGAGGAATGTAACACCAATGAAACCGGTAGAAATGCACGTGAACAGGAAATTTTTTAGAGTCCCGCCCGAGGAGAACCCAACGATTCAATGGGAATCGAGGGCGAGGACAGTTCAATGGGAACCAAGGGCGAGGACAATTCAACCGGGGGAACTCCCAATACAACCGTGTACCTCAACAGCAGGAGTACATGAGCACACGGAGCAAACAGTACTGGAGACCAGCCAACTACCAGTGATTAATTTGTCTAGCAGAGAATTGAGCAACATAGAACTTAAAATCCTT
The DNA here is from genome assembly GCF_964263255.1 of Lissotriton vulgaris. NCBI lineage: Eukaryota > Metazoa > Chordata > Amphibia > Caudata > Salamandridae > Lissotriton > Lissotriton vulgaris. Next base: position 159,653,710 of record NC_141685.1, read on the forward strand.
AGTAGAGGTTTTAGTTTTGTCCCTACAACTACCATAGACAAATTCCAACTAGAGAAAGATCTAAAGGCCTTTTTTAGGAAGATAAGACTAAAACGCTTTTTTGAAAATAGAGAGAGTAGAGCTACTGATAACATCTCGGGATTTAAACCCAAATCGACCTTTACACCAACTGTAGGCATGGTCGGCAAGAGTATTGAGCCTTTTGAAATTGCAGTTGAAAGCGGAATTAATAAGATTTTAGAAAAAGAGAAGAAAATACCCTCATTCAACATCACTAAGGCGGAGAAAGAGGCACTTGAAAAGTTGAAGAACGACAACTCAATAACGGTTAAACCGGCCGATAAAGGCGGTGGAGTTGTAATTTTTGATACCCTAGACTATGAAATGAGAATTAGGAGGATGCTGGAAGTGAAGGAACATTACGCCCCTACTAATGCTAACTGTCTTACAGGGATTGCCCGTGAATGTTTACACTTACTCACCAGTGCTAGGGATGATGGTTATATATGTGAGGAAGAATTTAAATTTTTGAACAACGCTGAGCCTAAAACCCCAGCTATCTATGGCCTACCAAAGGTCCATAAGGATAAATCAGATCCCCCCATGCGGCCAATCGTGAGCAGCATCAATTCGCTGCTTGAGCCAATCAGTAAATATGTGGAACATTTCTTAAGGCCATTAGTGTGACAGATCTATACTTTTGTTAGAGACTCTGCACACATCATTTCCTTGGTTGAGGGACTGACTTTTTGTGAAGAGACTCAGTGTCTGGTCACCCTAGACATTGAGTCTCTTTACACAAATATCCCTCAACAAGATACTATTGAAGTTATTGATGAACTTCTATCTGCTCAGGTTCTGGATGGGGCCAACAAGGATTTCATTGTAGACTGTGTCCGACTAATTTTAACGAACAATGTGTTTCTCTTCAAAAACGAGTACTTTAAACAACTAAAGGGGACCAGTATGGGGGCCACCTGTGCCCCCAGTCTGGCCTGTCTATATGTAGGCAACTTTGAGAGCAAGCACATTTATAACGAAATGGCACCTTTTTTCGAGAATGTAGCGGGCTGGTACCGCTACATCAACGACATTTTTTTCATTTGGGAAGGGACTACCACCGTTTTGGAAGAATTTTTACTTTGGATCAATCTAGGCGATTCCAATCTGAGGTTCACCTCAACATACAGTACAACTAAGGTTGACTTCTTAGATATCTCCATAAAAAGCTCGGAGGGTGTTTTAGCGGTTGAACTATTCACCAAACCTATGGCCAAAAACACGCTCCTTCATTTTTCAAGCTTCCACCCCAAGTCCCAAAGGGAAAGCATCCCTTTTAGTCAATTCCTCCGGCCTAGGAGGAATTGCTCAGATGTAAAAGATTACTATAAGCATGCTGCAGTGCTTAAAAACAAGTTTCAGGATCGGGGCTACCCCAAAAAACTCTTATCCAATTCATTGAAGCGGGCTAGATTCTATGACCGCGATGCCTTGATTAATAAACCCAACACTCAAAAAAGCCCTTTAAACAGAGTGGTCTTTGCAACAAAATTCTCCCACATCAGCAACCAGATTAAAAATGTAGTGAATAAACACTGGCACATTCTAAATCATGAGGAAGAGACAGTATTAGAAAAACCACTTTTTGCTTTTAAAAAAAACAAAAATCTGCAAGATTTATTAGTACAGACCTATAAAGATGAGGGAAGAGAGAACCAGAGAACTTTGGATAATACCACAGTTGTAGGTACCTCGAGGTGTGGCAATTGTAATATCTGTGATCAATGTATTGTAGCCTCAGAAATCTCATGCAACAACAAAATAGTAAGGTGTAAAACCCACAATAACTGTAAGAGCAAAAATGTGATCTATATATTAGAATGTCCCTGTGGGTTGCATTATGTTGGAGAGACAGGAAGAGAAGCGAGAATTAGACTACAGGAGCATAGATCAGCGATCAGGACCAAGAAAATAACTGCCCCTATTGTATCACATTATTTGGAAAAGAAACATGGTGAGTGTGATTTCAAGTGGTTTATTTTGGAAAGAGTAAAAATAGGAAAGAGAGGTGGTAACATTGTGAGCAAACGAAAACAAAGAGAACAATGGTACATTTCTTACCTTGATACTGTAAGAAATGGACTTAACTCCCGTGAAGAATGGGAGAGGCTGATTGGCTGAATGTTGGCTCTGCGGCCAATAGCACAGAGATCACCACCCCTATCAGGAGACTACTGAGGATCTTGTAATAAGATATTGTATAGGAAGGGAAATAGTGTAGCGCAACTGAAACACTTACCTTCACATAGAAGGTGTTTAAAAGAATGTATACATCAGAATAGTACACTCGAATGATACCTGGTCTGACCTAATTGTTACTTCTACAAACAATATTAGCCTAACAATTTCTAGAAATTCTTTCTTTAGGCAAGTTACATGAATAAAAATCCGCCCGTATTTCTTATATGAAAATAACATTTGCTGTACTCGCAAATAGTAAATAACTTTTAGAATTGGAACAATGCGCTTACTTAATTATATTCCTACTCATGAGGGAAATAATTGTTGGATGGTCGGAATACACGCCATAAGCGTTATATTCGTATTTAGTGTTGCCGTCCACATCAATGTGTCTGTACTTCGGCGCTTACAAAGCCGCCCGGCTAGTAGTTTACTGCAAGTCCGCTCTCTATCTCTATGCACAATACACGAGGGAGCTGGTTTACTTCCGCATTCAGACGCCAGCGGGATGGTATTTAACCGGCGTGTTTCAGACAAGCGGTGTTGTCTATTGTACACCATGGATATTGCACGCGGAAATCGTATCAGTCTGTTCCAAAAGGTATGTGAATGCACATTGTTTAGACAGTCTCTAGAGCTAACTACTGGCCTAGGGTGCCCTACCAGAAAAAACTTTTTTTTTTAAAACGCTGTTTATATTTCAGAGTTCAAAAAGAGACAGAGCCACCCAATAATACCGTGAGGACTGGGTATATTCAATAACAGATAAACATTTGTCCTCAAAGGAATAATTTTAAATATTTTTTAAACAAATTACTAGTGTCACCATAAGTGATCACACATTCATACGAAGCAAGGCGGATATAAATTCTTATTGATTTTTATTCTCGTTTTTCTTTCAACAACTTAATTTGTTAAAAAATTGTTCATCAGAATTTTGGCTTGGCAACAAAAATACTACAACAATTTATAATTTTTCGTGTAGTAAACAACACCTCATGCTAGACACATGGATCCAACAAAGTACCACGTGAGAGACAATTTCTCAAAATAATACGCTTTTCATTGACATAAACACATATTATATCAATAATAGCAAGACGGTGTTAGGCGTCGACGTTTCGGTCCTTCTCCAGAAATTACTTCCACAGGACCATCCTCAGGACCAGTTGCACAATCAAATCTACAAATAAATATGAATATCAGTACATAAAAATAAGTACATAAAAACCTTGCTTACCAGGTATCGTCTTCTCACCAAAAGAAAAACCAAAGGGAAACAAACCACCCTAGTGTAGTTTAACGTGTATAGAAATCATCTCCCAATGTGCTCAAAACATCAACCTTAAAAAGACATGTTAACCCAGTGTAACATATACATGCCATCACAAAAAATCTCAAAGAACACTTAAGATAAAACCTTACCAAGCCCCACCAGCCGGTGGATGCGAGGATTTACTGATCAGAAAGACTTTCCAAAACCTGGAAATCGAAGAGCATGCTATTAAGCTCGGACTTCTGGCTAGACCACATATATGAGGAGAGATGCTAACATGCGCTATACTTACAAACTATGTGACAATGTCCTGTCAATGGATCGACAAAAGCGCTGTAATCACAAAACAACACACCCCATATTATGTCAGCTAGGAGGGAAGATCATACCATCCATCAACCTCCACCTCACCAAAGATGTGTGAAGGACCCAATACTCACAATCGAATCAAACGAGATGCTTTGCAAAACACCTAAAAACGGAGAGAAGCGCTAATTACACTTCTGAACGGAATTAGGGTCTAGATTGTATATTGGCAATAGTAACTACTTGAAACAACCAGAGGGGATACTCACTGAATGTACGGGGACCTGCAATCCTTGACTTCCTCACGCCTCGATACTACGGGACCCCCGCCCGTGGCACTTCCGTGTTTTTAAAACTCAGTATGCTCCTACGTGATGACGTATAACGTCATTCACGTCATATTCAATGCAAAAATAAACAACTGAACTCCGTAACTGGAAAAATAGTGGCATATCGTAGTATGAAGCAACACGAATGAGTGTCTGCTTAGCCCACAGTATCAGAAATAGGCTAGATTTATAAAACATAAATAGTGCAAACGGCGGCCATATTCCAATAAGTTAAACAACTCCAAACGGGACCAATTAATCATACAATAAAATGCAGCCCAATATGTTGAAAATTCTACTTGTAAAATAATGCACCAAACAATAGCGAAAAATAGCTCATTCTCTGCCATAACAGACATCCACTAGGATCAAAGACCGAGGGTGGCATGAATGGCGGCCATCTTAAAATAGGTTGAAAACCTATGATATTAGTCTATTCCTAACAGTGAGTAAAAATCAGATGTATAGCGAATTACAATGTAGCTATAGTATGCCATTCCAGAACGGAGTTTAGCCCATTCTCCACAGTATTACATGTCCAAATCCATTTGTTTTCCCTCAAAGTGAGTAGACGATTCACATTGTGGTATCTTTTTGTACATTTGATGACTTCTATGACAAACCACAACATTTCATTAGGTGAGTGTGACATCTGGTGATAATGTTCAACAAGTGGAGCAGTCATGACATTACACCTTATACGCGACTGATGTTGGAGTATGCGTTTTTTAACTTCTTGCGTGGTTTTGCCTATGTATAACAACAAACAAGGGCATTGAACACAGTAGATAACGTTTTTTGTGTTACAATTTGAATGGTGCAACATTTTAACTTCCTTGCCATTGAGGTTGTAATTTTTTACATCTTTTGTTGTTTCACATGCCACGCAATTTCCACATGGATAGTGTCCAATAATGGGAGCTAGACCCCATTGTGACTGTAGTGTAATAGGACGTGGTTCTCTATAAGCTTTTACCAGATAATCTCTTAAATTTTTACCTCTCTTAAATGCAAAACGTGGTTGCATCAAATGGGGTTCTGCTTTTCTAATCAAATGCCAATTACTTTTTATAATTGATTTGATCTGGTTGGATTCTGAACCAAACGTTGTTACACATGTGACAGGCCTAGTGTTGACACTATCCATGTCCAAATTCACTTTTTTTGTTAATAACGCCTCACGGTCGTAGTACCATGCGCGTTTCATAGCCTTCTTAACCATCCTGCGCGGGTATGAACGCATCACAAGTTTTGATAGCAAAATATTTGCTTCTCGGAAATAATCATCCCTCTTGGTGCAATTGCGTCGCAGGCGCAAAAATTGCCCAAAAGGGAGGTTATCTCGTAGACTTCGAGGGTGTTGACTGTCATATTTTAAAAGAGTATTTCTTGATGTTGGTTTGGTATAGAGGCGCATCGCTAGGGTATTGTGGTCATTATAGATTGAGAGATCAAGAAAACTAATGGCATTTCTGTTCTTCTCAATTGAGAAGTGTAGATTAGGATCTTGTAAATTAAACCACTCATAGAAATTTTGCAATTCTTCATCTGTGCCTTTCCAGATAAGGCAAATGTCATCTATATATCTTAAGTAATGCTGTAAATGTGCGCCAAAAGGATTGTTGTTAAATACCACTTTTTCTTCAAACGTGGCCACATAAAGATTCGCTATGTCTGGCGCGAAAATCGCGCCCATGGCCACTCCTTTCAATTGGCCATAGAAGTCTGTACCAAAAATGAAGTAATTCTCTGTGAGGGCGATTCTAGCACATTGTACTATAAAGTCCGTAGGGACCTGGTGTGGGCGTGTCCTTGTCTCTAAAGTTTCCCCAATGATAGCTAAAGCGTCAGTCTGTGGAATACTTGTATAGAGATTGTCAATGTCCATCGTGACTAAGATCTCTGACTTTGAATCAAACATTTGTCCCTCTAATTTGATAATGACATCCCTACTGTCTTGAGTGTAAGCCTTAGTAAGGGGGACAAAGGGTTTCAGGAAATGGTCAACATATTCCGCTAATGGTTGCAGTATAGATTGACAACCAGCCACAATGGGTCTACCTGGTGGACTTTCTCTGTGTTTGTGGATTTTAGGCAATGTGTAGAATGCCGGAATGGTATAGTCACTTTTATTCATATAGTCAAATTCTTTTTTGCTCAACCATTGACCATCAAGACCTTTAGTTGTTAAAGTTAGAATCTCTTTCCGTATTCTCACTGTTGGATCACCTCTCAACTTTTTATAATGGGCGGGATTATTAAGTTGTCGCATTACTTCGCTGTCATAGTCAGTTTTATTTTGTAAGATGATACCACCGCCTTTGTCTGCCGGTTTCACAATTAGGTCATCTCGTTTAGATAAAGTTTGTAAGACAAGTCTCTCTTCCCTTGAGAAATTAAACCTCACATACTTTCTGTTTTCAAAAAGTTGTTGAATTTCATTCAACACAACATTTTCAAAAGTGATCAGATCTTTTGGCATCAGATTTGATGGTGGATAAAAAGTTGAGGGACACTTAAGACCACTAATGTTAATTGTCTGAGTGGTGGGATTATTGGCAAAAAAGAATTTCAAACGTAAACTTCTGAAGAATTTATAGAGTTCTACATAAGTCATGAAGACATCATTTCTGCTGGTAGGAATGAAGGACAATCCATGACTCAATACCTCCATCTCTTTAGTACTAAGAGTATGGGATGACAGATTAAAGATTGGTACGACTGTCAGGTTAGGATCATTTTCCATGGTAACTGAACTACTGGGTTCTACCATTCGTAGTAGTTGTTCCGTGTTTGGCGGAACCCTGGTGTGTACTGGTTTCTGTACCAGCCTCTCCTGATGTTTCGTGTGCGTCCTCTTTGTTGTTGTGGACCCCTGCCTAAAAAAGGAGACGATGTATTGTGTCCTCTGCCTCCTCTGTAATTTGAGCCACCTCCCCTATTTTGACTGTCGTCAGAACTTGATGAGCCAGTCTCTGAGAATGTTAAATGTTTGGGTGCCCAATTAGATTGGTTTCCAGTTTGTTGAAAGAAGTCTTTCCTTAGGTAGGGGTACGTCTGCTCTCTGTTGTAGTTCTTTAAGTCCTTTTGCAGTTTATCTGTTTTTTTCAGGATATTATTTTTCTGAAAATCAGTGATGATAGCGTCCAATTTCTTTAAGAAATCGTCAGTATCACTTGATGTGGTGTCTTCACGAATTTGTTTCTCTATTTCAGCAATTTCAAGTTTTAGTTTGTCTATGTGTTTGAGTGCCGTTTCTATACTTAGGACCATCCAGCTCCTAGAACACTTATTACCTACAAAACTAAAGCCCACTTTGTAGTCTTCATCATCCACAAAAATTGCTGGGATGTTCCGGACTTGTAATCCTATTGGTATAATATTATTACTTAGGCAGTCAGTTAAGAATTTTGCATGTAATTCAGTCCTAATTAATTTTTTATGCAATCTCTCCAAGGTATTACGTGCTGTAGATTGTTGGGTATTGAGATGGATATTCAAATTTTGTGGGCCCAGTAGAGATGGACCACTAGCCACTTTAGCAATGTAATCGTCGGTATAGGTTATGGTTTCTTTTTCAGACATTTAATCAGTGATTCAAAAAACTAAAATATACAAAGACTAATAAATGAGTACAAAAACTAATAATTTCTACTACACATAATATAACAATTTAAACTAGACAGATACCTATGATACAACACCTTTTTAATTCTAAAAAGGGCTCTTGCAGACTAGTGTCTGCGCTAATCAATGTTCAAAAAGAGACAGAGCCACCCAATAATCCCGTGAGGACTGGGTATATTCAATAACAGATAAACATTTGTCCTCAAAGGAATAATTTTAAATATTTTTTAAACAAATTACTAGTGTCACCATAAGTGATCACACATTCATACGAAGCAAGGCGGATATAAATTCTTATTGATTTTTATTCTCGTTTTTCTTTCAACAACTTAATTTGTTAAAAAATTGTTCATCAGAATTTTGGCTTGGCAACAAAAATACTACAACAATTTATAATTTTTCGTGTAGTAAACAACACCTCATGCTAGACACATGGATCCAACAAAGTACCACGTGAGAGACAATTTCTCAAAATAATACGCTTTTCATTGACATAAACACATATTATATCAATAATAGCAAGACGGTGTTAGGCGTCGACGTTTCGGTCCTTCTCCAGAAATTACTTCCACAGGACCATCCTCAGGACCAGTTGCACAATCAAATCTACAAATAAATATGAATATCAGTACATAAAAATAAGTACATAAAAACCTTGCTTACCAGGTATCGTCTTCTCACCAAAAGAAAAACCAAAGGGAAACAAACCACCCTAGTGTAGTTTAACGTGTATAGAAATCATCTCCCAATGTGCTCAAAACATCAACCTTAAAAAGACATGTTAACCCAGTGTAACATATACATGCCATCACAAAAAATCTCAAAGAACACTTAAGATAAAACCTTACCAAGCCCCACCAGCCGGTGGATGCGAGGATTTACTGATCAGAAAGACTTTCCAAAACCTGGAAATCGAAGAGCATGCTATTAAGCTCGGACTTCTGGCTAGACCACATATATGAGGAGAGATGCTAACATGCGCTATACTTACAAACTATGTGACAATGTCCTGTCAATGGATCGACAAAAGCGCTGTAATCACAAAACAACACACCCCATATTATGTCAGCTAGTACTTTTATGTACTGATATTCATATTTATTTGTAGATTTGATTGTGCAACTGGTCCTGAGGATGGTCCTGTGGAAGTAATTTCTGGAGAAGGACCGAAACGTTGACGCCTAACACCGTCTTGCTATTATTGATATAATATGTGTTTATGTCAATGAAAAGCGTATTATTTTGAGAAATTGTCTCTCACGTGGTACTTTGTTGGATCCATGTGTCTAGCATGAGGTGTTGTTTACTACACGAAAAATTATAAATTGTTGTAGTATTTTTGTTGCCAAGCCAAAATTCTGATGAACAATTTTTTAACAAATTAAGTTGTTGAAAGAAAAACGAGAATAAAAATCAATAAGAATTTATATCCGCCTTGCTTTGTATGAATGTGTGATCACTTATGGTGACACTAGTAATTTGTTTAAAAAATATTTAAAATTATTCCTTTGAGGACAAATGTTTATCTGTTATAGTTTATATTTCAGAAGCAGCATCTGTTAATGACTGGGAAGACGGAGGCATCCCTATTTAAATACGAGCTGGCTTGTTTATTAAGTTTTAAAAGTGAGTATTAGCTGAAACCTGACTACTAAACGCTTGTGACAGTATAACATAATATGGGACTCTAACATATCCCATTCATTACATTTTTTAACAGCGGTGCCTTAGTTTCGAATTCTAAACAAATTGGAACCCATTTACCGCGTGTAAGCAGGATATTCTGACTTTGTCAGTAAGTATGAAGCTCAATACAACTATTAGAATTCTATCAGCCAAACTGTAAATATAGAGTGATAAACATATCCCCATATTGCAGGAAGGATATATTATGAAGAGATAGATATATCTACTCGTTGAAGTGACCACGCATAGTATCCATCAATAGGATCGTGTGATACAAATAATACGTGAGTATATCTCTATGCCAACTAAAATTTATTATGGCTAAAATAGGTAGTTATTATAGCTATCCCTACAGGCGGCATGATACTATCAGTTTCTAGAGAACAAATATCAAGTGAAGTGTTGGATCTCTTAAAAAAGCCCCATACCTACTATAATGGCTATACATAATACAACGACTCAGAAATCTAACTCATGAGTTGTGTCTATGTTCCTTTATACATTGCAGTTGGCAATACGACCTAAAAAAGACTGCCAGCAACAGGAAATACGTCCTACTACAAAGAAGGGAGATATCTATCCCCTAGACTTGAATCATGCCTCTTTTTAAGGTTAGTATGGGAATTGAGAGCTGAGGTAGATGAAATATAGGTAGTAGTGTATGGGAACACCGGGGGACATTAACCCCCTGAATAGTAACAATTTAAGCTAATTTGAAATCACAACCACAAGTCTGAGATGTTAACTAAATGTGTATATTGACAATATAATTGTGTCAAATTTATTTGAGGTACAATGCTGTACAAAGAGTATATGTGACTATGGCCTACAATGTGAATGATATTGAGGAAACACCCAGTGTCAACGATATAATGTCTGTCTTTGTTTTTATATTGTGAGATATGTCAACTCCACATATGTTAATTCTATACGTGTACCATGTAATGTGGTGTAGGGTATTGAGCAATGGTGAGAATAACCTTTTCTGGCTAGCAGATGAATTGTTGCCTTATGTTCGTTTTTTTAAATTTGTTCAATTATTGTTGCTGAGATATCTTCTTTTTAAATTATAGTTATCTGGGGAAGACAGCGTTGAGGATTGGGGGAGAGAATCCATTTCATAACTAAAGGAGTATTCTGATTGATGCTGAATAGACCTTTTTTGAATACCTCCCTTGGTTTAGCTTTAGGAAACTTATGTGATGAATTGTTGAGTATAATTTGTTTCCATATATTGTCTGTTTTCCCTTGATTGAAATACTTTTTTAACCTGTTTTTTAACTCTATTGTTAATTTTAAAATAAAACTGTGCATTTGACATTTATTTGTTGTTTCAGAATTTGGTTTACCATTGCATTGCTGTTAGTCTGCCTGTATTGTTGTTGTATGTCATGTTATGGTGTTCTGATTAAGTGTGCCCAAAGGGAATCTCTTTTTTGACAAAGTCAATAGTTGGTACCCCATCCCTTTGGTAGAGGGTGCCTCTCTCTTTTATTAGTGATCTTTATTTTAGAAAGGTCTGAACTGCATCTATACCGTCCTGGTGTCGTATCAACGTGTAGTGCGAAGATACATCAATGGTTGCCATTAGGTAGCCCGTATCCCATTTTATGTTATCCAACTTATTCACAAAGTCCATAGTATCTCGCAGGTATGAGGGAAGTTCCGCCACGTAGTTCATCAGGAAAATATCTATGAACCTTGACGTTGTTTCTAGTAGGGAGCCGATTGAGCTGACTATCGGTCTACCTGGAGGTTTGTTTGTTGATTTGTGCACTTTTGGCAAAAAGTAGATTGTTGCCGTAATAGGATTAGCCATTTTCAAGTACACATACTCGTCTAAGTCAATTAACTCCCTCTCTTTCTATCCCAGTAGGAGGGTACGATATTCTTCCATCCATTTTTCACTCAGATTCTCATTCAAGAGTTCATAATGTTCTATAACTTCCAATTGCCGGTTAGCTTCCTCCACATAATCTGCAATATTTTGGACCACAATGTTGCCTCCCTTGTGCGAGGCTTTGATTATTATTGTGGGGTCATTCTTTAATTCAGTCATAGCTTTGTATTCATTGGGTGTTCAGTTCCAATTCTTTCTGTTTTTGGATTTATTCGTGTTGTTTTTGACTGATCTCACTGCCATTTGTGTAATTTCTTCCACCATATATACTAGCTTACCCGTCACGCATTGCTGCGATTTCAGAAGAAAGGATATTCAAGGAAAGTCGTTATGATAACATTCAATTTACATTGTGTCATTTTTATTGAAACTTATTCATTTTAATATGGAAAACATTTCAAAGTGTCGTTTTAATTCTATTTATTTATTTGAGTGCTTGTGGATACACAATATTTTTTGTTTTTCCATCTGGTGCGTACATGAATAAATCAGAAGTTTTCCCGACGCTTGAGCTGGCCACATACAGTTGTCCATGTGAGAAGGATGGATTCTCCAAATCTAGTCCACACACTTGTAGCGATTGTCCTTGTGCTTTGTTGATGGTCATTGCAAAAGCGAGTCGTACCGGAAACTGTAAATGGTTGAATTCAAAAGGCATATCTGTTGGGATTATTGGAATACGTGGCAACAGTACATCTTCCCCCTTGAATTTCCCATTAAAAATTGTAGCTTCGATGACATTGTTCATCATGTTTTTCACCGAAAGTCTTGTCCATTGAAAAGTCGTGGTGGATTGATATTTCGGAGAAGATAGGCACGCCAATTTTCAATGTTAAAATGTGCGGTGGCATACCTGGCAAATCCAGGGAATTCAAGAATTCTGTTGGGTAATTGACAACTTCGTCTTGATTCATCACAGTATCGATGGACTTATACGTTGTCGCTTCGCCTGGTATTCCGTAAATGGAAAAATTCAGTATTCAAAAGATTATGAGGGCCCTGGGGGGCCGATATTTAAAAGTTTATGAGGGCCCTGGGGGGCCGATATTTTAAAAAAATTTATACCAGAAATCTTCGCGGCACTGTACTCAACAACTTCCCAAAGTTTCATGGCGATCGGATGAATGGTGTAGTAATGAATAAAGGACAAACAGACAGACAGACATACATTCGTTTTTATATATATATATGTATAACACTAGCTGTCACCAGTAGGTAGTTATAGTTAGGACCTTTTTTGTTTTGCTACTAACTTTGGCTCCATTTGACGAGTCTACAAAAGTTTTAAAGCTAGTTTACCATTCAATGCAGCTACTATCTGGAAAGCTTTGGGGTCATTCATCAGTAGAGGTCGAGTAAAAGGGTGGTCCCAAAATGCCTTTTCCCCATGCAATTTCTCATAGGGGTTTTAGACATGACTACAGGTTGGACGGCTAAACAGAATAACACCAAATTTGGCAGCAAGCTAGAGCTTGGACCAGAAAGATCTCATTTTGTAATTTGGTGCAAATCCATTGATTCATTTTTAAGTAATTAAAAAGAAAAAGATTTAGCAGCATGACCGTCTCAGGGCAGCACCTTGCACCGCTCTCCTCCATGACCAGTGGACAGCCCCGCTTCAGCCATGCTTCAGCCCCTGGGCCCCCTCTACATGCTGAGCTTCAAGGGAGCCCCCAGGTAATTGCTGCACTTTGCATCGGGTCTGCATATGCTTATGGCAGAGCACGAATAGGGCACTGGGGCTTGCAGTGACTTCTCTGCTCTGTTAGATCCGCTGTCTGAGTGCAAAGTAAATCCCTGCGTGGACAGGGTCAGCGAACTGACAGGAGCGCAGTGTATGCTTCCTAGCAACCGAACTGACAACGTGGGCCACATAGCGGTGCATGAACATCCCACAAACACAGAGGTTAGCATCCCACACCCAATCTTTGTGCTGTGACACACAGGAACGAAATGAAGTACTGAGCAGTACATGTTTCCTAGGCACCTAGGATCTGGGTAGTCACACATGGTTGGCTGTGACATTTCTGCTATAACTAGTAGTAGCTACATAATCATGCATGCATTACTAAACCGTGATTTCTCTCCATATTTGTTTGATTATCTGTTATAAAAGTCAAGCTCATTTCCTTTACTGTACCCTTGTGCACACTGCAGTACCTTGCCTGCTCACTGTACTTTGCTGTAGTACACACTGCTGAGCAATACATGGTTCCTTGAGTGCAATTTAGCGCCGTGGCGAGCCACGCATCCTATACACCACTATTGTGACCACTCTGCTGAGCATTGCATGCTTCCAGTCAATTCTATGCACTGTAATGAGGTAGTCACTGCTGAGCCAAGCATAGTCTGTATACTGGGTAGTTGTGCACACTGCTGAACCACGCGTGCTTCATCTTCATTTCAGTTGTGCCCACACTGATGAGCCACAAATAATTTCTATATTGCACAATTGTGCGCACCCTCTGCTGCGCCTTTCTTAACCAGGTATTCTTATGACACTTTGCATTTGTGCACACTGCTGAGCTGTGCCCTCAATGCATCCTATAGCCAACCGTGCAGCAATCTCTCTTGCCTTGCAAGCTTCGTTTAAGGTGCAGTTGTGCATAGTGCTAGGTCTTAAATGCTTAGTGTGGAACTAATTTTTACCTTGCGCCAGCTCCTCTATTGGGCTCGTTTATGGCGTACACCAGAGCTATCTAGCTATGCAAATGGCCTTAGAGAAGTGATGAATATGCAGGGGTCCCACCAAATTGTCTGGCTCACTAGGGTAAAGAAGTTTTTATTGGCCATTGGTTTTAATATTGTATGAGAGACAGGTGTATCAGTGTCTAAACTGGAGATTAAGAGAGCTTATTGGCTATGGGTTGATGCACAAGATTCTAGAGTTACTAACTTGGGCAGGTTGACCGATGACTTCCGTTTACACAAGACAGTATATCGTCTCGAACCCATACCTGGACTTCATTAGGAATCCCAGAGATAGGGCTTTGTACATCCAGTTCAGACTGGGAACTCTCCCGGTTTGTGAACGCACATGTAAGTGGAAACCCCCCAATCAAACATCTGCCAATTGCCCGTTTTGCACTGATACACCTGAAACTATCCCACATTTCTTTTTTGTATGTCGTGCATATAATAACCTTAGGTCGAAATGGTTAAAACCCGTTTGCCGTCAGCTTAAGACTAACAACCATGCCTCCGCCCATAGAATTTTGCGGACGGATCCCAACACCACCCTAGCTTATGGGGTGGCTAAATTTCTCAGTTGGGCATGAGTTATCAGATTGAAAGACCTTAGATAATTTTATATGGTGATTGCTTTTTTCTTTTTTTCGATGTTCAAAGCTGTAAATGCTTTATTGAGTTTTTATCGTTGTATTCTGACCTAAGTACTTATCCAAATGTTTTTTATAAATGAACTGTATTTTATGCGTTATATGCTTTTTAAGATATTTCATATTGAAATAATGCTTTGTACTACTACTTAAGAAAATAATGTTTGCATATTGCTGAGCCATGCTTTTTTTTTACACAGTACAATTGTACACACACTTTAGTGCCATACATACTTTATGTAGTGTGCTGTGCTGCGGAGTATAAACAGTTATGCCTTGCATGCTTCCTGTATGGTGCAGTTCTACACACTATTAACTCCTACTTGGTTTGCTGTACAGTGCAGTTGTGCACTACAATACAGTACAATTGTGCACACTGTTGCGCCATCCTGCTTTCAACCCGTGTGCTAGTTGCACACACACCACACCCCTACATGCATCTTGTATGGATCCAGTACAGCGCAGTTGTGCACAAGACTGCTGAGCTATGCTTGCTATGTTTGTATCCTCTACAGCGCAGTTGTGTGCACACAGACAAGCCCTGCTAGTCGCACACACACCACACCCCTACATGCATCTTGTATGGATCCAGTACAGCGCAGTTATGCACAAGACTGCTGAGCTATGCTTGCTATGTTTGTATCCTCTACAGCGCAGTTGTGTGCACACAGACAAGCCGTGCACATCCTTTGCCCAGCATAAGTGTGTGCATGCACGGACAGAAATCGCCTCTCATTCTTCCTACTTAGAGTATATTTGTGATGCTAGAGTCCTCCTGCCTGCATGCGTCGCAACAGTGTGATAGTGGACACTGCTGAGCCATGCATTCTTCAGATTTATTTCTGCTCTGATTGCTGAGTCATGCATGCCTCTTAAGGGTTTTTTCAGACAGACTGCAGAGCCATGCATTGTGCAGATATATTTGTGCTCTGATTGCTGAGTCATGCATGCCTCTTAAGGGTTGTTGCAGACAGACTACTGAGCCATGCATCCTTCAGATATATTTGTGTTCTGATTGCTGAGTCATGCATGCCTCTTAAGGGTTTTTGCAGACAGGCTGCTGAGCCATGCATTGTTCAGATCTATTTGTGCTCTGATTGCAGGGTCATGCATGCCTCTTAAGGGTTTTTGCAGTCATACTGCTGAGCAATGCATTCTTCAGATCTATTTGTGCTCTGATTGCTGAGTCATAAATGCATCTTAAGGGTTTTTGCAAACAGACTGCTGAGCCATGCATGCTTCAGATATATTTTTGTTCTGATTGCTGAGTCATGCATGCCTCTTAAGGGTTTTTGCAGACATACTGCTGAGCCATGCATCCTTCAGATATATTTGTGCTCTGATTGCAGGGTCATGTATGCCTCTTAAGGGGTTTTGCAGACAGACTGCTGAGCCATGCATTGTTCAGATATAATTGTGCTCTGATTGCTGAGTCATGCATGCCTCTTAAGGGTTTTTGCAGACAGACTGCTGAGCCATCCATCCGTCAGATATATTTGTGTTCTGATTGCTGAGTCATGCATGCCTCTTAAGGGTTTTTGCAGACAGACTGCTGAGCCATGCATCCTTCAGATATATTTGTGCTCTGATTGCTGAGTCAATGCATGCCTCTTTAGGGTTTTTGCAGACAGACTGCTGAGCCATACATCCTTCAGATATATTTGTGCTCTGATTGCTGAACCATGCATGTCTCTTAAGGAGTTTTGCAGACAGGCTGCTGAGCCATGCATTCTTCAGATGTAGTGTTGCTCTGATTGCAGGGTCATGTATGCCTCTTCAGGGTTTTTGCAGACATACTGCTGAGCCATGTATCCTTCAGATATATTTGTGCTCTGATTGCAGGGTCATGTATGCCTCTTAAGGGTTTTTGCAGACATACGGCTGAGCCATGCATCCTTCAGATATATTTGTGCTCTGATTGCAGGGTCATGTATGCCTCTTAAGGGTTTTTGCAGACAGACTGCTGAGCCATGCATTGTTCAGATATAATTGTGCCCTGATTGCTGAGTCATGCATGCCTCTTAAGGGTTTTTGCAGACAGACTGCTGAGCCATGCATCCTTCAGATATATTTGTGCTCTGATTGCTGAATCATGCATGTCTCTTAAAGAGTTTTGCAGACAGGCTGCTGAGCCATGCATTCTTCAGATGTATTTGTGCTCTGATTGCAGTCATGCATGCCCCTTTAGGGTTTTTGCAGACATACTGCTGAGCCATGCATTCTTCAGATCTATTTGTGCTCTGATTGCAGGGTCATGCATGCCTCTTAAGAGTTTTTGCAGACATACCGATGAGCAATGCATTCTTCAGATATATTTGTGTTTTGATTTCTGAATCATGCATGTCTCTTAAAGAGTTTTGCAGACAGGCTGCTGAGCCATGCATTCTTCAGATGTATTTGTGCTCTGATTGCAGTCATGCTTGTCTCTTTAGTGTTTTTGCAGACAGACTGCTGAGCCATGCTTCCTTCAGATGTATTTGTGCTCTGATTGCTGAGTCATGCATGCCTCTTAAGGGTTTTTGCAGACAGACTACTGAGCCATGCATCCTTCAGATATATTTGTGCTCGGATTGCTGAGTCATGAATGCCTCTTAAGGGTTGTTGCGGATCACGAGGGCTTCAGGAGGAACCATGGCTGGTGACGGCGACCTCTTTGCTCTGTCCTTGTGTATAGACTTATTTATTTAAGTGATCAATCTTTTAAAAACAAAAACCATTAAACCAATGACATTTATAATAGTACTACTGCATACTTATACAAACACGTAAAATCATTAGTAGCATTTTTACACGGTTGGGCTACAACATCAATTATTTAAAATTTCGTTTAAGACTGCTGAGCCTTGCATCCTTCAGATATATTTGTGCTCTGATTGCTGAGTCATGCATGCATCTTCAGGGCTTTTGGAGACAGACTGCTGAGCCATGCATTCTTCAGTCCCTGCAAGATACTGTATCGCGCAAGCATTATCCAGTGCTTTCACACACCGGGTGCAATCCGGGCCAAGGGTGGCGGCGGCGCGTGTACTGATTTGACAAAGACATTCCTCCGCTCAAAACGTTGCTACCATCGCCTCTTATGGATGGTGCTTGCATTGCTTTTGTTGCAGTTTATCCAGGAGTGCTGCTCACAACGGGGCATGAGACTGAGCATGGTTTGTTGTGGGCTCCTGGAAGCCTTCAGTGGCTTCCAGGAGGAGAGAACAACTCAGCGCTTTGATTCTTCCTTCGAGACCTAGCGTACGCAATAATAATTAGACATTACCAATAATAATAACAACTTCTGAAATTATTTTAATAACTGCAACAACAACACAAAGAGAGCTCAGTTTACATATCCTCCATTCTGAACACACAATGCTTTTTAAGTTCTTTATTGCAGCTAATAAGACTGGCATTTTTGTCACTGCCCCCATTTCTGGTCCCATTATCTTTTCTTCTTGCCCTTCTACTGAAGGGCAGGAAGAAAAGCTAATGGTACCAGAAAACAAGCTGTTGTTTACGGCTGGCATTCTCCTGGTGTTCCTCACTCACCCCTTCACTTGACATTTTCCTGTTCGTCTTGACGTCTCTCTAACGTTATAGGAAATGAAAAGGATTTATAGAGCGCAAACAAATGCCCAAAGGTCTCAAGGCGCTGACAGCAACTATCCCTAAAGAAGGAAGAGAAGAAGGAAATAGAAATTCCATGGTCTCAAGCCCCGAAAGCATCCATGACAGAATAAACCTCAGGTTTTTAACCCCCTTAGCGCGCAGAGAATCCGCTGCAGTGCAGATGTTTCCGTGCACGGTCGGGGCTGTGTCGGCCAACGGACGTGCGCCGCACTATGGAGGTAGTGCTCGCGAAGGCCGTTGGCCAACTCACGCAACAAACGGATTAAGGCCTTACGAAATGGGGTGTGAGCCTGAAGACTGGAGATGGAACGGAGAAGGGAGTTCCATAGCTTGAATACAGCCATGGAAAAGGCTCTGGACTCCCCAACTTGCCTTTTGGTATTTAGGAACAATTACAAGATTTTGACTTGAGGATTGAAGCTGTCTGGAGGGAATATATCATTGAAACATGTCTTTAATATCTCCATGCCCCATGTTATGCAGTGCCTTGTGAACGATGCATAAAGTTTGAAAGTAGTAGGTTTGTCACAGGTAGCCAATTGAGCTTCAGAATCTCTGCCAAAACTGATTGAGATTTAGGAATATCAAAAATCAATCTTGCTGCCGCATTTTGGACCAGCTACAGTTTGGCTCTTACAGTCTTGTTGATAGCCAGGTGGAGCGCATTGCAGTAGTCTAACCAGGATGAGATCAGTGCCCCGGCCACTTGCTTACGTGCCGGGAGGGAAATGTAAGGATCTCTCCTTCTCCAGGCGTCCTTTTTCTTCCTTCCCTCGCACTTCTTCTTCCTTGGCTTTCCCTCTCTCTCGTATCTGTACTGCTGTTCCTCGTTTCCATCTTGTTACCCCCACTGCACTTCCCGCCCATTGAATACTAATCACGAGGGCTTCAGGAGGAACCATGGCTGGTGACGGCGACCTCTGTGCTCTGTCCTTGTGTATAGATTTATTTATTTAAGTGATCAGTCTTTTAAAAACAAAAACCATTAAACCAATGACATTTATAATAGTACTACTGCATACTTATATAAACACGTAAAATCATTAGTAGCATTTTTACACGGTTGGGCTACAACATACTTCCATACATCAATTATTTAAAATTTTGTTTAAAATGGAGATTTGGGAGTTCTTGTCTTTGTGACAGATTATTGCGATCTCCACGGAGTTTCAGCCAATTTCCTTTAAATACACATTTAAAAGTTTCACCCCCCTGGACTGTTCAGTGATCTCTGAGGGGCTGTTGTGGACGGATGCGACCATGTCTGTGATCCTTAAATACTAATTTAGTGGGAAGTAGCCCCTTTTGGAACATGGTCTTCTTGTCTGCTCAGTGGGCTAAAAATAGCTGGTATCAGAGCTTCCTGCCTGTTACCGACCCACTGGGTGTCTTAAGTTATCGCTTCACCATCCCTAATCCCTGGCCAAGCAAGATCAGGCTGCAGATTTAGTGGGAACGGCCCCCCTAGGGCACCAGGCCAAGTTAGGCCCCCATCCTGTGTACTGCTGTAGAGACCCTAGTACTTGAAATTCTACTTCATTCCCTATTCGGTGTCATTCTCTGGCATGCCAGCAGTAAATGTAAAATGTATTTTCAGCTAAATAGTTGGGGTACAGGTGCTTTAAGTCGGGTATGGTGAGATGTCTGTCATATTTCAACAGGAATTTTTATCGACACACACTTTTCCCTTTCTGTTTTGAAAGTCTTTAACAATGTTGGTTGTATAACAAAATAAAGTGTTTTCTCTCACTCCTCATGTGTCTCCTTTCCATTGCCCCGTTAGGCCCTCTCATGCACATTATAACTCAGCTCCATTCATGGAAAATCTACAGGTCACCCCCTCCAATCTTACTGACCAAGCAACGCTTCTGCCTGCCAGTGTCTCATTATTACCTATTTACTTCAGTGTCAATGAGGTGTGTGCTGGTTTACATGTGAGTGTCTTTTAGCCTGTGTGTTTGTTTATGTGTGCATGTTTGTGTGCATCTATTTGAATATCTGTTTGTGGGTGTTAGTTTGTTTCTATTTGTATTTATGTGTTTGTGTGCACCATTGTGGGTAGTTAGGTGTCTGTATGTTCATGTTTGGTGTGTGTTTGTGGGTCTGTGCATCTCTTTTTATGTGTATTTCTTTGTAGGAGCACTCTTTTCTGTCTTTATCAAGCAATCAATCAGGACACTTGTAAAGCGCACTACATACCCGTGAGGGTCTCAAGGCACGGGGGGGACGCTGCTACTGATCAAAGAGCCAGGTCTTGAGTAGTCTTCTGAAGGCCAGTAGGTCTTGGGTCTGCCGTAGGTTGGTGGGGAGGATGTTCCAGGTCTTGGCGGCGAGGTGGGAGAAGGATCTGCCTCCCGCTGTTGTTCTTCGAATGCGGGGGACAGCAGCGAGGGCGAGGTCGGCAGACCGGAGCTTGCGGGTGGGGGTGTAGAAGCTGAGTCGTCTTTTGAGGTACGCTGGGCCGGTGTCGTGGAGGGCTATCAATGTGCTTAACCTCTTCTTTAGAAGATAGAAATCCTCTTTTAATGAGGTATTCTCTATGCCTGCCCTATACATTAAAACACACATTAAATTACATTAGCACACCCAATTTTCTATGTATTCACAGTCAATTATTAGGATAAGATTTTCAGTGTAAAAACTGTACTTGTAAATCATTATTTTTCTCACAAACACAGATTATTTATCCTCCACTTCTACTTTCAAACATAATGCGTAAACTACAGGCGTAGCTTTCATTAGTGCAGCAGGAGCAGTGGCACCAGGGCCCACTGAACCTTAATTATTGCTGTATTTCACAGTTTCAAAAGAAGTGGTGTTCGCATAGAATATGCGGGTACATCCCAGGGAGGCACTCCGGGGTGGTTCATAAACAATGAGTCCAATGTTTCGAAATTAATTGTTTATTTCCATGTTAAAGTACTTTTTTGTCTCTCATGATATTGTTTTCATATCAATGAAATTTCAAAGTGTACAATCCATAAATCAATGAATTTGACAAACGGCTCTGATGCATTTCGGGCAGGTTGCCCTTTGTCAAGGAGCGTTCGTGCAAGAAACGTCGTGCGTCTCAGGTACGGTGGCTCAGAGGTTGTGTGTATTTCACAGTTTAACATGGGCCAAAGAGGGAATTTCTTTCTTGGACTAGAGCCCCTGACACACTGGCTATTGCTGTCACCTAGCCTTGCTGGAGAACGTTATTTGCAAGAGGGATGCTGTATGGAAGAGTAAAGACTCGTTGGATATTGTTCTACTCGTGAAATACACCTGCTTTAGAGTTGGAAATGATTATCAGCCCCGTCAGTGGTGGGAAGTTCCATCGGGGAGCATGGCAGTGCCTAACAGGACTGAATGTGAACACAGCTAAGTACAGGAGGCTGCTCGGTGCATTACAGGTGCCTGTATTCTAGGTCTTGTCATGACGTTTGGACAACTTAACTAGATATGGTGATCTCCTTTATGTGCTGCAAGTACATAATATTAAGGCGTTAAGAGCCCAGTTCCTTGGGAAAGTGTACTTGCGCACCATAGTGACTCGAAGGGGGGGCAGCCATAAAGACCAGCCCCAGGGCAGTCCGGAGGTCAGCCACGGTGTACCCTCTTATGCCCTCATTACAAGTAGCCTCTTTGGTTATTATGGGAAATATGAAACCGAGAAATACAGAGAATCTATTTAATGCTGAAAACTGCCAACTTTTCTGTGTGTACATTTGGGAGAAATTAGGAATTACCAGGTGAATTGAGGCACTACATCACAAAACGTGTAATACTCGAGTATTATTTAAGATTTAAGATTTATATGTATATATTTGAGAATATATACATATATATATATTACCTACTGGCGGTAGCCAGTAGGTATATATAGTTAGGACCTAGTTTCCATAGGAAATCCCCAACATTCTATTGGGAATAACTTTGGCGCTGGTTGATGAATCTTCGCAAATTTCTCAAAGAAGATGGCTCGCTCCGCTCCGCTCCTTCCCTGAAAGTTTGGGGGGGATTCGTCAAGTGGGGGCTGAGAAAAAAGGGGGGTCCCAAAATGTGTTTTCCCCATGTTAATTTCCATAGGACCTTTAGACACGGCTACAGCTTGAACCGCTGAAGGGAATTACACCAAACTTGTCAAAATGGTAGTGTCTGGTACGTAGATCACACTTTTGGTAAAATAGTGTAAATCCCTCCAGTGGTTCCTGAGAAAAGTAAAAGAGAATCAAATTATATATCTATAAGAGCGCACCCGTGCGTGCACCCCCGCGAATTTTCGGAATTTTTTTTGGGGGGGGGGGCTTGGGGGGCTTCTCTCTTTTATTTTAATGTGTTTTATTTTAATTTCGAGGGTGCCCACCCCTCGTTTTACTCCCGAGATCACAGCCGCCTCAAGATGGCCGCCGCCTGGTTGTGGGCGGGGCCGGGAGGACGTGGTTTCCGCTTCCCTCTGCCTGGGGGAAGCCTTTGATGTGCCTGCCGGTCTCCCGTGCCAAGAGGGAGACCGAATAATGATGCGGGGGTGGGTCTATTGATAGTACACCGTGTACGGAGGGGGAGCTCTGAAATACCTGCTTATTGAGAAATAGCGTAGTACGCATGCATGCGATGATACGTATGCGCACATAGACAGGGAGCTGGAATGCCGGTGTTCTAACTAAATTCGCACCCCCATCGTTTTGTACACCCCCTACGTCAGAGGGGTGCCGATACATGCAGATTCTGCCTGTCTATTCGTGCTTCCCCGGCTGGCTGTGCACACCCTACACTTGTCAGTCACTTTGCGCATGCTTGTTTTGGTGACTGTTTCCCGATGATGTAAAAGAGATGGTACACAGACAAACAGCTGCGTGTTTTTCTGTGACTATCTGAAGAATTTTCTTTTATTTTTCCCCAGGCTAATTTTGTTAACAGAGCAGCAGGCGCTGCCCACCCTTCCCCGCGGGCCTCAGCGCACGGCAGGGGCCTCTCCATGGTATACGGGGGTTAACGCTGCTCAAAGATGCCCCTTGGTTCAGCCCCCATTCCCTAGGGGGGGGGGGTAGTGATAGGGAATGGAGGCAGGGAAGGAGCTGGACCAGCAGACCACAGCACGGGTTCAGCTAAGTAATACATTTCATGTTAGGAATTCGGCAGGGAGATACGGTGGGTCATTTAAGCGCATACGTCGGTCACAGGGCTCTCTTTCTCCTGGGAATTGTACCAGAGAAGAGAGGTGCTGGTTCTGCATCCTGTGAGGCGAGGAGGGGGTGGGGTGGGAAGAAGTGCAGAGGAACAGGGCGAAAGGGTGGGAGAGAAGTGGAAGCTTGCAAAGTGTGCTGATGGTCCGGGGCACACAGGCAAGGGGCAGCGTGGACAGTGCGATCGGGGGACGGGGGGTCTGGGGCTTTTCACTCTATACAGGCATAGGGGACATGTGGGAAGGCTGTCAGACTTTCGCCCTCAATCGATTGAGGGCTGGCTAACTTGAGTGGGGATGAGGAATCAGGAGCCGCTAGTGTCGTAGTTCATGCCCACTCTGGTTCAGTTTGCCTTTCACCGCACGCGCCGCAGGGTGTACATAGAGGGTACAGTGCAGTGATCACCACAAGATATGTTTGAAACGTTACAGTTTTACTTTAGTTCAGTGACTTTGTACAGTTTCTAGTTGCTCAAATGGATGTAATCTTATGTTTCCCTTGCCTTCATTGTGTGACTTTGCTCTCTTAATGACACTTAAATTATAAAAATGTCACGCACAGCAACTTGAAACCCTGGCAGCTGTGGTTACGCTGCTCAAGCAGGAGTAGTGTTCGCCGCTGGATCTTGAAAGCGCATGCGTGCAATCACACGCATGCGCACTAAACGGCCAAAACCTACCACACCTGGGGTGAACCACGAAGTCGAGAGCAGGGGCACCCTTTATTCAGAGCTCGGAAAGGGAGTGATCAAACTGGAGCTCCGTTGGTTGACAGCGTGTGTTTGATGTTTGATTTGGGTGGTTAGGGATTTTGTTCATGTTTAGTCTTGGAGAAAGGGGGAGGGGGCTTTTAGTTAAGCCATGGTCACCAGAACCCATGCATTTTAAGTGTTGAGGTGTCATTTCAACATTAATAATATAAGCAAACCATGCGTTGCAGGGAACATTTTTCTTGTAGCAGAAGCTACCCAAGCTTCAGGTTTTGTACATAGAACAGCCTGGTGCATGCTGCCTGATTGAGAGCAAATCACAAATACAGGATGTGGTTGGTGTGGTTGGGTCATTGCTGGCACACATTGCAGTGTCATTCTTTTGATATGTACTTTTTGAGGCACTGTGAGGTGAACTTGCCAGAATTGCTTGCATTTATTTTGTTAAACGATTACCTAGCCACAGTTTATTTGGGGATACCTTAGGTATCTGCACAGAGCATATCTCTGAACCCCAACCCCTGACACTTTGAATTTGTCAGCCATGTTTTATTTGCTTTTTGTTCGACTGTACAAAGACGGCTGGCAGTAAACTGCCCTCTTTAGATGGAAATATCCATTTTCTGAAGAGGAATTTGAGACTGTGGTGATTTTAATTGCTCTTGATTTGGGAAGATCTGGAACATCGCTTGCCCAAGATCACACAGTTTGGTCAAGTGGAGATTGCGAAATTTGACTACTTATCACCTCCTTTCTCAGTCAAAATATATTCAGATTCCACACCTTTCACCTGCTGCTTTTGTGAGGCATGGTTACCCAGACACACAGCTTAAACTCGCCTGAACCCAAGATGCCCCTAGTCTTGGCTGGGCCAGCTGTCCCATGTGAGCGGCCCTGCATTCATTCACAGCGTGACCAACGGCAATTTTTGCATGCAGTAAGTGGCGCTGACACCCCTCATCACCAGACTCCTTTGAAAATAAGAAACGGGGGCAGGGAATTGTCATATGGGGTCGGTACTTGTGTGGCGAGGGACTGGCTTCAGTTCATCTCGAGGGCATTGCTGTTTTTAAAGCCACACGGAGACGGAGAGGAGCTGACATTTGAGGATTCTTAAGCTTTAATGGAAGGTTGACAGGGCTGCCAGCCCTGCTCTGCCCTGGGTTGGAGCAGACTTGTGTACAGACAGGCACTAACACCAGTTATTTGTGGTGTTTAGAAACCATGCTGGTGGCACTAAGTGCTTGTTCTAGAAAACTTTGACCAAACTGCATGTTTGCCACATTTTTGAAGAATTATTTTTAAGCACTTTTGTTCGGAAAATTCTTAAATTAGAATCAAAACTGCCTGGGCAAGGGTGACTCAAAACATGGAAGCTACCAGGCGCCAAAGATTGGGCAACTGTACACCCCAGCAGATCAAAACAATTGGCTATGTCTTTCCGCGCACACGCCCGTGCACATAATTGTGCATACAGGCCCATAAAGGCGTCAGCCAAGACTGGCTAATGTCAAAAACATGGCAGAATGGCTGCCTACATTTCTCCCCGTTAACAACAACACTCAAATATACGTATGGCTAGGAACAGCGCAGGGGTAATCGGTGCTATAAGCAAACAAATATTTTTCACAGAAGCAAATTGAATGGCAACATGTATATATTTACTGCATGATAGATTGCCTTATGCTTCCTTTGAGCTGCTTCAAAGCGCTAGTGAGCCAGCCACTTAATCTCCCCGTGCCCCCACCTGACAATTGCTATTATTGCCTTGTATTGTATAATTCAAAATCAGGACAACCGGTTTTAAGCCCGGCTTCACCATTTTCACATACTGCTCCCTGGTCAAATCTTCATATTTCACAACTTCTCGCCAAATGTAATATTTTATATATATATATATTCTCCACCAAAACGATCCTCAGACTCTAGGCGCTCGACTGTGGGTGCTCTGCAAAGGGGCCGGATCAGGGCCCAGTAACAATTTTCTCCCCAAGGATGCGGCACTCAGCGTTTGTAAGATTTAAACAGCTTGTACTTTATTTCTCCAGCTCGGACCAACGCGTTTCAGCCATCACAGGCTTTGTTCACGGTAAGTGAGCTTTTTTCTATGTCCACTATTTATCCCATTTTAGACAATTATGGAGCATTATGGGACTTGTGGTCAGGTTACATTTCAAATGAATTTTGCAGATTGCAGATTGCAACGTATACTCATAATATTTAATATTTACAGATCTCGATACATACGCTCTGCTTTACGCGCACAATGCGTTCCTACAGTCTCATATTATTCTCATATGTAGACATTTTATCAAGTATTGGGTATAGTCCATTTGGAATAATTGGGAAATAATGACTTAATTTATATGCAGACTGAAAATCGATCATTGCACTATAGGGTACTATACCCTGAAAAATGATTTATGTTTGATATTTGATAATTCGATACTTTGAAAAATCTCCATAAGATTTATGATTTATGCTGAAAACGGCTAAAGTTGATATATGTCGGGAGATCAATAATGTCGAATGAGAACTACATTATAATGGGAATGGGTACTATACCCAATACTTGAGAAAATGTCTACATATGAGAATAATGTGATGGCTGAAACGCGTTGGTCCGAGCTGGAGAAATAAAGTACAAGCTGTTTAAATCTTACAAACGCTGAGTGCCGCATCCTTGGGGAAAAAAAAAATATATATATATATATATATATATATATATATATATATTCACTGAAAAAAACATAGGTTTTAGGCCTTATATAGTTAGGAATTAGCATTTGAAAAACCTTTGAAATTCACTGAAAAAACCATAGGTTTTAGGCCTTATTTAGTTAGGAATTGGCATTTAAAAAACCTTGAAAATTCACTGAAAAAACCATAGGTTTCAGGCCTTATATATAAAACCAATGAAATTCCACATATATTTCGCGCATCCGCAATCCAATGCTGATGATGTCACATATTACATCATTCATGACATGGTCAGTGACATCACTGATGACATCACTGATGACATCTCAAATGACATCACTGATGACATCACTGATGACATCATCCAGTGTCTGTGTGTTTTTGTAAAGTTTAAATATGTTTTACATATTGAACAATGAGTGTATGTATAAGAGTATGGATGAAGGATTTGATGGCATAAGTGAGTAAGTATGTGTTAGTATATCTGTGAAAATGTAAGCTGTTCTGTGTTTAACTGTATAGATTAAGAAATCAAAGTGTGATTGATTCTTTACAGGACTGACTAGGTGTGTGAGTAACTCCATGGATGAGTGGCAGTGTGTGAGTGTCTGCATAGGTGTATGAGTGCATATGATAGTGTTGTAATGATGAGTGACTGTATGTACGAGTGATTGTATGGGTGAATGAATGAATGTGTGTGTAGACGTAGGGATCAGTGAGTGCGTATGTAGTAAATGGTATTCGTGTGTCAATAGTTTCAAAAATAATACTCTGTATTTTACACTAGGTGTAACAGAGGTTATATTAGAGTGTAAGGAGGTGCATTGTATTATCACATGAAGTATATCATCAGTGGTGTGATCATTGAAAACCACTCACTCTACTCGGGCAAGGCCTGCCGCCCCGTGGTTCACAGATCAAATAAGGGAAATCAAAATAAGATGCAAAAAGCTTGAAAAAATCTGCCGCTCAAACTACAGGGAATCGGACAAGAAAACCCTCAACGCGGAACAAAGACATTACAAGGAAAAAATCCTGCAAGCGAAAAAATCCTTTCTTACCAGACAGATAGAAGACGCTGTCAAACCCCTAAAGAACTGTTCCTTACGGTCGCTTCCCTTGCCAACCCCAAACCCATTGAAATTCCAGCAAGCCTTACACTTTGCGAAAGTTTGGCAACCTTCTTCCGTGAGAAGGTGGAGAACATTTTCCTCCCCCTAGACAAGCTAGTGAAGTCCCCCTCACTGAGTGAGACCTCTGATCCCGCCAGATCTGAAACTATGCTTCAATACTTCCTGCCCATCACGGAAAAGGAAGTGAGGAGTCGCCTACTAAAAATTAAATCAGGCTCCCCTCATGATCCCTGCCCCACAGCAATAACAAAACTGGCACCAGATGCAATTGCCAGGGGCCTCACTCCTCTCCTTAACCAGATGCTGGAGATAGGTGAATACCCCTCAAGGTGGAAGCAAGCCTCCATCCTACCCTTGCTAAAAAAAAACAATCTAGACATCACTGAGATGAACAATTATCGCCCAATTGCCAGACTCCCCCTCCCGGCCAAAATAATAGAAGGTCACTTGAACGCACAACTTAGTTCCTTCTTAAAATCAGCAGATGTACTTGATTCCTCCCAACACGGATTTCGGGAGGAGCACAGCACGGAATCCGCCCTGATTAAATCCATGGAAGACATCAGGCTGGTGATGGATGCAGGGGGCAGAGCAGCCCTGATCCTACTGGACCTCTCTGCGGCCTTCGACACGGTCCACCATAAACTACTGGTGGACCGGTTGAGGGCCTGTGGAATTCAGGGAAAGGCCCTAAAAATCCTTCAAGCCTTCCTATCTGATAGATCCCAGACAGTGGCACTGGGCAGCTACGAATCACGCCCCTTTGTACTTCCCTGTGGTGTCCCCCAAGGGTCCTCTTTAAGCCCAACCCTTTTCAATGTGTATGTGTCTACCCTCGCCCCGGTAATTCGATCGTTCGGCTTTCAACTCACGGCATATGCCGATGACACACAGATTGTGGTGTCCCTTCTTCCCGGCAACACAGAAAACACCGCAGACAGATTTAGAAACTGCATGTCTGAAGTAGGCCGCTGGATGGCTCAAAGCTGCCTTAAGCTAAACTCCTCAAAGACCGAGGTCCTGCTCTTTGGTACCAAAGATAACTTCTGGTCCCCGAGATGGTGGCCAGACG
The DNA here is from genome assembly GCF_964263255.1 of Lissotriton vulgaris. NCBI lineage: Eukaryota > Metazoa > Chordata > Amphibia > Caudata > Salamandridae > Lissotriton > Lissotriton vulgaris. Next base: position 159,682,810 of record NC_141685.1, read on the forward strand.
AAATGGGACCTCTCCCAGAGCCGGTGGATAAAGTGAAGAATCTCGGGATTCTGGTGGATTCCACCCTGACTTTCAAATCCCAGGTGAACGCCCTCTCCTCCTCTCTCCACTTCACACTCAAAACCATCAGAAAAATTCTACCATATCTGGAGAAGAAACATAGGAAAACAATTGTCACAGGTCTAGTGCTTTCACGCCTAGACTATTGCAACAGTCTGATGCTAAACGCCCAGCAGAGCGTACTCAACAAACTCCAACTACTGCAAAATGCAGCCGCCCGCCTAATCACTGACACACCCAAATTTTCCTCGGTATCCCAAGATCTGGTAAAATTACACTGGCTACCCATCCGTAAAAGAATCACTTTCAAGGCGGTATGCATGGTTTTCAAAGCCCTCCACGATACAGGCCCCAGGCACCTGAAATCTCTCTTCTGCTGGCATAAACCAGCAAGAACTTTGAGGTCAGGACAACTGGCCCTGGTCACAGTCCCCAGAACTAAAAAAGCTCGCTGGGGTGGTAGGAGCTTTTCTCTTGGAGCGGCAGAGGCCTGGAATAAACTCCCACTTGTGCTCAGACAAACTCAGGACCTGATGGTCTTCAGAAGAGGACTCAAAACTTGGCTCTTCACTCTGTAAGCACGCTCCTTCACACCAGCCTATCCTTCTAGCGCCAGGACACCTCCGGGTAACAGAGCGCTCTACAAATGTGTAAAATAAATAAATAAATAAAATTGATGTTAAATGAGATGTCATCAGTGATGTCATTTGAGATGTCATCAGTGATGTCATCAGTGATGTCACTGACCATGTCATGAATGATGTAATATGTGACATCATCAGCATTGGATTGCGGATGCGCGAAATATATAGTTAGTGCAACTAACTATATGTGGAATTTCATTGGTTTTATATCCATGAAATGTCCAGCTAACTATATAGGAGGAATTTCAATGGTTTTTTATATGTTAATTCCTAACTATATAAGGCCTGAAACCTATGGTTTTTTCACTGAATTTTCAAGGTTTTTTAAATGCTAATTCCTAACTATATAAGGCCTAAAACCTATGTTTTTTTCAGTGAATATATATATATATATATATATATATATATATATATATATATATATATATATATATATATATATATATATATATATATATATATATATATATATATATATATATATATATATATATATATATATATATATATATATATATATATATATATATTACCTACTGGCAGTCTCCAAATAGCCCAACAGGTATCTCCAGTATGTGCCAGGGAGCTGTGTTGCAGACAGGTGTTCAGAGGCCACGCCCCTTTTTACACCTCTCTGCAACGCACCTCTGTGGTGCTTTTTGGAGGTACCTAGTGGGCTAGTTTGACCCCAGGGATCCATAGGATTGAAGGGGACTTAATCTCGCAACTTAGAACAGTGACAGGGTGCGTTTACACAGTGCTGAAGGGAGGGGACTGGGCCTGACGTGATGTGTGCCCTGAGGAGCGTTTTAAGTTGGGGAAAAAATTCAACTTCAAACCTGAGGGACCATGGGGGCCAAGTAGTCCACCAAGTGCTTCTAGGAAGCGCTACTGCGCTGCGTTGCAGAGAGGTGGTGCATGCCGTGCCTCTTTTCACATCTCTCTGCTACGCAGCTCTGTGGCGCTCACTGGATGTACTACGAATTCCGATTTACTCACCTGTTGTCAGGAGAGACCTCAGTGCTGCATCTTTGATCCCAGTACTGATCCCCAAAAGTAATTCTAACCATACTTACCAGTAACTTGAATTTCCTTCCATAGGCTAACATTGACTGGTTTCACTTGGAAATTCTTCTAAGTGTGGAGTTTTGCAACTTTAAAATATTCACCTAAAATCATCCGAACAACAAATTCCGATTTACTCACCTGTTATCAGGCGAGAACCCAGTGCTGCATCTTTTAGCCCAGCACTGACCCTGAAAAGTAATTCTAACCATACTTACCAGTAACTTGAATTTCCTTTGATAGGAATCCATTGTCTGGTTTTCACCAGAAAAGTTTCAAACTGTCTATTTTCACAAACTAAAAATATTCCTTAAAAATCGCCTGTATGACAAACGCTTTCTTTCAACTGTTTACAGGAGATGCAACAGTGCTGGATCCAGGATCCACCACTGAGTAAGAAAAAGTAACTATAACACTACTTACCTGCTAAGTGAATTTCCTTCCAAAGGGTAACATTGAGGGATTTTACTTGTAAATTTTTCTAAGTGTGGAGTTTTGGAACTTTAAAATATTCTTATAAAATCAGCAGAACTACGAATTCTGATTTACTCACTTGTTATTAGGAGAGTACTCAGTGCTGCATCTTTTAGCCCAGCACTGACCCTGAAAAGTAATTCTAACCGTACTTACCAGTAACTTGTATTTCCTTTTTTTTTTTTTTATTTCTGTGATTTTTTATTGTATAAAAAAATATATATTTACATGGAGCATGGGATATACATGAGAGGAAAAAAAAAGGGGGGGGGGGAGAGAAGGCGCCGGGAAGGGGGGGGGGGTGTTTGGCCATCGGCCTTCCGTGTCTCTGCAATGGCTCCATTGTCCAAGTTCAGTTTGTTCCGTTGTCTTCTGCTGCCCCCTACGCAGTACTTCGTTGGTCTTCCTTGTGAGAAGTTGGCCTGATATGTAGTGTTTCCAATTCTGGAACCACTTGGTATCAGTCCAAACAAACCCCAAAGATGTCTGGTTGTAAGTCAACCTTGTTAGACAAGCTATCCTAGTGGTAGCATGGACTAAGCAGCCTTAAAGGCTTAACTTAAGAGGTCGTGTTAAGCGAGCTGTTTTACCACATACAATCCTCTAATCAAATGAAAGGACACCACACAAGTATATATTATAAAAATATATGTATTTATTTCTAAATTACTCCCCAGTACTCTTTATGAGGAAAGGGGCACAAGCGTTAAATCAAAAGCACAGTATAACATACAAAGTTGCACAATTTTGGATGAGGGCCGGTGGCCACTTAAACCATATACTAAAAAAGTGGTATAAGAGATACCAATCGAACAGTGGTTAGGCCTAGGGCCTAGGGATTCGCTGGGAGCAGTCAGGACTAGCAATGCTGAAGTCGGGAGTAGCCCACGGGACTCGGGTGCAGCACGGAAAGTGCGGCTTACACCAATGCAATGTCAATGGTGCGTAAAAGTTACACAAAGTGAGTTTAAGGATACTTCCGCTGAACCTAGAGGCACAAAACTTAAGACACAGACCCTAGAGGTGTGTACCAGTGTGAGAACATCGGCGTTGCAATGTTACCTCACCCACAGGAAGTGGGTGCACAGGGTCGAAGTGGCGTCGGGTTTTGACACGCAGATTCTTGGCGCTTGAAGCTGAAGATGCTGCAGGCGATGTGAAGGAGAAGTGTCCGGTGGATCCAAGGGTGGATCTGAAGTGGTGAAGACCTGAAAGCAGAGGGGACAATGTTCAAAGTCACTGACCAGTGACCACCGTGGAACCAGATTGGAACCAGGCAAAGTTGGGTGCAAACAGGTGATGAGGTGTTGCTTCTCTCTGCAGCCACGTGGACACGAAGAGGTCAAGGACGTACAGGAGTCGATCACGAGCTGTCCCTCGAAGGCTCTAGCTGATGGCGATGTCGGCAACTCGATTGAAGCAAACAAGCCTTGGCTAATGCAAGCCACGGGGAAAGTGAAAAAGGCTTATTACTCGGACCAGCAAGGTCAGAGCGGGTACTCCTTTCTACAGGAGCGAGGGCAGGTCTGGAGCAACCAGACCCACAGTGTAAATCGTAGATTTCGTCACCAAGATGGCCGCTGACCACGTGACAAGTGGCCGGGATGGCGAGTCAAGTAGCACAAAGCAAAAGGGCCCCACGCAGATCGTGGAGATGCTGGAGAGCTGATCTTTGGTGCAAATGCTGCTCGGTTGTGGGGCTTCCTAAACCCCAAAGCACAGAGTCGAGGGTGCCTTGGGTGCTGCGCAGTCAGCGTCTCGGGGGTCTTTCAAGATGTCCGCTCCCACGTCTCTCAGTGCCTCCACGGGTCCCTTCTTTGCAGGGACTGTGGATCGGGCTGGGAGAAGTCTGGGAAGCTGGGTCTTGTCAGGCTCTGCACTCGGGCTCCAGAGGCGGCGGCAAAGCAGACGTTGAGGTGCTGGGTGATGCCTGTGTTCACAGGGTGGCCCCTCCTAGGCCACAAGGGAGATGCTCTTCAGTCTTCTATTCATCAGAAAGTCGAAGTCCAGTCGTCTTCTTAGTTTAAAGTTGATTTCAGGATGATCTGAGTTGCATTGGCACTGCTCCCACTCTTATTCCAATCTGAGGGGTGGATCTCCTGCTAGGTCCCTCCCCTATGGGTGGGACCAGGAAGGGGGGTGGTTACACCCCCTTTCCTTTGTCCAGGTCTCACTGGAGCTGGGGCTGGGCTGCCCCAGAACCGGTTTGACCGGATTATGCAAGGGGAAGCCTTGTGCTCCCCAGGCACTGTCTGGTTTCTTTCAAACCTCCCTGCTACAATCCACTATCTCCTGTCTGGGGTGGTGTCACACCTCCCTGTGACAGGAAAGCCTTTGTCCAGGCCTCCTCTGCTGAGTTTCGGTCAGCAGCAGGAGGTCAGACATGTGTCTGTGGCAGAAGCATCCATTTTGTGGATCTGAGGCTCTTTTAAAAATCAACCGTGTTTTAGCAAAAGTAACATGTCGTCCCCTCTAGAGGGGTGGAATGCTACCCCCGTCGCCAGGACTGGCGAGGGGGTAGTATTCCAATTCGTATGACACCTTACACAACATGTTTTGATAAAGCCAAACCAAAGTTAACATATAACCGCGAGGATTATAATGCACTTAATAGTATATGGTTTGGCATTATCCCGGAACAGCTAAGGGAATTGGTCCCGACAGCTGCAGACAGGCTCAGCTCATGCTAGAGCACTATCTCACATTAAACCACGCACTCTGCCTTCAGGATTGTTAAGGCCTGCCATAGGAGTGGCTCACAGGTTTATATGTGTCCAGATAGGTTTAGATATAGGCATACTATATCTAAGCAAGGGGTGATTACACCACCTTGCCCCAGCTGAGTGATCAGCCAGTTGTGTCAATTTTAGATAGCCAGCCAGGGGTGGCAAAAGATATGCTGCAGCCCCTGGTAGGCCTTGGATGCACCTATGCCCTGGGCACCTATAGTGCTCTGTACAGGGGCTGATAAGGTGACCCAAGCCAATCTAGTTATGCACCTAGGGTACATGGAATCCATTTTACAGAGAGAGCAGATAGCCTGGGGCCCTGATTAGCAGGCAACCAGGCCAACTAAGTCGAAAACCAGCTAAACACAAGGCAAAAAATCTGGGGTAACCATAGTCAGGTAGCCACCTTCCTACATTCCTTAACCCCGCCTCGACAGTAGAGAGGATAGAGAAGAATAAAGGTCGAAAGTGAGAGAGTGAAAAAAAAGAAAAGGGGAGGAGGAGCCTTGCTCAGTGGATCGCTTTTGTAAGTGGCCGGATCCACAGAGTGAGCTATCTCTATTGTTGTCTAGATTCTGCGCCTATGGGGGTTTGTGCAACGTCAGGTAGAGGTCCAGGGGCCCCCACATGTTTGCCTGCCTGTGAGTTTTTGGCGAGTGTTTCGCTGTGATGTTATCTGCCCCCCTTAGGAACGTGACCCAGTTGAGCCATGCCTTGGGCGCAGCTTTCGAAGTGTCCTTCCAATTACTCAGCACTATTTTGACTCCTGCCGTCAGCAGTAGATCAATGAGGTCTTGATCTTCTGTTGTTGTAATGGACGGGGACGCAAAACCTAGGACTAGACTTGGGAAATCTATGTGTATGGCCACTCCTGTGATCTCATTGATAAGTTTCCCAATTATATCCCATAATTCCCTGAGGTTAGGACAGCTGAGTAGAAGGTGTTCTAAGTCTCCCTTCCCTTTGCCACAATTCCAGCATGCATCACTCTCTCGGATCCCCAAGGAGGCCAGGCGGGCCGGTGTTCAGTATGCCTTGTGTACTAGCCAGTATTTGGTTTGGTTGAGCGCTGCCGTTATCTTTTTCCTAGAGGTGGATCTCCATAACGCTTTCTCAGCCTCGCTTAGCTCCCTCCCTGCTAGGGTTCCCCAGAAATTTGTAACCTTATCGTTGAGTTTGATGTTTTTGGGACGGAGGACTTTGTATAGGTGTGCTACTTGGTGTCCTAGTGTGTTGAGACTGGCTGCAAGTTGTACAAGCGATGGTGTCTGGCTGTTGAGTTTTGCCTTCCTGATTGCTACTTTAATTTTCAGGAAGTTGTAGAGCTCTATGCCTTGTAGGTTGTGAGTTTCTTTGAGAGTGTCCAAAGTTGTGTGCGTGCCCAGGCTCTGAAGATCTTGGGCAGTGGAGATGCCATGTCTGTACCATTCGTGCATGTCTTGAACCTTGTCTCTGTATTTCACTGTGGGGTTGTGCCAGATGGATTCAAATTGGCCTCCCTTGATGCTTGTTGTAAGTATTTTGTCGATGTTCAGGAGCGCTCTTTTCGTGTTTTTCAGGACGGGATTGTCCTTGACTGCTGGGTGTCGAGTGGCGGTGAGGAAGGTGATGGGGTGCATGCCTTTTAATAGTCCCCGCTCTAGTGTTAACCACGCTGGGGTGTATTCCTGTCTTGGGTCCGCCAGTGTAGGTTCCTGTCTCGCTATGCATGCTACCTGAAATCGTTTGAAGTTTGTTATGTTCAGACCTCCTTGGTCTTTTGAGAGCCGGAGCTTGTGTAGGCTTATCCTGGGGTTTTTCCCTCTCCACAAGAAGTTGTTCAGTAATTTGTCAAGTCTCTTGTGGAAGTCTTCTGTGCTAGTCAGGGGGAGCATGGTTAGCATGTAGTTGATCACTGGTGTGATCATCATTTTTATCGCTTCTACCCTCCCCCACCATGTTGTGAATTTGGGAGACCACCCTTCTACTTTATCTTTAATTTTCTGGATTATTGCTTGTTCATTGTGTTCTAGTGTTGTTATTAGGTCTCTCTCAAAAAGGATGCCTAAGTATTTTATGGGCTTCTGTTGCCATGTTAGTCCTGACGTCCCTAATACCGTGCTTGTTGTGTGGATGTTTAAAGGTTTGCACTCTGATTTGTCTGTGTTAAGTTTGTATCCCGATACCTGGGCGTATTTTCCTATAGTGTCAGTTAGTGCTGTGATGGAACCCTCTGGTTCTTCTGTGACTATTAGTACGTCGTCAGCATACGCCGCTAACTTGAAGATTTCTCCCCCTATTGGTATCCCCACTATGCCTTCATTCGTTCTTATCATCGTGAGGAGCGGTTCTATGGCTAATAGGAATAGGGCTGGTGAGAGTGGGCACCCTTGTCTTGTTCCCCTGCCTAAATTGAGTGTGTTTGATGTGCTACCATTGACCACTACCCGTGCTTTGGGGTTGTTGTATTGGGGCCATAACCATCTTCCTAAAGTTTGGTCCTAACCCGAATTTCCCCATGCAGTTATCTAAAAATGGCCATGAAACTCTATCGAATGCTTTCTCCGCGTCGAGGGCTATCATGACCGCTGCATTGCTGCTTCGGGAGGAGTGGTTGATTATGTGGCATAGTAGTCTCGTATTGTCGTGGGACATGCAGTTTTTGAGGTAGCCAACTTGAGAGTTGTGTATAAGTTTGGGTAGGTATGCGTTGAGTCTATTAGCAAGTTTTTTTGCATAGATCTTACAGTCTACATTTATGAGGGAGATCGGTCTAAAATTCTTCGCCTCAGTTGTGTCTTTCCCCTCCTTTGGTATTACAATTATGTTTGCCTCAGCCATTGAGGGTGTCATGCGTCCAATCTGGACACATTCCGTGAAAACCTGTTTCATTGTGGGTTTGAGAATGTGTAAGTAATGCTTGTAGAAGCCAGCTGTGAAACCTTCTGGCCCCGGTGCTTTATTGTCCTTGAGGCTTGCCGTGGCTTTCTCTATCTCGTCCTCTGTTATGGTTAGGTCCAGGATGTCGCGTTCTTGGTCTGATAGTGTGGGAGTTGTTATACTTCCTAGCATCTCCTTGCCCCCGTCTTCCTTTAGCGTTTCATCTTTCGTGTACAGTCCCTCATAGAAGTCTCTGAAGACCTCTAGGATGTCTTTGTTTGCAGTCATGGACTTGCCCAGTCTGTCTTTGACGGCCGCTATCGTGTTTTGTTTTTGTTTCGCCTTTAGGTAGGATGCTAGGTTTTTGCCGGCTTTGTTTGCAGTGCAGAGGTTGATAGATTTATATTTATTGATCCATGTCCCTGCTCTCACTCAGTATTCTATTGAGTTCGTACTTCTGTTTGGTCAGGTTCGTGAGTGTGTTATTGTCCTCCATTCTGGCTATGTGGCTGTTCTCCAGCCTCTTAATCTCTTTCTCTAGGTCTTCAATTCTCTTGTTCCTTTCTTTGTTCATTCTGCCCTTGACTGTCATTACTGTTCACCGGATGGTGGCTTTTAGTGCCTCCCATAGTACTTCCCTGTTTGTCTCTGGAGTGTCATTCATTAGCATGTATTCTTTTATTGCTTCCTCTATCTCGGCTCTCGCTAAAGTGTGACGGAGCAGACTGTCATCGAATCGCCATCTGCGGGTTGGCTTTTCGTTGTGCTTGCCAGATAGTGTTAGGCTTATGTGCGAGTGATCTGATACCGATCTAAGTCCTATCTCCGTGTGGTCTATGAGGTGGGTGTGTGTTTCTGACATAAGGATGTAGTCTATTCGGCTGTATGAGTTGTGTGTGTTGGAGCAGAATGTGTAGTCCCTGGCATCTGGGTTGCTTAAGCGCCATGGGTCTCTCAATCCTAGTTTGGAGCACAGGTTCTTTAGGATGTTTGGATTATTTGTTGATTGGGTTGGTCTGTGTGGGTGCTTGTCGATTGCTGGGTCTAGAACTTGGTTCATGTCCCCTGCGACGATCAGTAGGTCTCCCAGCGGTAGGGTATGTAGTTGCGTTCCTACTCCCTCCCAAAATGGTTTGTCGTCAGTGTTAGGACCATATATGTTTCTTCTAAGAGTGGTCACAAGTATTCTTCCTTGGGTATCTGCTTGCGAGTCTACCACTGCTAAATTGGAGTTTTTGCTGATGATTGTTACTACCCCGTTCTTCTTATTCTGTGCCGGTAAACCCACCACCTCGCCTATCCGGTTCGCACCTAGGCGCCCAATGTCTGCTGCTTCTAATCTCGTTTCTTGGAGCACATATATGTCACTTTTTAGTTTCCTGAGGTGTTCAAGTACCTTCCTTCTCTTCACTGGACTGTTAAGACCCTTAACGTTTAGAGATACTATCTTTATGTCGGTCGCTATGCTACTCTGGTTGCTATTCGTCATTTAGGATGCCTTGTATTTTGCTGTCTGATTTGCCTTCCTTTGTGTGCTTCTGACCTCTGGGTGGTGTGTGGAGCCATGCCCCAACGCCTGCGCTTGCTGCTCCTCGGTATGAGTGTATGGAGAGAGAGAAAGTAGAAGATAGTAGAAAAAATAAGGTGATAGTAAGTAAACCCATGTATATGCTCCCCGCTCCCCCCCTTCCCCTGCCCCCTCCGCCCAACCCTCCCCTCCCGCCCCCCTCCCTCTCTTACTTGCTGAATGGGTGTGCGACAACAATGTTCCTCTGCCCCGCATCGTCCCTGAGGTAGAGTGAGTGTTTCCTTCCCTTTGGTGCTTTTTATGAGCTCCTCTAGCTCTGTCGCAAGGATCAGGTCCGTTGGCCCTGCCGCAGTCCGTTGGCGAGCCTCGTGGTTCCTGCTTGTGGGTAGTGCCAGCGTCATGAGGTAGATATGTTGTCTTGTATTTTATATTTTAGTGGCTTGTGGCGCATCTTACTCAGATTGCCCGCTCACGTCTGGTGAGGCACTTCTTTTCGCGATCCTTGGCATTGCCGGAGTGTCTATATGTGATCTCTTGAGTGGGGCGGCTCCCGCTTGCCTTGTGGACTAGATCTCCCTAGGGCCAGTGTGCCACCTTGCTCCTGTTCTGTGGTCTGGGCCTTGGTGCACCCTTTTGTTTTACGCCTTGTGCTGCCTTGTGCTGCTGCGTTCCAGTATGTTACAGTTCAAATCTGTTGCCCAGTGCGAGTCTTTTATTGCCACCTCTCGCCCTTGCCCTGGCTCTGTCTTGGTCTTAGCGTCTCCATGTGTGGGGTTTGAGCACGGGTTTGAGCACGGTTTGCTGTGCCCGAGTTGTGGGGTTCCGTTGCCTTGCTTGCCCCCCTAAGAGGAGAGTGGTGCGTTATGTTTCTTTTACCCCCGGTATGCTTGGCGGTATGCTCGGCTATGATTACCAGTGTGGGGTTCGCGTGCAGTTACCAGCGTTCGCTTGGTATACCTCGTTTTGGGCAGAGCTGTGCTGGGCTGTTGCTAGTCTGGCCTCGCCCCCTTTGGACCCCCTGTCTCTCCTCCGGCTCTCGATTGTCCAGACTCCGCACCTCTTTTCCGAACTTGGCCTCTTGCTCCACTGCTCCCGGCATGTTGGGTTCGCGCTTCCTTTCACCCGCGTTCCTGCCTGGGAGCGCCCCTGTGCACTTGCCTCCGGTGCCGATTCTCGTAGCCTTCCTTGTTCGTATCGGAGCTTTGGTGATGGCCGCTCTTCCGCTTCCGCTATGGTGTTTCCGGTCTGCAGCTTCCGCCTGAAGTCGGAGAAGACTTCCGGCAATGGCTCCCTCTCCTTCGGCTACTTCCGGTTTCAGACCTTGCCTGATCGGTAGGTCCCCCTCCGTTTGGCTCCCTGGGTTGCTGGGTAGCCGAGCCTCCTCTCGTGTTGCGGCTTGTCTTGCTTGGATGCTGCCCTCGCTGCAATTGTGTCGGTCACCAGCACTACTCCCCGGACACCGGAATGGCGTGAGTTTGCCCCGTTTGGTGTGTGTCTCCACTCCGCTTGTCTGGGGGGGATGGTGCGGCGCAGGAGTGTCACCTCTGGTCGCTCTTCGTTGCTTCCCTTCTCGGCGGCGTCCACTGGGCTCAGGGCTCCATCTTGCACTCCCTGTTATTGTTGTTCACGATGGGTGTCGGGGTTGATTTATTTCTGTTGCGGCTGCTCTTCCCTCTTCTTCCTTCCGTTTTCCTGTTGCCTAGATCTTCCCCTGCCTTTTTTATGCTTTGGGACAGGATCCGGCTAGTTTGGCTGGTTGGTTTTCCCTCAGGGATACGGAGCCGACGGACCTAGACGACCGTCCTCATTGCCGTCCAAGCCACGCCCCCCAACTTGTACTTCCTTCCATAAGAATCCAGTGTCTGGTTTTCACCAGAAAAGTTTCTAATGTCTATTTTCACAAACTAAAAATGTTCCTTAAAAATCGCCTGCATGACTTAAACGCATTCTTTCAACTGTTTACAGGAGATACACCAGTGCTGGATCCAGGATCCACAACTGAGTAAGAAAATGTGACTAAAGCACTACTTACCTGCTAAAGGAATTTGCTGCTATAGGATAACATTGGCGATTTTATGTGAAAATATTTGTGTCAACTTTTAAAATACAATAATATTCCTTAAAAATCACTACTGTAACTAAAACACGTTTACTCAACCGTTTACAGGAGATGTCCAAGGACTGAATCTAGGATCCAGTCCAGTGGTTAGAAAAGTAATCCATAAAGTAACTAATTGCATTTAACTAGAAATTCACATTGAGGTCAATGTTGCATTGTGTTTGAAATTGTGTTGCCCATTGCAACAACTGTAACTACTGTACTTAAAAGTCTATTGCCTATTTGAAAAGTATTTAAACTAAAGTAATTCATTCTAAGAAAGTATATTTTTTAATGTAATGTAAAATGTGATTATAATGCTTTTAAAAAAAATATCTAAAAATAAATTGTTTAAAAAATGTAGTAAATCAGTATAAAAAAAATAACAATTAATACATTTAAAAATTGTCATTTACAAAATCTTCGAAATTCACTGAAAAAGCCATAGGTTTCAGGCCTAATATAGTTAGGAATTAGCATTAAAAAAACCTTAAAAATTCACTGAAAAAACCATAGGTTTTAGGGGTGTTATAGTTAGCTGGATATTTTACTTGTACAAAACCATTGAAATTCCTCCGATATAGTTAGTTGTACTCACTATATCTTGCGCGCCCGCTATCCACTGCTGATGATGTCACATATTACATCATTGATTACATGGTCAGTGACATGGTCTGCTTCTAATGCTGGTGATTATTATTTAATTACTTTTGGGTTGATATTATCACCTGTGGTGTGGTGGTAGTTTGCTATTATTTTTCATTTCTTTTTCCTTCTTCCCAACTGGTGTCTTTCCATTTCTAGTTTTTTCCTTTAAAGAAGCCTACCCCTCCGAATATGATTATTTATTGTATCTTTCTTTTTGAACAGTTTTTGAAAACGCTCAAGTCACTGTTTGTCCTGATGATGACCGCATAGTCACCCAGCGGTTGAAATGCTGTCGACGCATTCTGTGGCCATAAGTTGTGAAGATTAAGTTGAGAATAAAGGCACACTCCTCGAGTAGTTTGTTGTAAATAGTTCAAGTAATAAAACTAATAATTTTTACTGGTTGGGGTGCTGCATTACAAATAAGTGTTGGCTAACACTAGAGCTAATGAATCTAAATGATGCAGAGGTAATCTGCAAGTAATGTGCACTGTTCCCTTGGAAAGGAGCTACTTTCCACAATGTTTTGAAAAACTAAAGATCTTTGAAAATATTATGTTCAAGACAGTAGGTCAACATGTCGATTAGCATGGCTGAGTGTTCAAGGTGACTGATCGACCTTTTTTCCAGAAATTTCTTGATGGCTCTTATTCCGTCTTCATGACTTATCGAGGTGTAGAGTGATGTTACGTCTATTGTGGTCATCAAGTATCCTGGGTTCCACTCAATTTTAGATATTTTGCTTGGAAAGTCCATGGTATCTCTCAGATACGAAGGGAGCATTGTTACGTAATTCATGAGGAAGATGTCAATGAATCTTGAGGTTGTTTCCAAAAGCGATCCTATGGAACTCACTATCGGTCTACAAGGTGGTCTCTCAATTGATTTATGAACTTTCGCCAGAAAGTAGATAGTAGCTATGATCGGATTGTCTGTTTTCAAGTAGCAATATTCATCAAAATCAATTAGGCCTCTTTCTTTCCACCCCAGTAAGTGTGTATGGTATTCATTCGTCCATTCTTCCTTCGGGTTGTTGGCCAATAGCTCATAATGATCTTGATTCTCCAACTATCGCTTTGCCTCATTTATATAATCGGAAACTGATCAGAAGATCTCACAGGTAGGCAAGATGGCCGCCGTAGCTCTGTAGAGAGAAGTCGCTTTTTCGCTCTCTCCTATCCTAGGATGTGGAAGGACTGGTGAATTCAGGGATGTGGGTTCTGGTTAACCTGATATATCGTGGTACGGCAGAAGCACTTAACCCAGACAGGTTGAGGAGGTTCTCAACAAAGACGGTGAAAAGCTGGCTTAATTATTGGAGAAGTCTACTGAGCGGCGCTAAAGTACCCCTCAAGATGTCCCAAAGAACCAAGGTGGACAGAGATAAACCAACAACTGTAGGGCCGATTAAAGGCTCAGCAGCAGCAGTGAGAGAGGGGGCGGTTCCAAAAGTCTTATCTACGAAAAAACAAACGGAACTTCCTAACCGGTCTTCAAAGAGCGCATTGTCAAAGAAAACCGAAAGACAGGAGAAAAGGACTGAAGCGAGACCAGAGACCCGGTCAGCAGTGATCAAGACTGCAAAAGAATCATCAATGGACTCAGAAGGAAAGACCCCTCGTGCACACATGGTGATTGCAGAGGATCAGATGCGGCAGGCAACCTTACCGGAATCCTTCAACTCTAAAGCGTCCCCGGCGGTCCCGTTGATAGAGCTCCAGCTGATCGAGTCCCATCAAAGTGAAGCGGTGAGCTGAAAGGCGGCGATATCGCAGACGGATTCGGGAGCCCAGCGAGACCAAAGGGAGTTGAATGCGGAAGCCGAGTCAGCAGCGGCAGACCGCGAGGACGCAAGCGTCAAAGACTTGGTTGCTGGGCAACCACTGAATACTGCGGGAGACGGCTTGATTCAAACGGTGCAGAACACAGAAGCCATGAAGGTGAGCAAAGGGGTTGCAAAGAGCATCGGCTACGAGGACAATGCCACAGAACAGCTAGAAAAGCATAATAACCTGCAGATGTTAGACGCTCTATTAAGTGTGGAGATAGGGCCACATAACAAATCTATGCAGCGCTCTGAACCGAGATGGGGAAGCACCCAGAGCTTAACGGATCAGCAAGGGCTACAGTTTGACCGGGACATTGGCAAAAATGGCAAAAATGGAAGAGAAGATAGAAACACGAGGGGAGGTTCCCCTGAGTTCTTTTCAGTTAATGAGGGTTCAGATACTACAGATGTCAGTGAACAGGAAACTGAAGAGGAGGGGAGTTGCACTGATCAGACTTCAGATTCGGATACAAGTAAGGGTTCCAGGGAACTAGAGACTAAAAAGAAAAAGAGAGTTGGTGGTAAAAGAAATGGAAAAGGGTCAAGGAGTAGCATGAGTAAGAAATTATCATGGGACTATTCTGCTACTTCAGAGACCTATCAGGAAAATGGACAGGAAGAAGGGGAAAAGGACGGGAGGCAGAAACCTCAAAACGTAACTCTTGAAATGCTGTTTGGGACCCTGAAACAGATGCAGACTGAGGCAAGAGTGGAAAGTCGAAGAGCAAAAAGAGACACAAAAAAACTTCAAGCTTCGTTAAGAAGAGTAAGCAGAAGCAGGAAGAGGTCGAGGGGAGAGTTTCGCAAGTTGAGGAAAGGACAAGCAGGGTGGGAGACGAGGTGACAGAATGGCAGACTTTCAAAGCGGATCAAGAGAAGGTGGTGGAAGACCTCCAATGGAAGTTAGAAAGTTTTGAAAATCGCCAAAGGAGAAACAATGTGAGACTTTTGGGGCTGTAGGAAGGAAGGGAGGGGCAGGACCCAAGAGGATATGTGGTTAAGATATTGGAAGAAGCTTTTCCAGAGTCAAAATGGCACTGGGATGTTGAAGTGCAGAGAGCCCATAGATATCCGCTGTTCATTAAGAAAAACCGGGGGGGGGCATGAGAATGAGCGACCAAGAGCAATGCTGGTTTTCCTAGGTAATTTTTTAGCAAGACAGGAAATAATTGATAAGGCTAGGCCTGATTCTAGAAAGACAGCTGACGGTAATACTTTTTTCTCTAGGCCAGATTTCTGCCATGTTACCGTGGAAAGAAGGTGGAAGTTAAGACAGATGATAGGTCCCTTCCAAAAACAAGGTGCGGAAGCTTATTTGTTGTTTCCTTCAAGGTTGAAAGTAATTAGGAAAGGTTATACCAGAATGTTTACGTCTGAGATAAAAGCAGCGGAATATCTAGCAGAAATCACGGAACTTGATAAAGGAAAGGAGAGTAGAACCAGAACCCCACCAAGAACCCCTGTAAGAAGCCCACCAAAGACCTCGTAAGATGGTAATATTAAACAAAATGCATATAGCAATGTCCAACAGAGGTGAGAACAGGATAGGAGAGAGTAGCGATTCTGCAGACTACAGGGGCTACACATAGGCCAGGATTGGCCTATTTGCCTGTAGCAAGGGGGGGGGGGCTCTTAAAGGGAGGGGGGCAGCGGGGGTGGGGGGAGGGTGGTGGGGGGGGAAACAAGCACGTAGATTTTGGGCACAAACATGGTGAAGGTAAAAGAGTTAAAAAAGATGTATGGAGCAAGTTATATAATAGAATAGCAAGAAAAAATATGGGGAAGAAAACAAAGAAAATCACTAAATGTTGCCGGTATAGGTGTATACAGGAAGTAGGAAAAACTATGAAATATAATGACCTGTAGAATAGTTTCAATAAATATTTGTGGACTTAATGAGCTAAATAAGAGGTTAAAAACTGCTTCTTTGTTAAAATCGCTAAAACCTGATCTAGTGTGCCTTCAGGAAACACACATCGAAGGTACCAAGGCTTATTTATTGGATCAACTTGGCTTTAATGTTTTAACAAAAACTAATCAGAATACAAAGACGAGAGGGGTGGCGATCCTGGGCAAGAGACAGGATACACTGGTCAAGAGGAAGTTAGAGGATCAGTGGGGCAGATGGGTTATAGCAGAATTAATGTTTAGGGGAGAAACTATCACGCTTGTTTCGGTCTATGGATCTACAGGAGATGATCCAGATATGTTTCAATTCTTAGACACGGAACTTGCGCAATGGCCGGAGCCCATAATTTTTTGCGGTGATCTGAATATTCATGACGCAGATAGTCGTTTTTTAGATCCTGGTAGGAAATATATGGGGAGAAAAAGAAGAACTTACAGAGCCTTAGCAAATATGGCAAGGAATAACTCGCTAGAAGATCCGTGGTTAAATTGTCATCCGAACCTAGATGGGAGTACTTTCTTTTCAGCTCCTCATCAGACACTGGTCAGGTTGGATTATTTTTTAATCACGAGAGGTCTGATAGATAGAGCAAGAATAGAAAGAGAACCAAGGATCATATCAGATCACAGCCCGTTAGTGTTAACCGTAATAATTGGGCAAAGGAGAAATAAAGAACTGAGACAATGGACTTTTGACAGAACGCTGCTCCAGGATCAATCTTACAGGGAGAGAATGAGTAAATGGCTTAAGGAATTTTGGGAGATTAATAGAGGTACTTCAACACCAGGGATTGTGTGGGATGCTTTTAAAGCCGGAATAAGAGGAGAAACCCTGAGCTATGTTATCAGTGCTCAAAGAATGGAGAAGGAAAAAGCGGAGAAAGATAACAAATTAATTAGACAGGCAGAGGAAGAACTTATGATGGCTATACATATACATTCTCCAATTGAGCAGATATTATTGAAGATAGTTGCCCTCAAAGCTGAAGTTATGGATGGGATGGCAAAAAAGACCGTTGAGAAATATATAGTAAATAAAGAAAAGGCGTATGAGCTTAGCGAAAGAGTTGGTCACATATTGGCGGTACGAGCTAGGCAAAGAGATGGGATGGCTGATATCAAAGAAATCAAAAACTGTCAGGGAACTAAGGTTAAGGATGCAGAACAGATTAGAGAGGTTTTTAGACAGTTTTACACGGAGCTTTATACATCAGATGGGTATGAAAGAGAGGAGGATATAAGGGCATATTTGAGTGGGATAGAGCCCTCAGTGCTGGTAGAGGCAGACAGAAAAGGGTTGGAAGAGAAATTTCAGGTGGATGAACTGATTGAGGCTTTGAGGGAGCTACCGTCTGGGAAGGCTGCTGGTCCGGACCAGATTCCGATAGAATTTTATAAAGTCTTCCAATCCTCCTTACTAGCAGAAATGTTTAATGTGATGCTGCTAGCGCAAATGGGTGAGTCTGCTCCACAATCCTGGGGAGGCGCAGATATTATTGTTATTCCAAAAAAGGGCAAACCTGCAGATGCCCCGGGCTCCTACCGTCCCATTACTTTAATGAATGCTGATGTTAAGGTGTTCTCCAAAATTCTGGCAAAAAGGCTATCTAGGGTAATCGAATCATTGGTTATCTCTTCTCAGCATGGATTTATTCCAGGTAAGGGAACAACTCAGCATACCAGACAAGTAATCACGGCATTTGATGTAGCAAGCATTCTAGAAGACCCAATGGCAGCGGTGTTTCTTGACGCCGAAAAAACGTTCGATAGGGTCTCTTGGAGATATTTATGGGATGTTTTGAGTTGGCACGGTATAGGACCAGGATTTATAAAGGCCTTGCAGACATTATATATAAACCCGACGGCCAAGATAAGAATCAATAGAGGTTTATTCGGCAGCAGTTAATATCCCGAGAGGTACAAGGCAGGGCTGTCCCTCTTCTCCCCTGCTCTTTGCTCTATATCTTGACCCCTATATACGAAAGTTGGAAAGTAATGAGCAGATTCCACCGTTAGTTCTCAATGGTTGTAGACTTAAATCATTAGCTTACGCGGACGACGACGCCATCCTGACCGCAGAACCTAAAGTTGCCATTAGGGCAATTGAAGATGAAGCTGAGAGGTTTGGTCAGTTTTCAGGATACAGTTTGAACATTACTAAAACTCAGATTGTCAAAAATCAGTGGGTAATTTGTAATGATGTTAGAGTGACGGATATGGCAACTTATTTAGGGGTACAAATTACAGCAGAAATAGGTAAGATTGTGGAAAAGAACATGGATCCCTTGATAGCTCAAGTTAAAAAAGATCTGGAAAAAATGAACAATTTGCACCTGACATTAGTTGGCTGCACAAACATTATCAAAATGATGATTTTACCCAAATTTTTGTATGTGTTCAGGGCTGTACCTTTGTTGATTGAAGCCAGCTGGTTTAATGGTATAGAGGCTATATGTAACAGGTTTATATGGGCACATGGTAAGACCCGGAGGGCCTATAGCTATATGACACTTCCTAGAGAAAAAGGGGGTTGGGGTGCACCAGATTTCCGTTTATATTATATGGCTACTGTTCTGCAGTATATTCAAGGTCTTATTGGAGGCAATACTGATGATGTAAGAATGCATAAGATGTCCACAGAGGTTTATGCTGTCGCACTAGGGGTAAATGCTCACAATTGTTTTTTAAAATGTACAGATTATAGTTACTTTAAGAGAACTAGGTTTAAAACTGTCAAGGCGGCAGTCACGGTGTGGAATGCATTCTTAAAGAAAGTCAAGATGGGGAGGTACAACAGGTATGTCTCATTGATCAACAATAGGTCACTCCCAGAGGAAATTTTTGCAGATCATACAATGGCAGAGTGGGCTTTAAGGGGAATCACGCAAATAGGCGATCTATTCTCACAGGATGGTTTTAAGCAATTCTCAGAGCTAAGAGACGCATATGGCATACATAATAGGGGATTTTTCAAATACTTGCAGATTAGAAGTTTTTTTAAAAACAAAGTGGGAGGCCCAGCAGGCTTTAATAAAATAGAAATAATGGAGAAAATAAAGCTGATGGGTGATTGCTCTATTAAGTCCTTTTACGCAACACTGATGAAAGAAAAGCAAGATGACTTAGATAAATTTAGTAAGAAATGGGCGGACAAATTAGGAGGTGAAAGTAATTTGTTTTATGATTCTCTGAATTTAGGATGTACAATATTATGTGCTGCCCCGCTGCAGTCTCAGCATTACAAAACACTATATTTTTTGTACTTCACGCCTGCAAGGATTGCAAAATAGGGGGGGAATACAGGAATTAACTGTCCCAGATGCAATGCGTTGGAAGCAGACAGAGTACATATTTTCGCAACATGTCCCCAATTACAAACATTGATTAATGAGATTGAGGGGTTTTTGGCAAGATCATTGGGTATTGTGATATCTCTTACACCAGCCTGGATTATGTTAGGTGTGACTGAAGGGGAACAGGATCAATATGCTGAATTTCTGTTTGTAATAATGGCTGTCTACAGACTAACAATAGCTAGGGCTTGGCTAGATAAAAACCCTCCGAAATTGCAATGCTGGTTGGCAAATACCCTGTATGCATACAACATAGAGGAAAAAATTTATGCTCGAAAAGGGAGGAGTGGAAGACGACTGGGGAGAAGAATTTGGGAGCCACTATGTAAATGGAAAGAGTTGCAAAGAAAGGACAACTAGGTGTGGGGGTGGGAAGATGTTGTATCTACTGTTATTATTTTTATCAGACTTCCCTGTATTTGCTTTCTTTCCTTTTTTTTAGTTGAATGTATTATTGGTATGGCAGTACTCAAGGATGGAGTTTAAATATTATAATTTAAAAAGTATTGTAATGGATAAATTGTATTATGTGCAAGGCTCAATGTGCTCTGTTATGGTGAAGAAAAATAAAAAATGTAAAAAAATATATATATATATATATAATCGGAAACATTTTGGGCCACAATGTTTCCTCCTTTATCCATGGATTTGATTATTATTGTAGGATCGTTTTTGAGTTCTGTGATTGCCTGATATTCTTTTGGCGAGAGGTTCCACGTTTTTTTATTGTTGTTATTATTCCAATCCATTTTCTTATTAGCGATGGATCTGCTTGACATCTTGGTAACTTCTTCTACCATTATTTCATGGAATAGGTCAATTTTATTCCTGGGTGGCATCTGTGGACAGAACCTGGACTGTTTTCTTAGTCCACTTTCACCTGCTATGTTTGTTGTCAGTCCAATAGTGTTACAGAAGTCAATATCTGATGTGAACGAATCTTGACTTGTCTCTATGTTTGATGATTCATCCTCTCTCAAAGATGTTAATGCTCTGAGTGCTGGTAGATCTTTTTGGGCAATTAAGGATGGATTTGTTTCTTGTGATTGACAGGCATTAGGTTGAGGTTTCTTCTCTGCAAAGTATTTTTTAAGTTTCATTTTCCTACAAAACTTGTAGAGATTATTCCGTACATTGAGGATATCCATATTCTTGTTGGGGCGGTAGGATAGTCCTCGATTCAATTGTTTGATATGAACGTCCGTTAGTTGTTTGTCGGATATGTTCAGGACCACATTTTTATCTTGATTTATTCCGCTTTTTTTAAGGATTATTTTTGCTTTTCTTTTCCTCTCTTTGGTTTTGCTCCTTCTTCTGGTTGTGGTTGTCCTCTCCCCCACGTGTTGATTCTGCCTCTTCCTCTTTGTTGCGTTATCATTTGCGCCAATTGTATCTCCCCGCGAAAATCCAGTGGAGTTTATACTGTGTCCTCATCAGCTGAGCTGATTTCTGAACTGTCTATTGTATCGGTATTTACTGTTCCAGCACACTTGTCTATCACAACTCTACTTCTTAGAGTGTCGTACTTGCGGGCAAACATGTATATGCACCAGTTTGCATAATCCATCCGGTCCCTCGTGAATTTGTTTGCTTTTTGTTTCTCTACGTTCGTCTCATGTTTGTTGAATTTTTTCTGCATAATTTCAATTAATTCCTTCTTTTCTTAAGATACCGGGATTTTCGCTAACTCTTGTTCCAGTGATTGGATTATGCTCATAATTTTCTCCAATTTCCTCTCAGCGTGTATGATTAATGTCCTCATGAGTTTAAATGAACACTCATTGGTGTCCTGTAGCCATAATTTTATCAAATCCGGGTCTAGATCGTTCAATGTGAGCATGATGAGTATCTGTAGCCCTCTAGGGACTCTTTTAAACTCTATATATTTTTCTAATGTTGTTTTTTCCCACCATTTGTTCATTTCCAAGATCCGGTTTTGTTGTAATTCTCTTAGGACATTTACTATTGTTCTATTATCTTTTTCTTTTTCTTTTCCTCCTGCTGTTCCTCTTGTATTTGTGCTAGTTGAGGGAGTTGTTTCATCATCATTGAGTAGTTCACTCGCCCTTAGTCGGCGATTACTGGTTTTATCTGCCATCTATGTAAATGAGGGTATAATTTTCACAGTTTCTTGTCTGTAATTGCTTTGGTGTTTTATTTGTTTTATTTCAGGATTCTGTCGTCTGCTCCCAGATTAGTTCAGAATCCCATTGACCTGCTGTTCCTCTTACTCCCCACGTTCGAGGAATCACGATATACCATACTGTTTCTTTAATGCGCAATCCCTCTCATTTAGCTTCTTCCGGGATTCTTGCAGAGACAGTTTTTGCCTGTAATTTAGGAGTCGAGAACACAATGTGTTGTCTCGTATCATTCGTCTTTTGGAAAGCGTCTTATTTTTCTCCATAATTTCAATTAATTCCTTATTGTCTTAAGATACTGGGATTTTCGCTAACTCTTGTTCCAGTGATGGGATTATGCTCATAATGGTCTCCAATTTCCTCTCAGCGTGTATGATTAATGTCCTCATGAGTTTAAATGAACACGTATTGGTGTCCTGTAGCCATAATTTTATCAAATCCGGGTCTAGATCGTTCAATGTGAGCATGATGAGTATCTGTAGCCCTCTAGGGACGCTTTTAAACTCTATATATTTTTCTAATGTCGTTTTTTCCCACCATTTGTTAATTTCCAAGATCCGGTTTTGTTGTAATTCTCTTAGGACATTTACTATTGTTCTGTTATCTTTTTCTTTTCATTTTCCTCCTGCTGTTCTTCTTGTATTTGTGCTAGTTGAGGGAGTTGTTTCATCATCATTGAGTAGTTCACTCGCCCTTAGTTGGCGATTCCTGGTTTTATCTGCCATCTATGTAAATGAGGGTATATTTTCACAGTTTCCTGTCTGTAATTGCTTTGGTGTTTTATTTGTTTTATTTCAGGATTCTGTCGTCTGCTCCCAGATTAGTTCAGAATCCCATTGACCTGCTGTTCCTCTTACTCCCCACGTTCGAGGAATCACGATATACCATACTGTTTCTTTAATGCTCAATCCCTCTCATTTAGCTTCTTCCGGGTTTCTTGCAGAGACAGTTTTTGCCTGTAATTTAGGAGTCGAGAACGCAATGTGTTGTCTTGTATCATTCGTCTTTTGGAAAGTGTCTTATTTTCTTTGCCCCTTTCCCGATGACACAATGCTCGGCTACTCTTCCCGGCGGTTTGTGATCGAGTAGGCAGCCGCGGGCCCCCGCTCCTCATACGCTGCTTCTGCCGCGCTACTGAGTTGCACAGACACCACCCACCCCTCGCCTCGCTCACTCACCGCCGGGTCTTTGCCGCTCAGACTCCAGGCATCCGTTTTCTCTAGTTTGTTCGGATGCGTTTAAACACATCAGATGATAGAGGCGTCAATCATCTTGTTCCGATTCTTCAAATGACTGGAATTGTTCCCAGATCGCCTCGCCTCCTTCGTGAGTGCCTGTGATGTCCGTCCCAGTCCATGCACCATAGATTCCTTTGATACCTCTCGCCACTTTTCTTTTCCCAGCGGAAGTCATGGCACGACAGCAGGTAGGTAATCTAAATTATTTTATTTTTAAAGCACCATGTGCAAAAACGTGCAGGAATAGGACGGCCTACGCGTTTCGACTACAATTAGCCTTCAACTGGACCATAGAGTCCCAGGCATCTAGTACATTTATAAAAAGTGATCAGAGGTAGTACCCTTCTTTGTGTTCATTAAACACTAGACATTTACATTACATTTACAAACTATGGCTCAATACAATCGCCATTTTGTTTTTCTTTAATTCCTGTGAAGTACTCGTAAAGTGCTGCGTGCGAGAGGATGATATCATTTCCTCATTCATGGCAGTAAGTTATTCTGTCAAAACAATTATTTACAATCTATAAATAATGCATTCTACAAGGCCTTATAGAGTTGTCTCTAATAATAATAAGTCATAAATTATGTATATATACACATATATATACATTTCACTTCCTTCGATAAACCGGGACACTCGGACTGCGGTGCAAGTTCAGGGTCAAAGGCTCCCTGTCCAATGTGTAGCATTTCACCACACGCTCCAAAACGTAGCGTGAATGCACTCGGAAAACCAGCAGTAATCACCGTACGATTAAACCATCCAACAAAAGTTCGTAGGTATTCAATTTATTTCCAGCATGGAAGTACAGTGCATGGAACCAAACCCCCAACGCGTTTCAGCGATCACTCGCCTTGGTCACGGGTGAATAGTGTTTGAACATCAAACAATTAAATAAAGTTTTCAAAAACCACTTCCTTGTGTAAACATAAACAAAGGACCACCGTGCACAAAATAAACATAGCGGCCATCTTGACATGGTATATCTGTAGCATGCCAAAAGTGAATGCATATAATGATATTCTAACCAAGCATAACATGATAATAGCAAAAAATAAAGTGCTAATAAAGATTCCATTGCATTGCGCCTTAGCGGCATCTCTGATAGATCAACAGCACCATTTTAAGTACTTATAATGTATACCAATCCCCAGTGGGAAAAATTACAAGATGCTGCTATCATAAATAACAGAAATTATCAAGTAGAAAATCTCAAGCAAAAAGATATTAAGCTCAAAAATGTCATTGAATCCCAAGTGGGATTTTGCATCTTCTGCATAATCAATCTCCATGTAGCGAAGTTACCTGTTGGAAAAACAAGAATGTCTAAATCAGTTCAGGCTACTATCACAGTTAAGACGGCCTAAAACATTTAACTGTAAAGTGCAAAACAAGTAAAATGATTAATCAAAGGGAATTAAAAACAAAAGAACCACTGCTAGGAGCCTAAGAGGACAACCATCAAACATATGCATGTATACAGTCAGTTAACACAACACAGGTTATTCTCCCAAATGCCATTTCAATTCTTCCTCAGAATTCAACCCTCCTGGAATAAGTGTGTCTAATTCAAGAATATATTTACTTTCCAGTTGCCGCAGCCTACGTATTCTGTCCCCCCCTCTCTTCATGGGTGGGATCTTGTCAATCACAAAGAATTTTAATAAATTGCGATTGCTTCTATGATGTTCTTCGAAGTGGCGAGCTACTGGCGAATTCTGATCTTTGTTTTCAATTGCCCTCATGTGTTCTAGAATACGTTTTTTTGCAGGGAACATTGTGCTCCACACATATTTCTTAGCACAAGGGCACACCAGAATATATACCACATAGTCCGAGAGGCAGGTTAAGTGCTGTGTAATGATTTTTTCTCTATCCTCTATTGGATACTAAACTGTCTTAACGTTGTTACTAAATCTACACGCTTTGCACTTCATGCATGTAAAAAAGCCCTGTATCTCAATGGACTTCCTTTGTTTGGTGTTAACCTCACTTTTACTCAGTTTATAGGGAATCAGCTTTCCGATAAGTAATACTGGGATTACTGCCTACCACCTCAGTTAATGTGGATTCAGTTTGTAACACATTCCAATGTTTTTTGAGGCTGTTCTGTACCTGCCATGATCTTGCATGGTATGTGGAGATAAACCTAATCACCTCCTGTCCCACGGGTTTGTTCTCATTTGGGACTAACAAAGACTCATGGGTGATCTTGCTCGCTTTTACAAAGGCTTCCTCTATTACCTGTGGGTTATACCCACGTTCTCTGAAGCGTTGTTTCATACACTCCCCCTCAATTACAAAACCTTCATCCTTGCTGCAGTTCCTCCGAGCCCGGAGGAACTCGCCAAAGGGAATACTGCGTATAAGGGATTTCGGGTGACTGCTCTCAGCATGAAGCAAGGTGTTACCTGCCGTGGCTTTCCGAAACAGTTTTGTCACAAGTCTGTCATCTGCAACCTCCACTTTCAAGTCTAGAAATTCCATAAAGCAATTACTGATTTTTCCTTCCAGACTGAGGTTAAGATCATTACAGTTAAGCTCACTGATAAAGTCTTCTGCCAATGATTTGGGACCATCCCAGATGATAAATAGGTCATCAATATATCACAGCCAGGTTTTCACGTAGCTGCGATATAGTACACTAGTTTCAGCCACCCGTTGCTCCCAGTCTGCCATGAATAGATTTGCAAAACTGGGAGCAAAACAAGTTCCCATCGCAGTCCCTTGTCGTTGTCTATAATAGACTTCATTAAAGATGAAAAAATTGTTTTCGAGACAAAACAACATCATTTTTAAAATCATTTCAGTGTGGTCTCGAAAGGAAATGGACCGCTTCTTGAGGAACCGACGACAAGCATCAGTGCCATCCATGTGCCTAATAGAGGTGTATAGACTGCATACATCAAGAGAAATAAGAAAATAACTTTCCTGCCACACAAAGTTTTTGATCTTATTAATGAAGTCTCTACTGTCCCTGAGATAGGAGAGTATCCCTTCCACAAAGGGACGCAGAAAAAAGTTGATGTACTTGAACGTGTTTTCTAGAAGGGAACCCATTGAAGAAACAATTGGCCTCCCCGGGGGTTTGTCTGCGTTCTTGTGCAATTTAGGCAAAAGATATAACACCGCCACTTTGGGGTTCCTATTCAGCAAAAACGAATACTCATTCCACTCTAATAAACCCTGTGATTGCCATTCCTTCAACATCTTGTGGTAGGTTGAATTAGTTTTCTCAATCATTTCAATGGACGATATCTCATAGCAGTCTGCACAGTTCAACTGGTGCATCCCCTCCTCAACATAGCTACTCACATCCATAACAACGACATTCCCTCCTTTATCCGACTGACGGATAGCAATAGAGGGATCACTTTCCAAAGATTTTACAGCCAAACGTTCACTTTTACTTAAATTATCACTAGTCCAACCTTTCTTTCTAGCCAACTTTTTCAGGTCACCAATGACTAGAGTTTCAAAAATGTCAATGCCACACATAGGTAGCATGGGGTTAAAGTTTGATTTGGGTTTAAAGTTGTTTGGACAGTTCAAATTTGTGTTAAAACCCAATGACTCCGCAGCAATAGGGCTTTCTGATGGCAGATTCAGTTCCAATTCTTTTAGAGCGATCAGAGCTTCAACCTCCCAAATGGATTCCGGGGCAGGTTGAATAGCGTCAGCTGCTTTACCCACATTCTTTACCTTAAGTTCGTTCCATTTGTGTAGGCGTAATTTGCGAGTAAATTTAAAAAGGT
Source organism: Lissotriton vulgaris (assembly GCF_964263255.1). NCBI lineage: Eukaryota > Metazoa > Chordata > Amphibia > Caudata > Salamandridae > Lissotriton > Lissotriton vulgaris. The sequence goes on from NC_141685.1 coordinate 159,709,142, forward strand.
CAATACGCTCTTGAGAATAGGTGAAATTCGAAGTTGGGCAGAAAGAAAGACCGAATTGAAGCACCTCATGTTCCATTTTAGACAGGGAACGAGAAGAAAGATTTACCACGTTTCTTTGGTTCATTTTCCTCTTTTATTTTGACCCCGTGTTTCCACTCCCACTGGGGTAACGTTCCCTTTTCCACCTGCCGCCCCTCCTTGCTTTGCGCTGTATGTGGTGGCTTCTTCTCCAACTTTGCCTCTTCCTCTGCCTCGTCCTCGAAATCCCTTGCTTTTGCCTCTGCCACGATCTATTTGCCAATTTTGTTCCTGTACTGATTGGTTCATTACACGAAACTCCTCCCAAAAATTTATCGGTTTGATAGGGTTGGTCTGTGCTAGTAGACTACCGTCTTCAGAAGCATCACTTTCAACAACTTCTTCTTCAGAAATGCCTTCTGTTTGAACTTTATCCAAGGTAGCTTGTATTCCCTCGCGTTTAACATTATCGTATTTACGACTGAATGTGAAAATACGACCTGACTGGTAGTCGATTTTGTCTCTGAGGAATTTTCTCTCCTTTTTGGCCACAATCTCATCCTCATGTTTGGCAATTCTTTTAGTTATTTCTTCCAATTTTCTGGTCATATTTTCAGGTGTATCTTCCTTAGTTATTTCTTCTTTGAGTTCTGCTATTTCGTTCAACAGTGCTGCCCTATCTTTCCAGGCATGTTTAATTAAAATTGACAGCATCCTATTTGAACAGTCCATCAGGTTCTCTGCCCATTCTTCTGCCAATTCTACATCTGGTTCCTCATAAGATGGAGCTCTTAGAATTCTCAAGCCCCTTGGTACTCTCTTTTCCTCTTGATACTTTTCAAGGGTGATAGCTTCCCACCATTTAGAAACCTCTTTCCTAATCAGTTTCTCCAACTTTGAATATTTTTGTTGCAAAGATGTTGGAAGGCTCGTGTTACCAGACTGAGCTTGTTGCACTGTTGTCTGAATGAACATCGATTGGGCTCTCATCCTCCTACGTGATTCAGTATCATCATCCATGACTGTGATTCAAGGAGTTAACTATATTTAACTCCGCATGCTTATGTATTGGAAATCGTTGCCGAACTGTTTTTTGTTTTGATGGTGTTCACTATCAGGTGTGCTGGAAACCTCCGCTCGACTACACAAGACTGACTGTAAGCTGGCGGTCGTGCAGGAGACAGTTGCGTTACTGCAATAGAGCGCAAAACCAATGTTTATTGTCCGCAATACGTTCCTGGCGTTTAAGTGTGCTTTCAAACCCCGCACGCTTCAGTTGCTTTTGTACTTATGAAGCGGGGTATAATGCGAGCATTCGCACCAATAGCGTAACAAGCAGCAAACACTCACCCACACGGAGACGCCGAAAACCGAGTGAAGCCTCACTCGGGTTCCAAACCTTGCTTAGGCTCGGGGTCACAGGCTTCTGCTTCAGTGCTCGTCGCTTCACTTCCAGCCAACGTATAAACACGGAAAGGCACCTCAGTAAAGCGGTCAACCGGTTCGAATAATTGCATACATTTCACTTCCTTCGATAAACCGGGACACTCGGACTGCGGTGCAAGTTCAGGGTCAAAGGCTCCCTGTCCAATGTGTAGCGTTTCACCACACGCTCCAAAACGTAGCGTGAATGCACTCGGAAAACCAGCAGTAATCACCGTACGATTAAACCATCCAACAAAAGTTCGTAGGTATTCAATTTATTTCCAGCATGGAAGGACAGTGCATGGAACCAAACCCCCAACGCGTTCCAGCGATCACTCCCCTTGGTCACGGGTGAATAGTGTTTGAACATCAAACAATTAAATAAAGTTTTCAAAAACCATTTCCTTGTGTAAACATAAAGAAAGGACCACCGTGCACAAAATAAACATAGCGGCCATCTTGACATGGTATATCTGTAGCATGCCAAAACTGAATGCATATAATGACATTCTAACCAAGCATAACATGATAATAGCAAAAAATAAAGTGCTAATAAAGATTCCATTGCATTGCGCCTTAGCGGCATCTCTGATAGATCAACAGCACCATTTTAAGTACTTATAATGTATACCAATCCCCAGTGGGAAAAATTACAAGATGCTGCTATCATAAATAACAGAAATTATCAAGTAGAAAATCTCAAGCAAAAAGAATCTTAAGCAAAAGATATTCAGCTCAAAAATCTCATTGAATCGCAATTGGGATTTTGCATCTTCTGCATAATCAATCTCCATGTAGCGAAGTTACCTGTTGGAAAAACAAGAATGTCTAAATCAGTTCAGGCTACTATCACAGTTAAGACGGCCTAAAACATTTAACTTTAAAGTGCAAAACAAGTAAAATGATGAATCAATGGGAATTAAAAACAAAAGAACCCCTGCTAGGAGCCTAAGAGGACAACCATCAAACATATGCATGTATACAGTAAGTTAACACAACACGGGTTATTCTCCCAAATGCCATTTCAATTCTTCCTCAGAATTCAACGCTCCTTGAATGCGTGTGTCTAAGTCAAGAATATATTTACTTTCCAGTTGCCGCAGCCTACGTATTCTGTCCCCCCCTCTCTTCATGGGTGGGATCTTGTCAATCACAAAGAATTTTAATGAATTGCAATTGCTTCTATGATGTTCTTTGAAGTGGCGAGCTACTGGGGAATTCTGATCTTTGTTTGCCATTGCCCTCATGTGTTCTAGAATACGTTTTTTTGCAGGGAACATTGTGCTCCCCACATATTTCTTAGCACAAGGGCACACCAGAATATATACCACATAGTCCGAGAGGCAGGTTAAGTGCTGTGTAATGATTTTTTCTCTATCCTCTATTTGATAATAAACTGATTTAACGTTGTTACTAAATCTACACGCTTTGCACTTCATGCATGTAAAAAAGCCCTGTATCTCAATGGACTTCCTTTGTTTGGTGTTAACCTCACTTTTACTCAGTTTATCCTTAAGGGAATCAGCTTTCCGATAAGTAATACTGGGATTACTGCCTACCACCTCAGTTAATGTGGATTCCGTTTGTAACACATTCCAATGTTTTTTGAGGCTGTTCTGTACCTGCCATGATCTTGCATGGTATGTGGAGATAAACCTAATCACCTCCTGTCCCACGGGTTTGTTCTCATTTGGGACTTACAAAGACTCATGGGTGATCTTGCTCGCTTTTACAAAGGCTTCCTCTATTACCTGTGGTTTATACCCACGTTCTCTGAAGCGTTGTTTCATACACTCCCCCTCAATTACAAAATCTTCATCCTTGCTGCAGTTCCTCCGAGCCCGGAGGAACTCGCCAAAGGGAATACTGCGTATAAGGGATTTCGGGTGACTGCTCTCAGCATGAAGCAAGGTGTTACCTGCCGTGGCTTTCCGAAACAGTTTCATCACAAGTCTGTCATCTGCAACCTCCACTTTCAAGTCTAGAAATTCCATAAAGCAATTACTGATTTTCCCTTCCAGATTGAGGTTAAGATCATTACAGTTAAGCTCACGGATAAAGTCTTCTGCCAATGATTTGGGACCATCCCAGATGATAAATAGGTCATCAATATATCGCAGCCAGGTTTTCACGTAGCTGCGATATAGTACACTAGTTTCAGCCACCCGTTGCTCCCAGTCTGCCATGAATAGATTTGCAAAACTGGGAGCAAAACAAGTTCCCATCGCAGTCCCTTGTCGTTGTCTATAATAGACCTCATTAAAGATTAAAAAATAGTTTTCGAGACAAAACAACATCATTTTTAAAATCATTTCAGTGTGGTCTCAAAAGGAAATACACCGCTTCTTGAGGAACCCACGGCAGGCATCAGTGCCATCCATGTGCCTAATAGAGGTGTATAGACTGCATACATCAAGAGAAATAAGAAAATAACTTTCCTGCCACACAAAGTTTTTGATCATATTAATGAAGTCTCTACAGTTCCTGAGATAGGAGGGTATCCCCTCCACAAAGGGAAGCAGAAAAAAGTCGATGTACTTGGACGTGTTTTCTAGAAGGGAACCCATTGAAGAAACAATTGGCCTCCCCGGGGGTTTGTCTGCGTTCTTGTGCAATTTAGGCAAAAGATATAACACTTCCACTTTTGGTTCCTATTCATCAGAAACAAATACTCATTCCACTCTAATAAACCCTGTGATTGCCATTCCTTCAACATCTTGTGGTAGGTTGAATTAGTTTTCTCAATCATTTCAATGGACGATATCTCATAGCAGTCTGCACAGTTCAACTGGCGCGTCCCCTCCTCAACATAGCTACTCACATCCATAACGACATTCCCTCCTTTATCCGACTGACGGATAACAATAGAGGGATCACTTTCCAAAGATTTTACAGCCAAACGTTCACTTTTACTTATATTATCACTAGTCCAACCTTTCTTTCTAGCCAACTTTTTCAGGTCACCAATGACTAGAGTTTCAAAAATGTCAATGCCACACGTAGGTAGCATGGGATTAAAGTTTGATTTGGGTTTAAAGTTGTTTGGACAGTTCAAATTTGTGTTAAAACCCAATGACTCAGCAGCAATAGGGCTTTCTGATGGCAGATTCAGTTCCAATTCTTTTAGAGCGATCAGAGCTTCAACCTCCCAAATGGATTCCGGGGTAGGTTGAATAGCGTCAGCTGCTTTACCCACATTCTTTACCTTAAGTTTGTTCCATTTGTGTAGGCGTAATTTGCGAGTAAATTTAAAAAGGTCAATACGCTCTTGAGAATAGGTGAAATTCGAAGTTGGGCAGAAAGAAAGACCGAATTGAAGCACCTCATGTTCCATTTTGGGCAGGGAACGAGAAGAAAGATTTACCACGTTTCTTTGGTTCATTTTCCTCTTTTCTTTTGACCCCGTGTTTCCACTCCCACTGGGGTAACGTTCCCTTTTCCACCTGCCGCCCCTCCTTACTTGGCGCTGTATGTGGTGGCTTCTTCTCCAACTTTGCCTCTTCCTCTGCCTCGTCCTCAAAATCCCTTGCTTTTGCCTCTGCCACGATATATTTGCCAATTTTGTTGCTGTAATGATTGGTTCATTACACGAAACTCCTCCCAAAAATTTATCGGTTTGATAGGGTTGGTCTGTGCTAGTAGACTACCGTCTTCAGAAGCATCACTTTCAACAACTTCTTCTTCAGAAATGCCTTCTGTTTGAACTTTATCCAAGGTAGCTTGTATTCCCTTGCGTTTAACATTATCGTATTTACGACTGAATGTGAAAATACGACCTGACTGGTAGTCGATTTTGTCTCTGAGGAATTTTCTCTCCTTTTTGGCCACAATCTCATCCTTGTGTTTGGCAATTCTTTTAGTTATTTCTTCCAATTTTCTGGTCATATTTTCAGGTGTATCTTCATTAGTTATTTCTTCTTTGAGTTCTGCTAATTCTTTCAACAGTGCTGCCCTATCTTTCCAGGCATGTTTAATTAAAATTGACAGCATCCTATTTGAACAGTCCATCAGGTTCTCTGCCCATTCTTCTGCCAATTCTACCTCTGGTTCCTCATAAGATGGAGCTATTAGAATTCTCAAGCCCCTTGGTACTCTCCTTTCCTCTTGATACTTTTCAAGGGTGATAGCCTCCCACCATTTAGAAACCTCTTTCCTAATCAGTTTCTCCAACTTTGAATATTTTTGTTGCAAAGATGTTGGAAGGCTCGTGTTACCAGACTGAGCTTGTTGCACTGTTGTCTGAATGAACATCGATTGGGCTCTCATCCTCCTACGTGATTCAGTATCATCATCCATGACTGTGATTCAAGGAGTTAACCATATTTAACTCCGCATGCTTATGTATTGGAAATCGTTGCCGAACTGTTTTTTGTTTTGATGGTGTTCACTATCAGATGTGCTGGAAACCTCCGCTCGACTCCACCAGACTGACTGTAAGCTGACGGTCGTGCAGGAGACAGTTGCGTTACTGCAATAGAGCGCAAAACCAATGTTTATTGTCCACAATACGTTCCTGGCATTTAAGTGTGCTTTCAAACCCCACACGCTTCAGTTGCTTTTGTACTTATGAAGTGGGGGTATAACGCGAGCATTCGCACCAAAAGCGTAACAAGCAGCAAACACTCACCCACACGGAGACGCCGAAAACCGAGTGAAGCCTCACTCGGGTTCCAAACCTTGCTTCGGCTCGGGGTCACAGGCTTCTGCTTCAGTGCTCGTCGCTTCACTTCCAGCCAACGTATAAACACGGAAAGGCACCTCAGTAAAGCGGTCAACCGGTTCGAATAATTGCATACATTTCACTTCCTTCGATAAACCGGGACACTCAGACTTCGGTGCAAGTTCAGGGTCAAAGGCTCCCTGTCCAATGTGTAGCTTTTCACCACACGCTCCAAAACGTAGCGTGAATGCACTCGGAAAACCAGCAGTAATCACCGTACGATTAAACCATCCAACAAAAGTTCGTAGGTATTCAATTTATTTCCAGCATGGAAGGACAGTGCATGGACCCAAACCCCCAATGCGTTTCAGCGATCACTCGCCTTGGTCACGGGTGAATAGTGTTTGAACATCAAACAATTAAATAAAGTTTTCAAAAACCACTTCTTTGTGTAAACATAAACAAAGGACAATAGGAACCCCAAAGTGGCGGTGTTATATCTTTTGCCTAATTTGCACAAGAACGCAGACAAACCCCCGGGGAGGCATGTATGTATGTATAGGCATTTATATAGCGCACTACTTACCCGGAGGGTCCCAAGGCGCTTCGACCGCTGCGAAACCCTTCCTGGCTTCCCTGAGAGATGGTCCCTTAATGGGTATCTCCAGGGTGAGACCAGGCATCCCCGGCGGTCTGGTGGGGCCGTTAGTGAAGATGAGGCAAGCTAATGCCCAGAGTTGCCGAGTGTGATCGCTGATCAGAGTGGGCACCGAGGCGAGAGAATTATCGAGTCCGCTGACCCTGGTCCAGAAACCTGCCGCGCCGGGAATTGAACCCTGGTCCCGGGCCGTCCTCTGCTCTCGGGTCTGCCGCCTCTAACCAGTGAGCCACACTACTTCACTAGGCCAATTGTTTCTTCAATTGGTTCCCTTCTAGAAAACACGTTCAAGTACATCGACTTTTTTCTGCGTCCCTTTGTGGAGAGGATACCCTCCTATCTCAGGGACAGTAGATACTTCATTAATAAGATCAAACACTTTGTGTGGCAGGAAAATTATTTTCTTATTTCTCTTGATGTATGCAGTCCATACACCTCTATTAGGCACATGGATGGCACTGATGCTTGTCGTGGGTTCCTCAAGAAGCGGTTTATTTCCTTTCGAGACCACACTGAAATGATTTTTAAAATGATGTTGTTTTGTCTCAAAAACAATTTTTTCATCTTTAATGAGGTCTATTATAGACAACGACAAGGGAATGCGATGGGAACTTGTTTTGCTCCCAGTTTTGCAAATCTATTCATGGCAGACTGGGAGCAACGGGTGGCTGAAACTAGTGTACTATATCGCAGCTACGTGAAAACCTGGCTGCGATATATTGATGACCTATTTATCATCTGGGATGGTCCCAAATCATTGGCAGAAGACTTTATCCGTGAGCTTAACTGTAATGATCTTAACCTCAGTCTGGAAGGGAAAATCAGTAATTGCTTTATGGAATTTCTAGACTTGAAAGTGGAGGTTGCAGATGACAGACTTGTGACGAAACTGTTTCGGAAAGCCACGGCAGGTAACACCTTGCTTCATGCTGAGAGCAGTCACCCGAAATCCCTTATACGCAGTATTCCCTTTGGCGAGTTCCTCCGGGCTCGGAGGAATTGCAGCAAGGATGAAGATTTTGTAATTGAGGGGGAGTGTATGAAACAACGCTTCAGAGAACGTGGGTATAACCCACAGGTAATAGAGGAAGCCTTTGTAAAAGCGAGCAAGATCACCCATGAGTCTTTGTTAGTCCCAAATGAGAACAAACCCGTGGGACAGGAGGTGATTAGGTTTATCTCCACATACCATGCACGATCAGGGCAGGTACAGAACAGCCTGAAAAAACATTGGAATGTGTTACAAACTGAATCCACATTAACTGAGGTGGTAGGCAGTAACCCCAGTATTACTTATCTGAAAGCTGATTCCCTTAAGGATAAACTGAGTAAAAGGAAGATTAACACCAAACAAAGGAAGTCCATTGAGATACAGGGCTTTTTTACATGCATGAAGTGCAAAGCATGTAGATTTAGTAACAACGTTAAATCAGTTTATTATCCAATAGAGGATAGAGAAAAAATCATTACACAGCACTTAACCTGCCTCTCGGACTATGTGGTATATATTCTGGTGTGCCCTTGAGCTAAGAAATATGTGGGGAGCACAATGTTCCCTGCAAAAAAACGTATTCTAGGACACATGATGGCAATTGAAAACAAAGATCAGAATTCGCCAGTAGCTCGCCACTTCGAAGAACATCATAGAAGCAATCGAAATTTATTAAAATTCTTTGTGATTGACAAGATCCCACCCATGAAGAGAGGGGGGACATAATACGTAGGCTGCGGCAACTGGAAAGTAAATATTAAGCATGGGCGAATTTTGCGAACCTGGGGTTCGCAAATTTTGCAAATTTGCGATCTCGCAATCCGCAAAATCCGCGAATTCTCGCGAATTTGCGGATTTTTTTTGTGTTTGCAAGGATTTCTGCCAGTTCGCAAGGATTTCTGACAGTTCGCGAGGGTTTTGTACCAGTTCGCAATTGCGAACTTACATGTCGGCTCGCAACGGTCACGATTATGTTGTTTCTACGTCTGGTTCATCATCACAGGTTCCCAGCACCCTCTGTTTCACCCCTGCCACCCTCTGTTTCACCCATGCCACCCTCTGGTACATCAATGCCACCCTATGGTTCATCATCACTGTAGATTATGGGGGGAAAAAGCAAGCACACCTGCCTGCTTCAACTGACATGAATTAATTTGGGGTTGATTTATTAATGTGTCACTGTTTTAAAATTCCAGTCTGGCACCTGCTTCCTTATCTGTGAATTGTTTTCCAGTACCTTTGTGGCCTACTTGTAGCTATTCTATGAGCCTGCTGTGAGGGTCAGAGCAGGGTCATAAAATTGTTGCAACTAGCAACTGAACTCTGGAGGAGACCTTGTCAGGAAGCACTACAGGGAACGGTTACTAATGATGAGTTTGAACTTTTGAACCTGCTTTCACTTTTGCAAAACTCGTTTTTCTGCAGAACAGCAGTACAGCAACTGTAATGCCCCACCAAGCTTATATGAGAAAGTTGATTTCTAATCCAAAAGTTATCCAAAGAAAATCAAAAGGCCTCAAATCCAAAAAAGTGCAGGCAAATGTCAACCTGAGGAGTTATTCTGATAAAAATCATCATTTTCAGAAGGTCTATGCTGCTTGCTAGTAGATTTCTTGTGCAGAATTGCAATTTTTGTAATTTCGCGAGTGTGAGATTGTTGCTGCCCGCCGCACCTACATGTTCGCAATTGCGAACTTACACCGCACGCCGCAAACAGAAAAAAAAAATCTGCTGCGTGCGAATTTGCGGATTTTCGGTAAATTTGTGATCGTTCGCAGATTGCGAATTTACCAAAAATCCGCAAAATCCGCGAGCGTAACGGATTTTCCGCCCATGCTTAGTAAATATATTCTTGACTTAGACACACGCATTCCAGGAGGGTTGAATTCTGAGGAAGAATTGAAATGGCATTTGGGAGAATAACCTGTGTTGTGTTAACTGACTGTATACATGCATATGTTTGATGGTTGTCCTCTTAGGCTCCTAGCAGTGGTTCTTTTGTTTTTAATTCCCTTTGATTCATCATTTTACTTGTTTTGCACTTTAAAGTTAAATGTTTTAGGCCGTCTTAACTGTGATAGTAGCCTGAACTGATTTAGACATTCTTGTTTTTCCAACAGGTAACTTCGCTACATGGAGATTGATTATGCAGAAGATGCAAAATCCCACTTGGGATTTAATGACATTTTTGAGCTGAATATCTTTTGCTTAAGATTCTTTTTGCTTGAGATTTTCTACTTGATAATTTCTGTCATTTATGATAGCAGCATCTTGTAATTTTTCCCACTGGGGATTGGTATACATTATAAGTACTTAAAATGGTGCTGTTGATCTATCAGAGATGCCGCTAAGGCGCAATGCAATGGAATCTTTATTAGCACTTTATTTTTTGCTATTATCATGTTATGCTTGGTTAGAATGTCATTATATGCATTCAGTTTTGGCATGCTACAGATATGCCATGTCAAGATGGCCGCTATGTTTATTTTGTGCACGGTGGTCCTTTGTTTATGTTTACACAAGGAAGTGGTTTCTGAAAACTTTATTTAATTGTTTGATGTTCAAACACTATTCATCCGTGACCAAGGCGAGTGATCGCTGAAACGCGTTGGGGATTTGGCTCCATACACTGTCCTTCCATGCTGGAAATAAATTGAATACCTACGAATTTTTGTTGGATGGTTTAATCGTACGGTGATTACTGCTGGTTTTCCGAGTGCATTCACGCTACGTTTTGGAGCGTGTGGTGAAACGCTATACACATATATATATATATATATATCTGTCTCTCTCTCTCTCTCTCTATATATATATATATATATATATATATATATATATATATATATATATATATATATATATATATATATATATATATATATGTTACCTACTGGTCGCCAGTAGGTAGTTATAGTTAGGATTTTTTTCAATGTTAAATCTCAAAATTCTACTTGGAATAACTTTGGCGCCGGTTGACGAATCTGCCTGAAAATGTCCTCAAAATGGCCTAGTTGAGCTCCGGTCCTTCCCTGAAAGTTTGGGGGGATGCGTCAAGCGGGGGCCGAGATAAAAGGGGGGTCCCAAAACCCGTTTTCCCCATGTTAATTTCCATAGGGCGGTCAACCTCACTTTTAGCCCGCACGGCTGAATGGATATACACCAAACTTGTCAAAATTGTAGGGACTGGTAGCCCGATGTGCCTTTGCTATGTCTCAAGATATGTGCTCCAGTGGATTTTGAGTAATTTAGGTTCAAAGAAATATATATATCTATAAGCGCGCCCGGTACGCGCTCTGGGGAGTGCTCTGGGCGCAACACGCGACTTGCGCGCAGAAAGCTGATTGGTTCTTGGGTGTCTGTAAACATTCAAAACAGTCCGGAGCGGCCGCCATCTTGTGTCTCGGTAGGATCGAAAAAGCATTGTAGGATGGCCACACCAGTGCGGCAACTTGCTAGACACCACCTCGGTGCCATCCAGATCTCGGCGCGTTGTGCTTCCTTCGGCCTACTGTAGCCGCAAGTGCGGACGCAACTCAGCTGGATAGCGTGTGAAACACCAAGGGGCGCCCCACTGCAGCCGAGGAGCCTCCATCTTGGGGGCGACGCACAGCATCACATTGCTTTCTCAAACAGCCCCCACTGACTGACGCGACCTCACAGGCCAACGGGGCGCCCCACGCCGAATTTCGGCACAGCATTGTAGGATGGCCACACCAGTGCGGCAATTTGCTGGACACCACCTCGGTGCCATCCAGATCTTGGTGCGTTGTGCTGCCTTCGGCCTACTGTAGCAGCAAGTGCGGGCGCAACTCTGCTGGACGGCGAGTGAAAAGATAAGGGGCGCTGCACTGCACATCAGGTGCCTCCACCTGGGAAGGCGAGAGAGGCCAGTTTGCGCCACCTCCCCCCCCAGGCACCCCACGCCGACTTTCGGCACAGCATTGTAGGATGGCCACACCAGTGCAACTTGCTGGACACCACCTCGGTGCCATCCGGATCTCGGCGCGTTGTGCTGCCTTCGGCCTATTCGCACATCGGTCCGCTACTGACGCCGCCTCACGTGCCAACGGATTTTCTACGCTTTTTATTGCAGCGCGTAACGTAAGCATAACAGTTCATGTGACTTCTTTATAAAACTTGTCATTGGTTCATTTTACTTTTGGTTTCCTAATGATGGAAGGCTTGATCATATGACCTAAAAATATCACTTTTCATTGGATTAAAACATTCCCAAACGATGAAAGCCCCACCTTGTTTCTAGATGTTTCAGATTAAAGCTGGCGTCAGCCTGAGAGCACCACCTTCTCGTGGCTCCGTCGTGGTCATTCCGCGAGCAATCATGGCAGCCGCTCCCCACCGGAAGCCTGCAGGAGTCGGGAGCCCCCAAGACTTTTGTAAAATCTTCAAGGCTCAGGGGACGTCCGAGTTCCAAGGTGTCCCAGGGCCATGTTAGTGGACCAGGCCCAAATCCGAAGAGCCGTCCGCCATTTTAAGAGTCCTGTGGCAGCCGCCTATCGCTGCACCGCAAGAGTGGGCGCAACTCAACTACATGGTGAGCGAGACGCTGTAGCCGCAAGAGCGGACGATAAACAGCTGAATGGCGGATGAGGCACAGTGTAGCAAAGGCGGGCGGAATGGCAACTGAAACGGTAAAGGGGCGCCCCAGTACAGCCGACGAGCCTCCACCTGGGGAGACCCGTTCACGCCGCCCCCGCCCCCCCCCCCCCGGGGGCGCCCCACGCCGTTTTTCGGAGCAGCATTGTAGGATGCCAAAACCAGTGCGACAACTTACTGGACATCACCTGGGTGCCATCCACATCTCAGCGCGTTCTACTGCCTTGGGACTATTCGCACAACAGACCGCTACTGACGAGGCCTCCCCGCGCACCACCCGGGACGCCCCACGCCGTTTTTCAGAGCTGCATTGTAGGATACCAAAAACCAGTGCGGCACCCAGGTAACATCACCTGGGTGCCCTCCAGAACTCAGCACGTTGTGCTGCCTTGGGACTATTCGCACAAAACACAGCTACTGACCATTGTTGCTTCTTTTTTCAAAAAAATGTTTAAATGTATTTACTGTTTTTGTTGCGTTCTATATATTTAAAAGTTATTAAAGTGTTATAATCCTACTTTGTTGGAGTACTATATATTTATAATGTGACACATAATTGTAAAAACTTTGATGTACAAAGAGGCATCCCTGGAATCTTCCGCTTCAGGCTCGGTCCCACACACCCTCACAGTGAGAATCCCCTCCCCAAGCACAATACAGGATGGTTATCAGATAGTAGGAACGCGTGTGGTGTGACAGATCTACTGTAACTCCTTTGAAGAGGGGTGATTCTCTACAGCTGGGGCCATAAACTACATCTGCAGGGCTAGGTGATAGCCTGGGACCGGCCTGAACAATCGGACACAGAAGAAGAAGAGTGTCAGAGGGTGCGGTAGTGAATAGGGTGAAAGGGTGGTCAGGGAAGTGCAGCGCACATGGGAGGAGGTTTCTGGCCCATGCATAAGAGAGAGAGCGGGGTGACCAGTGCGTGGGGGAGATGCTTGCGAGGGTGAGGAGCCATGCTGAGGATCGGCGGCGTGCAGAGAGTGGGTCTGGTCAAGGCATCTAAAATGGCTGCCGTGCTCAACAAAAGTGTGGCATTGCAAAAAAGACAAGATGGCGCAGACAATGTTTATCAATAAGGATTAATTTATAACAATTATTTAAAACAAAATATTTACTCGCAGTGACAAAATGGCGGTCAACAGTTCCTGATTTCCATCTAATCGAACGTTAACAGACGTCACGCAACAAAAAAATAAAAACGCTCACGCACAGCCGCTGGAAGACATGTATCAACATATATGAGCCTCCTCAGCCACCCTCAGAAAACAAAAGGGGTCAGGATACGTCTCCCGTACCCCCTTATACCTAGTAATTTAATGAAATCGAAACACAAAACGGCGAATTCACGTTTCGCTACCAGTTTGCGAACCGAGAAGCGCTTCTACCGCGAAAAATCAGATTTTTATTATTTGCCCCACGGGACCCTTTAATAACTCCAACATCATTCCTAGGGGGTCAAGAGAGGTCTACCTAGCCCCCTTTCATTAAATTCCCCCTTCGTTTTTCTCCTCCTCTTGTCTCTCGATCCTACCGACAGACAAGATGGCGGCCGCACCGGACTGTTTAGAATGTTGACAGACACCGGAGAGCCAATCAGCATCGCTTCGCAAAGCTCCGTGACGCGAAAAGTACGCGATCTGGAGCGCTATCTGGGACGCTGTCACAGATATATAAATTTTTTAAAACGTTAATTTCTCAAAATCCACTGGAGCACAAATGTTTTACCCTGTTACTTTGCTGGTGTGTTGTATATATTTATAATATTTGCATAGGGTTTGTCGTTATTTTGGGTGGGGTGGGGTGGGCGGCAGAGTCGAGCTGTCTTGCAGCCATCATGGTGTGGAGCTAAGTTCATCTGCCTAGTTTCGTATTTCTCATGAGGGGTTGTTCTTAATGTTTCTATTTTAGCGAGGTCAAAAACAGATCCCATTAGTGGCCTACTGATTTTGCTCGATTCCTTTTGTTTTTTTAAACTATTTTTCACTATCTGCAAAGACTAAACAGAGTATTGCGACTCTGTGCTTGTTTGTAAATAAAAAAAAGAGAACAAATTCTAAAACAGTAAATGCTTGGATAGCAATCAATCAAATAGAGAGAGAAGCAGGCACGACGGATTACAACGGGGGCAAAGGCCTGCGTTAACTACCCTTCACTATCTGCAAAGAGAGAGTACTGCTAAAAGAAAAGAGGGGGGAGAAGGGGGGGCAGCGTTCAAAGCACATCAGCGTGCATAAACACGAAAATGTTTTTACCTATCATGTACTTGACATTTGACAGCATTTGATATTTGCTATTAAAAAACCATTGAAATTCACTGAAAAAACCATAGGTTATAGACCATATATAGTTAGGGATTTGCATTTACAAAACCTTATTTTACTCGCATAAAACCATTGAAATTCGCATATATAGTTAGGTGCGCTAACTATATATCGCGCACCCGCAATCCACTGCTGATGATGTCACATATTACATCATTCATGACATGGTCAGTGACATCACTGATGACATCACTGATGACATCTCAAATGACATCACTGATGACATCACTGATGGCTTCTCAAATGTCATCACTGATGACATCACTGATGACATCTCATTTGACATTACTGATCACATCACTGATGACATCATTCATGTGATTATACGATGAACCTCTTCAGACTCTGATATAACCTTAGATACACTCAGTGTAAACAGACACTCACAGACTGTCACTCATCCATGGAGTTACTCACACACCTAGTCAGTCATGCAAAGAATCAATCACACCTCCATTTCCTCAACTATACAGTTATACACACCTTACTTATTCGAACATATACTAACGCATATTTACTCTTTTATACAATCCCTGATACAAGTTCACAATGATCCATACAGACACTCACACATTCACTGGCTCTTATGCACAGTAATTTATATATGTGAACTTTCACATGTACTGTGTTTTACATATGTACTTACTTTGACATGTAGCACTGAGATATCCATTCACTCACCAATACACTCGTACACAGTCAACCACCCATACAGCTGTTTCCACATGCAGTTTTGAACCCATAGATCTAGTGAGTAAACTGTTCACACATGTATGCACAGAGTCACACACCTCCCAGCCACCCCCCCACACACACTCACTCTCCCATACAAATACTGGGACAACCAATCAATAACCCATACAGTTACTCATATAGCTACTGATCAACACATGCAGCAGTTCATAGAACAACAGATATAATGATGCACAAATTAAGATAGTTTAGTCACTAACCCATGCACTCAGTGAGACACATTTAATCACTCTCTCATACAGTCAGTCATGCACCTACTAAATCCTTCATCCAGACAATTATACATCCACTCATTCTTCAATATGGAAGACATATTTTAACTTTACAGAAACACTCAGCCACTGGATGATGTCATCAGTGATGTCATCAGTGATGTCATTTGAGATGTCATCAGTGAAGTCATCAGTGATGTCACTGACCATGTCATGAATGATGTAATATGTGACATCATCAGCAGTGGATTGCGGGTGCACGATATATAGTTAGCGCAACTAACTATATATGCGAATTTCAATGGTTTTATGCGAGTAAAATAAGGTTTTGTAAATGCAAATCCCTAACTATATATGGTCTATAACCTATGGTTTTTTCAGTGAATATATATATATATAACGATTTTTTCTAAGCATAAGTTATATTGTATTCAACTGCTTGCGTATTTTGCACATCAACACATTTTTCACACTGTTATTTAGTGTGGGAAACAGGGATTTTTGAATGTATATAATTAGGGCACTATGCCCAATATTACTACCGAACATGCAACTGTGACTTTAAAAAAATGTGTAATTTTGCACTGGTCAAATGACCACCCATACTATATATGTCACCTCCTACTCTCCTTGCATGACATGTGATCAAGCCTCGGCTGAGGCGAAACGCGTCATGACGACTGGTGGGCTGCTTATTCACAAATAAATGCACTGAAAATTGGAACGCGCTTACTTGGTGGCTTTATTCCCTTTTCCATGTTTGCTTCGTATGCTGTGGTCGAACGTTGGAAACTCTAAGGAATACTTTGTGCCTGGTGGCCTCCAAGGCACGAATAGAGCCCCTCCTCCTAAAGTGGCGAGAAGCGGCAGGAAGCAGAAGGTTCTGTAACCCGGAACCGGACATCGTACTCCGGTGTGGAGGAAGCCGCGAGAAGCCCCTGCGAGCCAACACACGCCCGAATTGATTGAAGGAGCCGAGTGTCTGAACAAGACTGGGACACGCCGGCAGCCGAGTCAAGGTAGGGCTGCGTGTGATTGTCGCAGTGAGGAGTGCGCAAGGTATCGCTCTCAGGAACTTTCCATTTGAGAGTTGTAATCCAATCCAATTCAGTGCGGACCAACTAGCCTAATTCACCATGTCGGCTGCCGTGATAAGGAGTAGGGAGCAGGCGGCCGAATCGGTATTTGTCACCCCGGCTGGGGGGGCAACAGCATCGACATCTGCAACTGCCAACACGGGTAATATTAACCCAAATGCACGAGATCTCTTCCGTAAAATTGAAAAGTTATCTAAAAAAGAAATGTCCAAGTGGTGGGAAAATAAGTCCCTCTCGATGTATTTGGAGGTCGGACGAGTTCCACGCGGCCTCCGGATAACACTCGCACCCAGCTATGAAACGCCTGATCCCCGCATGTTAGAAGAGTGGGCTACAACAAACTTGGAGTCATCGGCAAAATTAATGGCTATTCTAATCAAATATGCGGAAAGCGATAGGATCAAAATCCAGGCGGAAATAGAGAACGTTGAAGCTGAATTGGTAACTTTGGGAGAAGATGAGACAATAATTAAAAAAATGAGAGAGGAAATGGAAATACGACTGAATAAAGAGGAGGAAATTATAAAAAAACGCAAAGCTTTCAAATTCGAGAGGGACAGGCTTGATTATTTAAACGGACACATTTTTACATTTGCACGGAGGTTCGAAAAAACTAAGAACCAGCAAAAAACCGCCAATGAAACTACATCAACTATGAGGGGAGCTGCAAGCTCGGCTTCCTCAGTTAGCTTGAGCTCGACAGAAGGCAGCGATACGGATCAAAGGAGCACTCCATTGGGGTTTACAGCGCTCACGCCGGCTCAGGAAGTAAGCCGCCTATGCAAGGCTCGACGAGACACACTAAGGCCAAGAGTCAAATTTTCACAAGCAAGCAATATTCAAACCGGAAACGCCTTGAGCGGCGCCGCTGTCACAAAATCAACTGGCGCCAACAAAACAAAACCAAAGAAATGGAACAAGAAACTGGGACAACAATAGGGGCCCCCTCTGTGATTAATTTGACAAATACCCCTTTGACTGCCAATGAAACGAAAATATTAAGCCTAGGCCTCTCGTTTTGTCCGCCGAGAAACTTTGATTATGCGGGCACACGTATGGATACTTACCGCTTTGTAAGAAAGCTGAAATTGACAAAACATTTTCGCCTACAGCCACGTCGAAAAGATGTGGAACCCATCACAGCAAGTCCCTCTCTCTTAACACCCTCCTTTGATGAAATGTGGGCATTACAAAATGAAGGACAAACCTCGGCTGACAATGAGATGTCTGGAACAACCAAGATGACACCCTTCAAACCCAAATCTACATTTAATCCTGTCTCTCTTCATGACAAGTTGGACATCTACCAAGAACTAATTGTGGAAGATCTCAAGAAACTATATACTAAAACCAACAAAAAGAGCCAAGTCATTGCACGCCAAAACCAACACTACAACATTCTGATGAAAAAACTCAAATCAGATGAGAAACTAGTAGTGAAGCAGGCGGATAAGGGTGGGAACATTGTCCTGTGGAGACGTGAACAATATATTGCCGAAGCAGAAAAACAACTGGGAGACAAAGCCTGCTATCGCAAATCCAACATTGTGACAATAAAACTGGCTTGGAAAAATTTGAATGAGAAACTTATGGCCTGGCGAAGCAGTGGATTAATAACAATGGATGAATTTAAATTCCTTAAAACAGACTTTCCAGTAATCCCTACATTTTATCTGCTACCAAAGTTCATAAGGACCCTCTTAATCCTCCTGGAAGACCCATTATCTCCGCGATTGGTAGTGCGACAGAGAATGTATCACGCTATATAGATTTCTTTTTACAAGACTGGGTGAAGGGTTTGGACTCATATATCAGAGATACAACTGATTTTATTTGTAAATTGTCCCAACTGGAATGGAAAAGTGAGTACCTGTTGATGACATTAGACATCTGCTCCCTGTACACCTCAATTAGGCATTCAGATGGGTTAAAAGCGGCACAATTCTATCTTGACAAGCGCCCTCCACAACATATAAACCACACCAGAATGCTCATGGGAATGCTGCTCATCTGCCTTGAGCAGAATTTCTTCACATTTGATGGCCAGGCTTACCAGCAGTTAAGGGGTGTTGCCATGGGATCCTGCTTCTCCCCCAGCTTTGCGTGTCTTCACATGGGGCTGTGGGAGGAGCAGGTTCTCATGGGGCAGCACAGAACCACTGCTGAGCAACACATTGTACTATATCTGAGATACATCGACGATCTCTTCCTGATATGGAGGGGTTCGCAGGATAGTGCCAGGGCCTTCATTGACAATTTAAATGTGAATGAATTGAATTTACAATTTACTTCAACCTAAGTGATGTATCTGTGAACTTTCTGGATGTTGAAATATATATCGAGCACGGACAAATCCAGACAAAACTACACAGAAAATCAACAGCAGGCAATACCGTGCTGCACGCTTCTAGTAACCACCCCTGCCACCTCATTCGTAGCATCCCCTATGGGGAAATGCTACGCCTCAAGCGGATCTGCAGCACAGAAAAAGAGTGCACCCTTGCGCAAAATCTTAGCAAGAAACGGTTCCTAGAGAGGGGATATGGTAACAAGATTATTGATGAAGCAATTAAGAAGACTGCTAAATTCACAAGACAGCAAACACTAGAGCACCAACCAGTTTCAACCGCAGAGAAGGGGGAAACACAATGCAGGGCAATCATTACCTATAGTCAACAGCACTCTGAAATCCGCAAAATATTTACAAAAAATTGGAACTTGGTACAGGGGGATCCTGTTATAGGCGGGTTGGTACAAGGGAGACCTGAAATTACTTTCAGAAAATCACCCTCACTAGGCAGTGCCCTGGTAAGCAACACTCTTGAGGTCCCGAAAAAATGGTGGGAAAGAATTACAGGCTTCAAAAAATGTCAAACATGTAAAGCCTGTAAACATGCAATCAATAAAACCCACTATCAGAGCCCCTTTCAGGACAAACCAACAGCCATTAAACAGAAATTAGGATGTAAAACTGAATTCGTAGTCTACATCTTGATATGTCCATGTGGTCTGCAGTATGTCGGCAGCACTCGGCTGCCGGCACATAAACGCATCCTGCAACACCTAAGAGCCATCACGGGGAAGGACCAATCCTATCCTGTTGCTAGACATTTCGAGAGCTCACATAACAGCAATCCAGACCTATTACAATATTACCTGGTAGACTCAGTCCTGCCTCTTAAAAGAGGAGGGGATAGAGATGGCAAGTTGCGCCTCTTGGAAACACGCTATATATTAGAGCTTAACAGCAAACAACCAGGAGGGCTCAACAGTAGTGAAGATCTTTATACTTGTCTGTGACACAACACATAAGGACCACTACTATTTGTGATGATTAGATGCATATTCAGTATATACCGATTAGGCAGCCTGAAATCTTAAATTTCTTCAACTATGATTTTAATTGTTTATAACACTATCACTTTAATATTTTTTTCTTAAATATAACCCTGTAGGAGTTTTCATACATTGTGCAATATTGATACATCAATCTACAGATGATTGTTAAACATTGTTCACCCACTTTGGGTATGATGGTGAATCACAGTACAGCACATACATCCCACTTTTTGAATCCCTGATCCATGTGCAATACCAACAAAAAATGAATTCCATATTGATTTTTAGACAAATAATGCAATTGTTTTGAAATGAAATGGTTTTTATAATGGCTTTCCTTTTTTAACATTTTAAGGAAATTAACAATATTTATACTGTGTACATATATTATTTTTTGTACTATGACATGTGTATATATATATATATATATATTTATGTTTTTTTTAGAAAACGATTTTTTCTAAGCATAAGTTATATTGTATTCAACTGCTTGCGTATTTTGCACATCGACACATTTTTCACACTGTTATTCACACTGTTATTTAGTGTGGGAAACAGGGATTTTTGAATGTATTATAATTAGGGCACTATGCCCAATATTACTACCGAACATGCAACTGTGACTTTAAAAAAATGTGTAATTTTGCACTGGTCACATGACCACCCATACTATATATGTCACCTCCTACTCTCCTTGCATGACATGTGATCAAGCCTCGGCTGAGGCGAAACGCGTCATGACGACTGGTGGGCTGCTTATTCACAAATAAATGCACTGAAAATTGGAACGTGCTTACTTGGTGGCTTTATTCCCTTTTCCATGTTTGCTTCGTATGCTGTGGTCGAACGTTGGAAACTCTAAGGAATATATATATTGTATATATATGTATATGTATTGGCGAAATAAATCTCCTGACCCCTCCAAAATGCATGTGTCGGTCCCGTTTCTTGTCAAGAAGCGGGAGTGGTGGTGGATATGTATGTAGCAGTCGACGCTGCAGAACCGGCACGCCTCTCGATCTGGTGCTCCGCTTCAAGTCGGCATCCTGGTGGTGTATGTGTTGGAAGCGCAATAAGCGGCGCCCCCTCGCCCAAGACGCTGTTCCTGGTTTGAGGAGAGAGCGGCAGCTTGCTGCCGAGTTGGATGGAGTTGGGAGACGATTTTGCAACCTTGGTCCCTGAGGCGGTGGATGAGCAGACTCACGTGCCAGCAACAGCTGGGGCATTACTATATGCATGAACGGATCACTGTATCGAAGTTCGCAAGGTGAGGCTGTGACCAGGCTTTGTGGGACTCTAACTGACTTACTGGGACTACATGCACCAGCATGCTTAGCGAACACTGCTTGCAAAGGAAAATCTTTGGCCTGTGATTGGGTGCATCGGCACCAATGGGAACATCAGAAACACTAGTTAAAGTCCCAAACTATAACAACATGGTTTTAGAACACGGAGCTGGCAATGAATAAGGCACACGCCGAAACGCGTCTGCCAGGTGTTTTTAATCCTACTTGTCAAGAAGGTGGCGAAATAAATCTCCTGACCCCTCCAAAATGCATGTGTCGGTCCCGTTTCTTGTCAAGAAGCGGGAGTGGTGGTGGATATGTATGTAGCAGTCGACGCTGCAGAACCGGCACGCCTCTCGATCTGGTGCTCCGCTTCAAGTCGGCATCCTGGTGGTGTATGTGTTGGAAGCGCAATAAGCGGCGCCCCCTCGCCCAAGACGCTGTTCCTGGTTTGAGGAGAGAGCGGCAGCTTGCTGCCGAGTTGGATGGAGTTGGGAGACGATTTTGCAACCTTGGTCCCTGAGGCGGTGGATGAGCAGACTCACGTGCCAGCAACAGCTGGGGCATTACTATATGCATGAACGGATCACTGTATCGAAGTTCGCAAGGTGAGGCTGTGACCAGGCTTTGTGGGACTCTAACTGACTTACTGGGACTACATGCACCAGCATGCTTAGCGAACACTGCTTGCAAAGGAAAATCTTTGGCCTGTGATTGGGTGCATCGGCACCAATGGGAACATCAGAAACACTAGTTAAAGTCCCAAACTATAACAACATGGTTTTAGAACACGGAGCTGGCAATGAATAAGGCACACGCCGAAACGCGTCTGCCAGGTGTTTTTAATCCTACTTGTCAAGAAGGTGGCGAAATAAATCTCCTGACCCCTCCAAAATGCATGTGTCGGTCCCGTTTCTTGTCAAGAAGCGGGAGTGGTGGTGGATATGTATGTAGCAGTCGACGCTGCAGAACCGGCACGCCTCTCGATCTGGTGCTCCGCTTCAAGTCGGCATCCTGGTGGTGTATGTGTTGGAAGCGCAATAAGCGGCGCCCCCTCGCCCAAGACGCTGTTCCTGGTTTGAGGAGAGAGCGGCAGCTTGCTGCCGAGTTGGATGGAGTTGGGAGACGATTTTGCAACCTTGGTCCCTGAGGCGGTGGATGAGCAGACTCACGTGCCAGCAACAGCTGGGGCATTACTATATGCATGAACGGATCACTGTATCGAAGTTCGCAAGGTGAGGCTGTGACCAGGCTTTGTGGGACTCTAACTGACTTACTGGGACTACATGCACCAGCATGCTTAGCGAACACTGCTTGCAAAGGAAAATCTTTGGCCTGTGATTGGGTGCATCGGCACCAATGGGAACATCAGAAACACTAGTTAAAGTCCCAAACTATAACAACATGGTTTTAGAACACGGAGCTGGCAATGAATAAGGCACACGCCGAAACGCGTCTGCCAGGTGTTTTTAATCCTACTTGTCAAGAAGGTGGCGAAATAAATCTCCTGACCCCTCCAAAATGCATGTGTCGGTCCCGTTTCTTGTCAAGAAGCGGGAGTGGTGGTGGATATGTATGTAGCAGTCGACGCTGCAGAACCGGCACGCCTCTCGATCTGGTGCTCCGCTTCAAGTCGGCATCCTGGTGGTGTATGTGTTGGAAGCGCAATAAGCGGCGCCCCCTCGCCCAAGACGCTGTTCCTGGTTTGAGGAGAGAGCGGCAGCTTGCTGCCGAGTTGGATGGAGTTGGGAGACGATTTTGCAACCTTGGTCCCTGAGGCGGTGGATGAGCAGACTCACGTGCCAGCAACAGCTGGGGCATTACTATATGCATGAACGGATCACTGTATCGAAGTTCGCAAGGTGAGGCTGTGACCAGGCTTTGTGGGACTCTAACTGACTTACTGGGACTACATGCACCAGCATGCTTAGCGAACACTGCTTGCAAAGGAAAATCTTTGGCCTGTGATTGGGTGCATCGGCACCAATGGGAACATCAGATACACTAGTTAAAGTCCCAAACTATAACAACATGGTTTTAGAACACGGAGCTGGCAATGAATAAGGCACACGCCGAAACGCGTCTGCCAGGTGTTTTTAATCCTACTTGTCAAGAAGGTGGCGAAATAAATCTCCTGACCCCTCCAAAATGCATGTGTCGGTCCCGTTTCTTGTCAAGAAGCGGGAGTGGTGGTGGATATGTATGTAGCAGTCGACGCTGCAGAACCGTCACGCCTCTCGATCTGGTGCTCCGCTTCAAGTCGGCATCCTGGTGGTGTATGTGTTGGAAGCGCAATAAGCGGCGCCCCCTCGCCCAAGACGCTGTTCCTGGTTTGAGGAGAGAGCGGCAGCTTGCTGCCGAGTTGGATGGAGTTGGGAGACGATTTTGCAACCTTGGTCCCTGAGGCGGTGGATGAGCAGACTCACGTGCCAGCAACAGCTGGGGCATTACTATATGCATGAACGGATCACTGTATCGAAGTTCGCAAGGTGAGGCTGTGACCAGGCTTTGTGGGACTCTAACTGACTTACTGGGACTACATGCACCAGCATGCTTAGCGAACACTGCTTGCAAAGGAAAATCTTTGGCCTGTGATTGGGTGCATCAGCACCAATGGGAACATCAGAAACACTAGTTAAAGTCCCAAACTATAACAACATGGTTTTAGAACACGGAGCTGGCAATGAATAAGGCACACGCCGAAACGCGTCTGCCAGGTGTTTTTAATCCTACTTGTCAAGAAGGTGGCGAAATAAATCTCCTGACCCCTCCAAAATGCATGTGTCGGTCCCGTTTCTTGTCAAGAAGCGGGAGTGGTGGTGGATATGTATGTAGCAGTCGACGCTGCAGAACCGGCACGCCTCTCGATCTGGTGCTCCGCTTCAAGTCGGCATCCTGGTGGTGTATGTGTTGGAAGCGCAATAAGCGGCGCCCCCTCGCCCAAGACGCTGTTCCTGGTTTGAGGAGAGAGCGGCAGCTTGCTGCCGAGTTGGATGGAGTTGGGAGACGATTTTGCAACCTTGGTCCCTGAGGCGGTGGATGAGCAGACTCACGTGCCAGCAACAGCTGGGGCATTACTATATGCATGAACGGATCACTGTATCGAAGTTCGCAAGGTGAGGCTGTGACCAGGCTTTGTGGGACTCTAACTGACTTACTGGGACTACATGCACCAGCATGCTTAGCGAACACTGCTTGCAAAGGAAAATCTTTGGCCTGTGATTGGGTGCATCGGCACCAATGGGAACATCAGAAACACTAGTTAAAGTCCCAAACTATAACAACATGGTTTTAGAACACGGAGCTGGCAATGAATAAGGCACACGCCGAAACGCGTCTGCCAGGTGTTTTTAATCCTACTTGTCAAGAAGGTGGCGAAATAAATCTCCTGACCCCTCCAAAATGCATGTGTCGGTCCCGTTTCTTGTCAAGAAGCGGGAGTGGTGGTGGATATGTATGTAGCAGTCGACGCTGCAGAACCGGCACGCCTCTCGATCTGGTGCTCCGCTTCAAGTCGGCATCCTGGTGGTGTATGTGTTGGAAGCGCAATAAGCGGCGCCCCCTCGCCCAAGACGCTGTTCCTGGTTTGAGGAGAGAGCGGCAGCTTGCTGCCGAGTTGGATGGAGTTGGGAGACGATTTTGCAACCTTGGTCCCTGAGGCGGTGGATGAGCAGACTCACGTGCCAGCAACAGCTGGGGCATTACTATATGCATGAACGGATCACTGTATCGAAGTTCGCAAGGTGAGGCTGTGACCAGGCTTTGTGGGACTCTAACTGACTTACTGGGACTACATGCACCAGCATGCTTAGCGAACACTGCTTGCAAAGGAAAATCTTTGGCCTGTGATTGGGTGCATCGGCACCAATGGGAACATCAGAAACACTAGTTAAAGTCCCAAACTATAACAACATGGTTTTAGAACACGGAGCTGGCAATGAATAAGGCACACGCCGAAACGCGTCTGCCAGGTGTTTTTAATCCTACTTGTCAAGAAGGTGGCGAAATAAATCTCCTGACCCCTCCAAAATGCATGTGTCGGTCCCGTTTCTTGTCAAGAAGCGGGAGTGGTGGTGGATATATATATATATATATATATTCACTGAAAAAACCATAGGTTATAGACCATATATAGTTAGGGATTAGCATTTAAAAAACCTTATTTTATTTGCACAAAACCATTGAAATTCCATATATAGTTAGTTGCACTAACTATATATCGCGGACCCGCAATCCACTGCTAATGATGTCACATATTACATCATTCATGACATGGTCAGTGACATCACTGATGACATCACTGATGACATCTCAAATGACATCACTGATGACATCACTGATGACATCTCAAATGGCATCACTGATGACATCACTGACATCTCATTTGACATTACTGATTACATCACTGATGATATCATTTATGTGATAATACATCTTCAGACTCTAATATAACCTTTGATACACTCAGTGTAAACAGGCACTCACAGACTGTCACACATCCATGGAGTTACTCACACACCTATTCAGTCATGCAAAGAATCAATCACATCTCCATTTCCTTAACTATACAGTTATACACACCTTACTTATTCAAACATATACTAACACATATTTACTCTCTTATACAATCCTTGATACAAGTTCACAATGATTCATACAGCCACTCTCACATTCACTGACTCTTATGTTCAGTTATTTATATATGTCAACTCTCACATGGAGTGTGTTTTACATATGTACTTACTTTGACATGTAGAACTGAGATATCCATTCACTCACCAATATACTCATGCACACAGTCAACTGTCCATACAGCTGTTTCTACATGCACTTTTGAACCCATACACCTAGGGAATCAACCGCTCACACATCTATGCACAGAGTTATACACCTCCCAGCCACCCACACACACACTCAGTCTCCCATACAAATACTTGGGCAACCATTCAATAACCCATATAGTTACTGATATAGCTACTGATTTAAACATGCAGCAGTTTACAGAAGAACATAAATATTGATTGCCAAATTAAGACACTTTAATCACTAACCCATGCACTCAGTGAGACACATTTAATCATTCTCTCATACAGTCAGTCATGCACCTACTAAATCCTTCATCCAGACACTTATACATCCACTCATTCTTCAATATGTAAGACATATTTTAACTTTACAGAAACATACAGTCACTGGGTGTTGTCATCAGTGATGTCATCAGTGATGTCATTTGAGATGTCATCAGTGATGTCATCAGTGATGTCACTGACCATGTCATGAATGATGTAATATGTGACATCATTAGCAGTGGATTGCGGGTCCGCGATATATAGTTAGTGCAACTAACTATATATGGAATTTCAATGGTTTTGTGCAAATAAAATAAGGTTTTTTAAATGCTAATCCCTAACTATATATGGTCTATAACCTATGGTTTTTTCAGTGAATTTTCAAGGTTTTGTAAATGCAAATTCCTAACTATATATGGTCTATAACCTATGGTTTTTTCTGTGAATTTCATTGGTTTTTTAAAAGCTAATATCTATAGCTGTAAAATATATTCTTTATTAAGTGACGTATCACGTAGCCCGTGAGACGCCTCATGATGCATCGCATAACCGTGACGTATCGTCTCTGCAGCGCAAACCAAACCCAAAACGTAAGCGCGCCAGAACACGCTTAAAGATATATATATATTTTTTTAACCTTAATTAGACAAAATCCACACGTGCACATATCACAAACGTTCAAAAAACACAATATGTCGGACTCCCGTTACGCTGCCGGTTAGCTGCCCGGTTAACGTACCAGGAAGCACCTTTACCGCGAAAAATCGCAAATTTTTTTTTTCACCCCCCAGAGAACTTTAATAGCCCCCTCATCAATCCTAGGGGTTCAGGAGGGGTCTGCCTTACCCCTTTCATTCATTTACACCTTTTTTTTTTCCACCTCTTGTCTCTCGATCCCACAGAGAGACAAGATGGCGGCCGCTCCAGACTGTTTACAATGATAACAGCCAATCAGCTTCTCCTCAGACTCCCGTTACACTGCCGATTAGCTTCCCGGTAGCTGCCCGGTTAGCTGCCCAGTTCGCGTACCAAGACGCGTCTCTACGGCGAAAAAATCGGATTTTTTTGTTTGTTTTTTTTTGGCCCCACGTGGCTTTATAATATCCCCCTCATCAATCCTAGGGGGTCAGAAGGGGTCTACCTTGCCCTCTTTCCTTCATTTCCCCCTTTGTTTTGGCCTCCTCTTGTCTCTCGATCCTACCGAGAGACAAGATGGCGGCCGCTCCGGACTGTTTACAATATTGACAGCCAATCAGCTACTCCTCAGACTCCCGTTACACTGCCGGTTAGCTTCCCGGTTAGCTGCCCGGTTCGCGTACCAAGACGCGTCTCTACGGCGAAAAAATCGGATTTTTTTGTTTGTTTTTTTTTGGCCCCACGTGGCTTTATAATATCCCCCTCATCAATCCTAGGAGGTCAGAAGGGGTCTACCTTGCCCTCTTTCCTTCATTTCCCCCTTTGTTTTGGCCTCCTCTTGTCTCTCGATCCTACCGAGAGACAAGATGGCGGCCGCTCCGGACTGTTTACAATATTGACAGCCAATCAGCTACTCCTCAGACTCCCGTTACACTGCCGGTTAGCTTCCCGGTTAGCTGCCCGGTTCGCGTACCAAGACGCGTCTCTACGGCGAAAAAATCGGATTTTTTTTTTTTTTTTTTGGTTACACTGCCGGTTAGCTTCCCGGTTAGCTGCCCGGTTAGCTGCCCGGTTCGCGAACCAAGACGCGTCTCTACGGCGAAAAAATCGGATTTTTTTTTTTTTTTTTTTGGGTTACACTGACGGTTAGCTTCCCGGTTAGCTGCCCGGTTAGCTGCCCGGTTCGCGAACCAAGACGCGTCTCTACGGCGAAAAAATCGGATTTTTTTTTTTTTTTTTTTGGGCCCGGCGTGGCTCTATAATATCCCCCTCATCAATCCTAGGGGGTCAGAAGGGGTCTACCTTGCCCCCTTTCCTTCATTTCCCCCTTTGTTTTGGCCTCCTCTTGTCTCTCGATCCTACCGAGAGACAAGATGGCGGCCGCACCGGACTGTTTAGAATGTTGACAGACACCGGAGAGCCAATCAGCTTCGCTTCGCAAAGTTCCGATACGCGAAAAGTTCGCGAACCGGAGCGCTGCCCGGAGCGCTGTTACAGATATATATCTTGATTTAAACGTTAATTTCTCAAAATCCACTGAAGCACATATATTGAGACCTAGCAAAGGCACATCGGGCTAACAGTCCCTACAATTTTGCCAAGTTTCGTGCAAATCCATTCAGCCGTTCGAGCTAAAAGTGAGTCCAACCGCCCTATGGAAAACTCAATGTTAAAAACGCGTTTTGGGACCCCCCTTTTTTCTCAGCCCCCCCTTGACGAACCCCCCCCAAATTTGCAGGAGCTGCTCAGAAACAAAATGTGCCATTTTCCTGAAAATTTCAGCCGATTCCGTCCACAAACGCCAAAGTTATTAGACATAGAATTTTCAGAAATCCCATAGGGAAAAAATCCTAACTATATATACCTACTGGCGACCGCCAGTAGGTAATATATATTAGGAAAACGCCATTCTTTCTCCACGGTTTGTCCAAAGAATAACGAGAGTGAGCCCAGATTTTGTGCCAATTTCTCTGTGATTTATTTATTAATCACACCAGCTGTTGGACTTGGCCCTTCTGGCAGGTTCACCCCTGAACTTTTTGCCTAGTGATTTCCGGTCTTTGCGCACCTTGACACTGTGGCGCAGTGTAAAGTGCGTCCTCTCCCTGAGTGCATGTGTGAGATTGGCCTGCTCTCCCATAGGAATGCATGGGGAATGTCTGTGTCCCTGGTAGTTCCTGATGCGTGAGGCGTGCATGGTCAAGTCTGGTATGTGCGAACTCGTGAGAGTGAATGCTGCGCAATGGTATGTGCGGTGTCTATGTGTCTTGTGCGGAAGCGCCACTTCTAGACATGGCTGAGTATGTGCTGTGAAGGTGCTGGCGTGCGATTGGCTGGAGCTGGCTGGGATGCCAGGCTCCAGGAAGTCTGTGTGGGTCTGCCTCGGTGGTGAATGGAGAGATTAGCATGAGTGATGTGAGGGAGGGGCTGCGCCTGTGTCCTGAATGGGGCTGGGTTTTCCCCACACAATGCTGGCTCCGCCCCCTGTGGTGCGACTGATGACCCTAGCCTGCCTGATGAATGAAAGGGGTGGTTGAGCCATCAACAGTGCTCTCAGACCAGCTGCGACTGGTTCTGCCCCCACCCTGCACCCACAGACAAAAGGGAAAAGGTGTATAAAAGAGGGGCTGTGACCCCATGAAGATGTTCTTGTTTTTGACTTGGATCTACCAGGGGCGTGCTGCTGCTTGGGCCCAGGGGAAGGCTTGCCTCCCCTGGGCTCTGCCCAGCCCCTGGCTTGCTGATGGACCCCTGAAGGACTGAATTGCTGACCTTTCCCCTCCTAGCGCAAGGAGCGCTTTCATTTGCCTGCCTGGGCAGAGCGCTGTCGTTTTCCCTCTGAGGGAAGCGCTCCTGCCCTTTTTAGTGCCCCAGAGTGCTTCGTTGCACTTTATCCTTAATTGACGGGTGTCACCCCGATTATGGCGCCCCTTTGCGAGTGCCCACCTCGCTTCACTGTTTTCTTTTGGTCTCGAGGGTGTCCACCCCTCTTAAATGCCCCCGAGAATCACCGCCGCGGCCCGAGCGCCGCAAAACAGGAAGCCAGGCACTACGGTGCCTGACGCGGGGCGGGACTTCCGGTTTGCCGGAGGAAGTCCCGCCCGCCGCCGCGCTGTGATTGGCTGCCCACCGCCGCCGACCGGAAGGGGATTGAGGCTGAGCGATGGCCGCCCGGGGCAGCCAGCAAATTGCAGCGCCGGTGTTGTGGGGCTCCCATGTAATGGAGGGAGCCCTGGCCAAGGAGTCCAGCCCGCAGCACCGGAGGGCCCCGAGGAGCGGGAGCTCTCCTTCCCCCCAGCCGCCGCGAGACCGGTGAGTGCCTGTGAAGGGAGGGGGGGCTTCGGGGCCCATTGCCCGCCCCTCCCCTCTAAATGGAAGGCTCGAGGGGGCCTTACCGGCTCTTGAGCCTAATGAAAGGCTCCGGGGGCAGTTCAGTTATTTCGAGCCGAGGGGCTCAAGGCGCCCCATATGTGGAGGAGCCACGAGAGGCTCCAGCCGGCACCTATTGTATTTAGAGCCACGAAGGCTCCCTCCAACGATGGGGACATTGATTTCTTTCAGGAGCCAGAGGGCTCCCCCACGCTGGGCAGTAGTGTTTCTTGAGCCTAGATGGCTCTAACCAGGGGCATATTTGTTTTCAGAGCCAGAGGGCTCCAACCTATCGCGCAGTTTTGCTTCCTGAGGGGCTAGTGAGAGCCCCTGTCGCAGATTTGTTTTCCAGCTGCCCAGCAAGTAGTGGGCAGCTGCACCGTTTAGGTTTTCCTTCCTAGGGACATGTGTTCTATGGACTTTAGGAGTGAGGCGCACTCCTTCATCCCTGGCCTTTCCCCAGCTGCGCAGCACTTAGTGCCAGCTGCAGCGTTTAGGCCCCCTGTTCTGTCCCTCAGCTGCCCAGCACTTTGTGGGCAGCTGCTACGTTTAGGTTTTGGCGCAGTGGCGCAACCTAGACCCTGGACTTTAATGTAAGTTCTATGCTAATGTGAATTATGCAAAGTGTTCTTTGCTGCACCTCTGAATGTTTTGTAGATGCATCATGTGCCTTGTTCCTTACACCGCTGAACGTGTGTTGATGCGTCATGTGTTCCTTACACCGCTGAATGTGTTGTTGATACATCATGTGTTTTGTCCCCAGGACTACCCCTAAATGTATGTTGATATTTAGTTGGTTGTTCTTGCTAGTGCAGGTGGTGCTAGTAAGGTCCTGGTTCCCTGCGTGACCTGTTCCTAGGGTGGTTAGGATTGCGTAGGGAGTACTTACCTGATTACCAGTAGTTACTTGTATTGAGCTACAGTGATTTTCTGTTATGGGCTAAGTGATATTCCAAGGGCATGGTACTGAGCTCGCCCCCTGACCAGAGTCCCAGGACCAGTGGACTCTATTGTGCCTGCCCTGACAAATTGCTGACTCTTGTCTGATCTCTCTTGGGCCCCTGGGGCCTCGCTGAAATGTGCCTCGCTCATTCCCCTCGGCAGCTCGTGCACGGCAGCCCGTCCAAGCCTCGAGCAGCGCCGCTCTACCCTGAGCCGCGCCGCTTCGCTGGGCCGCCCGCATCCTGCCTTCCCCTCCTCTTCTGAGCCGCACACATTGGTCGCCCCAGAGAAACGCTTGTACCTTGCCGGTGGCCCGCTCAAGCCTCGAGCCGCACCACTCTCCCCTGAGTCGTGCCGCTTCGCTGGGCCGCCCGCTCAAGTTTACTAAGAAGGTCACTCGCATTATCCTTGCAACCAGGTCGGGAGGTACTGTCCGTTAGGCTCTATGTTTAAGTTCTAGGCCTACAAGTATTGTGTTCTAAAAGTGCTGATTCCTGACAGTGGTCCAGGTGGCCCTGTCTTGTAAATATCCCTTGTAAATTCTGCCCGTGCCTCTGGCACAATGTAAAGTGTGTGTTTTATCTAATGTATGTTTATTGGAATACAAAGGCTATTTTTATATATACCCTTGTGTGGAGTTTCCTTTGTGGTGGGCCTTGGGTGTTGTTGCTGGGGTGCGTGCGCAAATACTTAACTCATATCGCCTCCAAGTTTAGCCTTGCTGCTCGCGCCACGTTACCTAGAGGGCGAGTAGGGGTTATCTTGGCGTGTAACTCCCTTGCCCTGACCTTAGGAATGGTGATCCCTGACTGACCTCGACGCGAGTCTTGGCCAGCCAGGGTCCCGTTTCTAACATTGGTGGCAGCGGTGGGATAAGGATTTGTGTTTGCGTTGTACCACAGTGGCGACAGGCCACACTACAAAACTCTGCATTTTAGATGACCACATTTTTGGGGATTATTGTATGGAGTTTGCTAAAAATTTCATTTCTGTGGAAATGTGTTTCTTGTGCACTTTGAGTTAGGTGTCCCTAGCTCGGGAGGGTAGATCATCCCCCTAAGTGCAGTGTGTTTTCTGGATTCACCAGAAGGGTGGGATCCAGTGGTGGCAGCATAAGTGTGTTCAGTGCATGTGTCCCCCGTCCCTGCCCTGGATTAATGGTACCTGTGTCACGTGTGGTCAGGTTGAGTAATCAGGGGTGGTAGAAACTGCCTTACCAGTCTGGGGAGGGGTGTGTGTGGATGAATGGTGTGATGCACTGGACCAGTGGTGTGAGTTCTCTGGATTGGGAGCTTGCTGAATGCTTGTGTACTCTTGTTTTGCTCAGATACCTAAAGTTCTGTGTGTTAAACTTTTCCCAAGAACGTCTGCAGACAGTGGAGCCTGCTTCTGATTTTCTGTGGTCTGTTTAGAGACAGATGTTTGGAGTTGGTAATGTTCTGGGAGGAGAGAGGCATAGGGGATGGAGTGATTCCAAAAGGAGTGGCTGAGGTGTCTTCCAGCCCAGTGTGGTGGAAGAGGTTAAGTGTAGCCCAGCTAGGTCTCGGTGTAGGGGCTCACGTCCTGTCTCAAGAGGAGAAGGAGTGGGTGGGACTGCGTGTCTCCAGGTGCCCGAAACCCAGTGTCAGGGCCTGGAATGTTTCGGAAGGGAACATCAGGTCGGGGCCTAGGCTGTACCAATAGGACATTTGAGGAAGATCTCCCATAGTATTTGAAGAATGTAGAACATCAGTGAACATGATTTCATGGGTGGGCCTTAAGCTCATGGGAGTTTCCCCTGCCCCTGTGCCATTGTGTTAATTGTTGGGGAGTGACCCTAAGGAAAGGTTCTGGTCTTCCAGCCCAGTGTGGTGGAAGTGGCTCAGAGGAGCACAAGCCTGGTCTTCGTAGTCTGGGTGTTTTTTTCTTAGGAACACCAGGTGAGGGAGCCTAGCATGTCCGTATGGAGCGTCCTTCTAGGGAGATCTCCCTGTGTGGAGAGAACGTGGAGCGCCTGTAAGCAGGGCTCTAGTAGTTCTGTTATCTGGCAGTACCGCTCCAGTTGGGAGGGTGCAGAAGTCCAGATGTAGGGGTGCGAGGGGGATAGGTTCCCCAGTGGAGTAACCAGTGGGTCAGGGGCCAACCAGAGGGTTGTGTCGCCGAGTAGTGACCAGGGTGATGCCACTTCTGTCCTGAGTGTCAGGCAGACTTGTACACGACACATTAGTTATGTGTCACCCTCAAGGAAGTCCTGGTGCGCCAGGCATCTGACCAAAGGGGTACGTCCCTCGGTTGGGGAGCCAGTAGCCGGTGTGTCCGGATCTGGACGAAAGGGCAACTGTACGTAGTGTCCTGAAGGAACTCCTGCCTGAAGAGAAGGAACCGGGTAAGCTGTTTGGGGGATTGACCTGCAGTGGTTGCCTTGCTGCTGAAGGAGGAGTGAATTCGAATCCCAGGAGGTAGACCAGTTAAGGGAGCTGTGACTCTGTCATGACCAGCCTGGTGTCCGGTAGGTACCGCACTGAGCCGCGTCTGCCTTTGGCCGCGCAGCCTATGCCGCTCGCCGTCCCCATCTCGACGCGGTCCGTGAGCCGCCGCCTGCGCCGCATCTGGCAACCCGCAAAGTGCAACGCCTCACTACACCGATCTTGTGCTGGTCTGACTGTGGTCACTGCTGCTGAGGGAGTAAAGGCCCCAAACTGGTGGGAGAGTTGTGTTCTGGAGGGTGCTTCAGAAGTAGAGGTAGGGTGGGGCATTCTTGCCCGTGACCTCTGGTCAGCCTGAGGGTGTGGACCCTAGGTTGAAAGATCAGTGGTAGTTTGGAACTAGACTGAGAAAGGGAGTGGAGAATGGCTATGTAGGCCAGGGGTTACCACCCCCCACTCTGTGGATTGGTAGGGACCAGTGGTATCTGGGTGGCCTAGGGCCTGGTCCTAGCCGTGGACAACTAAGGAGTACCAGTGGGGTAGCCTAGTTGGGCCTTTTTTTTTTTTAAGTATGTGCTTGTCTTATGGATAAACGTGGCGTAGAACCGGAGGGTGTCCCTGCAGTGCGGGCCCGCGTCCGTGTTCTATTGCCCCAAGCAGGGAAGTCCATCATGGTGGTGATTGTTCTCCCCTGCGTTTTGGCTGGAAGGGGGTCGTGTTGGACTTGGCCCTTCTGGCAGGTTCACCCCTGAACTTTTTGCCTAGTGATTTCCGGTCTTTGCGCACCTTGACACTGTGGCGCAGTGTAAAGTGCGTCCTCTCCCTGAGTGCATGTGTGAGATTGGCCTGCTCTCCCATAGGAATGCATGGGGAATGTCTGTGTCCCTGGTAGTTCCTGATGCGTGAGGCGTGCATGGTCAAGTCTGGTATGTGCGAACTCGTGAGAGTGAATGCTGCGCAATGGTATGTGCGGTGTGTATGTGTCTTGTGCGGAAGCGCCACTTCTAGACATGGCTGAGTATGTGCTGTGAAGGTGCTGGCGTGCGATTGGCTGGAGCTGGCTGGGATGCCAGGCTCCAGGAAGTCTGTGTGGGTCTGCCTCGGTGGTGAATGGAGAGATTAGCATGAGTGATGTGAGGGAGGGGCTGCGCCTGTGTCCTGAATGGGGCTGGGTTTTCCCCACACAATGCTGGCTCCGCCCCCTGTGGTGCGACTGATGACCCTAGCCTGCCTGATGAATGAAAGGGGTGGTTGAGCCATCAACAGTGCTCTCAGACCAGCTGCGACTGGTTCTGCCCCCACCCTGCACCCACAGACAAAAGGGAAAAGGTGTATAAAAGAGGGGCTGTGACCCCATGAAGATGTTCTTGTTTTTGACTTGGATCTACCAGGGGCGTGCTGCTGCTTGGGCCCAGGGTAAGGCTTGCCTCCCCTGGGCTCTGCCCAGCCCCTGGCTTGCTGATGGACCCCTGAAGGACTGAATTGCTGACCTTTCCCCTCCTAGCGCAAGGAGCGCTTTCATTTGCCTGCCTGGGCAGAGCGCTGTCGTTTTCCCTCTGAGGGAAGCGCTCCTGCCCTTTTTAGTGCCCCAGAGTGCTTCGTTGCACTTTATCCTTAATTGACGGGTATCACCCCGATTATGGCGCCCCTTTGCGAGTGCCCACCTCGCTTCACTGTTTTCTTTTGGTCTCGAGGGTATCCACCCCTCTTAAATGCCCCCGAGAATCACCGCCGCGGCCCGAGCGCCGCAAAACAGGAAGCCAGGCACTACGGTGCCTGACGCGGGGCGGGACTTCCGGTTTGCCGGAGGAAGTCCCGCCCGCCGCCGCGCTGTGATTGGCTGCCCACCGCCGCCGACCGGAAGGGGATTGAGGCTGAGCGATGGCCGCCCGGGGCAGCCAGCAAATTGCAGCGCCGGTGTTGTGGGGCTCCCATGTAATGGAGGGAGCCCCGGCCAAGGAGTCCAGCCCGCAGCACCGGAGGGCCCCGAGGAGCGGGAGCTCTCCTTCCCCCCAGCCGCCGCGAGACCGGTAAGTGCCTGTGAAGGGAGGGGGGGGCGTCGGGGCCCATTGCCCGCCCCTCCCCTCTAAATGGAAGGCTCGTGGGGGCCTTACCGGCTCTTGAGCCTAATGAAAGGCTCCGGGGGCAGTTCAGTTATTTCGAGCCGAGGGGCTCAAGGCGCCCCATGTGTGGAGGAGCCACGAGAGGCTCCAGCCGGCACCTATTGTATTTAGAGCCACGAAGGCTCCCTCCAACGATGGGGACATTGATTTCTTTCAGGAGCCAGAGGGCTCCCCCACGCTGGGCAGTAGTGTTTCTTGAGCCTAGATGGCTCTAACCAGGGGCATATTTGTTTTCAGAGCCAGAGGGCTCCAACCTATTGCGCAGTTTTGCTTCCTGAGGGGCTAGTGAGAGCCCCTGTCGCAGATTTGTTTTCCAGCTGCCCAGCAAGTAGTGGGCAGCTGCACCGTTTAGGTTTTCCTTCCTAGGGACATGTGTTCTATGGACTTTAGGAGTGAGGCGCACTCCTTCATCCCTGGCCTTTCCCCAGCTGCGCAGCACTTAGTGCCAGCTGCAGCGTTTAGGCCCCCTGTTCTGTCCCTCAGCTGCCCAGCACTTTGTGGGCAGCTGCTACGTTTAGGTTTTGGCGCAGTGGCGCAACCTAGACCCTGGACTTTAATGTAAGTTCTATGCTAATGTGAATTATGCAAAGTGTTCTTTGCTGCACCTCTGAATGTTTTGTAGATGCATCATGTGCCTTGCTCCTTACACCGCTGAACGTGTGTTGATGCGTCATGTGTTCCTTACACCGCTGAATGTGTTGTTGATACATCATGTGTTTTGTCCCCAGGACTACCCCTAAATGTATGTTGATATTTAGTTGGTTGTTCTTGCTAGTGCAGGTGGTGCTAGTAAGGTCCTGGTTCCCTGCGTGACCTGTTCCTAGGGTGGTTAGGATTGCGTAGGGAGTACTTACCTGATTACCAGTAGTTACTTGTATTGAGCTACAGTGATTTTCTGTTATGGGCTAAGTGATATTCCAAGGGCGTGGTACTGAGCTCGCCCCCTGACCAGAGTCCCAGGACCAGTGGACTCTATTGTGCCTGCCCTGACAAATTGCTGGGACTTGTCTGATCTCTCTTGGGCCCCTGGGGCCTCTCTGAAATGTGCCTCGCTCATTCCCCTCGGCAGCTCGTGCACGGCAGCCCGTCCAAGCCTCGAGCAGCGCCGCTCTACCCTGAGCCGCGCCGCTTCGCTGGGCCGCCCGCATCCTGCCTTCCCCTCCTCTTCTGAGCCGCACACATTGGTCGCCCCAGAGAAACGCTCGTACCTTGCCGGTGGCCCGCTCAAGCCTCGAGCCGCACCACTCTCCCCTGAGTCGTGCCGCTTCGCTGGGCCGCCCGCTCAAGTTTACTAAGAAGGTCACTCGCAATATCCTTGCAACCAGGTCGGGAGGTACTGTCCGTTAGGCTCTATGTTTAAGTTCTAGGCCTACAAGTATTGTGTTCTAAAAGTGCTGATTCCTGACAGTGGTCCAGGTGGCCCTGTCTTGTAAATATCCCTTGTAAATTCTGCCCGTGCCTCTGGCACAATGTAAAGTGTGTGTTTTATCTAATGTATGTTTATTGGAATACAAAGGCTATTTTTATATATACCCTTGTGTGGAGTTTCCTTTGTGGTGGGCCTTGGGTGTTGTTGCTGGGGTGCGTGCGCAAATACTTAACTCATATCGCCTCCAAGTTTAGCCTTGCTGCTCGCGCCACGTTACCTAGAGGGCGAGTAGGGGTTATCTTGGCGTGTAACTCCCTTGCCCTGACCTTAGGAATGGTGATCCCTGACTGACCTCGACGCGAGTCTTGGCCAGCCAGGGTCCCGTTTCTAACACCAGCCATCCGCTATAACGCGTTTCACCTCCCAAACGAGGCTTGATTACATGACGTTAGTTGAAACAAACAAGGGTCTTATATACACCACAAAGTAAAAGCGTCATTGCACTTAAAGTGACATGTGCATTTAAAGATACATAATTGAGGGCATATATATATATATATATATATATATATAGAGAGAGAGAGAGATATTTTCACAGAAAAAAAACATAGTTTACGGAGACGTTATAGGTAGGAAATAGCATCAAAAATCTTAGAAATACACCGAAAAAAACAAAGGTTACAGAGAGGTTCAGATTTTACATACTCAAAACCGTAGAAACTGAGCAGTTATAGTTACCTGGGCTAACTATAACTTACACTCCCCACAATACACAACTTATAAATCGGGCAGAGAAACACATGAGAAAATTGTTCCTGCCCGTAGAGCAGAGGATTTTAAGCTGCTCTCTACGGGTAGGAACAATACTGGCCTGGCTCCCGCTGGCGTCATGGGGACTTTGGGGGCCCTCAATATTGATCATGTGGGTGCCCAGGATGGGCTCAAGGGCACCCACCCTTTACTGTCAGGGCCATTTTTGTAAATCCTTCATTATGCATGGTCAAGACATATGCATGGTAAAGGTGTAACGTGATAAAGGCATACGTGTTTAAGGCATTGCATGGTAAAGGCATACGTGTTATCTTTGACATTATAATTAGTCTAATCCTGCACTATCTCTTGACTTGAAACTAAACCCTGGGCCTTGGAAAACTGAACACAGACAGCTCAAAAAAGGTGTAAAAGCAGGTTTAGTGGGAATGTCATGGCACGTTGTCATCCCATGCCGTTTTCCCAGTGCATTGTACCATTTCCCCAGTTTTCCCCAGATAAATGGTACTATGAACCATATAGAACTACTCGGCACCACGTTTAGAGGGTGATCCATTTTTCTTCCTACCCTGGAAAGAGAGTTACTCCAGCATTTTGTTGAAGTTAAAGTGAAACTCTTCTTCTGTTTCCAGTGTCAGAAAAGGTCAGATTGGGGTCTGTGAATGCTCACTTGCTCACAAACTGACAAGGTGAGTCATGCATGCACTACAGTTACTAGTGTGTGATTCTACGCATGCAAAACATGTACACCTGGCAGCTATCATCTGACTAGTTTTGTTTTCAAACATTGTTGAAAGAGCTGAGGACACCGACAAGCCCACTGACACCAAGAGAGAAATAGTAATAACAGTTATTCACAGGCCCTGGCAAACCTCCTCGGCCTGCACAACATGAGACCAATCTCCCTCCCAAACATTCTTGCTAAACTATTCACAGGCATTCTGGCACACAACTTAATCCGTTCATAATGGCCTTATGACTGCAAGCCACAGCAGTGGTGAGTCAATATTGTGCTGTTAATAAAATTGATAATTTCCAACACTGTGAAGACACTGGATGTAGGAAGGTGGATATCTGACTATATGGTTACCCCAACTTTTTGCCTTGTGTTTTGCTGGTTTTCGACTTAGTTGGCCTGGGATCCTGCTATTCGGGGCTACAGGCTATATGCTCTCCCTATAAAATGGACTCCATGTACTTTAGGTACATACCGGATTGGGTATTGGGTCACCTCTGTGAGCCCCTGTGTAGTGTTCCATAGTTACCCAGGGCATAGGTGCATCCAAGGTCTACCAGGGGCTGAAGCAGGTATTATGGCACCCCTGTCTGGCCATCCAAACTGACACCACAGGCTGATCACTCAGCTTGAGTAAGGTGGTGTAACCACCACTTACTTAGATATAGTATACCTATAGTTACCTTTATATATAGACACATATGCACCTCTAAGTCACTCCCATGGTAGGCCTCGACAATCCTCAAGGCAGAGTGCTTGGTTTTATGTGAGAGGGTGCCCTAGCATGAGCTGAGCCCCTCTTCAGCTTTCAGAACCATGTCCTTATAGCTGTTCTATGATATAGCCATACCATATGAATGAATGAATGAATGTTGGATTTGTAAAGCGCGTGGTTACCCTGGAGCGTCCCAGCACTGTACCACTGGGGAACCCGTCCTGGCTTTCATTGTGAGATGGTCCCTTTACTGGGCATCCCCAAGGTGAAGCCAGGCATCCCCGGTGGTGATGGGGCCGGAGTGGAGATTAAGCAAGCTATTGCCCAGAGTTGCAGCGTGGGACCCCATGGTTAGAGTGGCACGAGGCGAGATTTATCGGGCCCGCTGACATTTGTCCTGCACCCGGCCGCGTCGGGAATTGAACCTTGGTCCCGGGCCGACCTCAGCCTCCGGGTCTGCCGCCTCTAACCGTTGAGCCACACTTCTCCACAGTGCATATACTCTTAAGTGCATTATAATCCTCATGGTTAAATGCTAACTTTGGTGTGGCTTTATCAAAACATGTGGTGTAAGGTGTCAAACACTTTGGAATACTACCCCCCCCCACCAATTCTGGCAGCGGGGGTAGCATTCCACCCTTCTAAAGGGAAAAGACATGTATGTTACTGCTTTACCCGGTTAAAGTTAAACAGAGCTTCAGCATCACAAAATGGATGCTGCTGCCACAGACACGAGTCTGAACTCCTGCTGCTGGACGAAACTCCAGCAAGGGATGCCTGGACAATGGGTTTTCTGTCGAGGGAGGTACCAGCACCTCCCCAGACAGGCTGTAGTGTATTGGGGCAGGGTGGGTTGAATGGAACAATGCTTTTCCAGACACTGCCTGGGGCACACAAGATGCTCCATGCATAGCCCGGTTCAAACCAGTTGCTGGGGCACTCCAGCCCTGCTCTGGCACGATACTGGACAAAGGGAAAGGGGTGTAACCACCCCCTTCCCAGGTCCACCCATAGTAGGGACCTAGTGGGTAATCCAGACCATTTTCTTAGTATAAAGATAGGAGCTGTGTCCCCAGGACTTTAGATTATCCTGGAACGAAACACTGAAATGAAACTCTTGGACCTTCAATATTCTATACCGACTAGAAGACTGAAGACATCTCCCTTGTGGTCAAGGAGTGACCACCCTGTGTAAACAGGGACCCCTGTCTTTAGTAACAAGCAAGGTAAAGGCAGCAGATGGCATTTGAGCTGATCCAGTGTGAACAGGAAAGCATTGTGGAAAAAGATGCCTGGAGTTACCTTTGTCATATATACTTCCTGAAGAGTTACCTTTGTTATACAGTTCATAAAGAGTTACCTTTGTTATACACATCCTGAAGAGTTACCTTTGTTATACACTTCCTGAAGAGCTACCTTTGGTAGATACTTCCTGAAACTGAATTAATGGCAGCTCTTCCTGGTTCCTCTCTTTTTCCACAATCTGTTCTGTTTAAATGAAATCTTATCCATGTGTATCTACCCAAAACTGTACCTGTAGCACATGAGTGCTCTGTGGCTGCCCTTTCCTTAGTAATTTACTCTGAACAATGGTAAATCACTGCCTTTTCAGAAGTAAATAAGATGTGACATGTTTAACCACAGTTTTAATGAAATATCCATGTATGGTAAAATGTTCCTTACTAAATTTCAAATATGGTAGAGAAGAGATGTCTTATCCAGCTGGTTAAATATTGTGTATTCACATTGTATTACATTTGCATTTAGTAATATTACATGTCTTTGCATCCAACAGAAAATAAGCCTTAAATGCACGGATTGATTATGAATAATGAAGATAACACATCAAACCAGCAAAAAATATCAAAAATAAGGAGCTCCAAAAACATCAGTGCAATCAGAGGCAGAGGACAGATCCAGGAAGAAGCAGTCAAAGGCAATTTAGTGAGTTTCCGAGTCTGAGATTTGCACTTCGACACTCCAAGACGAAGAAATGACCTCTACAAAATTAAGGCAACAAAACTGACAAACCACCTGCTGTATAAACAAGCGTCCAACACCAGCTTTGATCATGAGGCCGGTATGAGAGTTGGAGGAAGGTCTTGTGTCTATTTGGGATCCATAGCTTGGAGCAAAAACCTTCTTCAGCTTTGAGCTGTTAGCAACATGATAATGTTTAAAAAAAGGTTGAAAACTTGGCTTTTTGTCCATGTTTGAAACAACCAGATTTACTTTCTTTTCTGACCTGTGCTTGGCCCCAGGACACTCTTTGGAGTAGCTGTACACATTACGAGTCGCTTCACCATCATGATATGGCTAGAGCAGTGCTTCGCTATCTAAACTGGCAACAGACCAGCATTCAGTGCTCTAGGTGTATTGTTAACTCTTTCAAGCCAAACCACAGGAACCAGGGAAAAGCACAAAAAAGTGGTGCCTAACAACTGAAGGCTAAAAGAAAGCGGAGTTCTGCTCTCTGAAGTACAGAGTATTGTCCCAATTTGCACCTACCGGAAGGAAGATTAAGCTTTACCCGCAAGCAGGCGAAGCCATTATCCAATCTAAAGATGCAATCACCCTCAAGGAAGCCTTACTGATATTATGAATGTGGCAGGTATTTAGTGAATCTTGTATTTTTTTGTTAAATCGGAAATCAAGCGTCCAAAATATCACACACATACAGGGAATGTGAACATAACGCAAGTGGTTAATTAACTATGCTGACCCTTCAGGAAACACGGTCAGGAGAAAAATCTGGAAATTGCACAGAATATGTCAAGAACTTTAGCCAGTTAGAAACTATAAAAGAGCATCAGCGAATACAAACGGGGGAAAAACTATACCATTGCACTGAATGTGTGAAGAGCTTCAGTCGGTTATCACATCTCCAAACACATCAGCGAACACACACAGGGGAAAAACCATACCATTGCACTGAATGTGTGAAGAGCTTCAGTCGGTTAACAGACCTCCGAAGACATCAACGAACACACACGGGGGGAAAACCATACCATTGCAATGAATGTGTGAAGAGCTTCAGTCTGTTATCAAACCTCCACACACATCAGAGAATACACACAGGGGAAAAACAATACCATTGCAAGGAATGTGTGAAGAGCTTCAGTCGGTTATCACTCCTCCAAAGACATCATCGAACACACACAGGGGAAAAACCATACCATTGCAGTGAATGTGTGAAGAGTTTCAGTCACATTTCAAACCTCCACAGACATCAGAAAATACACACAGGGGAAAAACCATACCATTGCAAGGAATGTGTAAAGAGCTTCTGCTGGTTACAAGAACTCCAAACACATCAGCGAACCCACACAGGGGAAAAACCATACCATTGCAAGGAATGTGTAAAGAGCTTCTGCCGGTTACAAGAACTCCAAACACATCAGCGAACCCACACAGGGGAAAAACCATACCAGTGCAGTGAATGTGTGAAGAGCTTCAGTCGGTTATCACATCTCCAAACACATCAGCGAACACACACAGGGGAAAAACCATATCATTGCACTGAATGTGTGAAGAGCTTCAGTCGGTTAACAAACCTCCAAACACATCAGCGAACACACACAGGGGAAAAACCATGTCATTGCACTGAATGTGTGAAGAGCTTCAGTCAGTTAT
Source organism: Lissotriton vulgaris (assembly GCF_964263255.1). Classification (NCBI taxonomy): domain Eukaryota; kingdom Metazoa; phylum Chordata; class Amphibia; order Caudata; family Salamandridae; genus Lissotriton; species Lissotriton vulgaris. Next base: position 159,752,290 of record NC_141685.1, read on the forward strand.
CAGACCTCCAAAGACATCACAGAATACATACAGGGGAAAAACAATACCATTGCAAGGAATGTGTGCAGAGCTTCAGTCGGTTATCACACCTCCAATCACATCAGCGAACAAACACAGGGGAAAAACCATACCATTGCAGTGAATATGTGAAGAGTTTCAGTCACATTTCAAACCTCCACAGACATCAGAAAATACACACAGGGGAAAAACCATACCATTGCAAGGAATGTGTAAAGAGCTTCTGCCGGTTACAAGAACTCCAAACACATCAGCAAACCCACACAGGGGAAAAACCATACAATTGCAAGGAATGTGTAAAGAGCTTCAGTCAAATTTCACAGCTCCACGCACATCAGAGAATACACACAGGGGAAACACCATACCAGTGCAGTGAATGTGTAAAGAGCTTCAGTCAAATTTCACAGCTCCACACACATCAGAGAATACACACAGGGGAAAAACCATACCAGTGCAGTGAATGTGTAAAGAGCTTCAGTCAGTTAACAAGCCTCCGGAGACATCAGCAAATACACACAGGGGAAAAACCATACCAGTGCGGTGAATGTGTAAAGAGCTTCAGTCAGTTAACAAGCCTCCGGAGACATCAGAGAACACACACTGGGGAAAAACCCTATCATTGCAGTGAATGTGGCAGTAGTTTTACTTACTCTTCAGCATTAAGAAATCATCAGCGAGCTCACAAAGGGGAAACAAATCTTTTAAATGCCATGAATGCTTGAAAAGCTGTAGTCCATTATCAATCCTAAACAGGCATCAGCGAGCACACGCAGAAGAAAACCCTTCAAGTGCAATGAATGTGTGAACAAATGTAGTCAATTATCAAGCCTATGTAGACATCAGCTTACAGAAACTCTGTAAATACCGTACAACTGTAGTGAGTGTAGAAGTACCTTTAGGAAATCTTTTGCATTAAGGATTCATCAGATAATGCACACAGAGAAAAATCCTTTCAGGTGCAGTGAATGTGTGAATATCTTCTGTCAGTTATTAAACCGATGGATACATCAACTAACATACACAGAGTAAAAATGGGCATTGCAATGAATGTCAGAAGTGATTTTGTCAATTGTGAACACACCTGGGGTAAACCTTACAATTGCACTAAAAGTGTGACAAGCTTTTGTCAATTTCTGATCCTACATAGCCTCAACGAACACACACCTTCATTTAACTCACTTAGAAATAATCCCAGAGATGCAGTGAATTCAAAAAGAACTTAAGAACATTAACAAAAATATCGACTCATCTGAGGACATAGACAGGAGCAGAACAGTGCAGTTATTGTGACATGAAGGAATTATCGGAACAAATATATAATTATGTTAGTAATTCAAATACCAGATGAATGAAGACTCGACTATAAGAAATGAAGAAAACCAAAGATTTGTAGAATAATAAAAGTGTCTGTTCCCAGTGATTGTTCACTTCGGTACACATAGAAAACACATGATATAACAGGAAATCCACTGGGAGACTAGCACAATGTGGAATAAAAGAAAAGAAACACTGTTGGTTTTTATTTGTCGATGAAGAGTTGCAAAGAAAAACATCCTAGTGTTCCTGTTCATGCTACCTGTAAAAGTGCAGGGATGAATACGATTCTGCCTGCACACATTGCTATATTAGCATAAGTGAGTTAGTTGCGAAAACGCCATTTTGCTGCTTTTTCACATGACACTACATCTCTGTTTTTATACACATAAACTGCTTGCTTTTCCTTCACATGAGAATGGTCTGTTTTTCATATCTCTAAACTCACACTGCGACCTCAAGTCTGCACAAAGTGTTCAAGGTTAAAATAACAATGTATGCTGTTGATGCAGGTTGATCGGCCCACGCTCTAGACACAACACAATCACAGCTGCTCATTTCTGAAACTCAGGTGCTTTTAATATTGCACTGCATGCATGAGTCTAGCACTTGGGAAAAACCTTTCAATCGACAAAGAGCTGTGCTGATCTGGGATGTGATTCACTTCACCTGACTTTGGAGGTATGGGGTTCCCGGTTTTAACCTAGAGATCTTCTATTATTATAATACGTAGCTCCTAGCAAGGGAAGGGTGGTACCCAAGATGCTATAGACCTGGTTCCACTATCATTATAATATGATTTCTCCCTTTGTATTTTATGGAATTGTAACAATGTTGATTGTATTGATTTTATGCATCTTTTTACTTATGTTAATAAAGATACTGCATCTTAGAGCACGTAGTTGAAATAAACATTTTAAACTATACAGTGTCTCTGATTGCTCACGTTGTGGACATTTATGAGAATAAAAACAAAAGAGTTTTCTTGATTCCCACTATTCCTGAGAGGTCCCAAAGTCACTTGTTCATTGGTAGCTTCGCTGTAGTACGGAGAATGAATGAGACACTGTTGCTAGTCGGATAAGGGTTCTGGGCACTGAGGTGGATTTTTGGTACACCACAATACACTGAGGTCCTGGTTTCCTGCGCATAGTTCTGTGCATGAGCAGAATTCCCGCAACATGGCACCCAAAGTCTTGATTAGTGCTCGTATCTGTCCAAAATACCCTCAACACCTTTTCCGGTTAACAGGAGTGACGGATTAACCTACCTATACGAATGTGTTATAGGTCAATTCAAGCATGAGATTTATGAAAAGGTTCACATTTTGAATTACAAGCCTTTGTTGAACTGCAATTTATATAAATTGGTTTTATTCTCTATGTCCTCATGGGTGATATTGACATAGCTCAGCATAGTTGGGAAGCGCTCCGGCGTCATCTGATGCAGTTTGGAGTAGCAGACAATGGTATGTCTGTTATCTTTGTGGTGAGTGCTGATTCGGCGTTCCCCTTTGAGCTTTTCTTCTCTTGGGTCATGTTTCCTGCAATAAATGCGGATGAGGATACGTTTCACACATACACTCACACTGCGATTCCTGTGAACGATACTCCATATAGGACACAAGAGATTCCAATTTCGGCATGGCAGCATCGTGTTTGGTTGTATCGCACCCTCCCCCACACCGTAACTCCGGTTCGGTTAGGTCCCTTGTCAATTCCTGGGGCCACTTGGCCAGACTTAGCCGGGTTCACACCATATCCACGTTATCTCAATGCCCCGATTGACGACTTGTGTCAACTTTATACCTCTTTTTTTGGGGTACATAGGGTTTTAGTTCAATATGTTTCTTGCAGCGGAACAAGTTGGACCAGCCGGAATGCAGATTAGTCCAGTCATGGTTAATTTGGTTAATTCGGTAATGGGCAAGCACCCTCAAACTAAGTACGATATGCCTTATTGGCTTGCTGAGAAATTTGACCAACTGGAAGCAGTGTTTCCTAATACCACTCCTGTGGAAAAACACAGGATTCTCACAATTAGTTTGCAGAAAGACTTATTGCCAGAGGAGGTAACAGATTGTGAGATTTGGGGTAAAGTATTTGCAGCAGAATATGGGAAGTGTTTCTGCACGCCGTCTATGAATGTCTTGCCCTCTGTGATCAAGCATGTTCCGGATGAGCACAGTGCGGAGGTAGCTGTCGAGTTGAGAATGAGGCTCGTTGAAGTGTTTGACGTAGTTGCTGATCTCATCTTTTGTAACATAAAGGGAGATGCGGTTAACTTTCAGGTGTGGAATGCTTTGCGCCTTGTCCTAGATGTCGACAAACCCCGAGTGTTATCATAAATTATTGCGGAGGCTTATAAGACCATTGGCCGCAATAGTTTGGGTGTTAAGCCTTTTGATAAAACGGCAACTCAACCGCAGACTCAGATAGCAAAGTCTACTAAAGACAACCATCCAAATTTTCCAAAACAGAATTGGAAGAATAAAAATCACTGGAAGCAGCAATAGAAACAGGGGTTGCATCCGGCGTCGCCGATACCAGCGTCTACTGAGCGCACTTATGATTTGTGCGACCACGCAAGAATTAGGTCTCCTGATAGATTTCAGGTTCCTGAGCAAGGTTCTCCTAGTTCTTCACAGGAAACATCGCGTGCAAGCTGGTGGAGGAGAACACATCAGGGTTCGGGGTGTCCCTTAAGGACGTGAGCAGCCCCGCCCGTCTGATGGTAAAGGCAAGCAGGAAGACTTGACACTTTAACACCCTCATTTTCAGAAAAAGAAAGTTGCTGCGTTAACCTTAAGGTATGCCACAGATAGTGAGAACACAGCTTTGGATCCTGACATGGGCATTAACGCTGCTCGACAGCGCAGTAGAGGTTACAATAGTGCGCAAGCACTGCGTCCATATCTGAAGGCGACAGCAACTGATACTTTTATCACAATGGAAAATGCTGACAGTAGGGTGGCTCCCCCTGACAGACTATATGATATAGTTCTTTTAATAGAAGGTGAAATCCAACGTGTAATAAAAGGGATTTTTTTGGGAACATCTGACCTCTACATATGACATTTTGTGTCAGACTGGCCCCCGCTTTTCATTTTGGCTGCTCCAAGAGGGGAGGAGGTCACCCTCCCCAGCTTTCCGCACACCGTGCCCAAGGAGCAGTCCGCAGAACTTTGCAGAAGAGTATGCTCTGGTGCTTGCACCTGCGTTGTACCATACTCAAGTCGGGTGGGCTAAACTTTCTCCCAGACACGAGATTCCATTGCGGTTTATGCCACAGCCACCACCCCGACTTCCCATGCGGCGAGTGGCTAAAGCCCCCGTTGCGGAAATCCTTGAACGATTAGAATATCAAGGTGTGATTGAGACATGTGTGTCACCCATGAATAATCCTCATTTCACTGTTACCAAACCTGATGGGTCGTACTGCCTGGTTTTGGATTATCTTTGTGAAACAAGGGAGTTAGGTCCATGTAAGGTATGGGGTAGATTGGATCGTAATAAACTAGAAAATACAAGAATATGTGTACACCCAATTAATTTCCAAAAAAGTATTTCAGATCATAGGAGAAACACAAACGTATTGAGTTTGACCCGGTATTTTTATTTATACCTGTCTATTTCAACAACAAAAAATCATTCTTCTTTTGAAAGTTTTGCAAAAAAGGAGAAAACTGTACATTCAATACATTTAAATTCCAACATCTAACTATTTACAAACAAAATATTTACAATTTATTTACACAATTATCATTCCACAAAAAATTCACTATACAAACACAAACAATTGAAATTTTCAATAAAGTTAATCTGAATTCATAAATCAAATAAATAATGTCAAATAATGTAATGTTTATTGTTTAGTTAATTAAAACCATAACAATTTTAAAACAAGAACCAAAAAACGGATAAAAAACAGTATTGTACAAAGGTTAATAAGACAAGAATGTAAATATACAGTCACTTCATCTCTACATAGGGTCTCTAAAATGAGCATTGTTAGTAGAATAAGAAAAAAGTCTGTTCCGTGAGTTAGCCCTCACATGGTCATGCTTCCGACCCCTTTTAGCACAGCTTTGTAAACACTTTGAGAAATTTAATCAGTCTGCCATTCAATGGGGGATCAGAGGGGTCTAGGCACGCCGTTATTGCAGCTCTGCAAGATCTAATGCACTTCTGATTGAAGCATGCTTTTAAAAGGAGCGCTCGCTCCTCCTGTAGTTTCTTGCATGTGCAGATTAGGTGGATAAGATCTTCTTTGTAGAAGTTGCACAGCCGGCATGTTTTGGGGCCTGTATGCAACCACGCGGGCTGGTCAGCCAAGGATGGTAAGATTCCAAAACGTAGTGTCATAAGTTGCATTTTTACATTAATTGAAAATGTTTTGCTCAGGTATGCCACCGGTGCAAGGGACTTATATTGGTTTAACACCATCCAGGCAGGCGATCTTGATCTAAAAATGTTTTTATCCAATAGAGACGAATGGCTTTTTGACGCCTTATTTACAACTTGCTTGAAAGATTGGTACAGCAAATTTTTGTTCCATAATTCCATTGTGCATGTAGTGGAGAGGGATTTGGTGAGGTATTGATTAAAAAGAGAAGTTTTATCCTCATTTAATTCACACCAAAGAGCTTAGTTGATTTTTGATGTGGCTGCATTTAGTTTCAGGTGATACCAGGTTTTCACAGTCGCATACATTCTTCCTATTTCTTCATTTATTAGACCAAATTCAAGGCGGACCTGCGCTGGAGAGGCCGACCTTTGTATGTGGAATACTTTTTTGTAGATGGAAGCTATTAGTTTGTTTATGAGCTCTCCGTCCTTGCCATGGAAGGCAGCGCTGGCATATGATAGAGTTGGCAGGATTTTTGCCTTCATTACAGCAAGCAAGGGTTTATAGGAGGGACCCTTCAGCTTTTTAGCCAGTAAACTGAAGGCAAAAGTAAAGGCACTTGTTCTCTGAGACATATACTTTTTTTGCTCGGTGACATTTTTAGAGTTGTCAATGTAGAGGCCTAGGTATTCGTATTTTTTTACCTCCTCTAGCTGGGTTCCATTAAGCCAAATTGTCTTGGGACCATCCATGCCGCAACGGTGACACAACCACGTCAACTTGTTCAGGTTCATGACGACTCTACACCTGAACACGGTCAGGAAAAGAAAGTGACTGAACTTCTTGGAATATCTTCGAAAAAAAAAATTCAATACCGGAAACGTGAAAATCTATATGGGGAAGATTATATCACCCCTCACAACAGACCATCATAAGAACCACTGGATGGGCAGGAATAAAGGAAACTAACTGGGGACAAGAAGGATCCAAACCCTGCGTTTCCGGAGAAATACTGTTGTGCCCTGAAGACACTCCCTGGAAGGGAGTGAAACGCGTTGGCTGATCTTTTTTGTAAAATGCCTGGTGATTTGTATTTTATGAACGGATAAAAATAAAGAACTTTTCTATATACACGAATAATACTCTCCTTGGACTTCTGTTTGGTGCGCCCCTGCAAACAATTGAGTAAAATAAGCCAAATTGTCTGTTTTCTTTGCTTTTTGCTACCAATCACCATAATTTTAGTTTTGGATGTGTTTATTTCAAGATTATTTTCTGAAATATAAGATGACATTTCGTTAAGGCATCTTTGTAGACCGATCTTTGTTTGGCTCATTAACACCACGTCGTCCGCATGTGAAAGATGCGAAAGCCTCAATTCACCAAGCTTTGGTGGATGGGAGTTAATACTGTCCAGCCTTTGAGAGAGGTCTGATAGAAACAGATTGAAAAGGTGTGAGGCCAGGACGCACCCTTGTTTTAAGCCTCTGGTGGTCAGCAGCTTCCTCGATAGCATGGGCCCATCACCTATCTTGATCCTTAGCCAGGTATTTGAATAAAATAGTAATATGCCTTTTAATACCCTGTCAGGTATGTCCCAGGTTCACAGCTTTTTCCACAGTAGGTGACGATCGACACTATCAAAGGCTGCTTTTAGGTCTACAAAGCAGAGGTAGAGATGTAATTTCCTCTGCTTTCACTTGTTCGCAATTAGTGATAGACCTAAGATATTCGTCGTCGGCCCTAAGCCTTGCCTGAAACCCGTTTGGTTAGCCGTGATAAGGTTAAGGTTGTCAGACCATGCCTTGAGATCTTCTAGCACCCGGGTGGCATAGTATTTCGCCTCTATGTCCAGCAGGGCTATCAACCTATTATGAGCTGGATTTGCTCTGTCACCTCCTTTAAATATTGGAGTCAAGATCGAACCTTTCCAATTTTCTGGTATTGTATTTATATTCTCTATTTCTTGGTATAGATTAGAGAGGTAATTACCCCAAAACGAGATGTCGTGTTTAAAAATTGCTTGCGGGATGCCGTTGGGGCCTGGCCCACCGTCGTTTCTGCCTTTCTTGATTGTGCGTGTGACTCCTTCACTTGAGGGGGACATGTAGTTTGTAGGTGGTGTCAGAGAGGCGTTTCCCTCTATTGGGTTTATTTCGACATTTATCTGGTCTTTTTTTTGTGGAGTAAATGCGTCTTCTGGGCTGGTAATTTCTATGGCCCCATTGAGTTTGCCATTTCCCTCTACTGAATCGTAGGAGTTTCTTTTACTTCTTTCTTGATAGAATGTTTCTGAAAACCTCATGGTTAAAAATTCCGCCCACTCCGATTCTTGCTGGCCGGTTCAAACTGTTTATAATTATCCAAAACTGTTTTGAGTTGGTTTTCTTTGAGCTACAGAGGAGTTTTGCCCAGAATTTGTCATTGCTCTTTCTTTTATCGTCCCAGAGATCTTTTTTATAGCTTTTCCTGAGCTGCCTTGCCCTATCCCATGCAGCTGTATCAGGGGTTGTTCTTTTTAACATCCTTATTGATTTTTTATGGTTACGTTTCAAAGTTCGCAGCCGTGCTGTTGATGTTTTTCCCCGGGCGTTTGTTTGGCTGAGATTGTTTATCTTTTTTTGTCCAGGCGACATTAATGTTGTGAGATCCGCTGTGAAGTTTTCCCACGCTTGTATTTTATTCTGTACAAAAGGGGGTGGTGATGGACGGAGCATCTGAATCAATCAAACACTCACACCCAGTCAAAAGATCTGGGTTTAATCCATCACCGTTCTTTAGCCCACTCTGCCACTCCAGTTCAGACATGGCTAAATGCAAATCAGTCTGACCCTGTGTCTCATGGGAACAGTCCAGCCCGAACTGCCAAGCCATGTCTTCCCGGGACCGGAATCAAGCTTCCGAGGACCGGTTTCTGGCATTCCATCCGTTTTCAGCCCGGCTTGCTTGAATTCAGTGGCAAAGTGAGCAAGGGACTCACGTCTAAGCATACCCTGCCACACTAATGGCGGCCAAAATCGGTACAAAAGGAGCTGGTGATGGACGGAGCATCTGAATCAATCAAACACTCACACCCAGTCAAAAGATCTGGGTTTAATCCATCACCGTTCTTTAGCCCACTCTGCCACCCCAGTTCAGACATGGCTATATGCAAATCAGTCTGACCCTGTGCCTCATGAGAACAGTCCATCCCAAACTGCCAAGCCATGTCTTCCTTGGACCGGAAACAACCTTCTGAGGACCGGTTACTGGCATTCCAGCCGTCTTCAGCCTGGCTTGCTTGAATCCAGTGGCAAAGTGAGGAAGCGACTCACGTCTGAGCATACCCTGCCACACTAATGGCGGCCAAAATCGGCTTTACTTGTAGATAACTTTTCTTTTTTTTTGGACTGAAGGTTTTCAATTGAATCGTGTGACCATTTTAGATGTTTTAAGTCAACTGTGTGTATGTTGCCTACTACTGTTGCATTTAACAGATGTTTACTGGTTTGTAGCCTAAAATGGATCAGCTGATATGAGTGGTCGCTCTTAGTTGTATGGTACCAGTGATATTGAGATTTCTTTATAGTCCAGTCTTGATCTTGTTTTTCCCCCATGGAATGTAAACTTGGGGGGGAAATCGTCAGGAGTCGGACCATTCATCACTCTTAGCCCGAGATACTCCAGGGCATTTACGAACCCTTGGCCTGCGTGGTCGACATTTGGTCTCGTTGGCTGGTATTGGTGTGGATCAGACCAAATTATATTGTCAGATGCTAGAAATTTGTCCTCATCCGGAGTATGAATTAAGTTTGAATTAAAGTCCCCAGTGAGTATCAAGTCCCACATGGGGAAGGTACTTCGGATATTTGTGATGATAGTGATTAGTTCTTTGTCTTTGTTGGGTGCCAGTTTTTTTCTGGCCGTAGGGTGTGCGTATGTATTCATCAAGAGGACGGTTTTTGTGCTACTAGCAGGCCCCAATGTCAATTTGATCATTTGAATGTTTGGTCCTTCTGTTACCATTTGTTCGCTCTTGATTTTTAACTCTGCCGAAATGTAGACTGCCAGGCCCCCTTTAGGGTGACCAAAGGTTTTAGTTTTGGTGGCTGGGACAGTATAGTGGATGTAATTTGCCAAGGGGAGAGCTTCTAGTGCCCACGTTTCTTGCAGAGCTATTATGTCGTAAGCTTCCCATTTTTTTGAGTGAGCTCCATTCTCCAACCATTTTTTTCCCCAAGCGATGTTCCACGAAAGCATCTGTATGTTGTACGGGTCTTGAGTTGCTGGGATGTTTTCCGTTGGTCAGTGCCATGATTTCGAATTTAGCACTCCTGGCAGCCAATTCATAAAGAATGAAGAGACAAAGTCAAAAGGAAGGAGCACGTTCTAAAATAAGGATGGCTTTTACAGCCAGCCAGAGCTAGTTCAAACGCTTAGTGATATTGATTGCTCCCTCAGATGTGCGATTCAGAAAAGGGGGTGGTGATGAACAGAGTGTCTGAATTAAGCAGACCACTCTTACCCAGTCCAAAGATCAGGGCTTGATCCATCACCGCTATTTATCTCACTGCACCATCCCAGCTCAGAACCTGGCTATATGCAAATCAGTCTGTCCCTGGCCCAGTGCATCATGGGAACAGGGCAGACTAAACTACCAAGCCAATTCTTCACCAGAAAGGAGACAAGCTACCGGGGACCGGTTTCTGGCATTTCAGCCGTCTTGGGCCCGGCTTGCTTGAATCCTGATGGTGCAGTGAGAAAGGGACTCATGTCTGAGTATACCCTGCCACACCTATAGTGGCCAAAAACGATTCAGAAAAGGGGGTGGTGATGAACAGAGTGTCTGAATTAAGCAGACCACTCTTACCTAGTCCAAAGATCAGGGCTTGATCCATCACCGTTATTTATCTCACTGCACCATCCCAGCTCAGAACCTGGCTATATGCAAATCAGTCTGTCCCTGGCCCAGTGCATCATGGGAACAGGGCAGACTAAACTACCAAGCCAATTCTTCACCAGAAAGGAGACAAGCTACCGGGGACCAGTTTCTGGCATTTCAGCCGTCTTCGGCCCGGCTTGCTTGAATCCTGATGGTGCAGTGAGAAAGGGACTCATGTCTGAGTATACCCTGCCACACCTATAGTGGCCAAAAACGATTCAGAAAAGGGGGTGGTGATGAACAAAGTGTCTGAATTAAGCAGACCACTCTTAGCCAGTCCAAAGATCAGGGCTTGATCCATCACCGCTATTTATCTCACTGCACCATCCCAGCTCAGAACCTGGCTATATGCAAATCAGTATGTCCCTGGCCCAGTGCATCATGGGAACAGGGCAGACTAAACTACCAAGCCAATTCTTCACCAGAAAGGAGACAAGCTACCGGGGCCTGGTTTCTGGCATTTCAGCTGTCTTCAGCCCCGCTTGCTTGAATCCTGATGGTGCAGTGAGAAAGGGACTCATGTCTAAGTATACCCTGCCACACCTATAGTGGCCAAAAACGATTCAGAAAAGGGGGTGGTGATGAACAGAGTGTCTGAATTAAGCAGACCACTCTTACCTAGTCCAAAGATCAGGGCTTGATCCATCACCGTTATTTATCTCACTGCACCATCCCAGCTCAGAACCTGGCTATATGCAAATCAGTCTGTCCCTGGCCCAGTGCATCATGGGAACAGGGCAGACTAAACTACCAAGCCAATTCTTCACCAGAAAGGAGACAAGCTACCGGGGACCGGTTTCTGGCATTTCAGCCGTCTTCGGCCCGGCTTGCTTGAATCCTGATGGTGCAGTGAGAAAGGGACTCATGTCTGAGTATACCCTGCCACACCGATAGTGGCCAAAAACGATTCAGAAAAGGGGGTGGTGATGAACAGAGTGTCTGAATTAAGCAGACCACTCTTACCCAGTCCAAAGATCAGGGCTTGATCCATCACCGTTATTTATCTCACTGCACCATCCCAGCTCAGAACCTGGCTATATGCAAATCAGTCTGTCCCTGGCCCAGTGCATCATGGGATCAGGGCAGACTAAACTACCAAGCCAATTCTTCACCAGAAAGGAGACAAGCTACCGGGGACCAGTTTCTGGCATTTCAGCCGTCTTCGGCCCGGCTTGCTTGAATCCTGATGGTGCAGTGAGAAAGGGACTCATGTCTGAGTATACCCTGCCACACCTATAGTGGCCAAAAACGATTCAGAAAAGGGGGTGGTGATGAACAGAGTGTCTGAATTAAGCAGACCACTCCCAGCCAGTCCAAAGATCAGGGCTTGATCCATCACCGTTATTTATCTCACTGCACCATCCCAGCTCAGAACCTGGCTATATGCAAATCAGTATGTCCCTGGCCCAGTGCATCATGGGAACAGGGCAGACTAAACTACCAAGCCAATTCTTCACAAGAAAGGAGACAAGCTACCGGGGACCGGTTTCTGGCATTTCAGCTGTCTTCAGCCCCGCTTGCTTGAATCCTGATGGTGCAGTGAGAAAGGGACTCATGTCTGAGTATACCCTGCCACACCTATAGTGGCCAAAAACGATTCAGAAAAGGGGGTGGTGATGAACAGAGTGTCTGAATTAAGCAGACCACTCTTACCCAGTCCAAAGATCAGGGCTTGATCCATCACCGTTATTTATCTCACTGCACCATCCCAGCTCAGAACCTGGCTATATGCAAATCAGTCTGTCCCTGGCCCAGTGCATCATGGGAACAGGGCAGACTAAACTACCAAGCCAATTCTTCACCAGAAAGGAGACAAGCTACCGTGGACCGGTTTCTGGCATTTCAGCCGTCTTCGGCCCGGCTTGCTTGAATCCTGATGGTGCAGTGAGAAAGGGACTCATGTCTGAGTATACCCTGCCACACCTATAGTGGCCAAAAACGATTCAGAAAAGGGGGTGGTGATGAACAGAGTGTCTGAATTAAGCAGACCACTCTTACCCAGTCCAAAGATCAGGGCTTGATCCATCACCGTTATTTATCTCACTGCACCATCCCAGCTCAGAACCTGGCTATATGCAAATCAGTCTGTCACTGGCCCAGTGCATCATGGGAACAGGGCAGACTAAACTACCAAGCCAATTCTTCACCAGAAAGGAGACAAGCTACCGGGGACCGGTTTCTGGCATTTCAGCCGTCTTCGGCCCGGCTTGCTTGAATCCTGATGGTGCAGTGAGAAAGGGACTCATGTCTGAGTATACCCTGCAACACCTATAGTGGCCAAAAACGATTCAGAAAAGGGGATGGTGATGAACAGAGTGTCTGAATTAAGCAGACCACTCTTACCCAGTCCAAAGATCAGGGCTTGATCCATCACCGTTATTTATCTCACTGCACCATCCCAGCTCAGAACCTGGCTATATGCAAATCAGTCTGTCCCTGGCCCAGTGCATCATGGGAACAGGGCAGACTAAACTACCAAGCCAATCTTCACCAGAAAGGAGACAAGCTACCGGGGACCAGTTTCTGGCATTTCAGCCGTCTTCGGCCCGGCTTGCTTGAATCCTGATGGTGCAGTGAGAAAGGGACTCATGTCTGAGTATACCCTGCCACACCTATAGTGGCCAAAAACGATTCAGAAAAGGGGGTGGTGATGAACAGAGTGTCTGAATTAAGCAGACCACTCTTAGCCAGTCCAAAGATCAGGGCTTGATCCATCACCGTTATTTATCTCACTGCACCATCCCAGCTCAGAACCTGGCTATATGCAAATCAGTATGTCCCTGGCCCAGTGCATCATGGGAACAGGGCAGACTAAACTACCAAGCCAATTCTTCACCAGAAAGGAGACAAGCTACCGGGGACCGGTTTCTGGCATTTCAGCTGTCTTCAGCCCCGCTTGCTTGAATCCTGATGGTGCAGTGAGAAAGGGACTCATGTCTGAGTATACCCTGCCACACCTATAGTGGCCAAAAACGATTCAGAAAAGGGGGTGGTGATGAACAGAGTGTCTGAATTAAGCAGACCACTCTTACCCAGTCCAAAGATCAGGGCTTGATCCATCACCGTTATTTATCTCACTGCACCATCCCAGCTCAGAACCTGGCTATATGCAAATCAGTCTGTCCCTGGCCCAGTGCATCATGGGAACAGGGCAGACTAAACTACCAAGCCAATTCTTCACCAGAAAGGAGACAAGCTACAGTGGACCGGTTTCTGGCATTTCAGCCGTCTTCGGCCCGGCTTGCTTGAATCCTGATGGTGCAGTGAGAAAGGGACTCATGTCTGAGTATACCCTGCCACACCTATAGTGGCCAAAAACGATTCAGAAAAGGGGGTGGTGATGAACAGAGTGTCTGAATTAAGCAGACCACTCTTACCCAGTCCAAAGATCAGGGCTTGATCCATCACCGTTATTTATCTCACTGCACCATCAAAGCTCAGAACCTGGCTATATGCAAATCAGTCTGTCACTGGCCCAGTGCATCATGGGAACAGGGCAGACTAAACTACCAAGCCAATTCTTCACCAGAAAGGAGACAAGCTACCGGGGACCGGTTTCTGGCATTTCAGCCGTCTTGGGCCCGGCTTGCTTGAATCCTGATGGTGCAGTGAGTAAGGGACTCATGTCTGAGTATACCCTGCCACACCTATAGTGGCCAAAAACGATTCAGAAAAGGGGGTGGTGATGAACAGAGTGTCTGAATTAAGCAGACCACTCTTACCCAGTCCAAAGATCAGGGCTTGATCCATCACCGTTATTTATCTCACTGCACCATCCCAGCTCAGAACCTGGCTATATGCAAACCAGTCTGTCCCTAGCCCAGTGCATCATGGGAACAGGGCAGACTAAACTACCAAGCCAATTCTTCACCAGAAAGGAGACAAGCTACCAGGGACCGGTTTCTGGCATTTCAGCCGTCTTCGGCCCGGCTTGCTTGAATCCTGATGGTGCAGTGAGAAAGGGACTCATGTCTGAGTATACCCTGCCACACCTACAGTGGCCAAAAACGATTCAGAAAAGGGGGTGGTGATGAACAGAGTGTCTGAATTAAGCAGACCACTCTTACCCAGTCCAGAGATCAGGGCTTGATCCATCACCGTTATTTATCTCACTGCACCATCCCAGCTCAGAACCTGGCTATATGCAAATCAGTCTGTTCCTGGCCCAGTGCATCATGGGAACAGGGCAGACTAAACTACCAAGCCAATTCTTCACCAGAAAGGAGACAAGCTACCAGGGACCGGTTTCTGGCATTTCAGCCATCTTCGGCCCGGCTTGCTTGAATCCTGATGGTGCAGTGAGAAAGGGACTCATGTCTGAGTATACCCCGCCACACCTATAGTGGCCAAAAACGATTCAGAAAAGGGGGTGGTGATGAACAGAGTGTCTGAATTAAGCAGACCACTCTTACCCAGTCCAAAGATCAGGGCTTGATCCATCACCGTTATTTATCTCACTGCACCATCCCAGCTCAGAACCTGGCTATATGCAAATCAGTCTGTCCCTGGCCCAGTGCATCATGGGAACAGGGCAGACTAAACTACCAAGCCAATTCTTCACCAGAAAGGAGACAAGCTACCGGGGACCGGTTTCTGGCATTTCAGCCGTCTTCGGCCCGGCTTGTTCATCACCACCCCCTTTTCTGAATCATTTTTGTCCACCATAAACGTGGAAGGGTATACTCAGATGTGAGTCCCTAGCTCATTGCACCATCAGGATTCAAGCAAGCCGGGCCGAAGACGGCTGAAATGCCAGAAACCGGTCCCCGGTAGCTTGTTTCCTTCCCAGTATAAGAATTGGCTTGGTAGTTTGGTCTGCCCTGTTCCCATGATGCACTGGTATTAATTTGCATATAGCCAAGTTCTGAGCTGGGATGGTGCAGTGAGCTAAAAAACGGTGATGGATCAAGCCCTGATCTTTGGACTGGGTAAGAGTGGTCTGCTCAATTCAGACACTCTGTTCATCACCACTCCCTTTTCTGAATCAGATGTGCCGACACGTTTCTAGTCCGAGGAAACCAGTTCCTAAACAGTCATCAGGGCTTTGTCACTTTTCTGTGTAAAATGCAGAAAAATAATAAAGTTTTAATTATCTAGCTTGAAGCCTCTATTCTTTCTGGTATTGCACTAAATGATCTAAAATATGTACCTGTTGGTCTCTGATGTCCTGGCCTCTCACGGTATCGTTTGGCTCAGAACACCCACAGTTCAGCTCTCGTTAACACTCTGATGCGAAAAAGATTTAAGATCACACAAGACATTTCAAATGGCTTTTTTAGTCATAACCTGTCCTCCGTTAGTAGTCAATGGACAGCGTTCTCTTGTTGCGGCAAACAAAAACAATTTAAAAGACTGGCCATTGGCTATAAAAACAGCCCAGGTGTCTTCGCCGCACGTGTCGTCTCTTTCTTAGATGGCATTGATCCTGATGCGTACTCTTATATTGATGATATTTATCTAATGTATGACGAATTATGGCTGGATTTGTGTCGCATTGACCGCATCATAGTTATGTTTGCGGACTTCGGTTATAAATTTACCTTTGCAAAGTCAGGCATTGCGGAGTTCACAGTGTTGTTCCTGGGCTCAACAATGAAGGTAGAGGTCTTCACTTCCTGGAAAAATGTGCATGTTTATGGTCTACTACAGCTCTGAAAAAACTACAATCCTTGCTGGGATTTTTGAATTTCGGGCGTACTTATATTCCCGATTATGCCCAGCGTATCAAACCTCTTTATGCTTGGATACAACCAACTTTTACCAAGTCATGCTGGCTGCCTGAATATTCAGCTATTCTGCAATTTTTGCAGTCTGATCTTCTTGAATCTAAGTACTTATTGACTCATGATAACCACACTAACCTGGTAATAAGAATTGTGCCTGGTGCCGTGGGTTTCACGTACTTGATGTTTAATGAAGGAGACACAGTGCCTATCGCTTACAAGTCACACTTGTACACTTCGGCTGAAAAGCGATTTTCTTCTGTCGAGAAAGTCTTGACAGCTGTACAGATGGCGATTCTAAAAGAGAGAGCGCAGTCACAAGGAAAACACATGTTGGTTGTTACACCTTATACTGCATTTGAAGCAGTGATGAAAGCCAGTGTACCAAATTCTAAAGTTTTATATCCTAATTGGATACAATGGGCAACTTCGTTGACATCTCCGCATGTCACATTTATCTTTGACCCCTCATTGCAAACTCAGGAGTTCTTACAGTATGAGTTTGTTCATGCTGGTCCTCTGATCATGCGCATGCTTGAGGATTACCATTGTATCATTAACACTGACGGTTCGGCGCAACCGGCGATAGGATCTAAGCATTCTTATTCAGTGGCCTGCGCAATCGTGGCTGGTACCATTGTGAATGGAGAATTCAAGTCCAATGTCGTGCACACCCGGCCTTTCGGTGACTGTACCGCCCAGTTGGCAGAGCTACGTGCTCAAGTGCTTGGGTTAGTGAGAATGAGGGGTAAAAGGTCCCAATCCCTTACTAGCCGTTTATTGAGCAATGGTCCCTCTTTTTTGTCAAGCTTGCCCTCGGCATGGGGAAACCCCTAACCCCCTATTATAGCAAAGTTTGAGAAAGGTGTGTTAGGGCAAGCTTTGTTTTTTATAGTCTATTATGGAAAAATTCCAATCGCACGAGACGACTCGTACCGGCATTACACCAAAATCAGGGAATCCCTATTTATCCACAGAAAAGAACGACCAAATATACTTCTTCAACCTGATTCGTAAAGCCCTGGGGAAGCCCCAGGCCGGATGGCCATGTAAAGGGTGAAACAAGTGTTGGCTGTTCTCCTACGTATTATCACAAATATAGTAACACCTTTATTAAAACAAAAAAATTAACCATCGTGTGATTGGAATTTTTCCATAATAGACTATAATAAACAAAGCTTGCCCTGACACACCATTCTCAAACTGTGCTCTAGTGTTTGCATTGGAGTTTGCTGACCCTCGTGTGACTACTTTAATTGTAAGTGACTCTTATTACTGTGTTCAGTCCTTCAATAAAAATTTATTCTTTTGGACTCAGAATGACTATTGTAATTCCAGAGGTGGCACAATTAAGCACAAGATGCTATGGGTTTGAGTCGCAGAAATAAAGAACGTCTGCCTCTCGTAAATGTAATTCATACCAGCATTTAGGAGTACACGCTGTTTGCAACAGTCTTGCTGGTGAAGCAGCAAAGACCGCAGAAGCAACATACGTAGTAGCAGCAGTTAAAAGGTCCAACAGTAAGAATGATGATGACATCTTGGCAGCTATAGCTGCTACAGAGATTGGTGATGATTACCCTAAGGGTTTCCCTTCTAAATACTCTTATCATTTAAGTCCTGATAAAGTTCCCTATGTGAGAATTAACAACGTTGGAGACAGGCTGATTCCTGACACGGACCGCAGGCTACCCTTGATAACAGTCGCTCATGAAGGCATAGCCTCGGTTCATGCCCATGTTTCAGCGGATGTCTCTATCTTACAGCAGCGTTACTGGTGGCGTGGATTGTATAAATTAACTTGTGAATATGTCCTTTCTTGTTATGTGTGTCAGCAGATTAAACCTTCAACTGCGGCACGGCCGCCACAAACTCAGCTGTACATATCTAATAGACCACTTGGTTGTGTTTATTTAGATCACTGCTGACCTTTGCTGTGTATAAGTATATCTTAGTTGCAGTGGATTCATGCACACGTTTTCTCTGTGTTTGGCCACAAAGGAATGCTGATGCTCGAACTGTCATCAGAGATTTGCATGTCTTCGTGGGAATTTTTGCATGTGGCACCTTCCATTCTGATCAGGTCCAGCGTTCACCTCTAAGGTGTACAAGGAAGCCATGGGGTCTTTGGGGGTGCAGGTGAAATTTTTGTCTCCATACCGGCCTGAGGGCAATTCTGTTGAGGAGCGAATGAACCGTGACTTAAGGCAATCTTTGACAGCTAGGGTTTTGTTAGAAGGGGTGATCCTAGAGGGCCAGGCTATGCTCTCCCGACCACTCCGTGACCCACCTCTCCCACAAATAATGCAGAGTCTTAACGTGAGGTCCTCACCGGGGAGGACTTCGAGTCTAGGATCGTACACACTGAGCTCACACCACACTTACGAACCGACACCACACCATAGGTTTTAAGTAACAAGTTCTTTATGAACAGTAAAAAGGAATTGGCACTCTTATTTACAAGCGATCGAGGGATCGTAAAGTCTCAGGAATTCGGGAAGGGGGAAGCGGGACAGTCTCAGTCTTTAGGCCAGTACAAAGCGTACCCTGCGCACAGCTCTCAGTCCTCGAGCCGGGGGATACGAAAAGGTGATGGTCGTACTGACTGCTTCACTCACTTCAGGTCGACTCAGGTCGTGTTGGTAGCGTCGAGGGTCCAGCCGGAGCAGAGTACTCCTCAAGCCGCGACGAGGTCAGCAGGGCAGCGATCCGGAGGTCAGTTCTTGAGGAGCCGTGACCACGTCGGCAGGGCTCAGGATGTTCCGTGAAAGTCTCTTCAGAGTTCAAAATCGAGCCGCGACGAAGTCAGCAGGGCTTCGATGTTCTAGTTCTGTTCTTATGAGGACGAGCCGCGACAGCGTCAGCAGGGCTCCGATGTTCCAGTTCCGTCGTTACTAGGAAGAGCCGCGACAGCGTCAGCAGGGATCGAAGAGTTTGAAGGTTCAGTTTTCCCCAAGGGTCAGCCGCGATCAGATCAGCAGGGCTTTCTTGTCCAGGATACAACTGCCCGCTAGTTGTTGGGTGGGCCTTGATATAGTCCAGTGGCCCTTTGATGTCTGGACCCTCTCAGGCGGAGGTCTCATGCCTTGGGAGCTGGTCGTTGGAGAGGTCCATCGGTTGGCCCTTTGATCCCTTTGAAGATGCATCCGGGAATTCCCGGACATCCAGCAGGGTCTGGAGCCAGCACTCGGGGAGGCCAGTGGTGCGATCGAAAGCGGCCCACAGGGGAAGGCCAGAGGGGTGATAGAAACCAGTCTCTTGGGGGATGCCGGAGGTGCAATCAAAACTCCCTGTCTTATCTCACTCGGGGAGCCCTTTACCCCCCAGCCGGGACTGGCGCGCCTGTGCCTAAGTTTCGCTGGGGCCGGGGTCAGGCTAGGCCCAGGGAGTCAGGGACCTTGGGAAGGGAAAATGGCTGCCGGTGGCCCTGTGGGGTGATGCAGGTTCTGGGCACTCGGAGCCGGGAAGGAGGATGGGGGTATGCGGGGCTGGTCGTCGGTTGGCGGGGTCGTGCAGGGAGTTTGGGCGTACGTACATGGACAGGACGGCCAGGGGCTTCTGGGTGCAGGGCTAGGCTAACGGGGTGCTGAGGAACGGGGGGGAACCATGCCACGAGGCCAGGTCCAACAGGTTTTAGGTACTACGTGCACTAAATAATCTTCCTAGAAGATCTCTTGGTGGGCAGACCCCGTACGAAATGCTCTTTGGCATAAAAATGTTTGTCCCGGACCTTGATGGTCTAGACATGGCGGCGACAGCCGTACCCTTTGAAGTAGATAATCATTCTGCTGTGTTACAGAACCTACAAGAGACTCGAGACAGTCTTGCAAAAGAGCACTTGCCCTCCACATATGGAGCTGAAGCTGCTCTACAGATTCCGGTAGATTCCTGTAGTTAGCTGGCTACCCCGAGTCGGTGACCTGGTCTGTGAGAAGGTGGAGAAGAAGGAGTTCAGCCCCTTGTATCATGCGCCCGTTCCAGTGCTTGGCATGCAGGGCACAAGAACAGTCATTTTACCACCACTTCTTGGGCACAAGGGAAACAGGCACGACTCCATTGACAATGTCAAACTACAACGAGCAGACGATTCTTCTTAGTATAACTCCTGCTGTTTCTTGTCCAGCACTGCTGAGAAATTCTGTTTTGGCCTCTGCTGACACCAACATCCCTAACCTTGCTATAGAGATGTCCACAGTCACTAATCCATTATTAAATTCGCCAGCTAGCGATCCACATGAAGATACTGAGTATACATATCCCACGGATTTGTCATTGCCTGGTGTGTAAGCAAGTCTATCTTACCAGTCACATTTTTCCTTTGACTCTGACTCTATAACATCGAGTATACCATTGAGGTTTTCTATTTTTGTTCCTTGGTTTAAAAGACATATTTTGGTTCCACCTTGGAATTACATCTGGTTGGTTCTCATCTCCATTTTTTTGTTCATGTCGATTGGATTTGTGATGGTATTGTTCCGTCTGGTAAATGGACACTATATAACTGAACTATCAAAAATCTGATTAATTGATGGAACTTTAGCCCCACACTCCTCATGACACATCATGAATAGAGACCAGACTTTTGTCAACATCACAGCCTAGCCTGTGCTAGATGGGATTGTATGAGATGCTGTACAATTTCAAATTCATGGACCCACAGAGGTGGTTAATGTTCCTAATGTACTTCGTGTTTCAATGGGGGATGTTGTGAAACAAAACATACGTTCTGATGATTGGGATGTCCAAGCCATTGAAACTCTCTTTTCTGATTTGAAATATTATGCTGCCTTTGATGGTGAGGATTTATATTTAGACTCCACAAACTACTCCGACTTGTTCTGTTACCAACACTATGGCCATCACTTTCTGCATAAGGCTAATACATTTAGAAATGTGGTTAATTACACCCAATGGGAACATTGTCCTACTCCCTTAGAAGGCAGCTCAAATACCCTTTTGAATAAATTCACATATTTTACTGACTTTGATCGCTCTAACCCGAGCTCATTTTATTTTAAATTAAATTACAAATCTAAATTCGAAAGTGAGACTTACTCACTCAAAATCGTTGTATTCCAAATCCTTTATGGATCAGTTAGCAGTGGATGGCTACAAGCTATGGAAAGATACCATAGATATTAAATCTGTTTGGGGTTTTGGACCCTGGCAAGTGCAGGGCACTGAAGCTTTACACCGAGCATGTCTTATTCTCGGCCACATGTTGTTTTTAAATAGTACGATCTCACAAACAACTTGTCTTAGTTTGGCCACTTCAAAACACATGAATACCCCTAAAATTCCTAATCTGCATGCTTACCCTAAGTGGAAGAATCATACTGATAGATCCCTTGATGAATTACAATCTTTCATTCCAAATTCCTCCTTTAACATTTCATCCCTGGATCCTGAGGGTTGGCTGTTGTGGCCAACAAGTTCTGATTCTTGTCAACATGGCTTTCTGGGTTTAGCCCCTGGCCTTACACAGGACAGAACTGATCCTTTTTTTAAACTTCCCATTCAGTTACCACCTAGTCAGTGGGGAAATGA
Source organism: Lissotriton vulgaris (assembly GCF_964263255.1). NCBI lineage: Eukaryota > Metazoa > Chordata > Amphibia > Caudata > Salamandridae > Lissotriton > Lissotriton vulgaris. The sequence goes on from NC_141685.1 coordinate 159,774,160, forward strand.
TGTCAAAATTGGCTGAAACATTCCACTCTTTCGTCTGTTAAACATCATTTATCTTTGTTCACCGACAATGTTAATTTAACTGATTTTGTTAAGGGTCCTGTGAGTGGAAGATCTAAAAGATAGATACATGTGCTATTTACTATGAAGTTTGGAAACTGTCGCAGGTTGAGGCTGCTTCCCGTTTAAGAGCAATAGACCAAGCTAATTTGGAAAAAGTGCTTGCTCTCATTGATAATAGCATTAACACACTCTCTTCCAGGAGTTACACCTTGGATAATATTGTTTCGTCTTTTGTGGATATTGTGCAAGATGATGTTTCTGTTTTGTTCCATGGTCAAAATCAATTGCGGTCCATCACGCAGTTTGCATGGACCTTACAAACTTTAAAATCTGGAAAAGTGCCTTGGGACTACATTAATATTTCGTCTGTGTTTTTACCGTTTAATTTAACAGAAAAACAACAGTTCATGTCTAAGAAGGATGCGTCATATTCTCCATGGCATATAAAAAAATTTGAACCATTACCATTTTCTGTAGTCGAATCTAATTCAGCTGTTGGTTCATCCATGGTTTAATAACATTGCCTTTTCCTCTGTTTAAGTTTAGTTCATGTATGAAACACTATGCCCTGGGTAGATATGAACCACTTGGTACCGCTTTTCTCCATGAAGTTTGGTCTCTGCCCTTCTCATGCAGATGTCTGAGGGATGGCTAAGAGGTTTACTTAAAAGGGGAGGAGTGCACTTCCACACCTGATCATTCACTCGTATGCAAGAATGTTCAATTGCACGGCACATGTAATGTGGTGGCTCCAAATTTAGCTTGCATTTTGAAGGGAATTCCTGTGCCAGCTATCGTACCAACATTCATACTATTAGGTAATTTCAAGAATAGTTATCCTGTTTTGTTGCAGCGCACGAATGGTGCTTTTGGTGTGAGAGGTCGAGGTGTTCAGCAAGCTCCTAAGGTAGGGGACGTGGTGTGTTACCCCAGAATGTGCGTTCCTTGCCTCCACAAAATTCGATGAATTGTTTTGATCAGCAGAATGGTGCGTCTGGTAGGACGGCTCAGTACTACGCGGACGATAACTATGTCAAAGGCGAGAATATGGATGGTAATGATTGCTAGGACAGCCATAGACAAAGAGAGGAAGTTGTTTCAGTTCCAGTAGATCAGAGTGGACCTTATGTTGAAGTGATTATATCAGGTGTGTCAGAGCCTTTTCTGTTGGATACTGGTGCTGCGAAGTGTTCTATTATGCACTCTAAACTCCCTGGCGCACCTTTGTCTGGCTTAACGAATGTTTCAGTAGGTTTTTCTGGCGCCCCAGTTAGTAATTCGATTTCTAGTCCCTTGTCTATTTCTGTTGGACCTTGTGATTTCGAAGCATCCCTTATTCTGACGACAGGTTGTGGTGAGAACTTGTTGGGATTGGACTTGTTGAAAAGATTGTATGCAACGCTATATTGTTCTCCTTCAGGAGTACAGCTTACATTGGGTAAGAGAGTGATCTCTCCGATGTATTTGTCTAAAGATCATTTTCCAGCTGAATTGTCTTCTCTTTCTGATTCTCTTTGGGCTACTGGTCCTAATGATGTGGGTCTTTTGGAGACTCCGCCATATGTTGTGACGCTGAAAGCGAATGCTAGATTGCCACGTATTCCCCAATATCGGATTTCCAGTGATGGTGAAAGAGCACTTTTGGCGATCATCTATGATCTGATTGAGAAAGGTGTGATTGAAGAAACGAGAGGTAATGTGTGCAATAGTCCAGTTTTGCCTGTTCTGAAACGAACTGATTCTTCACAGCCGCCTGTGTATAGGTTTGTGATCGATCTTCGCGAGGTGAATAAGATTGTAGTTCCGCAATTTCCAGTTGTGCCAGATATCACTGCTTTATTGACTCTGATTCCAACTTCAGCCACCTGGTTTTCGGTGATTGATTTGAAGAATGCTTTCTTCAGCATCCCGATTGCCGAGGAGAGTAGGGATATTTTTGGCTTCTCTTTAGGAGGCCGAAGTTTCCGGTTCAAGCACGCTCCTCAAGGCCATTGTGAGAGTCCATCCATCTATAGTCAGGCTTTGAAAACACAACTTGATACGATTGTTTTACCTGATGGTGCTGCTCTTATTCAGTATGTCGACGATTTGTTAGTTGCTGCTGACAATGAAGAGATTTGTAAAGAGGCTACTTTGTCGTTGTTGCGTCATTTGTCTGATTTCCATCATAAGGTGTCTCTTTCGAAGTTACAATATTGTCGACAAGAAGTAACCTACTTAGGTCACCTCTTATCAAAGGAGGGAAGAAGGTTGACCCCAGAAAGAATTCAAGCCATTGCGAACATGAGTGTGTCAACTACACAGAGAGAAGTGCGTGCTTTCTTGGGTATTATGTCGTACTGTAGACAGTGGATTCCGAATTTTTCACTTCTTGCGAAACCTTTGATAGCTCTTACTGTTAAGGATACTCCAAATCCTATTCCTTGGACTGACGAATGTTAGAAGAGTTTTTTTGAACTGCGCGATGCGTTGTGTTCGGCTCCTGTGTTGGGTACTCCTGACTACAGTAAGCCTTTTACACTCTATGTCCACGAGAGAGAGGGATGTGCATTGTCAGTTTTGACTCAACAGTTTGGCGATAAGCAACGTCCATGTGGGTATGTTTCATCGACTTTGGATCTGGTAGCTTGAGCGTTGCCGAGTTGTTTGAGAGCTACAGCAGCAGCAGCTGTCTCTATTCGACAGTCTGCTGGTTTGGTGATGGACAATATGTTGATTGTGATGGTTTCACATGCAGTGGATACCTTATTGAATCGAACCAAGACACAGCACTTAACTAGTGCTCGGTTGTCAGGTTACAAATTGACACTTTGAGCAAGTCATGTGCATATAAAGAGATGCAACACGTTGAATCCAGCTACGTTGTTGCCGATTTCAGTTGAGACAGATGCTTGTGAACAGCATGATTGCTTCCTTAGGACAGAGGAAGAAACGAAAGGGAGGATAGACTTTAGGGATACTCCTCTTTCAGAATGTGATGGTACTTTATGGGTGGATGGTTCGTGCTTCAAGCTTCCGAATGGTGATACGACTGCGACATATGCTGTTACGACTTTGCATATGATGGTTGAAGCTGCACGTATCCCACATAATTCAGTGCAAGCAGCAGAGTTGATTGCATTGACAAGAGCGTGTGTGTTGTCAAAAGGGAAACAAGTGACTGTGTATAATGATAGCCAGTATGCGTATGGTGTGGCTCATAATTTTGACCGATTGTGGAAAGAGCGTGGGTTTCTGACTTCGCATGGGACTAGGATTCAGCATGGTCAGTTGGTGAATGAGCTCCTTGAGTCACTTACTTTGCCGTTGCAAGTTGCGATTGTGAAATGCAGTGCGCATAAGAAAGTTACTGATGATGTTGGTCGTGGTAATGCGTTTGCAGATGAAGTTGCGAAAGAAACAGCGAGAGATGTGATGAGTCGAATGTATGTTGCGGGTCCGGCGAGATGAGTTCTGGATAGAAGTATGTGTGAAGATACGATAGAGAGCGTGAAGTCTATTCAAGCTGAAGCTACAGAGAAAGAGTTGAATGAATGGAGAGAAAGTAAGGGTAAATTGGATTCGAATGGTTGTTGGGTTGAGTTGTCATAGCATCAGCGATGGTTGTTCCCCGATGCGCGTATGTGCTTCCAGTGGTTACGATGGCGCATGGAATGGCTCATATCAGTGTGAAAGGGATTTGTAAGTTGTTGGCTCCAGTATGGCAAAATGCTGGAATTCCTAAGTGTGCAGAGAATTTGGTCAAGAACTGTATGGTTTGTTTGATGTACAATCCTGGTAAGGGAACTCCGACTACAGCTGGTCATTTTGCGCCTCCGACGGATCCGTTGGAGGCTCTGCAGCTAGATTTCATCCACATGGAGAGGTGCAACAACTTAAAGTATGTGCTCGTTGTTGTTTGTGCCTTTTCGCGATGGGTACAAGCATACCTCCTGAAAGATAACACTGTCTTATCTACAGCTAAAGCCCTTGTCAAGGAATTCTTCCCTAGGTATGGATTGCCGAGAATGGTCTGGAGTGAAAATGGGAGTGAATTTGTGGGTCAAGTTATGAAGAGAGTGTGTGATGGTTTAGGAATAAGGCAGAAATTCCACGCTTCAAATCATCCCCAATCAGCTGGCCGAGTCGAATGCTATAAAGGCACCCTTGAGCTAAAACTAGCCAAGATTCAGGCGAGCTCTGGTCTTCAATGGCCTGATGTCTTGCCGTTAGCCTTTCTGTCCACAAGAATGACTGTGCATTCACGAATGGGACTTAGTCCGTATGAGGTTTTGTTTGCTCGCCCGGCAAATATTTAGGGAGTGCCGGGGCCGACCAAATTCAGTGAAATAGAGTGTCCTGTACTGCTTGATTACCTTTACGAATTGACAGCTAAATTGCGTGTTTTGCACCAACAGGTTCATGATACACTGCCACAAGCATCTGAAGATCCAGGACATGCTATCGAACCTGGATCTTAGGTCTTCGTGAGAAATTTCCAGCGGACCAAGAACGATCAGCCCCGCTGGAACGGACCCTACTTGGTGCTTTTGTCCACACGTTCAGCAGTGCGAATGCGCGGTAAAAAGAACTGGATCCACGGAGTACATTGTAAGAGGTCCCCTTTGCCTCTGCCGTACGACCGATGGGTCCAGAACGGACTTCCTGACTCTGAGACTGAAACCGTGCCTCGTCTTCTGCCTTTTAGCGATGCACGTTTGATTGGAACAAACTCTGAACGAGAAAGCGACGATCTTCTGCAAGAAGCTATGCCTCTGTCAGTTCGTCTGGATACTTCTGAGCCTGAACTTTTGTTCAGAGAACAGACATTGCCTGGCAAAGAGTGTTATAATTTGCGACCAAGAGTCGTTGGACTAATAAACAAATACATTCTTTTTCTTCTGATTTTTAAGGTTTAGCTCTCCTCCGAGGAACTATTTTGATTTTTGTTTTTCGAACCGCCATCCGGGTTCAGCTGTAAGGTCGCGGTACAAAGACTTTGGAGTGCAAGCCGAAGATGTTAGGTTGACGGTTCTGGTTGGTCTAAGGGCGTTCCCTGGACTGACAGACGCACTCCTTAGCACGGAACACCCTAGCGCCGCGAACAGCACGATTAGAGGATGGAGTTTTTCGAGATGGAGAGACCTGTTGAAGGAATGAGCTTTAAGAGCAAAATGTGTAAAGTAATGAGCAGAAAGTGTTTTTTATGTTACTTAGCTTAATGATGTTTCTGATAGGATATATTAAAATCTCTTTCAAAGTGACGTTTGCACCCACTGCACAACCTATGCCTCCTCCTACTGTTTCTTCGCATTCTTTTCACCCTCTGCCAGAACATGAGTCCATTGGGAGATTGGAATTCGTTAATAATAACTCCTTTGTTCAGCTTCTGCACAAACACCAGCTTGTAATGAACACGACTGATTGTTGGGTGTGTGGCCTTATGCCCCATACTACTGATAAAGGTATTCCTTACCTGGTCCTGCCATTCAGCTACAATGGTTCTGTGTGGGCATACAGAACAATGTTCTTCTATGCTCGTGAAGTTTACCCTCTACGTTCTGTGAAGGATAGTCCAAAGAATAGTGCTCTAGTTAAGGGAATAGTAGATATGATTAGAGGAATAGATTCTTATGAGACTATCCCGAGAGATGAGACGCTAGCATATATTGGATGGAACGTTACTGGATATGCGGGTATGGAGTAGATATGATTAGAGGAATAGATTCTTATGAGACTATCCCGAGAGATGAGACGCTAGCATATATTGGATGGAACGTTACTGGATATGCGGTATGGAGTTAGTCTGAGTGAGAACCAGCGAGCGAAAAGATCCTCTCCAATCTGGATTGTACCCCAGCAGGGTCATTACTGTCCGCAAGGTAATGGCAAGAATACGAGAGCTCAGTTAGGGAAGAGTGTTTGCACAGAGACGTATGTTTTTATGTCCCAGACTTCCCCATCGTTTCTAGCAGCTAAGGGTACCTATTTTGTCTGTTACGATAGAGCGTATACATGGTTGCCCCCTGATTTCTCGGGCACATGTTTTGTCTCCTTCCTGTTGCCTCCTACGTATACAGCTGCGGCAGATTACCACAAGACGAGAGTTGTTAGAGGTGTCTTCAGTAAGGAAGATACTGCAGGACAAGAATTGGGAGATTTTCGGAAGGGTTTTTTGCCGTTTTGGGGACCTATTGTTAACAGCAGGAACATACGGCAATTGACAAGAGTGGTTGATTCCACCATAGTTGAAACTGCCGGTGCCCTTAGTAACTTGCCTGCTCGGATCGCCTTATGACTCTTCAGAACAGAGTTGCGTTAGATGTCATACTTGCTGATAGAGGAGGAGCATGTAAATTGATTCAATCGAGCTGCTGCGTTTTCATTCCAGACAACGCTCCGACAGTGTACCAAGACATTTCCAAGCTACATAAGATCTCCGAGTCTGTGCATATGGACGAAGGAGATTGGTCGTTAATGGGATGGTTTTGGGAATCGTTATCCACTTGGGGATGGAAGATTCTGATGACCATTGGGATGGTTCTAGCTATTCTTTTCCTGTTCTGTCTTTGTGTACAGTGTGTTCCTGCTATATGTGGCCTTTGTGCTACTTCGTGCTTGAGGAGACCTGTCCAGAGAGAGTTACTAAGTACTAGGATGATGCTACAGCCACATCTTGATGATCTGATGAATATAGACCTGGATTCAGATTGATGTGAGTTTAGGTTATTGCCTATGTAAGGGCAAAAGGAGGATCTGAGGTTCCTTGAATTCTGAACCTGGGTCATAAAGGTTATGGTTCCGTTACGATTTTGGTAACAGCGAACCGTAAACAGTGAGCTTAGCAAGCATGAGTGTTTTCGTCATGTTACACTGATGGACTAACTGTGTATTTGACGATTTCGTTCTGAAACCCTTGGGTTCCATTTTGTGCATGGCAGCCATTTTGTGGATTGCCCTCACATAGGCCTATGACTGTGGCTGAACAAGTCTCTAGGACACATGCACCTTAGCTTGAGTTTGTACTGACTTCTGTGTGACCTGAGCAAGCTGACTCCATTGCCCAAAGCTAAACCTGTTGAGCCAGTTCCTTGTTCAGCAGCTGGTCAAGATAGAGATCAAAGAGCAGGACATTGCTGAGTTTATGGTACACGCACACACCCTTCTATCTTGCTTCTCATCTGTTTCTGTTCCTTCTTTAATGGTCTATTTATGGTTTGGGTTGAGGTCTTTTTATTATGGGTTTGTCCGGCCTGTTTGAGCAAGAATGTTGGGCCTTCCCGTGTAATTTATTATGGGCTGGACAACTGAAATGTGGGTTTGTCATCATGCAATGCTTTTGTCGTGTATACATGGGATTGGTCAACTGTAAATAAGGAATGTTTGCCTGAAGCACAATTTTCGGCATAAAAAGGGACAACCTGCTTTGTAAAATTGAGCAGTCTCCTGAGAATATACACTGTGTTGTACTTCTAGGACCTCTGTTACTGGCTGCAGCCAATAAATTTGATCTTTGACGTCACCAAGAAGTATCCGTGTCTCTGTTTGCCAAGACAGGTGAATCCGAAGACATCGGGCGTTTCCCCTGGCGCCGCTGGGTTCTAAAACCCGGTACTTCAGGGCTTGTCCTACCTTATACTTACAATGCCACCTGCCCTTGGGCCTACCATAGGGGTGATTGATATGAAGAAAAGGGAAGATTTAAGGACTGGCAAGTGGTGTGCACTTGCCCAGTCAGCATGACAGTACCAGACTGCACGCAGGCTCTGCAATGGCAGACCTAAGACACGTTTCACAAGGCCGCTTCTGTAGGTGGCACAACCAGTGCTGCAAGCCCACTAGCGGCATTTGGATTTACACACCCTGGGCACACTCAGTGCACTGTACTAGGGTCTGACAAGTAAACCAAATATCCAATCATGGAACCACTAATCAATACATCAATTTACAGTAGGGAGCACTGGCATTGTGGCACTGGACAGCAGTGGCACAGTGCCCAAAGCATCTAACACCAGCAAAAACACAAGGCAACAGTAAAAGAGAGAGGGAGAGAAGTTAGGGTAGAGGAGTTGGCCTAACAGCTAGGGCGCTCAACCTCGGACCTCGGGATCTGGGGTTGAGTCTCGATAATGATGCTAAACATCTTGTGATTCTTTGAAAATCACTTAATCTCCCTGGGGTAGGCTCCGGTAAACAGCATAAAGGCGGGGTGGGATCCCGCCTCAAGACACGCAGGCCAGGACACAGGGCCCTCCAGCAGGGAGGCAGTCCCTTGTGGCGGTTCCACCTGGGACCCAGCAGCAACAGGTCCCTAAGAAGCACAAAAAGTACAACTTTTCATGGGGTCACAGCCCCTATAATTATACTACACATCTCTTTGTCTGCAAAGCACAGGGCTTGTGGGGACCAGCCAGAACTGGTTCTGGAGCATTCTGTTTACAGTGCTCACAACCTTCTTTGGGAGATGGGGTCTCGGCCATCAGACACACCAACGGGGGGGCCGAGCCAGCATTCACTAGGGCAGGCACAATCCTATTCATGGTCAGGGGACTACTCCTCCCACTACTCCAAATGCTGATGTCCTATTGAGTCCAACACTGATTCACCCTGCCCCTCCTGGATCCCCTCACTGACCCATATACTGAACAAAGTGTAAAACCCTCTTTGGGGAACTGACACTGAGCGATGACCCAGCGTCCATATTTGTCTTCCCAAACCCTTGGGAACATGCCCCCGCCTTTCCAAGCCAAAATTGCCACCCCATTTACGTGCTCCTTGAAAAGTACTGCTTACCACTTGGTGTGTCTTTTGCACACATATGATGTCTGCCTTGAGATAAAAGGGCTACCCTACCCCTTTTCATGGTCAAGTAACACACAAATGTTAATAGTTGCAATTAACAAATTACACATTCATAATGTGTGAAAAGCCAATTGTCAACACCCTTGTGCATGACTGTCCCTGTCTACTTTGATGACCTCATTTGCCCCTACCCCACCCCCCAACCCACCCTACAGCACCCACCCCCTGACCACCCCCACCATAAACGAGCAAATAGGTCAGATCTGACTGTGTTGATGCTGCCCACTCCACCTTCTCCAAAGTGCCCACACGCTCCAACCATCATTGTGTGTGCTCTCATGAACAGTAAGGTGACTTTTCAGACCAAAGGTTTTCTGGCATTCAGAGCACTGATGAGGTTTTCCCCAGTGTGAGTTCTCTCGTGTAAAGTTAGACTGAGTTTATAACTGAAGCATTTCTGGCACTCAAGGCACTGATAAGGTTTTTCCCCAGTGTGAGTTCTCTGATGAAGAATAAGACAGGTTTTATAACTGAACTTTTTTGGGCATTCAGTGCACTGATAAGGTTTTTTTCCCAGTATGTGTTTGTTCATGGTGAGTGAGACTAGCTATTTCACTAAGGTTTTTGTGACATTCAGAGCACTTATATGGTTTCACAATCAGAGCACTGATGAAGTTTTTCCCCAGTGTGAATTTTCTCATGCTGACTGAGACTGGATTGATAACTAAAGCTCTTCTCACATTCAGAGCATGTATGAGACTTCTTTTTGGTGCTAATATCTCCAAGTTCAGTTTTGTCTTGTATACATTCCATTATGAGATAAGATTTCTTTCTGAAGTTAATATCTCCAAGTTGGATTTTTCTAGCAGACACGCCATAAGAAAAGACTAAATCTTATTCTGCAGGTGTTTAGCATCACCCACTCAAATGTGCTGCACTTATTCAACTTAACCCTTGGACATTTATTTAGCCAAAGATCAATTCTCTGTGGAATTCACAATTTATAACCTATGTAGGAAACCTAATTCACCCTACAACCTTAACATCAGAAGCCCCTGATACTTATGGGGAAGCCTCTCATGGGATTATTGCATCTTTATTACATCCATGTGGATTCTCTCACCCTTTTCTCATACATATTTATTTATGAGTTAATGAAGCACTGATTAGGTATTTGGTTAGTGTTCAGTATTTGAAAGCTAGGTACATATTCACATAATGTATTGGAATGAACATTCAGAATACTCTTGTGTATCAGTAGCAGCACATTGTTTCTTTTCACCCTTCTAACGGAGGTCTTCTATGTCTGTATATAAGACTACAATGAGGATATTAAGGATTTTACAGGTCTTGCCCTGTAACAAATGCCTGAGGTCACTACTAATGGGTAAGAATGGTAGTGGACATGTGGACCCGGACTACAAGCAATAGGTCATTGGTCACAGAGGTGCATTTATTTTCCCTCATTCTCCTTCCCTTGGTCCCAGATTGCAAGTTCTTAACTAGCAGATATCTTTGTCCTAACCTGACTACCTGGTCTTTTAAGCAGCTTCATTAACACTGTATAAGTGATGAACAGATATGTGTTTTTGATTTAAAGACAATTCACTGGATATGATGCTCAAGTATACCTTTAGCAGAGGTCTGTTAAAAACTCTTCAAGTCCCACTTGTTCTGTGTGTATTATCTTCTCTTGGATCAGATATAACTTTAGACTGATGCTTGCCCTCTCTGGTTCAGACAGATGGTTTTTTGCCCTGGGTTAGCATCTCCAGGGCATTCTTCATATACCATTAGAGCAGCAAGAAATCTATTTAGAAAAACTGCTTTCACATTCTTTATTTTACTCTAATCCAAGTTCCTCACCACATCTTTTTTCCTAGATACTTTTCTCTTGTTGGAGCTCTGAAGCAACTTTACTTTTTTAGTATCGGTCCTTTAATAGTCTTCAATTATTTGCTTATTACTGATCACCATTTTGTCTTCTACGCCAACATTTCAATCACCTGTGGATTTAAAACCAGAGATTGTTAAAGAATGGAAACTGGCACAAAGGAATAACATTTATTAGCTAATACAGACAGTCTGAGCTCATTTTGAGAGAGGGATGAGAGGACTCCAGGCATTTTCGAGAGAGAAAGCTTGAGAACAATGGAACACTAGTTGAGGAGGTCTAAAGATGGGAATTCTGATGAACAGTTTTGTGCAGATCAGTAATCATCAGTAAGCTATTCAAGTGTCTGATCAAAACTTCCTACCACTCACTGTGCGGTATACCTCTTCGCACAACTCCCTATCCAGGAAAGCAATATCTCAAAGAACAAGCACGCACACCCTCATAAGAGCCTCCTCTTCCCAGCACCACAAACATTTTTACTTCTACCGGGCAAGCATGTGTTAACAACTTAAAGTCGACAATAGACAAGATAAGACAAGAATTATGGAATATCATGGCCAACCTTAAGCTGGGAGTTGAAATAACTACGGCTCAGGAAATTATGCCTTTGCCAAACACAACTATACACCTCATCAGGACAACAAACCAGATGTTAGAGGTGGACATTGATGACCTTTGCCAATCTTACATAACATACCCTCACCACACAAACAACTTATAAAATACACACTATAGCTATAAATACTTCTCTGGCGCAACGAATCATAGCTTGTACTAAAAACCTCTCAAGAGTAAGACAGATCACCTTCATCCCAGGTAATCAAGATAGAAAAAAGAGAGCCTAAAAAGACACTGAAAAGCTTACTGCACAACTGCAATCAGCAGCTAAACATGCCAAAGACAAAGCCAACCCCATCCAGTCACATAATGTAGACCAGGGGTGTGGAATTTAATAAAATAGCTACTTGTCCATGAGGAAGGTAGCTTCAGAAATCTACTTGTACTGTAACAAAATCCACTTGTCCCTAGTAGTGTGGTGACAAATTATGGCAGCAATCTCTTTATACAAGAGCTCTGATATAGCCTCTCTGATTATGCCAGGGCTCATACCATAGTAGTGTTTGAATACTTGTGGTCCCCTTATGTTGCCACATTTCTGCAGATCTACATACTGGGGCTGAAGGTAGTGGTAAACAATAGTTCTAGGGTTAGAATGCCCTTTTGAGTCTGTGCAAACCTACTAACTTGCATATTTTAAGGGTTTTCAACAACTCTTCTCTGATCTTTTCCCATACTGAGAAATGTTGGAAATTTACTCCTTACAATGGCAGCCGTAAACCTTCCAGAGTTGGGTGGAAAAAGTGGTTGGATGGAAAGTGAACTTGCAAACACTCAGATGTTCGCATGAGCAAAGATACACATGCATATTTGCTCATGACAAAATGCAGTTCAAGTATTTTCTAAAGGGTACTATTTTTTGTCCTACTTCTGTAAATTCTTGGGAATTCACAAAAGCTGTATAGCTGCCCTTAATGCAAAGGACATAGACTTCCTTTAATAATTGAGCCCCTAATTTGGTCTAGTGTTGACCATGACGCTTTGCGTTTATTAAAATGTTGTCTCTCTCTCTCTGTATAGGCTGGCTTCACTTTGAGTGACAGCATTCTGTTTTCACAAGGAGCATATCAGCACACAGTATTTTGCTCAATGCCAGTAACTACAGTGGCAGTGTATGGTATTTGAGACCAAAAACAATTGTTGCTTTTGCTAAAGTTTGTTATAATGGTGAGGGGCCCGGCAGATCCCACACCAATAAGGTTTTCCATAAACCATGCCAAAACAATTCGCACATTGACAAAACTAAAAAGCTGACCAGGAATTTCAGACCTACTAGCTTTGCCGATGCTTGTTTATTTTTGTTCTCATAATCTTACGGAAACTGGTTACACTGATTTCCCATAATGAATAGTTTGGGGAAATACTAGTAACACGTTACTAAATGATGCTGTAGCTGCAAAGAAATGGTACCCGAAATGTTACAGTAATTTAGCTAAATGTTATTTTTCTGCTTTCATTTTTTTAATGAAGATTTTATTTTGAAAGCAAATGTAGGACTTGTCCTTTTTGGCTAAAGTTCCCTAAACTTTGCTTTCCCCTTAGACCGTTTTCCTGACATGGAGTTGCCAATTTAGATGCTTTGTATACTTTGCTACTGCTGATCAGTGTCAAAGTACAATTGTTCCCTGTGTAAAGTGTAATGGTACTTGGTTGGCCATGATTGGAATGTTTGCCTTACTAGTAAAGTCCCTACTGATGTGCACTGTGTGTGCCAGGGCTAGTAATGCAAAGGTGCGCGGAAAAGGGAACTCAGGCTGGCAGTGTAGGGCCTGTGCACAGTTTGCTAAGTTAGCATGTTGTACAGAAAAGTGCAACCACTTGTCAGGCCTCATTTTCCCTTTTGCGTACACAGTGGGCACCCCTGTGGTAGGTTCCGGGTAACCCCAGGGCAGGGTGTAGTGTAAGTAAAAGGCAGGACATATACTGAGGTGTGTGCTATGTCCTGACAGGGAAAAACACTCCATTTCATTTTCCACTGCTGAAAGGCCATCCTGCCCATAGGACAGAATGGGGGAGGCTGGGTATTGTGTTTGTTAGCCTAGTTTCCCATAAGTTTAAAATGGAGAGGTGAAGTGTAGTATGTACGAACTCACAGTGCCATAACACATCTTTCTATGAAAGTGGTTTTGTCTGTGTGTTCAGAAGCCCCTCTTTTAGAAAGTGGCTGAGTTTTGTGCGCAAAGCGCAATTGAGTGACTCCCATATGTGATCCTGATGTGAATGCCCTCTTGCCTCTACAGTACCCACCCTGCACGGCTCTTCCTCTTCCTTCCTCTTCCTCTTCCTAATATCGTCATGGAAAACTAATTGAGTACAATGCCAGTCGCCAGCTTTACTTAAAGCTTCCCAGCTGACGGTAGGCTTTTTTCTTTTCCATTCACCGACTGTTCACAGTAAGTTGGAGCCAGCAATCTAATGGCTTTTTCGCTCTTTCAGGAGGCCCCCGCACTCACTGCGACTACATAACGAAAAGCCCATTCCTGCACTTTCTGACCCAATGTGCTCTTTTTCGAATTCATTTCAACGCCTACACTGTTAGGTTCATTATAAACAACGAGGTGTCACTTAAATAGGGCCTAGTGTCTACCATTCCATAAATTAAATTTGGTTACCCTCTTTCACCCCACAGACAGATTCATTGCGCCCTGATGAGATTCCGGGAAACCACTACCTGGAATCGAAACGCGTCGGCCAGTTAGCAAAGAATTATTGTGATCTGTTCCCTCACACCAGCTCTTGTTGGTTGTAAAAAGAGTTACAAACTGTAATTGCTTCATTGCTAATTTCTTTCCCTTTCTCTTATCTTCTCTGGGCACTAAACCCATTTCCCATTTTGTGTAAATTCAGTTTTATACTGCACATGCTTAAATTATTCTGTTTGTTTTTTGAAATTATTTTGTCATTTATGCTTGAATGTCTTTCCATTAGACCACAATTCATTTGCTTAATGACTAGCCCATTAATTTTGGTGTAAATATGTATTGCTGATAACTGTCTTTGTGTGTTTTCTCATTCATGATTTTTCGACAAACTTTGATTAATTGATAAAAAACGTTGGTATAAATAAAAATACCCAGTTGATTACGACAACTTGCGTGGTTAACTCTCCTTAAGTGTGGATTCTAATGTAGGTGGTGAGGCACTCTTTTGTGTGTTTGTTTAAAGAAGGCCCTGCCTCCTCACCTGTCCATCCGGGCCTGGCTCCCTCCTTGTTTTCTAGTAAAGTGCCGGTTTTCACTCGCGAGAGCCTAAGGACACCCTTGTCGTGTTCTTTAACTTAACGGACCAATCCTTGGGAAACTTCTCATTTTCCCTCCACAATGGCAGACAAAGACACGGTATCTTTTAGCGAAAACCATATCCAGAACCTTATAGACACTTCTCCCTTCTCCAATGTGACACTCAGTACTACTGCTAAACAGCAAAACGAATCAGATAGGCTGATAAGATTACAGAAAAAGCATGTACGAACAGAACTACACGGGCATTTTCTCCTTAGGCACCTCAAGGGTGGGACCATTGCTTGGGGCCTACAGGTCAAAAATGTCCCTGTTATATTCATTGAGGACACAGAGTACAAAAAAGGCTTTAGCTTTATAAATACAAAATGCAGCCGGGACCTCATGGTTCATACCATACAAACCGCTCAAAGATTATGTATACAAGAGGAAAAAGAAATTGAGGAATTAATCGAGGCAATCAAGAGCAGTCCGGTTGTGGCGGATGCCAAGGCACTATTGGAAAAAATAGACAAAGAAATTAGAACTTTCAAAGACAACACCATTAACGATAAAACTTTCAAATATGAGAGGGACAGCAAGTCATTCAAAATTGAGCAGGTGTATCCTTTTCTGAAAGAGGATTATTATACCCAACAAGAGTCCCGTAGGGCTTTATCTACATATCGAGGACGATCGAGAAACCGCTTCACAACGTTCTCGGAAACTTCTTCATCTGACTCATCTGGATCAGACAACCGTAACCCCACAAAAAAGCAGGTGTCTTTTTTAGAGCAGGGCCAACAGCCAAAATCCCGCTACAAACCACCATGGGAGATGCGAACCAGGAATCGCTCTTACAAGTCATAGACAGCACGAGCACTGTAGTCAATTTATCTGCGAGAACGTTAACATCAGACGAGCTTTCTGTCTTAAATCTAGGACTTAAGTTTGTCCCATGTAAAAAGACTGACTACACAAGATTAAAGCTAGAAGCGATTGAATTTTGTCGCAAAATTTGTCTAAAAACTTTTTTCTGGAACCATCCGCCACTACCCAATACCGAAGTAACAGGTCTTAGAAACAAGTCCAATTTTGTTCCTTATCAAAACATCCCCAAAGAGGTCCTTGCGTTTGAGCAGGTCTTATTGGTCTTATCAGATTCTGTATTCAACCCCTGAGGCGGAAGCCGGGGAAGCTCAGCACTTCCTTGTGCAAAACTATTTACAACGTGAGTTATTGACTGCCGAATAACCCGTTTTTTAAAACTTGTATACATTTTAATTTGCCTCTTTTAAATTGCTCAGTCCCCACCTTGGTGCGAGATTTGCTTCGCCCAAGACCTTTCTTGATCTCCCCTCTCAGCGCCGCCGTTATTAGGCGCTCACATCGAGCACAGCCACTTTGGCCGCCATCTTGGGTAGGGCAAGGCTGCCGGCCCAGGTGATCGCTCCTCCCGCCCTCCCAGGACATTTAAGGGCGCTTCTCACTTCCCTCGTGGATTCTGTATTCAACCCCTGAGGCGGAAGCCCGGGGAGCTCAGCACTTCCTTGTGCAAAACTGTTTACAACGTGAGTTATTGACTGCCGAATAACCCGTTTTTTAAAACTTGTATAAATTTTAATTTGCCTCTTTTAAATTGCTCAGTCCCCACCTTGGCGCGAGATTTGCTTCGCCCAAGACCTTTCTTGATCTCCCCTCTCAGCGCCGCCGTTATTAGGTGCTCACATCGAGCACAGCCATTTTGGCCGCCATCTTGGGTAGGGCAAGGCTGCCGGCCCAGGTGATCGCTCCTCCCGCCCTCCCAGGACATTTGAGGGCGCTTCCCACTTCCCTCGTGGATTCTGTTTTCAACCCCTGAGGCGGAAGCCGGGGGAGCTCAGCACTTCCTTGTGCAAAACTGTTCACAACGTGAGTTATTGACTGCCGAATAACCCGTTTTTTAAAACTTGTATAAATTTTAATTTGCCTCTTTTAAATTGCTCAGTCCCCACCTTGGTGCGAGATTTGCTTCGCTCAAGACCTTTGTTGATCTCCCCTCTCAGCGCCGCCGTTATTAGGCGCTCACATCGAGCACAGCCACTTTGGCCGCCATCTTGGGTAGGGCAAGGCTGCCGGCCCAGGTGATCGCTCCTCCCACCCTGTTCTGTTATGGATAAAAGCAACAGATCTACCCGTCCGCGCAGCGGGCGCGCCGAAGGCGGGCCCGTCTGCGCCCGTCCGCGCCTGGACCGGGCCCAGGGCCACCCCCCCTGGTTCACCCGCTATGATCCTACAAACTACATACTCCGCGAGTATGCTGCACCAGCTACGATCCCCTCAACTTCAATCATGCTCTGCACTCGACCCTTCACTCTTGGCTCGTGACTCTGCCCACATCTGCTCTTGCTGCAAAATATCTATACTATTCCTGATTAAACCTGCTCTTGCCAATACCTGTAAATTCCCAAACTTATCCAAACCCTATCTCATGGCTTTCATTAATGTCCGGTCACTCGGTAAACACCGACAGGACATAGCTGACCTGATTGAAGACAACAAAATTGATATACTATTCTTGACTGAAACCTGGATAGACAGTTCGTCCGACCCAGACTTAGTGATCGCTGTTCCCAAAGGCTTCTCTATCCAGAGATTGGATAGACAGCGTAAGAAAGGTGGTGGAATTGCAATCATCCTACGTGATGATTTGACCGTGAGAAGTAACCCAATATCTTCAGCATCATGTGAGGCATTGCAATTCTCCATTAAGTTGTCTCCAACCTATAATTTTAAAGGGATTTTACTATACCGACCCCCGGGGTCAAGGATCGGATTTATGTCGGACCTTAGGGCAACCCATGAAACTTCCGCCTTGGATAACTCCCTAACTGTCCTCGGCGATTTCAATTTTCATTTTGATAACACCAAGGACAGGGACACAGCTACCATCCTGGCTGACATGACCACTTTCGGTCTCTCCCTGCTGGTCAGAGCCCCTACACATGAGGGAGGCCATATTTTGGATGGCATCTTTACTAATTTACCGGAGCAACATGTTGACCAAATCCTCCCCATAACATGGTCAGATCATTATGTCATACTGGCATCGCTGGCGATCCATGATTCTGCCTCCCCCAAATCACACTCCCATTCCCCACAGCAGTCTTTCCCGGTTTGGAGTGATATTGACGCCACCAAACTAAAAACTCTTTTGTCCACTTCCACCCCCTCTCTCTCAGATGATCCCAACACTGCCACTATACAATTCAATAAGTGGGTAGGCTCCGCAGCTATTTCTCTAGCCCCTCTGAAACAACGATCCCGGAACAGATCCGTTCCATCGGCCCCCTGGTACTCAGAGGAGCTAAGAATTCAAAAACAGCTGTGCAGGAACAAAGAAAGGCACTGGCGGAAAGACTACACCGCCGAGGCTAAAATTAAGTATAAAGAAATGTTGGTCAGATACAAATCTATGATCCTCGAGGCTAAGAAAAAATACTTTAGCGACAAAATTGAACTCGCAAGAAACTCCAGTAAGGCACTGTATGAAACTACTAAACAGTTAGCTGGCTGCTCCCCAAATCTAACCCCTCCACCCTCTCAGTCGCTATGCGACTCCTTAGCCAAATTCTTCTATAGCAAAGTCAACGACATTTACGCTGCCTTTGCAAATACCACCAATTCCCCCTCTAATTCATCGACTACCCCTCGGACTGGACCTACTCTTTCTCAGTTCAAAGACATTTCCAGCTCTCAGGTAGAGGATCTTATATCCACCATAAAATCAGGTTCAGCTCTGGATCCATGTCCTTTTAAAGTTTTACTTCCTGTAATTGAAGTGGTGCTGCCTATCATCACTTCCATTTGCAATTCTATGTTTACCTCAGGTATTTACCCAACCACTCTAAAACAAACCCTCATTAAACCCCTGCTAAAAAAACCTCATCTTGACATGGACGACTTAAAGAGCTACCGACCAATTGCCAATCTTCCAATTCTGGCAAAAATAGCCGAAAAGGCCATGAACCTACAACTGTCGGCCTTTATAGAGGAACACCACCTCCTCGACGACTCCCAGTTTGGTTTTCGCCAATATCATGGGACGGAGACGGCTTTGATCAAAGCTGCGGATGATATAAGATCTATCCGGGATGCTGGGGGGACCGCAGTCCTAATACTGCTCGACTTGTCGGCTGCTTTCGACACGGTCGATCATGTCACCTTGATCGGCCGTGTCGAAAACATTGGTGTCCAACATAACGCCAAGAAACTGTTGGCGTCCTTCCTGGCCAATAGAACACAGAGGGTTACACTGGGATCATTCCATTCCCCCACTCTGTCGCTGCCATGTGGAGTTCCTCAAGGCTCATCCCTTAGTCCGACACTCTTTAACATTTATGTGTCAGACCTGGCCAACACCATTCGTGCCCACGGGATGAGCCTGACCTCCTATGCCGACGACACACAGTTGGTTCTTGCCATTAAGAACGATGGACACAAAAAAGCAGATGACCTCAATCAAGGCATGGTGACAATTGGAAACTGGATGGCTTCCAATTGCCTAAAATTAAATTCCGACAAGACGGAAGTAGTCATTTTCGGTCATTTGACACCGGAATGGTCCTCTTGTTGGTGGCCCGCGTCACTGGGCCTTCCCCCTAAGCCCGTTAGCAAGGTGAGGAACCTCGGAGTTATTTTTGACGACCGTCTTACTTTTCTCCCTCATGCTAACCAGATCACTTCTGCTGCCTTCTACAAACTGAGATTAATTAAGAAAATTCTTCCTTTTCTCCCAGACTCTGCCGGCAAAACATTGGTCACCTCTTTGGTATTGTCGACCCTGGATTATTGCAATGCCCTGTTCTTGAATGCTCAAGAAGGAGTCTTGAACAAAATGCAATTAATCCAGAATTCAGCAGCTAGGCTCATGGGCAGAATCCACAAATTTCATTCTGTTTCTGCGACCATCAAAGAACTACATTGGCTACCCATAAGGAATAGAATAAAATTCAAAGTTTTATGCATAGTGTTCAAGGCCATGCATAACATGGGACCAGCTTTTTTCACTCAAAATCTGACCCCCTATTGCCCGCCCAGAACCTTACGCTCTTCCAGTCTGAATGATCTGGTGGTCCCACGCAGCAAATCTGTCTCATGGGGAGACAGAAGATTTCTTGTCTCAGCCCCCAGACTTTGGAACACTCTGCCTCCCTCGATTAAATCAAGCCACTCACTCTGGTCATTTCGTAAACAACTCAAGACTTGGCTTTTTTTTTTTTCACAACCAATTTTATTGAGCAAAAGAGTATCAAGAATGTGGTATCTTCACACACCAAGATCCCCACAACAGTATCAATGCAATAGTGACATACATAGTATTCCATGAAGCAAGTGTCAATGAAGCTCAGCTTTAAAAATGCCCTAACAGCCCACCCCAACCCCAACTACACCCCCGCCCGTACCCAACACCCCCCCCCCCGCCACACATGTACAGAAGCAACACAAAGACGATACACAGAGAAGAAGCAGGTATAATGCAACCAGGGTTTTGCCATTTGGGCCAGAAGAGTCACTGCGATCAAATGTCCTCTTCCTGCTCCGCCGGGGGTTCCAAGGACAGGCCACGGTAGTTGGCCCACCGCTTCCAGATCTTGAAATGTTTGCGTGGGCAGCCCCGCGCCTCAAAGACCGGTTTTTCAAGACCCATAAAGTAGTCCAGCCCAGCCTTCCATGCAGACAGGGGGGGGGCCCTCACAGATTTCCAGGCCCGAGCCAGGTCACGCTTAGCAACCACCAGGCCCAGGAGCAACAGATGACGCTTATACATGTTGCCCCCAACCCCTTCCATAATGTGCAGCAGGCCTAGCCGGTGGGTTCGAGGAAGATCCCAGCCCAGGACCTCAGCCAGGCAACTCCATACGCCCCTCCAGAATCCAGCCAGGCGACCACACGACCACACCGTATGCAGCAGGGAGCCAGGCACTTCCCCACAGCGCAGGCACTCCGATGACGCAATCAAACCAGCCTTCCACAGACGTTCACGTGTATAATAGGCACGATGCAGGTATTTGAATTGTATCAGGCGGAGCCGAACCGCAATAGCGGTGCCGCGCGGGGACTCCAGCGCCTCCCTCCAATCATCCTCGTCCAGGGCGCCCACGTCTACCTCCCACGCCTCCCGAAGGGAGCTGAGAGTGGATGAGCAGTGAGTAACAAGTGACTGATAGATCCTAGAGACCTTCTTGTCTCCCAAGTCTCCCATAAACACTTTCGCCTCAATCGGACTGAACTCCGGCAGGGAGTCGAGGCCGGCAATGCTCGGGGCGAGGGCATGCCTCAGCTGTAGGTAACGGAAGAACTGGGACTGAGGCATCTGGAACTCCACACGGAGTTCCTCAAAGGACTTGAGGGTGGCGCCTGATACGACCTGGCCCAGTTGTGTAATTCCAATAGCCTCCCAACCCTCGAACCCGGCCAGGGCCGCCAGTTCCGGGAGCATGCCGTTGTGCCACAGCGGCGTTTCAGCCGTTAATTTGCCCCACCAACCCATGCGGCGCAGAGACTGCCGCCACACTGCAAAGACCACTTTAGTTACCGACGGCAACCCACGGCGTATACGGGCCGAATAAAGAATGGTGTGGAGCGTACGATCTCCCATGAGATGTCTCTCCAGGGCATAGGCCGGGTCACTCCTATCCCCGTACCACCAGTCATTAAGGACAAGTAGATGTGACGCCTGGTAGTAGGAGAGGAGGTCGGATGTGGCCAAACCACCACAGTATGTGGACAGAAAGCACGTCCTCAGGGCCACCCTGGCTGCACCGCCATCCCACAGGAAGCGGCTCAGCACAGAGTTCACCTGGCGGAACCACTCCATGCCAATAGGGTGCGGGAAGTGTTGGAGTTGGTACAACAGCCTCGGCAGCGCCACCATCTTAAAGATGGCCGACCTCCCAAAGATTGTAAGGGGCATCCTGGACCATGTTTTAACATCAGTCTGGACCCGTTCCCACACCGGCAAGACACTGCGTGTCCAGGCCACGGCTCGCGAGGTCGAGAGGAAGACACCCAGATACTTCAGGCCGTCCGTCGCCACGCGCAGGTCGGCGGCCCAAGGGTCGGCAACCACTCCGCCATGTAGAATCCACAGGGTCGATTTAGACAGATTAAGGTGGAGCCCCGAGACTTCGCCAAACCCCTGCATGATCTCCAAAACTCGAGGGCCCGAGCGCCGCAGATCGGTAAGGAACAGGAGGACGTCGTCTGCATAGAGTGCAATCCTATCTGTTAGGGTATCGTTCCAGACAAAGCCACGCATATGGGCATCCATTCGTATCCGCGACGCCAGGGGCTCCATGGCCAGGGCGAACAGATAGGGGGACAGCGGGCAACCCTGCCGAGTACCACGTCCGATTTGGAAGCGCCCTGAGACCGCACCGGCTACACGGACCGACGCCGTAACATTGGTGTAGAGGAGACGGATATAGGACAAGAAGACAGGCCCTAGATTGAGGCGGGCCAACAAGGTGAACAAATACGCCCAACTCACCGAATCAAAGGCCCGGTCCATGTCCGCAAGAAGGAGTGCGGCCTGTTCATCCCTAGCACCCATGGCGTCGATCGCTGCCTGCGCCCGCCGGATATTATGCCGGGTGGCCCTGCGTGGCATGAACCCGGCCTGGTCAGGGTGGACCAGGTCGGCGATGTGGGGCAGAAGGCGGTTCGCCAGGGCTTTCGCCAAAATCTTGGCCTCGATGTTGAGGAGGGAGATCGGCCTGTAAGAGTCGTGCCGGTCCGGCGCCCTGCCTGGCTTCAAAAAGACTACAATCTCGGCATGACGCCAGTCAGGTGGCAGCTCGCCTCTAGTCCGCGCTGCCTCCAGGGCGTTGCGAAAGTGGGGTCCCAGCTGAACATGGAACTTTTTATAAAATTCGGCAGGATAATCGCTCGGGCCGGGCGCCTTCCCAGTATTCAACTGGCCAAGGGCCTCCCCAAGTTCCTCGGACGTAAGCGGGGCCTCCAAGGCCGTTCTAGTCTCCTCCGGGACTGCCTGCGGGAGTAGGTCGTCCAAGTATGAGGCAATCTCGCCCTCCACCAAGGGGTCACGAGGAGCGTATTGTGCCTCGTAGTAGCGGGCAAAGCTAGCCGCCAACCGACCCGGGTCGGTCATGACCGAGCCGTCCTCCGCCGTAAGGCCGGGCAGCTCAAGGGGCTGGAAAGTCGCCTGGCAAAGCCTATGTAACATGGTGCAGGACTTATCGCCCCACTGATACACCCTGCTGCGCGTGGCGAGCCACGCCTGTCGGGCCTCCTCGTACAGGACCGAGGAATACGTCTGCTGGGCCTGCAGGAGCTGTCGTACGACGCCCTCATCACCCCCGAGTCGACCACGCTGCTCCAGCTCCTCCACGCGGGCCGCGGCAGTCACGATGGCCTCCCGACGCTCCCGCCGAGCGGCCGCACACCAAGCTATATCAATGCCCCGGATCGTAGGCTTCAGCGCCTCCCACACAACAATGGCATCGACACCCCCCACCAAGTTCTCGCGCCAGAAGTGATCGATCTCTTCGCGTAAATGCGTCACGTACTCCGGCCGCTGCAGCTGCCAGGTGGACATACGCCAGCGAAAGGGTTGCCGTTTAGAGGGGAGGGTCACGGTGGCTAGGACAGGGGAATGATCCGAGAGGCCCCTGGGGAGTATCGTGGCGTCCCTGACACGGCTCAGACAGGCACCCGGTACAAACAGATAGTCGAGTCTCGAGAAGGACCCATCCACCGCCGATACATACGTGAAGGCCTGCACTGCGGGATGAAAATGCCGCCACACATCAATCCAGCCCAGACTACGCACAGTCGCACACAATCGGGTGGGAGCAGCCGCGGGGGGGGGGGGTCAGACACTACATGCGCTCGCCTCAGGCGGTCCAGGCCCACATCCATGACCTCATTCCAATCACCCCCCATCACGGTCAGGACCTCGGGGATTTCATCCCACAACGCAAACAGCCGCTCAGACAATGCCCATTGCAGGGGGGGAGGGGCGTAGACACTTCCAAAGACCACCGGCTCGGAACCCAGTAGGCCTTTAACAAAGACAAACCTGCCCTGAGGATCAATCCATTGCTTCTCATGGACATAGGCCACCCTACGATGTATCAATATGGCCACCCCCCGTGATCCCCTCGTAAAGCCAGCATGATAGACCTGTTGATAACCGAACCTCTGAAGGCTAAGGGCCTTGGAGCCCAGCATGTGAGTTTCCTGGAGCAGGAGTACATCCACCATCTCCCTCTTCCCCCACCGCAGCACAGCCCCACGCTTGATCTTATCCAGGATACCCCGCACATTCCAAGTCACCACCCGCAGGGTCTTTGAAGGAGACATAAGTGCAGTATCAGCCATTGTCAATATACAGTCCAGAATCCGGCCCTCCCTCCCACCCTGGTGCAACCCGCAAATCGACAAGAATCAAAGCCTCAGACATGTGTGGACCCACCCCCCCAGCCCGCAAACTCAGCGCCCCCTTCCCAACCCAGAACCCCCCCAACAAGTGCAACACCAGAACACCCCCGCACGCCCCACACCCACCACCCCAATACCTCAGAAAACATTGAAGTATCTGTCGCGGCATGGAGAGACCCGGGTCCAAAACAGAGGACCCAGGGCCCGCCATACCAATGGATCCCCACAACCCCGCAATGACACACACACACCACCCCCCACAACAACACTCACATCCGTGAGGGTCTGAGGCCCACAAATGGTACCCTCCGAGCCCCACTGCATCCCCATGGCAATAACTGAAGTCTTCACATGGGAACCGACTGGCACATCAAGGACAGAATGAAACAGTCTCACCAGCCAAAGCAGAGCAGTTCAGTATGCAGCATACAAAGTGCGTGTAGGCCCAGCAATGTTCAGCTGCCCGCATCGGAGTGTTCCGAGTCCCTGGCACCACCCGATTGCGATGCACAGGCGGAAGCCGATCTTTTCTTGGAGCGAGACCTCCGATGGTGGCCCTTCCTGTTCGGGCGATCCGTCCGCTCCGGCGACGATCCCTGGGACCTGCCCGGGTCCAGCCCCGGCTGGGCATGGGGCCGGAGTCGCACCGCCTCATCGGTCCAGCGGAACACCTCCTCCGGCGAATCGAAGAAATGGGTCCGAGACTGATATATTACTCGCAGGCGAGCCGGATACAGGAGCGAGTATTGGAGCTTGAGGCCCCTAAGCTTAGCCTTAGCGTCCATGAAGGATTGCCTCTGTTGCTGCACCATCTTCGTGTAGTCCGGGAAAATCATGATAGTATGATTCTCGAAGGCGAGCGAGCCCTTGTTCCTCGCCTCCCGCAGGATAACATCCCGGTCATGATAGTTCAGCAGGCGAGCGATAACTGGCCGTGGGCGCTCACCCTCCGGTGGCCGCTGGGTCAGAGCCCTGTGGGCCCTCTCAATCACGAAGCACGTAGACAGTGCCCCTTCGGGGAGCCAGCTCTCCATCCACCCGGTTAGGAACCGCTCCATGTTGTCCTTCTCGCACCGCTCCGGAAAGCCAATGAAGCGGAGGTTGTTGCGCCGCGCGCGCCCTTCTGCATCTTCCACGCGGGCCGCCAGTGTCTTTTGGACGCTCTCCACCTCCGCCAGTCGCTTCTTTAGGCCACTAATGTCTGCCTCCGTCTCCGTGATACGGGTCTCAGCCCCAGCGATCCGCTCCACCGCGTTGCGGAGGTCCTGGCGCAGGAGCGTGACATCCGCCCCAACCGCTCCAATCTTGGCATCGAGCATGTCTCGGGATTGGGTGATGGCCGCCAGTATAGCTGCATTGTCCGGCCCGGGGCCGCCGCTGCCACCGGCCGCCCCGGCGCCACCACTCGGCCCGGTGAATTTATCGATGGGGCCATGTTTAGGCGGGCCACCTCCTCTGTCCCTGGTCATGGCAAGCGCTGGGCAGGGCGGACACCACCCTCGAACCTTCGGGCACTGTCACAAGTCCTGAGCGGGACGGCCCAGATGAGGCCCCAGAGAGGAATGCGGGCCGGCCGCCGTGATCGGGTGTCGCGAAAATCGAGGTCCCGGCGTCACCCCGGCGGGACAGGCCGCACCCGCACTCGTCCCCACAAGCAGCCGTCCAAGGTACAAAAGGAAGAATCTGTGGGTCCGTGGTCTGTGGGCAGCCGTATCCAGCGGGCCGGGCCAGGAGAGGCAGATCGGATGCCACTACCGTCCACCAGTCCGTCACCGGCCGCCTCGGGGCACAAGGAACCCCGTCTCCAGACTGTCGCGGGGCCACGCCTCACCGCCACCGCTCGTTGGTCATTCAGGGGGTGAGCTGATGGGTAGGAGCTGTTGGCACCGTCCCGATCTCCAGACGATCGCGGCCGAAGAAATGAGCCAAGGGCGGCGTAGCGGGTGCCACCCGCACCCGCTAGGTCGCAACTGCCACCAGGCGTCGCGAAACTCGAGGACCCCGGTCTCCGGCCGGCCACCAGGCCGCACTCCGCCGCCGCCTCCCTCCGATCGCAGGAAGGGAAGAAATGCAGGATCGACACACCAAGGTAGACAGGAGACTTCACTAGATCGAAAGCAATCACTGGGTACCAACAGTGGGCTCGGGGGTCAGGATAAATGATCGAATTAAGTCCGGGCCGGCGGGAGCTCTACAAGGCTGCGACCGCCATCTTCGCCCGCCAAGCCACGCCCCTCCAAGACTTGGCTTTTTAATCAGTAGACCCTCTCTTCCCCTCCTTGGTGGACTTTTGCAGATACTACAGCGCAGAGACGCCCAAGGGCC
Source organism: Lissotriton vulgaris (assembly GCF_964263255.1). Taxonomy (NCBI): domain Eukaryota; kingdom Metazoa; phylum Chordata; class Amphibia; order Caudata; family Salamandridae; genus Lissotriton; species Lissotriton vulgaris. The sequence goes on from NC_141685.1 coordinate 159,800,503, forward strand.
TTTGTTCGCGCTCTAAAAATTTCATTAATTAATAAATAAATAAATATCGACAAACTTGAAAAAAGCAAACATTTTGTGCAACAAAATATGGGCCAAAGACAACGCGCAGCCATAAAAGCATTGAAGGAAGACACCTCTGTTGTGATCAAACAGGCCGATAAAGGCGGGGCAGTGGTTGTCTGGGCACGTGAGAAATATTTGGCAGAAGGGAGTAAACACGTCAATAACCAAGTCTGGTATAGACGCCTACAAGATGACCCCTTGAATGAAATCCAACGGCTCATCTCTGACATCTTACAAAAAGGGCTAGATGAAGGCTTTTTGGGCAAAAAGGAACATGAATATCTCCTCAAAAAATGCCCCAGAACTCCGGTTCTCTACCTCTTGCCCAAAATTCACAAGAGCCTACACGACCCCCCAGGACGCCCCATTGTTTCCGGGTGCGACTCCTGCCTTGAACCACTTTCTCAATATGTAGACTTCTTTTTAAAACCATTCCTGACCAGGGTTCAATCCTACTTAAGAGACACTACGGATTTTCTTCTTAAGGTAGAGGGTACCCAATTCAACCCAGACACCCAACTCATGGTGACAATGGATGTCACCTCACTCTACACGCAGATCCCACAGGAAGAAGCGTTAGAGGTGATGGAGATATACCTCGATATGAGAGAAAGGCCACACCGCGTACCCACTGCTTTCATTTTTAAGCTTGCAGAAATCGCCCTCAAGAAGAACTACTTCTCATTCAATGGGGAATTCTTCATGCAGGTCAAGGGTACCGCGATGGGGTGCCCTTATGCCCCAGAAATGGCCGTATTGTATATGGCACAATACGAGCAAAAATTCATCTACAACAACAACCCTTTTGAACAACATGTCACGCAGTGGTTTCGTTACATAGATGACGTCTGGCACCTGTGGCAGGGGAGCCAGACCCATCTGTTGGCGTTCCACGATCGACTGAACAATAGGCATGGGGATATCAAATTCTCTATCGCACACAGCAATGAAAGAATGACATTCCTTGATGTTGAAATAACATGCATGAACGGTCACCTCAAATCATCCCTCTACAGAAAGGACACGGATAGAAATACGATCTTGCACCACAAGAGTGCCCACCATCGAAACCTAAAATCAAATCTCCCATATGGGCAGTTATTGCGCATCAGGAGAAACTGCTCGCACTTGGAAGACTTCTCGTCCCATGCCGAAAGATTTTGTCTAGAAATGAAAGAAAGGGGGTACCCCAAGCAACTTTTGAAGCACTCTCTTAAAAGAGCGCGCTTTACCCCTCGAGAAACCCTGTTACAAGTGCGTCCAAAACCAGCACTGGACAGGCTAGTCTGCATCACCACTTTTGGACCAGATACCCATAAATTGAGGAAAACTGTACTGAACAATTGGCACTTGCTGGGTAACCTGGAATGTCCATTTCCCCGCCCGTTGTTCGCATACAGGAGAAATCAAAATCTGGGACAACAAATCATGAGGGCAGATGTTTCACTACCTAAAAAGAGAAATGACTTATTAACCCAGTGGAATCTCAAACCAGTCACAGGGCACCACAAGTGTGGCACTTGCGTTGTCTGCCCCAATACCATTGAAGGGGATGAGTTCCAATATGGAGAGACCAGATGGAAACACACCGAATTTTCCAACTGCAAGACCAAGAATGTTGTGTATCTGGTCTTGTGTCCCTGTGAAAAAATCTATATAGGGAAAACAAGACAACATCTGCCAGCATAGGTCCCGGATTAAAAACAAAACCCTGAATGCCCCGATGGTTGAACACTTTTTGGAAGCCAAACATAACGAAAAAGACCTCAAATGGACTGTGTTGCACGCATTCCGACCTTTACACCGCAACGCAGACGTGGACAGAATGCTCCTTAGAAAGGAGGCATATCTTATCCTTAAGTTTAACAGTGTACAAAAAGGCCTCAACAGTCTATCAGAAATCGCAAGACTTTAATTCCATAGTGCCTTGGCGGTTTGCAGCAGCCCCCGCTGTTCGCCTTGCCTCGTTCCTCCTCAAAAAATGTATTGCAGAAATCCCGTATACACGGGGCCCCTCTTCACTGATGCAAGGCATTTAAGTGCTTTGTGCAGACACATACAAAACTACATCTCCCATAAGGCTTAGCTCTCCATCTGAGGGCTTGTATTAGGTACACACACCCACTTTCACGCTGAAACCAGTGCAGTACGCCGTTTACCAGGACTGAGGCAGACACAGGTATGATACGCTCCTCCACACTCTTACCGTGCCATTGAATTCACGGCTTGGCTTAACTTTTTTACCAACCCACTCCGCTAATTCTTGCAGCGGATGCCGTCGAATATCCTGACTTCACGTGGATAAGAAAAATTTAAAAACACGAGGCCACCCGGTACCGGGATTGATTCCGTCAGGTACGTTTCCAATCGAGGGTTACAAAGCGCAATTGAGTGACTCCCGTATGTGATCCTGATGTGAATGCCCTCTTGCCTCTACAGTACCCGCCCTGCACGGCTCTTCCTAATATCGTCATGGAAAACTAATTGAGTACAATGCCAGTCGCCAGCTTTCCTTAAAGCTTCCCAGCTGACGGTAGGCTTTTTTCTTTTCCATTCACCGGCTGTTCACAGTAAGTTGGAGCCAGCAATCTAATGGCTCTTTCAGGTGGCCCCCGCCCTCACTGTGACTGCATAACGAAAAGCCCATTCCTGCACTTTCTGACCCAACGTGCTCTTTTTCGAATTCATTTCAACGCCTACACTGGTAGGTTCATTATAAACAACGAGGTGTCACTTAAATAGGGCCTAGTGTCTAACATGTCATAAATTAAATTTGGTTACCCTCTTTCACCCCACAGACAGATTCATTGCGCCCTGATGAGATTCCGGGAAACCACTACCTGGAATCGAAACGCGTCGGCCAGTTAGCAAAGAATTATTGTGATCTGTTCCCTCACACCAGCTCTTGTTGGTTGTAAAAAGAGTTACAAACTGTAATTGCTTCATTGCTAATTTCTTTCCCTTTCTCTTACCTTCTCTGGGCACTAAACCCATTTCCCATTTTGTGTAAATTCACTGTTTTATACTGCACATGCTTAAATTATTCTGTTTGTTTTTTGAAATTATTTTGTCATTTATGCTTGAATGTCTTTCCATTAGACCACAAATCATTTGCTTAATGACTAGCCCATTAATTTTGGTGTAAATATGTATTGCTGATAACTGTCTGTGTGTGTTTTCTCATTCATGATTTTTCGACAAACTTTGATTAATTGATAAAAAACGTTGGTATAAATAAAAATACCCAGTTGATTACGACAACTTGCGTGGTTAACTCTCTTAAGTGTGGATTCTAATGTAGGTGGTGAGGCACTCTTTTGTGTGTTTGTTTAAAGAAGGCCCTGCCTCCTCACCTGTCCATCCGGGCCTGGCTCCCTCCTTGTTTTCGAGTTTTGTGCTTTAAGCATTTCTGTGGGTCTCTGCTGAATGTGGATTGACTGTCTTGATGTGAGAGGTGAGAGGAGCTGGGAGAGGTCCTGACCCAGGGAGGGGTTGAGATGGCACCAGCTGCCCTGCATCTGGGTAGTAGGGGGAGGAGAATCCCAGGAGGTGGAAAGGCCTGGGTTGCTGCTATAAAATAATTGACCCATCTCCTGCTGAGTGATTAAGGCTACAGACCCCCAGTATCAAAGAGAGAAAGGCGACACTGGGAGGGAGACATGCAGAACTGATTTAGGCAGGGGTCAGGGACCCCTGAGCACAACGAACTTCAAAGACATTTAGGGGTATAACTATGAGAGCTGAGACCTCTGAACATTGGAATAGAAATGGATTGAGACTGAAACGGCTTGGACCCATTTTGTGGTCAAAAGGAACTTCTGCTAAGGAAGGAACAACCGAAGAGACTGCTGGGAAGGACCAAACAATGCTTTGTGATCTGGGGCTGGTCTGCAGTTTGTTGTTTTAACCAAGGAGAAGGCTGTTGGGACTGTGCTTTGTGTGCTGGGTCCCCCTGCTTGAAGAAGACTGCTTTGTGCTGTGTCTTGTTACCCCAAGGGACCCGAGGTGAGCTGGCTCCTTGTTTGAAAACACAGGAACATAAAAGTTTACAGAAATGTTTCAAGCAACGCGGTGGGTGCGTGTTGTGGCAGCTTGAGACCCTTGGAAGGTATGCTCTGTGATCTTGGACACACGGAGGAGAAGCGAGACTCCACCGCGCTGGGTGCATGTCGTGGTGCACAGGAGGCGTTGGTGAAGAGCGTCTGGTCGACGTGTTCATCGAAAGTGAAGTGAGTATCACACGCGTATCTCCAATGAGTTGCAATGTAGGCGTTCCCAGTGGTAAGGTAGGTGTTCCTATCACAATATAACATGGAAGAGACCACCATAAAGAGAGAGTAGGTTTTCGTGTTCTTTCTTTCAAAATGCAAACCAAGTTTGCTTTGGCAGGACGTGAGCCCCGGCTCTCTCACCCTGCCATACGAAACAGCAGTGTTCAAAAAATCTTCCGGTAAGACAACAAAGAATTTTGAAGTCCATTATCACCGGTTTAGTGTGCTGCCGTTAAAGCAGTGATCATTTTAACGCCTTCCTTGTAAATATGCCCCTTGGTTTTGTAATGTCAACAATCCTGTGTGCCATTTAAATAGGCACAAAGTATTTAGTGAAGTGCACACTGTGAATCGTGAAGCAACACTGTCTAATTGTCATCGATGAAGAATTGCTTGAGTGCAGAGTAGGTAAATTGTACATGGGGGGTTGTAACGTCAGTGGCTATTACCGCAGCCCTGTCCTGAGGATAATTCGAAGAGTTGTGTACTTCTTTTGCTTGTAATGTACAAAGGGTCACAATTTCAAGTTCCTTGCGCCACTAAAGCGTCACTTTTAACATGGGAAAAGTGACGCGAAAGTGGCGCAAGGGGTTTGTAAATCTGCTCCACAGTGTTCTGTCGTCTTAGTTTGCTTTACCCGGTCATGTAGAAGATCCTGGGTAAATATAACGATTTTTGTACAGCCAGTACCTTTCAACTCTACCCCCAAACTGCTTACTTCCTGTTACCATAGTAACAGTTCATGTGACACTTAAGTGAGCACACAGGTCATAAATTCACCACACAATGTTGCTAATCCAACAGTAACTGTGCTGGACTTTTTAAAATTTTCCATACAAACCGTTAATCGCAGCTGCAGACTCTGGTAAAGAGGTGGTAAAGAGTTAGCCTCATTATTATACTTCTTTTTATAAACATCATTTCTACTTTAATTGTTAAATCTTCTGTAAGCATATGATTATCACACTACATAATAGTGAAATTTGATTATCCGGGTATACTGTTGAACTTGGTGCTAGAAATCAGTGTTCGAGGCTCGGAGTCGCGTCCACATCTTGTTATTGTAGAGAAATGACGTAATCTACGCGTGCCTGAAAATGTACAGTAAATACGGTGCTCATGTAAATTGCTAATATAGTTTTAAGTTGACTTTGCGCTATATAAATATGCTAAAAATTTTAAACACAATAAATAGCACACACATACATTGCTTATACAGTTTGTTTGCAGTATTGTAATGATCCACTTTGTACGTTTGTATTTTTAGAATTAGCGAGAGAAAGCTATATAATAGAAGTTTTTGTTATTGCAGAAGTAAGATGGTTGCATACGTTGTTTACAGCACAATATAATGTGGTAGGGCGAAGGAGCTGCATTTTACAAACATAATAAATACACAGACACAGATAGATAGTTGAAGTGGGTACGGGCACATGCGCTCAACTCCATTTTATTATGTTGCTATTGGTAACAAGTAGAATAGTAATCATGATAGTATACACAGATATTCAATCATAAATGGTTTATGACTTCTGCTGTACAAAGGTAGGAGCACTACATGTGAAATAATACACAGAAGATTCTATCGTAAAGGGTTCATGAGTTGTGGTGCACTAAGGTAGGGTCGGTTTGTGTTGAACCTGCGGTGATGTGTGGTTCAGGCAGACCGCACTGGTAAGACTGTGTTTTGACTATTGAATTTTGCCTTAACAAGGGCATATGGTGATTATTTACAGTGTACTGAGTTACTGGTACGTCTAGTGTTTAGCGTGTGCTCACCCTGCAATGATGCGTGGTCTGAACGGGCTGCACTCAAACCATTCACTGTTGCCTACAGTACTGTATGAACTTTGAGGGGGAAAAAAACTAGCATCAATGGTTATCAATTGCTGTGCAAACTAGGTGTACTGATTGCTCCCCATAACAAATTAAATGATTGCACTTCCCGCAGTGCATTCTAACTTTCCCAAATTGGGGACGTATGTCTGGTGGCGATGTTGAAGGTGATACCCCAGAGGTATTTGGTATTGCCGGTGTTAGAGGTACATTTTGGCGCTATCTTCTACATTCTTTGTGACCATAGTTCACAGGATGCAGCGATTGAACGTGCTTGCGCATACTAGCAGTCCAACAGCACTACTTTTTGTCTCTGCTTTAAATAAATCGATGCTGAATTTAATGCTGTCTGTAGTGTAGATCCAAAGCTGAATTCAAATTGTGAACCCTACTCTCCGCAGTGTACATTGAAGCCAGTAGTCAGTACAGTTATAGAACAATGCTTTTTTTCACAAAATCTGAATACCTACAGTATAATGGTCTCTGCATTACATAAACCAAGGCTGAATTCCCTACTGTCTATAGTGTAGATGCAAAGCTGAATTCAAGTTGTAAACCCTGCTGTCCGCAGAGTAGATCTTAGGGTGGACTGCATCATCTGTAATCATGATTGAAGTGAAAGATAGAACATATATGCGGCGTGAATTTTATTATTCAACTAAATCTATAAGTGATATAAAAGAAGTTTTTAAAAGAAGCATACTAAAGGGATATTGTATAGGGTTTGATAGGTGTTATACTTAGTTTGGTTTGCACTGAGTTAGTGGTACCTGAAACAACAAGGTTATGTGGAGCCTACGATGATGTGTGGTCCGGGCAGGCCGTACTGATAGTAATGTTTTTGTCTTGTGAATTCTGCCTTAGTAAGGGCACCTGGTGATTTTGTGTAGATTTGAGGGACATTACTTTGTTTGGTACTGCACTCTATAAATAATGAATGAAGAATCAGTTGAATTCTGCCAGAATGCGGCCATGAGGTGATGAATTATGGTGCACTGAGTTAGTAGTACCTTTTGGACTGAGCGTGTACATAACATGCCATGATGCGTGGTTCAGGCAGACCGCTCTGGCAATAATATGTTTTGACTATTGAATTTTGCCTTAACAAGGGCATGTGGCGATTATTTACGGTGTACTGAGTTAGTGGTACGTCTGGTGTTTACCGTGTGCACACCCTGCGATGATGCGTGGTCTGAACGGGCTGCACTCAAAGCATTAAGTGTTGCATACTGGACTGCATGTACTTTGAGGGGGGGGGGGGAAAGTACCATGGATGGTAATCAATTCTTCAGCAACAAAATGATCAGAATCAGATGATTCTTCCAGTGGTGTAGACATTTTTGTCTCCAAAAAAGAAATTCAGGTTTCCACTGAAGAATAAGTGAAGTTCAAAATGTGACCTATGCTGCTTTTTTTTAATTTTATTTTTTAAATTTTATTTTGTAGTGCGCACAGCTATCCAACAAGGGTTTCCCAGCGCAATATCGGAATTAGCAATGTTGGTTAAAAAAACTATTTTTTAATTGTTTCCGGAAGACGGGGAAACAGCTTCTCCCTCCTCATCCCATCAGGTAAGGAATTCCATAAGGTTGGCCCAAGAAGAGAAAAGGAGCGGCTTCCCATTCTCGACAATTTAAACCTCGGGATTTCAAACAGTTCTCCTGATGACGAGCGAAGTAGGCGCTGGGGGTGGTACTCATGAACCAGATCTTGTAGATATTTGGGGGCAGAGCCGATCTTTATTCTGAACATATAGCATAAGGCTTTAAATTTTATGCGATGTTCTACCTTAAGCCAATGCAGTTCTCTCAGGGCATTTCCCATGTTGGACATTCTGGAAAGGCCGCAAAGCAATCTGGCAGCAGAATTTTGCATCACCTGAAGCTTACGTAGTACCTCTCTGTTAGACCCCCGGAAGAGAATGTTACCGTAGTCCAGGCGAGATGTTACTAGAGCCTGGATGACTGTTCTTTGGGTCGCAACAGGGAGCATCCAGATTATTTTTTTTAGCCATTTTAAGATGGTAAAACAGGTGGCTGCTGTCTGAACTGCCTGTTGTTTCATTGGCAATTTATTGTCGATAATAAAGCCTAGATTGCGTGCCTGAGAGGATGGCGTGGGTAAAGGTCCCATTTCAGCTAGCCAATGTTGGGGGCCCCAACGTTCAGACTCTTTCCCAAAAATGAGTACTTCCGTCTTTTCCCCGTTAAGCTTGAGCAAATTGAGTTGCATTGATACTGCAATCTTGCGCAAGCCTAATTCCAGATTAGAAGGGTCCTGTTTCCCCCTGCTGATAATGAAAAGATGATTTGTGTATCATCAGCATAGGAAAACAATGCAAGCCCTGCAGCTTCCGCAATCATTGCTAATGGTTGCATATAAATATTGAAAAACAACGGGCTCAAAATAGAGCCCTGTGGCACACCATACAGGGAAGAATAAGACTTTGAAGAGGACCTGGTAGAGAACACCTGGAATGTTCATTCCGCTAAAAAGGAAGACACCCAGCCAAGCGCAGTCCCAGCAATACCCAGTGCCTGTAAAGATTCAAGTAATACGGTATGAGAAACCGTATCAAAAGCGGCACTTAGATCTAATAAAATAAGGGCAACTGTGTCGCCGGCGTCCAAGCGCTGGCGTAACATCTCAGTAACGCCTATCAATGTGATCTCCGTAGAGAACCCTGCTCTGAATCCTGATTGCGAGTTGTGCAAAAATTGGGATGCTTCCACGAACAAAGGTAACTGGCCATTAACGTGTTTCTCCAAGACCTTCGAGAAAGTCGGGAGCAGGGAAATGGGTCTAAAATTAGATGGCATGGTTAGATCTGCATTTGGCTTTTTTAACAGAGGTAAGACCATTGCATGTTTCCAGACTGTGGGCATCTGTGCTTCTCTAAGAGAAGCGTTTAGTAGTCCCATCACTAATCCAAGAGCGGGTTGTTACATCTGAAGAAGCACTGTGGCTGGAAGCAGATCACATGGAGAACCCGATTTAATACTAGTTAAAATTTTTAATAGGGAGCCTGTATCCAAAAGATCCCACTGCTCCAATTTTAGCCGTGAGACTTCTGACCCGGAATACATCCGGGTAGTGTTCTGCAGGGCCGGGGTTGACAAATTAATTCCCCCTAGTTTCTGATGAATTTGTTCAACTTTGTTTATGAAGAACTTGGGAAGGGAATCACATTGAGGTTCATCAAGAACAGGCGGACTAGGATCAGTCCCAGAACCTGGCAGCTTTTTAAACATGGAAAACAGAGTCCGCGAGCAATTCTTTGCCCCCGAAATAGACGAGGAAACATAGTCAGTATATGCCTTTTTACACAATGCATGATATTTTTTCAGTGTGGCTTTATAAATCTGTTTGGCCTCAGGAGCCTAGCTCCTTCTCCAACTTCTTTACACCGCTTTACACTTGCTTTTTTCAGTTTTTAGCTGCTCCGTAAACCACGGGGCAGGGGGGCAATGGCCATTACATTTTTTAGCCGACGATGGCAGGCACGTATTGGCCGCGGAGGCAATCCAATTATAAATACTATTCAAAGAAGCTAGAGAAATGGAATCCTGCGCAGGGGCATTGTTTAACAAAATTTGATAACATTTAGCTGTGTCCAAATTTCCCCAATTTCTCTGTGATTTTTTTACTGATTACGATTAGCAAACCCCCATCGGGAAGCTTTATCAGTTCTTGAATAAGCTCATGCCAGATGATATAGAAAAGCAGATAATGTTGTGGGAAGAGAAGGTTCAAGCAGGAAAAGACGTCTCTCGGAGTCCAGAAATCTGGCACAGACAATCTTAAGTTTTGCCTTTCTCAAGTACAGCATTTGAAAACAGATTACAAGTTGTACTACACTCTGGGGGAAATAGCTAAATGGGGTGGAACCAGAAATGAACATTGTACCCAATGCCATTCACACGGGGCACATTTGATACGCTGTTTGCAACCTGCCCAGCCCTAGGTGGCCTGATTGGGGACATTACTGAGTTCCTGGAGGGAAAACTGGGACTAAGTATAGTGCAGAGCCCACAACTTATATTACTGGGGATTAGTAATGAATCAATCCCTAGCCAGGCACAGGCATTTGTGTTTATTGTAATGATGGATTTTCGGCTAAGCTTGGCTACGGCATGGCAAGACCTCTCAGCACCATTGATCCAACAATGGCTCACTCGTCTAATGGCTATTTATCATATGGAAGTGGCAGTATATGCAAAAAAAAGGAGAGGGGGCAAGGAGTAAAGGGTCAAGGGTGTGGGCACCTCCGACGGGTGGGTGGCTATACTATAAGAGGGATAGTAGAGCACCTTTCTATTCACTATAAGATGTGGGAATGGGGGTCAATTGGATACATTTTTCCGCAGGTGTCTTCTACGTGGGAAAGATAGCAATATATGTATACATGTTTGATCTGTGTATAAGACGTGACATGAATCAATCTTAAGAATGGACTGTCCACTTGGAGGGGTGCGTTAAAACATAAGCTATAAAATGTGCGTGCGATAAAGATATGTATAAAAGAAAAAAGGAAAACATCATGTCATTCTAAAAGCTGTAGCGAAGGTAACCCATGAATCTTAGAAGAGGAGCCTGTGAACTGTGCTTGGTAGAACCAAAGATCTTTTTGAAGAATTATCAGCGTCAGCTTTTTGAGATGGGAAGTAAACCAGTTTTGCTCTTAGTCTAGATGGTTTACAACCACTGCAATGGGTGTGACAAGTGCTTCTGGCAAAGGATATATGTTTAAGGTTTTTCACTCAGTGGGGTTCACTCATGTCGACGGGCGTCCATTTTACAACTCAAGTGTTTCTGACATTCAGAACAGTGATAAGGATTTGGCACAGGACGCATTCTTTCATGTTCATTGAAATGAATTTTCTGACTAAAGCTTTTCTGGCATTCAAAACACTAATAAACACTTTTCCTTTATAACTTTGACCATCCAACTGAATCTTTACATGCCTTCATAACACTCATACATTATTTTAGCTAGGATGGGCTTTTATATGTGGAGTGAGAATTATTTTATAACTAAATCTTCTCTGGAATTCAGAGCACCGAAAAGGTTCTTCCCCCATTGTGTATTCTCTCATGAACAGTAAGATGACTTTTCAAACTAAAGGTTTTCTCGCATACAGAGCACTGATGAGATTTTTCCCCAGAGTGAGTTCTCTCATGTAAAGTTAGACTGAGTTTATAACTGAAGCTTTTCTGGCATTCAAGGCACTGATAAGGTTTTTCCCCAGTGTGAGTTCTCTGATGTATAATAAGACCAGTTTTATAACTGAACTTTTTTAGGCATTCAGAGCACTGATAAGGTTTTTGCCCAGTGTGAGTTTGTTCATGGTGAGTGAGATTAGCTCTATCTCTAAAGTTTTTGTGACATTCAGAGCACTTATATGGTTTCTCCCCAGTGTGAGTTCTCTCATGTAATTTAGGACCACTTTTCAGACAATATCTTTTCTGGCATTCAGAGCAGTGATATGGTTTTTCTCCGGTGTGGGTTTTCTCATGTTGAGTGAGAAGGTATTTACGACTAAAGTTTTTTGGGCATTCAGAGCACTGATGGGATTTCAGCCCAGTATGGGTTAACTCATGCCGCGTGAGATCTCTTTTCCAACTGAAGCTTTTCTGGCATTCAGAGCACTTATGAGGTTTTTGCCCAGTATGCGTTCTCTCATGTCGAGTGAGATCTGATTTACATTGGTAACTATTTAGGCATTCAGAGCACTGATACGGTTTCTGTCCAGTGTGAGTGCTCTCATGTTGACGGAGAAGGGTTTTACAATTGAAGCTTTTCAGACATTCAGAGCAATGAAAAGGTTTTTCTCCAGTATGTATTCTCTCATGTCGAATAAGGCTGAATTTAAAATGGAAACCTTTGTGGCATTCAGAGCACTTATGAGGTTTTCCCCCAGTGTGAGTTCTCACATGTTGAGTCAGATGACCTTTGCGAGTGAAGCGTTTCAGGCATTCAGAGCACTGATGAAGTTTTTCCCCAGTGTGAATTTTCTCATGCTGACTGAGACTGGATTGATAACTAAAGCTCTTCTCACATTCAGAGCATGCATGAGACTTCTTTTTGGTGCTAATATCTCCAGTTCGGTTTTGACTTGTATAGATTCCATTATGAGATAGGATTTCTTTCTGAAGTTAATATCTCCAAGTTGGGATTTTTCTAGCAGACACACCATAAGACAATACTAAATCTTATTCAGCATGTGTTTAGCATCACCCACTCAAATGTGCTGCACTTGTTGAACTTAATACTTGAACATTTATTTAGTCAAAGATCACTTCTCTGTGGAGTTCACAGTTTATAACCTTTGTAGGCAACCTAATTCACCGTACAACCTTAATATCAGCAGCCCCTGGTACTTATGGGGAAGCTTCTCATGGGATTATTGCCTCTTCATTGCATCCATGTGGATTCTCCAACCCTTTTCTCATACTTATTTATTTATGAGTTAATGAAGCACTGATCAGGTCTTTGGTTGGTGTTCAGTATTTCAAAGCTAGGTACATATTCACATAATGTATTGGACATGAAATTCAGAATACTATTGTGCATCAAAAGCAGCACATTGTTTCTGGTCACCCTTCTTATGGATGTCTTCTATGTCTCTATATAAGACTACAATGAGGATGTTAAGGATTTTGCAGGTCTTGCCCGGTAACAAGTATCCGAAGTCATATCTAATGGGCAAGAATGATAGTGGACATGGGGACCTGAACTACAAGCAAAAGGTGGTCATTGGTCCTAGAGGTGAATTTTTTTCCCTCATTCTCCTTCCCTTTGTCCAAGATATACCCACATCGCTAGTTCGTAACTAACAGGTATCTTAGTTCTAAGTGGACTACCTGTCTTTTAAGCAGCTTTGTTTACACTGTATAAGTGACGAACAGATATTTGTTTTTGATATCAAGACAATTCGCTGGATATGGTGCTCAAGTGTTCCATTTGCTGAGGTCTGTTTAAAATTCTTCAAGTCTCACTTGTTCTGTGTGTATTATCTTCTCTTGGACTGGATAGAACTTTAGGCTGATGTTTGTCCCCGCTGGTTCAGACAGGTGGTCTTCCAGCCCTGGGTTAGCATCTCTAGGGCATTCCACATATACCATTAGAGCAGCAGGAAGTCTATGAAGAGAAATGGCTTTCGCATTCTTTATTTTACTCTAATCCAAGTTCCTCACCACATCTTTTCATTAGATACTTTCCTCTTGTTGGAGCTCTGAAGCAACTTTACTTCTTTAGCATCTGTCCTATAATAGTTTTCAATTATTTGCTTAATACTGACTACCATTTTGTCTTCTACGCCTACTCTTCAATCACCTGTGGATTTAAAACCAGAGATTGTTAAAGAATGCAAACTGGAACAAAGGAATAACATTTATTAGCTAATACAGAACATCCAGAGTCTGAGTTCATTTTGAGAGAGGGATGAGAGGGATCTAGGCATTTTCGATAGAAAGCTTGAGAACAATGGAACACTAGGTAAAGGTCTAAAGATGGAAATTCTGATGAACAGTTGTGTGCTTATCAGTAATCATCAGTAAGCTTTTCAAGTGTCTGATCAAAACTTCCTCTAACTCACTGTGCAGTATACCTCTTTGCACAACTCCCCAAACCAGGCAAGCAATATCTCAAAGAAGAAGCATGCCCACCCTCATAAGAGTCTCCCCTTCCCAGCACCACAAACAAGGCTACTTCTCCCGGGCAAGCATGTGTAACAACTTAGAGTCGACAATAGACAAGATAAGTCAAGAATTATGGAACATCATGGCCAACCTTAAGTTGGCAGTTGAAATAACTACGGCTCAGGAAACTAAGAGACTACATAGATCTCCCACCACCGCAAACACACAGTATCAAGCACACCTAGATGGATCTCTATGCCTTTGCCAAACACAACTATACGCCTCAACAGGACAACAAACCAGATGTTAGAGGTGGACATTGATGACCTATGCCAATCGTACATAACATACCCTCACCACACAAACAACTTATAAAATACACACTATAGCTATAAATACTTCTCTGGCGCAACGAGTCATAGCTTGTACTAAAAACCTCTGAAAAGTAAGACAGATCAACTTCATCACAGGTAATCAAGACAGAAAAAAGAGAGCCTAAAAGGACACTGAAAAGCTTACTGCACAACTGCAATCAGCAGCTAAATATGCCAAAGACAAAGCTGACCCCATACCGTCACATAATCTAGACCAGGGGTGTGGAATTTAATAAAATATCTACTTGTCCATAGGAAGGTTGCTTCAGAAATCTACTTGTCCTGTAACAAAATCCACTTGTCCCTTTAGTGCCATGTAGTGTGGTGACAAATTATGGCAGCAGCCTCCATATATAAGAGCTCTGATATGGATTCTCAGATTATGCCAGGGTTCATACCATGATAGCGTTTGAATATGTGCGATGCCCTTATGTTGCCACATTTCCGCAGATCTACATACTGGGGCTTTAGGTAGTGGTACACAATAGTTCCAGGGTTAGAATGCCCTTTTGAGTCTGTGCGAACCTACTAACTTGCATGTTTTAAGGTTTTTCAACAACCCTTCTCTGATCTTATCCCATACTGAGAAATGTTGGAGATTTACTCCTTACAATGGCAGACGTAAACAATCTTACAGAGTTGGGAAAAAGAGTGGTTAGAGGGAAAGTTCACTTGCAAAGCTCAGATGTTTGCATGAGCAAAGATACACATGCATATTTGTTCATGCCAAAATGCAGTTCACAAATATTTTCTACGAGTACTATTTTTTGTCCTACTTCTGAAAATTTTAGGAATTCACAAAAGCGGTATAGCTTCAATAGTGCACCCATGGACATATCCCATGGGTGCACTTTTAGACTTACTTTAATAATTGGTTCCCTAATTTGGTCTGGCGTTGACCAGGATGTTTTGCGTTTATTAAAATGTTATCACTCTCTCTCTGTATCGGCTGGCTTCACTGTGAGTGACAGCATTCTGCTCTTTCACAAGGAGCATATCGGCACACAGTAGTTTTGCTCAATGCCAGTAACTACTGTGGCAGAATATGCTCCTGGAGACCAAAAACTATTGTTGCTTTTGCCAATGTTTGTTATAAAGGTGAGTGCCCGGCAGTTCTCACACCAATAAGATTTTACACAAAACATGGCAAAACAATTCGCACATTGATAATACTGGCTTTGCCGATGC
Source organism: Lissotriton vulgaris (assembly GCF_964263255.1). Classification (NCBI taxonomy): domain Eukaryota; kingdom Metazoa; phylum Chordata; class Amphibia; order Caudata; family Salamandridae; genus Lissotriton; species Lissotriton vulgaris. Next base: position 159,815,876 of record NC_141685.1, read on the forward strand.
AGGTTTATTTTAGTTTCCCATAATCTTACTGAAACTGGTTACACTGATTTTCCATAATGAATTGTATTGGGAAATACTAGCGTGCGTCAACACGTTACTAAACGATGCTGCAAATATTTTTTATCTGAAATGTTACAGTAGTTTAGCAAATTTATTTCTTTTTGCTTTCATTTATTTATGAACATTTTATTTTGAAAGCAAAGACTCATCAATCTTGCTTTCAATTTTCTGCAAATATTTGCATCAAATAAGAGAGCATTGTGGGGGCATTATACGTAGCCTCATATTGCTAAGCTTTGAAAACGTGTGTACACGTTTCTATAGTGGAACCACGGTCAGTAGTACAGTCGGAGCTTACAACAATTACTCTCACCCTAATAATAAATGCTTTCAATTAATGAACCATAATTACAAGCTTGAACAGCTTGGACAAAAATATTACCTTAACTGCAGACAGTGCCCTTTCCTGATCCATAATGTGGTACTGTAAACTGGCAGCCAAGGGGTTTGTGCTGCAGGGGGTTAAGCCTACTTGTCCCAAGGACAAAATACAAATGAAAACGTGTTGCCCTTGGCCTCAAACAATATGTCCTGGGCGTCGGCCTATAGGAATTCCACTTACCTATTAGACACAACAATCCTACCAGTGACCTGACTAAATAACTCTTCCACACCACTATTAGATATCTTAGGTCCACCTAACTACAACATCATTAGACTGAACCACACACTAAAACCAAGTTGGGGGCGTGCGGGTTGCATGCGTCCACAGATCAAACTATTCCAAATGGAGAAGATATCCTCCTGTGAATATATGGGAAGTCCACATGGGTTAGGGGGATTTATTCCCTGACCAAATTATATATTGTCTACCACCCTCCTGGAGACAAGCAGACCCTCATGAGCAATTAACAATCGCAGCGCAGACCATACGACACCCGAACACAATCTTTCTAGGCGACTTCAACCTAAATTGCAATTAAATTGAGGACCCGCATGTGACTCCACTAAATCTTTTTTCAAAGACCATAATCTGGTGCAATCATGCAATCGGGGGAGAGGAGTTGGCCTAATGGCTAGGGCGGTCGACCTTGAATCTGGGGAACTGGGTTTGAGTCACTGCAATGACTCTGAACATACTGTGATTCTGGGCAAATCACTTAATCTCCCTGTGCCTAATAAAAATGAAAAAAAAAAAGTGTCCTCATGTAATGCAACTGGTGCTTTGTAAAGTGCTTTGATACCCGATCCGGGTCTAGTTTGCGATATATAAAACGGTGTAAAAAAATAAAAAACATGCACAGGTCGAACACACAGCAAAGGAACATCACTAACCCATATATCCATGGCAGAAGCACTATGTATAGACTCCATAACGGCATGCGATTAGTCAGATCATCACAGCATCTTATTCCACATCTCAGCTCCTGAAGCAAAGGCAACGAGATAAGAGGTTAGACTTAGACTGTGGGTCAGGGATACTAGAAATAAGAATAGAGATGACCTGTATGATCTATGCCAAAGAAAACTTCAACCCCAGGAAAGCATTTCCGATGTTCACAAACTCATGGAACACTACAACAGAAGTATGAATGACAAAATGGAGCCGGTAGAAACAACAAAAAAGGACCAAAAACAAATGAACACAACCGTGGTAGAACGGTCACCAAAATGAAGAAAGAAGCAGACTCAGATTTGGAGAGAGACGATGGAGGCTAGCACCCTCCCCACACCTACAACAGCTCAAGACTCTGAGAAATTCATATAAAAATGTATATTTATTTATTTTTATTTATAGTTTTGTATTGCGCGAACATGACCCTAGTGGGTATTAGAACACTTTACATGACGATAGGTAGGGTATCAATTGGACTGGTAAAATAGACATGAGTGAATGACAAACAGCAATGAAAGATTAAAAAGCTTGATATTAATATTAGTCAGCAATAAGATGGCCAAGCATCATAAACAGTAGTTAGTAAGGTTACATTTTAATAGCCATAAATATATTGTCTTAGGGTAAAAAACTAGTCTGCAGAATAGATTTTGCTTCTTTTTTGAAGGAGGTGGTAGAAGAGATTAGACAAATTTCTGGTGGTAGAGAATTCCATATCAGGTGCGACAAAGGAAAACGTGCTGGCACCCGTTTTCTTTTTATGGGTTCATTTGGGTTTCAGAAGCAGGGTGTGCGCACTTCGCAAAGGTCTGCAGCCCCCTATTGGTTTAGCTTTTGGGCCTGATATCTGGAGGTATTGATGTGTAGCACTTTATAAGTCATGCAGGCAATTACTTGTTGAATTCTTGCTTTGTACAGTAGCCAATTCAGGGATTTTAGGGCTTAGACTGTGTGGAAATTTGGCAGAGATCGCTGTTAGCATTGAGCTGAATGAGTGCGTTACCATGTGTGTAAACGCATCCTTGTGACTGGGCACACCATTAGGTTCGTCATAGACACGACAGACTCCTTTGTAGTTTCAAAATTGACGTGCTTTTATTTTAGATTCAAATTTTTCATCAATGTTCACGTGTTTTTATTTTATGAGCTCATTTTATCCATATTAATGCATATGATTCAGTTGAGTTGAGACTGTGGTATTTCACACAAAACAAATGCTCCAATGCATTTCGGGCTGGAACAGCCCTTTCTCAAGGAGCGCTGAAAACATAATAATAAACGTCTTTAAAATGTGGAACTGACTCAAAAGCATATATAATCACACATTACATTATTTTCCATTGGTGTAAACCCACTGATAAACATGCTAACCTGGTCACCTGATGGCCTGTAAAAGAATACCTTATAGACCGTGGGGGCTATTTTTGAATGTGACGGTTTTTAGAGACTAAATGAAAGTTGGGTCAGGAGAGGGTGTGTTTAAAAACTTACGCCAAAGTTGCTGGTCTGTTTGGTGAAAACCTGCACACTAAAAAACAAGTGGGAGGTATTGTAAATGTACGTTTCGAACCAAGCAGTGAAACAGCATTCCAATACCCGTCGGGGCCACGACTTACTTGTGGGATTTTTGAACGCGTGCGTAGCGCTTCAGGTTCAGCTCCGTCAGCTGTTGTGGTAACAGGGGTCTGAAGCGGAGTTTCTGCGGAGTGAAAAATAAAGTTTCAATTGGCGTAGTGAAACGGAGCCATGTGACAGAGTCATGTGGCTCGGTGTTGAAACATATTAAAAGGACTAAGAGTGAAATTACGTTCAGATGGCCATATTGGAGTGGGGAGGTGGAAACCGATATGTGCAGAATAAAACCCAGAAGGTGTGGTAGGTGTGGGAGGTTATGGATAAAGTGGAAACTGATATTTATTAGGTACATGGCTAAGGTTAGCAAGAAGTGCATCAAAACATACGTATGAATTTATCCATAAACAGTCATGACACTCAAGCTGTTGCTGCCGGGGGGCAATGTGTGGAGAAAGGTACCACGCAGGGTACTACAGAAAGGCACTTAGTTCAATTCGGTCATTCAGACCATGCGGCTTCATCGCCTGAAGTCTGTAGATCCAGGCCGTTTCTCGTTGGAGGAGGAGTTTGTTATTGTCTTTACCTTCTTTTTTGCAAATAGTCTCAAGGACCATGTATTTTAGTTGGGCCACATTGTGGTTGAAGTCATTAAAGTGAATTGCAACACTGGATTTCTGATTCTTAGTTCGAATGTTTGATTTGTGTTCGTTAAGACGAACTTTGATTTTTCTGGTAGTTTTTCCCACGTAGATCATGCCACATGGGCATTTGAGAAGGTAAATAAGATTGGAGGAGTCACACGTGGCATCCACATTAAGATTAATTTTGAAACCCCTCATCGGATGGTTGTTACTATTTCCAAGGATGACGTTGTTGCAGCTGTTGCAATTGTGGCACGGACGTGTGCCAGTGTGTGACACCTGTTTACTTGGTGGTTTAGATAGAAGTTCTTTGAGGTTTTCCGTCCTCATGTAAGCGAAGATTGGAGGTTCTTTGAAAAGATTCCCAAAATCAGGCTCAGACGACAGAATGCGCCAATGTTTCAAGATGATACTTTTAAAGGTTTTGCTGGCAGTAGAGTATCTTGATACTAATACCGTTCTTTTATTATCTTTTTTAGTGGTGGATCCTCTGAGGGCTTCCTCTCGTGTGATGTTGGATACTTTTGTGATTGCCTCATTGAGGGTTTCTTGTGGATACCCTCTACTTTGAAACCTTTTGGCCATTAGCGTCATTTGACTGATGCATGCATCTGGATTTGATACGATTCGTTTTACTCTTAGCATTTGACTGAATGGTAAATGTCTTTTCAGAGAATCCTGGTGAAAACTAGTGTGATGAAGGGTATTATTGCGATCAGTTGCTTTCCGGAAGAGATCGGTTTCTAGTCCTGTTTCTGTGAGTTTTACCATGACGTCGAGGAATGTGATTTCTTTATCGTTGATATTCCATGTTAATGTGATGCGGTTTTCTTTGGTGTTTAGGGCATTTAAGGCCTTCTCTAAGGTATGTCGAGTGTTCTTCCAGATAAAGAAAAGATCATCTATGTAGCGAACATATAGTAGAAGGTTGTCGGTCTAGTTGGTGTCGGTGTATATGTATCTTGACTCGAATTCACCCATGTATAGATTCGCGTAGGTCGGTGCTGCACAATTGCCCATTGACATGCCGGACATCTGTAGGTACCACTGTTGATCATGTACAAAGTAGCTGTGATAGAGTGTATATATCATCAATTCCATGAGGAAAGTTTGAAGAGATTCCGTGATGTCGCTGTTCAATAAAACGTTTTCAATAGCTTCGATACCACCGCCATGGGGAATGGAGGTGTAGAGGCTTTTGACATCTGCAGTGCAAAGGATCAGTTGTTCGTTGTTGGTGGTGATGGTTTCAGAAAGTTTTTTTAGAAATTCTGTGGTATCTTTAATGTAACTTTTGAGCTTAATTACAGATGGTTGTAAATACCGGTCGAGGTATTTACCAATTGGTTCATGAAGGGACCCTCTCGTGGATACGATGGGTCGGAATGGGGGGTTCGTTAGGTTTTTGTGGATCTTCGGCAGCATGGTTATTGTTGGGCTTCTGGGATGTTCAACTATCAAGTATTTTTTTGTGCGATCATCAATGATGCCATCTTCATGCGCTTTGGTGACTAATTCTGTGAGTTCCATTTTGTATTGAAGGGTAGAATTGCCTCTGAGGGGCATGTATGTTTCAAGATCGGAGATATGTTCCTTGATTTTTTCTTCATACATGCTGGTGTTGAGGATGACAAGGGCACCCCCTTTGTCAGCTTTAAGGCATTTTATGGTGCTGCTGCCTGCAATTTCCTTTAAGGTGTCTTTGTCTTTCCTGGTGATGTTTTGTTGGTTTTTTTTTTCGAAGTTCATTTTGGAGATATCTTGTCTTACGAGAGTTTCAAAAGTGTCTATACTTTTATGGGTACAAGGAGGCATATAGGTACTAGGCGGACGTAGGCCCCGCAATTGATCCGTTTTAGTGACAGTGGCTGGTGGTATGATGCGTTCGAAAAAATGTCTCAAGCGTAATTTCCGAGTCTGTAGTACCCTGCGTGGTACCTTTCTCCACACATTGCCCCCTGGCAGCATCAGCTTGAGTGTCATGGATAAATTCATACGTATGTTTTGATGCACTTCTTGCTAACCTTAGCCATGTACCCAATAAATATCAGTTTCCACTTTATCCATAACCTCCCACACCTACCACCCCTTCTGGGTTTTATGCTGCACATATCGGTTTCCACCTCCCCACTCCAATATGGCCATCTGAACGTAATTTCACTCTTAGTCCTTTTACTATGTTTCAACACCGAGCCACATGACTCTGTCACATGGCTCCGTTTCACTACGCCAATTGAAACTTTATTTTTCACTCCGCGGAAACTCCGCTTCAGACCCCTGTTACCACAACAGCTGACGGAGCTCAACCTGAAGCGCTACGCACGCGTTCAAAAATCCCACAAGTAAGTCGGGGCCCCGACGGGTATTGGAATGCTGTTTCACCGCTTGGTTCGAAACGTACATTTACAATACCTCCCACTTGTTTTTTTCCGCGCAGGTTTTAACCAAACAGACCAGCAACTTTGGCGTAAGTTTTTAAACACACCCTCTCCTGACCCAACTTTCATTTAGTCTCTAAAAACCGTCACATTCAAAAATAGCCCCCACGGTCTATAAGGTATTCTTTTACACGCCATCAGGTGACCAGGTTAGCATGTTTATCAGTGGGTTTACACCAATGGAAAATAATGTAATGTGTGATTATATATGCTTTTGAGTCAGTTCCACATTTTAAAGGCGTTTATTATTATGTTTTCAGCGCCTCTTGAGAAAGGGCTGTTCCAGCCCGAAATGCATTGGAGCATTTGTTTTGTGTGAAATACCAAAGCATCGACTCAACTGAATCATATGCATTAATATGGATAAAATGAGCTCATAAAATAAAAACATGTGAACATTGATGAAAAATTTGAATCTAAAATAAAAGCACGTCAATTTTGAAACTACAAAGGAGTCTGTTGTGTCTATGACCAACCTAATGGTGTGCCCAGTCACAAGGATGCGTTTACACACATGGTAACGCACTCAACCAGCCACCAATCCACGGCGTATTGGGACGGTTACGCCACTTGTTGGAGCACCCTTAAAATCATTAAAATCTCAAACAACTACTTATCAACTAAGAAAAATCTACACTTTCACACAACTTGCGCTGTGCGCCTTGTCCTCAATTTACAATGTCAGCATTGAGCTGAATCATTCAAATACTAGCCCAGGGCAACCCCGGGCTGCTAGAAGCACAGCTGCTGGGCATAAAGCCTCTATAAATTTAATGGGATTTTAACACATTTATTCGGACTTCAATATTTTCATTTAATTATCAGAGATAGCATATTTATTCGTAAACAGTGGTCATCAAAAATATGTATGCACATGTTTCAAAGGTCATTCATAATCAATGTCAAACAATAGGCACATGAAAATATTAACAAGACATATTTTCAATTCCTGTAAAATGGTGTTAACAGTTCATCAATGCTTAGTGTTCAAAAAAATAACCAACATCCCAATGCATTTCGGGTTACATGAAGAACCCTTCTTCAGGGGATAAATTATGTAGTCAAAAGTTCAATCTTCCTTGAATGATTAGTCTCTCAAAGTGCAAATTCGACAGGATCTACAAGACAACAACATACCAAACTATATTGAGTTTTTTCATATGTACAATTGTTTATCACAAAAGAACGTTCTGGAGTAAACACTGAGGGGAAAGAGCCAAAGTACACGCCACCAAGAGTTGACACCCGTGTCTTACAAAATGATCAAACAGTGTGAAATACAAAAATTGCGAGCCGACTCATTAATAGAGTGTAATGAAATCAAACGTGCTGCACTCTCAAAAGTGAGAAACAGGATACAAAAAGTGACGTCTAAAAAATCATGCTGGTGACAATTTCACAGAGTAAATTCCAGTACTCTATTGTCTGCCCTTAAGTAGCAAAACTCAACTTCAATGTAAAAGAATACATACACTCGTCTGAACAGCCTCTCGTGTATCCAGTAGCTTATCCAACGTAAATAGCCCTTTCTTTGCCAAAACCTAAACAACAAGTTTGTGAGAGCCTATTATAATTACGGTGCAATGTGTTATAAATGTCAGCAAGAGTCTAACTTTGGAACAAGTCTTACCGCCAACTTCAAGATGGGTTAACGCGCTGCTCAAAAGTGGTCGCCCAGCAACGATCTGTATGTTAAGAAAAACTCGTGGTGAGTTTTAGGCTGTGAGACTGCCGTCCTTCCCAAAAGTAACTGCTAATATTTTGTAAATGAACTGACCTGCCGCCTCCTGCAACGGCGTCCTGAATGAATCTACCGGTGCGAGTCCGCCCTACCGATCACGTGGTGCGGAACTCGTCCGATGGTTACTGCCTTAGTCGACACAAAGAAGGGACTGTAATCACGCAACTTTGATTTTCCTCTCTAGTCATGGCGGTTGTAGTGCGCCTACAGCCTTAACGCTGTCAAGAGTAAGTGCGTCTGTATTATAGATCATAAGAAAACTTGTTCAAAATGTACTATAAAAGCCTCTAATTCTTAATTGCAGTATCCCAAGTTAAATAAAAGGAATAGTAATGAAATACACTCATATATAAAATTGTGCACGGATATGTGTTGAGACAAACTCAGAAGCCACCTATGTCATAATGTCATAGACTCTTACTGTGTTCCTACGCTAAATGAAAGGGTGTCTGAGGTGAAAAAGGTAAAAGAGAATACAGACTATTACATAACACAATTAGATGATTTATAAGAGGCTGATAAAAAAGGGTAAGATGAGAAAAGAAAAGAAAAAGTGAGTGCCAAGACTCAGTGTTCCCCCTTACAATCTGAAATACGTCATCATGTGAAATTCAGAGAAAGCACAAAAGTTCATAATGATCATTTAAACCATTTGGATTAATAGTTCCTAAGAATTTTATCCAATGTGTTTCCCTTCTTGGCACTCACTTTTTGCACAATTTTATATATGAGTGTATTTCATTACTATTCCTTTTATTTAACTTGGGGTACTGCAATTAAGAATTAGAGGCTTTTATAGTACATTTTGAACAAGTTTTCTTATGATCTATAATACAGACGCACTTACTCTTGACAGCGTTAAGGCTGTAGGCGCACTACAACCGCCATGACTAGAGAGGAAAATCAAAGTTGCGTGATTACAGTCCCTTCTTTGTGTCGACTAAGGCAGTAACCATCGGACGAGTTCCGCACCACGTGATCGGTAGGGCGGACTCGCACCGGTAGATTCATTCAGGACGCCGTTGCAGGAGGCGGCAGGTCAGTTCATTTACAAAATATTAGCAGTTACTTTTGGGAAGGACGGCAGTCTCACAGCCTAAAACTCACCACGAGTTTTTCTTAACATACAGATCGTTGCTGGGCGACCACTTTTGAGCAGCGCGTTAACCCGTCTTGAAGTTGGCGGTAAGACTTGTTCCAAAGTTAGACTCTTGCTGACATTTATAACACATTGCACCGTAATTATAATAGGCTCTCACAAACTTGTTGTTTAGGTTTTGGCAAAGAAAGGGCTATTTACGTTGGATAAGCTACTGGATACACGAGAGGCTGTTCAGACGAGTGTATGTATTCTTTTACATTGAAGTTGAGTTTTGCTACTTAAGGGCAGACAATAGAGTACTGGAATTTACTCTGTGAAATTGTCACCAGCATGATTTTTTAGACGTCACTTTTTGTATCCTGTTTCTCACTTTTGAGAGTGCAGCACGTTTGATTTCATTACACTCTATTAATGAGTCGGCTCGCAATTTTTGTATTTCACACTGTTTGATCATTTTGTAAGACACGGGTGTCAACTCTTGGTGGCGTGTACTTTGGCTCTTTCCCCTCAGTGTTTACTCCAGAACGTTCTTTTGTGATAAACAATTGTACATATGAAAAAACTCAATATAGTTTGGTATGTTGTTGTCTTGTAGATCCTGTCGAATTTGCACTTTGAGAGACTAATCATTCAAGGAAGATTGAACTTTTGACTACATAATTTATCCCCTGAAGAAGGGTTCTTCATGTAACCCGAAATGCATTGGGATGTTGGTTATTTTTTTGAACACTAAGCATTGATGAACTGTTAACACCATTTTACAGGAATTGAAAATATGTCTTGTTAATATTTTCATGTGCCTATTGTTTGACATTGATTATGAATGACCTTTGAAACATGTGCATACATATTTTTGATGACCACTGTTTACGAATAAATATGCTATCTCTGATAATTAAATGAAAATATTGAAGTCCGAATAAATGTGTTAAAATCCCATTAAATTTATAGAGGCTTTATGCCCAGCAGCTGTGCTTCTAGCAGCCCGGGGTTGCCCTGGGCTAGTATTTGAATGATTGTTATTTAGGAGGGAGTTAGGCACACAACCCTCATACTAGTAAGCACGCTAAGATTTCTTCAGAATCCACACAATCTATCTCCACAATTGATTACTGGTGTGCAGATCCACCCCACACAAGGAGCATTGAGCTGAAGCCATCTTGTTTCCGGCAGTCATCTTGTCTGACCATGTGCTCACCATGTGCTCTTTCCTTCTTCGCTGTTGCTTGCCCTTATGCTTTGCTCAAGACCTGGCTATACTTAACCCTTGTTACTCTGCACATGCTCAGAAGAGTCTGTAGCTGCCCATGTGCCTGCTCTAGTCTGTTACTGTCAGGCTGTTTTAACTGAGATCAGCAACTTATTGCCCTCCTTCCTTGTTGACTGGCCATTCTCTGTATGACCATCTATGTATGTAACTCTTCCAATGTGAACTTGCACCGCCTCCTTTTGAGCTCCTGTGTGGGTATAAAAGACCCATGGTTCTTCTACTCCTTGTGCTACTTCATACACTGCTGAAGGGTGTTGTGTGAATGTAGTTCCACCTCATGAGGTTTAATAAATTGTTTACTTGACATTTTAGTTTCTGTGTCAACTTCTATTTGCTGGTCTGAGGACTTGTGTGCAGAGAAGGATGAACCCCTAGCACTGGTAAGCCTTGCTGAGGTCTAATTCTACAAATTGACTCCCACCCGTATGGCTCATCGGCGACTCGGATACCCAATGGAGTGGTCTTGACGGAGGAATGGAATCTCGCTGCGGATGATCACTGCTGAGGAGGCCCGTGGCTTGGCAGTCACAGAGTTTTTCTACTTTTCCCGACCTGCCCCTCCAGGTGGTGCCGGTCCTCGACTGAGATCCCTTCTAGTGTTTGCCGTGCAGAGACCATTTGGTCGATTCAGAACTTGGCACTACGAATCTGGAGACTCTTGCTTGGTACGATCATTTGATGCGACACTTCTAGTATGTTTAGCCAAAATCTTGGAACTTGCTTGGATATATATGAATTGCAATTTATATAGACTGGTAATGAGGAGATTTTTCTCTAACTTTTTAAAAACTTGAACGGCACACATTGAGTAAGTGCCACTTGGCGAATAATATTGTATATGCTGCAATATTCTTGGCATGCCTATTCTTAGCACACTTCGCAGAATGTGTTGCTTTCTTGGAGGTACCAAATGGAACTAGAACAGAATCAGCCCCCACTCCCCCCCAGTGGACACAAAATAGGGACATGTATATTGAAAATTGTATTTCTTCTATAATGTACAGAACACTATGGAATAAATATACCAGTAAGGATCTTGAGTTGCAATGGCCTATAAATGGGTCATTTGATCTTAGAAAAATTCAGTATATGGAACAATGTATGTTTAAGCACCAAAGTAGACAAGATATGTTTGACTGTGTACAAATGTGGGAGAAAGATGTATGTGAACGAGTGAGAAAAGAGCAAGCTTTGGTAGAAAAGGAACAACACAAAAATATCCATGCGAAAGCGCTGGAGCTGAAAAATAGAGAAATTAAGAAGATAAAAGAGAGAGAGGATAGGGAGCGTTGTTTACAGTTAAATGGCCAATACCCTGTCCGGTGCCCCCTTTACCCTCTACTTAATAAACCACAGGACGATTCCATTTTGTTAGATCGTTTCCCTCCTCCATATACTTTTTCCTCGGACCCCAAGGTTGATTCTGATGCTGATATTTTTCCTTCAGATCAGGATCAGTCAGGATCAGATGCTCAATGTCAGACTCGCGGTTTTCTGACTGCCGATTGTGCTGCCACTCTTAGATCTGTTGCTCGCAAAGCAGCCCGTGTTAACACTCCTGCTTCAGATCTAATAGCCGATGTACAACAATGGCTGGGTAGAGAGCAGTTATATTTTGTAGAGATGTTTACCACAGAAGTAATTGAAAGGTTTAGAAAGCATTCCACAGAATTAGAGCCTGTTGATATCGCAGATGATTATAAACAATTGAGTGACGGTCTTTTTCTCCCTCCCCAGGTGGGTGACTTAATTTGATGCGTGGTTAAACTACGAACTGATGCATTCCATTTGCGAGAGGAGAAAAAGGCAGCTGCTGCAGCTGAACAAACATTTCACACCACTATGCCGCAGGATGACACTCCAGGGACAGATAAGGATATTGTAGTTCATGGGAAACCCATGCGGGAAGCTGCACCTTTGTATGTCCCTCCTAGGGGAACGAGAACAGATGATAATAAAGATTCCACTGATGCGAAGGGTTATTTTACTTATAATTGGGTCTATACTCCTTGGAGAAGAGCGGATGTCATGGCTCTTAAAGCTTCTTTGCCTGACCCACGGAAAAATCCGAACGCTTTCTATGAAGAAGTTGAAGGAGCCATTATTCTTGTACCATGACTTTATCTGATATTGAAATGTTTTTGGGGCTTATTCTAACCCTTGATATGTGGAGGTCTATTCGTAAAGTTGATGATCATCCAACTTTTGGAGATGTTTGGAAGGTACTAGAGAGGATAGATCCAGAAAGGGAACCCACACAGAAACCACAACAAGAAATGTAATGTTAGACCTTCCAAGGCTATACTAGTTAAATTGAAAACTCTCATGCCTCCTAAAAAGATAGATTGGACTGTGTTAACATCCTCCAAGCAAAAGGCAGATGAATCGGTCTCTGACTTCTTTACATGTTTTGAGGAGGTATTCCACGACTTTAGTGGCCAGTCATTGACAGATGACACGGGCAAGCATCGGTTTGTCGATAAATTTGTTGCTAACATGTTGCCAGGAATGGCTAGTCGCCTAAAGGCCAGCGAAAGTTTATGCACCACGTCTTCCCCAGTCTCTCTTTTGACTACGGCTCAGTATTATGAACGTCAGGAATTGGAAGCTAAGGGCAATGAGGATAAAAACATTTACTGTGATTGGATTTGAAGAATTCTTTCTTCTCCAACCCTATTAATCCTGACAGCCGATACTTGTTTGGTTTCACTTTGAATAATCGAGCCTTGAGATTATGTAGAGTTTCCCAAGGGTATAAAGAGAGTCTTAGTATTTACAGCCAAGCATTGAAAAGACAGCTTGATTCTTTCCCTGTGCCAACTGGGGTGGCTCTTATATAATATGTTGATGATATCTTGTTGGCAGTTGATATGCCTGAACATTGTGAAGAAGGAACACAGTCATTGCTTTCATTTCTTGCATCTCACCATCACAAAGTTTCTTGGAAGAAATATCAGTATTGTAGACAGAAGGCTACCCATTTAGGTCACCTCCTGTCTAAGGAGGGACGTGCACTTACATCAGACCGCATTCAAGATATTTTAGACACGCCTGTGCCCCGTACTCAGAAAGATGTTCGTGCATTCATTGGTCTTACTTCTTTTTGTAGGCAATGGATACCAAGCTTCTCACACACTGTTAAACCTCTGTTGACTCTTCTGACTAAAGACATTCCAATGCCCCTTCCATGGACGACTGAATGCCAGAATACTTTCCACCAGTTGCGTCAACCTCTTTGTTCTGCACCAGTATTAGGCACTCCAGATTACACTAAGGCTTTTACACTCTATGTACACGAGAGAGATGGTTGTCCACTTTCAGTTTTAGTACAGACACACGTTGACAAGCAGCATCCTTGTGCATATTTTTCAGCGGTTCTCGATCCAGTTGCTCGTGCATTGCCTGAGCTTCCGTTCTGTCGCAGCGGCAGCTGTGATCATACGTCAGAGTGAAGGGATAGTCTTGTCACATAGACTGTTTGAGTTAGTAGCCCATGCGGTTGATGCTCTTTTGAACCAAACCAAAACACAGCATTTAACTAGTGCTAGGTTGACAGGATATAAATTGACACTTTTGGCTCCTCACATCACTCTGAAAAAATGTTCAACCTTGAATCCAGCCACTCTGTTGCCATAGCCAGCGACTCAGTCCCAGTCACAAGAACCGCATGATTGTATATTTCTTACTGAGGAACAGACAAAGGGTCGTGTTGACTTGCAAGATACGGGCCTCTCAAATGTGTTTGGGGAACTGTGGGTTGATGGGTCCTGTTTGAAATAACCAGATGGCACAACATCAGCTGTATAAGCAAACACAACACTTCTGACAGTAGTTTGGGCAGCTCGTATCCCACAGAATTGAGCTCAGGCAGCTGAGCTAATAGCATTGACAAGAGCGTGTGAACTTAGTACTGACTTGTCTGTGAACATCTATGCGGATAGCCGCTATGCTTTTAGAGTGGCTCACGATTTTGGGTTGCTCTGGAAGGAAAGAGGTTCTCTTATATGCCATGGGATGCAAATAATGCATGGAGAATTGGTACACAATCTTCTGACTGCCTTGACATACCCAAAGAAAATAGCGATTGTTAAGTGTAGCGCACACAAGAAAGTGACTGATAACAATCTGACAAGGTAATGCCTTCGCAGATCACACAGCCCGTGAGACTGCAATGCAGCGAAGCACCACATCTATGTTCGTAGTGAAGTCACAGGCTGAACGTTGGCATGATGCCAGGCAAGAAGTACTAGGCATGCAGGGATCTGCTTCTGCAGAAGAACTTGAGCAATAGTCTAAGGAGGGAACATTGGATGATGAGGGCTGTTGGAGAAATAAAGACATGACCAAGTGGAAACTGCCCACAGCCTATGATTCATATGGCACATGGGCCGGCACATGTTGGAGCCTCCTCGATAACGAAGTTGCTAATACAAGTTTGGGAGCATCCAGAAATTGCCGGCACAGCTAAAAAGATGGTGCAGTCCTGCTTGATTTGTCTAGTACAATCCTGGAAAAGGGACACAAACTCCTACAGGAGGGTTTGCTACACCAACTGCACCTCTTGCAGTTTTGCAAATGGATTATATCCAGCTTGAACGTTGCAACAATCTAAAATATGTTCTAGTAGTGGTATGTGCCTTCAGTAAGTGGATATAGGCGTACCCTATGAAAGATAATACAGCTCTTACTACAGCAAAGGTACTTCTAAAGGAATTCTTCCACAGATTTGGTGTTTGCAAACTTTTGTTGAGTGACAACGGACCCCATTTTATTGGGCAAGTTATTGAGTATGTCCTGACAGAAATAGGGATTAAGCAAAAGTTTCATACTGCCATCCGCCCACAATCAACAGGGCTAATGGAACGGTACAATGCTAATCTGAAGCTTAAGCTAGCTAAGATCCAAGCTTCCACATCCTTGAAATGTCCTGACGCACTACCCTTGGCATTGTTGTCCAACTACCTTTGGCATTGTTGTCCATTAGATCAGTGCCACATTTACGATCTGGTCTTGCACAATATGAGGTGGTATTTGGAAGGCCTATGAATATTTAGGTGATTCCTAAGCCACGCCCCATACATGATGTACCTTGTGTCTTGATGAGTGACTATCTGTCACAGTTGACTGACAGTTTGATTTCTAGTCATTAATAGGTTCGAGAAGCTCTTCCTCCAGACAGGTCGGAAGGTGAAGGCCACAATCTACGGCCCGGCGATCATGTGATGAACCGGTCCTTCCAGGAATCGAGCAGTTTGGAACCTAGGTGGCGCAGCCCACAGCAAGTCCTCCTGGCGACGAGAACTGCATTCCGAGTGACCAACAGGAGGAACTGGGTGCATTCTACCCACTGCAAGAAGGTGCAGTCTATCCTGATGGAACCTGCTGCCCTAATCGGCCATTGAGCTATCCTGGACACAGATAGAGGCCAAGCCATATCACTTGAAGACCCTGAGGAAGTCTTCCCGGACCATACAATTCCTGGGGCATCTCAATATCAACTGCGGCCCCGGAAAGAAACTTCATTGTTGAAAAAGACTGGTTGAACAACAGTCCTGAGTTAGTGAGAAACTGAGATGAAGAGGGGGGGGGGGGATCTTTTGCGTAGTGACACCAATCTTAACCCTCAGTGAAAAAACCAACGGCTGCCCAGGATATTAGAGCTACAACTGCTTTGTTATTTCAACAAGACGAATATGCCTATGGAGAAGACATCAACTGCTGTGTGGATTTGTGACGGGAGGATTATGTGTATTGTTGGGTTCACTGTTACTGTGATCACTCGGAAAGTGATAACTTGGGTTGTAGAGGAAGTGGCTCCTGCTCGACGAATGCTGTCTGCTACTACTTCAGCACCCATTGAACACCACTATTTCACTCTCCCTTATAGTGAGCAGAAGCATAGACAGTCTTATCTGAACAACACGTTCATCCAGATGTTGCACCACACGCACAATGCTACGAACAATACTAACTGCTCAGTGTTTGGAATTATGCCAGCTCATCAAAACAAGCATTTGCAATGCAATAAGTCTTGCATTATAAACGTTTGAGCTGTTGGCATTGCTAATAATAATGCAGCATTAGCAGCTCAAAGATTCAGTAATGTGAGACCTATTGTATTGCAATTTTATTTATATAGCATGAACTTGAGTGAAAGGTGTATATTTATGTTGGATTGAGTACAGTGTAATTATGTGTTGTGTTATGTGGCACAGAATGGTATTGGGTGGAGTGTACTTATCTTGCATTAAGTAGAGTAATTATGTGATGTGCAATTATGTAGTACTGAGTGGTATGTGGTGAGTATTTATGTTGTATTGAATACAGTATAATTATGTGGTACTGAGTGAAATTATGTTGAGTGTAGTTATGTACTCTACTCAATGCAACATAAATACACCCCTCATACCACTCAGTACCATACAATTACAAACCACATATTTACACACTAATCAATGCAACATAAATACTCTCCACGTCATAACACTCAATAACCAATCATTACACAACAAATATTTACAACACATATTTACACTCTACTCAATACAACATAACTACACTCAACATAATACCACTCAGTACCACATATGCTTGTTTCAAGGGTTGTGGTCAGTTTCAGATATTGTACTGCAGTTAGTTTCATGTACTGTGATCAGTTTCAGGTATTGTGGCTGATTTGAAGACCTGTGGTCGGTTTTATGCTGTGTAGTTAGTTTGAGGCAGTCAGGTGCTAGTGTTATTTTATTATTAGCAATGCCAACTAAGACAGAGACGAAAATAACGAAAAGGCAGAAATAGGCACTAGAAAGATGCTGGTAGAGGGGGCAGTGAGAAGCGGCACCGTATTAAAGGATAATAAGGAAAACAACAAGGGGGTAGCGGTACAATCACTTTTGAGTAAAGAAAATGAGAGAATAAGCAAACCATCTGGCTGCAGAAGAGCTAAGAGAAACATGGGGCGAGCGAGAGAGCACGAGAAACCGGCAGGTGGAAGATCCCCTTTAAAGAGCATAGGAAATAAGAAAGTAAATGACACATCGGGATGAGTAAGAGAAACAGGAGGGATAAGATCACCTTTGAGTAGGGAAAATGAAAGAAGAAGTCAAACATCTGGGTAGGGAGGAAAAACGGCAGTGTGAGTAGGAGAAGCAGCAGAGGGTGAGATTCATAGGTTTGGGAGGGGGCATTATTGGGAGAACCTGGGTAGACACTGGAGACAGGCACCGAGGAGGCTGAATAAATAGGTCAGCAAGTAGCGATATAATTGAAAGAAGGGTAGAAAGCGATACAGAACGATGTACAGAGAGGGACGCCCATAATAAGGGAGGCGAAGGAAAGGTACGGAGTCAGAAAAAGAATGGGAGAGATGCAAGGAGCAGAGAGAAGAAAGGCAATAGAGCGTAGAGGCAGACAGAAAGAGAGAGACAGAAACTAGGAGGGTCATGGGTGAGTGACAGTGAGGTGAGGAGTGATTGCCAGGAGGGACAAGGGTGACTGTCCCTCCTGGCCATGGGGGTGAAGGGCGTGTGCCAGAGAGGTGAGGAGTGAGTGCAAGGGAGATGAGACGTAAGAGTCAGGAGGGTCATGGGTGAGTGCCAGGAAGGGTGAGTGCCGAGAAGGGGAAGTATGAGTGCCATGGGTGAGGGGTAGCTGCCAGGCCAGGGGGTGAAGGGCTAGTGCCACGGAGGTGAATGTTGAGTGCCAGGTCAGGGGGATGAAGGGTGAGTGCCAGGGAGATGATGATTGAGGGCCATGGAGGTGAGATGTAAGAGTCAGGAGGGGCAAAGGTTAGTGCCAGGGAGGGGAAGGGTGAGTGCAAGGGGTGAAGGGTAACTGCCAGGCAAGGGGAATGAAGGGCTTGTGCCATGGAGGTGAAGGGTGAGTGCCAAGGGGGTGAGTAATGAAAACCAGGAGGGACATGGGTGAGTGTCAGGGAGGTGAAGGATATGTGCCAGGGAGGGGAAGTATGAGTACCAGGGGGTTCGAGGGTGAGTGTCAGGGAAGTGACAGTTGAGTGTGATGGAGAGTCAATGCTGAGTGCTAGAGAGGGAGATGGGTCAGTGCCAGGTGTGAGGAGTGACTGCCAGGCCTGAGGGGTGAAGGGTGAGTGCCAGAGAGGTGAGGGGTGAGTGACAGACTGCAAACATTAGTGAGCTGGGGTCTAGAAGGAGGTGCGAAGATCATCACCCGGTGTGTGTCAGGCTGGGACGCACCAGTCCTAGGCCAGACTTGGGTGGATGCAAGAACCTCTGAAAGGCGGGTGCCAAGTCACTCGTAACCTTAGTACAGGAGTGGGGTGCGCAGGAGAGAGTAACATCTTCAAACAAGAAACTATTCAAAATCCTAAAAAAAACTCCACTTTATGATCTTGCAACTTTATGTGGAAAAGAATGAGCAAATGAATGGGCTTACGTAGTAGACTTGCAGCTTGTTACAGCAATTTATTTTGATAATGTTTGCATTGCAAATAAGCCAAAGGTAACACAATTTGAATTAGTAACGAGATTCGCAATGAACTAGCAACAAGTATTAGTTATGCAGCACAATATCCTTGGTGCAACAACTTCAACTGTTTCATGGCTAAACACTTATAAGGTCCCAAAGGCGAGAACTATTGGTTATGCCAATGCTTGTTTATTCAGCACAGCAGATCAAAACGTGTACAGCGTCAGAAACGTTTCGGCTTCAAAAGCCTTTTTCCCAACGCCTGCGCCAGAAAGCCCTTCCTATCTACACTGACACTTCAACGCTGAAAATGGAAAAAGGATTCTATGAATCTCTTGCAGCCATGTTGGAATACTCCAGTTCATACGCATTGAGCATAATTTGCCTATACATTTAAATCCCTTCTCTGCAACTGTAATTGTTGCTGCCTAATGCCCCAGTGGGCCAAATACTGATTGTTACAGATAGTAATCAAAGTAACGACGTGCACCTAAAGGCATAACAATGAAACTCAAATAAGATATTGAATCATTGACACAATTAGAGTCTTACTCAAGTCCTGATTTGAGTACGAATGTAATTATGTCAACCTGTTAAAAATGTCCTAGTTTAAACATAGCATGTAGGGAATTTGCGAGTTTCAGCGCTGTCTTAGATCTAATATGCATACTTCATGTACATAATTATTCAGTATTCTCTATTTTTTTATTCAATTTCTTATTTGAGTTTCATATTTATGCTTTTAGGTGCAAATCGTTACTCTGATTAGACTCTGTGATAATCAGTATTTGGCCCACTGCGGCATTAGCCAGCAGCAATTACAGTTACCGAGTAGGAATTCAATGTATAAGCATACTCTGCACAATACATATGAGTATTCCAACAAGGCCACTACAGATTCATAGAATCCATTTCCATTTTCAGTGTTAAAGTGTTGGTGTAAATAGGAAGTGCTTTTTGTGCGCATGCGTCGTGAAAAGGGCTTTAGAATTTTAAATGCGTCTGTCGCTGCACACTCTTTGAACGGCCGTGCCGAATAAACAACGTACCACTACTTGGAGTGTCGTTCTGTAATTTAACTTCTACAGAAGTCCTTGGTGTGTGTGTGTGTGTGTGTGTGTGTGTATATTTATATGGTCCAGTAGAAGGCTGGGTGCCGAAATACATAGGCTGTACGTCTTTTTGCACTAAGGAAAAAATAAGAAAATAAAGAAAGTTTAAACTGCATCCGAGTCTGCAGCGCTGTGTCTTCTCATTGGAGGTAGCAAGATGGTGTGGATATATATATATTCCAAACACAACTCCTCAGTTTCTGGAAGCCCACACCCCTAGCAGGGCAGCATTGGTGGCGAGAAACTGCAACGCACCATTTATTAAAACAGCGTCCAAGACAGAAAAAAAGCAGTTCACCTGGTTCCAGGAGTTTACAAACATGTGAGATGTGACAAAAAGAGTGAGTGAAAATATAGAAACAGCTCTTTCCTACTGTATTTATTTGTCTGTATTTGTTCATGCATGTGTAAGTACAAATAGATAGGAGTGAGATTGAAATGATGTGGAAAATATGTCTGAAAGAGATAGTGGGGGATAAGAGATGTGGCTTATATACAAAGGAAAAAACTACATTTTCTAAGGATCTAATTACAGATTGTCTAGCGTTAGATCATAGTATGAAAATACCAAAATACCATGGCTGTGTCACATTTCAAAACTTTTGATAAAATGTGAAATAAGCACAGACAACCCCATAAGCATACGAGAATATTGTAAAAGCGACCTGAAATTCAGATATATTACTGCCACAGAACATGATAGGGATAGGACGATTAGGCAAAAACAGACAGTGGCAGCTTACTGTGAACGCCCATACATGAGGGGTACTCAGTTATATCTTCTCTTGGTTCAGAACGTCCAGCACAGATTTTATCTGACCAGGCTAAGGATGAGCACTTTACATTATTTATTTGCCTTTCCAAGAACTGAGAAATGGCACAGAACTCTGCCCCCTTGCCCATGTGATGGTAAAACCTCACAGTCCACTCTGCACTTTATTCTCTTTTGCCCCTTTTATATGGATATTCGAAAAACTGTATTAAAACCACTATTTAAAAAAAATATGCTTTTTAAGTATAAGGATGCGTTTTAATTTTATTTGCAGCTTGGACACTATAAAATTATAAGCTCTGTAATCTGCTTCATACAACAATCAATTAGAAAAAGAAAAGATTATGCACTTTTGGACGCTCTGCTGTATGAAAAAGATGAGTAATACCTTTCATTAATCGCATTCTTTTGCACTGATCGCACTTGCACTTTATTGTATGAACTAGTGGTAGATTGTATTTTTGAAAAATGGATTTGTTATTTTATTGTGTTATTTTCCCCCTGAAGTCTAAATTTGCATATATTTTATCATAATTAATCTTACCTCATGAAATATAGACAGAATGTATTTTCTTTTAGATACATGTGTGTTAGTATGCTTTTATGGTGTTTGCCTTGTTGTCACCGAATACAGCTGTTTTGATTTGAGATAGGAGTTTCCATAAAAGCTAAATGTGTGCTTGTATGTGTGAGAGACAAGTTTGTATGTGTGGGCCACAGAGAGGGGGTAGATAATTGTGCAGTGTGTGTGAGTGTAAGAGAAAAATGTAATGTGTGTGGGTAAAAGAAAGCTTGAGTCAGTTTGTGCATATGTCAATGTGTGAGTGAGACAGAAATACAGAAAAGTGTTGCTGTAGGAGTCTGTGAGAGAATAGAACTTTGTGTGAAAGTGATTCAGAAATGATATATAGGTGTGTGTGAGAGAAAGGAGACAGAAGAATTGGGTAGTGTGTGTGTGTGTATGAGAGAGATAAGAGAACGAAGCTATAGAGTCTGCATAAGGATGGTGTATGTGTATATACGTGAGGCAGAGGGTGTGTGAGAGAGGAAGATTGAGGTTAGTGGGTGTATGAGAGTTTGTGATTCAAGAGAACGAAGCTATAGAGTCTGCATAAGGATGGTGTATGTGTATATACGTGAGGCAGAGGGTGTGTGAGAGGAAGATTGAGGTTAGTGGGTGTATGAGAGTTTGTGATTCTTTGTGAGAAACTGCATGTGTCTGTGAGGTAGAGTGTGCTTTTGTCAGAAACCAAATATATTATGTGTGTGTAAGACGGTAGTCAAGTGGAGGAGTGTGTGTGAAAGTGAAAGAATGTATGAGAGCAAGAGACTTAGCTTGAGGCAGTACATATGTGTGTGCGTGTATTTGTGTGTAAGGGCAGAGGTAGTTGGTGTGTGCTTGCAAGATAGAAAGAATGCATGTGAGGCAGGTGGTGTGTGAAAGAGAAAAGAGCGAGCATAGAGAGTAGTGCATCTTTATGTACAAGATAGTGAGAAAGACATGTGAAGGGTGCGTTTGTGAGAGGAACATAAGGTAGTGTGTGTGTGTGTGTATGAGAGACAAAATAATGTGGGTGTACCTTAGCATAAGAGTGTTTGTGAGAGATGGTGAGAGCACATGTGTGATAGAGAGTAAGATTTATATGTCTGTGAAAGACAGTGAGCGTGTATTTATGTAAGAGGGAAATTGTGCCAGGGAGACAAAATAGTGAGTCAGTAAGAGGTAGAGTGTGGATCTGTCAGAGTCAAAGAGGGTGTGTGTGAGTGAAAGATATGGTAGACTGTGTGAGACATTGGGATGTGTGTGAGAAGGAACGTGTGTGTGTGTGTGTGTATGTGTGTCTCAAAATAATGTGGGTGTACCTTAGCATCCAAGTGTATGTTTGTGAGAGATGGTGAGAACAGGTGTGAGAGAGGAAGATTTGTATGTCTGTGAAAGACAGTGTGTATTTATGTGTGAGGGAAATTGTGTCAGGGAGACAAAATAGTGTAAAATGTAGAGTGTGGGTCTGTGAGAGTTAAAGAGGGTGTGTGGAAGTGAAAGATATGGTAGAATGAGTGTGAGATTGGGATGTATGTGAGAAGGAACATGTGTGTGTGTGTGAGCAAAAGAGAGTTAGGGGGTCTGTGTCAGTGGGGTACAAAAATAACCTGTGCGTTTTTAAAAAAGCGATTGGAGAACGATGTGTCATGTGTGCAGGCGTGTTAAAAAGGGACATAGAAAGGAGGAAGAGCATGTGTGTATATGTGTGTGTGCGAGCAGCGGGGTGGGGCTTTTGGGGGTGTAGACCATGACATTAAGTTTATATGCAATACATGTGTTCAGTCTAGAACTACAGTTCCTGATTTATGCTAGTAATGTGCTGTGATCTGGGCAGACGTGCTAAGTTTCGATGCCCGCTCTCCCCTCTGAAGGTACCGATACATACTTATGAGAGAGGAGGGTGTTTGCGTGTGAGAGGGAGAGGGGGGGGGTAGGTTTCAAATTAGGTTTGTGGAAGGCATATTGAGTACAGAATATTTAGATGAGAACTTTTTATTGCTACGGTGGGATCATATGATGGTTAGAACTGTTCACGTGACAGCGCTGTAATTACGGCTTCGAATAGCCAGGCAACTTGCTTGTGCGCATACACGCTCATGTGTGCGTGCTTCTTAGCCATTTTATACATAATTACTTGAGATGGTAAAAAGAGTGTATCACAATATTCAAAAACAAACGATGAGCGAAAGTTCGTATGTTTACGAATACCTGTAATTATTTGTAAATTACATCATGTTGGACTTGGCCCTTTTTCCTGAAATATTTCACTTTTCGCTCCCCTAATTCAGGATGTCCCCCCATTGTAACGAAGTTATATAGGCCTTGTGAGGTTGAGATGTTAAAATCAAGGCTAAGGTGCAGGTGCTCTCTTCCCCTAAGATGGCTGCCACTGACCCCTGCTACTGCAGCGTGGTCTTTTTAGGCGCACTCTAGTAGCCAGGAGCTGGCTGGAACCCTTAAACATTGTTGCAATGCCAGCCTGCCCATAGCTGGAGTTAGGAAGCTCCTGGAACCTTACAGAATAGGGGAGTAGACACCAACTGCCAACTGTCGCTATAAAAGGAAAGGGACGGAAACTTTCTAGTCAGTTGGGGCACCACTGACCTGGGGGACCCTCCGCAGGAGACTTAGGCGGTAAGGCCTAGTCAGGAACCTATGCTACTGGGGGAGACAGGGTTGAGGCGCTATCCACCAAGCTGTGTGAGGAACACTGAACTAGCCCACTGATTTGGCCCAGCGGGAGGGGAACCCAGGGACCTCCTGAAGTGATCTGCTGAGGAAACTTGACCAGCCTTCAACTCAAACCCCCCACCTCTCTTCAAGAAACTTCTACCAAGGGAGTAGGAACCAGCTAGCGCCAAAAAGACCTTCTCACTGCCCACAGGACTGGTGGGGAATCAACCAGGTATTGGCGCTGTGTCACCCCCCTGCGCTCCCTGACTTCACCTGGGTCCCTTCTGCTGTTCCGCCACTGTCGTGTGGCCTGTCCTGGGCTATCTGACCTGCAAATCTGTCTGATCCCCCTTGAGAAGCGCTTTGAACTGCTGACTGGCTAGTGCTGTGCCCCCCCTTGAGAAGCGCTACTGCGTGGAGACCCTCGGTGGGCCCTAAGAGTGCGGCCCGAGGCGCGATTGTGAATTGCCCCCAAAGCGATACGAGGATCGAGCGCTTTAACTACCAGGTGCTCCTCAGCGGTGCCCCCTTGTCGCGCTGTCCACCAAGCGTGCTCCTGAACTTACTGCTTCAGCCCAGGAGCCCTTTGAGCCATGCCGACATAGTTGCGGCCCAGCACCTTCTCCGAGATGCCAGCGCCACCTTCTGCACCCCTCGGCGGCCCCCGGAGCCAGGAGAGGGCCGCCGTGAAATCTTGTCAGGCCGCAGTAGGCCTCGCTAGACCTGAAGCCGGGATCTGGCGTCACGTGACGGGGGTGCCTGTGTTGACTCCGCCCCCGCCGTGTGCTGATTGGATCCCTGTGCTGTGCCCCTGCGAGCCGCTCTGCTATTGGCGGTCGCTGGGCGCCTTGGCCTCCCATTGGTTCCTGGTCCCTGCAGGCAATGAGGGAGGACCGGGACCGGCACTGACACCTGCGTGGGGGCTCGCGAAGAGGACCGGAACCCCCGCCCGCCCCGACTTCACCGGAGGGCTCAGAAGGAACCCAAGAGCCTTCAATACCACCGGAGGGCGCAGTAGGGAGAGCGCGCTTCCGGGTATCACCCCTCAGTGTACTGAACCTTCGCAAGGGCCCAAACAGGGGCCGAAGAAGTAAGGTAAACCCCGGACCAAGACCGCCCTCCCCGCGGGAGGCTGTAGTTGGGCCCCGTTGGCCCCGATAAGTACTGAGGACTGGGCAGGAGCCCTGTGTCATTAGTGGAGCCCTAAAGGGGGCTCTTGTGACTATCCATAAGGAAAGTTAACCCCTTAGTAGAGGAAAGGTTATTCTGTTATGGTGGCCTGATTGTTAATGGAATTGTCATGCTTAGCTCCTGAGAGTAATGTCCTGCCTATTCTGACCAATAGAAATGCTAATTTCTAATTATTGAATTGCTTTATTCCAGCCTGGTGAAATGCACTACATTTGCTGATAAATGGCTTATCTTCGCAGCTAGGAAATGTTTACCCTCCATTTAGTGACTGCTGCTGAGTAATTAAATGTTATTTAAATGTCTTAAAAGGGAATTCCTTGCAGGTGCTGACTAGGAGCAAGGCTGTTACCAGGCCTACAGTTATTTGATATTTATGTATTTAAGTATTTTTTGCTGAGTAATGCAAAGCCTGTGTTTTAAAGGAAAGGCAATGAGTTAATGCTGCTGTGATTTTTGACTGCCCTGATTCTAATCCCAGATAAAACTTATTTATTTGAATCAAGCATTCTGGTGTGGACTCAGTCTTTGCGTGCTCTTATTGGCTCAGTGGATGTGTGTGCTGTATAGTCACTTAACACCTAAGCTGTGGGTGCCTGTCTGCTCGGTCCAAGCTACCCCTCCCGGGGACCTAGCGAACCCAGTTCCTAAACGTCACATCTGAGGTTCATGTAAATAAGTCTGTATTCGTGTCTATTAGCCATCTATAGACATCTATAATTGGGTACATTGAACCGCACAGGAAACAGACTTCCCGCGCTTTCATTTACGAGTGGCGCAAAGTGGACGTTGGGGAAATCTATAGCAAAGGAAGTAGCAAGCCATATAATTGCTGAGTTCCAGTCCCGTCTGTTTTGGCCAAGGGCTGTTTTTAGTGTGTTTTGCACATGGCACTGAACAAATAGTTTCTTACCTATCATTGTAGTTTTGCAGCTTGAAGATCTTTCTGGATTCACTATGCTGTGCATTATTCCGCGGTCTTGTGGTTGGGTCCGGAATCGTAGTCTTTTCTTTTTTTTTGTAGCCCAGGTGGGCGTCGACATCCCATCTTTTGGTGTATTTCCGGTGACGTCAGCATGCTTCCTGCGGAAGCTCCCACTCCTGGGCGCCATCTTCGGATTCTTTTTTCTCGTGTTTGTTCTGTTACCGAAGTTATGGCAATGTTCAACCAAATTATTCACCGCTTTAGCCTCCAAGGTTTGTTATTCCAAGTATTGTCTTTGTTTAAACCCCCTTTTCTCTTCAGCCTCATCTTTCTGGCGGAGGTGGGTGGGTTCACTAGTGAATCCAGAAAGATCTTCAAGCTGCAAAACTACACAGACAGGTAAGAAACTATTCGTTTTGCAGCCTGAATCTTTCTGGATTCACTATGTTGTGCATAGACTTTGCAGCGGTTTCTCATGTTTGTGGCGGCTGGGTGGAAGATGAGCGTTGGTTATTGAATATGTGTTGAAGCACCTTTTGTCCGACTTGTGCTTCCTTGTTCATCTGTATATCCACACAGTAGTGCTTCGTGAACGTGTGCACTGAAGCCCATGTTGCCGCCAGGCATATGTCCTGAATGGGTGTGTTGGCTAGGAAGGCTATTGTAGCTCCCTTTTTCCTGGTAGAGTGGGCATGTGTCCCCCCTGCTAGTTCCTGTCTTGTCCGCTTGTGGCAGAACTGTATTGTTTGGGCGATCCATTGCGCAATTGTTCCTTTAGTTACTGGTTTCCCCATGAAACTGTTAGCGAAGGACACAAAGAACTGATTTGTCTTCTTGTGTCCCTTTGTTCTCTCAATGTAGTGCATGACTGCCCTTCTTGCGTCTAGGGTGTGCAGAGCCCGTTCGGCGCTTGTGGCCGGTTTCTGGAAGAAGCTTGGTATTTGTATAGTCTGGTTCATGTGGAACCTTGACACCACCTTTGGCATGAAGTGTGGGTCGGTTCTCATTACCACCCTATCGTTGTGAATCTGGATGTAGGGTTCTTGTAGCGTTAGCGCCTGTAGCTCGCTCACTCTGCGCAGTGAGGTGATTGCTACCAGGAAAGCTGTTTTCATGGTTAGCATTTCTAGGGCTGCTTTGTGAATTGGCTCAAAAGGCTCTTTCATGAGCTCCGTTAGGACTAGATTAAGGTTCCATGCAAGTGGCGGCACCCTTTTTGGTGGTGCAATCCTCTTTGCTCACTCCGGGAATCGCTTAACCACCTGTGATGTGAAGAAACTCTTACATGTTTCCCCTCTTGTGTAAGCGACTATCGCTGCCAAGTGAACTCTCAATGAGGATGAGCTTAGTGTTTTGTCGAGCAGGTGTGTGAGGTATTTTAGCACTGTTGAGTCCTTCTGCATCTTATTATGCAGCCTTTCCCTTCTGCACCACAGTGTGAATCTCTCCCATTTTGATACGTAGCATTTTCGTGTACTGGGCCTCCGTGCCTCCCGAAGCACCCTCAGGGTGTTTTTTGGTAGTTTCAGATGCGCAAATTCTATGTCCTCAGGAGCCACACTACTAGGCTCGGGCTCTCTGGCTCTGGGTGCAGCACCTCTCCGTTTTGCATGGAGAGTAGGTCTTTTCTCCTCCCGAACCTGTGGGGTGCACTCTGTACCATCTCCATGATCTGTGAATACCATGTCTGCCTGGCCCACTGCGGTGCGACCAGTATCAGTGTCATGTTGCTCGTTCTACACTTGCTGAGTACCTTGTGCATCAGCGGTATCGGGGGGAAAGCATAAGCAAATGTCCTCGACCAGTCTATCCATAGGGCATTCCCCGGGGACCCCTCCCCGGGTAGCCTGGATACAAAGTTTCGGCAGTTTGCATTCTGGCGTGTTGCAAATAGGTCCACCGACGGTGTCCCCCACCTGTCGAACAGCCTCCTTGTTTCTTGTGCATTGAGTTCCCGCTCGTGGGATGCCGGTGTCTGTCTGCTGAGCTAATCTGCCTCTACATTGGCCTTCCCTGGTAGATTTTATGGCTAGCAGGTCTATCTTGAGTGGGATGGCCCATGCCCATATCTCCTGCGTTAGCTTCGAAAGCGGGTTGATTGCGTCCCACCCTGCTTGTTGATGTAGAACATCGCTGTTGTGTTGTCTGTCTGTATCAACACTCTCTGGTTGTACAGCTTTGTCTGGAAGGCTTTTATAGCGAGGAAAACTGTCTTCAACCCCAGATAATTGATGTGTCTGACCGCATCTGCTGGTGTCCACAGACCCCCTCACTCTGAGTTTCTCCATGTGAGCTCCCCATCCTTTCTGGGATGCATCTGTGGTGATGGTCACTATTGGCGTTGGTGGCGTCAGAGGCTTCCCCCTTGTTAGGTTCCCCATGTTCCACCATGCCATCTCTTTCTGCACTGAGTGCGTTACAACCACTAGATCCTCCCAACGACCTGTAGCTTGTGACCATTGCTCCTGCAGCCATTCCTGTAAGGGTCTCATGTGTAGCCGTACATTTCGCACTAGGTGTATGCATGATGCCATCATGCCCATGATTTTGCTCGCTGTCCTCACTGTCCGAGCTTGCCCCTTCTGAAGCGCCAAGATACTCCCTGGAGTCAAGTCTGTGCTAAATAAGAGTCCATTACATTACTTTACATTACATTCTGGAAGAGTTGCGTCTCCTTCACTAGTGCTGCCTCTCTCTTTTTGCTCGGAAACACCTTGCTTTGTAAGGTGTCGATCTGTGCTCCCAGGAAGATTTTTATTTGCTCCGGTTCCATTGAGGATTTCCCCCAGTGGATGGAGAATCCCAGGTTCATCAGTGTGCTTGTCACCCTCTGTGCGTGCTGCTTGCACGTTCTGTATGAGCTTGCTTTTATTAGCCAGTCGTCCAGGTAAGGGTATACGTGTATGCCCTCCCTTCGTAGGTGTGCTGGGACTGTTGCGAAGCACTTTGTGAAGAACCTTGGTGCTGATTTGAGTCAGAACGCCAGGGTTGTGAACTGGTAGTGAGTGGTCTTCTCCGATGATGAATCTGAGCAGATAATTGTGCCCTCTGTTCATTGGGATGTGCAGGTAGGCATTCTTGAGGTCTATGGTGACCATGAAGTCTCCGCTTTGCAATTGAGGAACTACCTCTTGTAGGGAGGTCATTTTGAACTTTTGCGTTCTTATGAATTTGTTTAAGAATCTTAGTTCTAGGATGGGTCTCATCGTTTCGTCTACTTTTGGCACCAGAAAGTATGTTGAGTACACGGCCATGTTCCTTTCTCTGTAAGGCACTGGTTCTTTGGCCTGCTTTTGCAGGAGCTCTTTTGCTTCCTTTTGAAGTATCTCTAGGTCTTTCCTTGATAGCTTCTTCTTTTTGGCTTTCTGTTTGCTGGTTTCCTTTCCAACTCTATGCAGTACCCGAACTGTATGATGTTGAGTACCCATTTGTCTGAAGTTATCCTCTTCCACTCCTGGAAGAAGTGCTTTAGTCTTCTTCCCACTGGTCTTACATGCTCGCGGGTGTTTAATTCGCGTAACTCCTGTGTGTAGTGTTTGTGCTCCACCCTGGGAGTTTTTGCTTGGGTGGGCACATGGACTTTGATTAAGACACTTAGAGGGGGGTTGTTGTCCCCCTCTCCTATTCTGTCCACATCCATTCCCTCTCCCGCTAAAGGACTGGCCTCTCTGCTGGTACTGCCAGGACTGTTTTTGCTGCCCTTGCTGTGACTGGGTGTCTGCCTGATGGACTTGTTGGAACGCCTGGTGTGAAGTTCCTGGTTGGTTACCTCCCCTCCCGTTAGGTCTTCGCGAGGGGGTGCCTCTTTTAGTGCCTCTGAACTGCAATGCTCCCATGGATCTTGCTGTCTTGTTATCCTTTTTCAGTTGGCTGAGCTTCTCATCTACTGGGGCCCCGAACAGCGTCTCTCCATTGAACGGGGTGTTCAGGATGCTGTGTTGCACTTCTGGCTTGAAGCCTGAAATCTTGAGCCAGGCTTGTCTCCTTTCCGTGATGCCCATCATCATGAGCCTGCTGGAGGTGTCTGCTCCATCTAGGGCGGTTTTGATGCAAGAGTTTGCCACATTCTTCCCCTCCTCGACAAGGTTTTCAGCTCTTTGCTTGAATTCCTGAGGCATGTTCTTTAATAACTGGCCCAGTTCATCCAGGATCTGGTGCTGGTGCCTGTTGAGCAGCGCGTTGGAATTTGCCATGCGCCAGTGCGTTGCGCCATTCCGTTCAATTCTGCCCACGAGGTCCATTCCCCTGCTTTCTTTGTCTGGAGGTCGCCCTGAAGTAGTAGACACATTGGCCCTCTTCCTTGCCGTGGCTGCAATGATGGAATCTGCTGAGACCGATCCCTGGATGTAGGGTGGGTCCTTGGAGGAATGCTTATACTTTTTCGCCGTCCTGGGAGTGACGGCTTTGCATGTTGCAGGCTCCTTGAAAGCCTCTTTCCCCTGTGCCATTACGCTTTCGAGCATGGGCAGGTACTGGCTCCTAGTTTGTGTGGGGAGCAGTGTCTCTAGAAGGAAGTCTGCCTTCTGCTTCTCTTCGTCGAGTTTTACCTTGAAAACTGCAGCTGCATTTCTGATGACTGTGTTGTAAACCCCAATGTCATCCGGCAGCGAGTGCCTCGAAGGATACGTGTTGACGCCCTCTTCTGGGCTCTCTGTGTCGACGTCTTGCCATTCTATCTCCTGAGTCTCCGAGGAGGCAGACCCGAGGAGTGTCCTGCGGTCGTCGTCTCCTTTATAGTCGTAGTAGGAGGCTTCTTCTTGTTCTGGATCGTCAAAATCCTCGAAGTTCTCAGACTGTCCTTCAACGTCATAGTCCTCCTCCTCCGCTATCTCGACCACCTGTAGCTTAGGCTTTGTCAGGATTATGAAGTCTTTCATCCTGGCGTCGAATTCTTTCTTTCGCTGCAGGATGTTCTCCATCTCGGCCTCGAGCCGTCTCTTCTTTTTCTCCATTTTAGCAGCGTGGTCTGCGCCGAATGGTTCAGCCGGCCTTTTCGGCGGACAGTCGGCGCCGAGCCAACCTTCGGCGTCCAAGGTTTCAGTGCTGAGCTGACTTTTGGGTCCTTTGTCGGCGCCGAAGTGCTCTTCGGGTCTTTTTCCCTCGGCGTCGAACGCTCCTTTTCGGGGACGTTTTTCGACGTCTTTTCATCAGCTCTCGGCGCCGGGGAGTCCTTCTCAGAGGATTCGCTGGGCCTGGGTGTAGCTGCGGACGCCGAAGTCTATGGCGTCGGCGCTTTCAAGGTTTTCGCCTCATTTCTTCAAGACTCAGGGTCTCTCGGGAGTCTTGGGGCCATAAAGTCTCCTACCTTCTTAGAAGTCTTCGTATTATCGGTCTCTACGACCATGTAGCCATCATCTTCGGCGGCGTTGTTGTCCTCCTCGTCTAATGATAGCCCCAGGCCTCGAAGGGACGGTGGCTGGCCCTTGCCCTGCATGCTGGCGTTGGCTACCCTCTGTCTCGCTCTAACTCGAAGAGTCTTTGCGTGAAGGCAGAGCAGGCGTTGCAGTCCTCGCTCTCGTGGTCGACCGGTAGACAAAGGTTGCAAACCGGGTGCTGGTCCTTCTGCGCGTACTTGTGGTGGCAGTTACAGCAGAACTTGAAAGGAGTGTTGTCCATCTCATGCGTTCAGGCGTCCCCCTGAGCGTGCATTCCCCGATGGACATCGAAGTGCTTGAAGTTTTTTTCTTCCTTCGTCGTCCTCTTCGATGAAGTAGTCTCCTATAGTCTTCCCAATATCTTTTCGTCCAAAAACTGCGTGTTTTTCATCTTCTTTCTCCCAAAAAGTATGGAGCCCTTTCAAGAACGATCCAGACCCAACAGCGGAAAAAAGAATCTGAAGATGGCGCCCAGGAGTGGGAGCTTCCGCTGAAGCATGCCGACGTCACCGGAAATACACCAAAAGGTGGGACGTCGACGCCCACCTGGGCTACAAAAAAAAAAAAGGCTACGATTCTGGACCCAACCACAAGACCGCAGAATAATGCACAGCATAGTGAATCCAGAAAGATTCACGCTGCAAAACTTGCATTGTCCCTGGAACCTCATGTCCCCATCTGTCCACAAAAAAACCAAAATCACTTCCACCACCACAACCCAGTTCCCTATGGTAGATGAAAACATGGCAGTGAGAAAGAAATTCTGGGTTAAATAAAACTCTTCTCTTTCGTCGCCACCAGGAAATAAACTTTAGTCGCATGATGAGAGTTCAGATCAACCCTGTTTCATACAAGACACCAAAGAAGCAGAAGGCATTGGAATGTGCTTGGAGCAAAAATTGCTCAATTTAGAGTCCAGCCTCTCTCCAACCAATACCATCTTCCAGGCTAGTGAACTCTCCAGGGCACACATATAGCTGTCTACCAGTCACGTGGCATGATGAAGGCTTTTAGTCAATCCTAGTTTTACAGCAAACAGCACCGGGAATCTTGGTACTTGTAGGCAGCTGTTAACAATAATGAAAGTGGAAATGCATTCCCAGCAGGCTCATATATATGAAAATCATGCTTTGTGACTTGGTGCCAGTTAATAACAGATATATCAGCAGAATCTCAAAATCCAGAATGCACTCAGATACATTTAATCCTGACACGTGGCCGACTCTGCCCAGCCCCACCAACTTCTCAGATGGAATAGTGTGTCAGAAACTCTGGAGATCTCACAAAAACCCGGCTGCCTGCCTCAGACTTACCCTCTCAGAAAACTCCCTTCGCATTGACAAAGCTGGCATTTCTATAAACCAAGCGTGGCTATTCCGTTATTTTTCTCAAAATGCTCCGTAGTATTTTTTTGGCAACGCGCTTTGCAAATAGGTGTCTACATATATAAAGGACGCACTTTCACTACTTATGTTAATTATTACTGCTTCTTCTAGGGGAGGGGGTGAAAGAAGATAGGCATATCTACTCTCTGTATGGGAGACGGGGTGCAAACAGGTGAACTCTCGATCTAGGACATTATCAATACTCCTGGAAGCCATGAACAATCACATTTGATTGTTTGTGGCTATCATCCTGGCCTGACCCCAGAGTTCAGACAAGAGATACTTTTGCCAACTAACTGGGTGTCATTGCGATCACAACTGTCTAGCCATGACCTTTCACTTTACAAACAGCCACCATGTCCCAAACAGGGTCCATTGAAATGAAAAAAAACAAGGACTCCCAGAGTGCATTAGTTTTATACATTATATCACATTGTACTTTATTTTGCGTATGTAAAACGCGCTGCTGCCTCTAATTTGGTATCGAAGGGATGTGCAGATTTTGTCCGTTTTGCAAGGTGGGATGTGTGTGCATGAAAACCACCAACATTTCGGCCTCGCTTCACTAAGGTGACGTAAATAATTAATTTACTCTCTTAATTTCTATGCAGGTAAGTACTTAATCAAAATAACTCAATCGGAAAGAAAGAACCAGAGTCCGTGGTGTTAGAGTTCTTAGGGGTTTTATTCCTCAAAAAGGAATGGTCAAGACCATAATATCATGCTCTTCCCACCGCAGGGGTGGAAGAAGGGATAGAGAGCACGCGCTACATTTCATTGACAGTACATAGCTTATATACTTAATTCATGTCATAGGAAACAGTGCAGTAGGCGTAACAGCTGAGAGAAGACAAGATAACAGTATACACGTGTTACTAGTACGTAATCCGAAGGCGTGAACTAGGCGTAACTGAAGGTGTGTGCTAGAAACGTCACAGGTAGGTGTCACAAAAGAGGTGGCACTAACAGAAATGTTGCAATGTCAGCAGAAATCGGAAACTTGGATGCGCGCGCAGCTGCATGACGTGTGATTGACGTGAAACTAGAGGGTGCAGGGGGCTTGACATTTGCACTGACGGAAAGAGACAGAAGTCTGGCATGTCAGATCAACTTGTGCTTCTATCATATCTGATATCTTGGTGTTTAGGAACTGAGCTATCTGGACGGAAAGGTCTCTAGGGCAGAAGCTATTCTATACTGACTGTGAGTGCGAGTATAAGCGCCTAGGTGTCTGCATGAGAAGCGTGGGGGCATGGGCCTTCCATGGGAGCATGGCAACAGAAGCTATGAATTACTTGCATGGAGACAGGTCGGCCCTTTGGCCCTGTAGCTGAGGAATGTTTACTGAAGCTAGTAGGCAGGAATGTATTTTCGAGGAGCGGAACAGATAACTCGAAGGTTATAGTCAGTCTTGGCAGGCAGCAGGCTGAGCTAAGCGCGGTGGGCCGCGCTGAGAGTAAGGCAGAGTTCACGGGTACGGTGGCAGCCTGGGCTGAGGCTTTCAGAGTCAGAAGCCAGAAAAGAGGCTCGATGGCAGAAATTCAGGGCCTACTTTGCCAGAGCAGAAAAACATGTAGAGTACACTACAAAAAGACGTTGGCATAGCATACTTAGGAACGGACTATTTAATCCATTCAGGGTGGATCTGAAAGAGGACATGTTAACGTTGGACGCAAATGTATTTGCGTCTTCATAGCTGGTACAGGAGGGAAGTTACATGCACTTTAAGCTGGTACATGGAGTCGGTGGGGTACGCGCTAGGGAACACAACTTGACCATAAAATTTATATTTCCTCATTCCCTCCTTGTTCCCTACGGACCCTTCATGAAATCTCGATCCTCATGAATCGATCAGTTTGTTCTTGCAGCATCATTTGCTCATCTTTCTTTCTTTGACGGTTTGAGAGGAAACTGGAATGTTCAATGCAGGATGTGGTACACAGTCCACAAATCGCCGGCCCACACTGTAGGCACAGGCAGCAACTGAATACTATGACTAGGCCAATGCCTAGGAAGGATAGGATTTTCCATCCCCAAGCGGACAACGTTGTCCAGAACCAACCGGACCAAGTCCAGGTGCCTGGATTCTGATGTATCTGATTTGCAATTTTATGGAGACGTGTAATAGCTTGATATACAGATGGTGCGTTTTGGGGAATGAAAACACAGCAACTTGACCCGATGACCTTACAAGCTCCACCTCTATCTGCCAAGATGACGTCAATAACAAGACGATTCTGAAGGACAACAACCCGTATAGCGGACTGCTCTTCTGTTAAGTTACCTAGGGCGGAGGCAGTTTCATTCACTACTGCTTCAAGAGTTCTAGTTAATCTGCGTATTAGTTTACTATTTTGAACAGGTCCTAAAAAGAAAAAGAATCCTTTATTAAAATCGGTGTACTGTTCCCATGCCGTTTCTGTGTAGTCGACAAGTGGGATATCTCTTCTGGGTCTATTCTTTACTAGATTTGTATTTCTATGGTAATCAGGGGGAGCTAGAAAAACAGGTGGCAGAAGGAATGCAATGTAACAGGTACCATCCCAATCTGGAGGTAGGTGTATGTATGCGGTATAACCACAAACAAAATAGGAATGACTGATAGCTTTAAAGGATGATTTACCATGATCACTGAATTTGACCACAGTAGTGCATTTACTATGACCTAAGTGTACTGAACCTTTCTTCCTGATACATAATTCGCCAGTGACTGGCAATACTGACATAGTGGGTATAACAGGTGCGGCTTCGGATTCAACAGTAAGAATCATAAGGCTAACTGTGTAATTACCTAATCCATATACTTCATTTTCTAGGTCAGTTCCTATTCGAGTAGGGAGTCCCTCCTTATCAGGGTAACAGACGTCGAGCAGGACCAAGTTCAGGTTTCCCCAAACCCAGGCCCCATCGAAAACAGCGATATCAGGATCTAAGGAATTAATTATTTTGAACCATGCACCACAGGAGCCGTTGTGAGTGAACGGGTACGGAAAGAGGGGCAGAGCTCCCTTGTAATTCTGGTAGGGAGGGAGTCGGCCACATATCCAGCAGTCTGTAGCATTGTTAGTTTGATGGGAATGGTGTAGCATACTAATGAATGTGTTGTTGCGCAGCGCAAGTCTGTAGGAGAGTTCGTGTGGAGGTAACTCGCTAAAAGTGTGTTCAGCAGAGACATTGTAGACAGATTGTTCACGCCTGAAAATAGGCCAATAGATAGGTAGAAGGATGCTAGCAACAATAATTAAAATACTCAGAATAAACATGATTAATAGTGTCACTATACAGTGACTACGAAGTGATTGGCAATATGCACTTTTCTTAATTCGTCTCTCTCTCTCTCTATCTCGATCTAGGGGATACATGTCAGAAACTATTTAACCGATTCACCTAGGGGAGGACTTAAACAATTAAACTGTCTGACTTGCTAGATCGGAGTTTCGACCTGTACTCCTCTTGGGGAGTTTTTTCTCGTTCGATAACTGTAAAGTCTTTTGGCTCAACACAGTCTTTGGTGGGGGTGGACGAGTCTCGGTCTGGTTTCAGTTCATGGAATTTTTTCACATGACTCGTATGGACCCACCCCTTTCTCCCTTCGATCTTCACGGCGGTCCTCGTGGTGAGAAGGACGGTCTTCGGTGATTTCCAGCGGGGCTCCAGCGGACTCTTCCTATCGAAATTTCGCACCAATACTAGGTCCCCAGGACGGACCTCGTGCGGCTTTACATCTGTGTTGTCGGGGAAGGCTGCGGCAACCTGTGAACGACATGATTGGAGTGCAGACATCAAGGAGGCAAGGTAATCTGTCAACATATTACAATCAACATCAGTGATCTTTTTAGGAATGGGCGTCCCCCACATATTCGGTGGTCTGCCAAAAACCACTTCGTACGGGGATAGCCCTGATCTCGAGTGGGCGACCATTCTCATGTAGAACAGTGCCACGGGCAGGGTGACTATCCAGTCGACCCCTTTCTCTTGACATATTTTTGCAAGGCGTATCTTTAGTGTCTGGTTATGCCTTTCTACAAGGCCTGCGGCTTCAGGATGTCGGACACAATGGAATTTCCACTGATATCCTAGCAGTAAAGAAACTTGTTTCATTAGCTCGGACGAAAAGGGTTGTCCGTTATCTGAGTACACGACACGAGGCAAACCGTATCGTTGGAAGAATTCACGAACCAACTGCCGGGCAGTGGTCGGAGCAGTATAGTCTGAGACTGGGTATGCTTCGGTCCAGCGGGACAGAGCACAAACAACTACAAGGACATACTTGAATCCTCGACAACGGTTCATCTGGATATAATCCATCTGGAGGACTTCAAAAGGGTGATCGGGAGGATGAAATCCACCTTGCTCTACAGGGACGCTTTTTCCTGGATTGAACTGACAACAGATCATGCAAGTACGCACTTTCTGTTTCGCTGCTGCTCGTAAGTGTTTATTACTCCAGATATTCTGTAAACTGTCTAACATTGCTTTTTCTCCTAGATGTGCTGGACTATGTGCTGTATTGATTATGACTTGAACCATAGAGTCAGGGAGAAACCATGTAGATTTTCCCTTCGTCATCCAACCTTGATCTGTCTGGATCCCTCCTAGTTCAATCCATTTCTTTATTTCATCTGGGGTAGCATGTGCCTGAATATCAATTACATCTAGAGCGGGATCCTTGACTGCCATACACTTTGTCGGTACTATTGTTTTTGTCACATCAGTTGTCTGGGTGTGAGTCAATGCAGTATGTTTTGCTGTCTGATCTGCCAGGTCGTTACCCTGGGAAACAGAATCTGTGACTTTAGTATGTGCTTTACACTTCATAACAGATATGCCTGAAGGCAGATGTATTGCTTCTAACAGTGCTTGAATGAGGGGACCGTGTTGGATCTTGGCACCGTGAGAGGTCAGGAAACCTCGTTCTTGCCATAACATTCCGAAGTCGTGTACGACTCCGAACGCATAACGGGAATCTGTGTATATGTTAACATTTCTGTTCTTGGCTAGTATACAGGCTCGAGTCAGAGCAATAAGCTCTGCCGCTTGAGCGGACAGTGTGTCGATACGATGTGTTTCTTTAACTTCGGTTTCAGTGGTCACTGCATATGCGGCCACTAATTCTCCTGTATTTGTTCTCAGGCATGAACCGTCCACATAAAGTGTCAGGTCTGGATTTGTCAGTGGAACATCTGTTAAATCTCGTCGGGGCTTTGTTGCTGCATTAATGATCTCTATGCAATCATGCGGGGCTGGATCTGTCCTAATTGTGGGTAACAATGTTGCGGGGTTCAGAATGCTGCAGCGTCTAATTTCTATGTGTGGCTGGAATAGCGTTAATTCATAACCTGTCAGTCGTGCTATAGTCAAGTGTTGAGTCTGGGTTCTGTTTAAAAGAACCTCAACAGAATGTGGAACTTGTACTGTTAATTGATGGCCTAGAACAATTGAATCGCTCTGTCTGATGGCTAATGCTGTTGCTGCTACTGACTTCAAGCACGCAGGGAGTGCCTGGGCTACTGAATCCAATGTACTTGAAAAA
This sequence comes from Lissotriton vulgaris, assembly GCF_964263255.1. Classification (NCBI taxonomy): domain Eukaryota; kingdom Metazoa; phylum Chordata; class Amphibia; order Caudata; family Salamandridae; genus Lissotriton; species Lissotriton vulgaris. The sequence continues at coordinate 159,853,991 of NC_141685.1, forward strand.
TAAGCGCAAGGTTTATGTGAACCTGCTTGATCTTGAGTGAGGACAGACAATGCTGTACCATCACGTTCTGTAACAAAAAGTGTAAACGGTTTGCTGTAACATGGTGTCGCTAAAACTGGTGCTTGGCATAAGGCTTTCTTTAATTCTTCAAAAGCTTGTGTGTGTTCTTGAGTCCAAGGAAGGACAGTCGAAGTCGCTGCCTCCTGTGTCGTTAACTGAATAAGTGGTTTAGCCAGAAATGCATATTGAGGAATCCATTGTCTGCAGTACGAGGTGAGGCCTATGAAGGCCCGCACTTCCTTTTGTGTCTGGGGTCGTGGCATATTTACAATTAACTGAATGCGATCGGGTGTGAGCTGTCTCCCCACTTTGGACAGCAAGTGACCCAAGTACACAACTTGCTGAACACAGAATTGTAGCTTCGAAGGAGACACCTTATGTCCCTTGTCTGCCAGAAAATGTAGAACTGTCAGTGATGCTTGTTCGCATTCGGGCTCACTTCGTGCGGTGATCAGTAGATCATCGACGTATTACAGTAAAGCGGTGTTAACTGGCATTTGAATACAATCTAGTTGTCTCTTCAGTGCTTGACTGTAGATGCTGGGGCTTTCTGTGAATCCTTGAGGTGCGCGGGAAAATTTGAAACTTCGTCCATTTAAACTGAATCCGAATAGATATTGGCTGTCGGGGTCAATAGGTACACTAAAGAAGGCGTTCTTGAGGTCAATTACAGTAAAGAACGTTGCTTCAGAATCAATAGCAATCAATAAGGATGAGATATCGGGAACCACAGGGTACTGTGGCACAATACATCTATTCAATTCTCTTAGATCAATCACCAGCCGATATACTGGCGGTGCATTGGGGTCGGTACGTTTAAGAATCGGAATGATTGGTGAATTACAGACATTGGAGTCGGTCTCTACGACCACTCCTTGGGCAATGAGCTCTTCAATGATTTTCAGTAAAGCCACTACAGCATCGGGTGGTAACTTGTATTGTCTGATTCTGGGTAAAACAACACCTGCCTTGAGTGTAACACGGTATGGGGTAATATGCATACAACCTACATCAGTTGGGCCTTTTGCCCACAAGTAATCTGGCACATTTTTCAATCTGACATCAATTTCTCGTAAAACATAATGACCCTTGAAATCCCGCAGAAAGAGTCTAACTCCTTCCGGGGAACAGCAAATTATAGCTCCTAGAGCCTTCAGAGTTTTTATTCCTAACAGGTTTTCTGGGCATGATTTCGTGAGCAATAAGTCTGTAATACGTGATAATGGACCCACAGCCAGGGGAACTGGTTCAGATACTTCATTTACAATAGGCTGTCCTGAAAAACCAAGGGAAACATTCTGTGAGCCTGAGAGGGGTGCCCCTGGGACTTCATCATGGCTGATTGTGGTGCGACTTGCCCCTGTGTCAATTAAAAACTTTCTGTCTTTTCCCAATACATGACTGTGTACATAAGGACCTTCTTGATCTACAGGAATTTCAATAAGAGGCAAGCCACCTTCCCTCTCTAGGCTGTTTCATGTATATCGGGGGTAATCTGGATATGCAGACTGGGCATACTGATACATTTGTTGCGAAACCTGCTGAGTCGCGGCAATGGGCTGTGGCTGTGGTACCGCTACTGTCTGTGTGGTAGGTGAGGAAGCATGCGTAGGCTGTGTGTTCTGCATGGACTGATGCTGATTATTGTCTTGTCTAGACGGATGCGGTCTTTCTTTAGTTTTACCTGTTGCTATGTTATGTTTCAGGACTGGGCATTCATGTACATAATGACCTGGCTGCTTGCAGTAATTGCATGTCCCTTTAACGGGAGCTGTAGTGTGACTTGTCTGGGTCGCACCCTTTCTATTCCCGTCGGTATGGACCGACTGGGCTACTAACATTTTCATTTTCGTGTCTTTCATGCGTTTTTGTTCCTGATCCTGTTCTTCTCTAATTCTGTTCTGATGATATTGGAGCATCTGTAACATCTGGGATGGCGTATTTGCTTGCCAAGTACTTTCAACTTTGTACACTCGGTTTTTAACTGCTAACAGGGAATTTTCAACTAACTTGGATACAAAAAGATGTGGGTACGACTCGCTACTTGGTTTAAGGCCACTATTAATAATGAAACATTTCTCGAATCTTGAATAGAAGTCACTAGTATCTTCATCATGTTTCTGTTTACAGGACGAGATGGCGTCCCAATCTTCCTTTCTAGTTGTCAATAATCTTGGCAGAACCTGTACTATCAGACCGGGTAATGCTTTAGTCTTATCCCCAAGGCCTACCCCTGGGACCCGTTTGTTCTCTTCTTCTTCTATTTCTGCCCAAACAATCTTTGTGTCCCCCACCTCCCATTCTTTTTCCCTTAATTTCTCGTAGATGCCCGTGGGCAACAGCACCTTCAACATTTTCATGATATCCTCATACGTGTAATCCCCCATTAGTGACATGTCTTTAAGCTCTCTGTGAAAACCTGCAGGGTCTTTATCATGACACGGGACTAGTTTCTTCATTTCTAACAGCTCTAATTTAGTCAGAGGCGTGTGAACATACACGCGTTTCAAGAGATGGTCCTCACCCATAACTGGGTGTACTTCTCGTAAGGGATTCTGGCTTTCAATGCCACTCCCGCATTGCATGTGGTACATTTTCCTTTCTGGAGGCGGGGCGGGAACATATTCAGAGCTTACGAAAGTGTTATATTTATCTCGTTGTTCTAGAATTATTTGTATTAACTTGGTACTGAAACCTCTCCATCTATCCATGAGTAGTGCTTCTAATAATTCGGGTAAGGGACCTGGGTCAGAATGTTGATTTCTGTATTTCGTGAGGAGGTGCTGAATCATGTATACACCTGTTAATTTCTGCTCGTCTGGGGAAAGGTTCAGAAATGTCTGTGCTAAGGTATCATCATTATATATGTCTGGATTTTCGGCCCATAATATGGCTGACCGGGCTAGTTCTTGTTCATCCATAGAATTGAGTACGTGGTACCCCATTCTTTCCCGTAGTCTTTTATCAGTCTCCTGGAACTGATGTTCAGAAGAATTCGGATTTGTTAAAGCGGAGAGAAAAACTCTCTTGTTTTCCGGACGGATACCCTTCCTAAGGTAAGATCCCTTACCTACATACGCTATAATATCTGTAGTCTTTACTGGTTCTTCTAGTTCTTCTTCCTCGTCGGAGGAAGCTTTTTCTTTCTCTTTTTGGTGTACTGCTATCACTACCTTTCTAATTTTCTTGTACATACTGGCTATGCAATTCTGTTTATCATGTTTTCCTTCAGCTATATTTTGACCCCACTTATTCAATGCATCTAATTCACTCTGATCTGTTCCAGGCCTATCTCGTTCTCTTATTAGACAATTTATGAAAAAACGTAGTATCTGTGCTTGAACGTCAACTTTCTGTTTCTCCATGGCCTCCTTAATACTGTCAGGGTCTTTCCCTGTCTGAACAAACTCATATATTCTATCCAGACGGTCCTTCATTCCTACATAGCATAGCAAGATATCAGTAGCAGATCTTAACCGTAGTGATGCCAATATCATTAGATCGTCTTTTCCGGGTACTGGATCATATCTGCAAACTGAAAGATTTTCTTTTAATGCGTCAAGGCGGGGTGACCTGAACGTGAGAGGACTCTGCATATCCCTGAGATTGAATCTGGGTGTTAATGGAGGGGTCCGAAGACCCGCGGTCGCACCTCCTGAAGCTGAGGCTTGTGCATTATCTCCCTGTGGAGTCTGTATCTGAACTTGAATTTGTCGTTTAGTTGGATCAGGTAAACGTTGTTTCGGTAGGTCAATTTTGGGTGCGGGAAGTGGCGGGGCTGGCGGAACGGGGGAGGTCTGTCGCGGTACTGGCGGAACATGATCTGGGGGCAGGGTGCCACCCCCATCCCGGTCAGTAGGCAGGGCACGAACAGGCAGATTGGTGTAAGCTGGTGCTACATCCTCTAGATAAGAATTTAGGAATATGTCTTTAGTAGTCTTATGCGTTACTTTAGTTGGAACTAATGGTGGCGGTAAGTTTTTCGGTATTTCTGATAGGGCCTCAGGTGTACCCTCGGCCGCGAGATACATACCGTTTACGAGATTGTTTCGGGCACGGTCTATTTGTTCTGTTTTTACTCGGATCCCTTCAGTAACTAATTCGTTTTCTTGGGCTTTTTCTGATTCTTTAAGTCTGTCTTCTCTACGGAGTGCTTTCTCAGCACGCTTATGTGATTCCTTACGCCAAAATTCTATGGCGTCTTTCTGGGATTGTCTAGCTTTCTTTTTCCATAATGCTTCTTCTACCTTCATGATGCACTCGGCATCCCATGTTCCAGTAACGGGCCATCTGTGTCTTTCGTCTAGATGTTTCGTATAGTCGGCCCATAAGTCTAGATACAATATGGCATCTATGCCATGCTTATGGTACATAAAGTTACCTGGAGTGTCCCTAGGGGGAATAGGAATTTCTTCCTCCAGTATCCCTTTCCTAGTTCCTATCTGCTTCAACTTGTTGAAGAACGGCATTTTGCTTACTTATTACTGAATGCTCAATCCTTGGTTTACTTAATACTGGATATAACTAGTTATACAAGAAAACATAAATGCACATTTAAAACAGTCACATTCATACCACGACATTAATCACATAAAAAAAGACATTTTGAAAACATATATGACTACCCCCTATATCGGATGTACTGCTAAACAGTACAGATACACTGGTGTAACAGTGCAGAAATTCAGAAATTCAGAATACTAGATATACTGCTAAACAGTACAGATACACTGCCTAAAAACAGTGCAGACCGGACTTGTGTACCCAAACCCGTCTAGATACGTCCCAGCAATGGTACTCACCGGGAAGCACGGAAACAGAAGGCCTCGGAAAACTCGACTGGACTCGATTCGACACTTCGGAAAACTTCGGAAAACTTCGGAAACCTGGTGGGCCTCTTGACACCTCGGACCTTGCTTCTTTCGGCTAGGCTCTGGTCGGGATCCTCCGCACTCCTCACCGCCTCGTCTGGGTACTGATCGCAGTCTTCGTCACCTCCGTGGACCAGAGGGAGATGCAGGAAATCCTGCCGGTACGCGTAAGTTCCTTCTAGCTGATGGCAGGGAACGGAGCTTGCAATGCACCTACCGGCGCGTGAGGTGGGGGAGGGGTCCCTGTTCGGGCGCCAAAATGACGTAAATAATTAATTTACTCTCTTAATTTCTATGCAGGTAAGTACTTAATCAAAATAACTCAATCGGAAAGAAAGAACCAGAGTCCGTGGTGTTAGAGTTCTTAGGGGTTTTATTCCTCAAAAAGGAATGGTCAAGACCATAATATCATGTTCTTCCCACCGCAGGGGTGGAAGAAGGGATAGAGAGCACGCGCTACATTTCATTGACAGTACATAGCTTATATACTTAATTCATGTCATCGGAAACAGTGCAGTAGGCGTAACAGCTGAGAGAAGACAAGATAACAGTATACACGTGTTACTAGTACGTAATCCGAAGGCGTGAACTAGGCGTAACTGAAGGTGTGTGCTAGAAACGTCACAGGTAGGTGTCACAAAAGAGGTGGCACTAACAGAAATGTTGCAATGTCAGCAGAAATCGGAAACTTGGATGCGCGCGCAGCTGCATGACGTGTGATTGACGTGAAACTAGAGGGTGCAGGGGGCTTGACATTTGCACTGACGGAAAGAGACAGAAGTCTGGCATGTCAGATCAACTTGTGCTTCTATCATATCTGATATCTTGGTGTTTAGGAACTGAGCTATCTGGACGGAAAGGTCTCTAGGGCAGAAGCTATTCTATACTGACTGTGAGTGCGAGTATAAGCGCCTAGGTGTCTGCATGAGAAGCGTGGGGGCATGGGCCTTCCATGGGAGCATGGCAACACAAGCTATGAATTACTTGCATGGAGACAGGTCGGCCCTTTGGCCCTGTAGCTGAGGAATGTTTACTGAAGCTAGTAGGCAGGAATGTATTTTCGAGGAGCGGAACAGATAACTCGAAGGTTATAGTCAGTCTTGGCAGGCAGCAGGCTGAGCTAAGCGCGGTGGGCCGCGCTGAGAGTAAGGCAGAGTTCACGGGTACGGGGGCAGCCTGGGCTGAGGCTTTCAGAGTCAGAAGCCAGAAAAGAGGCTCGATGGCAGAAATTCAGGGCCTACTTTGCCAGAGCAGAAAAACATGTAGAGTACACTACAAAAAGACGTTGGCATAGCATACTTAGGAACGGACTATTTAATCCATTCAGGGTGGATCTGAAAGAGGACATGTTAACGTTGGACGCAAATGTATTTGCGTCTTCATAGCTGGTACAGGAGGGAAGTTACATGCACTTTAAGCTTGTACATGGAGTCGGTGGGGTACGCGCTAGGGAACACAACTTGACCATAAAATTTATATTTCCTCAAAGGAACGATTCTTTCAGCAACAAGTAGGAAGTGGGATAAGGGAGGGGGTGGCAAATGGTGAGCACTTTTGCGTCCGCTTTGATGTTCTCAGTGGCCGAGCGGCTCACTGAGAACATCAAAGCGGTTGCGAAACTCCTCCCAAAGGCTGCAGGCGGACAAATGGTGTGCGCGCCCGGCGCACATGCACTGTGCCTGGTCCACCTGCAGACTTTGGAAGCATTTTTGAGAGCCCTTACTTAACTTTCGCAGAGCAACACATGCACGTTCGCTCAGCGAGGCGTAAAAAGGGAGGAACACCTTTTATTCCTCTTCCATTTTCTCATAACGGTTGTCAAGCCTGGTTTGCACTTTTATTTGCTTCTGAAGTGACTAATATTACTGATATGGGTGTGGGGAGATTAATCTATTATTTTAATAAAGCGTGTTATCCTGATGAATAAGGTGATCCGCAAGCTAAAAGGGACTAAATGGGAGATGGAGGAGTACCGACGAGGAAATGCTTCAAGACATTATGTTTACCCAAATACTCAAACTGCAATGGGTAATAGACCATTTGTTATAGCTGTAACTAGAGCCCAAGCAGATTTATGTGCGAGTAGTGTTGGGAAAATTCCAGTGGGGAAAAGTGAATGTACTTTAGTTCTGAACATTGCTGGTAATAACAATAGTAGCTTCACGTCTTCACATAACACCTATTTTATATGTGGAAATAAGGGATACTACCATCTACCTGTTGGATGGTCTGGAGTTTGCTATGTGTCTTTTTTATTGCCCTGCATCATATCACAAGGACTCAAAACTGTTTAATGACTTTTCCAAAAACAGATTTAAGAGGACAGCAAATCACGATGAGGTGGATCAGACTGACACCTCACAACAGCAATATGTTGATTTTAATTTGAGGCTGTTCTTTGTTGGTGCTGCCTTGAACAGTAGGAATATCACACGTTTGACGCGGTCGTAGAGGTTGTAACCAACCAGACAGCTATGGCACTTGGAAACATCACAGAGGAACTACAGATTGTGGGGATTGTGGTGCTCCAAAACTGTATGGTCCTGGACGTAGTCCTGGCTGATCGAGGTGGTGCATGTCGCATCATGCGACTGCACTGTTGCTAGTAACGGAAGAGGCAAGGAAATTGGTTGACGAAGGAGGAAGGGCAGCTATCATCTTGTTGGACCTTAGCGCAGCGTTCGACACTGTTAAACATTCCATCTTAATCAACCGTCTCAGAATGAGCGGGGTGTCGGGCGCTGCACTAAATTGGATTTCCTCCTTCCTCAGTGAGCGCCATTTGCAAGTCTTTGAGGGAGACACAGTTTCATCAGTCCAGCGGTTGGAATGCGGAGTCCCTCAGGGCTCGGCATTAAGCCCAACATTATTCAATATTTACATGAAGCCATTGGCGGCAGTGGTTCGTCCCTTCGGCATTAAGATCATCAGTTACGCAGACGATACACAATTGGTGGTATCACTGAGCCAAGACTTGGACTCGTCTGGTAAACTGACACCCTGCCTTGAGGCAGTAGCCGAATGGATGGAGGACTCCTGCCTCCGCCTTAACGGAGAAAAAACTGAAATAATGTTGTTAGGTAATGTCACCCCTACCACCATCACGTCCTTATGGCCTACATGTTTGGGACCAGCTCCACCACCCAAATCACATATAAAGAGTCTGGGAATGTGGCTCGATGAGAAACTGACCTTCAATCATCAAGCCACAATGGTATCAGCAACATGTCACACCCTGTTAAGGATGATGCGGAAAATTCTCCCTCTCCTCCCTTTTGCAGCACGAAAAATCATGATTCAGGCCTTAATTTTGTCCCGTCTAGATTACGGAAACTCCCTATATCTGGGAACTCCTTTGTCCACCATTAACAAATTACAAGTGGTACAAAACAATGCAGCTAGACTCCTCCTTCAAATTCCTAGGAGACAATCGGCCAAACAAGCTCTCCGTCAATTACATTGGCTTCCAATGAATGCCAGAATTCAATTTAAAACATTGTGTATAACTCACAAAGCCATCTGGAAAACAGGCCCAAAAATTCTCCACTCTTTAATACCACTCTACCTTCCTTCCAGGTCGCTTCGATCTAGTAACCATTTTTTAGCCTCCATCAAAAGGATAAAGAAGGTGAGATGGGGAGGCCGCTCCTTTTCACATCTAGCGGCCAAATCCTGGAATGCTCATCCCCAATCTTTGAGAGAGATGGGCAACCTTACTGCCTTCCGTAAACACCTGAAGACACATCTTTTCAACTAATGTCTTCATTGAATTGTCACTTCTGGTCTTGAAGCGCTACGAGGCCTCCGGGTAGTATGGCGCTATACAAGTACTCTTTTAATTCAATTCAATCATCGGGAGTAGTTGCTGCGTGTACATTCCAGATCATGCCCCTTCAGATTTTGATGCGATATCTAAACTACATAAGATTGATGCTGAGAATCACCCTGATACTGGAACATGAACTTTAACTGGTTGGCTATGTACATTGTTTGTCACCTGGAAACTGTTAACAGTTCTGTGTATATTGCTTGAAATTCTACTGACATGCTGCCTATGTATACAATGTGGTCCAATACTTTGCTCCATCTGTATCACTGCTTGTACACCTGCCAGACGTGATGTTAAACAAATAAATGCCCAATGTGTACTAGACAAAGAAGTTGATGAAATGATGCAGATCATTGTACATGATGTATACTTAGACTCTCCTAGATTATAGATGTCTTCAGCTAATGCTAAAAGGGAAGTCTGTGGAAATTTGGCAGAGCGCTGTTAGCATTGAGCTGAAGCCACCTTGTCCGACCATGTGCTCACCATGTGCTCTCTCCTTCTTTGCTGTTGCTTGCCCTTGTGCTTTGCTCAAGAACTGGTTATACTTAGCCCTTGCTACTCTGCACATGTTCACAAGAATCTGTAGCCGCCCATGCACCTGCTCTAGTCTGTTACTGTCAGGCTGTTTTAACCGGATTCAGCAACTTATCGCCCCTCCTTCTTTGTTGACTGTGCATTCTCTGTATGACCACATGTATAAAACTCTTCCTATGTGAACTTGTACCGCCTCCTTTTGAGCTCCTGTGTGGGTATAAAAGACCCATGGTTCTTCTACTCCTTGTGCTACTTCATACACTGCCCAAGGGTGATGTGTGAATGTAGTTCCACCTCATGAGGTTTAATAAATTGTTATCTTGACATCTCAGTTTCCGTGCTAACTTCTATTTGCTGGTCTGAGGACTTATGTGCAGAGAAGGGCGAACCCTTAGCACTGGTAGGCCTTGCTGTTTTAGGTCTTCATGTGGAAGGTAGTGTTTAAGTTTCCACAGAATAGTCAGCTCCTAATTTGCTCCTTTGGTGACTGCGCTAATGTGATCCTGCATATTCAGATGTTTATCTAATACCCAAGGATCTAGCAGAGTGTATGATGTGAGGAGAGCAGTTGAGGGCTACAAGAGGTTTCAACCAAAGATCAATCTTGGGGATGTTATTCGGCGGTGAGATGAGAAAGAATTCAGTTTTCGCAGTATTGAGTTTGAGATGGTTATCCGTGAGCCAGTGATGTGTATTTTGCAAAGTGGAATTTTTTATTTATTTTTTTATTCCTCATATACTAATAGTGGGTGTTCTGGAAAGGGATCCTCTCCTCCTCCCCAACATCTCAATATTCCGGCCACATGATTTGATGTCTATGGGGAGAGGTGAAGAAACCCCCCTCCAGTCTTTACTGTTTGCTTATCCACCTCAACCTGCAAAACTTGACAGCCCTCGGTTTGGTTGAGTACCAAGCACCAACAGTAACCAGGTGAAATCATCGGAATATTCTCATCGGTTCCGCCATGCCACTAGGAGCTCCCAAATCTTATCCTGAGAGGAATTCTCACACGCTATGTCTGACTCACTAGTATATATGATATACTTCAGGCATTCAGAAAAAATGGGAGCATTTTCAGACTTCCATATCTTGCACATCTCTCGTCTTGCTAATAACATTACATAAAAGATAAATTTAGTCTGCAAATCATTCAGATGGTACTCTGCTTCTAGGCCAAACAGAATCGTTCTAGATGATATCACAATCTGCGCGCCCAACACATCTACCAAGAAACCCTCAATTCTAGTCCAGAAAAGATTAAGACTTGGGCATTCAACAAACATATGTAAATCATCATCCTCTGGTAATTTACACCGTGGGCAGCCATATTGCAGGTTTGTGATCTTCGGAGAAAAATATACTCTGTAGAGAGTAAACAAATGATTCCGTTTGAGAGGAGCTGGCTTTACTATTGTGTTCAACAGACTAAAGGAATCCACCCATAGGTCGACTATGTTATTGCTATCTAGGCCCTCTATGTTTCCCCAGAGCTTGTTAAGGTCCACCTCAGTAACTCCATCCTTTTCAATCAGGGCCTCATACCAATAAGAAAGCTCTTTATCCCAACGCCCCTTCCTATTTACTAGGTCAAATTTGGAGTTAGATACATCATCCCATGTTATAGTAGACCACCAGCTTGATAACTGGTATTATTTAAACCTAGTAAGGGTTCCTCCTGTCAACCTAAAGAGGGAATCCCACCCCAATAGCTGCTGATTATCTTGCAGGTCTTTCTATTGAATCAACCCAGCTATCTTAAGTGGAGTTGACAGTTGGTCATTTAGGCAATCCGGAGTACCTGGCGAATCCCATATCGGGGCCTGGGATGCATAATATGAGATTTCTAGCTTTTTCCTGAAAAAAACCCAATTCTTCAGAGCTGTAAGTAATATCTTTAGTCTGACCTTTTTATAGAATCTTGGGTCTTGAAACTTAAACAGAAAAAAATCATGGCTTTGGGGAATACCATGCAATAATGCCTGAAATAGACGTCCCAAAAAAGATGTATCAGCTTTATCTGCCATTAACCTGAAGTTTTTAAAATGAAAAGAATGGCAATAATGGAGAATATCAGGTAACGCAAGTCCTCCCATTTTCAATTGTCTTCTTAACTTCCTAGTAGAAATTCTAGGCGATTTTGAGTTCCAAATAAAAGAACCGATTTTTCCTTGTAGTCTAGCTATATCCTTTCAATTAAAAGATAAGGGTACTGAATTAAACAAAAAAGTTACCTTCGGCAGTATTATCATTTTTATGAGGTTAACCCTCCGAAAGATGTTTAATGGAAGCCCGGACCAACGCTGTAACTGTCCACATATATCCTTATATACTCTATCTAAATTTACTTTCGATGTCTATGTGATGTCCTGGACCAAATGAATTCCAAGGTACCTCATCCGTAACTTCACTTCAGGGAGCACCACCTCCTGATTCCACTACATGATTTCCGTCTTTTCTTTATTAACTTCGTCAGAAGCGGTCGCTCCCTACTGCCCCTGCTCACTCTACCTACTCTACCTTGGGTATCGTAGCGCTGCTCTGCTGACATTCATAGCGCTTTACCGTGCCTGCATTAACTTATCTAATTACATCAGTTCAAACCGCCTGTATTGTAATATTTGCCTGTATTGTCTCACCGACTTTGAGTGCCTGTGCTCGCTCGAATTGCCGATCGTTTTATTCACTTGTCACTTGCTGCTGTGACCCATTGCTTGTGTGCTCCTCTCCTCAGGCGCCTCGCTGACCAACGCATTCCATTTAATCAATTGCCCCAACCCGGTCGGCGCTTCAGTTCCAGACGCCATTATTGTTGTTGTTGAGCCCGGAGCCCGCCCCCTCCACCACGCACCCGCCTCCCAGCTGCTCCTCCCTCGCCCCTCCCCCCTCCCCACCCACTTATGACAGATGCATTTGCGTGCAGCGTTCACGCGCAGCGGTCGCGCCCCATTCGCGCCGAAGGTGCGCCAAAGGTACTCCGTCTACGCCCGTCCGTGCCTGGACCGCGCCCATGCCTGACCCCCTGGCCCCCGTAACACCCACCCCACCTGCTTTACATACGACGCCTCCAACCTCTTAGCCCTAAACCCCGGCCGACTCCCCAACTGCGCCCAAGCCGCACCTGGACACACCCATGGACCCTTCATATGCAACTCCTGCAAGTATTACGGCACCAAGACCAACTCCTCATCCACCAACACCAAACAGAGATCTGACACCAACCACCTTAAATGCATCCTGCTCAACACCCGCTCGGTCCACAGACACGCCATCGACCTTTGGAATCTACTAGACACCATCTCTCCTGACGTCGCCTTCCTAACAGAAACATGGTTGAACGCCTCCTCAACCCCAGACATCACCATCGCCATCCCGGAAGGCTACAAGATCATCCGAAAAGACCGCACCTACCAAACAGGAGGAGGCATCGCTATCGTCCATAAGAATTCCATCCGAGGGGGGCGGAGCCAGGCCGGCGGCCAAGATGGTCGCCGGGGCTCCCGGCTCCGATGGCCTTCTCCTCCAGCCACTTGATCCAGCTGTTGCGGTGGCGCCGCCGACGGTTTGTCGAACGACGGAATGTGCCCTGACCCGCTGGGAGTGACTCTGGCGGCTCTCCGAGTTCGGATGGCGGAGATATGCCCTTCGGTCGGCGGGGCCTGCGCGGGTCCCGGCGCCGGGGACTCGCGCGAGGTCGCTGCCGCCATGGACACAACAACATCGGTCAGGAAGACTCGAGTGGCGCCAGACACCCGCCGGGGTGTTTATCTAGCCCCGAGAGGAGCCCCTGCTCTTGCTGTGGAGAGCCGGCTCCCCGTGTTGTATGGACCCTCCCTCCTCCCTTGATTGCTGCCTCGCTGATGGAGGACTGCGGCGTTGCTCTTTGTTTCCCTGATGGGAATGAAAGCACATCGGCTGAAGTGGATTGTGTCCGTGTTTTGGTGTTCGGAGCCAGCTAATGGGTTGTGATTTGGTATCGCTCGGATGCACAGTGAGAAATGTGTGGGACCACCGGGTCGAAGGCCGGGGTGGCTGTTACACCGTCTGCAACTGGAGAGACGCCCTGATACTCGACAAAATGGCTGCTTGTGTGAGGGCTCCGGCGGCACTTATGCTGTGGGCCCTGATTGATGGTGTCGTCTCTGCAGAGCCGCTCCCACCGGCACAGACGGCGATGCACACCTGGCTTGGAGCAGGGGGTTTGAATATCCACCCTGATGCAACGGCAACGTTCAATTGTGAGCTTGGACCCCAGCTTTTGCGGTGTCACGAATGCATGTGATGCTGACACTTTTTCCGGATGACTATGGCTCAGTGACTCCCCCTTCAGTTCGTGGTAGGGCCCGGACGGGTGTATTTGATACGTCCTTGTATGATGCTGGCAAGTGCGAATTGGTCTGTGTGACTTCCCTGATCGCTACGGAAGGTTTCTTCGGAACGGTGCCTGCCACCCCGGCGCATGGAATCATCGGTAACTCCGTTGATGTGAAACATGGGGTGACCTCAGTGCTGCCTTTTCACCAGCGGTTGCTATCGTCATGCTACGTAAACTGCGCAGTCTGACTATTTGTACCGACCTGTACCTGCATGGCTGATCGGGAGGCTGTCGAGGATGGCGGGCAGCTTCAGGAAAGTGTTGTGCTCCAGGACACTGCAAGATCTCCTGTTTTCCCCTGGTCATTCATTCTTACTGTACCCTCACTACTATGCTTAAATGGCGACGTAAGGTTTGGGCTGGGATACAGCATTGTTTCGACCGGGTATGCCGGGGCTGCGGGGGGAGGATCGTTTTTCTGGGCTGCTAAGGGAGGGGGTCACCATCGAGGTTGGGTGCTTGGGTGTTCTGGCGCGTCGATTGTTAATTTATATTGAGGAGTGTCTTGATTGTTCAGCGGCGACGCCATTTTAGATGTGCACTAAGCCGGGGGGAGGGGGCGGGGGCCTGAACTGGGGACCCCCCCACTACGTTTTTTCTTCTTTCTACTTCTCTTCTCTCCTATATTTCGGGTTCACATTGGGCGACAGGCACGCTGCTGAGGGGGGGGCTGTAGCCGGAGGCAGGGGTGCAGGGTGGGGGGTTTGCGTGGGGGTAATATTATCTTTCCTTTTTCTGTTTCTAGGGCCTCTTTTTCTCTTCTGCCTCTTTCAGCTTTTCTCTACTTATCTTCTTTTCGTCTTTGTTAGGACTAAGTAACGGGCTACTCTCCGTACGCTCTGGTGGTATGAATTGCAGGGGGGGATGTTGTTACAAAATTTTTGTGTTGAGGCGGGCACCTGCTGTGTAGGGGGCGGAATGTATAGCTTTTTGTCTATCCTGATATTGTGTACTGGATTTATCGTCCTGCCTGCAGTAGTCCTGACCATGTATATCCTGACTTTCGCTGTCCCCTTGCTTTTGTATTATTTGATTGTGCGGCAATGGATCCTGCTTTCCTCTAAACTTTAAAAGAAACCTCACTAATCCTGGTGCCAATTTGGTACGGACATTATCCTGAGTTACAACGGGGGGTTTGGATGGCGGAATGTTGCTTTGCTAGCTGCTTAATTCACTTGCTTTGACCGCCTTTGATTTACTGGCCGACTGTGATGGTATCGTATCTGCGATTGTAACTATGCTACTGACAATAAAGGTTTACCAAAAATTTACACAAAAAAAAAAAAAAAAAGAATTCCATCCGCATCTCAACCAGCTCTGACGTCAACCTCGCTACCGCCGAACACCTTCACTTCCAGATCCACACCGACCTCAAGACCACACTCAGAGGCACCCTCCTCTACAGGCCACCAGGACCCCGTGCACAATTCAGTGAAGACATCACTGACTTTATCACCCCACACGCCCTCCCCTCCGAGGACTACATTCTATTGGGAGACCTCAATTTTCACCTGGAAAAGAGCAACGACAGCAACACCACCACCCTTCTGGACAATCTCGCCAACCTCGGACTCAAACAGCTCGTCAATACCCCCACTCACTACGCAGGTCACACACTCGACCCTATCTTCACCTCCAGCAAACATATCTCCTTCAGTCACACCACAGCTCTCCATTGGACGGACCACAGCTGTGTTCACTTTATCTACAAAAAGACCACAACCCACAACCATCCTCAACCTACTCTGCAAAGAAACTGGAACAAAATCACCATCGACCAGACCTCCTCATCGCTTCTTCAAAACCCCCCTGCCCACTCTTCGAACCCCAACCAAGCAGCCATTAACCTCACTCAATGGCTAACCAACAGCGCCAACAACCTAGCACCTTTGAGAAAACGTCAAATCAAACTAGGCAGCAAAAACGCCCCCTGGTTCAACGATGATCTTAAGAAATCCAAGAAACTCTGTCGCTCCCTTGAGAAGGCCTGGAAAAAAGACCCAAACACCAGCACCAGGGACGCCTTCAAAAACGCCACCCGCATACACCACCAACTGATCCGGACTGCCAAGAAATCCGCATTCAACAACAACGCCCACAACAGCAAGGAATTATTCAACATCGTTAAAGAGTTTACCAACCCCACTGCCAACTCCAACGACATCACTCCCTCTCAAACCCTTTGCGACTCCCTAGCTTCGTTCTTCCACGACAAAATTGCAGACATTCACAACGGCTTCGACAACCAACCCGGAGTCCAACCCACCCAACCTTCTGATGTACCTTCACCCCCCTTGAACATCCTTAACGACTAGAACGAAATCTCCACTGAGGACACCAACCGCCTGATGAACTCCATCCACTCAGGATCCCCCACAGACCCATGCCCTCACTACATCTTCAACAAAGCAGATACCATCATAGCACCACACCTCCGAGACGTCATCAACTGCTCCCTCAACTCCGCCACCTTCCCGGAAAGCTGGAAACACGCCGAACTCAGCGCCCTTCTGAAAAAACCCACAGCTGACCCCACCGAACTCAAAAACTACCGCCCAATCTCGCTCCTTCCATTCCCGGCCAAAGTCATCGAGAAAGCCGTCAACAGCCAGCTCGCCGCCTTCCTCGAAACTAACAAATCCCTTGACTCCTCATAGTCCGGCTTCCGAGCCAAACACAGCACCGAGAACGCCCTCATCGCAGCAACAGACGACATTCGAACTCTACTGGACAATGGAGACACAGTCGCCCTCATCCTCCTCGACCTCTCCGCAGCCTTAGACACAGTCTGTCATAGCACCCTGTTACAGCGCCTCAGAAACATCGGAATCCAAGGAAAAGCACTGGAATGGATCACCTCGTTCCTTGCCGGAAGAACTCAGAGAGTCCGCCTCCCACCATTCAAGTCAGAGGCCACTGAAGTCATTTGCGGCGTGCCACAAGGATCTTCACTCAGCCCCACCCTCTTCAACGTATACATGAGCCCCCTCACGGCCATCGCACGCCAACACAACCTCAACATCATCTCATACGCTGATGACACCCAACTGATCCTCTCACTCACCACAGACCCTAACACCGCCAAAACCAACCTAAATGAAGGAATGAAAGAAGTTGCCGAGTGGATGAAACACAGCCGGCTGAAACTGAATTCAGAAAAAACAGAAGTCCTTATCTTAGGTACCTCCCCCTCCGTCTAGGACGACTCTTGGTGGCCAGAGGCCCTTGGAAAAGCACCCATCCCGACGGACCACGCCCGGAACCTGGGCGTCATCCTGGATTCCTCACTCTCGATGACCAGACAAGTCAACGCCGTTTCATCATCTTGCTTCAACATTCTTCGCATGCTCAAAAAAACATTTCGCTGGATCCCCACCGAAACTAGAAAAACGGTCACCCACGCACTGGTTACAAGCCGCCTGGACTACGGAAACACCCTATACGCCGGTACCACCGCAAAACTTCAGAAAAAACTCCAACGCATCCAGAACGCATCAGCCAGACTCATACTAGACATCCCGCGTAAAGACCACATTTCCGATCACCTGAAAAACCTCCACTGGCTCCCCGTCAATAAGAGGATAACATTCCGCCTCCTAACCCACGCACACAAAGCACTTTACGAACTTGGACCCGAATGCCTCAACACACGACTTTCCTTCTACACCCCCTCCCGCCAGCTACGCTGTTGGACAGGCCTCGTGAAAGGCCCGCTCCCTCCCCGCATGATAGGGTCCGGACACCGGCTCTCACTGTACCCCTTGAAAGAACCACCCCGGCAACCCGCCGAAGCAACCCGCAACCCGTCCCCAACGGGACGCCTGCTCCCGAACATCCCAGCATCGGCTGTCCCGGGCCTCCTACAGCACCATCGCCCCTGCCCAGCCGCCATCTTGGACACTGCACCACGAGGCCGCGTGGCCTCAGCTCGACCCCAACCCTGGGCCTGGCCAGGCCCCGACATCGAGGCACCACCATCCACCCAGGAGGTGAAGAGACCACTTGGCAGGTCAATGGGAGAAAGGAGTGTCGATGGCTCTCCCCCGCCAGGTGCCGATCGCCCCCGGCCTCCCCGGGCGCTGGCTCCACCCCCCTGCTGGGTGTCTGAACTCCCTCATCCCGGACCTCCCGACCTCCAAGTGCGAGGGTCCGGACATCAAAGGAGACCAGACCTATAACTGGGGCAGCTCCAGAGCAGGAAGGCAGTTGTATCCTGGAGTCGAGAGACACCTTGAAGAACTCATCCTTGACGGACTGCTGGCGCTGCCGCAGCCCTGCCTTGTGAACTATCTCCGAAGCCTGCTGGCGCTGCCGCGGCCCTCTGCAACGTGCATCTCCATCGGGACCTGCTGGCGCTGCCGCTGCCCATCCTTGAGAACCATCGCTCTGCCTGCTGGCGCTGCCGCGGCCCATCCTTGAGAATCATCGCTCAGCCTGCTGGCGCTGCCGCGGCCCATCCTTGAGAATCATCGCTCTGCCTGCTGGCTCTGCCGCGGCCTTCTGCAACGTGAAGTCATCCTAGCCTGCTGGCGCTGCCGCGGCCCCCTTGCCGAGAACTATCATCCAAGCCTGCTGGCGCCGCCGCAGCCCGACCTTGCCAACACCTGAGCTCGAGGATTGTGAGCTCCTTCTGGCCGCCCCTGTACCACACCGGTACCAAGACTGTCCCGCTACCCCTTACCCTACAGAGACTAGAATTGGGAGGATCCTCGTGTCCTGCCCCCACTGTATCGTTGATAACCTTGCCTCAAGAATCCTATATAAAGTGTGCAGATCGCATCCTTGTGTGGTGTCCATTTGTGGGGGGGAAGTTACCTGTCTGTACGATCGCTAGGAGACGGCCCTCACCGGAGGCCTCTCCCCCTGTGCTCGGCCGACCCTCTGGGTCTCCATCTAACATTGGTGGCCAGCGGCGCGATCCGAACCAATGCATAATCGTACAGAGAGTAACTCACCCCACGACACAACCACAATGACAACAAAAGAGAGCGGAACCACAGAAAAATTCCAGATGAAAAAACTAGAAGAATATAACCACAGAGAACTAAAGCAATTCTGCATGGAGCTAGGCATCGCTACCACAGGACTGAACACGAAAGAAGACTTCAAGAAAGCCCTGGAATCCTGGGCAGAAACGGGTACGGCCGTACCCCAAAACCAAAGCCTCGAGGCACCGGAAACGAACACCGCTCCGACGGAAGAAAGAAGATCGGGTCTCTCCCCAGAGGAGATCCGAGAACGGGAAAAAAGCAGACTCCACGAATTGGAGCTGGCTCGACTTCGGTTGGATGGAGAACTGAAATTGGCGGAACAAAAAATAACATTGGAACACCTGCGGCTCCAAGAGGAGCGGGAAGAGAAACAAAGACAGAGAGAGCTAGAAGAGAAGAAGCTAGCCTACGAACATGAGCGCAACCTAAAAGAGATAGAGCTTCAAAAACAGAATAAAGATCTCGGGGTGCCCGAGCGCCCGAACACTCCTGCCACCACAGACCCTAAAGTCCACATCCCCAAGGATGTCGTCAGAGAATATTACCGGAACGACGACATCCAGCAATGGTTCAAAGCCTACGAGGTAGCCATGACCTCACACCGGATTCCCCGAAGCGACTGGGGAGCCGGGCTATGGGGGAGGTTCGTTAACGAGGGGCGAGACGCCCTGCTGCAACTCCCGGACCATCAGATGACCTCCTACGACACATGAAAGCTGCCCTCCTCACTCCATACGGACTCACGCCCGAGATGTACCGCCAGCGGTTCCGCGACTGAAAACGGATCCCGGGTACCACTTGGGTGGAGTACGTGAACTTTTTTAGCAGAGCCTTCGAGGGGTGGATCAAGGGCAGCAAGGTGACCACTTACGAGCAACTCTTTGACTTATTGTGTGGGAGCACCTCTCGAACAATTGCTTCGTCGAGCTGAGGCAGCACCTTCTCGACAGTAAACTGACTGAACCTCGGCAACTTGCCGCCGAAGCTGACCGATGGGAAAGCACCCGAGTTGCCCAAAGCGGGCCCAGCGAACCAAACCGAACCAACCAGGGACCCCATCGCCCCCGAGGGGGAGGAGGAGGCCAGGGTCGGGGCAGAGACGCCGTCCCGGCAGCTCCCGCCAGCAGCGCCCCGCCCCCGGCCGGCAGGGGAAACCCCCCGATGCGTCCAGGGTTCCGAGCCAATGTTACTTGCCACCGATGCCAGCGACCCGGCCACTACGCCAACGACCCTAATTGCCCGAAGAACCAGAACCCTATGCCCCGCCAGGTCGCTGCCGCCGCCCTGGGAGAAGAGCAAACCCCAGAAGATTCTGAAGAGTACGAGGCCGACCAGCCCGAGTGGGAACCAGCCGCCATGTCCCTGGTCTGTCTAGGGGAAAGAGACATGATCCCGCGGGCTCCCCTACCCGCCAATACGCGAAAATACGGCCAGTGGGTCAACATTAATGGGCGACGGGCTGAGGCCCTGCGCGACACCTGGGCCAGTGTGACCGCAGTCCGCGCCCACCTGGTGACCCCGGAGCAGATCTTGCCGAACGTCCTTTGCCCCGTCCGGTCAGCCGACAACTCAGAAAGCCTGTGTCGGATGGCCTGCGTCCCCTTCGAGTGGGGAGGGGTGTCCGGAATGCTGAAAGTCACTGTCCGCGATGATGCACCAGTGGACTGCCTCCTGGGGAACGACCTCGAAAGTTCCCCCTGGGCAGCCGTCGAGAGAAAAGAACACCTGGGGATGTTGGGCCTTCCTGCATGGGCCTGCATAACGACCCGGTCCATGGCCGCCCGCGCCATCCCCAGTCCCGAAGACCCTGAATGGCCAGAGCCTCCTCCCCCAGTCATCCCAGAGGGAGCCGCCCTAAGCACCGATCCCCCAGAGCAGAGTGACGAAGGGCCCGTTCAACTCCAGGACCTTCCCGAACTGGCCCAGTGGCGTCAAGAGGGTGGCCCCACCCAGGAACAGTTCCGACAAGAGCAGAAGACCTGTCCCTCCCTCGAGGGACTCCGGCAGCAAGCCCTCGCCCAGAGCACAGGGGACACCTCCGGGGCCCACTGGATTTATTGGGACAATGACCTGCTCTACAGTGAGCAAAGAATTGCTGAATTGGGGGCCAGTCGGGTGCTGGTGGTGCCCCTCCGCTTCAGAGACTTCCTTTTGAACTTGGCACACGATGTCCCCCTTGCTGGGCACCTGGGGCAAGACAAAACATACAACCGCCTAGTAACTCACTTCTACTGGCCCAAAATGCGAAATGATGTCTCCAACCACTGCCGGGCCTGCCCCACCTGCCAGGCCAGTGGGAAGAGCGGCCGGAAGATCAGAGCACCCTTGCAACCCTTTCCCGTCGTCACCACCCCGTTCGAAAGGGTGGGAATAGACATTGTGGGGCCCCTGGACCCCCGGGCGGCACCGGTTCATCCTGGTCCTGGTGGACCACGCCACCCGCTATCCCAAGGCCATTCCTCTTCGGACCGTGACAGCACCAGTGGTAGGCCGAGCCCTGATGGGGATCTTCTCTCGAGTGGGCTTCCCCCGGGAAGTCGTCAGCGACAGGGGCACGAACTTTATCTCGAAGTACATGAGGTCTCTCTGGCAACAGTGCGGGGTCACCTACCGGTTCACGACCCCTTATCACCCGCAAGGAAATGGACTAGTCGAGCGGTTTAACCGCACTCTCAAAGGAATGATCATGGGCCTAGAAGAACCCCTACGTCGCCAGTGGGACGTGCTGCTCCCGTGCCTCCTCTTCGCCTATCGAGAAGTTCCCCAGAAATCCCTCGGATTCAGCCCCTTCGAGCTCCTGTACGGACACCCCGTCCGGGGCCCCCTCAGCCTGGTCAAGGAAGGGTGGGAGATGGCCCCCCAGAAGACTCCTCCGGATGTGTATAAGTATCTCCTGACCCTCCGCAACCAGACCCGGCGATTCAGGGAACTCGCCAAAGCCAACCTGGAGGCCAGTCAGGAGGACATGAAGAAATGGTACGATCAGCATGCCTCCTCCATCGAGTTCGAACCAGGCCAGCAAGTCTGGGTGATGTCTCCAGTCGAACCCTGTGCCCTGCAGGACAAATGGACAGGACCCTTCAAGGTGATAGAGCGCAAGGGCCCTGTCACGTACCTAATAGACATGGAATCCCCCCGGAACCCCTTGCGAGTCCTCCACGCCAACAGACTCAAACCCCACTTCATACGTACGGAGCTCAGCCTACTGATGGCAACAGATAGTGGGACGGAAGAAGACTCCGAGCCCCTCCCTGACCTATTGAGGACCCGTGAAAAAGATGGCTCCGTGGAGGGGGTCAGACTCTCCGATGCCTTGTCCCCGGAACAACGCCGAGACTGTCGGGCTCTCCTGCTACAATTTGCGAACCTGTTCTCCCTCACCCCCGGAGTCACCCCCAGGTGCCTTCACGACGTGGACACTGGGGATAGTCCACCTATTCGACACAGGGCGTACCGAGTGCCAGATCGGGTGCGCGCCTGCATCCAGAACGAAGTCACCAAAATGCTGGCCCTAGGAGTGATCGAGCCATCCGACAGCCCCTGGGCCAGCCCAGTCGTACTGGTCCCCAAGGCTGCCGCCCCGGGCATTGCCCCCGAACTCCGGTTCTGTGTAGACTATCGGGGCCTGAACGCTGTTACCAGAACCGACGCTCACCCCATCCCCCGGGCGGATGAGCTAGTTGACCGCATGGGGGCCGCCCGCTACCTGAGCATCTTTGACCTAACAGCGGGCTACAGGCAAATCGGCCTCACCCCCAGGGCCCAAGAACGATCCGCTTCTCTACCCCGGATGGCCACTACCACTTCAAAGTGATGCCCTTCGGCATGAAAAACGCTCCAGCTACCTTCCAACGACTCGTGAACCAGGTACTGGCGGGCCTCGAAGAATTCAGTGCCGCCTACCTGGACGATATCGCTGTGTACAGTCACCACTGGGCAGACCACCTTCACCACCTCCGAGAAGTCCTGCACGC
Organism: Lissotriton vulgaris; assembly: GCF_964263255.1. NCBI lineage: Eukaryota > Metazoa > Chordata > Amphibia > Caudata > Salamandridae > Lissotriton > Lissotriton vulgaris. The sequence continues at coordinate 159,876,626 of NC_141685.1, forward strand.
CCTCCAGCAGGCCGGCCTCACCATCAAAGCCAGCAAATGCCAGATTGGCCAGGGGTCCGTGACCTACCTCGGACACCGAGTGGGGAGCGGTCTGGTGGCCCCCCTTCAGCTCAAGATCGCTGCCATCCAGTCCTGGCAACCACCTGTCACCCAAACCGAGGTACGAGCCTTCCTGGGGCTCACCGGATACTACCGGCGGTTTGTAAAAGACTATGGCAGTATTGTGGGGCCCCTCACAGAACTCACATCCAAGAAAAACCCCAAAACAGTCAACTGGACTCCAGACTGTCAAGCGGCCTTCGAGAAGTTGAAGGCCGCCATGTGCACAGCCCCCGTGCTTCAGGCCCCCGACTACAGCCGGGAATTCATAGTCCAGACGGACGCCTCCGATCGTGGCGTTGGGGCCGTCCTCTCGCAACTCAACACTGAGGGAGTCGATCAGCCAGTGGCCTTCATCAGCCGACGCCTACTGGCTCGAGAACAGCGCTGGAGCACCATCGAGCGGGAGGCCTTCGCAGTGGTATGGGCTCTCAAGAAACTCCGGCCCTACCTCTTCAGTACCCATTTCCGGGTACAGACCGACCACCGACCCCTGCAATGGCTGATGCAGATGCGGGGGGAGAACCCAAAACTGTTGCGATGGTCCATCTCCCTGCAAGGGATGGACTTCACTGTGGAGCATCGTCCTGGCCAGGACCACGCCAACGCCGACGGCCTGTCACGCTTTTTCCGCCTCGGCGAGGAGAGTACCCAAGAGGATGGGTGACTCTCCCTGCCTTCAGCTGGGGGGACGCATGTTGGACAGGCCTCGTGAAAGGCCCGCTCCCTCCCCGCATGATAGGGTCCGGACACCGGCTCTCACTGTACCCCTTGAAAGAACCACCCCGGCAACCCGCCGAAGCAACCCGCAACCCGTCCCCAACGGGACGCCTGCTCCCGAACATCCCAGCATCGGCTGTCCCGGGCCTCCTTCAGCACCATCGCCCCGGCCCAGCCGCCATCTTGGACACTGCACCACGAGGCCGCGTGGCCTCAGCTCGACCCCAACCCTGGGCCTGGCCAGGCCCCGACATCGAGGCACCACCATCCACCCAGGAGGTGAAGAGACCACTTGGCAGGTCAATGGGAGAAAGGAGTGTTGATGGCTCTCCCCCGCCAGGTGCCGATCGCCCCCGGCCTCCCCGGGCGCTGGCTCCACCCCCCTGCTGGGTGTCTGGACTCCCTCATCCCGGACCTCCCGACCTCCAAGTGCGAGGGTCCGGACATCAAAGGAGACCAGACCTATAACTGGGGCAGCTCCAGAGCAGGAAGGCAGTTGTATCCTGGAGTCGAGAGACACCTTGAAGAACTCATCCTTGACGGACTGCTGGCGCTGCTGCAGCCCTGCCTTGTGAACTATCTCCGAAGCCGGCACTGCCGCGGCCCTCTGCAACGTGCATCTTCATCGGGACCTGCTGGCGCTGCCGCGGCCCATCCTTGAGAACCATCGCTCTGCCTGCTGGCGCTGCCGCGGCCCATCCTTGAGAATCATCGCTCAGCCTGCTGGCGCTGCCGCGGCCCATCCTTGAGAATCATCGCTCTGCCTGCTGGCGCTGCCGCAGCCTTCTGCAACGTGAAGTCATCCTAGCCTGCTGGCGCTGCCGCGGCCCCCCTTGCCGAGAACTATCATCCAAGCCTGCTGGCGCCGCCGCGGCCCGACCTTGCTGACACCTGAGCTCGAGGATTGTGAGCTCCTTCTGGCCGCCCCTGTACCACACCGGTACCAAGACTGTCCCGCTACCCCTTACCCTACAGAGACTAGAATTGGGAGGATCCTCGTGTCCTGCCCCCACTGTATCGTTGATAACCTTGCCTCAAGAATCCTATATAAAGTGTGCAGATCGCATCCTTGTGTGGTGTCCATTTGTGGGGGGGAAGTTACCTGTCTGTACGATCGCTAGGAGACGGCCCTCACCGGAGGCCTCTCCCCCTGTGCTCGGCCGACCCTCCGGGTCTCCGTCTAACATAAGCTCTTCCAACCAAGCCCTTGCCGCTGTACCTCGCTTCAACAAAACCACCATGGGAGGAAGATCCTTCTCCTACCTGGCGGCTAAAACCTGGAACTCACTTCCCATTCACCTTCGCCTCACTCAGAACCACCTAGCATTCAGAAAGCAACTAAAAACCTGGATATTCGACAAGTAACTCCCCACCCTTCTTCAAGCGCCTTGAGACCCTCTGGGTATGTAGCGCGCTATATAAATTATTTGACTTGACTTGACTATCCGGAGGCCCCTCCAAAAGCAAAGTGGAATTGAGGAAAATAATGTCCTCTGGGAAGGTGATTTTGAGATACAGCAGAGTGTCATCAGTGTACATATTATAGTGGATGGTAGCGGATTGTGAGTGGTTTGCCAGTGGTTTCAGGAATAGATTGAAGAGAATGGGTTAGAGAGCAGATCCCTGGGGAAAGCCAAGAGTGATCTTATGGGGCTTAGACAGAGATGGATTCATTTGGACTCTCTGAGATCTGTTCTAGAGGAATGAGGAAAACCATTGCAATACGACCCCTAATAAGCCCATCCTTTGTTCCAATAGTCTATCGTGATTAACTGTCAAAGGCAGCCATAACGTTGAGCAGTATCATGAGGGATGATTCATTAAGATCCAGCATTAATATGTCATCCACAAAATGAGTAAGTGCAGATTCAGTGCTGTGACCTTGACGGAAAACTGATTGGTGTTGGTCAAGGAGTTAAAAGTTGTCTATGTGGTTGCAGAGTTGGATCTAGACACATTTTTCTAAGAGATTCGCAAGAGTAGGGATGTTGGAGATGGGCTGAAAGTTATTAGGATCAGAGCAGTCTGCGTTGCTTTTTTAAAGTGGGGGTGTCCTGCTTTTAGGCAATCAGGGAGAGTGCTTTGATGTAGCGAGGCATTTACTATCTTAGACCATAGGGGAGAATGAAGGTGTTGATCTCTTTGAATATAGATGGAGGTAGAGGGTCAGTGAAGTGATTAGATGGGTTTAATGATGAAAGGATTTTGTAAATGTCACTTTCATTGTTTGAGGAGAAGGTCTGGCAAGAGGCATTGTTTTTGGAAGGGTGCCTGATGGATCACTACCTTCAGTATACTGCGTGGTGAGTGAAAAACTGAGTGAGGAAACCAATAGTAGTTCATTCACTAGTTGTAGCTCATTCTCTATCTTTGTGGTTTTTTCCATGAAGAAGGCAGCCAGTTCTTCACAGTTTGGGAGGGCGCTGGTTCCGGCGTGACTGCTGCTTGACTATTTCAAATAGTTTTGGGGCGCATTTCTGGCTTGGTCAAGCTGTGCTCTAAAGAAATTAGCTTTCACATAGCTTATTCTTCTGTTGTACGTGTTCCTTGTTGATCTTAAGCATTTTAGAAGTTCTATGGATGGAGAGGATCTCCAGGCTCTTTCTGCTAATCTTAGATTACGTCTTTCGGTGTTCAAGTTGTGGGTGAAATACAAAAACTGAACGGACAAAGAAATCCTCAGCACACAGTCATAGGTGTACCCACAATTTGTTAAGTGCACGATGTAAGCACAAATTATACACAAGTTATTTCATTTCTTTTAATTTTTATTCTTTTGGTCTTGCTTCAGACAGCCAACACGTATTTCATTGCTTACAAAGGAAAATCATCCCGCTACTTTCTCAAGGCTATGTCCTTTTTGATAAAGACCTTTCTTTTGTGGCGATCTTTCCAACCCACAAATGGATTCAGTATCTTGTGCGATGTCAATAAGGCAGTCCATGCATCTGAGGGATCCTATTTTGTCCCCAAATCTTGAGCTTGTGAGTCAGACGGTCTCGTCCCAAATGTCGCTCTCTGAGTAGCTCGAGGACGATTTCCCTTTGCAACGGAGGCTGCAGATTGTGCAGTTGCATATTCTTGACCCTGCTGGAGTCAAGGAACAGTTGTGGTTGGACCCCTGTGGCCCCCTGGACTGTGGGTGGAGAGGTGGGGCCTTGATTGCTGCTGAGCAAGGCCAAGGGGTGAAATCTCCTGGGGTGCTGGGGACCGAACATCTCCTTGAGGGTGCTATGCGGCGCATGGGATGCTGCACATTATCACAGGCAATTACAATACATTTGACACAAAGGGTTTGCAGTCGAGCTGCACGTGGCCTGGTCCTACTGCTGTAGGCCATTTAGGTCGGCCTGGGGAGGGGGTGTCAGACAGAGCTGCCTCCCCTTCTTGTTTCTTTCTCCACCCCCACCATACTCCAGAGAGGATAATACAGTGACTACAGTGCCCAGATTGACAAAGACGCAGAAGCCTGTGGTGGCTGATGAACTGAGGTGGTTGATGCAACCTGGATCTAGAGCACGGGGCACCTGGTGTGAACACAATGGACAAGGACAAAACGGCCTGCTTTGCTAGGGCCAACACAATCACACAGTATACTACCCCTCGACACCCCCCGCAAAGAATAACAAGACAAACCGGCACTGGTAATGAGGGGGAAGATGGCGCAACTTGCAAACTACCATGTGTGGAGCTCTGGCGGCCTTCCGGGGTTACAGGAAGCTCCTGGAAAGACAAATTGAAACTGTGTCTATTGATGTGAACATATTGAGAGCCGATTTACGTAAAGTAGCAGATAAAGTATCCACGGCGGAGGGAGATATAGTGGACTTAAAAGGAGAGATGGCAGCATTTAAGCAGCACGTGGCCCAGATGTCCAGTCACAAGGGCCCTTGAGTGCCGGGCCAAAGTTGCGGAGAGGCACGCAAGGCACAGCAACATAAGAGTCATAGGGTTCCCTGAACAAGTTGAGGAGGACATGGAAAAGCAATTCCTGGAGCGATGGATACGCACCCAGTTGTGTCCGTGAGGCTTATCCAAAATCTTTGCAGTGGACAGAGAACACAGAGCCTTGGTGCCTTCACCCCTACCCATTACTTCCCCCCGGGTTCCCTCCCAGGCAATAATTCCCTAAATATTGATCTATCAAATAGGGACTGTATCCTCTGGGCTGCAAGAGAGACTTAGAATCTCTGCTATGAAAACAGTAAAATAGTCATATTACCGGAGTATACCAAGCAGGTCCAGGAGCAGCGGAAAACCTTAATGGCTGTAAAACGGAAGCTCTGTGATATGCAACTACAGTACTTGCTGCTATATCCAGCCAAACTGAAGGTAATTGCACAAGGCAGGGCCAATTTCTTTGAGATGCTGGAGGTGTGTGAATGGCTGGAGATCCGAGGTGATGCCCTCCCCCCGAAGAACAGCATAACATAAGACGGGGATGGGGCACTTGGTCAGGTGGAAGAACTCGAAATAAAAGGTACCCGGGTCAGTCCGCTGACAAGGACCCACCAGATGAACATAGAATTACGGTGGGCGAGGACGGCACCATGCATCTGAAAACCATCAAGCTGGGTGCCTCCTCCTCACCGAACACTGAATCTGGGCCTGACACAGAGGATACCCCGGAAACACTGAACCCAACGACATACATAGTCCTTGAAACCATCCTGGAAGCAGCTCCAGCGACAGAAGCTACATGAAAAAGGGGACATTCACACAGGCACTGAACTACTGTTGGCTGCTCTGAAATTTATCATAATTAAAGAATGAAGTGCATGTGGGCCACACATTTACTACTGGGGTGGTGGGGGGAGGGGCAGAATGAGCGTGAACAACCTGGGGGGGGGGGGGTGGCAGAGGTACCTGGAGTGGCAAGAGGAGAAACGACAATCCAATGGAACATTGAGAGTACTGCAACCTTATTGGGGACCCCCGCTGGACTACACTTTCCTCGACGGGCATTTTGTAGGTATAGTGATGGGCGGGCTAGGTCGTGAGGCTGGTTAATTTGGGAAGTTCAGTGGCCCCTGTTGGACTGCAAGGGAAGCTGCTCACATCCTGGAACAAGCATGGGGAGGGAATTGAATATAGCGCTGTTGCACGTTACTGGTCCTTGGGGGGTGGAGGGAGCATGGCACAGTTTTCTTTGTTTGTTAGTCGTTGTTGTATGCAGCACATGTGGAATGTGGGTGGAGTGCACAGCTGGGGACTGGGACAACACCAAGCTAGATATCACTATGGCAATGGAGGTTAAGTTCCTTATTGAGATGTAAGGGAATTGGGTACAAAATGTAACAGAGTACTTGAGTTTCTTAAGCGACACCACGTCTGAGTGGCCTGCTTGCAAGAAACGTACCTGGATGATGTGGGAGCCCCAAAAAAAAATGAAGAGGCCAGATATTTCACGCCTCCTACTTTACTTATGCGAGGGGTGTACTGATATGGGTGGCTCCTAGGACGCTGTTTGTCTTGCAGTACATGAAAGCCAACGTGAACGCCCGCTATGTCCTACTCAGGGTGATCCTTGACAGACAGGATAACACGATCCTAAATATCTATGCCCCGAACGTAGGTGATCCAGGCTTTTATCAGTCCATACAAGACATACTGGCCCCGGACCTGGACGCTCCTCTTCTCTGTATGGGGGATTTTAATTGAGTGTTGCATCCAAACTTGGAAAGGCACCCTCCTAGACAGGGAAATAAGCCGCAGATGACCAAGAGGTATTGGAAGGTAATGCAGGACTTGGGAATAAGGGACATATGGAGAGATAGGCACCCAATGCAGAAATTGTATACCTGCCCCAAACTTTAATCCCAAATAAGGATTGGAATAGGGGAAGTAAAGAGAGATCTGCAGTTAACTTGCCCCTAGATGCGGGCCCCTTTGTGGTAGTTATGACTGGGGTCCCAGAGGTGGCAGGTCATAACGATGAACCTACCTGGTCCCTACAGAATAAAGTCCAACATTGGCTAAGTCGTAACAGGCCATTACCCCCTCACTGGTCAAGCAGAATTCTAACGGTGCGCAGAGTGCCCTGGGTGGGACAAGAGAGGAAGAAAACCCAGGGTGACTGTGTTATAATTAACTTTGAGGACCCACGCACGGTAGACTACATATGCTCTTGGAGAACCCAAGGGTATAATGAAGGCATTGAAACCAAGCGTCTTTCTTTTTTCTTATTAGAAAAAGTACCAAGGCACATCCCTCTTAGTTACTATTCTCCAAATAGCATTTAGCCATTACAGCTCTTACGAAAGGTGATTTCACAAGCTCCTCATGGTCCTCAAAAAGACATGTACAATGTTGAATATTATTCCAAGTCCATTTATTAACAATTCCTTTCTTTTGCCACACCGTCACAGCCGACGCGCGTTTCGCCCTCCGCGGGCTTTTTCAAGGCTGAAATTCATACATAAAACTGTGTGTTACAAAAAGGAATGAGATAAAAGCCACCTATATGCGTACTCATATTCGCATATCAAACTCTAGATTCATCAATTTTTTCTCTTTGTTTTTATACATCCTATTCCTCTCATAGTGATGCTTACTTATCACAGGGCATATATAAATAACATGAGAAACACACAATAATAAAAACACCATCATTGTTATTGGTCCATTTCATTAATCTCTCCCATGTACACTCCCAATGTGCCGTCTTTACATCCATATTGGAATAATTGGTAAACCCATATTGCATAAAAGTAGAGGAAAACCACAGATCTTAGCATAAGTGCGTACCACAAAACATTCCCGTTTCCTGCATCTAAAAGTTTAGCACAATTTAATGTGCGATGCCATTATTACTGCATGATTTACTTGAAGGGTTCACTTACCTAACAAATTACGTGGTGAGCATGTATCTTTTGCCGTCAATAAAAAATCGTATAGCCTGAGCGTAAAGGGGTCCTGTAAGTGCATAGATATATATCATTAATGTTTTTTATCCCCATGTATCACTTAAATCCATTAATGCCCAAGTGACTAGCCAAAGCACATAGTGCCGGGCTTACCTTTAAATTGTTTGTTTGGTACACCGGGAATTATGCTCGTGGAATATGGAGTCAGTTCTTTCGTTCTTTGGTCAGTAACAAGTAATTACTTATTAGATGGAGCCATGATAAGTCCCATCTGTAATAAAATGTCATATTATAGATATTTGTTCAGTTAATTAGTCAAATGTTAAGTCACTATTTAAATAAAAACATACTGGAGAAACTAAATTATAAAACCACCCAGTATTTGTATCCAGAGTATTTTTTATAAACTGGAAGGGAGATGCAAGGGTTGCTGTCAGACCAAACGAAACGGGACTCCATACGAGAGACGCGATAACACGGGATGGCGGTAAGTTTAAAACCAGTAGAATATGCGTGTGCCGGATATATTTTAAACGAGACGGTTTGCCTACAGGCGCCGGCTTGGACCGTATTTGTCGGAAACTTTGTAGTGTGCTGCGTAGCTTATGTTTGTAGAATACGTTATTTTCCAAAACTGATATGGGGGAGAGTGGATAAAAAAATAGAGTCCGCGCGGAATATATAAGGAAGAATTACGGCAGGTTGTGTACACTTGCTGAGCGTGTGGTCATGAAATAAAAATGGTTATGTCAGACGCTATGGGTCATCTTAAACATAACGGTGGGATTATGTGACTACGCATAGAATAATACTTTTGACACCAGACAGGGTTTATACTGATTGAGTGTTTACAGACTAACTGAGGGCAATTTCACTTAGCAGAAAAGCTGTTACGGACGTACTAAGGACAATATGCGGGACAATTGAGTGTGCACATATATGTGTTTTTGGGGGGAAATAAACATGCATATGACCACCCTCCCCCTTTTTTAACTTACTTTTTTAACTTACATTCTGAATCATAGACACCAAATGCAGATGACATATTTTTAAACATAATGGGTGCACAAAAAAGTACCGACGAGTGATTTTACTCTGGATACAAATACTGGGTGGTTTTATAATTTAGTTTCTCCAGTATGTTTTTATTTAAATAGTGACTTAACATTTGACTAATTAACTGAACAAATATCTATAATATGACATTTTATTACAGATGGGACTTATCATCGCTCCATCTAATAAGTAATTACTTGTTACTGACCAAAGAACGGAAGGACTGACTCCATATTCCACGAGCATAATTCCCGGTGTACCAAACAAACAATTTAAAGGTAAGCCCGGCACTATGTGCTTTGGCTAGTCACTTGGGCATTAATGGATTTAAGTGATACATGGGGATAAAAAACATTAATGATATATATCTATCCACTTACAGGACCCCTTTACGCTCAGGCTATACGATTTTTTATTGACGGCAAAAGATACATGCTCACCACGTAATTTGTTAGATAAGTGAACCCTTCAAGTAAATCATGCAGTAATAATGGCATCGCTAAAGATGAGTTCGGTTGGAGAAAGTGGTCGTGGCATACCTGCCAAAGCAATAGACATTTTTCTGAGTGGTGACATATAATCTTTAAAACTACCCATTAAATTGCGCTAAACTTTTAGATGCAGGAAACAGGAATGTTTTGTGGTACGCACTTATGCTAAGATCTGTGGTTTTCCTCTACTTTTATGCAATATGGGTTTACCAATTATTCCAATATGGATGTAAAGACGGCACATTGGGAGTGTACATGGGAGAGATTAATGAAATGGACTAATAACAATGATGGTGTTTTTATTATTGTGTGTTTCTCATGTTATTTATATATGCCCTGTGATAAGTAAGCATCACTATGAGAGGAATAGGATGTATAAAAACAAAGAGAAAAAATTGATGAATCTAGAGTTTGATATGCGAATATGAGTACGCATATAGGTGGCTTTTATCTCATTCCTTTTTGTAACACACAGTTTTATGTATGAATTTCAGCCTTGAAAAGGCCCGCGGAGGGCGAAACGCGCGTCGGCTGTGACGGTGTGGCAAAAGAAAGGAATTGTTAATAAATGGACTTGGAATAATATTCAACATTGTACATGTCTTTTTGAGGACCATGAGGAGCTTGTGAAATCACCTTTCGTAAGCTGTAATGGCTAAATGCTATTTGGAGAATAGTAACTAAGAGGGATGTGCCTTGGTACTTTTTCTAATTTGTGTACGAGATTCCGTCTCGCCTTGAGTGAGTAGGAGATCGTGGATTGTTGCTTCTGGGTGGCAAAGCACGATACCAAAGAGCACTCCAATAGAGTGTAATATACACATTAGATTGCAATCATTACTAAAGGGAATACGTGTGTACAGATGTGCGGACCAAATATAGCACATCCACCGTGTGCTTTTTGTTGTCTGAATTAATTTTGCTGATCTAGCACTCTGTCCCTAACATACATTATATGTGACTGTTCATTTGTGCTGTACTAAATTAAGATAACTACTACTTTGAATAAAGTTGGAAAGGAGATTGTGAGGACCAGAGAAGGTATATATAGTCAATACCAACATGGCCACCTTTGATGATAACAGGGACGCTTTACTTGGTGACCTGTTCAATGAGAACCCGGGTAGTACATCTCTACCTAGAACAAGTGCAAATGAGGGTATGAGACAAAAATTTATGAGGCTAGAGAGAATAAAAAAACAGGAACTCTCACGATGGTGGGATGCCACTGTCTTACGTAAATACATTGACAAACAACAGGTCCCAAGAGGACTACGTGTACTAATTTTCCCCTCCTTTGAGGATTTAGATAGGGGACACCTAAAGGAATGGGAAAAACTACTGTTGCATTCCTCCATGGGTATGATGGATATACTTATTAGGGATGCTGACCTGAAAAGAGAAAAGCTATACCTGGAGATTACAAATTTGGAAAAGGAAATCAAGGACATGGGCATGCCTGAGGTAGCGGACAAAAATTGGGCCATATTAAAAGACCAACTTCAAAAACATCAGATATACTTAAGAGATAAAAAATCCCAAAAAATTAAACCGGATGAACGGGACTATAAGTGCGGAAGGGTATATACCTTCGCAAGAAAATTTGATAACATCAATCCCCCTAATAGTAATAGAAATGGCTCAGATAGGACTTCACAGACAGCGGGGACCACCAGTATGTCCGATATTTCCAGTATAAGCAGTGTGACCAGTATAGAGTCAGCAGGTGCAGAAGGAGGGGCACAGGGCCCTGTGCCAGACCCATTTTTTTTTAGAGCTACAGCGTTTCCGCAAGGGGAACAAAGAAACATTCAAGAAAGATGCCAATACAAAAGGACAAGGAGGGGGTTCAAGAGATCAGGATCAAAGAGAAAGGACAGGTGTGGCAACAAGATCAGTGACACGCAATCAAAAAATGTAAATGAATGTGCTGAAACTTGTAATGACATTGACATTGTGAATCTTTCAGACCATGTGTTGACTGAATCAGAAATAAACATATTGAGCAAAGGATTGGGTTTCTGTCCTAGTAATGTTCCGGATTTTACGTCTTTTCATATAAGCTGTTTCAAATTTGTCAGAAACATTAAATTGTTTAAATTCTTTGCAGACAAACCCAGCAAACAGTATGAGGCAGCAAATGTATTCATGAACAGCTCCAATCCCACAATCAGAGAAGTGAGAGACAGCCATTTACTTTTAAGTATCAATGATGAGGAAGGAACAGAAAGCGTAGAATCAGTGGCAGCTAACCTATATCTAGACACTTTTACTGAAATAAACAGTGGTCTTAAAATGAAATCAAGATTCACCCCTCAACTACAAGGCAATAATAACATAGATAGATTTCAGCAAAATGTAGTACAAGATCTTTACCTCTTAGAGGATACATTTTTGAAAACATCTAAGTATAAAACACAGAACATCACATATGAAGAACGGAGGGCAGTGGCAAATCTAAAAAAGAGAGACTCCCTTGTCATCCGGGAGGCTGACAAGGGAGGAAATATAGTTTTGATGAATCGCAGTGATTATATGGGGGAAATTGACAAACAACTTGCAGACACTAATACATATACCAAGTTGAAAGTCAACCCTATAAAGGAAACAAAGGCAATCATTTTCGATCATCTCAGAACTTGGAAGGAAAAGTGTCTGATTTCTGAAACAGAAATGAAATATCTGTACAATGATACACCGACATATCCCTGCATATATTGCCTGCCTAAGGTACATAAAAAAAGCGATTTTCCTCCAGGCAGGCCCATCATAGCAGGTATAGGATCGCCCACTGAGAAAATATCTGAATACATAGACCTTTTCTTGCAGCCATTTGTGGTGAATCTCCCCACGTATATTAAGGATACTGGGGATGTTTTAAACAAAATTGGGGATGTAGATTGGGTGGATGGACACTGGTTAGTCACGTTAGATGTATGCTCGCTATATACGAGCATACCTTGTGACAAAGGACTAATGGCGGTACGTCACTTCTTAGACAGCAGACCCATTGAGACATATGCACATTCAAATATGCTGATATCAATGATTCAACTGGTACTTGCAAATAACATCTTTTTACACAATGGAGAATGGTACCGTCAGATAAAGGGTGTGGCAATGGGGGCGAAATTTTCGCCCTCATTGGCCAATCTTTACATGGGATATTTTGAGTTAACCCACATATGGAGAAAGGGTCCAACAAACCTAACTGAAAACATCTTGTATCTAGGCAGATACATTGATGATTTACTCATGTTCTGGACTGGCAATAGAGAGGAATTGGAGATGTTCTTTGACCATCTTAATGACAATCCATTCAACCTTCAATTTACAAAAGAGCAAAGCGTGTCAAAAATTTATTTTTTGGACATCACCATTATTGTCAAAAATAACAAATTACACACTGTTCCTTATAGAAAAGATACTGCATGTAATTCTCTATTACATGCACAAAGTGCGCATCCTATCTCACAAATAAAAGCTATCCCCTAAGGGGAAATGGTGAGAACCAAGAGAAATTGCAGTGATGAAGATAGAATAGATACAGAACTGAGAGCCGTAGAAATGAGATTCTTATCTAGAGGCTATAAGAAAGAAACAGTAATTGATGCAAGAAATAGAATTGATAAGATCAACAGAAACTCATTGCTGAAGTATAAACAACAAAAATCAGCGAAGCGCAAAAGAAATATAAGATTCATAACACCTTATAGCACAGTGAGTACAGATCTATATAAAATACTTAATAAGCATTGGCATCTGCTGATGGAAGACAATAGTTTACATGAGAAAGTTGGACTAAAACCGTCCATTACCTTCAGCAGAGGTAGAACATTGAGACAGGAGCTATGCCCAAGTTACATTGCGCCCCTAAAAAGACAGGAGTGGTTACCTACTCCCCGAAAGGATTTTATAGATGTGGCGGCTGCTGCATCTGTTGCTTTGCATTAAACAAAACAATTAGTTTTAAATACAACAGTCAAAAACTACATGTGATTCAGCAATTTATCAATTGTAACACTACCCATACAGTGTACTGTATCAAATGTATCTGTGACTGGATATACATAGGCAGTTCAATTAGACCCCTAAAGGAAAGAATACAGGAGCACATTCGTGCGATCCGTAACAATAATTCGCAATATCCTTTTGCAGTACACTTCAACACGACACATCAGCCTAATGAGTTACATAGGATTAAATTCCATGGTATCGATGTTGCAACAGTAGGGAACAGAGGAGGTAATCGCGAACGAAAACTGCGACAATTAGAGAGTAAATGGATAATCTCACTTAGAGCAGTGGAAAAGGTGGCCAATATTGATAAAGAAATGTATGAGTTTCTGTAGACAAAAATGTGTCTGAATTAATACACCTGAATGGAATGCTGAGATGATCAAAGAATATGTGTTATGGAAACCAAAAGTTTAACCCATGTTACAACTCTCTGTTACAATATGCCGTTGGAAAGGAAATATTGGTTAATGGTATAACCTGTTTTAGGTGAATATACTCACACGTGGAGTATTGTTTTATGGTCATATTCACATTGCGTTGAATAGCATATCATTGAGTAATCAGATGCATTTAATGCCCATTTTAAATTTCTACGAATGGCTAATAGGACATATGTAACTATCTTGTAATCAAAGAACAAAACATATGGTCTGTCTCGCCGGTGATTAAACCCATACACACGAGGGTAAAATACAAATAATTGACTGTGACAATTTTTGGGAAAATGTACCTGCAACCGTTATGATTAAGATTCTATTAAATTTGGTCGTTCACTTTATTTGGTACTTAAAAGTGAATTGTGACACTCCAAAATGGCCACCACGTAAATGGGAGACGTTGAATATAGTGTTTGGGGTAGTCCTTTGAGGTTCCGTGACGATTTGAACCCGTGTTTTCAATATTGTCGGAAATACATAATATTGGTATCAGCGAACCGCAAATGATCCATTTAGCATATCCTGGTGTTTTCGCTATGCTACGAGCAAGAGTACTCCTGAGGATGAACACATTTCTGATCTACCCACGGCATCCATCTTAGATCATGGCAGCCATTTTGTGTTTCTTGCCCTCACATACGCAATAACCTCTGATCACTTCATTTCGATTAAGGACACGTAGCCTTAGCCGGAGATTCACCTCTTTCATGACACGTGCACCTTAAACCAGATCACGCTGTAGCTGCATGACTCGACAAAGGCTGCCTCCTCTGCCCGAGGCCAGCCCACCTGAACTGGTTCTCGTGACCATTGTCCCGATCATGATTAGGCGGCCGAAGACGGTAGCCTTGCCCATTTACGACCCACAAGCATCCCTTATCCCACTTCTCTATCTTCCACACCTGGCTCCGTTCCTTTCTTTCTGAATCTTTATTAGGGGGAGGCAACGAAATTTACGATGAGGCGGTCCGGCTCTTGAATACAATATTGACAAGGGATTGTGATGAACTAGTGGGAGCCCCTCTTCGTAGATGTTTTGTATCAGATTTTATCAACGGTTCCTGTGTACGCCAAATATTTATTGCTTATGACACAAAGGTTTTGGGAATGTACCAACATGTGAAGAATTCGCCTGAAGGCCAAAATTTAGTATATAAGGAGCAACCCTCTTTGTACAATTTGAACAGGCTCCTAGATACTGCCCATGTGTAGTTTCTGTGACTTCTGTGTCCCTGCAGTAATAAACCTTTGGTCTTTGACGCCACCATCGAGAAGCCCGTGTTTCTGTTCATTTGTGCACCAAGGCAGGTGGAACTCCGGGGTCTTTGGGTGTTGTTCCCTGACACCTCTGGACGGAACCAAAAAGTCCAGAACTCCAATTGGCGCCCAACGTGGGGCGACGTCATTCGGTACCGGTCCAAAAGCCTGAAGAGTTCGAGAAGCTTCGTGTGAAGATTCCTGAGGGAGGCGCCCCACTTCATCGATCCCGGCATATCGCAAAAGACGCCTGAAGTTCTCTTCCACGAGGGTTCCCGTTCGGACGGCTGCAGTGGGCCGTTGCCTTGACCGTCGCCCTGTCTTGGACCCGAGGTGCAGTCCTTAGTACAGCGAAACGTGACGGGTTTCTCCTTGGTGACGTCTTCAGTGCCTCAGTTAAGTATTTAGTGGTTGCTAGCTAGTTGGTTACTTCGTGAGGATTGTTAAAATCCTTTTTGGTTCTTGGTTTGGTTTAGTTTCGTAAGATTATCATTGACTGTTCTAGTTACGATAATCTATTTGGTTCAGTTTGGGTATCGATACATCAGTTCGTTTTGGTAGGCCTAAAAGTTCTTGGTTCAGGTGCACATATTTGTTTCGTGTTTTGTTTGTTTTGTGTTCCGGATTGAAAAATGGTAAGTCGGAGAAATTGTATGTTGTCTTGTTTCGGTTGCAACAGTGACTCACGATTGGAGGACTCATGTCTGGTTCCTCCGATTGGGACTCCCCTATATGACTTATATTGTAAACATGGTGTGGGTCCTATATCTTATAATGAGGTGTGGGTCCGCTACACCGAGAAAGATGGTGTCCTTAGTTGGCCACTGCATGGTAGTTTTGAACCCGAAATTCTTGATAATTTAGAAGCGAAATTGTTTAGGAAGAAAGCCCGGCCGGCAATGTTTGATTCTTTCCGTTACTGGCGAAAAGAATCCAAACAGAGAGAAATTAAGAGATTAAAGAAAGAACAGAAAGAGCAAGAAGAGTTGACTCTAGAGCAAGCAACTAAACAGTTGCAAGATAATGAGTGTGAGAAGGCCGTAGAAGTGGCCATTAGAGAGCATAATTTAGCGATCGACAAGTGCTATCCTGCCTTGCCATCGAAAACAGCTAAGATACTAGAGGACCCCGAAAACGATCCTCTGTTGTCTTATCTGTTACGGTCACCTCCACCGTATGCACAAGGTGCTACGGCTCCACCTGTACCAAATGTTCAATTGCCGGTTGCTGGACAACCTGGTATTCCTGCTCCTGCCCCTCAGAATCAAGCTCCTGTACCTCCTGTAGTCAATGTGAATGTTCCTACGGCTCCTCCTCTTCCTGGGTTGCCGACTTCTATACCTGTATCTGTCTCACTTACACCTACTGTCCCACAAACTATTTTTCTCGATACTCCTACTGGTCAGCTATCTGTTCCTACTTCTACTGTGTTCTCTACGTCTGTGAGTGTGTTGACTCCACTTTCTGTTCGTCGAAGAATCACTGATTCTGTGTCTAATATGCTGTCTCCTTTCTATAAAACCTCAATTAAGACTCCTACTTCTGATTCTGTTCAGAGACGTAGTCAGCATCCAAGCACTGAGGAACGGGGAATTTTAGATTCCACGGCTCTCATATGGATTTCGAAGAGTAGGAGATATAGTACGAGAGATGTGCTAGACACATTTATGCAGTGGAAGGAACCAACGCAACGGTATGTCTTTGATGAGATGTGTTCGTTGTTACGTGAGGAGATAGAAGAAGATGATGTTGAATCGAATTTAGAAGACTTAATTAAAGTTCAGAAAGAGTTTGCTGCTGGAATGATAGTAGGTGAAAATATAGAAGAAGCGATGGAACTGATCTTAAGTTTTAGAAATGATCCATCTCTTCGTTCACCGAGAGATTTAGAGAAAGGTAAGATGAAGCTGAGTCGCCAATATCCAATGAGGGAGGTTCCTCCAATTTGGCGCGAAGCTGTGCAAGCTGACAATGTTAATGGTATTGTAGCTGCTCCGGCGCAATTCCAAAGGGTGTGGATACACATTCCATGGAAGCGAGCCGAAGTACTAGCAGTGAAGCAGGCCTTACCAGATCCGCGTAAGAATCCTGCTGGATACTATAAGGAATTAACACAGACAGTTGAGGCTTGTATAATGAACTTAGCAGACATTGACATGTTATTTGGAAATGTAGTTCCTCAACCAGTGTGGGCTAAAATTCGTAGAGAGGATCATCAAGTTGCCTTAGGTGGTGATTGGGCAGCTATCACTGCAGCGGATGGTCAGCAAACGGGTGGTGCAAAACCTGAACCCCTAATTGCTAATCTTCCAGGTAGGATAATAGACTTAATGAAGACTCTGATGCCCGCATTGCGTGTTAATTGGGACAAGTTATCCGCATGCAGGCAAAAGAAAGACGAAAGTGTCTCCGACTTCTTCACGAGGTTCGAAGAGACTTTTGTAGACCATAGTGGTCAAGATATGAGCACAGAAGGAGGACAGAGACTGTTTGTCGATAAATTTGTGCATAATTTGTTACCTGAGTTATGCAATAAATTAAAGGATTCAGAGAGTGCGTGGGCTGTTTCTACAACTGCGCAAATACTTGCAACTGCACAATATTACGAAAATAGGGATAAAGAGGAAAAAGAGAAATCAGACAAGAAAACGAAAGATTTAAAGACTAAAGTTCTTTTGCAACAGGCGTATCCGCCTCGCACAAATCAGACTAATATGCAACAGAATTCATATCAAAGAACAGATTATAGTTCAACGAGGCCTCAATATCAGTGGAACCAGTGTGCGTATTGTAAGAAAGAGGGTCACTACAAGAATGAATGTCCGATCTTAGCGCAAAATAATGCAGCAGCAGCTCAGAGAGGTCGTGGTGGTTTTGTGCAGAATTCTAGAGGTCGAGGGCGAGGTGCTATGCCTCCACAGACGAATGATCGTCCTTCCAATCACTTTGATCAACGAAATGGACAGTCAGCTCAGCAAAATAGATCTCAACAATATCTTGTTGAAGACTATTGTGAAGCGGATGAGGGATTTCAGCAAAATGGGTACTAGGACAGCCATGGACAGAGAGAGGGAGTAGTATCAGTTCCAGTGGATCAGAGTGGGCCTTATGTCGCAGTAGCAACATCAGGTGTAGTCGAACCGTTTCTGTTGGATACTGGTGCCGCAAAAAGTTCTATTATACATGCGAAACTCCCTGGCGCACATTTGTCTGGCTCAACAAATGTTTCTGTAGGTTTCTCAGGCGCCCCTGTTTACAACCCCATATCTGGCCCTTTGTCTATTTCTGTTGGACCGTGTCAATTGAAAGCACCCCTGATTTTGACGACAGGTTGTAATGAAAATCTGCTTGGTTTAGACTTGTTAAAACGACTATATGCGACATTGTACTGTTCTCCGGAAGGGGTACAGCTTACATTGGGTAAAAGAATCACCTCTCCGATGTACTTGTCAATGGATGTACTCCCGCCAGAGCTGCGTTCACTCCCTGATTCTCTTTGGGCGACTGGTCCTAATGATGTAGGCCTTTTAGAAATACCACCATATGTAGTAACTTTGAAAGCAAATGTGAAATTTCCAAGAATTCCGCAATACAAAATATCGAGTGAAGGTGAGCATGCACTTTTATTGATTGTGCAAGATTTGATTAAGAAAGGTGTGGTTGAAGAAACTAGAGGAAATATTTGTAATAGTCCTGTATTACCGATTTTGAAACGAACTGATCCTACAAAGCCTCCAGTGTACAGGTTTGTTATCGACCTCAGAGAAGTCAATAAGATTGTAGTACCGCAGTTTCCTGTGGTTCCAGACATTACTGCCTTGTTAACATTGATTCCTGCTACAGCCACTTGGTTCTCAGTTATCGACTTGAAGAATGCCTTTTTCAGCATTCCGATAGCCGAGGAAAGCAGAGATATTTTCGGCTTCTGTCTAGGAGGTCGCAGTTTCAGATTTAAACGCGCTCCACAGGGCTACTGTGAGAGCCCATCTATTTACAGTCAAGCATTAAAGAGTCAGTTAGATTCCTTTGTCCTTCCTCCAGGTTCTACTCTAGTGCAGTATGTAGATGATCTTCTAGTGGCTGCCGATGACAAGGAAACTTGCAAAGCAGCTACGGTTTCGTTATTGCATCACTTGTCTAATTTGAATCACAAGGTATCACCTTCAAAAATGCAATACTGTTGCCAAGAAGTGACCTACCTAGGTCATCTCTTGTCAAAGGAGGGAAGGAAGTTGACCCCAGAGAGAATAAAAGCAATTACGCAGATGAGTGTTCCTCGTACACAGAGAGAAGTACGTGCCTTTCTAGGTATTACCTCTTACTGTAGACAGTGGATCCCAAATTTTTCTCTTTTAGCAAAACCGTTGGTAGCCTTGACTGGGAAAAATGTTCCGAGTCCGGTGCCATGGTCTGATGAATGTCAAGAGAGTTTTACTGAATTACAAAAAGCATTGTGTTCAGCTCCTGTATTGGGTACACCTGATTACAGTAAGCCATTCACGCTCTACGTTCACGAGAGAGAAGGTTGCGCGTTGAGTGTTCTGACACAGAAGTTTGGTGATAAACAACGCCCCTGTGCGTATTTTTCATCAACATTGGATCCGGTAGCTAGAGCGTTACCTAGTTGTTTGAGAGCTACAGCGGCAGCTGCGGCTTCCATTCGACAATCTGCTGGTTTGGTGATGAACAACATGCTAGTGGTCATGGTTCCTCATGCGGTGGATACACTCATGAATCGAACGAAGACACAACACCTTACTAGTGCGAGACTATCTGGTTACGAGCTGACATTACTAGCGAGTCATATTCAGATCAAAAGATGCAATGTATTGAATCCAGCAACGTTGTTGCCGGCTAATCAAGAGTCGAGTGATTCCGAACCACATGATTGTTGCTTTAGAACGGAGGAAGAGACAAAAGGACGTATTGACTTAAAGGATACTCCATTATCAGATCCAGATGGCACATTGTATGTGGATGGGTCATGTTTTAAATTGGAGAATGGTGATGTGACTGCCGCTTACGCAGTAACGACTTTGAAGACGATTGTGGAGACCGCAAGAGTGAATCAGAATTCTGCCCAAGCTGCAGAATTAATAGCTTTAACCAGAGCGTGTGTTTTAGCTAAGGGAAAGAGAGTGAATGTCTTTACAGATAGTCAGTACGCATTTGGCGTGGCCCATAGTTTTGGCCGTTTGTGGAGAGAAAGAGGTTTCATTACGTCCCATGGGACTAAGATTCAACATGGTCAGCTAGTTAATGACCTGTTGGAATCTCTAACCTTGCCGACTGAAGTTGCGATTGTGAAGTGCAGTGCTCATAAAGCAATCACGGATGATGTTGGTCGTGGAAACGCTTTTGCTGATGAGACCGCTAAACAGACAGCTAGAGACATGATGAGCAGAATGTATGTAGCTACGTCTGCAAGATGGATTGCTGAATCTGGAATGTGTGAGGATACAATGGAAAGTGTGAAAGAGATTCAGAAAGAGGCAACTGAGGAAGAGAAACGTGTATGGAGAGAGAGTACGGGCAAATTGGATTCGAATGGGTGTTGGATTGATTTGACAGAACAGCAGCGTTGGATGTTGCCTGATGCGTATGTGCTTGCAGTAGTGACGATGGCGCATGGAGTAGCGCATATAAGTTCTAAAGGAATCTGTAAGATGTTGGCTCCGGTCTGGAAGAATGATGGGATCAGTAAGTGTGCAGAGAGAGTGGTGAAAAATTGTATGGTATGCCTGATGCATAATCCTGGCAAGGGAACTCCAACTCCTGCTGGTCACTTCGCTCCTCCTTCCTGCCCCTTTGAAGTGATTCAGTTAGACTTCATTCACATGGATCGCTGTAATAATTTGAAATATGTCCTGGTGGTAGTCTGTGCTTTTTCCAGGTGGATCGAAGCATACCCACTAAAGGACAACACTGCCCTATCAACTGCCAAAATTCTTCTCAAAGAATATTTCCCTAGATTCGGTATGCCACGGATTGTATGGTCAGATAACGGAAGTGAGTTTATAGGGAAAGTTATGCAGAGTGTGTGTGCCGGCCTAGGTCTGAAACAAAAGTTCCACAGTGCGAACCATCCCCAGTCTGCTGGTTTAGTGGAGGGTTACAATGGCACCCTCAAACTGAAATTAGCTAAGATACAAGCAACCACAGGTTTAGCCTGGCCAGACGCACTTCCTTTGGCTTTGTTATCCACGAGAGCAACTGTACATTCTAGAGTGGGGCTTAGCCCTTATGAGATAGTGTTTGGCCGCCCGGCAAATATTTGGGGTGTGCCAAGGCCTAAGGAGTTTTGTTCTCTAGAATATCCTATGTTAATAGACTACCTTTACGACTTGACTGCTAAATTGAGTCTTATTCACCAACAGGTTTTCGATGCTTTACCAAAGCCTCCGGAGAGTCCAGGGCATCAGCTGAAACCAGGAGATCAAGTGGTTATCAGGAACTTCGCGAGGACGAAGAATCTTCAGCCCAGATACATCGGTCCCTTCCAGGTCCTGCTTGCCACGAGAACAGCAGTTCGTGTAGCTGGTCGCAAGCATTGGGTGCATGCATCCCATGTTAAGCGTGTACCTTTGCCACTTCCTTACGACGACTGGGTGAAGAAGGGAATTGGTGCCTCCGAGTCTGAACGCACGCCAAAGTTCATCCCTTTCAGCGATGCCGAATTGATTACTGACACTCCGAAACCTGACTCTCCTCCTGAAAAGACTCCTTTGAACTCTGAACATTTGTCCCCTGCATCAGAAGAAACTCTGCTATCTGCGAACTTAAACACTGCAACAGCTACCAGTGATACGCTATTTGCCGATCAAACAGTACCTGCGAAGCAAAGATATAATTTACGAAATCGTAAAATGGACAAATAAAGCAGGCAACTGCATATTGTGATATTTTGAAATATTGAACTTTTGCCTTCAGCCAGGAAGTTTGCTATTGTTTTATTGTTTTTTTAAATTGCCTTGCCGTCTGGGTAGCCGTAGGGTCGTGGCTGTGTGCCTAGTTGAATTTGCGGGGGTCTGACACAAGGTCGATCTTTCTGTTAGTTCTGGGAACTCCCAGGGCTGATAGAGGCTTTTTCATCTACGTACACATCACCAGTGGTCGCGAGCGGATTGTAGAAGATGGAGCTTCCTGCGCTGCAACGAGAAAATGTGATTTATGTTCGCAGAAACAGACTTTACAGAATTCTTCACAGCAAATGCTTTTTGATGCAATGTGCCATTACATTTTTGATTGTTTTGATAACGTTGGTGGGTGGAATCGTTTTCGGTATGAGTTTGATTTTTGTGCCAGTAACTACAGTACCTCCCCTTAATCCTGTTACTTCTACTGTTTCCTCTATACACTCTTTTCACTCGTTTCCTGAACATGAACAAGCTCGACGCTCAGAATTTATTAACAACACTTTTGTACAGCTCTTGCACCAACACCAACTGGTAGTCAACACTACAGACTGCTGGGTGTGTGGCTTGATACCCCACACTATGGATAAAGGCATTCCCTATCTGGTTTTGCCTTTCAGCTACAATGGATCATTTCAGGCCCTTCAAACCATCTTTGCTTATGCCCTTGAAACCTATCCTCCGCGTCCACCACGTTCCACTAAATATAACTCTGCCAACAAAGCTTTAGTCCAGGGAATTATTGACATGATCAAGGATGTCAATAATACTCCATCTTACCCTAGAGACGAATTGCGAGTATATTTAAGTTGGAATTCTTCAGAGTATCGCCTTAGTTTGGGAGAAAGCAAGCGTAAAAGCTCAACTCCAATCTGGGTCGTACCTCACCGAGGTCAGGTCTGTCTGCAAGGTAATGGGAGAAATCCGAGAGCTCAGCTAGGGAGGAGTGAGTGCGTTGAGACTTATGTGTTTCCGGCTAACTCTTCCCCTGCCTTCCTTACTGCTAGGGGTACCTACTTCATCTGTCGAGACCGAGCATATACATGGTTACCTGCTGACTTTTCAGGGTCATGTTATATTGCTCGGTTGTTGCCTCCAACATACACTGCTGCATCTGAATACCACAAGACTAGAGTAGCGAGAGGTGTCTTCAGCAAGGAAGATACCGCTGGTCAGGAAGCTGGAGACTTCTTCAAAGGCTTCCTTCCGTTCTGGGGGCCTATGGCCAATAGTAGAAACATACGTCAGCTAACACGGGTAGTTGAATCTACTATTACCGAAACTGCTGGTGCCCTTAGCAATTTGACAGCTGAGCTTCAGGCGGATAGACTCATGACGTTGCAGAACCGTTATACTTGCAGATCGAGGTGGGGTATGTAGAATGATCCAATCGAGCTGCTGTGTCTTTATTCCCAATAATGCTCCAACAGTCTATGAGGCGATCTCTAAGCTACACAAGATTTCCGACTCTATACACATAGACAAGGGAAACTGGTCCTTCATGGAGTGGTTTTGGACTCTGATCTCAGCGTGGGGATGGAAGGTTCTAATGGTCGTTGGAGTCATTTTAGCATTCCTCTTCTCATGCTGCCTGATTATCCAGTGTGGTCCAGCCCTGTGTAGTCTTTGTGCTGCAACTTGTCTTAGAAAACCACCTGCGTTTGGAGAAAAGGCACGAGAAAGGATGATGATACAACAACATGTCACTGACCTGATGAGCATAGAATTAGATTCTGACATAGACTGAGTAATTGCCTATGTAAGGGCAAAAGGAGGGTCTGAGGTTCCGTGACGATTTGAACCCGTGTTTTCAATATTGTCGGAAATACATAATATTGGTATCAGCGAACCGCAAATGATCCATTTAGCATATCCTGGTGTTTTCGCTATGCTACGAGCAAGAGTACTCCTGAGGATGAACACATTTCTGATCTACCCACGGCATCCATCTTAGATCATGGCAGCCATTTTGTGTTTCTTGCCCTCACATACGCAATAACCTCTGATCACTTCATTTCGATTAAGGACACGTAGCCTTAGCCGGAGATTCACCTCTTTCATGACACGTGCACCTTAAACCAGATCACGCTGTAGCTGCATGACTCGACAAAGGCTGCCTCCTCTGCCCGAGGCCAGCCCACCTGAACTGGTTCTCGTGACCATTGTCCTGATCATGATTAGGCGGCCGAAGCCGGTAGCCTTGCCCATTTACGACCCACAAGCATCCCTTATCCCACTTCTCTATCTTCCACACCTGGCTCCGTTCCTTTCTTTCTGAATCTTTATTAGGGGGAGGCAACGAAATTTACGATGAGGCGGTCCGGCTCTTGAATACAATATTGACAAGGGATTGTGATGAACTAGTGGGAGCCCCTCTTCGTAGATGTTTTGTATCAGATTTTATCAACGGTTCCTGTGTACGCCAAATATTTATTGCTTATGACACAAAGGTTTTGGGAATGTACCAACATGTGAAGAATTCGCCTGAAGGCCAAAATTTAGTATATAAGGAGCAACCCTCTTTGTACAATTTGAACAGGCTCCTAGATACTGCCCATGTGTAGTTTCTGTGACTTCTGTGTCCCTGCAGTAATAAACCTTTGGTCTTTGACGCCACCATCGAGAAGCCCGTGTTTCTGTTCATTTGTGCACCAAGGCAGGTGGAACTCCGGGGTCTTTGGGTGTTGTTCCCTGACACCTCTGGACGGAACCAAAAAGTCCAGAACTCCACCTTCTTCACTGACTATTTTTTATAAACTGGAAGGGAGATGCAAGGGTTGCTGTCAGACCAAACGAAACGGGACTCCATACGAGAGACGCGATAACACGGGATGGCGGTAAGTTTAAAACCAGTAGAATATGCGTGTGCCGGATATATTTTAAACGTGACGGTTTGCCTACAGGCGCCGGCTTGGACCGTATTTGTCGGAAACTTTGTAGTGTGCTGCGTAGCTTATGTTTGTAGAATACGTTATTTTCCAAAACTGATATGGGGGAGAGTGGATAAAAAAATAGAGTCCGCGCGGAATATATAAGGAAGAATTAAGGCAGGTTGTGTACACTTGCTGAGCGTGCGGTCATGAAATAAAAATGGTTATGTCAGACGCTATGGGTCATCTTAAACATAACGGTGGGATTATGTGACTACGCATAGAATAATACTTTTGACACCAGACAGGGTTTATACTGATCGAGTGTTTACAGACTAACTGAGGGCAATTTCACTTAGCAGAAAAGCTGTTACGGACGTACTAAGGACAATATGCGGAACAATTGAGTGTGCACATATATGTGTTTTTGGGGAGAAATAAACATGCATATGACCACCCTCCCCCTTACTCTGGATACAAATACTGGGTGGTTTTATAATTTAGTTTCTCCAGTATGTTTTTATTTAAATAGTGACTTAACATTTGACTAATTAACTGAACAAATATCTATAATATGACATTTTATTACAGATGGGACTTATCATGGCTCCATCTAATAAGTAATTACTTGTTACTGACCAAAGAACGGAAGGACTGACTCCATATTCCACGAGCATAATTCCCGGTGTACCAAACAAACAATTTAAAGGTAAGCCCGGCACTATGTGCTTTGGCTAGTCACTTGGGCATTAATGGATTTAAGTGATACATGGGGATAAAAAACATTAATGATATATATCTATGCACTTACAGGACCCCTTTACGCTCAGGCTATATGATTTTTTATTGACGGCAAAAGATACATGCTCACCACGTAATTTGTTAGGTAAGTGAACCCTTCAAGTAAATCATGCAGTAATAATGGCATCGCTAAAGATGAGTTCGGTTGGAGAAAGTGGTCGTGGCATACCTGCCAAAGCAATAGACATTTTTCTGAGTGGTGACATATAATCTTTAAAACTACCCATTAAATTGTGCTAAACTTTTAGATGCAGGAAACGGGAATGTTTTGTGGTACGCACTTATGCTAAGATCTGTGGTTTTCCTCTACTTTTATGCAATATGGGTTTACCAATTATTCCAATATGGATGTAAAGACGGCACATTGGGAGTGTACATGGGAGAGATTAATGAAATGGACCAATAACAATGATGGTGTTTTTATTATTGTGTGTTTCTCATGTTATTTATATATGCCCTGTGATAAGTAAGCATCACTATGAGAGGAATAGGATGTATAAAAACAAAGAGAAAAAATTGATGAATCTAGAGTTTGATATGCGAATATGAGTACGCATATAGGTGGCTTTTATCTCATTCCTTTTTGTAACACACAGTTTTATGTATGAATTTCAGCCTTGAAAAAGCCCGCGGAGGGCGAAACGCGCGTCGGCTGTGACGGTGTGGCAAAAGAAAGGAATTGTTAATAAATGGACTTGGAATAATATTCAACATTGTACATGTCTTTTTGAGGACCATGAGGAGCTTGTGAAATCACCTTTCGTAAGAGCTGTAATGGCTAAATGCTATTTGGAGAATAGTAACTAAGAGGGATGTGCCTTGGTACTTTTTCTAATTTGTGTACGAGATTCCGTCTCGCCATGAGTGAGTAGGAGATCGTGGATTGTTGCTTCTGGGTGGATAAGCATGATACCAAAGAGCACTCCAATAGAGTGTAATATACACATTAGATTGCAATCATTACTAAAGGGAATTCGTGTGTACAGATGTGCGGACCAAATATAGCAAATCCACTGTGTGCTTTTTGTTGTCTGTCTTTCTTTTTTCTATCCGCCTAGGAGTCATACCGGGTCGGGTTATTATGATCATGACTTTGATGGGGGTTGGAGCAGGGTAGGCCACTGGGATAAGGGAGGTAATTGGGGAGAGTGGGGAGGAAGCTTTCAGAGAAATTGAGTATTTAGGGATACATTCAGAGGGATCCCGACCTTCAACAGGTTTATTTGTCTGGAGATGGTCGATTGACTCTCACCGCTTACTGAGTCCCGTAACAGAACTCGGAAGGGACCCAGAAAGCGTAAGGAGAGCGAAAACGCGATGGTCATTAGTAACCAAAGGCTCCCACCTGTAGAGAGTGGCGTAGTTGTACAAACAGATGTAGTTCCTATCAGACAGAAGACATCAGCTATAAGCGTGGCAACTGAAAGGAGCAGTAGTTTTGGAGATAAGGAAGATAGTGTTTCAGACAACTATAGTCTTTTAAAAGATGTGGCCATACATAGGAAACCTGAAAAACCCTGTCCAAAAAGGACCACTAAATCTGAGCTCAGGATCCTCAGTTGGAATGAAGCAGGGTTGCAACAGCGATTGTCGGATCAGGATTGGCTAAAAATCCTATCCGACAAAGATGTAATAATGCTGCAAGAGACATGGGCTACTGCTGACTTAGATATAGAGGGTTTTCACTGCAATAGTAGCACTGCCACCAAGCCTGATTTTGGCCGCCCAATTGGTGGGCTACTAATTGGGATTAGGATAACTGTAGGTGGCACCATAAAGATAATACCAACTAAAAGCCCGAATATCCAGATCATTGAGTACACAAGAAGGTTCCCTTTCTACTTGATTAATTTTTATAATAACGATTTCCATTCAATCCCAAATAAAATGTCATAGAACTTTTTAAAAATTTAACTGAGGTGGTAGAGTTACCAGATAATAGCGTGGGCAACAGGGTTATTTTAGCCAGGGATTTTAACGCAAAGTTTTCGCATTTTAATTCCAAAGAGGGAAATACCCAAATGGACAGAGCAACCAAAAGGGGCAGGGAACTGGATTGCTTCATTCAGGATCATATCCTAACTAATGTAATGGATGTAAGCCCTACCCCTATAACTAATTATGTTCGACCTTTAGAGGCAGAGATTATTCTACCATCATTGATTATATTTTTATGTCACCAGAATAATTGATAATATCACAAAAAGTTTTAGAAACCGCCTTTGGGGATCACAATGCACTAGTGGCGAACATTAGACTGGGACCTTCTACTGAATTCACCCGCACCCCAGGAGCAAGGGATATCACCCCCTCGACAAACGATTTGAGGCTGAAATGGAGGGGGTTGATAGTGGACGCATTGTCAATTCTTTCATAAGTAATCACCAACATTTAATTGACTCATGCACCCTCTCCGATGGGAATAATTTAAGGGTAATTAAGGACTTCTCTAGTCTGTGCACTGTCATAAAGTCACTTTTAAGCGTGCCCAATCAGAGAATAATTAGGGACCCGAGGTGGTTCGATAGCAATTGCTCAGCCGCAAATAGGGACCTTCGTAAGGCCTTGAGTGCTAAACCTAGATGCCAAATGGAGGTTAGGGCAGCAAGACAGAAGTATAAACTAACAATAGGGGAGGGAAAGGCAGCTATCTGGACAGAGCACTGGGAGGAACTATTTCCGCTGCCGGGAGGAATGGTGCGACTTTCTGGTCCGTAGTAAAAAACATGCGGAATATGGGTAACCAATTATCCACAATTAGCTGCACCCTTTCGAGTCATCAGTGGGAAGAACATTTCTCCAAAATATATGCTACACCGCTTAATGTCAAAGACAACTGTAGGAAGGGGGAGGCTCTAGTTGGCGCAGTGCTACAGCAGGGACTCTCTCTTCCTCGTCAGGGCTGAGGGTTACCTTCCAGACAACCTCTGCTTACCCTCTAGGTAGTGTGGCTTAAGCAGTCGTAGGCTAATCTTTGGGGCACATAGGGTTAAACACTTGCAATAGTATACCGTCACAACCAACCCACCACACAATGAGACCAGACTGTATTCTGTAAAAATATATATCTTTATATAGACTTCAAGCAGGCTTATGAATACAGTTATCAGACCTTCAAATAGCGGTTCCAAGTTACTTAGTTCAAGTTGCCACAGATCGTTCTAACAATAAGAGTTCTTTAGGGCCTTCTGCCCAGTTCAACAAAGTTCTTGTGGAGCAGGCGGCTCCCAGGGGATCTGTCCCACGTCGCGTTGCCTTCCCGGGGTCGCTGTTCGTTGCGGCTCTCAGCCGAGCAGTTCACGGGTCATCCGGGGCAGCGGTGTTCTGTGGCGGCAGGGTCCTTTCCTCGTCGTCCGCTCCGACCCTGGAGGCGGCGGTTGCGTGGTGGCGGCAAGTGGCAGTACGGTCCTCAAGTGCAGGACGTACCCAGCCAAGTGCCGGTGCAGCTGTGCGCTCACAGCTGGCTGTCGGGCAAGGTACCGACCTAGGGGACTCTCACGGGGCGACTGTCCGTCTTTGCAAGTGGATTGGCTGCTCGTTGCGCAGTCAACTCGAGAGCTCGGACCGGACGGGTCCTCCTTCGCTTTGCTCTCGGGCTCCCGGTGCAGTTGCGGTCACGGTGTTCGGGTGGATGTCGTTGCCTTGGAGGAGATTCCTCCGTCGGTACTGCCACGAGGAGCAGCACACGCAGTTGCTTTCTTCAGGGTGTAGCGCCCACTGGTCCTGGGGCGCTGGTCAGGGGGCAAGTTCAGTTTCAAGCCCTTGGAGATCTTTTAGCAGAGTTCGGCACAAAGTCTTGTAAAGCAAAAGTCTTTTCGTAGTCTTTCCTTTTTCCTCTCCTTCGGCAGCAAGGCACCAGACACAGGCAAGAGTCAGCACCCTTCCTTGTCTCTCACGGTCCTTCTCGTCGGGCAGAGTTCCTTCTGTAGCCCAAACAGGATCTAATTTCCAAGGAGCAGGGCTCCTTCTTTTATATGGCATTTCTTTTGTTCTCGCAGGCCAGGGGGGCCTTTGCATAGCCACTCTCAGTCCTTGAGTACCCTGGCGGGTGTACTCCGGCTTCTGCTTTCAGTGTGAGGGGCAGGCGCATCAGACGCCCCACAGGAGGTGGAGCCAGCATTGTGCGGACAGGGGCAGCCAGAGTACCTTGTTGATGGGGCTTCGCCCTTCCTGGGCCAGGTGTCGGCTGAGTCATCCGACGCTCCCCAGGAGGGTGGAGCCAGCATTGTGGTGGCAGAGCACAGCAAGATCCAGAGTCAAGAGCCACTCCTACCTCCCACTAAGGTGTAATCTGCGCATTCACCACCTGTCATCCTCCCAGCCCTGTCACTCACACGTCCCAGACAGTCAGATACACATACCAGCAGAGGCGGGCTGAAATAGTTAGGCAAGCAAAGGCTAACTTTCTAAAAGTAGCATTTGCAAACCCAGGATACTAAAATAAACTTTACTAAAAGAAATATTTTATCATCCTGAGTTCAGGCATACTAAACACAACGCGCTACTATGCTCCTTGAGCCTGCTGGGATTATAGGGTGTAACAACTCCAGCAGCTCAGTCTGGCCTAATGGAGCAGGTAGCCTTCAATAGTGAAATACGGTTTTGGTTGTAAGTCACTACTAGGACATGCCACACACATCAGGGCTTGTCCCACCTTACACCTACAACGCACCCTGCCCGCAGGCCTACCATAGGGGTGACTAATATGTAGTCAAGGGAAGGTTCGGGGGCTGGCAAGTGGGTGCACTTGCCCAGCTAGCGTGACAGTACGAGACCGCACGCGGGTTCTGCGGTTGCAGTCCCCGGACACATCTTTACGGCTGCTACGGTGGGTGGCGCAACCAGCGCTGCAGGTCCACCAGCAGTATTGGCATCTACAAGCCCCGGCACTCTCTAGTGCGCGTTACTAGGGACTAACAGTAGATCCAAGAACCAATCATGGATACCAATCGCATGTACAATTTACAGTAGGGAGCACTTGCACTGCGGCACGGGTCAGCCGTGGCGCAGTGCCCTGAGTATCGGAAAACCAGCAAAACATCGGAGGCACATCAGCAAAAAGTGGAAGGGAGACTCACGCCAAGGTGCCAGGTCTAACATGTGTCCCCTCCAGCTGAAATGTGGGGGGAACTACCCTTCCCCAGGGAGTTCCACATCACTAAGGCGGAAAAATCTGGACAGACCGTCAGCGTTGGCGTGATTGGTGCCAGGGCGGTGTTCCACCGTAAAGTCCATACTCTGTAGAGAAATGGACCACCTCAACAGTTTCGGGTTCTCACCCCTCATTTGCATCAACCATCTGAGGGGCCTGTGGTCCGTCTGAACTCGGAAGTGAGACCCAAACAAGTAGGGTCTTAGCTTCTTCAGCGCCCAGACCACAGCAAATGCTTCACGCTCTATTGCACTCCACCTACTTTCCCGTGGAAGTAACCTCCTACTTATGAAGGCTACCGGTTGGTCAAAGCCCTCCTCAGTCATCTGTGAAAGAACGGCCCCTACACCATGCTCTGAAGCGTCTGTTTGCACTATGAATTCCTTGGAGAAATCAGGAGCCAGGAGCACGGGCGCCGTGCACATGGCAGTCTTCAGGGTGTCAAAAGCCTTCTGACAGGTGTCAGTCCAAATCACATTCCTGGGCTGCTTCTTCGAAGTCAGCTCTGTCAAGGGGGTCACGATCGTGCCATAGCCCTTGACAAACCTCCTGTAATACCCAGTGAGCCCCAGGAAGGCTCTCACTGCAGTCTGGGTCTTGGGGGGTTCCCAAGCCAGGATGGTCTCAATTTTGGGTTGCAAGGGTGCTACCTTGCCACTCCCAACTTGGTGTCCCAAGTACACCACCGAACCCTGCCCAATCTGGCACTTGCTTGCCTTGATTGTGAGGCCTGCTCTGCGCAGAGCCATCAACACTTCCCAGAGGTGTCGCAGGTGTTCTGGCCAGGTGCCACTGAACACCGCGATGTCATCCAGGTAGGCGGCACTGAACTCGTCCAGCCCAGCCAACACCTGGTTGACCAATCTCTGAAAGGTGGCAGGGGCATTCTTCATTCCAAATGGCATAACCCGGAACTGGAAATGCCCATCTGGTGTGGAGAATGCCGACCTCTCCTTTGCCCCATCGGTCAAGGCGATCTGCCAGTACCCAGACGTTAAATCAAACGTGCTGAGGAACCGGGCAGCCCCTAGCCGATCAATGAGCTCATCAGCTCTGGGGATGGGGTGCGCGTCAGTCTTCGTGACTGAATTGAGTCCTCTGTAGTCCACACAGAACCGGAGTTCGGGTGTGGCTCCCGGCGCAGCAGCCTTCGGAACCAAGACCACGGGGCTGGACCAAGGACTGCTGGACGACTCAACCACCCCAAGGGCAAGCATCTTGGAGACCTCCTCCTTGATGCAGGCCCGGACCCTGTCAGTCACCCTGTAAGCCTTATGCTTCACAGGTAAGCTGTCTCCAGTGTCCACATCATGGACGCACCAATCTGTGACACTCGGAACCAGGGAGAACAGATCTGGAAACTGCCCCAGCAGCTGGCGGCAGTCTCCCTGTTGTTCGGGGGTCAGGGTGGGTGAGAGGTTAACTCCATCCACTGACCCGTCTTTCTCACAGGCCACTAAGAGGTCAGGGAGAGGCTCCGACTCCTCCTCCATTCCGTCATCAGTTGCCAACAACATGCCCACTTCGGACCTTCGCAAGTGGGGCTTGAGGCGGTTGACATGTAGGACCCGCAAAGGGTTCCTGGGCGTCTTCATGTCCACCAAGTATGTCACGGGGCTCTTGCGCTCCACAACCTCGAATGGGCCTGTCCACTTATCCTGAAGGGCACAGGGCTCCACTGGGGCCAGGACATACACCTCTTGTCCAGGCTGAAGCTCGACCAGAGTGGCATTCTGGTCGTACCACCGCTTCATCTCTTCCTGGCTGGCTTCCAGATTTGCCTCGGCAAGTTGTCTGAAGCGCCTGGTCTGGTTTCTGAAGGCCAGCATGTAGCTATATACATTCTGGGGAGGTTTCCTGGGAGATTGCTCCCAGCCTTCCTTTACCAAGCTCAGTGGTCCTCTCACGGGGTGACCGTACAGTAGCTCAAAGGGGCTGAACCCTAGGGACTTCTGGGGTACCTCGCGATATGCAAAGAGTAGGCATGGTAAGAGGACGTCCCACTTACGCCTCATCGGACCTTCTAGGCCCATGATCATGCCCTTCAGGGTTCGGTTGAATCTCTCAACCAACCCGTTACCTTGGGGATGGTAAGGCGTGGTGAACTTATACGTTACGCCACACTCTTGCCAAAGGGACTTCATATACTTGGATATGAAGTTGGTCCCCCTGTCGCTCACCACCTCTAGAGGGAATCCTACTCGTGAGAAAATTCCCATCAGTGCACGTCCCACCACGGGGGCCGTCACTGTCCTCAGAGGGATGGCTTCAGGGTACCGGGTGGCATGGTCCACCAAGACCAGGATGAACCTGTTGCCCATGGCTGTCTTGGGGTCCAGAGGCCCAACAATGTCAATACCCACTCGCTGGAATGGCGTACCGACCACAGGGAAGGGTTGGAGGGGAGCCTTCTTCTTCCCTCCGGTCTTCCCACTTGCCTGGCAAGTCGGACAGGTTCTGCAATGAGCGTCTGAACTCTTATGCATTTGGGGCCAGTAAAAGTGGGTGACAAGCCTGTCATAGGTCTTGTCCATCCCCAAATGTCCTGCTAAAGGCACATCATGAGCCAGACCCAGTAGGAAGGCTCTGAACTTCTGGGGTACCACCAGCACACGGGCTGACCCCGGTTCAGCAGCCTTAGGCTCTGAATACAGGAGGTCGTTCTCCCAGTACACGTAATGTGTTTTGGCCTGAACACCATTGGCCTGGTCTGCAGCCTGCTGCCGCATACCCATGAGAGAGGGGCATTCTTTCTGCTCCTTGCAGAATTCCTCCCTGGAGGGTCCTCCTTCTTGCTGCCAATGGGTCAGCTCAGGCAGGTCCCCCAGTTCGGCGATCTGTTCCCCTGTAGGCTCCAGGGCATCCCCCTCAAGGTCTGCTTCCTCCTGGACCGTGGGAACCTCAGGGGCCGGTTTCCCGCCCCCCCTGCGCCCTCTCCCTAAGGCCGGTTCCTGGGCCTCTCCTTCAGGCCCCAGGACCTCTTGATCACCCCTACTGGCTGTCATTGACCGGGTGGTCACGCACGCCCAGTCAGGCAGACCCACCATCCGCAGGTGAGTCGTTTTCTCCACCTTTTCCCAAGGGGAGTGCTCCAAGTCATTCCCTAGCAAACAGTCAACAGGCATGGTTTTTCTTACACAGACCTGCAGAGTACCAGAGACCCCCCCCCACTCGAAGGGAACTTGAGCCATCGGACACTGACTCTCAGAATTATCAGCGTTGATAACCATACAGTAGGCATGGGGTACAACCTGCTCTTGAGACACCAGGTGCTGCCTCACTGCAGTCACACTGGCTCCTGTGTCTCGAAGAGCCTCAGCTTCCTTGCCATTGATGATCACCATCTGCCCATATTTCTTAGTGTTAGAGGGCAGGTAGTTCGTAGGGATCATCTCACTGTCTCCTAGCGAGACTAGGGTCATCTGAACGGGATCTCCACCCCCCGGGACCATCACTTCTTCTCCTAAGTGAACACTAGTCACTTGACGGGGCGGAGCACCAGTGGGTGCGGGTTTTCCAAACAGGCGACACTTGGGGTCATTGGATATGTGCCCAGGCTCGCCACATTTGTAACAATTGAAGGGCCCCTTTGGAACAGGCTTACCTGTCGGGCCCCATTCTGCTTTGGGGGTGGGGGAGGCTGAGAACCTTGCTGCTGGTTCCCCTGGGAACTACTTTGGGGGCCTTTTTGGAACCCTTTCTGTTTTCCCCCCTTGTCCCCCCCACTCTTCTGCTGGGGACCCTGCCCACTCTTGGCGGAGTCTCCCACGGGACCCTTGTGGACCCTGGTGCTGAGCCAGCGGTCCGCCTCCTCAGCAAGCTTCCTCGGGTTGGACAGCTTGCTATCGATCAGGTGTTGGCGTAACTCAGGAAAACAGTGATCAGACAAGTGCTCCCATGCAATTAAATCAAAGAGACCTTGAAAATCATTCACTTTGCTACCCTTCACCCAACCATCCAGTGCTCTGCAAAAATAAGTCACATACTCCACATACGTATTCCCAGGCCGCTTAGTACATCCCCTAAACTTCTGTCTATACATTTCAGGGGTAAGCCCGTACCTGCGCATTAAAGCTTCTTTCATGTGGGAATAGGATCTCTGTTTCTCAACGGGCAAATCTAGCAAGGTATCTCGCCCTTCGCTAAGGAACCTTCCCCACAACCCCGCTCCCCAATCCTTGTCAGGGACCCGGTGGGAGGACATGGCTACCTCGTATGCCCTAAACCACTGTCCTATGTCATCCCCCTTAAAGAACTCCTTAACTACGTCCTTCGGGATGTGCACTCTTGACTCTACCTGCACTGGCGATGTGCTGCCACCAGAGGGAGGACGATCCAAGTCTCTCTCCTTGAGACTTATCTCCCTCATTTTCACTTCATAATCCATTTGGTGCTTTCGCTCTTCCAGCGCCATTCTTTTTGTTTCCAACTCCAGTTGGATTTTCAATTATGCCAGCTTTCTTTCGTGATTCCTTGTTTCCTTCCTGTCTGCCAGCTCCTCTGGCGACAGGCCTTTGCCAAAGCTGTGCATGCTGTCTTGCCTTTCGAGATCCACCAGATCCATAGGTGCATTCTGCTCTTCAGTCGCATCTTGCTCCGCGAGGGCATCTTGATCCTCCGGGGCCTTTCTGGACTCTATCCAGGCTTTCAGGGCCTTGTAGAATTCTGGCTTATTCTTGCAACCAGCGTGTGGAACTTTGAGTTTCTTACAGAAAAACTTCAGCTCCGTCTTTGAGTATTTGTCCAGCTTTGCGGCGTCCCACTCCACCTCCAACACCTCAGAGGTCGTGGACTCCGCTCCATCCAGGCTCTTCGTGCCCGGCATGGTTCTCACACTCGGAATCTTCTTTCAGCGAAAAGCAAAGTCTGTGGCTAAGTAACTGGACTGAAATCACTGTGCAATGGTCGGAAGCTAAGGTATAGATACTGCAAGTGTAAATTCGAAAAAATCCTCACCGCTGCGTCCAATGTATGAAGGGGGAGGCTCTAGTTGGCGCAGTGCTACAGCAGGGACTCTCTCTTCCTCGTCAGGGCTGAGGGTTACCTTCCAGACAACCTCTGCTTACCCTCTAGGTAGTGTGGCTTAAGCAGTCGTAGGCTAATCTTTGGGGCACATAGGGTTAAACACTTGCAATAGTATACCGTCACAACCAACCCACCACACAATGAGACCAGACTGTATTCTGTAAAAATATATATCTTTATATAGACTTCAAGCAGGCTTATGAATACAGTTATCAGACCTTCAAATAGCGGTTCCAAGTTACTTAGTTCAAGTTGCCACAGATCGTTCTAGCAATAAGAGTTCTTTAGGGCCTTCTGCCCAGTTCAACAAAGTTCTTGTGGAGCAGGCGGCTCCCAGGGGATCTGTCCCACGTCGCGTTGCCTTCCCGGGGTCGCTGTTTGTTGCGGCTCTCAGCCGAGCAGTTCACGGGTCATCCGGGGCAGCGGTGTTCTGTGGCGGCAGGGTCCTTTCCTCGTCGTCCGCTCTGACCCTGGAGGCGGCGGTTGCGTGGTGGCGGCAAGTGGCAGTACGGTCCTCAAGTGCAGGACGTACCCAGCCAAGTGCCGGTGCAGCTGTGCGCTCACAGCTGGCTGTCGGGCAAGGTACCGACCTAGGGGACTCTCACGGGGCGACTGTCCGTCTTTGCAAGTGGATTGGCTGCTCGTTGCGCAGTCAACTCGAGAGCTCGGACCGGACGGGTCCTCCTTCGCTTTGCTCTCGGGCTCCCGGTGCAGTTGCGGTCACGGTGTTCGGGTGGATGTCGTTGCCTTGGAGGAGATTCCTCCGTCGGTACTGCCACGAGGAGCAGCACACGCAGTTGCTTTCTTCAGGGTGTAGCTCCCACTGGTCCTGGGGCGCTGGTCAGGGGGCAAGTTCAGTTTCAAGCCCTTGGAGATCTTTTAGCAGAGTTCGGCACAAAGTCTTGTAAAGCAAAAGTCTTTTCGTAGTCTTTCCTTTTTCCTCTCCTTCGGCAGCAAGGCACCAGACACAGGCAAGAGTCAGCACCCTTCCTTGTCTCTCACGGTCCTTCTCGTCGGGCAGAGTTCCTTCTGTAGCCCAAACAGGATCTAATTTCCAAGGAGCAGGGCTCCTTCTTTTATATGGCATTTCTTTTGTTCTCTCAGGCCAGGGGGGCCTTTGCATAGCCACTCTCAGTCCTTGAGTACCCTGGCGGGTGTACTCCGGCTTCTGCTTTCAGTGTGAGGGGCAGGCGCATCAGACGCCCCACAGGAGGTGGAGCCAGCATTGTGCGGACAGGGGCAGCCAGAGTACCTTGTTGATGGGGCTTCGCCCTTCCTGGGCCAGGTGTCGGCTGAGTCATCCGACGCTCCCCAGGAGGGTGGAGCCAGCATTGTGGTGGCAGAGCACAGCAAGATCCAGAGTCAAGAGCCACTCCTACCTCCCACTAAGGTGTAATCTGCGCATTCACCACCTGTCATCCTCCCAGCCCTGTCACTCACACGTCCCAGACAGTCAGATACACATACCAGCAGAGGCGGGCTGAAATGGTTAGGCAAGCAAAGGCTAACTTTCTAAAAGTAGCATTTGCAAACCCAGGATACTAAAATAAACTTTACTAAAAGAAATATTTTATCATCCTGAGTTCAGGCATACTAAACACAACGCGCTACTATGCTCCTTGAGCCTGCTGGGATTATAGGGTGTAACAACTCCAGCAGCTCAGTCTGGCCTAATGGAGCAGGTAGCCTTCAATAGTGAAATACGGTTTTGGATTTAAGTCACTACTAGGACATGCCACACACATCAGGGCTTGTCCCACCTTACACCTACAACGCACCCTGCCCGCAGGCCTACCATAGGGGTGACTAATATGTAGTCAAGGGAAGGTTCGGGGGCTGGCAAGTGGGTGCACTTGCCCAGCTAGCGTGACAGTATGAGACCGCACGCGGGTTCTGCGGTTGCAGTCCCCAGACACATCTTTACGGCTGCTTCGGTGGGTGGCGCAACCAGCGCTGCAGGTCCACCAGCAGTATTGGCATCTACAAGCCCCGGCACTCTCTAGTGCGCGTTACTAGGGACTAACAGTAGATCCAAGAACCAATCATGGATACCAATCGCATGTACAATTTACAGTAGGGAGCACTTGCACTGCGGCACGGGTCAGCCGTGGCGCAGTGCCCTGAGTATCGGAAAACCAGCAAAACATCGGAGGCACATCAGCAAAAAGTGGAAGGGAGACTCACGCCAAGGTGCCAGGTCTAACAACAACTATATGCCTGGGCAACTGCGACCCCTAGAGATTACTTTGGGTGAGGTGACCATGGCCATCAATCAGAGCCTTGGCAACAAGGCCCCCGGTCCAGATGGTTTACTAATAGACATTATCAAATGGAAACCTGCACTTTGGAGACCAATTTTAACAAACGTTTTTAACAGCTTGCCGCTAGTACCAATGCCAGATACATGGTCCACAAGCATAATAGTGCCAATATACAAGAAGGGTGAGAGAACAGATCCCGCTAATTATAGACCTATTTCATTGTTGGATAAAACCCTGAAAACCCTGGGATGAGTCCTATATAACAGTGAATGACTGGGCTGAAGAATCCGGGGTTTTAGATCGCTGTCAAATGGGCTTTAGAAGCAAAGTTGGGACTACAGAGCAGTGTCTGAATTTAAACTTAATAATCGGTAAATATAACATTGCCAGGTCATCACCAATTTATTTAGCCTTTATGGACTTATCATCCGCATTTGACTTAGTAAACATGTCTAAATTGTGGTCCATCCTTCTAGATTACGGTCTAGATGAGCCCCTTGTACATTTTGTGGCCTATTTGCATACCGACACAAAAGCCCAAGTGAGGATTGGTATGGCAGGGGAGATCTCTGGGGCCATAAAGGTGGAAAGAGGAGTCAGGTAGAGGTGCGTTTTAGCACCCCTATTGTTTATTATCTACATTAACGGGCTGAGTGACTCCCTGAAACAGGCAACTATGGATGTCCCAAAAATAAGAGAGGGGCTGTTACCATCACTGCTCTATGCTGATGATGCGGTGCTCATGGGCCTTACACAGAATGCCTTACGTGCACTGGTCAAAAACTTTCTACAATACATGGAAAATCTAGATCTTAAAGTAAATTTTTAAAAACCTTTTATCATGTCTTGTGGGCCTGGGACAAAACAGCTTTATGCTATTTCCGTGGGGAAATATATTAAATGGTTTTTAGCCCCATATTTTAAGAAACATAGACCACTTTCCCTGGAACAGTCCTATCTAATGTTGCTCAATCTGGATAACGATGAATTGATATTCCGCGTCAGCACTTTTCTGAGAGTTATTACCTATGTACGCAAAACTATGGAAAATCCTTGATATAGCGCCTGTATTAATGCTGCTAAGTTCTATGTAAATATGGAAATCTGTAACATGTTTAATATGTTGGTTTTAAATGTACCTTGGCCAATTATTTTATTTTTGGGATTATATGATGTATTGCTTTTATGGATTTGTTGAATCCGAATAAAGATTTTGAATTGAATCGTATACCTGCTCATAACACACACAGCAGGTTGGACAGGGTCTTTGTGTCGGGGATGGAGGCCTTCCTGACGTGGAGATGTCCCATCTGACTCGATTGCTGTCTGATCATGCCCTGATCAGTTGTGTGGCCTGCTGGTTCACTCCCACTCACCTACCCAGAACATGGCAAATGCCGGCAGACATTCTAGAAGACCTGGTTGGGAAGGAGACCACATCCCATGTGTTGACGTACTACATGACAATCTACTGGGAGGGTGCGACCACCAATAGGGCAACGGAATGGGAGGCACTGAAAGTGGTGGTACGGGAGGCCTGTATGAGACTGACATGCGGCGTTCGCAGGCAGCTGCAATGAGTCCTCAGGGCAGAGGAGATGGCATTAGCGGGAGCACGTGCTGAAGATCTGACCAAACCAGCTGCTGCTCTGGAGTGGGTCGTACGTACACGCATCAGTGACATATGGGAAAGACTAGATTAAATATACGCTCCGTCAGTATCAGCAGAAGCTGCATAGAGAGGGGGACAGGACCGTACGCCTTTTAGCTTGGATTCTCCAGAGGGAGCAAGCCCCTACCTTGACCACTGCAAATCGATAGGCCACAATCCTGGAGGTGTTCCAACGACACCGACAGACAGTCTATGCAGCTGACCCGGCGGTCAGGGAGAACCGATACATACCATTCCTGCAAACAATGACCCTGATGCACCTCCCCTCATTTTTCCTCTAAAGAGCTAGACGCAAAGTAGTTCCTTGAGGAAGTACAGGAGGCCCTACTGATGCTCCCGGGAGCTAAGGCCCCTGGAGATGGGTTGTCACCTGATTTCTATCGAGCGTACACTGCCACTGACATTACTGTGGTTTTTTTGGGCGACCTTCGACCGTGGAATCTTACCCCCACCCTGAGACTGGGAGTGATCTGTATGATCTTGAAACCGGTAGGGGACTGGTTCGGGATCAACTCGGGCGCCATGACCTACGGAAATTGATCAGGAAATATTTCCAGCTTAACATAACCAGGTGACTCCCCTTCCTCAAACACTTGGGATGCCTTTAAGGTTGTGCTAAAGGGGTATTGCATAGCTTTAAATTCCTCCCTGAATAAACGAAGAGCTGCAGAAAAAACATTGGAGGCCGAGCTTGTGGGGGCATAAAAGTCTCAGAAGGAAACCCCTCCAAAGAAAGGTCACTGCCCTAAAGGGGGGGGAACTAAACTCCATCTATACCAACTGGGCTGAGCTCACTCTTCTAAAGCTTGAGCAGACGATGTATGATCAGGGGAATAAGGTGAGCTCCCACTTGGAGGAGGGGACGGAGCTAGCCACGCCTGCTAATGGCCGCTCTGTAAGCGAGCTTGCACAGTCGCTTCACAATCCTGCAACTATCCTACAACAGCAGTCTGTCTCGGGTGATGAGACGAACGGACAATGATGCTGGAAGACCGCAGCAATAAACCTTACCAGCAAAGGCGGACGTCGTCGCTCCTGTAACCCCTGACAACTGCTCTCGACTTGCGGCCGCCGTGAGGCCTGGGAGAAGCGTATGCACGAGACCCTGTGGCCAGCGGTGGCGTAGCTATGGAGATCGCAGGCCCTAGATCAAATCGTTGTCTGCAGCCGTGCAGCGGAGGTGAAGTGCTGCTGTGCGATCCCCGTGACCCTCCTGCACTGTGCCCCCGTGGAGCGGATGGCCTAATTTGGACATAGAGACCAATGAGGAGATCGACGGGATGGAGGTGCCCGCCCTCTCATGAGTGGTATTGGGTCCTGAGAGGTTGCAGCCGTGCGGCAAGTATGCGGACTGGGGACTCAGTAGAACCCGCGATCGGCCCGATGCGGCTGTGAGTGTCGGACTGCCCCAAGTAACAGACGCGCCAACGTCCCATGCCGCAGTGGGAGCTCGCACACGCCTGAGAATCCTTTGAGCGCTGGAGGGTGATTGCAGTCAGTTTTAATCAGTGACTCCCCCATGACTGCGGTTGCACACAGGGGAGGAGACAGCCGTGACCGGGACTGGGCTGCGAGATTGAAACCCTCCCCAAAACCTAGCTTTAGCAGCGGCAACAACTGAGATGCACACATCGGGGGAGGCTCTGCACGGGGCTACAGAGGTATTCCCACTTGACTCTGCATCGAGCTACAGAGAAATCCCCACCTGACATCTGAAAATGTACATTGCTGAGGTCCACAATCGCTGCTCGGAAGGGTGGAATTGTCTGAGAGTGTTGTCCGGGGACCATCATGCGTCTCCGGACGCGGGCCTACCACTGCTCTGAATTCTTGGTGGCCTTCACTCATTGAACACGGTTAGCGCCAAGTTTAATCTAGGGCACCCGAGCACCACAGAGCCTGGCCCACTACACACATGCTGACTAAGCATGGGAGAATTTTGCGGATCTCGCGTTCGCGGATTTTGCGGATTTGCGAACTCGCAATCCGCAAAATCCGCGAATTCTCGCGAATTTGCGGATTTTTTTTATGTTCGCACGGGTTTCTGCAAGTTCACGAGGGTTTTGTACAATTTCGCAAATTGCGAAATTGTACAAAACGCGTGCGAACTTGCAGCAACCCGTGCGAACACAATAATATGAAGAGAAAGAAGCTCCTGGTCACAGGAACAGCACGGGGATTGTGCTCATGAAAGTCAAGGATGCAAAGGCCTCTACCCAGCATCACAGCTGACTTTCCACGGTAGATTTGGGAAGAGGCACACCTGTCCAGCCTCGAAGACGCTCATGATTGTTTTTGGGCTAATGAATGAGTCACTGAATTTGAGCATCAACTAGTTTGAGCGACCATGTGTGTGTTACTATGCAATCGCCCCGAAGGGCGCAGGGGTCCCTTGAGTGAGCTGTCCATCATAGTGGGTGAATGGCGGGAAGACGGTGCAAACCGCGAGTGTGTGCGCGGGGCCAAACGTGCGGGGCTTCCATGCGAGTTCACATGCCTCTTGTGTGCATAAAAGGTCAGAGAAAGATCAGTTCAGCAGATGAAGAGAAAAAGCTCCTGGTCACAGGAACAGCACGGGTATTGCGCTCATGAAAGTCAAGGATGCAAAAGCCTCTATCCAGCACCACAGCTGATTTTCCACGGTAGATTTGGGAAGAAGGCACACCTGCCTCGACGACGAATGAGTCACAGGAAGGGTCACAGGAAGGGCATGTTGTAAATATTTTAGGAAGGCGCCGGCAAGCTGCCAGCGCCATCCTAAAATACTTACTAAATTAGCTTCAACAGGAAGCTCTAATAGATAAAATAAAGCAGGTGCGAGCACCTGCTTTATTTTATCTATTAGAGCTTCCTGTTGAAGCTAACTTAGTAACTATTTTAGGATGGCGCTGGCAGCTTGCCGGCGCCATCCAAAAATAGTTACAACAGGCCAGGCTTGAACTTTTGCCCCCGGAAAAATCCGCCGCTTGCGGATTTGCGGATTTTCAGTAAATTCGCGGGAGTTCGCGGATTGCGAATTTACCGAAAATTCGCAAAATCCGAGAGCGGAACGGATTTTCCGCCCATGCTTAATGCTGACTGGGGGCCTATTGTTCTTCACAGCTGCAGAGGATACGTTGCAGGAGCGGCGTTGTGGAGTTCGTTGCGTCTAGTACTACCCTCGCCACCAATATTGGTCCCACGAGATGCAGCACCCCGGCACGGCCTCCGACAGGCCGCACAATGGGGAAACCGGATAAATCTCAGCCAAAAATACATTTTGATCAAGCCAAGAAAACAACAGATTCAGGCACAGCGGAACAATCCTCCACTCAAGCGCCTATGGGGGACGCGAACCCTGCTGCGTCGGTGGATTTTCAGTCAATGTTCACGACGATCCAAGCCACGCTGACTAACATAGATGGGAAGATCGA
The DNA here is from genome assembly GCF_964263255.1 of Lissotriton vulgaris. Classification (NCBI taxonomy): domain Eukaryota; kingdom Metazoa; phylum Chordata; class Amphibia; order Caudata; family Salamandridae; genus Lissotriton; species Lissotriton vulgaris. Next base: position 159,919,680 of record NC_141685.1, read on the forward strand.
TACCTTGACCTATAGAGTGGATCATATGTCGGAACGGCTCGATCCCACAATGAGAGGATAGATATGTTGGAAAGACGGATACCGGATTCAGAAGACGCACAATGCCACATGGACACAAAACGAGAAACGGTCAAGAAAGCATTGGCTGCTATCATGGCTAAATCAAAAGATTTAGAGGCGAGATCCCGCAATAACAACTTGCGCGTCATGGGTGTAGGGGAAACGACAAACATGGGAAACATGGAGCGCTACATCAAAAATTTACTAGTGACCCTTTTTGGCAAAGACACATTCTCAGATGTCTTCATCGTTGAAAGAGCACACAGATTACTTGCCCCGCCGCCTCCGCCGGGGGCCAGACCGCGTCCGATCATTGCAAAACTTTTTAACTATAGAGATCGGTTTGCGGTGCTTCGAAAAGCCAGGGAGCTGGGAACCTTAACACATGATGGGATGAATATTTCCATATACCCAGATTTCACGCAATAAGTGCAAGAGGCGCAGAAAAAGTTTGTAGCAGTCAAGAAATCACTGAGGGACCAGAATATTCCATAAGCGATGCTCTACCCAGCACGGCTTCGGATCACCGAAGGGGGAGAAAAACAAAAACTACAATGACCCAAGGAGGTCCTTAAATTTTTGCCGCTGAAGGGCGCTCCAGTACCACTTAGAAAATCATCGAAGGGCGTGCAGGAGGAGTAAGGACACACTTCAGACGTTGAATGATTGACGGACCCCCTCGACCCTTGTACAGTACTGGGTCATTGCAGCTTGTCTGTAGCCGAGGACGAGCTGCATGGACACAGATAAGTAAACACCATGAACACATGTCATGATGTATGGTTCCTGAAATTTTACTTTGGGGGCATGCACATGATGTAGAGCTTTTCTTGGTGCTGTGGTCTGCATTTTTCATGATAAGTGGTTTCTTCACCGAGGTCAGAGGTCTGCAAGGTGGAACTTAGATGATTAAGCAACCCCCCCCCCCGTGTGACTAGGTGTAACGACTGGATTTTTGGACCAGATGGGATCAGCTCCTGAGAGCCCCTCTAACCCAGCCGGAACGTAACCACCTCCCTCCTCAGGACCATCTATCCAGGCACCTGGGTACCTACCTGAGGATGGGGAACTCGCAATATACAAGCTCAAATCATCAGAAACACCACTAAATCTATAGGGATACTAAGAATACTCACTGATTACTAAGGACATCCATGCCCTATACCACACTCATACCTCATAGTCTCGCGACCACATGGGTCCAGACTAATCTACCCTGGGGCAGTTCTGATTATCTACCATTACACACTGATTACCCTCAGTGCTCACTCGACACGCAATCTGGCGTGCCATACACACTGAGCTGCAGCCTCAGTGCTCACTCTCTTTCACACGATCTTCAGTCCGGCAGATCTAAACACTGGTCTCCTTCCCAGTGCTCTCATTCACACACGATCTACAATCCGGCAGATCTAAACACTGGTCTCCTTCCCAGTGCTCTCATTTACACACGATCTACAATCCGGCAGATCTAAACACTGACCACAATCAGTGTTCTCACTAACGCCACTTACAAATGACAACCACTTTCCTATGAATACCTTCAGCTCTCTGTCTCTATGTTGGGAAGTCTCTCTCACTATTCACTAAGGGTTCGCTTCTACAATAATATTATGGGATGGCCGAATCACTTAGTGTCAACAATTCCCTAGCTCAAGGGCTCCTCTTTCTCCCTACTTGTTCAGACTTACCGGATCAGGGGCAGCATCTGTTCTGGCTGTAACATCTGACTAGAAGAAAAGGTTACCTGTTCTCTGAAATAGGAGACACTCTGTTTGCAGGAATAAAAACACTCTCTATCATAAAAAAAAACAACCCATACACACTAGTTCACTAAGAACTGGGGTCTCTTTATTTTAACAATGATGAAATACACATACACAAATCTGCGGGGTCTCTATAACTAACAGGAACTTTAACACACCGCTGAAAGAAAAGGATTAGATATACAGTACAAGGTTATCTGCGGGGACAGGAACTTTTAACACACCGCTGAAAGAAAAGGATTAGACATACAATAGCCTAGGGAATAAGGACAAGATTAAGGTGTAAGTGTAAAGGGGACTAGTTTAGACTACCTCACCTATTAGAAGGAAGATTTCTCTCTGACTCTGGTGGGATCAGGGCTCTCTCAGTCTCTCCCTCCGTCACCACAGCACCACGCCTCTGGTTCAATTGCTCCAGCTGACAGCCTTAGCTCCTCCATCTGCTTTGATGCTCTCTGACAAACTGGCAGTCCCAGCTGATAGTCACTGCTCTCTCTTCAGCTTCAGCAATCATCTGCCTTCTTTCTCCATTCCAGAACTGCACTGCATTCTGCAGCTCCAGCAGACATCCTGCTCTCTCCTCTGCAAGAACCAAACTGCACTGACCACTCCTCCTCTCCTGCAGTTCGCTAATATGGATTCCTCTCCCCTCATGGAAATTTCCAACAGAGGGCTGCCTCCCACCGAATTCCTGTGCCAGCTCCAGAGCTCTTTGCGCAACACAGTGGCCAGCTGCTTGTTACGTCTGGGCCCAAGAGACAAACACATTCCTCGGATAAGAAGCAGTCCAGACTGGTTTTCCCCTAGCAGTCAACAGCCTTAACTATAAACTTTACCTTTACCCCTGAAGCCTCTCAGCTCCATCAAAATGGAGTCTCTCTAGTTCTGGGCCTTGTACGCCTAAGAAGGATGAAATAACCCTTAGCTCTGTCAGAGTACCTACATAAACCATACCAATGTGTAATATAAAGTCAGGACCACAGGATCCAACCTCTACTATAAGCAAAAATGACAGGCCAAAGCCAATAGGCAATAGATGGCCTCTTCTAGGTCTGGAAGAAAGGGCTTAAAAGGGCCAACACAAGCTAGGAATACATATCCTAGATGTGAGCAAGATTAAAGTCTATATCACTGCCAACTAGGGCCAAAAAGCCTGCCTATACACTAGGTCACTGGGGTTTCCGGCGGGCGGCTCCCGCCTCCATGTGTGCACCACATTATCATCTTGTTTGTAATGGGGTTTGTTTGAAGGGAGGTTCTAGAGTTTGTTTGTGGGATGGCTTTAGCAATTAGGTGCGGCTGAAGTGGGTGGGTGAGGGGGGATGGCAAGTTTCAAAATCTGGGTTTGTTAATGGGATTGAATTACCAGAGACGCTTGAACTTACACGGATTGCATCCTTTGACCTTGGCGGCAGGACACTGACACAATTACACTTAACGCCTCGTGATGACAATGAGCAAGAAATATAACTGTATGACATGGAGTGTCAGAGGGCTTAATACCCCCCAAAAGAAATCACACAAGTGTTTGCCTACTTAGACCGCCACAGCGCACAGATCGCCCTCCTGCAGGAGACGCATCTGAGTATGTCCACTGAGGTTAACATCGCAGGCAAATGGGCAGGATACAAGCTAGCCTCCTCGTACTCCTCATATGCAAGAGGGGTACTCATATTAGTGAAGAGAGGCATTGCATTTACGTCTATTAACACATACATAGACAAAGAGGGGTGATGCGCCATGGGGCAAGGTAAGCTTGGACCCCCCCTTGTCACCATCATAAACACTTATGGGCCAATAGCGGACGAGCCGTACACTTTCCTACGGCTGGCCTGAAGCGGTCATTGTGTGAGCGGGGACCTAAACACATACCTAGATCCTCATCTGGATAAATCAAGCTCGCTGGGGATACGTACACCCAAAATACCAAAGTGCATTAATGATGCTATACTTGAATTTGGTCTTGTAGATGTCTGAAAACTGCGTAATGGTACAGCTAAGGAGGGTACGCATGCTACACCTGCACACAATAGCTGGTCCCGATTGGACTACTGGCTTCTCAGTGAGAGGGCCAATGACTGGGTTACGGATGTCACGATCCTCCCACGCACATCGTCGGCTCATAATCCGATGCTGCTCTCCTTTAAACATGCAACTAATGTACATCGCCCATACATATGGCGCTTCCGTGCGCAGGCTCTTTTGGATCCGCTGTATAATAATACTGTGAGGGAAGCCATTGAACAATATTTTGCTGTAAACACAGGTACGGTGGACAGTGCATCCACACTTTGGGAAGCTTTTAAAGTGACTATTAGAGGGGTTTGTATTAGCACCACAGCGGGCATTCTTAAAGATCTTCGAGGCAAACTAACACAGGCCGAGCACAAACTAACAGGTTTAGTAAGGCAATACACAGACAATCCCTGTCCTGAAACCCTAGCTCGTATACATGAACAAAATAGGGAATACGACTCACTGGCAGAATCTGAGATACGCTACATTGCACGCAGACATGTTGTGCGAGCCTATGGGGAGGGAGGGCGCCCGGGCAGAAATTTGGCCACTAAAATAAGAAGTTGTGAATATTATCACCACATACCTAAGCTCATAGACCAGCAGGGCATGGAGCATTACGCCCCCGAGGTGATAGTGTCTATTTTAAACATATGGCTGTCTCTGTGGAGGGGGAGGGGTCACTGCATCTCAGAGTGAAGCTCTTATTTTACTTATTATACTTATTTATTTTAAAAGTTTTATATAGCGCTGGCTAGACCCAGAGGTATCAGAGCGCTTTACATGATCAGGATAGAATAAGGCCACAAGTAGTAAAAAAGCATAATAACAAAGTAAAAAACAACCATATTACAAAATCAAGGAGGAATGAAGCAATAGACAAAGCAGTATTCTTTTCAATTTCTTTATTCAGCACTTCAAAAGATACGATAAAAGTACATAAAAACATTGAGAAAGATAAAAAACCAGATTAAAAAGTTAGAAAGATAAAAAACATTACATTCTTATCAATTATGTCCATATATCCGGTGTCTCAATATACAGGGCATTACAATCCACTCATCTGTCTCGAGTTCCTTAACCTCATTACCATCTTGATGAAACTCGTGATACAGGACAATGTATAAGCATCAGTAGCATTCTGCAAAAACAATAGAGCTACCTTGGCATGTCTAAATTTAGCTCGTTTCAGGATTCCCAAAAGGGACTTACGCCTAGGTAATGAATAAAAATGAGCATAACAATACAAAGTGATGGGTATCCTGCGGAGACCTATTGCCGCAGCCGCAGGTACCCTTCTGCTCAACCTTTAAGGTAAAACCAAGAGGATCAGACAGTAAGTGATGCAACATGTTAAACCTTAAACGGGTCATATAAAATCTGTCCTGTGCGTTAGGAGTCACTGAAAGGTAGGGTTCCCTTCTGCTTTCCGTTTTCAATAGTCTATAGGACACAACCGTAGATTTGCGCTCTTCTGTAGCTGCCCTGCGCATGGTTGTCCATTCACCAAACAGTTTCTTAACGGTTGTCTTAGTCTGGGCAATAAGGGCTTCAGGCGCGTTATAGAAGTTCTTACAACCTATAGCCTCTAGAGTGGATTTTACATATTTTATCCAGGGGATGGAGCACCCTTTGTCTCGATTCAGGCAGTCTGTGATGATTTGCCTACTCAGGCCAGCCTCGGGGTTGGACCAAATTTTAACCCAGGTCAGAAGCGGCCTGATCTTGATCTGGTCTTCAATATAAGGTTCTCCCAGTTCCTCATGTATAATGTAGGCAGACGTACTATGTGGTACTTTCAGGATACTTCTGAAGAACTTATTTTCTTCTGCCTGGACCTGGTATGTATTCGCGAAACCCCAGACTTCTGCCCCATATGCTGCTTTAGTACAGCATATTGATCTATATAAATTCATCACTTGCTCAGGGGACCATCTACCCAGCCTTCTCCCATAACCCATTATCGCCTCAGCAGAGGCCACCAATTTTGCAGCCCGTTTGTCCACCAGAGGTTTGAACTTTAAGAGCCCATCAAATAATACACCTAGGTAGGAAAAAGACTGAACCTGACCAATTTTGTAAGTTCCTATCTTATAAGAAAATGTGTCTGGCCTTGCCCCCGCTAACATAACATATGACTTGTCCAGGTTTGCTGACAAATCAAGGGTTGCCATAAAGCTTACAAATCCGTTGATCAGCCTCTGCAGCTCCCGCGGCGTCCGGGCTAACAACACCGCATCATCCGCGTAAAGCAGGACGGGGACTGGGCGGGAACCTATTTGTGGGGAATTCACTCCAAGTTTTCGAAGTTCCCTGTCCAAGATGTTAATGTACAATGAGAACAAAAATGGAGCTAGGATGCAGCCTTGCCGCACTCCACTAGTGCATGGAAATGATGAGTTCTTACTTCCATCTTGATTAATGCAGACAGACGCGGTTGTGTTCCAGTACAGGGCCTTGAGGGTGTTAACTAAATCTTCTTCTGCCCCTAGGTCTATCATCAAGGCCCATAGCTTCTCCCTGTTCACATGGTCAAATGCCGCAGAGAGGTCCATGAACCCCAGATAGACGCCTCCTTGCTGGCTATAGTATACTTGGCGATCAACAGATAGAGGTTCAGGCATTGGTCCGTGGTTGACCTTCCCGCCCTAAACCCATATTGGATATCTGTTATTAACTAGTGGTCGTCAACCCATTCAGACAGGCGGTTTAAGATGACACGGCCCAGCACCTCTGCCGTGACATCAATCAAGGATATCGGGCGGTAGCATTGAGGGTCATCCCGATTCCCTTTTTTAAATATTGGAACTATAGTTGCCGTGGACCAAGAGCGCGGCAGGCATGCCTCCACCGCTGCGTTCAAGGTCCTTGTGAGGATGGGTGCCCACAATTCTACATTACTAAGATAAAGGTCGGGGGGATGCCGTCTGGCCCAGGTGCTTTATTTTTGGTTAGCCCCAGGATTGCCCCTTCCACTTCTGCCTGGTAATCTCTAGCTGTGCCGTCAATTGTAGCCTCTGCCCCACATTATTATTAATTTCACCTGTATGATTATATAAATTATTGAAGTGGGCATGCCACTGCTCTGGTAAAATGGTATTCAGAATTTTTGGGGCGTTTTGAGTCCTGGAAACATGGTTTATTTATAATTTTCCAGAACTCAGTCAGATCTCTTCTCTCCGCCGCCTCCCTTAAGTCCTCCCAGGCCAGCCTTTGGAGGCTGGTTTTGCGGGTTTTTAGGGCCTTCTTATATATCAACCTACATTGGGCTATGTGAGTGTTATCCCTGGGATGCATTTTTAGGCTGTATTTAAGATCTTTATGTGCCTTTGAGCATTCTTTATCAAACCATCGAGGTGTAGTGGCTATTGTCCTAGTCGTGGTGGTCTTTAAAAGTCCCTCGATGAGGTTGGCCAGCTCTTCAAATGCGGATACTACCGGCACGCCCTTGTTATTTAGGTCGAGGCATACATTTATTGCATCTGACCCTGTGGTTATTAAGATTTTATAAAACCTGTCCCCATCTATTTTGGACCATCTAAGCCTCCTCCCTTGGCCTGATATTCTCTCTATCGTTCCTACTCTAGATGGTGCATTTTAAATTTTTAGTCCTTTAACTCCAACACCAATGGGTTATGGTCGCTAAATATGCTATTTTCAATATCCACCCTACTAACCCATGTTTTTAGTATAAGAGAGACCATGATATAGTATATATATTAGAATGACATCCTCTGCCCTTAAAGGTTGGATTAAGCTCCCCACCGCTACCCATTTCAACCATGTTCATGGTATGGACCAGATTATGGCTTTTCATCACCCTATCTATCTCCCACCCCTCTGGAGAATGCAGGAAGTGTGGTCCTTTCTCCACTGTGCACCGTGACCAGTCCCTGTTTAGTGGTCTTAGGATCCCACAAAGATGGCAATTAAAATCACCTACAAGAACCACCGATGGGGCAACTGTTGCCTTTGCCACCGATAGCTGGGCACTTAAGCAGGAGTCCAGTTCTTTTACTGTGTTTCCCTTGCTATTTGCTCCCACCGCGTTGAACCAATTAACCAGGGTGATGTTTACCCCTTTTGAGCGGAAACCTATCACCTGCATATTATGTGATGTCCAGTTTAAATTGGGCCAGACCCCTTCTATACGAAGGTCTACATATGTGATTAACCCTCCCACCGCTCTCCCTGAAGATGACCTTTGAGCAGGGACTGGGAAGCACTTAAACCCCTCCATGGAGAAGTGATTGGAGTCAATCATCCAGGTCTCCTGAAGGCATATAACATGAAACATAGTGATGTATTGCCTCCATTCTTGGTCCTCAAATTTAGCAGCAAGTCCTGCTACATTCCAGGGCACAATTTTTAGTGTGTCCTGCCCAACTAGAGTACTTGCTCCAACCCCAACGGGGTAGGTGGTCATATTTCCCTCATTAATCGTTATTTCATTTGGGGCAGTTTCCTTATTTAAGTTTATCTCTTCCTTTTAACTGGGCTGGGTAAATCCCAAGTATCTTTACTAGGTACCTCATGGGCTGTAATCTGGGTCCCCCGTTGTTGCTCCAATTCACCCATCTCTCTGCTTCCCTCGTGCTTACTACTAGGGTGGTGGTTGGAATAATTCCCTTTAGTTCAGGCCCTTTCGTAAACTCTTCACTGACAATTTCTAGTGAAGAATTCCCATCCTGTAGTAGTCAATCCACCTCCCCCAGCACGCTGAACCTGTTCCAATGGGCTTGTAGTGGGTATGTGGGGTTGTGTGGAAATGTGCCCTCCCCAGACAATCGCCAATGTTGCCTTCTATTTGGTGGATCATAATGACCCTGTTAGATCTGGGGGTCTCTAGTTGGCTGAGGTAGGCCCCTTAGACCAGATAGGGACCCTTGCATCTAGTCAGGGCACAGGGACACACACTGTAGATAAACCCTGCTCCCTCTAGGTAGCTTGGCTCGAGCAGTCAGGCTTATCCCCAAGGCAATGTGTAAGTATTTGCATTCGGTTACAATGACCCCCCAATGTACACCACTAACTGAGACCACACAGGTGAGTTATACATAAATAACTTTTATCTAGTTTTGGCACTGTAAATAAAATCACATAAGCATTGCACGTATTTCTCTTATCACTCTTCTTCTTGTTTCAGGTAGGCACTTGTTTTAGGAAAGTTTCAAAATAGTCTCTAGTCTCTCAAAAATAGATCGTGATAGAAGGACTCAGGTGTAGGGATTCAGCACTCAAAAACGTGCTTCCTAAACTGTACTTTGCCCTAGCAGGAGCACCGCTCCTTCTACTCAGGTTCCCCCCTTCTCAATGGGGAGATCGGGCACTTGTTGTTGGTCCCCGTGTCCCACGCTCAATGCGGGACCTTCGGGGGGACGATGCGCACGCCCAAGAATACTTCCGAGGCGAACGTAGTCACTTGCACAGCCCCAGCGCTTCCTCTGCAGCCGGTGTCAATACCGGGGGCTGGGGGCAGGCGATCTCTCTCTCTTTAGGGTTTCAGACTCACCCTCGCAGGTACGATCGCTGTTGCAGGCTTCAGGTGCTGAACTCGGCTTCTCCAATCCGGTCGCGGCGTTTGCAGGCTTCTCGCTGACGTCGAGGAGTTCTCCAGAGTCAGCCACTCACAGCGTGGCTCCAGGGACAGCTTCCGATGACGCGGCGGCACTTCCTCCAATCGATGCGCAGCTCACGAGAACAGCTTACAGCAGCGGCCAATCACAGCGCGTCTTCTCCGACGAGCCTCCCGGCAACAACCAATCAGGTTGCGGCCCCTTCGTGCATCAGCCAAGGTGCCGATCAGTTTGCAAGTTGGTTTCTGTGGAGAAGCGTGGCTCAGTGGTTAGAGGCGGCAGACCCGGAAGCTGAGATCGACCGTGGACCAGGGTTCGATTCCCCGCCTCGGCGGGTCTCGGGCTCAAAATTCCACGGACTCGACAATTCTCACTATGGTGCCTACTCAACTCACGGGGTCACACTCTCTGACTCTGGGCAATAGCTTGCTTAATCTCCACTATGGCCCCTCGTGGCGGGATGCCTGGCTTTCACCTTGTGGACACCCTGCCGTGGTTTCTCACAGGGGAATACCAGGACGGGTTCCACAAGCAAGCGCCGGGACGCTTACGGGCAGCTGTGCGCTTTACAAGTCCAGCACATTTACATTTACATTCGCGGGCCCCAGGCCACGGCGGTGAAGTCCGATGGCAAGAATATACGGCTCCCGGGGTCACAGGTCACGCGACTTCGCACGGAGTGCGATTTAACCCCTTGGGAACACCGACAACACTTCTTCAGCCCCACACGTGCCGATGAGCACGTCGAACAGTGGTGCAACTTGTAGGGAATCTTCAGCGCGGCGCTCCTAGACACTCAGAGCAGCCAGCGCGCCCCACATTCGATCTCTTCCGATTCTTCAGATCGAACCCACGCTTCCAGGAACACACAGCAAGGCAAGCAGGAGGGCACAGCAGATCTTAGCGAACACAGCAGTTTCTTCTGGGGCAACCTTTGTAGTCCTGGGTTGCAGACAGGAGGCCAGCTCTTCTCAGGCCTTGGAGATTCACAGCAAGACACAGCACACAGCAAGAGTCTTTGTAGGTTTCAAGCAGGGTCACAGCACACAGCAAAGTCCCTCTTCTCCTCAGCTCAGTTGGTTAGCAGAACAGGTCAGCCCTTAGAGCACACAGCAAGGCAATCTTCCTTCAGTTCTTCAGTCCTTCTTCCAGCAGAGGTTCCTTCTTGATTGTTGTAGAATCTGATTTTCTGGGGACAGGGGTCCTATACTTATACCCCAAAAAGGCTTTGAAGTCCTTTGAAGTCCCTAGAAGTTCTTAGAAGTTCCTTGTGCATTGGACCCTGAATCCTTGTCTGATCCCAGATCTGGGTGGAGTGGAGCACTTCGTTATCTGATCTTCCTGGTTCCTTTCAAGGAGAGGGGCAGGGTCGTCAGCCACCCAGCAGGAGGTTGGAGCCAGTGTTGTGGCAGGCAGGCACATCCCTAGCTATTTCCAGGTGCTACCTCCCCCCTTCACTTCCAGATGCTAATACCAGCACCCCATCAAAGGGCTGACTCATCTAACCCCCTGGGGGCTTCCTGCTCCTGTCACTTTCAAACCAGACAGTCAATCCACAGCCATACCCAGGCACACAGGAGGGTCAGACAAGAGAATAGCGACTTCTCTAAAAGTACTATTCTCCCACTCAGGATTTAAAAACCACCCCTCACAAAAGATGGGTTATTAAATGCTGAGCGCAGGGATATGAAACACTCATGTCTTATCTTGTTCCTATGAGGAGTTAGGCTGACAGCCATTGGCCCCGGCCTCTCCCATGTTATCCTATGGAGCAAGATAACCTTGCAGCAGTGAGCACATAAAATGGCTGTTGTTCACTACCAGGGCATGGTACCTGCACTAGTACATGCCCTACCTTTTACATACACCGCATCCTGCCCAGGGGGGTACCTTGGGCCTTCCATAGGGATGACTGATGTGCACAAAAAGGGAAGGGTTAGGCCCGGTCACTGTGGACACTGACCAGGGTGACATGGCAGTCCTAGAGACTGTAGGCAGGCCTGCAAAGGCAGGCCTGAGACACCATTTTAAAGCTACACATGTGGGTGGCGCAATCAGCGCTGCAGAACCACTAGTAGCATCTGACATCACCAACCCTGGCACACACAGTGCACATTACTAGGGACTTCCTGGTGATACAGATATGCCAATCAGGTATATCCAATCAAATATGATATTTTACCTTAGGAGCACTTACACTCTGACACTGATTAGCAGTGGCAGAGTGTCCAATACATCTAAACCAGCAAAACGAGATTCAGCATAGCATCACAAATCCAGGTAGCAGAGGCAAACTATAGGGGAAGAACTCACGCCAAAGATGTCAGGTCTAACATGTGTCCCCTCCAGCTGAAAGTGGGGAGAACTACCCACCCTCTTGGGAGATCTCATCACTAAGGCGGAAAAACCTGGACAGACCGTCAGCATTGGCGTGTTCTGTACCGGGACGGTGTTCCACTGTGAAATCCATCCCCTGTAGGGAAATGGACCACCTCAACAGTTTTGGATTCTCACCCCTCATCTGCATCAACCATCTGAGGGGCCTGTGGTCGGTCTGAACACGGAAGTGAGTCCCAAACAGATAGGGCCTCAACTTCTTCAGAGCCCAGACCACAGCAAATGCTTCCCTCTCAATGGCACTCCATTTCTGTTCCCTGGGGAGTAATCTCTTGCTAATAAAAGCTACAGGTTGGTCTCCGCCCTTGTCATCCATCTGTGAGAGCACCGCTCCCACACCTTGCTCTGAAGCGTCTGTTTGCACAATGAACTCACTAAAGAAGTCAGGTGCCTTCAGCACTGGTGCTGTGCACATTGCAGTTTTCAGGGCATCAAAAGCAGTTTGACAGGCCTCAGTCCAATTTACTCTCTTAGGCTGGTTTCTAGAAGTTAGTTCTGTCAAGGGGGCGACAATGGTGCCATATCCCTTGATAAACCGTCTGTAATACCCAGTGAGACCTAAAAAGGCTCTCACTTCTGTCTGAGTCTTGGGAGATTCCCAAGCCAGAATGGTATTAATCTTCGCCTGGAGGGGCGCCACCTGGTCGCTCCCTACCTGGTGTCCTAAATACACAACAGATCCCTGCCCTATCTGACACTTACTGGCCTTGATAGTGAGGCCTGCCTTCTGCAGAGCCTTCAACACTTCACAGAGGTGTTGCAGGTGTTCCTCCCAAAGGTAACTGAACACAGCAATGTCATCCAGGTAGGCGGCGCTGAATTACTCCAGCCCGATCAGTACCTGGTTGACCAATCTCTGGAAGGTGGCAGGGGCATTTTTTAATCCAAAGGGCATAACACGAAATTGGAAATGCCCCTCTGGAGTTGAAAATGCTGACCTCTCCTTCGCTCCCTCAGTCAAAGCAATCTGCCAGTACCCCGAAGTCAAATCAAAGGTGCTGAGATACCTGGCAGCTCCCAACCGATCCACAAGCTCATCAGCTCTGGGGATGGAGTGCGCGTCAGTCTTAGTGACCGCATTGAGCGCACGGTAGTCCACGCAAAACCGAAGTTCTGGTGTGCCACCGGGTGTAGCAGATTTCTTAGGAACTAAGACCACTGGGCTAGCCCAGGGACTGCTGGAGGGCTCAATTACCCCTAGCGCCAACATCTTGGAAACCTCTTCCTTGATGCTAGCCCTGACCTTGTCAGCCACTCTGTAAAACTTCTGTTTCACAGATGGGCTGTCCCCAGTGTCCACATCATGGACGCACAAGTTGGTGATACCTGGGATCAATGGAAAACAGGGAGGCAAACTGTCCCAACACTTGGCGACAGTCTTGCTGTTGTACTGGGGTCAGAGTAGGTGAAAGAATCACGCCATCTACTGACCCATCTTTCTCTTTGCTTGCCAGGAGGTCAGGAAGAGGGTCACTCTCCTCCTCTCCTCCATTATCTGTAGCCATGAGCATAGCTACTTCAGCCCTCTCAAAGTGTGGCTTGAGGCGGTTAACATGCAAGACTCTCAGGGGCATCCTAGGAGTCTTCATGTTGATCAGGTAAGTCACCTCACTCTTGCGCTCTACCACCTCATATGGTCCAGTCCACTTGTCACGGAGTGCACAAGGCTCCACTGGCGCCATTACCCACACTTTCTGCCCAGGTTGAAATTCAATCAGAGTGGCATTCTGATCATACCACCTTTTCATTTCTTCCTGGCTGGCTTCTAGGTTCTCTTGAGCGAGCTTCCTGAAGCGCAGGGTCTGGTTGCGGATGGCCAGCACATAGCTGAACACATCCTGGGGGGTTTTCCCACGGGATTTCTCCCAACCCTCTTTCACCAGTGTGAGAGGTCCTCTGACAGGGTGGCCATACAGCAGTTCAAAGGGACTGAACCCTAAGGACTTCTGAGGCACCTCCCTGTAGGCAAACAACAGGCATGGTAACAAGACGTCCCACTTCCGCCTCATGGGTTCTTCAAGGCCCATAATCATGCCCTTGAGGGTGCGGTTGAACCTTTCAACCAACCCATTTCCTTGAGGGTGGTAAGGAGTGGTAAACTTATAAGTTACTCCACACTCCTCCCACAGAGACTTCATGTATCTAGAAATGAAGTTAGTCCCTCGGTCTGAGACCACCTCTCTGGGGAATCCCACACGGGAAAAGATCCCCATCAATGCACGACTCACCACGGGGGCTGTGATTGTTCTGAGAGGGACTGCTTCTGGGTATCTAGTGGCATGGTCCACCAAGACCAGGATAAACCTGTTGCCTAAGGCTGTCTTGGGGTCCAAGGGTCCCACTATATCAATGCCCACCCGCTCAAAAGGGGTGCTCACCACTGGAAAAGGCTGGAGAGGTGCCACGCACTTCTTCCCGCTTTTACCACTGGCTTGGCACGTTTGACATGACTTACAAAAGGTACTGACATGCTTCTTCATCTGGGGCCAGTAAAAATGGGTGACAAGCCTGTGATAGGTCTTGTCTTGCCCCAGATGTCCTGCAAGAGGCACGTCATGAGCCAGACCCAGTAGGAAGTTTCTGAAGCACTCGGGCACTACCAGCACACGGGCTGCACCGGGCTCAGCAAACTTAGGCTCACTATAAAGTAAGTCATCCTCCCAGTAAATCCAGTGCTCTTTGGAGCTAAGGCCTGCTGCCTGGTCTGCAGCCTGCTGCCGCACACTAGCGAGAGAAGGGCACTCCTTCTGTGCTTGGCAAAAGTCCTCCCTGGAGGGACCACCCTCTTGCTGCCAATGGGTCAGCTCAGGCAATTCCCCTAGTTCAGCCACCTGTTCCCCTGTAGGTTCCAGGGCATCCCCCTCGGGTTATGCCTCCTCCTGGACCGTGGGAACAGTGGGGGCCGGTTTGCCGCGCCCTCTGCCCTTTCCTCTCTTGACAGGTACCTGGGCCATTATTCCAGGCTCCAGTTCCACTGATTCACCCTGACTAGCTGTCACTGCACGGGTGGTCACACAGATCCAATCCGGCAGTCCTAACATCCCTAAATGAGTTCTGTGCTCTACTTCCTTCCATGGAGAATTCTCTAGGTCGTTACCCAACAGACAATCTACAGGTAGGGCATCAATAACACAGACTTCCAAAGAACCAGAGACTCCCCCCCCATTCAAAAGGAACACGCGCTATCTTACAAAGGCGCACTGAGCGGTCAGAGGCCATTACAGGACGGAGGAGATTGGGAATTACCTGCTCTTCAGACACCCACTGACACCTAACAGATGTCACACTGGCCCCTGTGTCTCTCAAAGCCTCAATCTCCTTTCCATTGATGATCACCTTCTGCCCGTATTTTTTAGTGTTATCGGGCACAATAGGATCCTGGACCATCTCTTGGTCTCCTAATGAGACTAGGGTCATCATAGCTACACCCACATCCTTACTAGAAATCAAATCCCCTCCCAAAGCTGCACTACTCAACCCTGGGACTGGCGCAACAGCAGGTGCTGCTGGGGGTTTCTTGGGACATTTGGGAGCAATGTGCCCCACCTCGCTACAAGCATAGCAAGTTGGGGGAGGTCTGTTGCCCTTAGGGGGCCCCGGCTTCTTAGGCTGAGGGGGTTGGGACTCCTTTTCCTTGGAACTGTCTTGGGGCCCTTTAGTGACCTCCTTACGGTTACCCTTGTCCTCCCCCCCTTTCTGCTGGGGACCCTGTCCACCTTTGGCTGTGGTACCTACCACCCCTTTGTGAACCCTGGTACTAGTCCAACGGTCTGCCTCTTTAGCAAGCTCACTGGGTTCAGTTAACTTGCTGTCTAACAGATGCTGGCGCAGCTCTGGAACACACAAACTACTTAAGTGATCCCAATTAATAAAGTGACACAACCCCACATAATCAGTTACTTTGCTGCCTTTTATCCAACCCTCCAGTGCACGCGTGTACATACTCACACACTCCACCCATGTACTTGAATCAAGCTTCTTAAAGTTTCTAAACTTCTGGCGGTACTGTTCTGGTGTGAGCCCATACCTGAGGCATAAGGCCTCCTTCATAGTGGGGTAGGCTAAGGTTCCTGCTGCTTCTAAGGGTGCTAACACATCCCTCCCAGAGGCCTCAAAATGCTTCCACAAACCTGCCCCCCAACACTTTTCAGGCACTTCATTCATCTTCAAGGCAAGCTCATAGGATCTAAACCATGCATAGATATCCTCACCCTTCTGATAATTCTGCACCAGATCTGTTGGTATGTATACTTTACCCGCTTGTACTGGTTGTGCGCTGCCACCATTTAAACTGGAATCCACTTGCTTGGCTTTAAGCTCCAATTCCCTCATGCTCAACTCATGGGCCAAATGAAGTTTCTTCTCATCCAAAGCAAGAGCATTCCTCCTTTCCTCCGCCTTCTTTTCACTGTCAAGGCGTAGTTTCCTTTCTTCTGCTTGAGCTCTGAGTTTAAAAAGTTCAATCTCATGGGCCCTAATCTTCTCATTTTCCTCCAGCTCCTCTGGAGAAAAACCCCTACTAGAATGGATGCTGCCAGTCCTAAAAGCTGGCACTCTCACTGGTAACTCATTGGGTTCAAACCCATGCTCCTGTGCTCCATCTTCTCCAGTAGTATCCTCTGTTACAACATTCTTGGCCTCCCACCAGGCCCTTGGAGCTTTCTGTAGCTCTTCCTTGTTAGCGCTGCCCTTCACTGGGCACTTGAGCTGCTTGCAGAATTGCTTAAGTTGCTCCTTTTTGTAAATGAGTAACTCTTCTACCTCAAACTGCAGCTCCGCTATCTCCTCGCTTCCTTCTATCAGAGACATGATACTTCCTAGGTCCTCCAAAAATAGGTTTCACCAGAAAACGACTTCAAAGAAGAAAAAATAAATGTGTGCAATCCATTGCTGCTACTAGACTAGTGATGTACAAGGAATCACTGTAGGTCAAATGCAAATACTGGCTCTAATCCGCACCGCTGACCAACAATGTTAGATCTGGGGGTCTCTAGTTGGCTGAGGTAGGCACCTTAGACCAGATAGGGACCCTTGCATCTAGTCAGGGCACAGGGACACACACTGTAGATAAACCCTGCTCCCTCTAGGTAGCTTGGGTCGAGCAGTCAGGATTATCCCCAAGGCAATGTGTAAGTATTTGCATTCGGTTACAATGACCCCCCAATGTACACCACTAACTGAGACCACACAGGTGAGTTATACATAAATAACTTTTATCTAGTTTTGGCACTGTAAATAAAATCACATAAGCATTGCACATATTTCTCTTATCACTCTTCTTCTTGTTTCAGGTAGGCACTTGTTTTAGGAAAGTTTCAAAATAGTCTCTAGTCTCTCAAAAATAGATCGTGATAGAATGACTCAGGTGTAGGGATTCAGCACTCAAAACGTGCTTCCTAAACTGTACTTTGCCCTAGCAGGAGCACCGCTCCTTCTACTCAGGTTCCCCCCTTCTCAATGGGGAGATCGGGCACTTGTCATTGGTCCCCGTGTCCCACGCTCAATGCGGGACCTTCGGGGGGACGATGCGCACGCCCAAGAATACTTCCGAGGCGAACGTAGTCACTTGCACAGCCCCAGCGCTTCCTCTGCAGCCGGTGTCAATACCGGGTGCTGGGGGCAGGCGATCTCTCTCTCTTTAGGGTTTCAGACTCACCCTCGCAGGTACGATCGTTGTTGCAGGCTTCAGGTGCTGAACGCGGCTTCTCCAATCCGGTCGCGGCGTTTGCAGGCTTCTCGCTGACGTCGAGGAGTTCTCCGGAGTCAGCCACTCACAGCGCGGCTCCAGGGACAGCTTCCGATGACGCGGCGGCACTTCCTCCAATCGATGCGCAGCTCACGAGAACAGCTTACAGCAGCGGCCAATCACAGCGCGTCTTCTCCGACGAGCCTCCCGGCAACAACCAATCAGGTCGCGGCCCCTTCGTGCATCAGCCAAGGTGCCGATCAGTTTGCAAGTTGGTTTCGCGGGCCCCAGGCCGCGGCGGTGAAGTCCGATGGCAAGAATATACGGCTCCTGGGGTCACAGGTCACGCGACTCCGCACGGAGTGCGATTTAACCCCTTGGGAACACCGACAACACTTCTTCAGCCCCACACGTGCCGATGAGCACGTCGAACAGTGGTGCAACTTGCAAGGAATCTTCAGCGCGGCGCTCCTAGACACTCAGAGCAGCCAGCGCGCCCCACACTCGATCTCTTCCGATTCTTCAGATCGAACCCACGCTTCCAGGAACACACAGCAAGGCAAGCAGGAGGGCACAGCAGATCTTAGCGAACACGGCAGTTTCTTCTGGGGCAACCTTTGTAGTCCTGGGTTGCAGACAGGAGGCCAGCTCTTCTCAGGCCCTTGGAGATTCACAGCAAGACACAGCACACAGCAAAAGTCTTTGTAGGTTTCAAGCAGGGTCACAGCACACAGCAAAGTCCCTCTTCTCCTCAGCTCAGTTGGTTAGCAGAACAGGTCAGCCCTTAGAGCACACAGCAAGGAAGGCAATCTTCCTTCAGTTCTTCAGTCCTTCTTCCAGCAGAGGTTCCTTCTTGACTGTTGTAGAATATGATTTTCTGGGGACAGGGGTCCTATACTTATACCCCAAAAAGGCTTTGAAGTCCTTTGAAGTCCCTAGAAGTTCTTAGACGTTCCTTGTGCATTGGACCCTGAATCCTTGTCTGATCCCAGATCTGGGTGGAGTGGAGCACTTCGTTATCTGATCTTCCTGGTTCCTTTCAAGGAGAGGGGCAGGGTCGTCAGCCACCCAGCAGGAGGTTGGAGCCAGTGTTGTGGCAGGCAGGCACAACCCTAGCTATTTCCAGGTGCTACCTCCCCCCTTCACTTCCAGATGCTAATACCAGCACCCCATCAAAGGGCTGACTCATCTAACCCCCTGGGGGCTTCCTGCTCCTGTCACTTTCAAACCAGACAGTCAATCCACAGCCATACCCAGGCACACAGGAGGGTCAGACAGGAGAATAGCGACTTCTCTAAAAGTACTATTCTCCCACTCAGGATTTAAAAACCACCCCTCACAAAAGATGGGTTATTAAATGCTGAGCGCAGGGATATGAAACACTCATGTCTTATCTTGTTCTTATGAGGAGTTAGGCTGACAGCCATTGGCCCCGGCCTCTCCCATGTTATCCTATGGAGCAAAATAACCTTGCAGCAGTGAGCACATAAAATGGCTGTTGTTCACTACCAGGGCATGGTACCTGCACTAGTACATGCCCTACCTTTTACATACACCGCATCCTGCCCAGGGGGGTACCTTGGGCCTTCCATAGGGATGACTGATGTGCACAAAAAGGGAAGGGTTAGGCCCAGTCAGTGTGGACACTGACCAGGGTGACATGGCAGTCCTAGAGACTGTAGGCAGGCCTGCAAAGGCAGGCCTGAGACACCATTTTAAAGCTACACATGTGGGTGGCGCAATCAGCGCTGCAGAACCACTAGTAGCACCTGACATCACCAACCCTGGCACACACAGTGCACATTACTAGGGACTTCCTGGTGATACAGATATGCAAATCAGGTATATCCAATCAAATATGATATTTTACCTTAGGAGCACTTACACTCTGACACTGATTAGCAGTGGCAGAGTGTCCAATACATCTAAACCAGCAAAACGAAATTCAGCATAGCATCACAAATCCAGGTAGCAGAGGCAAACTATAGGCGAAGAACTCACGCCAAAGATGTCAGGTCTAACAGACCCCTATTGCAATGAGCCCTGTTCGTGTAAATTGATCTCTGGTGGGGGGTAGGGTAAAAATATGACAGATGTAATGGATAAATTTGGGTGTTTGGTCTACCAGGCGGGGCATTAGAAATATGGTCCACAGGAGAGGTGTCCCTAAAGTTAATTACTATAGTATCTCCTGCCAATGTCTTCGGTCCCCTCCCAATCCAATCTACTCTTCTGACCGCAAGAATTTCCCCTGAGGCGTTTGGGGGTAATGAGGGGACAAAGCAGTATAATACTGGTAATATAGGTAATTGGATTACAGTAAGGAGGCCACTATATTACAGGGACAGATATGGTATAGTGAGATGAGATCAGAAGTCAGGCACAAGATTGGGATCCCCAGTAGTAGTTAAGGAGGTGGGTTTTGAGGCCTTTTTTTAAGCTGGCGTACGAGGGGTTACAGCAAAGGTTTTTCGGGAGGGAGTTCCAGATAGTAGGGGCATTTCCAGAGAAGGAGCGAGATTGTGTTGCTTTCTTTTTGTGCAAAGGTGGGATTAGGAGGAGGGCGTTGGAGCTTCTCAGAGGACCAGTGGTACCAGCGATAAGGAGTTTCTTGGATATGTACTGCAGAGAGTTTTGTTGGAGAGCTTTATGGGTAATGCCGGCCGTTTTGTAAGTTGATCTCCCTTCAATTGGGAGCCATTTAAGCAATTTGAGAGCTGGGGAGATGTGGTCGAAGCGTTTGGAGTCTGTGATGAGCCTGGCTGCAAGGTTGAGCACAGCTTTAATAGGAACAAGGTGGACCTTGGGGATTCCGTTGAGGATGGGGTTGCCATAGTCAATACGTGAGAGAACCAGTGATTGAACTGCAAGTTTAAAATCATCAATGGGTAAGAATGGTTTGATTTTCTTGAGGTGATGGAGAGCGAAGAGGGCTCCTTTAGCAGATTTTTTGATGTGAATGTTTAGGGTGAGGACGTTGTCGATAGTAATGCCAAGCGATTTGACGGAGTTGGACAGTGTGAGTGGACAGTTGAGTGCATTATGGTCTGAGACCACGGTTGAATGGGGAGACGGTTCTTTTTAGGGGCGAAGAGGAGGATTTCAATTTTATTTGGGTTTAGTTTGAGATGATTTGACTGGAACCAGGATTGGATCTTGTGAAGGGAGTTGTTAAGGTGTAAGATGTCAGCGGGAGTTTTAATCTTGTAATAGATTTGGGTGTCATCAGCGTATAGGTGGTAGTTGATGCCAGCTTGTTTAAGAATGAGAGTGAGAAGTTCCATAAAGAGGTTAAAGAGGGAAGGGGAGAGGATAGAACCTTGGGGGACTTCAAGGGAGACGGGAGAGGGGTTAGAGAGACAATTTTGAATTTATTTTTCAGAGTTCGGTTTTGAAGATATGAGGTGAACCATTTGAGGGCAGTGTCGTTAAGACGGAAACGGGTCATAAGAACATTGAGTAAGGCTGAATGGTTGACTGTATCGAATGCTGCGGAGAGATCCAGGAGGATAAGAAGGGAGGACTCTCCATTATCAAGTGATTGATGGATGTTATCAATGACATTGAGCATTGCCGTTTCGGTGCTACAGCCTCTCCTGAAGCCAGACTGAAGGGGGTTGAGTAGGTTAAAGTTTTCGATGTGTTTGTCAAGTTGCAGTAGGACACGTTTTTCAAGGACCTTTAAGAGATGGGGGAGGTTGGAGATAGGTCGGAGATTGTTAAGGTCATTTGGGTCCGCGTTTGGATTTTTAATTATGGGCGACATTTGACACAGTTGAAGGGAGGTGGGGACACAGCCCGTGGAGAGAGAGGTGTTGATAATTTTTGTCCAGAATGGGGCGATGATGTGTTTAAGGGAGGGGACAAGGTTGGAGGGTACAAGATCATTTGTGTGAGAGGACGGTTTAAGATTGCCAATTATTTTGAGGACTTCTAGCTCTGTGACAGGGAGGAAGTTGAGCAAGGATGCATTGTTTTTTAGTTGTGAGTCAGGGGAGTTGGTAGCCGGAGCAGTGGTATGAGGGAGGTCAGTGGAGTGATTGGGGGGTGTAGAGAAGAGGGAGGTGAGAGGGGTCGTATGGGGGTGGGTTGGAGGGTAGTTTTGTGGGAGGTAAGGATTGACTAATTTTGGCAATTTTTTCGGAGAAGAAATGGGCAATTTCGTTGCATCTGGCCGAGGAGGATGTCATATTAGGAGGAGCTGGGGATGTTTGCTTAGGTATTATATTGAAGAGTTCCCTGGGTCTGTTTTTGGCACAATCTAGTTGTGTGTGGAAGAAGGATGCCTTTTGCTTGAAGATGTGCTTTTTGTACGTGGATCTAGAACGTCTAAGTTGAGCCAGATGGACGGGAGAGGGTTGGTGTCTCCAGGTTCTTTCAGCTAGTCTGAGTGCCCGTCTTTCATTATTTAACTCAGTATTAAACCAAGAGTTAGAAGGGATGTTTCTTTGGGTTTTGAGTTTAGGTGGAGCCAGTTCGTCTGGGGGGATACCTTTTAGGTCTGTTAACTTTAGAGGTGGGGAGGCTTGCCGATGTATCTAGGTATGAGGTGAACAGTATAAGGTGGTGGTCAGACCAGTCAGTGGGGATGATATTGGTCACGGATGTCAGATCGTCATTGGACAGAATGACGTCAAGTATGGAACCTTTGGAGTGTGTTGGGGACGAGCAAAGTTGTTTGAGTTCGCTGATCTCAAGGAGAGTAGTGAGGAGGGAGATAGTGGGGTCATTGGTATCATTCCAATGGAGGTTAAAATCCTCAAGAAAGATATTTTTTGATTTGGATACAGCAGATTTTGTTAGGAGCTCAGATAGGTCCTCAATAAAGGGTTGTGGTGCACCTGGGGGTGATAAAAGCTGTGTAGGCGAATTGGGAGGGAGTTTAGGGTTGATAGTTCTGCTTCTAGGTATTCGCAGGAGGAGAAGCCTGGGTTAGTAACAAGGGATAAATGGGAATTATTTTTGAAGATAATGGCGAGACCACCCCCCACTCTGATTGGTCTGTCTTTTCTAAGAATAGAGTATCCAGGAGTGGAGAGTAGGTCAAGTATGCTCGTTGAGTGGTCATTTAGCCAGGTTCCTGTGAGGAATGCGATATCAATGGATTCACTCAAGATTGTTTCCGAGATTTCCGTGGCGTGTACGACAGCGGATCGGCAGTTGACGAGCATGCACTTCAAAAGTGTGTGGTTGCATAAGGGGGAAGGGCATGAGGGGCTCAACGTGAGTTGGGGCAGTAGTCTGGGGGAAGAGGGGGAGGAAGGGGTTCTTTTTGTACCTATAATAACCGGGATGTGGGGGTGGGAAAGTGGGGGATTTGTGGTTGGTACATTAGGGGGTAGGAGTTGCATAGGTCGGCAGTGTCAGACGGGGAGAGATGGTTAGAGGAGCGGCGAGGTCTGTGTGCATCGCGTTGGAGAGGGATTGATCTCCAAATGTTGTGTGTGGTGTGACGGATTTTTGAGGCATGGTGGGAAGGGGATTTATGGTGGTGGAGGGTTTTGGCACGGAGGAAGATGAAATCTTTCCTGAGTCAGGTCAGTTCGGTGGTTACGTTAACAAGGTCACGTTCAATGTTTTGTAGGCTTTGGGCAATTAAGGAGAGGTGAGATGTCGAGAAGGCGCGGTCTGAGTTATTTGTGGAGGGTAGATTTGTGTGTGAGTGGGGAGATGGGGTAATAGACGTGTGGTGGAGGCAATGTGGCTGGGAGTTTTGTGGGGTTCGGTGGTCACGTTAGATCGGTCAGGTTTGGAGTTGTGTGGGTTCTGAGACATGTAGTTCAGGGGAGGGATGGAGGGGGCGTAGGAGAAAAAAGGAATATATCCTGGGTAAAGGGGGTGGTCTTGAATATTTCCAGAAGGTAGCGAGTTGAGTGGGTGGTGAGATTGGGTGGTAGGTGAAGAGCGAGGGGAGATGGAGTTGTTAAGTGTCAGTAGAAGGGTTATGTTGTTGGGGGGGCAAAGAGTTTCAGGTGAAACGGGAGATTGAGGGGAGAGGGCGGTGGAGTACGTGAGTAGTTGGGCCAGGGGGAGGGCGTTTGGCGGGTCAAGGGGAGGTGGGGTCGTGGGAGGGGAGTGGTGAATGGGTGATTGAGAGTGGGTAGGTGAGGAGTGATGGGAGACAGAGCTGTTTAGTGTCAGTGGAGGGGTTGGGTTGTTTGGGGGTATA
This sequence comes from Lissotriton vulgaris, assembly GCF_964263255.1. Lineage (NCBI taxonomy): Eukaryota > Metazoa > Chordata > Amphibia > Caudata > Salamandridae > Lissotriton > Lissotriton vulgaris. The sequence goes on from NC_141685.1 coordinate 159,943,350, forward strand.
GAGTTTCCGGTGAAGGAGGTGATTGAGGGGAGGGTGCAGAGGAGTACACGAGAGGTTGGGCCAGGGAGGAGGGCTTTTGGCGGGTCGAGGGTAGGTGGGGTCGTGGGAGCGGAGAGGTAGGTGGGTGATTGGGAGTGGGGGCAATCATTTCTCAAGGAGGAGTTCGAAGTGAGGGAGTTCAAGGAGATAGGGGGAGAGGGAGATAAGAGAGAGGGATATAGGAGGGCGATGTGAGGTAAGTGATTGGGGATGGATGATGTCATTTTCAGTAGAGAGGTCCCAGGAGGGAGATAGTGAGGTCCATTGTTGGGTGTCAGTGTTACTTGGGTAGTAAAGAGTGGAGGTGGAGCAGGGGGGGAGGTGTTAGGGGTGCTATTCGTATGGGGAGGTGGAGTGTTAGGTGCCGAGTGCTTGAGGAGGAGGGACATAGTGCAGAAGTGGAGTTCGAAGATGGCAAGATGGGATGGCTTGTATGAGGACATTACCTGTTTTGTAGATGGAGATATTAACATTACCAAGAAAAGCTGGGGAGGGAGTGGTGGATAGTTTGGATGCATGTGGAATTTTGGTTATTTTAGAGAGTGGGAGGTGTTGAAGGAAGATGCTCTTCCATTTGGAGGGGCGTTTGGAGTAAAAAATGTAGTTGGTGATAATGGGGGAGGGGGGGCGGTGAGGCTGATATAGTTGTCGGACCCAGGACTCTCTTAATCTGAACTCACTACACATGTAGTGTCTATTTTGAACATATGGCTGTCTCTTGGAGGGGAGGGGGGGGGGGTTACTGCATCTCAGAGTGAAGCTCTTATTTCAGTTATTATACCAAAGCAGGGCACGGATGCTGGGCCTCATACGGACCCATGACACTCTTAACTCTGGATGGAAGGCTGTTTTTGAAGGCTCTCGCTGCTGGCTCCGGAAGCCAGAAACTGAAGCGGTATTGGTAATAGGGGAGGACAGGGTCCTTTGAAAGTAATAGGGACTAACACAGGGATGGTGGGGAAGGCAGCACCCGATCCGGCCCAGCTGCAAGGGGCACGGAAACAAGATCGCAGAGAGCCTAGACATCCCCAGGGTATTCCATGTTCTGCAGGGGCCGCAAGGATGGAACGAAAACAATGGTTCTGTTGGGAGTACACCAATTTCTGTGTTTTCCTATACTTAGAATAAATCATACATACACATTGAATATGCAGTATACAATGACACACAACTACAATCTTGGTTTGACTGATATCTCTTATTATTGATACCAGTCCTGTCAAGAACTATTGTTTTTGTTTAAACATTAGGACCCACGTTTTGAGGGTCATTGGGCAACCCCTTATAACTAATGGCAAGGATGGAAGCCGGCAGACCAGTGAGCTCTCCTGCTACGGTAGAGAGCGCAGTGTGCCAACAGCGGGACAGCCTTCTTCAAGCTGCAGCTCGAGGCAGGGAACCGCGGGACACCCAACTCTTGATTTATAAAGTGGCCCAACAAAAAGCGTCGGTGACCGCCAGCCATCAGTGAACAAACCAGGAAGGACTCTAATGGACTTCTTTACTTTTTCGTTTGTCCTGGCCGCCATTTTGCTGCTGTTCTCTGCTGCTTTTCTCTGGACCCCGACCCGCCATCTTGTCCATTCACTCGCCCTTTACCCTTTTCCCTCGTTTCCCTCTTGATGATCCTCTGATTTGCCTTTTCTCCATACCCTTGTATCCCTCCTACCCTTGGTGCTGTGACTGCGTGGTTCCCCCCCTCCGACCCCACTTAATGGAACTCTGCTCTCCTGTTTTGTTTTGTTTTTGGGGGGGGGTCTTGACCTGAGCATATCTACTATTTGTATATCTTTGTATATAGAGATAACTCTAATCACTAGTATATGCAGTAGACCTTTGTACTCGCTACCATTCCTATGTGACTCTTAGAGTATATCCATTTGTATCTCTTCCTTGAATGACTTTACATCGTGTACATTTGCATTTTTTTTCGTGTGTATCCTTTTTGTTATGCTTGTAATCCTAAGTCTTTATGTTTTGAAACTGGTTCTTTTGTAAAGCGCTCTGACACCTTCGAGTAAAGTTCGCGCTACAGAAAATCGCATTAAATAAATAAAAAATAAATTTAAAAAACTCGAGGGTGATGGAGTCTGACCCCTCCCGGCCCCCATCCAGCCCCGCACGTACCCGCGTCAGCTGCGCGCCTGCATGAACGTGTTGGCGTGGGCCTCGCGCGCCGCTCGTCTCTGGGGTCAGCTGTTGATGTCGGAATCGCGCGCCCCTCGTCTCTGGGGTCAGCTGGCCACGCATGCCCCTCGTCTCTGGGGTCAGCTGGCCTTGATCGTCCCTCGTCTCTGGGGTCAGCTGGCCTCGCGCGCCCCTCGTCTCTGGGGTCAGAGGTGGACAGCTGCGCTTCCTCGTGCTCCGCTCCTTCCAGGTTCTTCTCTTCCTTGTTCCAGTGACGTGTGCCTGTTCTCCCCATTGATAGGTCTATCGGTCATGACGTGATATCCAGGCAGGCAGCTCTCAGGGTCAGGCTGCGGGTCGCGCGCTCTGGTGGGGGCCACCGGTACCACAGGCCGCGCTGGGGGCTCCGTAGCGGCGCCAATCGCCTCGGCAGGGTGAATGCCGGGCTTGGACCCGCCATCCTAGGAACCGGCGCCTCCGTGGATCCACAGCCGCGCCATCCCCCGTCCGATGCCTCCCTGCGGCCTGCGCCCACGTGTGTGCCGCTCAGTGCTGCCCTCTGTAGTAATCAGGGATGATACCAGTATGATGAAGTCAATGTAGCTTTATTGTGGTAAAGATAATACAGGTAGATTGATATCCATAAGCTCCATCAAAGTCTTAGATAAGTCCCATCACAGTCCTACCGGGAGCAGCCTGCTAGCTGCTCAGCCCCATCCATCCAACTGTCACTCTCACCAGTCACTCAAGCCTTCCACACATAGCTCACACACCAAACATTGCATTTAGAACACTCACGCAGGCTGAGCAGCTAGGGAGAGGAATAACAAGAGATATATAGTAAGAGGAGAATACTACACCCTCCCATTGCGGGGCTGCTACCCGTCCCACCTCCCCCTTGTAAAGGCGGCGCCGCCGCAGCTCCCTCCCCCGACCCCTGAGTGCCCCGACCAGCGGCCCCTCCCTCTTGCCCCCCACACTGTGTCTCCAAATACCCTGCCAGGGAGACACACCGACCGCCCGGGGTCACAGTGACAGGAGGCGCCGAGGTCCAAACCCCAGTCCCTGCCCCAGAGCCTTCTCCACCCCCTGTTGTAGCCCTGCACCCCCGGCCCGAGGAGCCGGCCTGCGGTGGGGGGAGGATACTGTCCTGTCTGCCGAGGATCACCGCCTCACACGCAGAGCTCCAGTTACTTCTTCTTTGCTACAGTCTGTATAGTTCCTTCACGTTTTGTTTTTTGTTTCCACCTCCGTTCGTGGTGACACATTATCTTTGCTAGCATTCTCACAAACCTAAATAAACTCTGTTGCTGTCTACGTGTCCTTAATAGTGACGGCCCAGCCACAAACGCCCTGCAAGCTGCAGCAGCATCTCACCTCCCCCTCACTTTGACGGTACTTCATCCCTCCCAAGGCCAACTGCTCCCCGGACCATCCCCACCCCCTCACCTCACACTCTGCAGCACCTCTTCTCTGGTGAAAATTCCCCAGAGAAAGAGGGGCCTGTGCCAGGCACCTCAATTAAATCCCCCCCCACCTCCCTGCAGAATTCCGGAGATTACATTTATGGCTGAGCTGACCCAGCCCTTCCTGCCTCCCTTCTCTTGTCCCCACCGAGTCCTGTCGGGGGTTTGATCCAGCGCTGTGATCTGCTGGTGCAGCCCTTCCCTGCCTCCATTCTCTTGTCCACACCCAGTCCTGTACGGGGTCTGTCCCAGCGCTGTTATCTGCCGGGGCAGCCCTACCCTGCCTCCTTTGTACCCACTCAGTCCTGTCCGGGGTCTGACCCAGTGCTGGTATCTGCTGGTGTTATGTTATAAGATCTTTTATAGCACACAATTCACCCTGGGGAATCTCGGCGCTGCCTAGGAAAAAAAATAAATAGCGGAGAGTCAAGTCAGCGGCTATTTTAAAACAGGAAGGCTTTTAGTTGTTTCCTGAAGGTACAATAAGTCAGAGTTTCCCGCAGGGCCATAGGCAGTCTGTTCCAGTACTTTGGAGCAAGGTACGAAAAGGCTTTACCCCCAGAGCGGCTCAAGCGTATGCGAGGGATCTTTAGCAGTCCTAATGAACCAAATCTCAGATTTGTACACTGGTACGTGTTTTACCAGTTTCTTTCGGAGATAGTAAGGCCCTCTGCCATTTAGAGCATTATAAGTAAGGCAGCATATTTTAAACAGACATTTACAATGCAATGGTCTCGGCATTGTTAAAGTTATGGCATTGTCATTTACAATGCCAATAGCTTATTCGCTCGCAAATGCGAGACCTATTGTATTTGCACCCACACGGAGCCACACATACACAAAGCCACCCACACACACGCACACAAAGCCACCCACATAGACACACACACAGAGCCACACACACACACACACAGAGCCACACACACACAGACACAGAGCCACGCACACACACAGAGCCACACACACACACACACAGAGCCACACACACAGCCACACATACAAACACACAGAGAGCCACACACACAGAGCCACACACACACACACACAGAGCCACACACACAGCCACACAAACACAGAGAACCACACACACACAGAGCCACACACACACACACAGAGCCACACACACACACACACAGAGAAAGCCACACACACAGAGCCACACACACACAGAGAGAGCCACACACACACACACACAGAGCCACACACACACACACAGAGCTACACACACACAGAGCCACACACACACACAGAGACACACACACACACACAGAGCCACACACACACAGAGCCACACAAACACCTCTCTGCCCAGTAACGCCCTAGGGCTGTGGTTCCCAAAGTGTGCGCCGCGGCGCCCTGGTGCGCCGTGATTAGAAGCCAGGGGCGCCGCAGCGCGGCGCAGGATTTGGGTCCACAGTAGGCATTGGGTGGGTGGGTGCAGGGTCAAGAGCCTGGTGGAAAGTGTTGGGTGGGTGGGTGCAGGGTCAGGGGCCTGGTGGAGGGTGTTGGGTGGGTGGGTACATGGTCAGTGGCTTGGTGGAGACCGTTGGGTGGGTGCAGGGTCAGGGGCCTGGTGGAGAGGGTTGGGTGGGTGGGTGCAGGGTCAGGGGCCTGGTGGTGAGCTTTGGATGGGTGCAGGGTTGGGGGCCTGGTGGAGACCGTTGGGTGGGTGGGTGCAGGGTCAGAGGTCTGGTGGAGAGCGTTGGGTGGCTGGGTGCAGGGTGCAGGGTCAGAGGCCTGGTGGAGAGCTTTGGGTGGGTACAGGGTCAGAGGCCTGGTGGAGAGCGTTGGGTGGGTGGGTGCGGGGTCAGGGACCTGGTGGAGAGCGTTGGGTGGGTAGGTGCAGAGTGAGGGGCCTGGTGGAGAGCGTTGGGTGGGTACAGGATCAGAGGCCTGGTGGAGGGCGTTTGGTGGGTACAGGGTCATAGGCCTGGTGGAGAGCGTTGGGTGGGTGCAGGTTCAGGGGCCTGGTGGAGAGCGTTGGGTGGGTGGGTACAGAGGGGAGAAGGGTGCAAGGCAGAGGGGAGAAGGGTGCAAGGCAGAGGGGAGAATGGTGCAAGGCAGAGGGGAGAATGGTGCAAGGCAGAGGGGAGAATGGTGCAAGGCAGAGGGGAGAAGGGTGCAAGGCAGAGGGGAGAATGGTGCAAGGCAGAGGGGAGAAGGGTGCAAGGCAGAGGGGAGAAGGGTGCAAGGCAGAGGGGAGGAGGGGAGAAGGGTGCAAGGCAGAGGGGAGAAGGGTGCAAGGCAGAGGGGAGAAGGGTGCAAGGCAGAGGGGAGAATGGTGCAAGGCAGAGGGGAGAATGGTGCAAGGCAGAGGGGAGAATGGTGCAAGGCAGAGGGGAGAAGGGTGCAAGGCAGAGGGGAGAAGGGTGCAAGGCAGAGGGGAGAAGGGTGCAAGGCAGAGGGGAGAAGGGTACAAGGCAGAGGGGAGAAGGGTGCAATGGAGAGGGGAGAACGGTGCAATGGAGAGGGGAGAAGGGTGCAAGGCAGAGGGGAGAAGGGTGCAAGGCAGAGGGGAAAATGGTGCAAGGCAGAGGGGAGAATGGTGCAAGGCAAAGAGGGAGAAGGGTGCAAGGCAGAAGGGAGAATGGTGCAAGGCAGAGGGGAGAATGGTGCAAGTCAGAGGGGAGAAGGGTGCAAGGCAGAGAGAAGGGTGCAATGGAGAGGGGAGAAGGGTGCAAGGCAGAGGGGAGAAGGGTGCAATGGAGAGGGGAGAATGGTGCAATGGAGAGGGGAGAAGGTTGCAAGGCAGAGGGGAGAATGGTGCAAGGCAGAGGGGAGAAGGGTGCAAGGCAGAGGGGAAAATGGTGCAAGGTAGAAAAGGGTGAAAGGCGAAGGTGGAGTAGGGTATAAGGGGAGAGGGAGATCGTTGCAAGGGGGTGGGGGAGAAGGGTGCAAGGGGAGGGCGAGAAGGGTGTAAGGCAGAGGGGAGAAGGGTGCAAGGGGGATGGTGATGAAGTTAAAAATGTGCCCCCCCCCCCCGAAACATATCTGCGGAGGCCCATGATCAAAGCCCATCCCACGTAAACTTCTTGTAATGCCACAGAGCTCCTTGAGTCTCTCTAGACTGGTTACTTTTAGCGGGAGTGCTTTAAGCTTCTCTATGATGGTGTTGTATGCATTGAGATGTACTTAATAAGATATTTGTGATTGCAAATAAAGTTTTATGATAGTGATGGCTACTCTCTGAATCCTTCATCACGTCTAGGATTGATTCTTCATGTAGGCCAGTGGTTCCCAAAGGGTGCACCGTGGCACCCCGGTGCGCGGGTAAAAAAAATGGTGGGGAGCCACGGCCAACTGCCAATTAGGTCAAGGGAGCCACGAGTCAAAAAAGTTTGGGAACCACTGCCCTAGGGAACAGAGGCACGAAAAACCGGATCACAAGCAGGGCACAGAGGCAAAAGCAGGGCACAGAGGCACAAAAACCGGATCACAAGCAGGGCACAGAGGCACAAAAACCGGATCACAAGCAGGGCACAGAGGCACAAAAACCGGATCACAATCAGCGCACAGAGGCAAAAGCAGGGCACAGAGGCACAAAAACCGGATCACAAGCAAGCACAATTGAGGGGCGGGGGGGGCAGGAGAGCAACACAAAAACCGGATCACAAGCAGGGCACAGAGGCACAAGCAGGGAACAGAGGCACAAGCAGGGAACAGAGGCACAAGCAGGGCACAGAGGTAAAAAAAATGGATCACAAGCAAGCAGGGGGGGGGGCAGGACAGCAGGCACAACCAACGGCGATGTGGAGTTGAGTGGCGATGTGGAGTTGAGTGGCGATGTGGAGTTGAGCGGTGATGTGGAGTTGAGCGGTGGTGTGGAGTTGAGCGGTGGTGTGGAGTTGAGCCTCCAGTCAGCAAGCTTTCATAACCCTTAGCCACTGGCATGGCCTCCAGTGGGTTTAGGGCAGGCACACGTCAACGCAAGGGTTCATTTGAATAAGCCCACCATATAACATAACATTTATATTTGTAGAAAGTGGCATATTGCATGTTTGTTTTAAGCCAGCTCAGGTGTACTCATTTTAGCAAACTCGCAAGGTTGAGAGGATGAATCGACTCTGGAATTTTATCCTGGGGCCAGCAGTTCAACCACAGTTGCCGGCTGTGAAAGTGAGTGCGCATTTCATCCAATAACCGCACATGGCCGTGCATAATAAGCACAGGAGGAGAGACAGTTCCACCAATACAGTCGGGTGGGAGATGAAGGCCCAGAGAACCCTTTTTACAAATGCTGAGCTGTATAACTCAACCTGACTTTTCTCTATTAAACTGTCAAAACGTTAGACTCCTTGGTCTTGAGGAGGGGCTGGAAGGGCAAGACCCAAGAGGTTTTGTCATTAAGCTGTTGAAGGGGGCATTTCCAGAGGTACCATGGCAATGGGAGCTAGAAGTACAGAGGGCTCACAGATTCCCATTGTTGCTGAAGAAAAGGCGGGACGGGGGAGCAGATACACTCCCAAGGGCTATGCTGGTGTTTTTTGGGAACTTCCTAGCAAGACAAGAACTGATAGAGAAGGCCAGACCGGATGCTAAGAAATCGGTCGATGGTATATCATTTTTTGCAAGACCGGACTTCTGCCACACGACAGTGGAGAGACGATGGCGTCTTAGGCAACTAATCGCAGCATATAAGGTACAAGGGGCAGAGGCATACCTAGGCTGTCCGGTTTTAGGTTTAAACCTATAATAACTGATAAAACCCCACCGAAAGGAAAATAGCCCTCACCAGTATAAACATATAAACACTGAAAAAACACCTTTGCAACCACAAACTAAATGCCATTCAAAGAAAGGAAAAGGTGAGTGAATGTCATTTCTATTTCTTCCTGAAGGTGTCAAAACAATGTAACTTTGTTACACAAGGCAGCAGCAAGAAAGACTGGGCTAGCATTATTCTGCTTGAGTTTTGTTGCTTAGATATGTCACTAAAATATTGTTTAGTCTTCCTTTTGTTTTTTTCCCGTTTTTTTTGTCTTTGTCCTAATGATGCAGGGGTTAGAAGCTTGTTTTAGGTCTTATTTAATTATTTTATAGACTGTAGAGAATCAGGAAATACATTTGATTCTTTCACTGATAGGTAAAATGACTGGTTTCATACGCATCCTTTCCAATATGTACCATCACATTTACCCACTGACAAAGAATGGGTGAAACCCTTTGATACATCAGCCCCTTTTCCAGTGAGTCATTATTGATAGTAGGTGAATTGCCAAATACTCTAGGCTTTAAACATTCAATGCAAGGTGTAGTGACAGGTATATGTAAAAAGAGTGCTGTCCCCAAGCATCTGGGATAGTTGGGAAAACATGGAATGAAGTGTCACTTGGCATGCTGCTGCTAAAATTTCTTACCAAGTTGAACAAAGATTTGAGGATATTGTTTTTATTTGAAGTAATTCAGCTACGTATAGTCAATACCTGAGCTGAAGTGCTTCCCTGTAAGAGATCCTTGCCACTTGCCAGTTGGCATGCTGAAAGCATCTTTACAATCTTCAGAGTTAATGAAAAATGCTATTGACTTTGTAGTCCCTTCTGGTGCACTGTTTCATTATGTGTGGGAGCTAAAGCGCAAATATTTCTCATTTTGTGCTTTGTGTGGCATCAATGAAAGAGTAATCCCAACTGTATCTTTTCTTTTAGCCGGTGGTTCTCAGGCCTAAAGACTATGAATGCTATATTATCCATGTTGCAACCGTTTACAGAATTTGTGCTTAGTGATGATGCCAAAAGTCAAGAAATGTGAGGAACTTTTGTCACATATTTATTGACGTGAAAAGAAGTACACTCTACTGCATTCTAAGATTTTTGCAGGAAAACATGATTGCTGTAGTGAATATTATAAAAAAACTAGAGTCTGAAAACACCCTTTTCTACCAAGTGTTCAGCGTAATTAGTGTAGATGTGAAACTTCTCCTTGTGAGTTGGCTGGGCAACACTTTTAGTGACTTTGGCACTGCAACATGTTCCATGTTACAATTCTTGCTACCGGGTAAGCAAAGAAATGTTGAGGAAAAATTCAGGAAATTTCATTTTACAGTGCATGAGAAATGGCTGGCAATGATGAACAGACATGTCCCTTTACCAACCATGGCATTTGAAGTCAATGAAGCCTCACTGGGGTACCCTGTACAGGTTCTAGATCTTTTCCTTAAATGGGAATTTTCTCCGTACTTTGTAAAGAACTGCTTAATTTTTGACTGCTTCAATAACTGAGGGCGTATGTGCCCAGGTCAACGTATATTTTGAAGACCCTGTTCCAGAGAATCGCAATCTTCAGGTGCACCAGTATTGGCATGGCAAGCTATGTCGGTGGCCAGAGTTAGCAAATTGTGTACTGGCTGTTTTGGTGCTGCCTGTCTCAAGTGTCAATGTTGAGAGGGCCTTTTCACAGATACATTTTTACATGGGAAGGAAAGAGCGAGTGTGCATAGCAAAGACTCACTAAAGAAGTATTGTATGGTGCACTACAATAAGTTTGATTTAAAAAAAATGTATTTGAACCTCATATACCCTGTATGCACACTGTCTATACACATGCACTACCAGTGCAGAAAGCAAGCAATACTAAAAGCAAAATGTTCCATAAACTCTGGAAAAACACTGTTTCTGTTCTTAATTTCCCGAAAATGTATATCCACTGATAAACACTGTTTTTTAAGGTATTGAAAACACTGAAAAAACCCCACCAGAATTTACAAAAAATAGAAACTGAAAACAGGAAAGCCTAGGCATACCTAATGTTTCTGGCAAAACTAAAAGTGATAGTGGCTGGGCGCGTAAGAATGTTTTTTTATGAGATAAAGGCGGGGGAATATTTGGCAGAACTTACGGAACATGGGAAATACAGAAATCAGTAAATTGTAAAATGTAAAATGCATTGGAGAAAGGCACAAGAGAAATGAGGGAGTTTGATGGGTAGGGTAGGGCGGGCTCCTAGCCTGGGTCTAGGAGGGGTCGGGAAGGTTTAGTGTAGAGGGAAGGCGGGGAGGAGAGGGGGGGCGACACTACAACGCACAATAGCCACACATAGGTCATGGTTGACCTATTTGCCTGTGCTAGGGGGGGTGGGCCTGTGGATGGGGAGGGGGGCGAGAGGGGGGGTGGGGGGGGGATGGGGGGAGGTGATGGGGTTGGAGTCGCACAGTACAGATTTTGAGAAAAGATAAAAAAGAGAGACAGCAGTTAGACAAGTACAAAGCAGGAGCTGGAAAGGCGGTAAAATTAAATATGAAGAAATGGCAGTTAGGATAGTCACACTCAATACTTGCGGGTTAAACAACGGGGAGAAAAGGCAAAAACTTGCCGCTATGCTGCGCTTTTGGAGAACTGACATAGCCTGTTTACAGGAGACACACGTGGCCAGCATAGACAAGTTCATGTTGGAGCAACTGCGGTTCGAAGTGCTTGCCTGTACAGGGCAGGAAGTTAGAACTAAGGGGGTGGCGGTATTAGCCAGGAAAGGTGCTGCAAAAGTTAAAAAGAAAAAGGAGGATCAAGACGGGAGATGGGTATTGCTGGATTTGGAAACGATGGCTGGGAGATTTACACTTATCTCAATGTATGGGTCAACTGAAGATGAACCAGATCTGTTTGAATTTATAGATAGGGAATTAGCACTGTGGCCAGAACCTGTGGTATGCTGTGGGGATCTCAATATTAATGGATTAGATGGTTTAATCGATAGGGATGGGGGTAGTTATCAGGGCAGGAAGAGGAAGGCATACAAGGCGGTACAAAATTTGATCCGGCATAATGCTCTGGTCGATATGTGGCCGGAGAGGAATCCAATAGGCACAGGCAGCACTTACTATTCAGCCCCACACAAATCGGTAGCTAGGCTGGATTACTTCCTTATCTCAAGCTCATTGGTGGGTGGTGCAGCAATAGAGCGACTCCCCAGGATAGTGTCGGACCATAACCCGCTGGTTTTAAGCTTGGCAGTGGCTAAAAATAGGGACAAGACGATTAACGTATGGACATTTGAACGGGGGTTGCAAAGGAAAAGGAGTATGTCACAAGGATGCAAGGGTGGATAACACAGTTTTGGGACATCAATAGATATTCGGCCTCTGCGGACATGGTATGGGATGCCTTCAAAGCAGGAGTGAGGGGAGAGACACTAAGCTATACGATGTTAAGAAGGAAGAAGGAAAAGGAGAGGATGGATGCGAGGATTAGAATGCTTGTCCACTTAGAGGAGGATTTGTTGGTAGCGATAGGCAGGCAGGAACCAATTGAGCAGATTCTGTTGGATCTAGAGGTTCAGAAGGCAGAGGCGGGCGTAAGTCTGACTCAAAAGGCAGCAGGGAACTTCCCAGCAAAAAAAGAAAAATGCTATGAATACAACCAGAGGGTGGGCCACCTGTTGGCAATCAGGACCAGGCAAACATTAGCAGCAGGGGAAATAAAAGAAATTAGGGATTGTACAGGGACCATAGTCAATAAGGTGGAGGAGGTACAGGAGGCTTTCAGGAGGTTTTATGAATCACTATATGAACAGGACTCAAATAACAGAGAGGGAGAGGTCATAGAATACCTGTCAAAGATACCGCATGTAGGCCTAAGTGTAGAAGATAGGGAAAAGCTAGAACATCCGTTGATGATACAGGAGGTAAGAGAGGCGACCTTCAGTCTCCCCACACGCAAGGCAACTGGCCAAGATCAAATCCCGGCAGAATTTTATAGGACCTTTTGGGACGTGATAGGTATGGATCTGTGGGCAATCTGCTGCTTGGCACAGGGAGGAAGGGTAGTCCCACAGTCATGGGCAGGGGCAGACATAATTGTATTACTAAAAAAGGACAAGCCTCCAACAGAGCCGGGCTCTTATAGGCCGATTACGCTGCTGAATGCAGACGCTAAAATATTTTTAAAGTCACTGGCTAAAAGGCTGAGTACGGTCATTGAGGGGTTGGTGTCACCGGCACAGCATGGCTTTATTCCAGGCAAAGGGACTACCCAACATACAAGACAGATGATTACTATCCTAGATGCAGCCGAGGTCGCAGGAGACCCTGTTGCGGCTATCTTTTTAGATGCCGCGAAGGCCTTCGACAGGGTCTCCTGGGTCTATCTGTGGAAGGCCTTGGAATGGGCGGGGATTGGCAACGGATTTATAAAAGCAATACAGGCACTCTATATACACCCTTCCGCCAGGATAAGAATTAATAAATCCTATACGAAGCCAGTCCGGATTAGGCGGGGGACAAGGCAGGGATGCCCGGCCTCTCCCTTATTGTTTGCTATTTATTTGGATCCTTTTTTAAGAATGCTTGCTCATAACGATAGGATTCCCCCAGTTAGGCTGCAAGATCAGGAATACAAACTGTTCGCCTATGCGGACGATGTGGCCATTACAACACCAGCACCGGGGGAGGCACTGGCTGAAATAGAGCAAGAGCCAGGGAAGTTCGGGGTGTTTTTTGGCTACCTTATAAACAGTGGTAAGACACAGGTAGTGAAGAATAGGTTCACGCCACTTCAGGATACAAGGGTAGTGGCGGAAGCAATGTATCTGGGGGTCAGGGTGACAGCGGAGTTGGACAAATTGATTGAGATCAACATGGAGCCACTTTTAGGGAAGGTCAAGAGAAATATGGAGAGAATTAACAATTTACATTTGACACTAATGGGGCGAATCAACCTGATCAAAATGGTTACGTTCCCGAAATTTTTATATATCTTTAGAGCGATCCCCCTTTATTTTGACGGTATATGGTTTAACAGAATAGAAACAATTTTGAATACGTTAATCTGGGCACAGGGGAAGACACGTAGAGCCTATCGTTTCCTGACACTACCAAGGGAGAAGGGGGGATGGGGGCGCCCGATTTTAGGTTGTATTATTGGGCAGTCGCGCTGCAATACTCTCAATGACTACTAGGTGGCAGTATTCAGAATGAGGAGAGAGAGGGAATGTTTACGAAACAATATTGGGGAAGGAAGCAGAGAATGCCCTTCTAAACACAGTGGACTATGCCTACTACAAACACACCAGGTTCAAGACCCTAAGTGCAATATATAAAGTCTGGAAGGCCGTGGGGAAAAAGTTAGGAATTGGTAGATTCAACAGATACTTGAGGCTGTAGACAAATAATGATCTTCCCGCTGATGTCTTCAGGGACTTGTTATGAGGGAATGGGATGGTAAGGGGATTAAGAAATTGGGGGACCTGTTGGATGTACAAGGGGTGTTTTTGCAGTTCCAGGATATTTAAACGAGATTTAAGATACCCGGTAATAATTTTTTTAAATACCTTCAGGTGAGGAAGAAGAAGGGTGGGCCAATAGGGTTGTCCCATAGTAGGATCATGGACTACCTGGAGAATAGCATTCGCGGCACGATCAAGTATTTGTATGCAGTGCTCTACGTACTAAAAACAGATGATAGAGAAAAGTATGCCAATAAGTGGGTGGTTCAAGTGGGAGCGCACCCTGAGGGCTTCCAAGCTTCATTGGACTTAGGATGTTCGGTGTTGTGCTCGGCGACGTTACAAACTCAGCACTATAAAACAGTCTATTCGCTGTATCATACACCGGCCAGAATTGCCCAGTGGGGGGGAAGCACCGGAATAACATGCCCAAGGTGTAATTCAAGCAGCACCAACATTACACATATGTTTGCACAATGCCCACAACTCTATACACTAAAACAGTCGATTGAAGAAATTCTGGAGGGCTCTCTGGGGCTGAAGATTAAATTATCGGATGAATTGATAATGTTAGGAGTAAGGTCAGGGGATAATAATGAATGGCCAGAATTTTTGTTTATGGTCATGGCAGTCTTTAGGATTATTATTGCAAGAGCCTGGCTAGATTTATTTATTTATTTAGTTGCTTGTAAAGCGCCTGAGTCAATTCCCGAAGGGATATCTCTGCGCTGTTGCTTGCAATTTAGGGCAGTTTACTTTGTGAATTGAGGCTGAGGAGGGAGGATAGGATGAGAAACTATGGCCTGGTGAAGAGGTAAGTTTTCAGTTTTTTTCTAAATAATACTAGATTCCTGATCTGTTTCAGTTCGTGGGGTAGGGAGTTCCAGATTATGGGTCCTTTGTAAGACAGGGCTCGGCCTCCCTGTCTGGCTCTTCTTATCTTTGGGACCTGTAGCAGCAGGTGGTTACTAGAACGTAGTGCGCGTCTAGGGGTGTATGGTACAAATTTTTCTCTTAGATATTTGGGGCTGGTACCATACAAGCATCTGTGTATCATGTTACAGATTTTAAATTTGATGCGCTGCTTTACAGGAAGCCAGTGGAGTTGGCGAAGTAAAGGGCGGGAAGGCGTTCTGGGGGGGGGGCATTGAGAGCCAGTCTAGCTGCTGTATTTTGGACAACTTGAAGTTTATCTAGTTGTTCTTCATTCGCTGATAGGTATAGTCCGTTGCAGTAATCCATTCTGCCTATAATAAGAGTTTGGATAAGGGTCTTTCTGTGGTTGTCTGGCAGAAATGGAAAGACACGTCTCAGAAGCCCCACCACATGGAGGCAGGCCCTGCCACTTGTGTGGTGTGCTCTTTGAGCAGGAGCGCCTGGTCTAGCTTGATGCCAAGGTTTTTCGCTATAGGTTTAGGGTTAGAGACAGGGCCTAACTCCAGAGGCCACCATTCTGGGGACCAAAGAAGAGTCACCCCTCCAAACAACATGACCTCGGTTTTGGTCACATTGCATTGAAGAAATTTTTTTGCCATCCAGTGTGCTACCGTTCTCATCCCATTAGCAAATGATGATAGAATTGCAGGCGTGAGAGTTTGAAAAGGAAACAGAAGTTGGGTGTCATCGGCGTATGACACCGGAGTGAATCCGCAAGATCTTATCAGATTTGCTAAGGGGGCCACATAAATGTTAAAAAGCGTGGGGCTAAGGCATGAGCCCTGTGGCACTCCCTTAGTTAACACTCTTGATGGAGAGGAGTGAGAGCCTAGTCTGACCCCTTGGGTGCGGCCGGAGAGAAAGCTTTGCAGCCATGAAAGAGCCGTTCCTCCTACTCCCGCATCACTCAGTCTTTCAAGGAGAAGTTCATGTGATACTGTGTCGAAAGCAGCGGATAAATCTAACAGCACTAGAATCACAGATTCCCCCCTGTCCAGTGACATCCTGATGTTGTCGGTCACGGAGAGGAGGGCTGATTCAGTGCTGTGATTAGGCCTAAAACCAGATTGGGATGGGTCCAGGCCTTCCGCTGCTTCGATATATTTAGACAGGTGTGTGATAAGATAAGATGGTACCTACGTTTCAGTCATGGATAGCAAGATTGCTCTCCTCATATAACATGGAGAAAGCCATCTATGAGAGAAAAGGCAGAAAGGCAAGGGCATTGGGGGGTAGGATCTGGTTTCATATGGAGCAATGGAAGAATAGGGGCAAATAGGAGAAATAATTTGTTTTTTTCTTTCAGGTTTCATAGATTTGTGTGTTATATTTTAGTTTTCGTGCTGCTGTTTCTCTTATCTGTTGTGCTGTATGGTGTGTATTATCTGTACTGTAAAAATGTATTGGATTAATTAGGAAAATGCGGGGGGTAAAAACTCAATAAAAATATTTAAAAAATAATAATAAACTGTCAATTGTGTCTTGTGGAAATTATTGCCATTACCTGTAATTGCCACTGCACGCTTTCTCCTACCTCGTGTGTGTGTGTGTTTTTTTTGTTTTAAATATGAAACACTCCAGTTACTGCATGCTCAAACTGAGCCTTTTTGGATAAACATCTTTAGGAAAATCAGAGAAAATGCGACGCGTAAATAAAACACAAGCAAAGATAAAATGATGAAATACATACTTCTTTAAAATGAAAACATTAAGCAAGAGGAAACGATGTATGAAAATATATAGCTTTAATCTTGAGACATAAAAACACTTTTGGTACGGAACAGACGTGGCGCTGGGGAAAAATATAATACATTGTTTTCAGTGTAACACTACCTACCTCGCTTTTTACAGAGAAACTTGATGTGCCACCCATACACAAAAGAGTGTACCCAGCTCTCAAAACGAGACGCTGACATTTCATCATCACGTCAACTCTGTGGTCTCCTCTTCCTTCTTGGTGCTAAGAAAGATCAAAAAGCTGCTCCCATACTTACCAGCAGATGCAGGCAAAACCCTAATATCCACTTTGGTTTTTTCCAAATTGGATTATTGCAACTCCCTCCTGCTTAATGCCCAAGATCAGGTCTTGAATAAATTACAATCCATTCAAAATGCTGCAGCCAGGGCTTTACTTCCCATTCCAAAGCATCATTCCATCTCTGCGGGAATTCGGCAATTGCATTGGCTACGCGTGAAGAGTCGCATTCAATTTAAGGCGCTCTGCACCGCGTATAAGGCCATGCACAATTTAGGACCTTATTATCTGAGGAAGGCACTTGCAATCTACACTCCCAATCGACCTCTTCGGTCATCCTCGATCTGCCTCTTACCAGTTCCCCGCACCAGGACAGTATCTTGGGGAGATAGACGGTTCCAAGTGGCTGTGGCAAGGCTTTGGAATACTCTGCCTCTTGTCATTAAGAACAGCCCTACACTCTTGATCTTCCGAAAACAATTGAAGACCTGGCTCTTTAATCAATGATCTCCTTCAGCGTGCAATATCCCATTTGACAATCCTAAGCGCCGAGACACCTTAGGGTATATGCGCGCTATACAAATTGAATAAACATAAACATAAACATAAACACACATGAGACATCTCTGATAAACCCGTTGCTCTGCAGAGAATGCATTATGGCGACAATCTGTCACAAGGGAAGGGGGTACCGGCCCAGTGTGCCGTGAAGCCAGCAAAGTGGGATCTGATCAAACAGAAACTGGATCTCGGCATTGTGTGGGCGGAGGTCACATTCCGTTGAGGTGTGAAGCAGGCAGGCGGCTCGGGAAGCAAATGGAAAGGGCGGCTACACTACAGTACTAGTCTAGGGAAATGCAAAGCAGAAGAATACATGCAGTCACAAGAACTGCTTTAATAAAAATGTAAAATAGCACGTTGAAAAGATGGTTAAACACCAGAGCTGCTTACTTTGGAGCTGGGGATCCAGGTTCGAGTCTCGGCGTCGGCTCAACATCATGTGACTCTGGTCAAATCACTTAATCTCCCAGTGCCTACCAAAAAGGAGTGTGGCCTTGTTTAATGCAACTGGTGGTCGTGTAAAGCGCTCCAATACCTTTGGGTCGAGTTCGCGCTATATATAACTGCATAAAAAAAACAAATAATAAAGATGAGGGTTTTTGCATAGGTCAAAAATATTTTAGAGAAACCCTGACGTGCATTTGCACCAATGTAAACTCACTTCCGTGTGCATGACGCTCACCGGCGCGCTATATAAAACTGCATAAAAAACCCCAAATAAAAACTGCATATAAAAACCCAAATAATAAAGATGAGGGTTTTTGCATAGGCCAAAAATATTTTAGAGAAACCCTGACGTGCATTTGCACCAATGTAAACTCACTTCCGTGTGCATGACGCTCACCGGCGCGCTATATAAAACTGCATAAAAAACCCCAAATAAAAACTGCATATAAAAACCCAAATAATAAAGATGAGGGTTTTTGCATAGGTCAAAAATATTTTAGAGAAACCCTGACGTGCATTTGCACCAATGTAAACTCTCTTCCGTGTGCATGACGCTCACTGCCGGTCTGGGTAGGAGGACATGCCTTGGCATAAACATAAGATTGGAGAAGGTACTACAAGATTTGGGTAATCACTGTGTCACTGAGTAATCGTGCCCTTTGCGGAACTGCGTGCTCACTGCGTAGTGCGAGAGGGCGGGAGGCAGCATGTACTGGTAGATCCGTCCTAGTTAGAAAGGCAGAGCTTGGGGTTAAAAGTGCTAGAAGATGTTTCCGAGTTCAAGCAATGACGCCTGTGCCTCCCATCCGGTGCCAGAAGGTGAGCTGGATTGGCATGAGGTGATTATAATGCGAAGAGCGTCAAAATGTTGATAACATCTGTGCCGCAGTGCTAGTGCATTATGTCAAGTCAAGTCAAGTCAGAGAATTTATATAGCGCACTACATACCCATAGGGTTTCAAGGCGCTTGAGGAGGGGTGGGGAATTACTTGTCAAATATCCACGTTTTAAGTTGCTTTCTGAATGCTAGGTGGTTCTGGGTAAGTCGAAGGTAAGTGGGAAGTGAGTTCCAGGTTTTAGCTGCCAGGTAGGAGAAGGATCTACCTCCCGTGGTGGTTTTGTTGATGCGAGGTACAGTGGCAAGGGCTTGGTTGGATGATCGTAGCTGGCGGGAGGGGGTGTAGAAGGACAGTCGTGTGTTGAGGCATTCTGGTCCGATTTCGTAGAGTGCTTTGTGTGCGTGGGTTAGGAGCCGGAAAGTGATCCTCTTATTGACGGGAAGCCAGTGGAGGTTTTTCAGGTGACCAGAGATATGTTCTTTACGCGGGATGTCTAATATGAGCCTGGCTGAGGCGTTTTGGATCCGTTGGAGTTTTTTCTGGAGTTTAGCGGTAGTACCGGCGTAGAGGGTATTTCCATAGTCCAGTCGGCTCGTGACCAGAGCGTGGGTGACCGTTTTCCTAGTTTCGGTGGGGATCCAACGAAATGTTTTTTTGAGCATGCGAAGAATGTTGAAGCAGGATGAGGAGACGGCGTTGACTTGTCTGTTCATTGAAAGTGAGGAATCCAGGATGACGCCCAGGTTACGAGCATGGTCTGTCGGGATGGGTGCTTTTCCAAGGGCTTCTGGCCACCAAGAGTCGTCCCATGCGGAGGGGGAGGTACCTAAGATGAGGACTTCTGTTTTATCCGAGTTCAGTTTCAGACGGCTGTGTTTCATCCATTCGGCTACTTCTTTCATTCCTTCGTGTAGGTTAGTTTTGGCGGTGCTAGGGTCATTGGTGAGTGATGGGATCAGTTGAGTGTCATCCGCGTAGGAGATGATGTTGAGGTTGTGTTGGCGGGCGATGGCCGCGAGGGGGCTCATGTATACGTTGAAAAGGGTGGGGCTGAGTGAGGATCCTTGTGGTACGCCGCAGATGACTTCAGTGGCCTCTGACTTGAATGGTGGAAGGCGGACTCTCTGGGTTCTTCCGGTGAGGAACGAGGTGATCCATTCTAGTGCTTTTCCTTGGATTCCGATGTTTCTGAGGCGCTGTAGAAGGGTGCTATGACAGACTGTGTCGAAGGCTGCGGAGAGGTCGAGGAGGATGAGGGCGACTGTGTCTCCATTGTCCAATAGAGTTCGAATGTCGTCTGTTGCTGCGATTAGGGCGGTCTCAGTGCTGTGTTTTGCTCGGAAGCCGGACTGTGAGGAGTCGAGGGATTTGTTGGCTTCGAGGAAGGCGGCGAGCTGGTTGTTGACAGCTTTCTCGATGACTTTGGCCGGGAATGGAAGGAGCGAGATGGGGCGGTAATTTTTGAGTTCGGTGGGGTCCGCTGTGGGTTTTTTCAGAAGGGGGCTGAGTTCAGCGTGTTTCCAGCTTTCCGGGAAGGTGGCGGAGTTGAAGGAGCAGTTGATGACGTCTCGGAGGTGCGGTGCTATGATGGAGTCTGCTTTGTTGAAGATGTGGTGAGGGCATGGGTCTGTGGGGGATCCTGAGTGGATGGAGTTCATCAGGCGGATGGTGTCCTCAGTGGAGATTGGGTTCCAGTCATTAAGGATGTTCGAGGGGGGTGAAGGTCCAGCAGATGGTTGGGTGGGTTGGTCTCCGGGTTGGTCGTCGAAGCTGTTGTGGATGTCTGCAATTTTGTTGTGGAAGAATGAAGCTAGGGAGTCGCAGAGGGCTTGAGAGGGGGTGATATCGTTAGAGTTGGCCGATGGATTGGTAAATTCCTTGACGATGTTGAAAAGTTCCTTGCTGTTGTGGGCGTTGTTATCTAGTCGGTCCTTGAAGGCGGTTTTCTTGGCCTTTCGGATCAGTTGGTGGTGTATGCGGGTGGCGTTTTTGAAGGCGTCCTTGGTGCCGGTGGTTGGGTCTTTTTTCCAGGCCTTCTCAAGGGAGCGGCAGAGTTTCTTGGATTTCTTAAGATCATCGTTGAACCATGAGGCCTTCTTGCTGCCAAGTTTGCTATGTCGTTTTTTCAGTGGTGCTAGGATGTCGGCGCTGTTGGATAACCATAGGGTGAGGTTGGTGGCGGCTTGGTCGGGGTTTGAGGAGTGGGCTGGGGGGTTTAGAAGAAGCGATGAGGAGATCTGGTCGATGGTGATTTTGTTCCAGTTTCTTTGCAGAGTTGGTTGGGGGTGGTTGTTGGGTTTGGGCTTGTTGTAGGTAAAGTGAACGCAGCTGTGGTCAGTCCAGAGGAGAGCCGTAGTGTGGCTGAAGGAGACATGGTTGCTGGAGGTGAAGATAGGAAGATAGGATCGAGAGTGTGACCTGCGATGTGGGTGGGGGAAGTGACCAGTTGTTTAAGTCCGAGGTTGGCGAGGTTGTCCAAAAGGGTGGTGGAGTTGCGGTCGTTGTTCTTTTCAATGTGAAAATTGAGGTCTCCCAGAAGGATGTAATCTTTGGAGGGGAGCGCGTGTGGAGTGATGTCCTCACTAAATTGTGCGCGGGGTCCTGGTGGCCTGTAAAGGAGGGTGCCTCTGAGTGTGGTCTTGGGGTCGATGTGGATCTGGAAGTGAAGGTGTTCAGAGTTGGCGAGATTGACGTCAGAGCTGGTTGAGATGTGGATGGATTTCTTATGGACGATAGCGATTCCTCCTCCTGTGTGGCCGGTACGGTCCTTGCGTATGATCTTATAATTTTCTGGGATGGCAATGGTGATGTCTGGGGCGGAGGAGGCGTTCATCTATGTTTCTGTTAGGAAGGCGACGTCCGGAGAGATGGTGTCTAGTAGATTCCATAGGTCAATGGCGTGCCTGTGGACCGATCGGGTGTTGAGCAAGATGCAGTGTAGGTGGTTGGGGTCGGGGATCAGTGGTGTGATCGTAGCGGAGTTGTTGACGGTGCCGGTGAATTTGCAGGAGTAGCATGAGAAAGGTCCATGGGTGTGTCCAGGAGCGGCTTGGACGCAGTTGGGGTAGCGGCCGGGGTTAAGGGCTAGGAGGGTGGTGGCATCGTAGGTAATGCGGGAGGGCTGGGCAATGCGAGGGCCAGGGGTCCTGGCACTGGGCGCGGTCCAGGCGCGGACGGGCGTAGACGGGCTTACCTTTGGCGCACCTTCGGCGCGAATTGGGCGCGGTCGCTGCGCGTAGGTCCTACTAACATAAATGGAAAGTGGGGGGGGGGGCGGAGCGAGGGCGGGTCAGCTGGGAGGCGGGAGCGGGGTGGAGCTACGGGCTGGGACGAGGCACAATCAGCAAATGGCGGCAGCAAGGCTAAAGTGAAACCAGGGTGAGTTTCAGAGTAAACAGGCTAAACGTGGACAGAAGCACCGTCACAATGGGGCAAAAGCTCCTCACACCACTCACAGCGCACCAGCAGATAAGCGCTACAGAAGCACATGTGCAGGAGCAAGCAGCAAGTTCCAATCAGGCACCAAACTACACTGCAGGCAAGTAAAGCGCTACGCTGATATCACAAAGCAGCAGGTATGCAAATGAGCCAGGCGCTACGATTCCAGCACTAAACAAGGCAGCAGGTATGCTAATTAGCCAGGCGCTACGACTCCAGCACTAAACAAGGCAGCAGGTATGTTAATTAGCCAGGCGCTACGATTCCAGCACTAAACAAGGCAGCAGGTATGCTAATTAGCCAGGCGCTACGACTCCAGCACTAAACAAGGCAGCAGGTATGTTAATTAGCCAGGCGCTACGATTCCATCCCTGCGGAAGGTCACAGTGAGGGATCAAAAGAAAAAGTCCAAAGTACTGGGCTGGAAACCGTGCCTGGCACAGGAAGGATGAACGTTATGAGTGCCCTCCTAATCAAATAGCAGAACATTATCCCTGGAATCCCAAACTGAGTCACAGTTGTTCCAGCCATTACATGGATGAAAAAATACTCAAATGCCTCTGGTGGAATGGCGGTTTCTCAAAATACAGTTTCCGGGTGTAAGAGTACTCCTGTCCTGATTCTGCGAAAGAAGATGTGAAAGTTTGGTCTACCTGAATCGGCCCCCCTGCACTTCGTGAGCTTCCTGGGAGCCCCAAGAGGCGCTTAGAACTTCGCAGCGCAAACTTTCTTTAGAGTCACCTTGCGCCCGCTTTTCTTTCCATCTCACCATTTTTACCAAGAGAAGCCAGGGGCCTTATTTATGAAGGCCTTGCGCCGCCGGTGCGTCACTTTTAACATGGGAAAAAGTGACGCACCGGTGGCGCAAGGCTTTCATAAATGAGGCCCCAGGATTCTCCAATTTCCAGGGTTGACAGATCTTTTAACAAAGTCGACAACATACCCCGTATCTGTACATTGCACACTCCAAATCCACATGTTTAACCACGCGATATGCCCCTTTGCTTTAGCACCGTCGATTAACCCATACCAATATAATAAACAACTGGAAACAGGATGTAACTTTATTTTCTCTTCCTGTCTCACAGTTGCATGCATATTAAATGAATACGTTCGTAATTACGCCTGTCCAAGGTACCTTCATCTGGAACCCGAACAATCACTTACACCATTCCTCAGTACATAACGAGAACGACTGTATCAGCTGACCCGTACTTAACGAGAGTTCCTCACACAGTGTACTGTACACAGGCCTATTATATGCTTCTTACGTCGCTGACCTTATTTTATCAGAAACATTCAGAGGTGCAGTCAAAACAGTATAACGTGGCGTGCAGTAGAAGCACGGTCTTCATTAAAAGTGTTTCACATTAGAAGAGGGACACACGTGACGTCATACCCACGGTGACGGCGCCGCAGTGCATTTGTACGCGCAATAAAACACCTGCAAATAGATCTAGTCAGAACGACCTGGCACAGAGTGTTTTGGGGAACTTCATTATGCTGTTTGGGAAAGATAGGACAAACTTTTCTGAAGTCCAGCAGTTTCTGAAGCAACCCTCACACCAAGTACCCGGAATTGTTTGGGTTCCTGGCCGCGCGCCGGTGTGACAGAGACGACAAGTTAATACTCACATTTCAAGGGGGATTTCCGTCTTATTGCCAGGCAGCGAGGAGCCCGCCACTTGCCACTGGCACATCAGATGTCGTCCGGAGCACTGACACAGCTGCTTGCACGGGTCAACCTGTAGTAAATTTGCAGGGTTGAAGCAAACAAAGAAGAGGAGCAGGCAGGACACATCAAAAGTCCCCATTGTGAGGTGGCTTGGAGGGTTTCAGTTCCAGCAGCCAGCTAGTGACATTGTCTTTGCTTTATTTAAGTTGGGCAGTCGGCAGGGTGAGGAAGAAGAGAGCAGAGAGGTGACGCGGGCAGCCGCGCGAGCAGGCAGCGTGTGATTTCTCCTCGGCTCTAATCAAATAGATGCTCAGTTCGAAGTTCCCGAAGAGCTCCTCCCGTCTTTACCTCTGATGAACTGCCTATTTATTTTTAACCCATTGAATTATTGTCATATGCGTTGCCTCCTTCATATTTCAACTTAAGTTCACTAAAAGTAGCCAATCGCTTGACCTTTCTTTCATACTGTACTGGACACACGTTTGTTATTTGTTTGTTTAGAAAACAGTGCACGGTGAATGGGGATTTGGGGGGGCAGCCGACCAGCGGGAGGCGCCCACCCGGGGAATTTGGGGCAGCAAGGGGGGGGGGGGGAGGTGAGCACCGAGGGCTCCCGTAGTTTAGTAGCATTGGGCGGTTTTGGGCTGGTTGGGCTCCTTTCTGGTCACCTTGGGCGGTTTTGGTTAAAACCGGACATTTTGTGGGGTCAGGCACCATTTCAGGTGCAGTGACACGGCAGCCGGAGGGTGAATTTAGATCGTTGTCGTTTCGTTCGCTGTGTGGCGGCGGGTGTCAGGCGGCGTGAGCGGAGGTCGTGTGAGGCGCGGTTATTGGGTGCTGAGCTGCGGGGATCGAGATGGCGGCGGAACGGGATCCCAGAGTTGCGGAGGCGTTGAGGCTCTTAGAGGAGGCTGGCCGTCTGGATATCATGCGGCCGGAGGCGAAGAGAGGGTGGGCGAAGGCGAAGAAGCGTGGCGCGAAGGAGGCGCTGGCGTTTGTAGAGGGGCGGGAGGGAAGGAGTGTGGTGGGGAGGAGCGGGACGCGAGGCAGGAGGTGGGAGGGCAGGGAGGGGGGGCAGGCCACGAGGAGCAGGCCGGGCCGGTTGTTGAGGAGACTGGGGGTCCGCGGGGGGCAGCAGGTGGCGCGGAGGGACCAGGGGGGGGGACTGACCAGGGGGGGAGGCCCCACGATGGGCAGAGCGTTGTGCAGGCAGGGCGGGAGGGGGAGGCGGGGGGGGTGGATCACCCCTGTTAATTGAGGAGACCGATGTGGAGGAGTTGGGTGGGGGGGGGAAGGGAGGGGGTGTGGGGGGGCGGACACGGAGCTGGATTGGAGCTCGTCGGAGGAGGGTGGGGGCCTTGGGGGGCCGAGTGGGGTTCCAACACCGGGGGGAGGGCTGCGGGGACAGGGGGGGTCAGGGGGGGGGGGCTAGGGGTGGCGTGACGAGCAGGTGGGGTGGGGGCGAGGGAGAGCGCGGTGGGGGGGCGGCGGGGTGGGGGGGGCCTGGGGGGCGGGGAGCACGGGCGGGGGTGCCGGTGGCGGGTTTGGCGCGGTGGGGGTCTGGGGGGGCACAGGGGAGGAGCGGGGCCTGGTTGGGGGGCGGGCGAGTGGGGGGGTCCGGGGGGATGGGAAATGGAGGGTGGTTGGGGCATGGGGGGCGGAGGGGTCCCTTCCCGTCGCGGCGGTCACTCGGCGGGGTGGGGGCGGGGGGCGCCAGTGGGGTGGGGGAGTGGGGGGCCAGGGGGCTCCGTGGGGAGGGGAAGGTGGTAGTTTTCACCCCGGTATGCTGGACTCCACCTTTTTTCCTTGGCAGGAGCTGTTTGCGAGGCGCTCGGGTGAGCAGCATGCGGCTCCACACCACCGAGAGGATGGGCCGGCTCTGTCTTGTGCGGGCGGTCGAGCTCCCACGAGGGACCTAACACTGGAGCGCGGTAGCAGGCGGCAGGAGCCTTCTCCGCCGACCCCTCCCCGAAGGGTTGTTACGGCCGCCGGGGGCAGGGGAATGAGAATGGAAGCATTT
Source organism: Lissotriton vulgaris (assembly GCF_964263255.1). Lineage (NCBI taxonomy): Eukaryota > Metazoa > Chordata > Amphibia > Caudata > Salamandridae > Lissotriton > Lissotriton vulgaris. The sequence continues at coordinate 159,969,028 of NC_141685.1, forward strand.
ACTGATGTGACGGATGCGTGTGCGAGTGGAAGGCGTGGGAGTGTGGATTTGGGTGAATTGATGAGGAGGTGTCGGGACAGTGCGGGTTTGAGCCGGGTGGATCCCCCAGGGGGGGCCCGGGAATGTGTGGAGGTAGAGAATGGTGAGTCAGCAGAGGAGGGGGAGATTCTGGGGGATGGGGGGCAGAGTAATGTTGTTCGCAGTGCTTTCCAGGTGCCGGCGAGGCAGGAAGTGCCTAGAGTGACGGCCCCCCCAGCTTCACTGGTTAGGCGGCGGGATCCGGAAAGGACGCCGACCTTGACGCCAGGTAAGGCGGGTGACGGAGCGGGGAGTGGCAAACGGCGCTGTGTGCAGGTCTCGGTGGGGACGGGGGGAGAAGGGGAGGACGGCTGGCGGCTGGTGCGGGGGCGGTACGTGCAGGACGCGGGAGTGGGCACGGACGGTGCGGCAGACGCGGCGGCAGGCGCGCAGGCGGGGTCGGAGGCGATCGCCGGTAAAAGCGCGACCACTGGGGGGAAGGAGAGCTGCGTGGTGCCGGTGCGTAAGTTACCGTACATGGGGCTGTCGAAGCCGCTGGGCGCGCACCTGTCGTTGGCGACGAAGGAGAAGATATGGAAGGGCGAGTATATAGACATATTGAAGCTTCTCCACAGGGAGTTGACGTCCAAGGAAGGGTCAAAGGAGGAGGAGCAGGAGTTGGCCAGGCGCCCGAAAGTGCCGTTGACGCTGGACAACTGGTCAGCCGCGTTTCTTATTTACGCGAGTGTGTACTGCGAGAAGTTCCCTGACCGCTCGGTGGCGCTCTTTAAATACATGGATGTGGTGCGGAGGGCGCAGGTGACATACGGAGGTTTCGCGTGGTCGCACTATGACAAGGAGTTCCGGGTGCGCATGGCCGCGGACCCGGAGGCGGTGTGGGGAGAGCTGGATGCGGACCTGTACCAGCAGACGATGGGCGGGGCCAAGTTTGGCCACACCGTCTATACGGCCAGCGGTTTGCCGCTCGGGCCGCCCCCCTTTGCCGCGCGCCCCACCCGAGGGGGGGTGGGGCGGGGAGAGTCCACCAGTCAAGCCGCGGTCGGGGCCTGTTGGGACTTCAATAGAGGTTCGTGCGGACGGGCGGCGTGCCGTTTTAGGCATGAGTGCTCGACATACGGAAGGCGGCACCCAGCGCTGCGGTGTTGGGGGCCCGGGGGCCCGCCGGGCCAGCAGCCCGGGCATGGAGGCGCCCAGGGCGGGGGCAGGGGGGAGGGAGGGGTAGTGTCAGGGGGGGGGAGCAGGCGCTATGGGCAAAGGCTCGTACGCCGGTTAGGTTGGATCGGATGGAGCCCTGGTTGGCGTCATATCCGCGGGCGGAGGATGCAGAGGTGCTGCGTAGCGGTTTTCGGGAAGGGTTTCGACTGGGCTATGAGGGCCCCCGGATTGCTTGCTGGGCGGACAATCTGAAGTCGGTGAACACGCACAAAGGTATCGTGCGGGAGAAGTTGTTCAAGGAGGTCAGAGAAGGGAGGATGGCGGGCCCATTTTCGGAGCCGCCGATGCCTGACTTGATCATCTCCCCCATTGGGGTGGTGCCCAAGAAGGAGGAGGGGCAGTTCCGGTTGATACAACATCTGTCATGGCCGGAGGGGGAGTCGGTCAATGCCTACATCGCGGCGGACCTGGCGTCGGTAACCTACTCGTCGGTTGACGTGGCGCGGAGGCTGGTTACGGCAGCAGGGAGGGGTGCATTGATGGCGAAATGCGATGTCAAGTCGGCTTTCCGGCTCCTTCCGGTGCACCCGGCAGATCACCAGCTGCTGGGGATTCAGTTTGAGGGCCTCATCTTTGTGGATAAGGCGCTGCCGATGGGGTGTTCCAGCTCCTGCTCGCTCTTTGAGCGATTCAGTTCCTTCCTGCAGTGGGTCTTTTCCAGGCGCACAGGCTCGGAGTCAGTGACACACTACCTGGATGATTTTTTCCTGGTGGGACGGCCCGGTACGACGGACTGCCAGCGGCTGCTGGACGGTTTGGCCGGGTTGATGGGGGATTTTGGTGTTCCCCTCGCGCCAGAGAAGACATACGGTCCCAGTACGGTGTTGTCCTTTCTCGGTATCGAGCTCGACTCGGTCGCCATGGAAGCACGCCTACCGGACGATAAGAAATCGGCCATGCTGGGGCTGGTGGCGGACATGCTGGCTAAAAGGAAGGTTTTCGTGCGGGAGGTGCAGGTGTTGTTGGGAAACTTGAATTTTGCTTGTAGAGTGGTGCGGGCGATTCGAACTTTCTGCCGGCGGCTGGGAGTGGCGTTGTCCGGGTTGGCGTTGCCGCACCACCACGTGCGGCTGTCGGCGGGAATGAAGGAGGATCTGCGCATGTGGCGGGCGTTTTTGGAGCGGTTCAACGGAGTGCCCATGGCGCCGGCGGAGGATTGGGAGTGGGATGTCACCATGTATTCGGATGCGGCGGGCGTAGGCGGCTTCGGTTTGTACTGGGACGGAAGATGGTGCGCAGAACAGTAGCCGGCGTATTGGCAGGCGGGGGGCCGGAGCATAGCGTTTTTTGAGTTGTTCCCGTTGGTGGTGGCGGTCACGGTTTGGGCCGGGGAGCTAGCTCACAAGCGCGTGTTGTTTCGGGTGGACAACATGGCAGTGGTGCAGGTGGTGAATAGGCAGTCAGCCAGGGACCCGCAAGTGTTGAAGTTGATGAGGGTTTTTGTGCTGCACTGCTTAGAGAACGATATCCTGTTTCAGGCGCGCCACGTCCCGGGGGTGGACAATGACATTGCGGATGCTTTGTCTCGTTCCCAGTGGGAGAGGTTCCATGGGCTAGCCACGGCGGCGGACGAGGTCAGGACGCAGGTGCCGAGAGCGATGTGGTCGGTGGGCGAGCCCGGGTCGTTCAGCTGGTGAGGAGGTCCGTTGCAGCATCCACGTGGAGGTCATACGAACAGGCGTAGGAGGAATTCATCAGGTCTGGCGCGGTAAGGCAAGGGGACCGGTGGCAGCGTGAGGAACAGGTGGTGCGGTTTATGCTGGCGCTCATGGACAAGGGATTGTCGCGGGTCACTATTGCGGGCAAGTTGTCGGCGGTGGCATTCATGGGGAAGTTGTGGTGGGGTTTCTCTCCGTCGGCGGGGGAGTTGGGGTCCCGGCTGCTGGAGGGGTGGGCGAGGGAGAGGGGCGCGGCGGCGCGGTTGAGGCGTCCGATCACGGTGGCCTTGTTGGAAGCCATCATTGGCGCGCTGGCAGTGGTGTGCAGGGATGAAGGTGAGACGGTGCGATTCGCGACCTTGATGTCTTGGCTGTTCTATGGAGCGTTTCGAGTGTCTGAGCTTTTGGGTACGAAGGGGGTGCCAGGCGTGTTGTGGGAGGATGTGGACTTGCGGTTGCGTGAGGTGGCGGTGCGGCTGCGGCGTTCGAAGACTGATCAGAGGGGGGTTGGAACTTGGGTGGTCCTGGGCCCGGGGGTGCGGGAGGGAGTGTGTCCCGCAGCGTGGGGTAGGAAGTTGGTGGCTGTCTGGATGGAGGGAGTGGGGGAGGTGTTTGGCCGGGGCGGTGGGGGCGGAGTGACGGCGGCGCAGGCTTTGTGGGTGCTGCGGCGTGCCCTGCGGGGCTTGGGTGAGGACCCCTTAGCTTTTGGGACTCACTCCTTCAGGATTGGTGCGGCGACAGAGGCGGCGCGTAGAGGTTGGGGGAAGGAGGAAATACAGAGGCTGGGACGGTGGAAGTCGGACTGCTACCGGACGTATGTGAGGCTGCGTGAGGTTGAGGGGTTGTCGTTACTGTAATTCCGAATTCTGATATATGTCTCTTTGCAGGTGCTGTGGCGGGGCCAGAGGTGGCTGTGTTGAATTTGTATTTGGTGGGACACTCATTTGTCAAGCGGGCCGAACAGGCGGAGTGGGAAAAGCATCATGCACTCAATTTGGGATTGGATGGAGGACTATATCGTTGTCATTGGAGGGGAAAAGGGGGCATGCGTTGGCATGAATTGTTGCCTTTGTTGAATACAGTGGTTCGGGGGGGGTGTGTGTCCGGATGTGGTTATGATTCATTTGGGGGAGAACGACCTTGTGCAGTGCAAAGGGTTGGCTTTGGTTAAACAAATGAAGAGGGACCTCAGGGAGGTCAAGAAGCAGTGGGCGGGGTGTCATGTGATCTGGTCCGAGCTGATTCCCAGGCGGGTGTGGAGGGGAGCTGAGCGCCCCGGGGCGATTGACAGGGCACGGAGGAAGATTAACCGTGTGATGGGGGATTTCTGTGCACGTGAAGGGGTGGGGAGAGTGGTTCATCCGGAGTTACGCTATGGGGCGGTGTATTTTTTCAGGGAGGATGGGGTCCACCTCTCCAGGTATGGCATGGAACTGTATATTGTACAGTTGAAGGAGGCGCTGGACGGGGCTTTGGGGGTGCTCAGGTATTCCAGGAGGCAGGAGTCCTAAGGGGGGGGTCGGAAGTCGAATCGGCTTCCGAGTGGCATGTTTTCCTAAGGAAAGGGGGGTAAGCACAGGAGGCCTGGGTCTGTATGGACAGATGGGGAAGCGGAGGTCAGGAAGGTCAATGAGGTCATTGCAGTTGGGGGTAGGTTGATGAGCGGATGTGGACACTTTATTGCATTGTTGGGGATACATTTAGGGGTGGGGGTGGGGGAGGGGGGCGTTAGGCAGTTGCTATTTAGCGAGCTTTAGTTTTGTTCGGCACAGGCCAGGCGGGTGTTTTATGTAGGTGCACCTGATTCCAAATAAAGCGGCCTTTATCACAGTAAGTTGGTGTCCGTGTCAGTGCTTCCCCCCCCCCACCTACTGGTGTGCCCCAATGGGGATTTGGGGGGGCAGCCGACCAGCGGGAGGCGCCCACCCGGGGGAATTTGGGGCAGCAAGGGGGGGGGAAGGTGAGCACCGAGGGCTCCCGTAGTTTAGTAGCATTGGGCGGTTTTGGGCTGGTTGGGCTCCTTTCTGGTCACCTTGGGCGGTTTTGGTTAAAACCGGACATTTTGTGGGGTCAGACACCATTTCAGGTGCAGAGACACGGCAGCCGGAGGGTGAATTTAGATCGTTGTCCCGCCCTCCCTCCCTGTTTCCCGTGGGGTGGGAGGGGGGGGGGGTTTCAGGGTGGTCCAGGGGATTGAGGGGCTTTCTTGGTTGATGGTGCATCTGAGGTGAGGGTCAGGAGTTGTGTTGTCGCTGGAACAGGTGCTGGAATGGGTGGCATGTTTTCCTAAGGAAAGGGGGGTAAGCACAGGAGGCCTGGGTCTGTATGGACAGATGGGGAAGCGGAGGTCAGGAAGGTCAATGAGGTCATTGCAGTTGGGGCTAGGTTGATGAGCGGATGTGGACACTTTGTTGCATTGTTGGGGATACATTTAGGGGTGGGGTGGGGGGGGGGGGGCGTTAGGCAGTTGCTATTTAGCAAGCTTTAGTTTTGTTCGGCACAGGCCAGGCGGGTGTTTTATGTAGGTGCACCTGATTCCAAATAAAGCGGCCTTTATCACACTAAGTTGGTGTCCGTGTCAGTGCTTCCCCCCCCCCCACCTACTGGTGTGCCCCAAATGCATCTTCTGCGCAGCTCGAACGAGGCGTGTGTCTACATATTGTGTTTTTTGAGTAATCAGTCCCTTGAGTTGCATCCGACTACATCTTGAACGCTAACTGTATTAAACAAGGAAGGGAGGGATGGCGCATGCATACGGAAACAGTGCGGGGATGTACATGGGAAGCAAACCATGCGGGGCAGAGATGCTCCTTTGTGGCCTAATGAGGTGTCACGTCAGTGATCAAGGGACCCCCTGGGAGCGCTAAGTGTTAGTGGCAGCAATCTCCATATAAAACAAGCACTGGGGGGAGCAGAGTCGGGGCAGCGGAAGCCTTTAGCCGGGGAAGCCTTTAGCCGGGGACAGATGGCTCATGAAGCAGGGGGCGGGGCTGCAAAGCCTTTGAAGTGCCAAATGCTGCTGGCAGGGAGAAGGATCAAGGAAAGCTCGTCCACGAGCTCGTGCACTGTTGGGAATCCTCCTTGAGGACAGCCAATCAGCTGCCTGGATTAGCCTTTGGGGAAAGAAGCAGATCAGCGACATGAGGGCCCACCCCTGATCTATTTCTGCGAAATAGAAAGGGACGAGCCCTAAAAAACTATAGATAAATCCTATATGTACAGTCATTCATCACAAATAATATTCAATGAATCTATGTACCATACTATGTGCAATATTATCCGTTCACCTTTGTCGATGTTAGTCCCTATCTTATGCCTATTAGAGGTCCAGAGTAAAAATACTGTAAATTTGCAAAAATTCATGTAAAATCTAAAGTTTAAGCTTAACTATAGACCAGCTAGAGTACCTCAAAAAGTTCTATAAAGTGCTCAAAGTGCTAAACAAAATTAAAATGTAAAACAAAAACATAAAATACAATACAACAATTATAAATTTCTTTTGCTACTTTTGGAGGTCTTTTTTTCATTTCATTTCCAATCAATTTACATCAGATCTTTATACATAAAAAACCTTAATATTATGGAGCTATGTGCTGTTATATTATATACACTTATTTGCAGTTTACAAAACATCTATTTTACATATCTAGCTACAACTCACAGGGTTATAAAAGACAGTGTAGATCTTCAGTATTATTCAATCCATTGGGACTTTTACTGTCTAACTCAAGTATGGTTCAATTTGGTGCTGCCAACATATCGCAGCCCACAGGTACACGCCAGAACATATACAGCAAATTCAGTGCGGCACCCATAACTACCCTTAATAGCCATGCGTGTGTCAGAGAAAGGTGTTGTATAGTAGGTTGTATTTATACCGAATTTGCAGGCCCTGCATGAGGAACATTTAAAAAAACCTGTTCTTTGTGTTAACCATGTCCCTGCAATTTTAATTTCTGGGCTCGACCTGACCAAATCATCCCGCATTGATTTAGCCCTCCTGAATGTGATGGTGGGTGACTCATCTATCCTGCTGGATAGTACCCCATCCGTGAGTACTATAGGCCAATTTTTACGTATTATAGCCTTAATTTTCCTTTCTTGCCTACTGAAAGTGGTTATTAGGCGAGGGGTCTTTTTCTTATCCGCGACCTCTGCTGTTTTTAAACTTAATGAGTCACGTGATCGTTCCCCAGCCCTTGCCATGGCTCTGGAGAGAATATCATCTGAATATCCCCGATTTTTTTAACCTAACCATCATTTCTGTGGCACAGCTATCAAAGTACTCCAGTGAACTGCACATTCGTTTTAATCTTAGCAGTTCACCCAGTGGAATGCTCTGAATCAAATGCCGGGGATGGTTGATATATATATATATATATATACACACAGCCCTGGGGGATGGGGTCCCCAGGGGAGACTGTGGCTCAGGGAGGCAGGCCATGTAGACCTACTCCCCTTTCAAATACAAGGGGTCCTGGGGTCCCCATGGCCTAATAAGGCACGAACAGTGGTCCCCCCCCTTAAAAAAAAAACATAGCCCTGGGTGTTGGGGTCTCCAGGGCCTTAATTGATTGATTGATTTGAAAATTTGTAGAGCACACGAATGCCCAAGGGCATCTTGGCACTAAGTCGATGTAGAAAAACAGAACTGCCGATGATATAATGCTCTAACTTGGAGGTAAAAAGCCAGGCTTTTACAGCTTTCCTGAATAATAGTAGCAAGGGGCTATTTTTTATTGTAATAGGAAAAAGGTTCCAGGTCTTGGAAGTCTGCAACAGGAAGCTTCTCCCCCCCCCACCTGACCTGCTTGAATTTCGGGACCTGAATCAATGTTGCCTGACCAGATCTCAGGCTCCTGGCTGGCTCATACCGTTTCAGATGAGATTTAAAAAGTGTGGTCCTACACCGTGGAGGGCCTTATAGGCTAGGCAAACTGACTTAAACCTTATCCTTTTCTCCATTGGTAGCCAGTGGAGGGCTCTTAGTCTCTGGGCAACCGGTTCAGATCTGGGGATGTCCAGCACTAACATAGCTGCTGTGTTCTGTAGACACTGTAGTTTTGTCGGATTTGTATCCCAGCATACAAGGCATTGACGTAATCCAACCTGGACAAGGCCAGCGCAGTTACTAGTGTTTTGCATGATTCTCGGGGAATAAAAGGCAGTAGTCTTCTTAAGGCTCAGGGAGAGGCCCCATGGTCCCTCTCCCCTTCTGTTCTACATTTTGGCCACAGGTGTGGTCTCCACAGGGCCTATATTAGTTCGGGGAGGGGGCCCCATGGCCCCTTTCTCCTTTAAAAAACAATGCCCTAGGTGATGGAGTCGTATGAGGCTCGGGGAGATTGGCCACATGGGGGGTTGGCTTTACATATGGTAATACAATATTACTTTAAGTTAATTTTTAAAACACTAGAAATTCACTGGAAAGACCAAAGGTTATCTGAAATCTGGCACAGACCATCTTAATGTCTGCATTTCTGCAAGTACAGCATTTTAAAACCTATTACAAGTTGTACTACACTCAGGGGAAAATAGCTAAATGGGGTGGAACCAGAAACAAGCACTGTTCCCGATGCCATTCACACGGGGCACATTTAATACGCTGTTTGCAACCTGCCCAGCCCAAGGTGGCCTCATTGGGGACATTACTGAGTTCCTGGAGGGAGGGCTAAGATTAAGTATAGTACAGAGCCCGTAACTTATATTACTGGGGATTAGTAATGAATCAATCCCTAGCCAGGCACAGGCATTTGTGTTTATTGTAATGACAGATTTTCGGCTAAGCTTGGCTACAGCATGGCAAGATCTCTCCGGACCATCGGTCCAACAATGGCTCGCTCGTCTAATGTGGGCACCTCTGTCGGGTGGGTGGCTACACTTGAAGAGGGATAGTAGAGCATCGTTCTATTCTCTATGAGATGTGGGAATAGGGGGTCAGTTGGGTAAATTTTTCCACAGGTGTCTCCTACGTGGGAAAGATAGGAATATATGTATAAATGTTTGATCAGTGTATAAGACGTGACATGAATTAACCTTAAGAATGGACTGTCCACTTGGAGAGGTACGTTTAAACGTAAGCTATAAAATGTGCAATAAAGATATGTTTAAAAGAAGAAAGGAAAACATTAAGTCATTCTCAAAGCTGTTGCAAAGGTAACCCATGAACCTTAGAAGAGGGGATGTGAACTGTGCCCGGTAGACCCAAAGACCTATTTGAGCAATTATCAGCGTCAACTTTTTGAGATTGGTAGTAAACCAGTTTTGCTCTTAGTTTAAGTGGTTTACAACCACTGCAATGGATATGACAAGTGCTTCTGGCAAAGGGTATATATTTAAGGTTTTTTACTCAGTGGGGGTTCTCTCATGTTGAAAGGCATTCATTTTACAACTCGTGTTCCTGACATTCAGATCAGTGATAAGGATTTGGCATAGGACGCGTTCTTGAATTTCACTGAAATTAATTTTATGAATAAAGCTTTTCTGGCATCCAGAACACTAATTAACACTTTTCCTTTAGAACATGGATCTTCCAAATGAATCTTTACATGCCTTCATAATACTCATACTTTTTTTTAGCTAGTATGGGCTTTTACATGTGGAGGGAGAATTATTTTATAACTAAAGCTTCTCTGGAATTCAGAGAACTGAAGAGGTTTTTCCCCCATTGTGTGTTCTCTCATGAACAGTAAGGTGACTTTTCACACTGAAGCTTCTCTGGCACTAAAGGCACTGATGAGGTTTTTCACCAGTGTGAGTTCTCTCATGTAAAGTTAGACTGAGTTTATGACTGAAGGTTTTCTGGCATTCAAGGCACTGATGAGGTTTTTACCCAGTGTGAGTTCTCTCATGTAAAGCTAGACCGAGTTTATGACTGAAGCTTTTCTGGCACTCAAGGCACTGATGAGTTTTTTCCCCAGGGTGAGTTCTCTCATGTAAAGTTAGACTGGTTTTATAACTGAACATTTTAAGGCATTCAGAGCACTGATAAGGTTTTTGCCCAGTATGGGTTTGTTCATGGTGAGTGAGACTAGCTCTTTCACTAAAGTTTTTGTGACATTCACAGCACTCATATGGGTTCTCCCCAGTGTGAGTTCTCTCATGGAAAATAAAACCAGTTTTCAGCCAATAGCTTTTCTGGCATACAGAGCAGTGATATGGGTTTTCCCCGGTGTGGGTTCTTTCTTGTTGAGTGAGAAGGTATTTACGACTAAAGTTTTTTGGGCATTCAGAGCACTGATGGGATTTCTGCACAGTATGGGTTAACTCATGCCGGCGTAGAACTTTTTTCCGACTGAAGGTTTTCTGGCGTTCAGTGCACTTATAAGGTTTTTGCCCAGTATGCGTTCTCTCATGTAGAGTGAGATCTGCTTTACATTGGTAACTATTTAGGCATTCAGAGCACTGATAAGGTTTCTCTCCAGTGTGAATTCTCTCATGTTGACCGAGAAGGGTTTTACAATTGAAGCTTCTCTGACATTCAGAGCACTGAAAAGGTTTTTCTCCAGTATGTATTCTCTCATGCCGAGTAAGGCTGAATTTACTTAGAAAACCTTTGTGGCATTCAGAGCACTTATGAGGTTTTTCCCCAGTGTGAGTTCTCACATGTCGAGTAAGATGTTGTTTGCGAGTGAAGCATTTCAAGCATTCAGAGTACTGATGAAGTTTTTCCCCAGTGTGAGTTTTCTCATGCTGACTGAGACTGGATCGACGACTAAAGCTCTTCTCACATTCAGAGCATGTATGAGACTTCTTTTTGGAGCCAATATCTCCACATTCGGTTTTGTCTTGTATACATTCCATTATGAGACAAGATTTCTTTCTGAAGTTAATATCGCCAAGTTGGGATTTTTCTAGCAGAAACGCCATAAGACAAGGCTAAATCTTATTCAGCATGTGTTTAGCATCACCAACTCAAATGTGCTGCCCTTATTCAACTTAACACTTGGACATTTATTTAGCCAAAGATGACTTCTCTGTGGAGTTCACAGTTTATAACTTCTGTAGGCAACCTAATTCGCCCTACAACCGTAATATCAGCAGCCCCTGGTACTTATTGGGGAAGCTTCTCATGGTATTATTGCCTCTTCATTACATCCATGTGGATTCTCAAACCCTTTTCTCAAAATTATTCATTTATGAGTTAATGAGGCACTTATCAGGTCTTTGGTTGGTTTTCAGTATTTCAAAGCTAGGTACATATTCACATAATGTATTGGCATGAACATTAAGAATACTATTGTGTATCAGTAGCAGCACATTGTTTCTTGTCACCCTTCTTACGGATGTCTTCTATGTCTGTATATAAGACTACAATAAGGATTTTGCAGGTCTTGCAAGGTAACAAATACCTGAGGTTACTTCTAATGGGTTAGAATGGTAGTGGACATGTGGACCTGGACTACAAGCAAAATGGTCATTGGTCACAGAGGAGCATTTATTTTCCCTCATTCTACTTCCCTTGGTCCCAGATATACCCACATCGCTAGTTCGTAACTAGCAGTAATCTTGGTCCTAACCTGACTACCTGGTCTTTTAAGCAGCTTCATTAACACTGTATAAGTGACCAACAGATATTTGTTTAAAGACAATTCACTGGATATGGTGCTCAAGTGTCCCATTTGCTGAGGTCTGTTAAAAACTCTTCAAGTCCCACTTGTTCTGTGTGTATTATCTTCTCTTGGATCGATTATAACTTTAGACTGATGCTTGTCCTCTCTGGTTCAGACAGATGATCTTCCTGCCCTGGGTTAGCATCTCAAGGAAATTCTTCATATACCATTAGAGCAGCTGGAAATCCATTTAGAGAAACTGCTTTGACATTCTTTATTTTACTCTAATCCGAGTCCCTCACATCTTTTTCCTGGATACTTTCCTCTTGTTGGAGCTCTGAAGCAACTTTACTTCTTTAGCATTTTTGCTTTAATAGTCTTCAATTATTTGCTTATTACCGACTACCATTTTGTCTTCAACGCCAACACTTCAATCATCTGTGGATTTAAAACCAGAGATTGTTAAAGAATGAAAACTGTAACAAAGGAATAACATTTATTAGCCAATACAGACATCCAGAGTCTGAGTTCATTTTGAGAGAGGGATGAGAGGGCTCAAGGCATTCTCGAGATAGAAAGCTTGAGAACACTGGAACACTAGGTTGAGGTCTAAAGATGGAAATTCTGATGAACAGTTTTGTGCACATCAGTAATCATCAGTAAGCTTTTCAAGTGTCTGATCAAAACTTTCTCCAACTCACTATGCAGTATACCTCTTTGCACAAGTCCCCAAACCAGGCAAGCAATATCTCAAAGAACAAGCATGCCCACCCTCATAAGAGTCTCCCCTTCCCAGCACCACAAATAATGCTACTTCTCCCGGGCAAGCATGTGTTAACAACTTAGAGTCGACAATAGACAAGATAAGAATAGAATTATGGAATATCATGGCCAACCTTAAGCTGGCAGTTGAAATAAAAACGGATCAGGAAACTAGGAGACCGCATAGATCTCCAACCACCACAAACACACAGTATCAAGCACACTTAGATGGATCTCTATGCCTTTGCCAAATACAACTATACGCCTCAACAGGACAACAAACCAGATGTTAGTTGTGGACATTGATGACCTTTGCCAATCTTACATAACATACCCTCACCACGTAAACAACTTATAAAATACACACTATAGCTATAAATACTTCTCTGGAGCAATGAATCATCATAGCTTCTACTATGACCCTCTCAAAAGTAAGACAGATCACCTTCATCCCAGGTAATCAAGACAGAAAAAAGAGAGCCTAAAAAGACACTGAAGAGCTTACTGCACAACTGCAATCAGAAGCTAAATATGCCAAAGGCATAGCCAACCCCATCCTGTCACAATCTAGACCAGGGGTGTGGAATTTAATAAAATATCTACTTGTCTATGGGGCAGGTTGCTTCATAAATCTACTTGTCCTGTAACAAAATCCACTTGTCACTTTAGTGCCATGAAGTGTGGCGACACATTATGGCAGCAATCTCCTTATATAAGAGCTCTGATATAGCTTCTCGGATTATGAGAGGGCTCTTACCAGAGTAGTGTTTGAATACTTGCGGTCTCCTTATGTTGCCACGTTTCTGCAGATCTACATACTGGGGCTTAAGGTAGTGGTACACAATAGTTCTAGGGTTAGAATGCCCTTTTGAGTCTGTGCAAACCTACTAACTTGTATATTTTAAGGGTTTTCAACAACTCTTCTCTGACCTTTTCCCATACTGAGAAATGTTGAAAATGTACTCCTTACAATGGCAGCCGTAAACCTTCTTCCAGAGTTGGGGAAAAAAGTGGTTGGTGGGAAAGTAAACTTGCAAACACTCAGATGTTCGCATGAGCAAAGATACACATGCATATTTGCTCATGACAAAATGCAATTCAGAAGTATTTCCTAGGGGTACTATTTTTTGTCCTACTTCTGTAAATTCTTGGGAGTTCATGAAAGCCGTATAGTTGCACTTAATGCAAAGGACATAGAATTCCTTTAATAATTGAGCCCTTAATTTGGTCTGGTGTTGACCATGACGCTTTGCATTTATTAAAATGCTGTCTCTCTCTCTCTGTATCGGCTGGCTTCACTGTGAGTGACAGCATTCTGCTTTCATAAGAAGCATATCAGCACACAGTAGTTTTGCTCAATGCCAGTAACTACTGTGGCAGTGTATGCTATTTGAGACCAAAAACAATTGTTGCTTTTTGCAAAGTTTGTTATAATGGTGAGGGGCCCGGCAGCTCCCACACCAATAAGGTTTTACAAAAACCATGCCAAAACAATTTGCACATTGACCAAACTAAAAAGCTGACCTGGAATTTCAGACCTAGTGGCTTGGTCGATGCTTGTTTATTTTTGTTTCCCATAATCTTACTGAAACTGTTTTTTTTTTTTTCCAAGACCTTTATTAGATGCACAGATTGTATACACAGCTTTTTAATGCCCACAACCCAAAATAACAGGCCGGCAGCAATTGAATGTATTGTCGCAATATCCACCCAAGAGGTGGTGAGGAGCAGTTTGTTAACACAGCATGTCGCCTACAACCCTTCCGGGCCGGCCGCATTGTAAATAGATCAGAGCTGCTACATATTTCGTCATCTCACAAACATGTTCCAAAGCCAGTCTTAGGACAGCAACTAGACATTAGAGGTCTATTATTTTATTATTTTCACCCCCCTCCACCCCCTCCTCCCCTCCAAAACCTGAGAACAGATTTGAGGAAAACCAAAGTATACATTCTCTCCCTCATATATGACCACCATACATAGTATGTGACACAGCTGAGTTTCTGGGGCAGAGCGAGTGGAGGTACTGATCCCCCTTCAGGAGCATGATGAAAGCGCGCGTGGAGCACCCTGCCATCACTTAGCTAAATGTACTGCAGAGGGAGCGGAACTTATGTGGTCTGTGAACATGTCCGCGATCAGGAAAGTGCACTATCTGCTCATGCGCTGCATGTATTTTGTGCAAGTAGTTGTGTGTTGGAGACTAGTGTGGGGTGAAAAAGCGCACCGGGTGTCCCTAGGCAGGCAGTGTAGGCAGGTTGGCCTGAGGTCGGCCTTGAAGTATCCACTATAGTTATGGCTCGTGTCCCCCCGACTGTCCCCGAGCCGACATTTATGCTTGAGTTGTGGAGGTGATTGTGCGGGGGGCCCGGGGAGTGGGGGGGAGGGGGAGGGAAAAGGGGGGGTCTTAAGGGGAAAAATCTATCAGGGGATGGGCTCTCTACAGGTTCCGTCTGCCGCTTTGCGCGGACCTGAGCTATTTGAGGGTCCGGTTCATCCGGTTCGTCGTCCTGAGTTCGGAGTAGGTAAGCAGTGAGAGGTCCCCATAGGTCCTTGGGGCGCATTTTATGGGGCAGCAGGTCAGCATAGTTGTGGAGTTGGTCCTGCCAAGTGGACATAGTTGACAGCCAAGTCTTGAATTTGGGGGCCCGTCCCCGTCCCCAACTGCAAGCCAAATGTCGTTTTGCCAGCAAAAAACCCAGTGCAAAGAATTTTCGGTGTTTCTTAAGTGAGGGGGGGGGATTGCCCCAGGAGTGCTATTTTGGGGCAGGGAGCGATCACCAATCTCACCATGTCGGACATAGCATTAAAAACCTTGACGCAGTACGACGCTACAGCCTGGCAAGTCCAGGCAAGGTTGGCGAAGTCAGCACCCGCATGTTTACAGCGGAGGCAGCGGTCATCAGTGCGCAGTCCGAAGCGACTTAATTTAGCGGGTGTATGGTAAAGGCGGTGCAAGAATTTGAAATGTACCAGGCGGAGGCGAGCGTTACCCGTCACTGCGTTAGTGTGGGAGCAGCTTTCCTCCCATTGTTCGTCAGAGAGGAGGGCATCAAGGTCCCCGTCCCAATCCTGTCTAGCCTTGAGAGGCGGAGGGTCAGAGGCAGCATACGCGTGCTTGTACAGCATGGACACCACGTGTGTCGGTGTGGAGGAGGGCATGCAATGGGGCGACGGTTTCCGGTTCACCCGGGAAATCTGGAGTGATTGCCCGAATATTCTGCCTCGGTCTCGTGTACAGGAAAGTATCCATGACCGTAGGCGTGTGCACACCAAAGAATTGCGCAGCGGTACGGAAACGGCCCTGAATATACAGGTCTCCCCACGTATGCAATGCCAGTTTAGTCAACATCTTGCGACCAATTTCTTCGCGGGTGATGCTTAGTCTTTGATCATGCGCCAGTACCATGCAAGGGGAGTATAGAATGGTAGCGCCCATACGTTTCAGAATCCTGCGCCATACTAGAACGGTGCAGTCCACTGTAGTGGGGTCGCGGTCAGTGACCCGCGTATCCAAGTAGAGGTAGCCAGACGGTTTTTCAGGTCTCATGTAACCGTCTTCAACAGCAAGGTGAGCCATAAAGGGAGGAGGGTGGAGCCAGTAGGCGGCAAAGTGGCCCTGCGCACAGTCATAGTAGAGGCGGAAGTTAGGCACGTCAAAACCCCCCTGATGGTAGGTAAGCATGAGAGTTTTTAGTCTGACCCTGGCCTGCTTTCCTCCCCATATAAGCCGGGATATCTGGGAGTCAAGGGCCCGGAAGAAGTATGCTCCAGGGCTGTAGGGGATATTAGTAAAGAGGTATAGCAGCTTGGGGAGCACCACCATCTTGATTAGAGAGATCCGCCCCGCCATAGACAGAGGGAGGTAGATCCACTTAGTGACACTGTCTGTCAGCTTATCAAGGACTGTGCCGTAATTTGCTCGCATAAGGGCTTTCCGATTTCTGGTGATATTTATTCCTAAATATTTTAGTTCTTCGTTTTCCCATACTAACGGGTAATCAAGAGGAAACTGTTGAGTCTTGTCTGTAAGGGGGAAAAGGGATGACTTCGCCCAGTTTATCTGTATTCCCGCGATGGCGCCGAATTTGGTGACCTCGCGCAAGATGGGATTTAAGTTTTCCTGTGGCTTATGAACATATAGTGTCATATCATCAGCATATAATGATATGAGTAGTTGTCGTTCAGGGTAGATAAGGGATCTGTGATTGTGGCTCTGCCGGAGTTTGGCAGCCAGGGGCTCAATTGCGATCGCGAAGAGGCCCGGGGAGAGCGGGCATCCCTGTCGAGTGCCTCTATATATTTCAAAGGGGACTGAGCGTGCGCCATTTAGGAGGACAGAGGCTTGTGGTTTACGGTACAATAGACGAATCCAGTCCAGGAAGCTAAAGGGGGTACCCATTCTTTCCAGCAGGTTTAGAAGGTAATCCCACTCTAGGGAATCGAACGCCTTTGTGGCGTCCAGGAATATCGCAGCGGCCTCGCAGTTGGGGTCTATGTCCTGCAACACCGCCTGGAGAGTGCGGAGGTTGTGAGAAGTGGCGCGATTTAGGACGAAGCCCGCCTGGTCCGGCAGGACCAGGCGCTCCATCAATAGATTGAGGCGGGTCGCTAAGACCTTCGCTAGTATTTTGACGTCAGTATTTAACAGGTAGAGGGGTCTGTACGAATCGCAGTGCTCCGGTGGTTTACCCGGCTTTAACAGGGAGGTAATTAGGGCTTCCCGCATACTTGTCGGTAAAATGCCGTCCTCTAGGGCAGAGTAGTACACATTTTTGAGAATCGGGCCAGTAAGTATATAAAAGTTTTATAGAAGTCTATCGGTAGGCCATCAGAGCCCGGGGCCTTGCCCGATTTCATGGACATGATGGCGTCTTTGATTTCATCCACTTCCAATTCGAGGTGCAAAAACATTTGTTGGGTCGGGCCGAGCCAAGCAATCGCGGTGTCGTCTAGGTAGGTAGAAAGATCCAGCGGTGTCTGCCTATGGGAGGTGTATAGTGTAGCGTAATGATCCGTAAGAACCTTGAGCTGGCCTGCGAAGTCTCTCTGGGGCGTCCCATGACAATCAAGTAATGTAGTGACAAAGTTGCTGTGTCTGGGCGGCCTGATTGCAGAAGCGAGCGCTCTACCCGGTCTGTCCCCCTCTCCGTATATCCGTGCTGTAAAGGGTTTCCCCATGAATTTACATTCTTTGTCTGCAGCCTCAGAGTAGTCATTAATTTTTTTCCTGAGTTGAGCTTTGACTTCGTGTCCGCCTGACCCTTGGGAAATTTCGCTCTCCAGTCTGCCTATTTCCACTTCCAGTTTCCGCAAGTCACCGCAAAGGGACCTGAGGACTCCCTTGGAGATGCACCAACCGCGCACAGTGACCTTGAACGCCTCCCAGACGGTGGTAAGACTGGAAACTGAGTCGACATTGCGGTCAAAGAAATCCGATATGTCTTTCTCTAGGTCAGCTTTAAAGGCTGAATCAGTTAGGTGTGCGTGGTTCAGGCGCCAGCTTAGGTAAGGGGAAGCATCTAGGGGAACGCGTAGTGTCAATAGAACCGGTGAGTGGTCCGAGAAGGTGCGGGGAAGGTGTTGTGCCTTGACAAGCCATGGGGTGAGACCAGCGGAAAGAAAGACATAATCAATGCGCGCCCAGGTGGAATGGATTGCGGAGAAATGTGTACCCTGTCGAAGAGAAGGGTGTAAGTGCCTCCATGTGTCAGTCAGGCGGTGCTCTTCTACAATGCCCAGGAGGGTGCGTTGTGTGTGCGTATAATGACTGGCTTGCGGGTGCGACCTGTCCACTGCAGGGATCAGTGCAGTGTTAAAGTCCCCGCCGAGAACTATGTGAGATATGCCAAGGGTTTGTATCTTGCCCCACATGGTGAGGAGGGCATCAGGGTCGTCAGTGTTGGGGCCGTAATAGTAGGCGAATAGGACAGTGTGTGAGTGTAGTTTCCCCCAAATCAAACAGTATCTTCCATCAGAATCTACCTCTGAGCCAAACGGGGTAAACACCATACCTCTTTTGACCAGGACAGTGGTGCCTCTAGCATAATTTGAGTAAGATGAGAACACTCTGCATGATGCCCATCGGGAAGCAAAAGAGGGGGACGTAGTAGGCACTAAGTGAGTTTCTTGCAACAAAGCGACCGAGACCCCATGTCTGTCCATATATCCCAGTATCTGTCGCCTCTTCCTAGGGTTATTCAACCCGCGTACATCCCATGCTACAAGCTGAAATTGCACAGCTGGTTGCGAGTTGTTCACGTCACCCATCCCACCCTAGAAATGAAAACATGGCACATGCACGCAGCGCGCAACAGCAAACAGAACATAGCAGTAAAACCAGTACTTTCGCATAGCAGACTTTCCAAGGCATTCCTCAAATTCCCAGTGATGTCCACCGCGGCTGCGCAGGTGGACCTAAAACAGGTAATATACCTAACTTGTCCGGCAACCCCAACAGGCCGGTAATGCAAAACAGCAGTAGCTCGTGACGTGTTGTGCAAAAACACAATGTGAGCTATCTCAGTATGAAGACAAATAAAGTCCCCACCCACACCGGCATTCCCAACTGGCCGGGAATCAAGGACTCCCTTTCCCCTCTCAAACTTTAACAACCCCAGAACAAAAAATACGATAAAGGTTTGTAGGGGATCACCCATTGGGGACGGATATCCAGGGGCGCCAAACCTGCCCACCACCTCCTTGCTTTCACCCGCAAGACGCACGGAGGCCCTAGCTATCCTATGCGGGACGGAGGTGGGCGACCAAGCACTTTCTCAATCTTAATCCAGTGAGATTTAAAACAGAAATTGTACCTCACCAATGAACGCAGATTTCCGTCACGTGGAAGGCCTCAGGCAGCGTCGTTCTGATCAAAGCGGTATGTCAGTTTGTCAGTCTTGTTGAGACATAGGGGACTGCGATCTGGAGCGTCGGGTTTCACCCTTGTCCCCGGCGCGTTCTTTTTGGTGGCGCTTAAGGAAGTCCTCCACCTGTTGCGGATTTAGAAAGAAATGTTGTGCACCCTGGTGCGATATTTTCAGTTTGGCCGGGTAGAGCATGGCATAAGGAATTTCCAGGGATTGGAGTTTCTTCTTCACCCCTGCGAACTTACGTCGAGCCTCTTGGACTGAGGGCGTAAAGTCAGGGAAGAAAGAGAGCGTTGTGTTGCCATATGTCACTGTTCCCACCTCCCTCGCTCTGCGCAGCACTGCATCTCTGTCTCTGTAATTTAGGAAGCGGGCGATGATTGGCCGCGGCTGGGCACCTGGTGGAGGGCGGGCAGCGAGAGATCTATGAGCTCTCTCCACTATGAGGTGCGGGGAGGACTCTCTACCAAACAGTTCCACGATTAGTTTTTCCACAAACACCTCCATTTTACCTGTGTTGGTGGACTCTGCAAGTCCCAGGACGCGAACGTTGTTGCGACGGGACCTCGCTTCTAAATCCTCGTTCTTGTCCGCTATTATTTTGAGCAGTCTGTCCATCTGCGTGACTTGCTTGGTAGTGGAGGCAGCGCCATCTTCAAGTACCGATATCCTGTCTTCAGTCTCCTTGATACGAGTGTCATGGTGTTCAAGTTTCGCGACGACACTGTCCATGCGTGTATTAATGGTGTCTATTTTGGCATCAATCGTGGAGAGGCTCTGTCTCATGCCCAGCAAGAGCGTTTTCCAGTCTTCTTCCTGGGGCGCAGAAGCGGTGGGGCTGTCCGCTCCCTCCGATTGCGTTTTGGACGCCTTTTTCTGGGTTTCAAAGGGTATTTTTGACTGTCTAGCGTCATTGCGACCCATGTCGCGCCGGGGAGTCAGCGATGTTGCGGCCAAAGAGGAAGCCAGGTCGCGGGGCGTTAGCGACCGAGTGGCGGGCTGAAAGTGGCGGGAGACGAGTGCCACAGTGCCAGCGGGGCGCAAGGCTGCAAGTGTTTAGGAGCCTGGCTGGTGCGCGTCTCCAGCGTCGCGCGGCTTCCAGGTCCCAGGCTGCAGGAGAAGTGGTCGTGTGGGTCGTCCGATTTGTACCAGCTACCAGCCCGACCCAGTACCACCAATGTAGGGAGAGAGCAGCGTGCGGTCGGAGAGGTGGCTCACAGGCGCTCGGGTGCCACTAGGCGCGTTTGCAGGGTTAACGCTATCGCTCCCAATCGAGAGAAGAGGAGGGTATAGGCCCGGCAAGGGAGGTCAGAAGGGCCCAATAGTAGGCGAGCCTGATCGCAGGCCTCCGTGGGTGTGCGTTGCATGGTCCCTCAGAGGCAGGAGGCAGGGGGGCCAGAGCCCGAGCCAGTGTTATGGCGGCCGCTCCGGTTCCGAAACAGTCCGGTCGCACGCCACAGCGCTATGTGGAGTAGGTGCCGGAGTCAAGGAGGGTCTCGCTGGACAGTTGACAGCAGGGCGTTTAGATGAAGCACAGCGGGTGTAGCGCGGGCCGCCCCCGAGCCAAACCGTACATAGGGGCCCCAAGGATGGCAAGGATTCTGGGGAGGGGGGGCAGCGCGTATCAGCCCACTTCCGGTCGGTGTCGCTGAAGGCGGCAGGAGGGTCGCAAGGCTCACCCACCTCTCCCACGTTTGGGGGCTGCACCACGTGTCCTCCAGCAATGGCGGTGAAGATGCTCCCAGACGACCGGCCGTGGGGGGGGTCCCCCACGGCGAATCAGCCTGGGAGGAGCTGCGGGAGGAACTCTGGTCTACACTGGCTCCGCAGCAGGCGAGAGGGGGCCCAGTAGGTAAGCGCTGTGGGGGGTTGCACAATGCCCAAGAGTGAAGCGCAGAGTTGAGGGCTGCCCCGGAGGCAGAGTTCAGCAGGTCCCTTCTGGCTCTGAGCTGATAGGCCGCAAGCCTCGGCCTGAAGTGAAGCTGGGTCCGGTGACACAGTCCTGCGGCAACTCCTCCAGACGTACGTAGGTATTTCAGGCGTATTGTAGGCGGCCTCCGGTAAATGCCGCGCATCAGGGGCCAGAAGTGTGTTGAGGCTCGGGGGGGGGGGAGAAGTGCGAGCCGGCCCCTCCGCCGAACGAAGACGCCACGAACAACCGGCGGCGGGGGTCCTGAGGCGACGCGCACCACACCAGCAGTCGCAGAGCAGATATCAGCTCCCGGGAGATTTGCAGCAAGCGATAGTGCCGGGGAAAGAGAGGTCTTCCGGCCGGCGTGTGTAGGCCCAGAAGCACCGGACTTTCCCGACTGCCAGATCCGTCGGCAGTGGTCGGGGTCCTGAGGCGACGCGCGCCACACCAGCAGTCGCAGAGCAGATATCAGCCCCCGGGAGAGTTGCAGCAAGCGATAGTGCTGGGGAAAGAGAGGTCCTCCGGCCGGCGTGTTTAGGCCCAGAAGCACCGGACTTTCCTGACTGCCAGATCCGTCGGCCGTGATCCGGGGTCCTGAGGCGACGCGCACCACACCAGCAGTCGCAGAACATACATCAGCCCCCGGGAGAGTTGCAGCAAGCGATAGTGCCGGGGAAAGAGAGGTCCTCTGGCCGGCGTGTGTAGGCCCAGAAGCACCGGAATTTCCTGACTGCCAGATCCGTCGGCAGTGATCGGCCCCTCCAGCATCAGTGACAGTCAAGGGAGAACTGCTCCGTGGCTTCCGATCCCGTAGCCCTCAGGGGGAGATCTTGGTATTGATCTGTCCGTCTCGGCGCCAGGAACAATCCGGGATATAACACAAGCCGTTTGCACTGGAAAGGATGGTGAAGGATCGTGTGAGAGCGCTCGGTCAGTCGGGTGCCTCACACCAGTGCGGCCATCTTGGTTTGGCGCCACCTAGCGCCCCCTTACTGAAACTGGTTACACTGATTTCCCATAATGAACAGTTTTGGGAAATAGTAGAATGCATTAACACGTTACTAAATGATGCTGCAGCTGCAAAGAAATGGTACCTGAAATTCTACAGTAGTTTAGCTAAATGTTTTTTTTTCTGCATAGAGTTGCCAATTTAGATGCTTTGGGTACTTTGCACTGCTGATCAGTGTCAAAGTACAAGTGTTCCCTGTGTAAAGTGTAATGGTAATTGGTTGGCCATGATTGGTATGTTTGCCTTACTAGTAAAGTCCCTAGTGATGTGCACTGCGTGTGCCAGGCCTAGTAATGCAAAGGTGCACGGAGAAAGGAACTCAGGCCGGCAGTGTAGGGCCTGCGCGCAGTTTGCTAAGTTAGGATGTTGTACTGACAATTGCAACCACTTGTCAGCCCTCATTTTCCCTTTTGCGTACACAGTGGGCACCCCTGTGGTAGGTCCCGGGTAACCTCTGGGCCGGGTACAGTGTAAGTAAAAGGCAGGTCATATACTGAGGTGTGTGCTACTTCGTGACAGGAAAAAACACTCCTGCCATCCTGCCCATAGAACAGAATGGGGGAGGCTGGGTATTGTGTTTGTTAGCCTAATTTCCCATAGGTTTAAAATGGAGAGGTGAAGTTTAGTATGTACGAACTCACAGTGTCATAACACGTCTTTCTATGAAAGCGGTTTTGTCACTGTGTGTTCAGAAGCCACTCTTTTAGAAAGTGGCTGAGTTTTGTGCCTTAAGCATTACTGTGCGTCTCTGCTGAATGTGGATTGACTGTCTGGATCTGAGAGGTGAGAGGAGCTGGGAGAGGTCTTGACCAAGGGAGGGGTTGAGATGGCACCAGCTGCTCTGCATCTGGGGAGATCAGGGAGGAGAAGCCCGGGAAGTGAAAAGGCCTGGGTTGGTTCCGTCACGAGCATGGCGGTGCAGCGCGTCACCCCCCTCCCCCCAGCGCCGCAGTGGAATTACCACCGCTGCCAAGGGGTTAATCAAGGAAGAGGGTGTTGGGACTGTGCTTTGTGCGCTGGGTCCCCTTGCTTGAAGAAGACTGTGCTTTGTGCTGTGTCTTGTTACTCCAAGGGCCCCGAGGTGAGCTGGCTCCCTCTTTGGAAACAGGAATATAAACGTTTCTGGAGAAGATTCAAGCAACGTGGTGGGTGCGTGTTGTGGCAGATTGAGACCCTCGGAAGGTGTGCTCTGTGATCTTGGACACACGGAAAAGCGAGACTCGAACGCGCTGGGTGCATGTCGTGGTGCACATGAGGTGTTGGTGAAGAGCACCTGGTAACATGTGCATCGAAGGTGAAGTGAGTCTTGAACGCGCTGGGTGCGTGTCGTGGTGCACTACAGGTGTTAGAGGAGCACCTGGTCAGCGTGTGCATCGGAGGAAAAGTGAGACTCGGACGCGCAGGGTGCGTGTCGTGGTGCACCGCAGACACTGGTGAGAGTACCTGGTCAGCATGTGCATCGGGGGTGAAGGGAGTCTCAGACGCGCAGGGTGCATGTCGTGGTGCACAGGAGGCTTTGGTGAGGAGCGCATGGGCAACATTTGCACTGGAAGTGGAGTGAGTCTCGGACATGCAGGGTGCGTGTCGGGGTGCACCAGAGGCCCTGGTGAGGAGCGCCTGGTCATCTAGTGCACCGGAGGCGAAGTGGGGCTCGGACACAGTGATTGTGTCGTGGTGTAGCCGAAGGCGTTGGTGAAGAGCGCCTGGATATCGGGGCACCGGAGTTGGAGTAAGTCTCAGTGAGGCAGTGTGCATGCTTTGGTGCAACCTGGGACTGTGGCGGTGATCGACTGATCATCGTGTGCATCAGAAGAAAGTGAGTCTGCAGCACGGTGCGCATGCCTTGGTGCCAACTGAGACCTGCTTACAATACGTAGTATCTACTAAGTAGAATCTTTACCCTGTTGGAATCATCCTCTGTAGAACCAAAAAATGTGAGGATCATAATGGACACATGCAGTCAACTGTCATCTGCACACAGAAGTACTCTTCAGTGCAATGATTTATAAGGTGTTCAATACCTCTACAGACCTATGATGTATTAAGAGAACGAGTTTTGTAAACATACCCATTAGCTAGATACAGGCTGTACAAAACTGGGTAGAAAATTAATATGGTAACTACTCACCACTGTGTAAACAATAAAACAACTAACATACTTTGAGAGCTGTTATCAGTGATGTCATCAATTATGTCATTTGAGATGCCATCAGTATTGTCATAAATTATGTTACAGAACATGTCATAAATGATGTAATATGTGAGGTCATAAGCACTGCATGATGGGGCACAGGTTGTAGTTAGCTGCGCTAACTATAACTGGTGAATTTCGGTGTTTTTTTAAAAAGTTCAAACAATGTTTTTGTTTACAACATTTTTTTTAAAACTTTTGCAGAGTGAACTGGCCCAAGGGGAAAAGAGCCAATTGCCCAAAAAGAATGCTCTATTTTTTAACATTGGGTTCAAGGTACTCTTGCAAGAGTCCCTCAAACCCAACCGTCCAGTTATACAACCATTTTCTAACCTTAACTTCTCAAAAACTACTGAATGGATTTACATTAAATCGCAAAAAGAACAGTCTGTGGACCAAGATCTAGCTTCCTGCAGAAGTTGGTGTAATTCCATTAATCAGTTTTTGCTGTAGCCCATCCTAAAGAAGTCTATGAAAAATGCATGGGGATTTTGCGATTTGTGACCCTCCCTTTTATCTTAGCCACAGCTTGCTGTGTCACCACAAAACTTTCCAGGAAGGAGATGAGGTAGATGAACTCTTTTTTGAAAAGTTGGAAATTGGGTCAGAGTTATTACCAAAACACCCAAATACATTCTGTCTCGGAAAACAGACCTATCTATAACTTCCTAGTGATAACACCACTAGGTACGAATATGCTACTTACCAGTATGCATCTGTTCTTGGCATGTAGGGCTGCTGACATTCATATCTGTGCATAGATCGCCGCCTAGTGTTGGGTCCGGATGATTGCACATTGTTGTCCTGGAGAAGTCTTCGAAGTATCACGAGATAGTTGGCTCCTCCCCTGGACTACAGTGCGCATGGGCATCCTCTCCATCCTCAGATTGTTTTTCGCCATTGTGGCAATGATGGAGTAGATTACGTAAGTGATGACCATGCTAACAGTAATTCTGAATGCTGCAGCCGCTACAGGCGCCGGGGAGGAGGGTGGGCGATATGAATGTCAGCAGCCCTACATGCCAAGAACAGATGCATACTGGTAAGTAGCATATTCGGTTCGAGGCATGTGGGCTGATGAATTCATATCTGTGCATAGATTGCATAGAAGTACCTCCTTTTAGCGGCGGCTGCCCGTGCCAGCTGCAGCAGTCTGAAAAAGAGTCTTGAGAACAGCCTGTCCTACAGCTGCTTGCTGTCTAGAGTGTACATCTACGCAGTAGTGTTTCGTAAATGTATGTATAGTGGACCATGTGGCTGCTCTACATTTCTCTTCTAGTGGAATGTTCCCTAGGAAAGCCATGGATGCTCCTAACTTGCGTGTTGAGTGCGCACGTGGAGGAACCGTTAAAGTGCGTTTCGCTTTTTCATAACATATCTGAATGCACTTAACGATCCACCGGGCTATTCCTGACTTTGAAATGGGGTTGCCCTTATGCTGTGGAGCAAAGGCAACAAACAGTTGTTTGGTTTTCCTGAAATCTTTCGTTCTATCTATGTAGTACATGAGGGCCCTCTTGACATCTAGTGTATGCAGGGACCTTTCTGCAACATTTTCAGGATTTGGGTAAAAAACCGGCAGTTCTATTGTTTGATTCATGTGGAACTGCGAGATCACCTTCGGCATAAATGTAGGGTTTGTACGTAGTACCACTCTGTTTGGGTGAACTTGAATAAATGGCTCTTGAATGGTTAGTGCCTGGAGTTCACTAACTCTTCTCAGTGAAGTGATAGCTACAAGGAAAGCTACTTTCCAGGTAAGAAATTGAATCTCACATGAGTGTAGAGGTTCAAAAGGAGGTCCCATTAATCTTGTAAGGACTACATTCAGGTTCCAGACTGGTGAAGGTGGATGTCTGGGAGGGATCACTCTCTTGAGTCCCTCAAGAAAAGCTTTAATAGCAGGCACTCTGAACAGCGATAGGTGCTGTCTGTTCTGCAAGTACGCTGCTATTGCTGACAAATTTATGCGGATGGAACTATAGGCTAGATTACATCTATATAGGTGTAATAGATAACAAATAATGTTCTGAATAGATGCATCTAGAGGGTTAATGTCATTATTGTTGCAGTATATGACAAACCTCTTCCATTTTGCTGCATATAATGCCCTAGTCGTGGGTCTTCTTGCTTCCTTGATGATGTCCATACATTCTGGAGGCAAGTTGAGGTATCCAAATTCTAGGACCTCAGGAGCCAGATCGCCAGGTTGAGCTGTTGCGGATCTGGGTGCTGAATTTCGCCATGGTTCTGCGTCAAAAGTCTGGGTGTTAGTCGCAGCCGACTGATGCGGCACCACGGAAAGCTCTACGAGCGTGGTGTACCATGGCTGGCGTGCCCACGTTGGAGCAACTAGGATGAGTGTCATTGAGTGTTGCTTCAGTTTGCGTGCCACTAGCGGTATCAATGGAGCTGGGGGAAAAGCGTACGCAAATCTGCCTGACCAGTTCATCCATATCGTATTGCCCTGAGACTGCGGGTGTGGGAACCTGGTGGCGAAGCTTTGGCATTTTGCGTTCTCCCTTGTAGCGAATAGGTCTATCTCTGGATGACCCCACTGTTGGAAGTACGGTTGGAGTACTGATGGATGTATATCCCACTCGTGCATCTGATGGCTGTGCCTGCTGAGCAGGTCCGCCATCTGGTTGTCCTTGCCCGGGAGGTGCTCCGCCATAAGGAACATGTTCCTCTGAATGGCCCACTTCCACATGCTCTGAGCCAGATGAGACAACTGTGGAGAGTGTGTTCCTCCCTGCTTCTGTATGTAGTACATGGCAGTCATGTTGTCCGTCCGGATCAACACGACTTTGTTGCACAAATGTACTTTGAAAGCTTTCATTGCCATGAAGATTGCCATCAGTTCTAGATAGTTGATGTGCATCTTTTTCTGCTGTGTCGTCCATAGTCCCTGCACTGTGTAATGGAGTACATGAGCTCCCCATCCCTGGAGAGATGCGTCAGTCGTCAGTATTATCTGTGGCACAGGCTCCTGGAACGGTCGGCCCTTGCAAAGGTTTTGTGGATTCCACCAATGCAGAGGGTTGTATGCCCGACCTCTCACCAACACTAGGTCTTTCAACTGTCCTTGAGCCTGATTCCACTGACGTGCCAGGCACTCCTGAAGCGGGCGCATATGTAGTCTTGCGTGCGGGACTATGAAGATGCAGGAGGCCATCATGCCTATCAACTGCATGAACACTTTCGCTGGAAGAGAGTGTTTAGGTCTGAATTTCTGTATCAGCAATTGCATGCTGTTTATCCTCACTGAATTTGGCTGTGCTTTGGTCGCCAGAGTGTCTATTGTCGCGCCCAGATACTGCCGTACGTGGGCGGGTTCTAGATGTGACTTTGGGTAATTCAGTGAGAATCCCAGATCGTGAAGGAGATGAATGGTGTGGGACATGTGGTTGGCACACAGCTGGGCAGACTT
Organism: Lissotriton vulgaris; assembly: GCF_964263255.1. NCBI lineage: Eukaryota > Metazoa > Chordata > Amphibia > Caudata > Salamandridae > Lissotriton > Lissotriton vulgaris. The sequence continues at coordinate 159,996,665 of NC_141685.1, forward strand.
CGCTTGGACAAGCCAGTCGTCCAGATAAGGGTAGACATGTATGTGCTGCCTCCGTAGGTGTGCTGCCACTGTCGCCAGACACTTTGTAAATACCCTGGGTGCTGTTGTCACTCAGAAAGGTAGGACCTTGAACTGGTAATGTTGGTCCTGAATGGTGAACCTGAGATATTTTTGTGTGATGGGTGTATTGGTATGTGAAAATACGCATCTTTTAGGTCCAGTGTTGCAAGGAAATCTCCCTGACTTAGCAACGGTAGCACCTGCTGTAGGGTGAGCATGTGAAAATGCTCTGACAGAATATACTCATTCAGAGGCCTTAGGTCGAGTATGGGTCTTAGAGACCCGTCTTTCTTGGGAATTAGGAAGTACAGTGAGTACACCCCTGATCCTTGTTCTGCTAGAGGCACGAGCTCTATGGCTCCTTTTTGCAGCATGCTGGTGACTTCCTGCTGCAATAACTGCAAGTGCTCTGCGGACATAGGACGGTGTCTTGGTGGTATGTTTGGTGGAGTGTCTGTAAGCTCTAGACAATGACCGTACTATACAATATCTCTCACCCACCTGTCTGTTGTGATGGACTTCCAGACAGGCAGGAACTGTTGTAGTCTCCCCCCAACAGGTGTTAGATGGTCGGGGGGCAGTGACAAGACGTCACTGTTTGTTGTTAGCAGAGGATCTGGAGTTGTTGTTTCCTCTTCCTCTGCCTTTGACGTTGTTTCCTCTGTATCCACCTCTGTTGTTTTTACTGTAGGTGGGTTGTGTACCTCCCTTGTTGAATTGGCCCTGTTGTGTATTTTGGCCTCTTGACGGTCCTCTGTTGCTTGAGCGACGAAAAGAACCGCCACAAAACTGCTAGGTCTGTAAAGCCCCCATTGATTTTGCGGTTTCCGTATCCTTTTTTATTTTCTCTAGTGTGTTATCTACCTCTGGGCCAAACAAGTAGTCCATGTTGACTGGTTGATTAAGAATTGTTGTCTGTATCTCTGGTTTGAACCCGGAGATTCTTAACCAGGCGTGACGTCTCAGCATGACTGAGGTATTAATAGCCCTTGCTGCAGTGTCAGCTATGTCCAGTGCACACTTAATAGAAGCATTAGATATGAGCTTCCCTTCTTGTATTAGCAGTTCTGCCCCTTCTTTGTGTATGTCTGGGAGGTGCTGCAGTAAAGCTTCCAGAGTGTCATAATGAGCTCTGTCATATCGTGCCAGAAGTGCTTGTGTGTTGGCAATGCGCCAGATGTTTGCTGCCTGCGCTGCCACTCTCTTCCCCGATGTTTCTAGCACTTTGGACTCTTTATCTGGGGGAGGCGCTTCCCCTGAGGTTTGTGAGTTCGCCCTTTTCCTTGCGTTAGCTACTACCATGGAGTCTAACGGCAATTGTCCTCTAATATAGGGTGGATCCACCGGGGCTGCCCTATACTTTTTCTCTATCCTAGGATTTATCACCCTTGCTCTGGTGTTTTCCTTGAAAATATCATTGGCGTGTTTGAGAACGCCCTTGAGCATAGGCAGAGTTTTTACATTTCTTTCAGAGGTTGCGAATGTGTCCATAAGGAAGTCCTCTTCAATGGTGTCACTGTAAAGTTCCACATCGTGGTTTAATGCGGCCCTTTCAATGAGGGCATTGAAAGCTGCAGTGTCTTCGGTAGGCGATGTTTTGACATGATAGACTGTGCTATCGGGGTCATTTCGAGGGTCTGCAGGGTCTGCCCATGTTAGTGTCTGATCGTCACGATCAGGGTCCATGGCGTCGTCATCACCATCATTGGTGTTGTCCCCTGCTCCTGCATCTGTAGGTGATTGGGGTTCTTGATTAAAAGTCTGCACCCTCTCCATCATTACCGGCATTGATGGTGATCCCCTTTTCCTCTTCAGGGGTATCTTGAAGGGCTCCATTGGCTTTTCTGGGGTTATCTTCCTTTTGAGTATGGAGAGTCTCCCCGTCTCCGAGTCAATAAATTGTCTCGGTTCTTGTTCTTCGTCTTCTTCTGCAGCCCTTGGAATCGCTGTCGATGGTCTGACAGGTTCCGCAGTCATTCTCAGCTGGAAGATCTTTGGCATGACTGGCGGCAGTAGGCCATATTTTATCGGCTCCGACGTAGCCAGTACGGTAACCAGCTTCGTGGCCGTTGTTTTCTTTGTTCCGGGCATTGAAGCTTTATCCTTGATCCTTTGGAACGACTCCATCACCCTTATGGTCATGAATTTAGAGTCTTGAGCCGGTTCGACAGATGGTTTTGACCCGACGGTATTCTTCGGTCCCATCTTCGTCCTAGGATCGACGGCTTGTGTCGATTCGAGCCTCATCTGGGCAACGACTCTCTTCGGTGCCAGTTTCTTCGATTCGATGGCTTTCTTGGCCTTCGTTACCGTGGTACTCGAATCGAGGGCTTGCTGGAAGGTTCCAGAAGCGAAGTCCCTCATTTCTGTTGTCAGCTCCGAGGGTATCGATGCCTTGGCGCCGCCCATAGCCAGTTGCAGTTTCGGTTTTGATTTTGTCTGCAATGGCTTCGGTTTCGTTTTCATGAAATCAACTAAAGTTGGTTTCGAAACCGATGGCTCGTATATAATGTTCGAAGCCGGGCCTTTTTGCGGGGCTGTTGAACTTGATTGTAGATCTTGGGTAAGGCCTCGTGGTGATCCCTCGACCTGAGCCGAATCGATATTTTGTTCATCAGCCCCCGTTTCAACGGTTGGGCCTAGCTCCTCAGAGGTATCTTCTTCGGCCCCCAAGGCCTGAACGTCGTCTCCTACCTCGTCGACGACTTCATGCTCTTGTTCTTCTTCCTCAAGATATACATCTTCTTCTTCCTCATACTCCGATGCCTCTTCGGATCCATGTTCCGATGGCTCGGGCTGGGTCTGTATTTCGATTACATCATCGTCTCCGGTCTCGAAGATGTTCTCCGGCTCCGGCGCTTCTCTCCTCGATTCCAGTAGAGCCGCGCGCCGAGTTTTGAGGGTTTTCCTTGACCTGAATAGAGCACAGGCCATACACTGTCCCTCGTCGTGCTTAGGGGACAGGCATTTGTTGCACACAGGGTGTGCATCGTTGACTGCATACTTTGCATTGCAAAGTGGACATCTTTTGAAGAGGCCTCGACTCTCCATGGTTAAAAAACTCGATGTGAGAGAAGAGCGGAAGCCTCCAGAAGTCGATGTCTAACGAATAAAGTCTATCGATGCCGATCGCAAACGATACCGACGCTCGAAAGCCTTCTGGCTTCAAACTAAAAGTTTCCTAACTTGAGCTAAGATTTTTACCATCCGAACCCAATGGTGGAAAAAAACAATCTGAGGATGGAGAGGAGGCCCATGCGCACTGTAGTCCAGGGGAGGAGCCAACTATCTCGTGATACTTCGAAGACTTCTCCAGGACAACAATGTGCAATCATCCGGACCCAACACTAGGCGGCGATCTATGCACAGATATGAATTCAGCAGCCCACATGCCTCGAACATATAATATATATATACACAGACTTCTTTATCCAAGACCTGGTAAAATCTTTGCCTTCCTTTGTGTTAGATACGGGTGATTTCCTCAAGAAAGTGTATGATGTAAGGTGGAAATCTAGCTATCTACTAATATCTCTGGATGTAACCGCATTATACACCAGTATACATCACATGGACGGCCTGAGAGCAGTGCAGCACTTTCTAGGCTCCAGACCAGAGGGGTTAAAAGACCATACCCGCATGTTTTTGTAGACATGATCAGGCTATGTCTGGAGAGCAATTTCTTTCTATTTGGAAAACAGTTGTTTCAGCAAATCAGAGGAGTGGCAATGGGGGCCTGCTTTTCTCCCAGTTACGCCTGTCTGCACATGGGCTACTGGGAGGAGCAGGTCCTCTTGTCGAAATTTGCAGACACCATGTCCACCAAAATAGTGAAATGGTTGAGGTACATAGATGACCTCTTTGTAATTTGGGATGGCTCAGCACAAGAGGCGACTGAGTTCATTGACAAATTACATGACAATGGTTTGAATCTACAGTTCACTAGTCATATAAGTGACAAATCCATATGTTTCTTGGACATAGAAGTTTTTGTAAGAGGGGACAAACTTGAAACCAAGCTGTATCGGAAAAACACAACAGGCAACAGTGTCCTCCATGCAGATAGCCATCATCCTGCCCATCTTATAAGGAGCATATCTTATGGAGAAATGCTCTGTATAAGACGGATCTGCAGTACAGAATCAGACTGTAAAGCAGCCCAACAACTATGCAGCAACAGATTCAGACAGAGGGGTTACAATAGCGAGGTCATAGAAAGAGCAATGAATCGAGCCAATTCGCAGGACAGGGCATCCCTCCTATCTGTAACATCCCATGACGCAGTACCCTCACAGTCCACAACGGTGCATAATAAGAAAGCTAAAACCCGCAAAATTGAAAGTGAAACCAAATTGATTTTCACTTTCAATAACCAACACAGGACTATTAGAAATATAGTCAAGCGCAACTGGTCACTGATTACGAGTGACCCAGTACTGTGCAATCAAATTGGTGGGGCACCGAGTATAGCGTACAAGAGAGCAAGAACTCTAGGCAATTGTCTGGTATCAAGTAGCCCTGAGATCAGGACTACGGGCTTGTGGTTAGATTCAAGCAAGGGGTTTCTGAAATGCTCATCTTGCAAAGCTTGCAAGAATGGAGTAAGCAGAACAGAGTATTCCACGCCATTCAACAGCATACCTACCACCATCAAGTACAAACTGACGTGCCGCACCGAGTACGCAGTGTATGTGCTGGAGTGTTCCTGTGGTCTACGCTATGTCGGTAGCACGAGACCACAGGTGTACAAACGTATACTCCAGCACTTAAGGGCCATTACCAACGGGAACACTGCGTACCCGGTAGCGAGGCACTTTGGTGAGACTCATGACAAGAAAGCATCCGAGTTGAGGTACTTTGTCATTGACACGGTCCCACCTCAGAGAAGAGGCGGTGACCGGGAACAACTATTGCGTAGGCTGGAAACTCATCACAGTATCCTACTTGATACCAAAAATCCTCATGGACTCAATGCAGGGGAAGATTGCCACACCTATCTTTAGGAAACATGCAAACAGTAATATTTGTGGTATTCAGTAACAGGTTAGGTGCCTCGGCATTTTCATTTATATTTTAACTGCAATAATATTGCATTTTTCTAATATTCACGTCAACAATGGGTATCACGCAACCTTTTTTAGCCAAGATTCAGTATTTGACAATTTTGTACATAGGTCCGCTTGTTGCACATTGTGGTTAAAAAGGCCCACTGGGGCATAATAATGGTAACCTTTGGTCTATTAATATCTATGAGTATCAACCAACATCAGATGTACAATCATAAAAGGTGGAGTGCAGGAATTACTGGGAGATAACAACTTCATTCCCAGAGTGAGAGTATATTTTTATATATATTTATACTTTTATATTCTGTTGTGTATTTATTTTGGAATATTTATATATTTATCTAAATATTAGCACATCCTCCTCCCCCTTTTCCTCCAATTGCTGCTTCAACTGTATATATATATGAAGATATTGAAGAAGTGTGGCTCACTGGTTAGAGGCGGCAGACCCGTAAGCAGAGGACGGCCCGGGACCAGGGTTCAATTCCCGACGCGGCAGGGTCGTGGACCAGGGTCAGCGGACTCGATAATTCTCGCTTTGGTGCCTACTCTAGTCAGGGACCACACTCGGCAACTCTGGGCATTAGCTTGCCTCATCTTCACAACGGCCCCCCCAGACCGCCGGGGATGCTTGGTCGCACCTTGGAGATACCCATTAGGGACCATCTCTCAGGGTGAGCCAGGACGGGTTCCCCAGCGGTCGAAGCGCAGAGATACTCCTCCGGGAGTTGATTCTAGCGCTATATAAACCCACAATTAATTAATTAATTAATATTTATATTGGTGATTATATATTTGTATTTATGCATTTATTAGAACTGATTGCACAACATGTTATTTATTGTTGGGAATTTACTGACCACCTCAGTTTATAGACCATTGATAACCATGGATTAACTTTGCACAAGTGTGTGTTTCTACATTCATGCAGTAATGGACTTTTAACCGTATGGCTTTTATGTCTATTGCATTTGGCACTGTATCATGGTATCGTATCACTTTAAAAGGAGCACATCTGCCCCAAGACGTTGTCATGTGATCAAGGTGCTTCGGGCACCGAAATGCGTCTTGGTCGAGTGGTGAAGAGCACAATCAACTGCTGAGCACTATACCTGGGTTTGCTTCGTCTTCTTTTGCTGCCGGACCTCTGCAGGACGTCTCTATGCCGAATATATATATATATATATATATATATATATATATATATATATATATATATATATATATATATATATATATATATATATATTCACTCCTAAGGTTCAACTCGTCTCAAAGAACCACTCGGACACCTCAAGTGCTTCAGCTTGGTTTAATTCAACAACAGGAAAAACGACGCGTTTCGGGGATGAACCCTTGATCACGCTCCTGTATGTATGTATATATATATACATATACATACATACATACATACACACACACACACTTAAAACTAAATGTTTTAATGAACACATTTAGATTAAAATTAGCAACTTGAGTTTGCAAAGCTTGTAGATATTACATTTCAGTGCACATAAAGCTTTATTGAAATTAATTGCCAGAAGCATCATTCAACTTGAACATTAGTGACACTGTTACACAATAACAGGGCGCAGCCCCTCCAAGTTGATGAACTGATGAAATGCATCGATCAGGAAATGAAACACCAAAAGCAATTTTGACCGGTACAGCCAAAGATTCCATTACAGGACATAAAAACCCATATCAGCCATGGTGCAGGGTGTGGACATCACAAATGACTGCAGAGTAACTTGTGACCAAACTTTAGAGTTGTGCCAGAGGCGGTAAGTCTTGAAAAAGCTGTTTATTTTTTCCTGGAATTACAGTCCCTGTGCAGACATACAAGGCCAGGAAGCTCTTTATGTACACACAATGGAGATGGAGCATGCGCTGCAGTAGAGCAAAGGAAAAAATAGAAACAAACACATAGGAAAATAAACACCAAACAGAAAGTGGAGGGAGAATTGAGAGTGAAAGCACAGTGAATGGATATAGATTTCCTTTATAAGGCATTCTTCACCCTCTAAGTTTTAAACAAGCTGCACATAATTACATTACAACACAAAGGTTTTAAACAGAGGGACTCAAAGAACAGAGCAGGTGAATTTTTAGAGACAGGACACAACATGCTTGGAGAAGGTAGCAAGTTATCCATAGTTATAACTGTTAAGTTTCTCAGGTCCTGGAGTGATGTGCTGTGCTAATTTTATTTTCTCTTTTCATTCTAGGAGTTATGGTCTTGTTTTTCCATTAGAAAACCAAGATGTCAAGGGCTGGGAAACAAAGTAGGGGTGCACAGTTTGTTTGGTAATTGGACCTGTGCTGCCTTCATGATTTTCTCCTCCAGCATCAAGTATCCCAGGGTTGCTGGAGTCATCTTCGTCATCTGTAACTCATGCTCTCCTCCTAGTAGAGCCTTGAAATATGATGAGTTGCGAGTGATGGTGTTCTCATCTCACCAGGCTGTAGTCATGGGGCCATGGACAACAGTGATCACATAAAGCTGAGGGGCTAAGTCGGTATCATCCTTGTGATGAATCCTCGACTTGGCAAGTACCAGATCGCCTTGCTGGAGCTTCGACGACTTGGCTGTGTGGTGATTGTCAGCATAATATTTTATAAATTTTTTGCATCCTCATCCTTTTGTTGAGTTTGACATGATATTCATGAGTTTGGACCCTGAATACAGTAAATAAAGTTTTATTGATGACCCTGAATAAAGTAGGGTGGATGTCCACACAGGCAGCAGAAGAGGAAGATAAAAGACAATGCAAGTGGAGACGTACAGTTCATCGTTGAAAAAGATTCCCAGGTTTCTACCTGATATATTGGGATGGGAGAGAGGAACTAGACAGTGCCTAAAACTTTGGTGCCATTCAGACACAGCCAATTGTTTGTCAACCATTTCTGTATGTGTTGGAGGCAATGACGCAGTTAACTTTTTTCTCTAGTTCTTTTGGGATTGTATGTATTATGGTATTGTCAGCATGGTGGTAGCCACTGTTGATGTTGTCGAGTATAGAAGTGAGTGGAGCCATTGTAGGTGGTGAATAGAGTTGGTCTGAGAGATGAACCCTCAGAAACATCACTGGTCATTGCAGTTAGTTCAATGCGATCTGAGCCACTGGAGTGAAACACATTTGAGTCCAAGGAGGTCTAAAGTTGAGAAGACAGAATGATGCAGTTGTCTGCATATAAAGCTGCGAACAGGACTAGGAGGATCAATATGCAGCTTTTACTGTAGTCCATGGCAGAGAGGGATGCTTACCTGAGGTTCAATAGGATAGTTTTAATAATTCTTTGGTGCCTGATGACTGGCTAGAAGTCACTAAGACACTTCCAGGATTTAGTAATACTGGTCTAGGCCAGAAATCAGTCTATAATTGGCAAGGACATTCAAGTCACTGGCAGGTGTCTTTACAAGAGGTGTCATTATAACAGCATGTATGTCTGGGATGTTTCCTACCAACAGAGATGTTTTGACAAATATGGTGATGATTGTCACGGGGGCATATTGGTCAGGTTAAATGGTTTTGGCACTGTAGGTTTTTGAGGAGGTGGTAACAGGTGTTAGTTTGTTGATGATTTTATTTACAAAAGTTTAACTAGTGTGGCAAAGGAATCCCAGAAGGGGCGTCGGTCTCAAAAGACAATGATCTCATTCTGGCGAATATGAGACATTTATATTAGCGAGGATATTAATGATCTTGCCATTGGAAAACTTCACGTCAAATATGTAAAACCAGGATCTGAGGTATATTTCTTCCTCCAAACGTCCCTCAGAACATGAATGGAGCCTAGATCCAGCAGAGAACGAAGAGCTTTAGATGTACGACCTTTATACTTTCTAGAGCCTGTGCCTACCAAATCCACATTCAAATTTATATAGAAATCCCCACATATGATAAGAGGGAGTGGCCATAATGATAACTCAGAGTTTAACGACACAAACACCACTGGGTTATCTAAGATTGACCCATATACTGAACAAAGTGTAAAACCTTCTTTGGGGAACTGACACTGAGAGATGACCCAGTGTCCATATTGGTCTCCCCGAACCCTTGGGAAATTGCTTTACGAGCTCCTATCGAAGTACTCCCTACTCACAGTGCTTTCTAGACCCCTCAATGTGTGTCTCTTGCACACATATGATGTCTGCCTTGAGATAAAGCATATCAAGGGCTACCTTACGCCTTTTCATGGGACCATTTACACCCACAAATGTTAATAGTTGCAATCTGCAAATTACTCATTGATAATGTGTGAAAAGCCAATTGTCATCCCCCTTGTGCATGACTGTCCGTCTACTTTGATGACCTCCCCTGCCCATACCCCACCGACCCCTCCCCCAACCCACCCTACAGCACCCACCCCCTCACCACCCCCACCTCAAACGAGCAAATAGGTCAGATCTGACCCTGTTAATGCCACCCACTCCACCTTTCCCGAAGTGCCCCCAGACTCCAACCCTCATGTAAAAACAAGGGCAGAAAAAAAAGACAAACTAAGGAAAAGAAAGATTCGGTGGTAAAGATAATATAAGTAAGAAGAAGAAAAAAAAGAGCCCTCTTCTTAAAGTCCATAGACTGCTGGCTGCAGAAATCTCTACACAGATAATATTAAGGGAAACGTTTCATTCTAATCCTGGAACCCTGGACCATTCTTTGATCTCCTTCAGATGCTCTTGAGCCTTCATTTCAGACGTAAAAAACTGCACCCTCCCATTATAGATGACTTTAAGACGGGACGGATTTAATAGATATGCCTCACTACCTAGTCCCTGAAAGGATGAAATCAGCTGGCGTAGTCACAATCGCCTTTCCACAATAGTGTAGCAAAATTCTGGGCGGACAAAGAACGTATGTACCTCATAGGTGCCCTTACCTTCCGCTTGTTGAATATGGCTTACCTGAGTAGGAAGTTACCCAAGAAAAATAAAACTGCCTGAGGCCATTCAGGTTGTCCTGCCACATGGTTTTTTTCTTAGCGTAATCGGAAAACAGTGAGCTCGCTCCACCTCAGCGTCCCAGTTCCACTGAGGTAAGTCAGAAAAAACTCCCTTAGAAGTCCCACCATAATACATCTGATATCACTCCCCTCAATGTTTTCTGCTAGACCCAGAAACCTAAGATTGTTTCGGTGCTGTTGGCTCTTAAATTCCTCAAGTTTCCGCATTACATCCGTCATTTGCGAATAATGTGCCTCCTTGTGCTTTTAGAGTTTCCTGCCTCCCCCCTCTGTTACTCCGGCCCTTTCCTCCATAAGGGTCACTCTATCCTTCATTTCTGAGCAAGTTTTACTGATTTTCCAAATTGACCCTTGCAATTTTTTGTGGCCTAGTGAGCCCAACGATTTTCCAACCAGGCCTCCCCTTGCATTTGCTTGAAGGTTGAGTAAATAAGTTCAAGAGGGAGGTCTTTTGGATCAGGGAAGTTGCCAGAGCAGACTTGAGTTAAGCTTTTTCCTCCCCCGTCCTTACTGTAAACCTGATGGGTAGTAGAATAGTTCCATCTTAGTTTGCCGTCAGTGCTGGTATTCGTATGTTGGCCGGTTCAGCTGGTTCTGATCTTCTTTCTCCATTTTTGAGAAGCGATTTTGTCAGGGACTACCTCCAGGGCTGACTGATGAGCCTCGGTCCCTAATTTTTCAGCTCCATATAAAGTTTATGCAAGGCTAGACTATTTTTTTTTATTTCCCTAGATCTTTTGCAGGGTTGCCGTATAGAGAATTATCCCATGGTCACGTCAGACCATAACCCTTTGGTACTAGAGGTCCCTCATCTAGATAAGGTGGGTCAATTGCAGGGTTGGTCTTTTGAACGGGATCTGTTACTGGATGATGCATACCTCCATTTTATGCAGGACTGGATTCCAGTTTTTATGTAAAAAAAACATGGGTAGTTCCCCCGTTGGGATAATCTGGGATGCCTTCCAAGATGGGGTTCGAGGCAAGACTGACCGGTACAGCTGGGCCGTCAAAAAAATGAGAGAGACTCTTTCTGGGTGACCTCTATAAAAGGCTGTCACGCGCAGAAGCTACGGTGAGGGAAACAGTGGCCTTGGGTATGGAGACTCAGACAGCACAGCTGAAAGTGGCTGTGGCTAAAGCAGCAACAGTGAGTCTTTGGACAAAGAAGGCCGCAGACAAATTTCTGGCACAGCAATAACATTTTTTACAAATACAGTGAGGGGTGGGTCATCTCTTGGCGGTGCGGACTAGGCAGCAAATAGCCCAGTCTCATATTCAGGAAGTTCAAGATCCTGTGTCAGGAATAGTCTCGGATTGAGAAAGAAGAAGGGCTGCCTTTTAGAGATTTTACCAAAGGTATATACCGAGGATGCGGGAGAGGAGTCTGAGGACTTTATAAGATATTTGAACTCAGTGATGATGTGGAATATAGGAGAGCAAGACCAGTAATATTTAGATCAACCAATCACTGTAGAGGAAATTGAGTTAACAACCTCCGCCCTCGCAGCTGGAACGGATCTCATTCAGGGAAAGTTCTAGAAGATTTTGTCCTCCTGCCTCAATGAGTACCTGCTGGAACTTGTGCTGATAGTACAGGGAGGGGAGGCGCCACATGAATCTTGGGCCTTAATAAAAATGGTGGTATTCCCAAAACAAGGGAAGTCTCCATTAGAACTAGGCTCATACCAGCTGATTACCCTAATGAACAGTGACTCTAAAATCTACTCCAAGATCCTGGCTACAAGGCTGTCTGGAACAATCAGCAAAATTGTGTCTTCTTGGAAACACAGCTTTGTTCCGGGTCCAGGAACAACTGACCACGTCAGGCGGGTAAATCACACTTTTCGATGCAGCAGCAGTGAAGGGAGACTCTAGGGCTTCAATACCCTTGGATGTTGAAAAAGCATTTGACAGAGTCTCCTGGCACTGCCTTGGGTTAGTGATCAAGCAGACTGGATAGGGGCCAGGTTCTAAATGGTCTTGAAAGCATTGTATCAGCAGCTCAAAGCTAGGATTTCCATGATGGAAGGGCAGTCAGAACTTATAAAAACACAGTGAGGTACTAGACAGGGATGTCCTTGTTCTTCCTTGTTATTTGCCTTGCATATTGATCCTATGATAAGGAGGATAGTAAAAAATATATTTATTCAGCATATTAGGTCACATGATTGGGAAACAAAAATACTGGCCTACGACGATGGCTTGGCAGTAGTTACTACAGATCCCAGGGAAGCATTAAGAGAAATAAAAGAGCAGTTAAGAAGATTTTTGGGATATCCATTAAATCTCGATAAGAACCAAATTGTTAAAAACACAGAAGTGGAATGGGAGGATTGGCAAGTGTTAGAGGGGGCTACCTATTTAGGGGTAAAAATCATAGTTGACGTAGATAAAATTATACAGACAAAATTTGGATCCATTAATAACAAGCATTTGCAATGCAATAGGTCTCGCAATAGAAAAGTTTGAGCTTTTGGTGTGTAAAATGTAAAAAATTTGTAATTTTCGTTCATGTTTTTCAAAATATAAAAGTATTCATTTTGTTATTAGAAATGCCAATAGTTATAAAGTTAGCAAATGTTACATCTATAGCATTAGGAAAGGTATATGTTTAGTTTTCCCCTGTCTTACATGTATTGATCTGACAAATCACAATGTTTTAACAAGAACAGAAGTGAAAACATTTAACATCTTTTTATGACATTTGTAATAAAGCTTGAAACATTGACAGAAAATATTTGAACCAGTTGTTGTTGAATGGTTGCACAGATTAATGCTGTGGTGGCGTTGAGTGATGTTGTTTTGGGGACAAGAGATGCTGTGGCGTTCAGTGATGCTGTTGTAGCGCATAGTGATGTTGTGGTGCCCATTAGTGATGCTGTAGTAGTGCTGAGTGGTGCTGTGGTGGTGCTGAGTGGTGCTGTGGTGGAAGTGTGCACTGCCGGCAGGTGGTGTGTGTGCCTTGTGGAAGCGTGCACTGAAGGCTGGTGGTGTGTGTGCCTGGTGAAAGCGTGCACTGACGCTGGTGGTGTGTGCCTGGTGAAAGCGTGCACCGACGGCTGGTGGTGTGTGTGTGACTGGTGAAAGCATGCACTGAAGGCTGGTGGTGTGTGTGTGCCTGGTGAAAGTGTGCACTGACGTCTGGTGGTGTGTGCCTGGTGGAAGTGGGCACAGACAGCTGGTGGTGTTTGTCCCCTGCGAAAGCGTGCACTGATAGCTGGTGGTGTGTGTGTGGCTGGTGAAAGCGTGCACTGATGGCTGGTGGTGTGTGTGTGTGGCTGGTGAAAGCGTGCACTGGTGGTGGTGTGTGTGCCTGGTGAAAGCGTGCACTGATGGCTGGTGGTGTGTGCCTGGTGGAAGCGTGCACTGACGGCTGGTGATGTTTGTGCCCGGTGAAAGTGTGCACTGACAGCTGGTGGTGTTTGTGCCCGGTGAATGCATGCACGGACGACTGATGGTGTCTGTGCCTGGTGAAATTGTGCACTGACGGTGTGGTTGTGCGTGTGGTTGTATGTTGTATGGCGGGCGTGAAATTTAAAGTACGGCCGGCCGGCCGTAAAAAAATAATTAGGGGAGGAGAAGCCCTTTGATGTGGTGTCAAGGCCTGGCAGCCGTTAAAAAATGCAATTAGGAGGAGAGGGGAGAGTAGTGAGGAGAGTGGTGTTGAGAGAATAGAGTGGTGTTGAGAGGGGAGAGTGGTGTTGAGAGGGGAGAGTGGTGAGAGGGGAGGAGTGAGTCAGGCCTGGAGAGAGTGAGGAGAGGGGTGAGTGAGGAGAGGGGAGAGAGGCGAGAGAGATGTGAGTGAGGAGAGAGAGAGGGATTGGAGAGGGAGTGTAGTGGTGAGTGGTGAGAGGGTAGAGTGTTGAGTGGTGAAAGGGGAGATGGGGAGAGGAGAGGGGTGAGTGGGGAGAGGGGAGAGAGGAGTGAGTGGGGAGAGGGGAGAGAGGAGTGAGTGAGGAGAGAGTGGGATTTGAGAGAGGGAGGGGAGGGTGGATAGAGTGTGATAGTTCGCTATCCAGATAAAGTGTATTTATGTGGCATTGAGTAGAGTGTAATTATGTTGCGTGTAATCATGTTGCACCTAGTCGTATTCGGAGTGTATGTTGAATTGAGTGCAGTATAATTATGTGGCATGAAATTATGTTGCACTGAGTGGTATTTGGAGTGTGTGTTGCATTGAGTGCAGTGTAATTATGTGGCTTGTAATTATGTGGCACTGAGTGGTATTTGGAGTGTATGTTGCATTGAGTGCAGTGTAATTATGTGGCGTGTAATTATGTGGCACTGAGTTGTATTTGGAGTGTATGTTGCATTGAGTTCAGTGTAATTATGTGGCATGAAATTATGTGGCACTGAGTGGTATTTGGAGTGTATGTTGCATTGAGTGCAGTGTAATTATGTGGCGTGTAATTATGTGGCACTGAGTGGTATTTGGAGTGCATGTTGCATTGAGTGCTGTGTAATTATGTGGCACTGAGTGGTATTTGGAGTGTATGTTGCATTGAGTGCAGTGTAATTGTGTGGCTTGTAATGATGTGGCATTGAGTGGTATTTGGAGAGCGTTGCATTGAGTGCAGTGTAATTATGTGGCGTGTAATTATGTGGCACTGAGTGGTATTTGGAGTGTGAGGGCGGTCGAGTGGTAGAATGAGGGCGGTAGAGTGAGGGCGGTAGAGTGGTAGAGTGAGGGCGGTAGAGTGAGGGTGGTAGAGTGAGGGTGGTAGAGGGCGGTCGAGTGAGGGCAGTAGAGTGGTAGAGTGAGGGCGGTAGAGTGAGGGTGGTAGAGTGAGGGCGGTAGAGTGCTAGAGAGTGCGGTAGAGTGAGGGCAGTAGAGTGAGGGCGGTAGGTAGACTGGTAGTGTGAGGGCGGTAGAATGAGGGCAAACATGGCGACCAGGCTGAGGGGTGAGCACATTCAGCGGTAGTTTAAGTATGAGGCTGAGGGTGTCACAGAGCCCTGTTTACCCAAAATATGTCTCAGAAGTTAAATTAAATGCCAGGACAGAAGGAGTAGAGTAAAGACCGACGCCATTAACTGAGGAAGATACTGGCAGGCATATCAGCACGGGGCAGAGAGTGACCGTCAGTCACCGGCGGACCACAAACAGAAAGCAACAGGAACCGAGTGCTCGACAAATACACACCGATAGCCGCAGCGAAGTGGAAGCAGTGGAAACTGACAGCTGCTTAGATAACCCCCACGAGGCTGAAAGGCACAGGGGCGCAGGCGGGCAGAGGCCAATCGACAGAGAGAGAAAAAAGATAGACGGAAAAAAAAACAAGCAGTAAAGTTTTGCGGATAGGTGTGAACCTAATACATCAGAGAGAGAAGGAGAAAGGCAGAGCTGCTACTAGAAAGAAAAAAAAATAGTCAGAAAGAAAGATAGAGGCTGGGGAATACAAATGGAAAGAGAGATGCGATGTCAGAGAGGTTGGGGCTCAGATTTGCATGCAGCCACTGGAGAAGCCTGCTTGTGGGGACTGGGAGGAAGGGTGACGAGACGCAGGCCCTGCAGTGAATAATTATGGGAGGAGAGATGCTGACCTGAGGCAGAGCACACGCAGAGTGAGAGCAATGAAGTTGGAAAGGGATGGTATCACTGAGTTCTGTAAGCACGACAAACATGCACACACACTGTGGCACAATGGGGTTAACACAAGCAGATGGGCCTAAAGACACAGAAGCAGGCAGACACCCTGACGCCCATAAACTGAGGAAGATACTGGCAGGCATATCAGCACAGGGTCAGAGAGTGACCGCCAGTCACCGGCGGACCACAAACAGAAAGCAACAGGAACCGAGTGCCTGACAAATACACACCGATAGCCGCAGCGAAGTGGAAGCAATGGAAACTGACAGCTGCTTAGATAACCCCCACGAGGCTGAAAGGCACAGGGGCGCAGGAAAAAAAACAAGCAATAAAGTTTTGCGGATAGGTATGAACCTAATACATCAGAGAGAGAAGGAGAAAGGAAGAGCTGCTACTAGAAAGAAAAAAAAATAGTCAGAAAGAAAGATAGAGGCTGGGGAAGACAAATGGAAAGAGAGATGCGATGTCAGAGAGGTTGGGGCTCAGATTTGCATGCAGCCACTGGAGAAGCCTGCTTGTGGGGACTGGGAGGAAGGGTGACGAGACGCAGGCCCTGCAGTGAATAATTATGGGAGGAGAGATGCTGGCCTGAGGCAGAGCGCACGCTGGGGGAAGGAGGCTGGGCTGCCTTTGATGTGGTAGAGGGAGGGGGTGGGCTGCCTGTTTAGTTCGTGTGTCAACAGATGGAGAGAGAGCCCACACACAGAACGGGGGCTGCAATAACAGAGCCAACTGGGATGGGAGGTGGGGGAAGCGAAACCACGACAGCCACAACACACTGAGAAGGAGAGGGCAGGGATGCTAAGTGGCAGAAGAGGCACACAGCATAAAAAGAGTCACGGGCTGAGCCGCCTAATAGAGAAATATTATGTGCTACATGCCAACGCTGCTTAAAATAACACGTCGCTCACAGCTTACACTGGCCCTTTGTTCTTATTTCGTTTTAAATGCAGGGTAATGTGTAGAATACAGTTCACTTTGTGCCCCAAACGCTAACAAGAGTATGTAAAGTTGCCCGTTTCTTACAGAGCTGATTCTTAACTAAAATGCACATTTCTGTCGAGTGAGCGCAAAGACCAAATGCCCTTCATTTGCTCTTGTAAAGCTCCTTGTCATTTAACTTGTAACTGTCCACTGCTGGCAGCTTCCACTGGCCCTTCGTTCCTATTTCGCTTTAAATACAATGTGATGTGTACAATAAAGTTAACCTTGTGTCTTTAACGCTAAAATGAGTATATACAGTTGAGCGTTTCTTACATCGGCTATTTTTTTACTAAAATGCACATTTCTGTGAGACAGGAATTCGAGTATATCACAGGAAGCAGGGGCGCAAGCTTCGCTCTCGTGTGCACAGATTATTTTTTATTAATTGACAGTTTGCAGACAGGCATTTCCCTTCCTTAATCGCCCTAGGCTGGGGAACCCTGCAGCCCATCACAGATTGTGCAGAGAACATGCTGTGACGCTGATCCTTGCTCCTCCATATGAAAGAACGCAGGGACTGCACAAACTGCGTTGCGCAGGCTGCGAATCGGCAAACTGCAAACAAAGACCCTAGGGTTGAAATCTGCTTGTTTGCCAAGAACGAGCACACCATGGATTTTGCTGGCTCTCTGGTGACACTGGCAATTTTAGCAGGGGAACCCTATCGAGCACTGCTTCCCTGAAGTAAAGACACCCAAGCTAACACCTCTGACTATGCTAGGCCCATTCATACGATTTGCCCATTTTGATCAGCCTCAAAATCTAGCTTCATTAAACAGGGCCACGGGGTGTTGTACATAAGTGTAAACCACTCTGTGATTGCCGGCTGCCATTTACACGGCTATGGGATAACAACAGTTCTCACCACCCGCTGAGTGCCTGCCGAAACAGACGTGCTGCCATAAGCTTAGTGCTATACCATCGCACTACTCGACCATACCTGATAATCCACAGTTGCAAGCTGCAACTCTTCCTAGCTGCACATATGCGAGACGGCATGGGCAACAAGTGTACAAAATGCAGTATGCACAATATCAACAAGAGAGGGAAAGAAAAGAACGAGAAGTGGATGATTCAATCAAGAGAAGGTAGAGATGAAGAAGGGATAGGGAAGAAAGCAAAGAAAAGGGAAATAACCAGAAAGGAGTAGAAAAATAACCGACAGAGAGGATGAGATGCGAGGAGCAGAAGAAAGGGAGGGGAAAAGGAGAGCAGAGGCAAAGGAGAGAAGAAAGGTAGAATGAGTAGGGGCAGAGGGAAAAGCAGGAATAGTGTGGGGATAAAGATGAAGGGAATAAGAAGGAAGGAGGCATATAAGTAGAGTATATGGGGAGATGGTTGAGGGAAAAGGAGTGAAAGTTTTTAAAAAAACGAGACACGGCCAGCCGACTCACGGGAATCCAAGGGGAACAGATGGCTCTGCAACATATGGCCGTGCAGGGGGCAGGGCAGTGCTTGGGAAGCCTGTGAGAGGGTGATTGATGGGAATGCTGCTGGCAGGGGGAAGGCTCGGGCAAGCTCGTTCACGAGGAGTCACGAGACTCGTGAACTGTCCAAAATCCGCCGAATCCCCCTGCTTGTAGAGTGCCTTTTCCAAAGTAGTGGTTTGGCCGCAATAGTCCTCACCCCTTCTATTTCTGCGAAATAGAAAAGGGGCGAGCCCTAAAAAGTACAAGAGTAGAAATTGGCAGAATAAACAACTTACAAATGTCTTTAATAGGTAGAATCAATTTGATCAAGATCCCTAAAATACTCTACTTGTTTAGGGCCATCCCTCTTGAAGTAGGGAACCAATGGTTTAAGGATATTGATGGGGCTTTTTCTAGGCTTATACTAGGTCTATAATGGTGCTAAAATATCTGACCCCCCTGAGAGAGCTCACCTAATACAACAATCTACTACTGGGCCACTGCCCTGCAACAGATGTCTATTTTGTTGGGGATAAAATGAGAGGCTTATCAAAGTCCTAATCCCGTACAAGCTTCTGATGGGGAATGGGGTGTACTTTGAAGGCATCTTTAGTATGGATACTATAAAAGAGTATGATTTAAGACCCTCCGTTGTTTGTTCAAAATATGGGCCGTGATCCGGAAGAAAGTAGGGCTGGGTTGGCTGAACTGCATTACACAAAAACTCTAATCACCTGGTAATTTTATAGGACTCCCATATGAATTGTTTAAGACCCTACTGCACAGGTTTAACCTAGGGCATCACAAGTTTTTAAAAATATCTTCAGCTCCATGATTTGTTACTGAAAAAAGCAGGAGGAGCAAAGGCATTTTGAGGGTTGAACTGGTTGTTAGAGTCTTGATTTGCAACCCCCCCCCATTGGGAAACTTTATCAGTTGTTGAATAAGCTCATGCCAGAGGATATAGAAAAACAGATAAAGTGGTGGGAAGAGAAGGTTCAAGCAGGAATAGTCGTCCTCTCAGAGTCCCGAAATCTGGCACAGACAATCTTAATTTTTGCCTTTCTGCAAGTACATCTATATAAATGTACCATACGGGTGTATTCAAATACTTATTACACTTTTTAATCAAGTCATAACTATGAACAAAGAAATGTATCACAACAGGGACATATTCAAACTAGATGTTTTAGTGCGAGTCAAAACATACTGTTCGGACAAAAGAGAGGCATGAGTCGGGCGTCTTTATCATCATCAAAAGGAACACGTCCTGTTTATTCACAGTCTTGTGAAGGCCTGGTGCTTTCTTAAACAATAAGATATTACTTAAAGGCAGGTTCTTATGCCACAGAGGTGTGACAAGCTGATACAGTACATATAAATGGGGTATTAAAACAAAAAAAACAACTGGGATAGGGGGTGACACCCCTGTGCAGATACCTCGTTGTGGTCTGCAGACAGGACAGGTGACAGAGGCTTTTAAGAACTGCGAAAAGGATCAGACGGGAACACAAAAGGATAGAAGCCAGGATCAACCTGGTGAGTGATGACGCGCTGCTGTTTTCCCTTCTGATTGGTGGGTTCCGTCTCAGCCTTGAAGGTCTGGGAAGGGCTATGCTCAGAACTCCTTTAGTTCGTGACTCGAGTCTGATTGCCTAGTTCAAATTCAGAAACTCTGTAATTACCCATCCACTCCCAGCCAAAAAGGGCTTCTAGGCACTGAGTCTGAGCACAGGCAGCACTCACCACAGCAAGAGAAAACAAACTCAAGGGAGCGTTTTACACGAGCAACAGTTACATAACAAAGGGACGCATTCATATTGTGAACAGGGGAAGGTGAAGCGATTTGCCTGGAATCACAGGGTGCTGAGCCGGCGCCTGGACTCGTCTGATTGACTAGTTCCAAAATCAGCAGCTCTGTAATGACCCATCCTCTCCCAGCCAATAACATGGAGCACTTCTAGGCACTGACTATGAGCACAGGAAGAGCTCACCACAGCAAGAGAAAACAAAAGCGAGGGAATGCTTTACACAAGCACAAGTTACATAACAAGTTATACGTTAAAGGCAGCTTACCTGTGCCTGTACCTTGGTGCAGAAGATAAGCGCTCATTTCTTGCCAGTCTGCCATTCTTTTCAGCAAACAGGACAAACAAGGGACGCCCACCACAGGTTTACCTGAAGCGAAAGCGGGCGACCTCACGGGAACACACACGCAGTCCTTACGCACTGCACATGCGTGCGGCCAACTTTGTCTGGGGCATGGAGCGCGTGGCAGTGTCCGGGGCTCCCGTGAGCTGAGGGAGCCCCGCGTTTTTGGAGCCTGTAGCAGAAAGAGCCCGGTGATGGGGGGCGGGTGTGTGTGTGTGTTTGTGTGTGTGCGCGTGTGTCTGCGTGTGTGTGTGTGTGTCTGTGTATCTATGTGTCTATGTGTGCCTGTGTGTGGGTGCGTGCTTCGCGCGCTTTCGCCAGGGCGAGACCTAAAAAGTTGTATTTATAGAATGAATTTAAATCAATCGACTACCTAGCAACACTGTCACTAGTAAATCTATTTCACAGTTTTCTTAGTGTAACACCCTCTTGTAAACATAGCTAACTCACAGTTCACAGGTATTTTTCAATCAGAAACCTTTTTATAGTTTTGACAAATATATACAAAACAGGTGTCAGAAAATCAACATACAAAACGGGTGTAAGGAAGTCGACGTTTCGGTCTTTAGTAGGTCATACAGATCCATAAGACCATCCTCAGGACACAGCGTTGCTTAGTATCCAACCATTCCAACCACAGAATAAAAACGATATACACAACCATGAATATCCCCTGGGTCTAAAAGTATTGTCTGCTCACTCCGCAGTCCAATTTCAGTGACTGACCCATCAAGCATGCCTAATCAGAAAGACAAGCCTCAAGATACTACAACTAAAACTACACCAATATGTGTGGGAAAGAAAACCAATTGAAAACACTCAATGTGCCCATAGTGCACAAACCTGTGACCAACACAGCAACATAGAATCCTTACTCTATATATCCAATTGCATTTCCATCCTGCCTTCTCAAACATGTCTCTAAAGCAAAGAATAAGGTCAATATTAAAATTCAGAATTGTAACTCATTTCATCATAGGAAGCCAAAATCAATCAAAGGCCAACAGAGCAGTCACTCTTACCTGTGTCAACAACAACCATTTTGTAGCTGTAAAAATGGAAGAAAAGAAAAATCAAACTAATCTAATCACTGCCGACTTCATCTATCCATATACTCTCTTACAAACCAGACAACTAATATTGTACTCACATTTCGTATTATGCATGAAGAATCAATCTCCAAGTCCGTTTGAAACCGCCAGCCTCACGCTGAACTTTAACCCTGTTTACGTGAGAGACGGCGTGGCGTGACCGCCATCTTGGAAGTATTAATAGACTATTACGGCAGATGACTGAAGCATTGCACTCATAAGTGCAGAGAATCGGGACAGTGAAAAGTAATGGATTACATAATCAGTAAAATACAACGGGAGAATAAGCCATCCCCCTTAAGGACAGATCAGCATTTAGGATATCAATTAGTCAGTGGCTCGATTCAACCAAAACTAAATATGTTGTGACAATACTTGGATCGTAAATGAGAAGCCCACAGTTCTCAGAACATAAGAAACCACAGGACCATCTGTTTCGTTAAAAATCCAACGCAGACCAGACAGGATAAAGTTCTTCAGTACATCACAGCAGCAAATGCCTCGCAAAAATATCACAAAAATCTAGTGATACAGTGTTGCCAGAGTATATCACTCCAAAAAAGAATTGAGTCCCTTCTCTACAGTCTTAGCAGACCAGATCCATATGTTTTCCTTCAGTGTGAGTAGGGGATCAACATTGCGTCACCGTCTAGAACCCTTAACAATCTCTAGTACAAACCATTGCATATCTGTTGGAACATGAGACATAAGCAAGTAGTGCTCTACAAGAGGTGCAGTTGTTCCTTTGCATCGTATTCGTGTTTGATGTTGTATTATGAGTTTTTTCACCTCTTGTGCAGTTTTCCCAATGTAAAATAATAGGCACGGGCATTGGATACAGTATATTACATTTCTCGACAAACAGTTAGAATGATGTTTCAACACCTATTGCTTATCGTTCAGAATGCATGATTTTACCACTAAAGTGGTAGAACAGGCGGCAGTGCCCACATGGGTAATGATCCACCACTGGCATAAGGCCCCACATATCCTGTAACGCTGTAGTTTTAGGTTCACTGTATGCCCTAACTAGATGATCTCTAAGATTTCCCCCACGTTTGAATGCAAAACGCGGTTTCTCTAATTGTGAGTCAACCTTTCTTATCAAATGCCAGTTCTTAAGAACAATTTTTCTGAAATCATTGGATTCTGTGCCAAAAGTCGTCACACACGTAATCGCATTTTGATAAGCATTCTGTCCTTCTTTAACCTGTAACAGCATTTTAAAACAGATTACAAGTTGTACTACACTCTGGGGAAAATAGCTAAATGGGGTGGAACCAGAAACAAGCACTGTTCCCGATGCCATTCATACGGGGCGCATTTGATACGCTGTTTGCAACCTGCCCAGCCCAAGGTGGCCTCATTGGGGACATTACTGAGTTCCTGGAGGGAGGACTGGGACTAAGTATAGTACAGAGCCCGCAATTTATATTACTGGGGATTAGATATGAATCAATCCCTAGCCAGGCACAGGCATTTGTATTTATTGTAATGACAGATTTTTGGCTAAGCTTGGCTAAGGCATGGCAAGACCTCTCAGCACCATCGGTGCAACAATGGCTCGCTCGTCTAATGGCTATTTATCATACGGATGTGGCAGAATATGCAAAAAAAAGGCAAAGGGGCTAGGAGGAAAGGGTCATGGGTGGGGGCACCTCTAACGAGTGGGTGTCTACACTTTAAGAGGGATAGTAGAGTATCTTTCTATTTTCTATAAGATGTGGGAATGGAGGCCAATTGGGTACCTTTTTCCGCAGGTGTCTTCAACGTGGGAAAGATAGGAATATATGTTTAAATGTTTGATCTGTGTATAAGACGTGACATGAATTAATCTTAGGAATGGACTGTCCCCTTGGAGGGGAAAAGGAAAGCATCAAATCATTCTCAAAGCTGTTGCAAAGGTAACCCATGAAACTTAGAAGAGGGGCCTGTGAACTGTGCTTGGTAGAACCAAAGACCTATTTGAGGAATTATCGGCATCAGCTTTTTGAGATTGGAAGTAAACCAGTTTTGCTCTTAGTATAGATCGTTTACAACCACTGCAATGGATATGAAAAGTGCTTCTGGCAAAGGGTATATGTTTAAGGTTCTTCCCCCATTGTGTGTTCTCTCATGAACAGTAAGATGACTTTTCACACTGAAGATTTTCTGGCATTCCGAGCATGGGTGTTTCCCAAGTGTGAGTTCTCTCATGTGAAGTTAGACTGGATTTATAACTGAAGCGTTTCTGGCATTCAAGGCACTGATAAGGTTTTTCCCCAGTGTGAGTTCTCTGATGTACAATAAGACTGGTTTTATAACTGAACTTTTTTAGGCATTCAGAGCACTGATAAGGTTTTTGCCCAGTATGTGTTTGTTCATGGTGAGTGAGACTAGCTCTTTCCTTAAAGTTTTTGTGGCATTCAGAGCACTGATATGGTTTCTCCCCAGTGTGAGTTTTCTCATGCAAAATAAGACCAGTTTTCAGCCAATAGCTTTTCTGACATTCAGAGCAGTGATATGGTTTCTCTCCGGTGTGAGTTCTCTCATGTTGAGTGAGAATGTATTTACGACTAAAGTTTTTTGGGCATTCAGAGCACTGATGGGATTTCTGCCCAGTATGGGTTAACTCATGCCGGGTGAGAATGGTTTTCCGACTGAAGGTTTTCTGGCATGCAGAGCACTTATGAGGTTTTTGCCCAGTATGCGTTCTCTCATGTAGAGTGAGATCTGATTTACATTGGTAACTATTTAGGCATTCAGAGCACTGATGCGGTTTCTGTCCAGTGTGAGTGCGCTCATGTTTACGGAGATCGGCTTTTTGAGCGAACCTTTTGTGACATTCAGGGCACTGATAAGGTTTCTCTCCAGTGTGAGTTCTCTCATGTCGACTGAGAAGGGATTTACAATTGAAGCGTCTCAGACATTCAGAGCAATGAAAAGGTTTTTCTCCAGTATGTATTCTCTCATGTCGAGTAAGGCTGGATTTACATCGGAAACCTTTGTAGCATTCAGAGCACTTATGAGGTTTTTCCCCGGTGTGAGTTCTCACATGTCGAGTCAGATTATGTTTGCAAGTGAAGCGTTTCAGGCATTCAGAGCACTTATGAGGTTTTTGCCCAGTATGCGTTCTCTCATGTTGAGTGAGATCTGCTTTACATTGGTAACTATTTAGGCATTCAGAGCACTGATAAGGTTTCTCTCCATTGTGAGTTCTCTCATGTCGACTGAGAAGGGATTTTTGAGTGAACCTTTTGTGACATTCAGTGCACTGATAAGGTTTCTCTCCAGTGTGTGTTCTCTCATGTTCAGTAAGTCTGAATTTAGATAGGAAACCTTTGTGGCATTCAGAGCACTTATGAGGTTTTTCCCCGGTGTGAGTTCTCACATGTCGAGTCAGATGTTGTTTGTAAGTGAAGTGTTTCAGGCATTCAGAGCACTTATGAAGTTTTTCCCCAGTGTGAATGTTCTCATGCTGACTGAGTCTGGATTGACAACTAAAGCTCTTCTTACATTCAGAGCATGCATGAGACTTCTTTTTGGTGCTAATATCTCCAAGTTCAGTTTTGTCTTGTATACATTCCATTATGAGATAAGATTTCTTTCTGAAGTTAATATCTCCAAGTTGAGATTTTTCTAGCAGACACACCATAAGACAATACTAAATCTTATTCAGCATGTGTTTGGCATCACCCACTCAAATGTGCTGCACTTGTTGAACTTAACACTTGGACATCCTCTGTAGGCAACTTAATTCACCCTACAACCTTAATATCAGCAGCCCCTGGTACTTATGGGGAAGCCTCTCATGGGATTATTACCTCTTCATTACATCCCTGTGGATTCTCTGACCTTTTTCTCATACTTATTTTTGAGTAAATGAAGCACTGATCAGGTCTTTGGTTGGTGTTCAGTATTTCAAAGCTAGGTACACATTCAATAATGTTTTGGCATGAACATTCAGAATACTATTGTGTATCAGTAGCAGCACATTTTTTCGTGTCACCCTTCTTACGGATGTCTTTGTCTGTATATAAGACTACAATGAGGATGTTATGGATTTTGCAGGTCTTGCCGGGTAAAAAGTACCCGAGGTCTCATCTAATGGGCAAGAATGATAGTGAACATGTGGACCCGGACTACAAGCAATAGGTCCTTCCCTTGGTCCCAGATATACCCACATCACTAGTTCGTAACTAACAGGTATCTTAGTCCTAACCTGACTACCTGTCTTTTAAGCAGCTTCGTTTACACTATAAGTGACAAACAGATATTTGTTTTTGATTTAAAAGCAATTCACTGGATATGGTGCTCAGGTGTTCCATTTGCTGAGGTCTGTTAACAACTGTTCAAGTCCCACTTGTTTGGTGTGTGTTATCTTCTCTTGGATCGATTAGAACTTTAGACTGATGCTTGTCCTCTCTGGTTCAGACAGATGGTCTTCCTGCCCTGGATTAGCATCTCCAGGGCATTCTTCATATACCATTAGAGCAGTAGGAAATCTATTTAGAGAAACTGCTTTCACATTCTTTATTTTACTCTAATCCAAGTTCCTCACCACATCTTTTTCCTGGATACTTTCCTCTTGTTGGAGCTCTGAAGCAACTTTACATCTTTAGCATCAGTCCTTTAATAGTTTTCAATTATTTGCTTATTACTGACTACCATTTTGTCTTCTATGCCCACTCTTCAATCACCTGTGGATTTAAAACCAGAGATTGTTTAAGAATGTAAACTGTAACAAAGGAATAACATTTATTAGCTAATACAGACATCCACAGTCTGAGTTCATTTTGAGAGATGGATGAGAGCAATGAGAGGGCTCTAGGCATTTTTGAGATAGAAAGCTTGAGAACACTGGAACACTAGATTGAGGAGGTGTAAAGATAGAAATTCTGATTAAGTTTTGTGCACATCAGAAATCATCAGTAAGCTAATCAAGTGTCTGATCAAAACTTCCTCCCTCTCACTGTGCGGTATACCTCTTCGCACAACTCCCCAAACCAGGCAAGTAATCTCTCAAAGCGCAGGCACGCACACCCTCATAAGAGTCTCCCCTTCCCAGCACCACAAACAAGGCTACTTCTCCCGGGCAAGCATGTGTTAACAACTTAGAGTCGACAATAGACAAGAATTTTGGAATATCATGGCAAACCTTAAGCAGATGGTTGAAATAACTACGAATGAGGAAACTAGGAGACCGCATAGATCTCCAACCACCACAAACACACAGTATCAAGCACACCTAGATGGATCTCTATGCCTTTGCCAAACACAACTATACGCCTCAACAGGACAACAAACCAGATGTTAGAGGTGGACATTGATGACCTTTGCCAATGTTACATAACTTGCTCTCACCACACAAACAACTTATAAAATACACACTATAGCTGTAAATACTTCTCTGGAGCAACAAATCATAGCTTCTACTATGACCCTCTCAAAAGTAAGACAGATCACCTTCATCCCAGGTAATCAAGATAGAAAAAGAGAGCCTAAAAAGACACTGAAGAGCTTACTGCACAACTGCAATCAGCAGCTAAATATGCCACAGACATAGCCAACCCCATCCCGTCACATAATCCAAGACCAGCGGTGTGGAATTTAATAAAATATCTACTTGTCCTTGTAGAAGGTTGCTTCAGAAATCTACTTGTCCTGTAACCAAATCCACTTGTCCCTTTAGTGCTATGAAGTGTGGTGACAAATTATGGCAGTAATCTCCATATATAAGAGCTCTGATATAGCCTCTCTGATTATGCCAGGGCGCATACCATGATAGTGTTTGAATACTTGCAATCCCCTTATGTTGCCACATTTCCGCAGATCTACATACTGGGGCTGAAGGTAGTGGTACACAATAGTTCCAGTGTTAGAATGCCCTTTTGTGTCTGTGCAAACCTACTAAGTTGCTGTTTTAAGGTTTTCAACAACTCTTCTCTGATCTTTTCCCATACTGAGAAATGTTGGAAATGTACTCCTTACAATGGCAGATGTAAACTTTCTTACAGAGTTGGGAAAAAGAGTGGTTGGAGGGAAAGTTAACTTGCAAAGCTCAGATCTTCGCATGAGCTAAGATACACATGCATATTTGCTCATGCCAAAATGCAGTTCACAAATATTTTCGAGGAGTACTATTTCTTGTACTAGTTCTGTAAATTCTTGGGAATCCTCGAAAGCGGTATAGCTGCACTTAATGCAAGGACATATACTCTGTGTGCACTTTTTAGACTTTCTTTAATAATTGGTTGCCTAATTTGGTCTGGCGTTGACCATGACGTTTTGTGTTTATTAAAATGTTGTCTCTCTCTGTATCGGCTGGCTTCACTGTGAGTGACAGCATTCTGCTCTTTCACAAGGAGCATATTGGCACACAGTAGTTTTGCTCAATGCCAATAACTACTGTGGCAGAACATGTTATTTGAGACCAAAAACAATTGTTGCTTTTGCCAATGTTTTTTATAATGGTGAGGGCCTGGCAGTTCTCACACCAATAAGGTTTTACAAAAACCATGCCAAAACAATTTGCATATTGCTAAAACTAAAAAGCTGATCACCAATTTCAGACCTACTGGCTTTGCCGATGCTTGTTTATTTTTGTTTCTCATAATCTTACTGAAACTGGTTACAATGATTTCCCATAATGAATAGTTTTGGGAAATACTAGCGTGCATCAACACATGTTACTAAATGATGCTGCAGCTGCAAAGAAATGGTATCTGAAATGTTATAGTAGTTTAGCGATTTTTTTTTGCTTTCATTTATTTATGAACATTTTATTTTGAAAGCAGAGAATCATCAATCTTGCTTTCGATTTTCTGCAAATATTTGCATCAAATAGGAGCATTCTGGGAGCATTATACATAGCCTCATATTGCCAAACTTTGAAAACGTGAGCAGACGTTCCTATAGTGGAACCACGGTAAGTAGTGCAGTTGGAGCTTACAACATTTACTCTAGCCCTAATAATAAATGCTTTTATTTAATGAACCATAAATACAAGCTTGAACAGCATTAATATATGGACAAAAATATTACCTTAACTGCAGACAGTGCCCTTCCCTGATCCATAATGTGGTAATGCAAACTGGCAGCCAAAGGGTTTGTGCTGGAGGGGGTTGGGCCTACTTGTCCCAAGGACAAAATTCAAATGAAAACTTGTTGCCCTTGGCCTCAAACAATACATCCCTGCTAGACACAACAATCCTAACAGTGACCTGACTAAATAACTCTTCCACACCACTATCGGATATCTTAGTTCCACCTAACTACAACATCATTAGACTGGACCACACACTACAACCAAGTTGGGGTCGTGTGGGCTGCGTGCATTCACAGATCAGCCTTACAAATCAAACGATTCCAAATGAAGAAGATATCCTCCTGTGAACATATGGGAGTTGAAGTCCTCATGGGTTAGGGGGATTTATTCCCTGACCAAATTACATATTATCTACCACCCTCCTGGAGACAAACAGACCCTCGTGAGCAATTAACAATCACAGTACAGACCTTAAGGCACCCGAACACAATCTTTCTAGGTGACTTCAACCTAAATTGCAATTAAATTAAGGACCCACATGTGACTGCACTAAATCTTTTTTCAAAGACCATAATCTGGTGCAATCATGCAATCAGGGGAGAGGAGTTGGCCCAACGGCTAGGGCGGTCAATCTTGTATCTGTGGAACTGGGTTTGAGTCTCTGCAATGACGCTGAACATACTGCGATTCTGGGCAAATCATTTAATCTTCCTGTGCCTAATAAGAATGAAAAATAAAAAAAACCTGTCCTCATGTAATGCAACTGGTGCTATGTAAAACGCTCTGATACCCGATCTGGGTCAAGATTGCGATATATATAACTCTTTAAAAAAAACATGCACAGGTCGAACACACAGCAAAGGAACATCACTAACCCTTATCGCCATGGCAGAAGCTCTATGCATAGACTCCATAACGGCATGTGATTCACAGCATCTCATTCCACATCTCAGCTCCTGTAGCAAAGTCAACAAGATAAGAGGTTAGACCTAGACTGTGGGTCAGGGATACTAGAAATAAGAATAGAGATGATCTGTATGATCTATGCCAAAGAAAACTTCAACCCCAGGAAAGCATTTCCGATGCTCACAAACTCATGGAACACAACAGAACTATGAATGACAAAATGGAAAAATGGAGACGGTAGCACCCCATCCCCTAACAAAAAAGGATTAAAAACAAATGAACACAACCCTGGTAGAACGGTCACCAAAATGAAGAAAGAAGCAGACTCCGATTTGCAGAGAGACGATGGAGGCTAGCACCCTCACCACACCTAAAACAGCTCAGAACTCTGAGAAATGTATATAAAAATGTATATTTATTTATTTTTATTTATAGTGTTGCATCGCGCGAACATGACCCTTGCGGGTATTGGAACACTTTACATGACGAGAGGCAGAGTAAATAGAGTTAAAAGCTTGATTTCAATAATAGTAAGCAATAAGATGGTCAAGCATCATAAAGAGTAGTTAGTATGGTTACATTTTAATGAGCATAAATATATTGTCATAGGGTAAAAACTTAGTCAGCAGAAAAGAATTTGCTTCTTTTTTTGAAGGCGGTGGTAGAAGAGATTAGACAAACTTCCGGTGGTAGAGAATTCCATATCTTAGGTGCGACCACCGAGAACGCGCTGGCGCCTGTTTTCTTTTTATGGGTTCACTTGGTTTCAGAAGCAGGGTGTGCGCACTTCGCAAAGGTCTGCAGCCCCCTCACTGTTTAGCTTTTGGGCCTGATATCTGGAGGTATTGATGTGTAGCACTTTATGAGTCATGCATGCAATTATTTGTTGAATTCTTGCTTCATACAGTCGCCAGTTCAGGGATTTTTGTTCCGGAGACAAGTATGGCTGCCGTGATGAGGGAGGCTCTTAGAGAGGCCAACTTGTATCGAGGTAAGCCACATAGAGGGGCACTACCATAATCCAGTCTGGGCAATACAAGAGTTTAGACCGCTTGTTTTAGGTCTTCATGTGGAAGGTAGGGTTTAAGTTTCCGCAGAATGCTCAGCTGCCAATTCGCTCCTTTAGTGACTGCGCTAATGTGATCCTGCATATTCAGATGTTTGTCTAATGTAATACCCAAGGATCTAGCAGAGTGTATGATGTGAGGAGAGTAGTTGAGGGCTGCAAGAGGTTTCAACCAAAGATCGATCTTGGGGATGTTATTCGGCGGTGAGATGAGAAAGAATTCCGGTTTTGCAGTAGTGAGTTTGAGATGGTTATCTGTGAGCCAGTCAGTCAGTGTACATATTACAGTGGATGGCAGCGGATTTTAAGTGGTTTGCCAGGGGTTCCAGGAATAGATTGAAGAGAATGGGTGAGAGAGCAGATCCCTGTGATAAGCCAAGAGTGATCGCATGGGGCTTAGACAGAGATGGATTAATTTGGACTCTCTGAGATCTGTTTTAGAGGAATGAGGAAAACCATTGCAATACGACCACTAATAAGCCCATCCTTTGTTCCAATAGTTTCAGTAGTCTATCGTGATTAACTGTCAAAGGCAGCCATAAATTTGAAAAGTAGCATGAGGGA
Organism: Lissotriton vulgaris; assembly: GCF_964263255.1. Classification (NCBI taxonomy): domain Eukaryota; kingdom Metazoa; phylum Chordata; class Amphibia; order Caudata; family Salamandridae; genus Lissotriton; species Lissotriton vulgaris. The sequence goes on from NC_141685.1 coordinate 160,027,547, forward strand.
TGATTCATTTAGATCCAGTGATCCAGTGTTACTATGTCATCCACAAAATGAGTAAGTGCAGATTCAGTGCTGTGACCTTGACGGAAAACTGATTGGTGTTGGTCAAGGAGTTAAAAGGAGTTAAAAGTTGTCTATGTGGTTGTAGAGTTGGATATAGGCACATTTTTCTAAGGAGTTCACAAGAGTAGGGATGTTGGAGATGGGCTGAAAGTTATTAGGATCAGAGCAGTCTGCCTTTTTTAAGCGGGGGTTACTTGTCCTGCTTTTAGGCAATCAGGGATAGTGTTTTGATGTAGCAAGGCATTTACTATCTTAGACCATAGGGGAGAATGAAGGTTTTGATCTCTTTGAATATAGATGGAGATAGAGGGTCAGTGAAGTGATTAGATGGGTTTAATGATGAAAGGATTTTGTAAATGTCACTTTCGTTGATTGAGGAGAAGGTGTGGCAAGAGGCATTGTTTTTGGAAGGGTGCCTGGATGGATCACTACCTTCAGTATACTTGGTGGTGAGTAAAAAACTGAGTGAGGAAGCCGGTAGTAGTTTATTCACTACTTGTAGTTCAGTCTCGATCTTTGTGGTTTTTTCCATGAAGAAGGCTGCCAGTTTTTCACAGTTTGGGAGGGCGCTGGTTCCGGCGTGACTGCTGCTTGACTATTTCAAATAGTTTTTGGGCGCATTTCTGGCTTGGTCAAGCTGTGCTCTAAAGAAATTAGCTTTCATTTGCCTTATTCTTCTGTTGTATGTGTTCCTCATTGATCTTAAGCATTTTAGAAGTTCTATGGATGAAGAGGATCTCCAGGCTCTTTCTGCTAATCTTAGATTACGTCTTTCGGTGTTCAAGTTGTGGGTGAAACACAAAAACTGAATAGACAAAGAAATCCTCAGCACACCGTCAAAGGTGTATCAACAATTTGTTAAGTGCACGATGTAAGCACAAACTATACACAAGTTATTTCAATTTTTTTCCAACCTACAAAGGGATTCAGTATCTTGCGCGATGTCAATAAGGCAGTCCATGCATCTGAGGGATCCTATTTTGTCCCAAAAATGTGAGCTTGTGAGTCGGACGATCTTGTCCCAAACGTCGCTCTCCGTGTAGCTCGAGGACGATTTCCCTTTGCAGCGGTGGCTGTAGATTGTGCAGTTGCACACTCTTGACCCTGCTGGAGTCAAGGAACAGTTGTTGTTAGACCCGTGGCCCCCTGGACTGTGGGCGGAGAGGTGGGGCCTTGATTGCTGCTGAGCAAGGCCAAGGGGGAAATCTCCTGGGGTGCTGGGGACTCAACTTCTCCTTGAGGGTGTTATGCGGAGCATGGGATGCTGCACAATATCACAGGCAATTACAACACATTTGACACAAAGGGGTTTCTGTCGAGCTGCATGTGGCCTGGTCCTACTGCTGCAGGCCATTTAGGTCGGCAACGGGGGGGCGAGGAGCTGTTCACTCTGGAGTCACTTGTGCAGTCACTCTCACTCTGCAGTTCACTCTGCAGTCACTCTCACTCTGCTGTTCACTCTGCAGTCACTCGTGCAGTCACTCTCACTCGTGCAGTCACTCTCACTCTGCAGTCACCCTGCAGTTACTCTCACTCTGCAGTCACCCTGCACTTACCAAAGGGGGGTCCGGGAAAGAGCTAGGACATCTTGGTCCTTCGAGAGGAGATTACTGGAAGATGTAAGGTATGTAGCTCATATTAAAAGGTGGATGGATGATTTTCTCGCAGCCAATAGATACAGCTCATCCCGCAACGTAGTATGGGAGTCTTTTAAAGCGGCTCTCAGAGGCAAAACAATCAGCTGAGCTGCTAGAATGAGGAAGGAAGATAGGACTGAGAAAACCCAATTATTGGAAAAGTTAGTATCCATGGAAGAAGAGCATATGAAGGTCATCACTACGGGTGGGGATGGTAGTAACAGCCATAATGTTCTATTGGCTATTAAGGCAGAATTACAGACGTTGGTCACTAAAAAGGCGATAGGGGAATTTCAGGGCCACCAAAGCTAAGAGGTATGAAACGGGAGAACATGCAGGCAGAGCCCTGGCCCTTCGTCTGAGGCAAGAGAAGTCTAAAAACATTATTAAAAAAATAGAGGAGGGCGGTAGGGGGTATACAGAGACTCAGGAGATCTCAGCGGTGTTTAGGAGGTTTTATCAGAGATTGTATGGTGAGGAGGATAGGGACGGAGAACATCTGGATGACTTTAGAGATATAGGACCTCCCCTGGATGACTCACATCAGGAAGAACTGGATTGGGACATCACAGAAATGGAGATTAAGGTTGCCCTACAGGAGTTAGCCTCAGGGAAGGCCGCCGGCCCCAACGGCATCCCTTTAGAAGTGTATAAGCGAATCGAATCAGAAATCATCCCGCTATTGACAGATCTTTTTAATGGGTTGTTTGCACCGGGCTGATCCCGGATTCGTGGAAAGAAACAAACATCGTAATATTCCACAAAAAAGGGAAGCCTAGTGAGAATCCGGGGTCGTATCAACCAATCTCATTGATCAATTCTGATACCAAGCTGTATTCCAAGATCTGGGCTATGAGGTTGGGCAGAATCATTGGCGGTCTCGTCTCCCCTTGGCAGCATGGTTTTGTCCCCGGACGTGGCAATACGGATCATACCAGCAGGGCAATAGCTCTATTTGACGCCCATGCTGCCACGGGAGGGGAGATGGCCATGATCCTGCTTGACGCAGAGAAGGCTTTCGATCGCGTGGTCTGGAGCTTTCTCTGGGGTATCTTGGTAGGAAGACGGTTCGGGCAGAAAACTATTAGAGCACTAATGGCGATGTATTCCGAACCTGTCGCCAGAGTTACAGACATGAGTGAGAAATCCGATCTGTTTCCTATAAGGAGAGGAACGCGGCAGGGGTGCCCGTGCCCCCGATCCTTTTCTCTCTTTATATTGACCCTCTCATTCAGGCTATTTTAGGGTGTTCTAGGTTAAGCCCGGTGATCTATAACGGCTTTGAAAACAAAATATTAGCATACGGGGATGATGTTGCGGTTTTCTCAACCAATCCTCAGCAGGCAATGTTGGTCTTGTCTGAGCTTACTAAACATTTTGGATCCCGCTCTGGTTATTTATTAAACGAAGCAAAGACCCAGATCATATGCACTAAGAATATAGTTAAATCTGACTCTAGATTTGTGGATACAGCAGTTTATCTAGGAGTTAAAATTAATGCTGGGGTTAATAAAATTGTGGAAGAAAATTACCTACCGCTTATTAAATCCATAGAATCAGACTTGGGAAGGATGGATGGGTTACACCTTTTATTGATAGGGAGCGTGAACGCGGTTAAGATGTCGATGTTCCCCAAGGTGCTATATCTTTTTCGGGCCATACCGCTTTTCTTGGATGAAAAAATAATAAAAAACCTAGAATCTGCCTTCATAAAATTCATATGGCAATTTGGAAAGATAAGGCGGTCTACAAATTTGATGTCACTCCGTAGAGAAAGGGGTGGGCTGGCACTGCCTAATCTAAGATTGTATCATTGGACCTGTTTATTGTCTCACATGTCTGTACTCTTTCAGACGGAGACTGGTGCTAATGATCCGAATCTTGAAGGTCAGCGGCCCCCCTCTATATACAATTTGCTGCTAAGAAGGAAGGCGTTGGGTTTAATGCTGCGCGAAGTGGACCGCAGATTCTACAAGAAAGCCCGCTATAAGATCATGGACAGAGTGTGGCGGGTGTAGAAAGTTATGCAATATCCCCAAGGTTAACCCATATCTTCATATTTATAATTTGAGTCTCTTTGCAGGGATTGGTGCGGATAGGATTTTTAAAATCTGGTAGGGGATGGGTATTAAGACCTTCGGAGAAGTAACGAATGGAGAAGAGGTCGTAAACTTTGAGGCTCTCCAAAGTAAATTTAGAATCCCTGGCAATCATTGGTTGGTTTATGGCCAATTGTCACGGTCCTTGAAGGCGCTTAGACCAAGACCACCACCCTTTGATAATTACTCTTTATTAGAGGCATTGGCCAAAGGGGTTACAAAAATTAAGATTCTTTATAACATCCTCCTTGTAGAAATTCAAGATGATGTCGGTAAGGTGGAAGAAGCGTGGTCTAGGAAACTGGGGAATCCTGAAGTAGATCTCGACTTGGCTATATCATTAATAAAAAGGTTTTTTGAGCTTCAAACCTGGGGGCCCAGCACTAAAAAAACTGTGTTTAATCTGTACTACAACCCGGCGAAACTGTTTGCGTGAGGGATAATGATACCTGTCCAAGGTGCGGGGATGGGCAAGCAGATATTTTACATATGTTTTGTAATTGTAGTCACCTGACCCTCGTGACGAATGAGATTGTGAAATTCTGGGAGGGGCTGCTAGGTCATAAGATCGATCTATCCCCTACCCTGATGATTACGGGCATTGATTATAATCAAAAGTTGGGGAAAGAGGAAGAAGCTTTGGCTTTTATTGCTGTAGCTGTTCTCAGGATTTTAATCTCAGCAGGATGGAAGGATGTTGTGGCCCCGTCCTTTCAAATGTGGCTCTCTAGGTTCCTTGGAATCCACAACATTGAGATTTGTCTGTACGAACAAAAGGGGTGAAGGTGCGGGACTTCGGAAGAAGGATCTGGGCCCCGGTTACGAACTGGAGGCAACTGCTTGTGTTGTAATTCTGTATTTATTTGTGTTTTTATCCCGCTATTTATGATACCTCAATAGAAGGAGAAGAAGAAAAAAAAAAGAAAAAAGAATTATTATTATTATTATTTTTCCAAGATAAGATGTATTGGGTGTTGTAAAATGGATCGTCTGTCTTTTATATGGACTTTTTGTATTATCTATGGATTGTATTTAAGCTCTGAAGCCGCTACTCAAGAGATGGCTCTTTTTTAATGTCCGGATTTTGTCAATAATTTTTCGTTTTCAATTGCGATACACTGTAAATCCCAATAAAATAAAAATTTAAAAAAGGGTCTGAGAGGTTTTCAACAATCAAAGTTTATGGTCGAGTAGCAGAAGATCATGATCAGAGGCACTGTTTGGGATGATCAAGGCGTAAACGTTTGTAATGGACGCAGGAGGTGAAAGTATAGTCCGTGTCCCTCAGGTGCGTCCATCACCATGGATCCATCAAGTCATGATCATCAATAATGTCAGAGAGGATGAACCGGTCTCGGGCTGCCTGGTTTATGGTTTCTGGACTTGTCAAGGTTCCATATTTCAGCACCCCCCCCATGAATACCCCGGGTGTCCAAAGGAGAGCAGGAGTTTGGTCAGCCGCCGGGGCATAGAAAAAGCCCAAACATAAAGACTCATTGAGAATCTGAACCTTGGCAAAATATATATCTGCCCAGGGTGGTCCCACCATGCCTGCAGTGTGCAAACACCCAAGGATTTGTGAAATAAGATGTCCAACCCACTCTCCCCATGTTCCAAAGGAGTAGATGGGTGTGTAAGGGTAGACTGGATCCTGCTGGCATGTAGTACCGTACTCATCCAATCCCTTCTGAGTTCATCCTGTTCAATAGGTGACAGGTGGATTTCCTGGTGCAATGCTACATCAAGGCGGTGCATCTTCCGAAATGAGAGGATTTTCTGTCTCTTGATAAAATAGGTCAGGCTGTTGTCATTAAGGGGCATATTAAAAAGGAAGTGGTGGTCTGCATCACCGTATTGAAATGCAAAGACACACATTTTTATGGCTTCCTGAGCTGTCAAGTGCTGAAGTGCTATAATAATTAGAAGTCAAACTGAGCAAAGCTGCCAGCGCACATTTAGGGGTTCTGGTTTACCTACATTCAGGCATGTTATGTATGTTGTTATGTTAAGTTAATTTCTATAGCATGACTCACCCGGGGGCATCTCAGCGCTCGCCTAGAAATTTGACCCGAGGACTGAAAGTCAGAACAGAGTTAGAGCAGGAATGCTTTTAGCTGTTTCCTAAAGGTGCTGCATATGGACATTTTGTTTCAGGACAGCAGTAGTTTATTCCAGTATCTTGGGGCAATATGCGAAAAAGCTTTTCCACCTGTCTGACTCAAACATATACGAGGAACCTGTAGAAGGCCTAGCGTACTGGATCTGAGATCTCTGTTCGGTGTATGAAAGGTGAGTTTTTTTTGTAGATAGTAAGGGCCTCTGCCATTCAGCGCATTGTAAGTGAGACAACAGATTTTGAAAAAGGATCTCTTCCTTACAGGTAACCAATGCAGCTCTCTCAGCAAGGGAGCAGAAGGGGAGCCAGCAGGGAGGTTCAGTAGCATTCTGGCCGCCGTGTTCTGAATCACTTGTAATTTAGTAAGCAGGGTCTCTCCCACTTCCGCCAACAGAGCATTACCATAGTCTAATTGGCGGATGACCAATGTTTGAACTAACATTCTGCAGTGATTAGTGGGCAAGTAGGGAAGAATTTTGCGGAGTAAACGCATACTATAGTAGCAGGAGCTAGTAGTGACAGCAATGTGGTCTTTCATGGATTATGACTGATCTAAATTTAAAGATCTAAAACATCTTGGTTATGAAATGCAAAATTACATGTTGCCCCTTGTTTAATTTCAAAAAATGTAATGTGTTTGCATGCAATGTTGTTCTAATATTTTTTCCCTTGCAACTAGTAGCACTACTTCATGATAGAATTATTTTAAATTGCTAGCATGTGACTTAGTTATAAAAATATGTTCTTTATTAATTTGCTTTTTACCACGTTTAAATCTGCTTCAGTTAGTTAGAAAATAATGGTCAGTGCTTCTGCCCTGGGAAAGGCTGTAATGTTTTCAGTTTCAAGGCATCTGCTTTGACCTTGACTGATATGAGCCCTGCATCTGTTCGCGCTCTGAATTTTGAAAGGGTGGAGGCCGGGTAACTTCTGAGAGCAGAGAGAGCTAGCTTGTTATTCTTGGCTATGTTTCAATTTCTTTCCGTGGAGAAATGTTTATGTAAGGGGGGGGTCAAGTCGCTCTTCCTTGCTGTAGGCGCAGACAGCTTCATTGACTTCAGATAAGGGATCCTTGCACATGCAGAATAATTGGCAGACGCTTGGCCCTTGGAGTTAGATAAATACAGTAGGCCTAAGTGAGCTTCCCTGACTAGAGATTAGAGATGCTTGGACAGAATGGTTGGCAGTAGCCTTGCTCCTGCAATGAGATCAGCATTTGGCAGTGATTCAAAATTACATCGCACTGTAGCTTATTATGATTGGAGCGGATTCAAAACTCCGAGCGCGAACATCTTTCTGAAGGGAGGGGCTGTTTCTCAGATGAGTTAGGAGTAGCTAGGCCCCAGCCCTTCTGGCTGTGTATGACAAGATTGGATTTTGCCCAAACAAATTTAAAAGAATATGATCTAAATTATTCCTTGAATTTAGAAGAATTCCTTTTATAAATTAGGAGGTTTCTTTCGACAATAAAAAGCACTTGGGGTGCTTTTTAAATGGAAAATGTATTTTTGCTAGATTAATGATACTTGTTTTTCGTTTCAGGTTGTTGGGATGTGGTGTTTGGCGTGTGCGTCGGCCCCCCCCCTCCCACTCCCTTTGTTATTATACTTTATTGTTTTTATTTTTATGTTAGTTTGTTGTTTTTGGAATATGGAACCAGACCAGACCGGATGGTGGCGGATGAACAGCGGAAGCTGGTGACTAATGACCAGATCGGAGGAAGTGCTTCCTTGGCACAGGATACAGATGAAGATGGAGAATGATGGCCTTTGCAAATAAACTTTTTTTTTCTTCCCCTGAGAAGAGACCAACTATAAATTGACTATTGACTGCCTTAGCAGTCAGGTTGACGTTCAAATCAGATATTCAATTTTTTTTAAAAAAAAATATATTTTTGAACCCTAAATTACAGTATTGCACGAGTCATGTGCTATGATCCCTAATGATGAAATGCTGAACCCATTTTTATTTGGTTATGATTATGTTTCCAACAGAAGGAGTCTGAAATGTAATTTTTTGGCCTGCATTCTTGAGCCTTGCATTTTTTCCATGTTTCTATTTCAGATGGACATTATGCCACTTTTGCAGTTACCATATACAGGCCCCACTTAAAAAAAAAAGAATCTCACAGTCCTGTTCATGGTTTTGATGTTTATGCAGTGCCACATGAATGAAATGTTCCATATATATTTTGCCTTTAGTATGCTATGCCATTTCATTATTGATACACTTGTTTATCTTTCACCTATTTCATAGTTGTCCTGTTTTCTGTAAAACAGTCTTGCCAATGGAAGAGAAAGAAATAATGGTGCACACATGTGTTCCACAGTGTGATACAGTGAGGAACTAGGTGCAAACTGTTTGATCTTTACCTATTGCCTTTGGCATGGTTATCTTTTAGACAATATATACACCACATTTAGATAATTTTCTTTGATTTATCGCCTGATATACATAGTGCTACACCAGCTATTTTGTAGGAATGGGGTTATCCTTATTTTCCTGTTATTACACTTTCACTTTGATTCATCAACTCTTAATTAGAACAGTGGGATTAGTTCCAAGGGTGGTTACCCTAGACTTTAAGTTGTCCTGGGAGGTGTGTCTTTTAGTTAGGTTATGTCCTACATCTATTAGTAATGTTTGCCTAGACCTTGAGGACCCTTTGTCATGTTTATTTGTCAGATTTTACCAAATTCTTTCTTAAGTTGACCAAAGTTGGTAGGCCTCATTTAGGCCCATTGTTGTTTTATCATTAGAAGTTGAGGTACATTTAGTTCTTAAGTTGACCAAAGTAGGTAGGCCCCATTTAGGCCCGTTCTTGTTTTTATTTCACGAACATGGCCCTACATCAATAGATTTCATCAGTTATCACTAGAAGTTGAGGCACATTTAGTTTGAGGGTGCTTTGGTTGGTTTCTGTTGTTATCAGATCAATCTTAGTTACATTTCAGCATTCAGGTCAAGGGTGCTTTGATTTGTTTTCAGTTGGTTGTTAGATTTGTATTACCTATATCAAGTTTAGGTGGAATTTCCTTAAGTTGTCATTTATTTTAGGGAGTTTTTTGGTTTTTGGTTTTGTTGATAGATTATGTTGATGTTTGTTTATTATTTTGTTGTTGTTTATAGATTTTCGCAAGATAAAGTCTAGGGTGGAATGTCTTGACGGGTTTTTTGGCTCTATTTCGGAGTGATGAAGACTTTAAGCTTGCTCACACCTATAGTCTGTATTCTTACCTTGTGTTGGCCCTTTTAAGCCCTTTTTTTCCAGACCTAGAAGAGGATAGCTGCTTTATATGATGATAGATCCCTTATTCTTGACTCTAATCCATCTATTGCCTATTGGCTTTGACATAAGTATGTGTCCTTTCATTATCCTGCCTATAGTAGAGGGTGGATCCTGTGGTCCTGACTTTATATTACACATTGGTATGGTTTGTGTAGGTACTCTGACAGAGCTAAGGGTTATTTCATCCTTCTCAGGCCTACAAGGCCCAGAACTAGAGAGACTCCATTTTGCTTTCTATCCCTGCAGAGATGAGATGCTTGCAGAGTAAAGGTAATGTTTATAGTTAAGCCTGTTGTCTGCTAGGGGAAAACCAGCCAGGACTGGTTCTTATCCGATGAAAGTGTTTGTCTCTTGGGTTCAGACGTAACATGCAGATGGTCACTGCGGTTGCGCAAGGGGCCCTGGAGCTGGCACAGGAATTCGGTGGGAGGCAGCCCTCTGTTGGAAATTTCCATGAGGGAAGAGCATTCTATATTAGTGAAGTGCAGAGGCGGAGTCAGTTAGTTGAGTTGGAGGAGCGGAGAGAGTTGAGTTTCAGGAGCGGAGAGAGTTGAGCTGGAGTTGCAGAAGGAGTGGAGAATCAGAAAGAGTTTATGTTGAATTGGAGCAGAGGAGAGGAGTGGAGTTGCAGGAGGAGAAGAGACAGAAGATGCTTGGAACAGAGAGAAGACAGACAGACAGTCAGTGAGCTGGAACTGAAGGAAGCAGTCAGAAGCAGTTACTTATCAGGAAGAGTTGTGAATAGCTGGAGTCCTAAGTAATGCCTTTTAGAAGAGACTGAAGTTATATTGTGGATTAATCTGTGGGAGTAGCTGGAGTGAATTGGACATTGGCATGGAGACAATCAGATAGAGTGAAGAAGCTAGGGGAGCGAATGATTATCAGAGCAGCAGAAACCATTAGACTGAAGTTGGAAGGTGGAGAGAGTTCGTGGGGGAGAGGAGTCCAGTGCAAAGTTATCAGCGCAGATGTGTGTCCAAGAGTGCAGGAGAGAATCTAAGACAAGCTAAGGCACAGACGAGAGAGGAGCCCAGATGACAGCTAGAGCAAGACCCCACACCCCCCAGGTGATATCCTTCTGTATTTCCAAATATTAACCTTGTCCTTATACTGTATGTCTAATCCCTTTTCTTTCAGCGGTGTGTTACAGTTCCTGTTAGTTACAGAGACCCCGCAGATAACCTTGTCCCTGTTATATGTCTAATCCCTTTTCTTTCAGCGGTGTGTTACAGTTCCTGTTAGTTACAGAGACCCCACAGATCTGTGTATGTGTCTTCTATTGTTATTGTAATAAAGATACCCCAGTTCTTAGTGAACCAGTGTGCATGTGTTGTTCTTATGATAGAGAGCGTTTAAATAACTCTTGCATACAGTGTGTGTCTCTTGTTCTTAAAGCACAGGTAACCTTTCCTTCTAGTCAGGTGTTACAGCCAGAACAGATGCTGCCCCATATCCGGTAAGTAGCCACTGAATAATTAGGGAGAGAGAGGAGCCCTTGAGCTAGGGAATTATTGACACTAAGTGATTCGGCCATCCCATAATATTATTGTAGCAGCGAACCCTTAGTGAATAGTGAGAGAGACTTCCCAACATAGAGAGAGAGAGAGCTGAAGGTATTCATAGGAAAGTGATCGTCGTTAGTAAGCGGCGTTAATGAGAACACCAGGTGGGAGACTGGTGTGTAGGTCCGCCGGATTGTGGACCGGGCTGTGAGTTAGAGAACACTGGGGAGGACACCAGTGTCTAGGTCCGCCGGATTGTGGACCAGATTGTGAGGAAGAGAGCACCAGGGCTTCAGACCGGTGTGTAGGCACGCAGGATTGCAGAGGTGCCGAGTGAGCACTGATGGTGATCAGTATGTAATGGTAAATAATCAGAACTGCCCCAGAGTAGATTAGTCTGGACCCATGTGGTCGCGAGACTATGAGGTATGAGTGTGGTGTAGGGCATGGACGTCCTTAGTATTCAGTGAGTATTCCTAGTAATCCCTATAGATTTAGTGGTGTTCCTAATGATATGAGCTTGTATATTGCGAGTTCCCCATCCTCAGGTAGGTACCCAGGTGCCTGGATAGATGGGTCCTGAGGAGGGAGGTGGTTACGTTCCGGCTAGGTTGGAGGTGCTCTAAGGAGCTGATCCCATCTGGTTCGAGAACCCGGTCGTTACATCTGGCGTAGTCGGCAGCTTCGCACAAGTGCGCAGAGGTGGGAGCCCTGGTCATGTCTTTGGATAGTTTCCCATAAGTTGTGGGGGAGTGCCCTAATCGCCAGTTACATCTGGCGTAGTCGGCAGCTTAGCACAAGATGCGCAGAGGTGGGAGCCCTGGTCATGTCTTTGGATAGTTTCCCATAAGTTGTGGGGGAGTGCCCTAATCGCCAGTTACATCTGGCGTAGTCGACAGCTTCGCACATGTTGCGCAGAGGAGGGTGCCCTGGTCATGTATTTGAACTTGAAACCCTTTAAATTTGACATCTGGGAACAGTCTGTGACTTGCATGGTGAGGTGTAGTGCCTGACCTATGGGCTTGAACAGTTGGAGTGTAAGGAGATTGCAGTACATCATGGCATTTGACTTATGCAGGGTGGAAGAAATGCTTTTCATCTTGGTGTTTGAACTATCAGGCTTGAAGGGTGACATTACATGAGGGAGCCAATTACATCTTGGTATTGATGCAATTATACATATGTGTGTGAAAAATGCTTTTAAATTGCCCATTAAATTGCTTGCTGCGTTTGCTTATGCTGTGCAATGTGAAATGTGTTCAATGTAATATGAATTGTGGAGTTCCTTGTAAATAGCGCCATGTAAATGTGGCTTGTGAGGAGCATGTTCTCATTTTGACTTGCTGTGTTCCTTGTGAATTGCGCCTTGAATATATTCCTTGTGAAGAGCATGTCATTATTTGGACTTGTTGACTTTCTTGTAAATATGGCTTGTGGATAGCGCCATGTGGATATGGCTTGTACAGAGCATGTTATTGTTGCGTTAGGCAGGAGAGAGCTGGATCTCTTTCAAATGCTTGGAGAAAATGTTTTGTAGATGTGCGCGTGTGTTATTTGAAAACGTGGAGTGATAAGTTCTTGGATTTCCCATGTACTGCAGACATTGGGGAATGATTGTGTTTGAGCTGCCAAAGGGTTAATATCTTGGATTGAGACGGCAGTATTGATTTTAACATGCTGTTTAACATGCATGGTTATGTGAGCTGACGCTAAAAGTCAGTGATTGTTTAGATGGATGATGGTTTGATTTGACTTTTTCATTGGTTGCTGGGTTCTGCCTATGTGCTTTGTCAGCTTGCTGACAGAATGGTAACATCTTACGTGGAGAGAAAAAGCAGTGTTCATTTAACATTCTATTTGAAATGCGTTCACGAGTTTGTGTGGGTTTGCCTTGGAACACATGATTTAATGTGTCTGACTCTCGAAGGTCGGTAAGTTATAAATCAACCAGTCGGATTGAGATAAGGGTTTGCACGGAGGGTGCTTTAATTGATGCTTTCGCGGTTGAGAACAAAATAAAACAGACCCATCATAGAATGTGCTTTTAATTAGTGAAATGCAACCGTGTGCTTTTACAAAAAAAAATGTGTTCTAGAAAATATACATTATTATTTTTCCAATGCAAGCTGCCCTTTAGAATAGCGTGTGAAAGTTAACCCACTCAGTTAGAAAAAATGGCTATTTCAACAGAAAATGGATCTGGCCCTTTTTAATAGGTAGAGTAGAAAAGCTTGCACACTAAATTATGAATTCTTGGTTATGAAATGCAAATTACATGTTGCCCCTTGTTTAATTTCAAAAAATGTAATGTGTTTGCATGCAATGTTGTTCTAATATTTTTTCCCTTGCAGCTAGTAGCACTATTTCATGATAGAATTATTTTAAATTGCTAGCATGTGACTTAGTTATAAAAATATGTTCTTTATTAATTTGCTTTTTACCACGTTTAAATCTGCTTCAGTTAGTTAGAAAATAATGGTCAGTGCTTCTGCCCTGGGAAAGGCTGTAATGTTTTCAGTTTCAAGGCATCTGCTTTGACCTTGACTGATATGAGCCCTGCATCTGTTCGCGCTCTGAATTTTGAAAGGGTGGAGGCCGGGTAACTTCTGAGAGCAGAGAGAGCTAGCTTGTTATTCTTGGCTATGTTTCAATTTCTTTCCGTGGAGAAATGTTTATGTAAGGGGGGGGTCAAGTCGCTCTTCCTTGCTGTAGGCGCAGACAGCTTCATTGACTTCAGATAAGGGATCCTTGCACATGCAGAATAATTGGCAGACGCTTGGCCCTTGGAGTTAGATAAATACAGTAGGCCTAAGTGAGCTTCCCTGACTAGAGATTAGAGATGCTTGGACAGAATGGTTGGCAGTAGCCTTGCTCCTGCAATGAGATCAGCATTTGGCAGTGATTCAAAATTACATCGCACTGTAGCTTATTATGATTGGAGCGGATTCAAAACTCCGAGCGCGAACATCTTTCTGAAGGGAGGGGCTGTTTCTCAGATGAGTTAGGAGTAGCTAGGCCCCAGCCCTTCTGGCTGTGTATGACAAGATTGGATTTTGCCCAAACAAATTTAAAAGAATATGATCTAAATTATTCCTTGACTTTAGAAGAATTCCTTTTATAAATTAGGAGGTTTCTTTCGACAATAAAAAGCACTTGGGGTGCTTTTTAAATGGAAAATGTATTTTTGCTAGATTAATGATACTTGTTTTTCGTTTCAGGTTGTTGGGATGTGGTGTTTGGTGTGTGCGTCGGCAAACCCCCCTCCCACTCCCTTTGTTATTTTACTTTATTGTTTTTATTTTTATGTTAGTTTGTTGTTTTTGGAATATGGAACCAGACCAGACCGGATGGTGGCGGATGAACGGCGGAAGCTGGTGACTAATGACCAGATCGGAGGAAGTACTTCCTTGGCACAGAATACAGATGAAGCTGGAGAATGATGGCCTTTGAAAATAGACTTTTTTTTCTTCCCCTGAGAAGAGACCAACTATAAATTGACTATTGACTGCCTTAGCAGTCAGGTTGACGTTCAAATCAGATATTCAATTTTTAAAAAAATATATATATTTTTGAACCCTAAATTACAGTATTGCACAAGTCATGTGCTATGATCCCTAATGATGAAATGCTGAACCCATTTTTATTTGGTTATGATTATGTTTCCAACAGAAGGAGTCTGAAATGTAATTTTTTTGGCCTGCATTCTTGAGCCTTGCATTTTTTCCATGTTTCTATTTCAGATGGACATTATGCCACTTTTGCAGTTACCATATACAGGCCCCACTTAAAAAAAAAAGAATCTCACAGTCCTGTTCATGGTTTTGATGTTTATGCAGTGCCACATGAATGAAATGTTCCATATATATTTTGCCTTTAGTATGCTATGCCATTTCATTATTGATACACTTGTTTATCTTTCACCTATTTCATAGTTGTCCTGTTTTCTGTAAAACAGTCTTGCCAATGGAAGAGAAAGAAATAATGGTGCACACATGTGTTCCACAGTGTGATACAGTGAGGAACTAGGTGCAAACTGTTTGATCTTTACCTATTGCCTTTGGCATGGTTATCTTTTAGACAATATATACACCACATTTAGATAATTTTCTTTGATTTATCGCCTGATATACATAGTGCTACACCAGCTATTTTGTAGGAATGGGGTTATCCTTATTTTCCTGTTATTACACTTTCACTTTGATTCATCAACTCTTAATTAGAACAGTGGGATTAGTTCCAAGGGTGGTTACCCTAGACTTTAAGTTGTCCTGGGAGGTGTGTCTTTTAGTTAGGTTATGTCCTACATCTATTAGTAATGTTTGCCTAGACCTTGAGGACCCTTTGTCATGTTTATTTGTCAGATTTTACCAAATTCTTTCTTAAGTTGACCAAAGTTGGTAGGCCTCATTTAGGCCCATTGTTGTTTTATCATTAGAAGTTGAGGTACATTTAGTTCTTAAGTTGACCAAAGTAGGTAGGCCCCATTTAGGCCCCTTCTTGTTTTTATTCCACGAACATGGCCCTACATCAATAGATTTCATCAGTTATCACTAGAAGTTGAGGCACATTTAGTTCGAGGGTGCTTTGGTTGGTTTCTGTTGTTATCAGATCAATCTTAGTTACATTTCAGCATTCAGTTCAAGGGTGCTTTGATTTGTTTTCAGTTGGTTGTTAGATTTGTATTACCTATATCAAGTTTTAGGTGGAATTTCCTTAAGTTGCCATTTATTTTAGGGAGTTTTTTGGTTTTTGGTTTTGTTGATAGATTATGTTGATGTTTGTTTATTAGTTTGTTGTTGTTTATAGATGTTCGCAAGATAAAGTCTAGGGTGGATTGTCTTGACGGGTTTTTTGGCTCTATTTCGGAGTGATGAAGACTTTAAGCTTGCTCACACCTATAGTCTGTATTCTTACCTTGTGTTGGCCCTTTTAAGCCCTTTTTTCCAGACTTAGAAGAGGATAGCTGCTTTATATGATGATAGATCCCTTATTCTTGACTCTAATCCATCTATTGCCTATTGGCTTTGACATAATTATGTGTCCTTTCATTATCCTGCCTATAGTAGAGGGTGGATCCTGTGGTCCTGACTTTATATTACACATTGGTATGGTTTGTGTAGGTACTCTGACAGAGCTAAGGGTTATTTCATCCTTCTCAGGCCTACAAGGCCCAGAACTAGACACTCCATTTTGCTTTCTATCCCTGCAGAGCTGAGATGCTTGCAGAGTAAAGGTAATGTTTATAGTTAAGCCTGTTGTCTGCTAGGGGAAAACCAGCCAGGACTGGTTCTTATCCGAGGAATGTGTTTGTCTCTTGGGTTCAGACGTAACATGCAGATGGTCACTGCGGTTGCGCAAGGGGCCCTGGAGCTGGCACAGGAATTCGGTGGGAGGCAGCCCTCTGTTGGAAATTTCCATGAGGGAAGAGCATTCTATATTAGTGAAGTGCAGAGGCGGAGTCAGTTAGTTGAGTTGGAGGAGCGGAGAGAGTTGAGTTGGAGGAGCGGAGAGAGTTGAGCTGGAGTTGCAGAAGGAGTGGAGAATCAGAAAGAGTTTATGTTGAATTGGAGCAGAGGAGAGGAGTGGAGTTGCAGGAGGAGAAGAGACAGAAGATGCTTGGAACAGAGAGAAGACAGACAGACAGTCAGTGAGCTGGAACTGAAGGAAGCAGTCAGAAGCAGTTACTTATCAGGAGGAGTTGTAAATAGCTGGAGTCTGAAGTAATGCCTTTTAGAAGAGACTGAAGTTATATTGTGGATTAATCTGTGGGAGCAGCTGGAGTGAATTGGACATTGGCATGGAGACAATCAGATAGAGTGAAGAAGCTAGTGGAGCGAACGATTATCAGAGCGGCAGAAACCATTAGACTGAAGTTGGAAGGTGGAGAGAGTTCGTGGGGGAGAGGAGTCCAGTGCAAAGTGATCAGCGCAGATGTGTGTCCAAGAGTGCAGGAGAGAATCTAAGACGAGCTAAGGCACAGACGAGAGAGGAGCCCAGATGACAGCTAGAGCAAGACCCCACACCCCCCAGGTGATATCCTTCTGTATTTCCAAATATTAACCTTGTCCTTATACTGTATGTCTAATCCCTTTTCTTTCAGCGGTGTGTTACAGTTCCTGTTAGTTACAGAGACCCCGCAGATAACCTTGTCCCTGTTATATGTCTAATCCCTTTTCTTTCAGCAGTGTGTTACAGTTCCTGTTAGTTACAGAGACCCCACAGATCTGTGTATGTGTCTTCTATTGTTATTGTAATAAAGATACCCCAGTTCTTAGTGAACCAGTGTGCATGTGTTGTTCTTATGATAGAGAGTGTTTAAATAACTCTTGCATACAGTGTGTGTCTCTTGTTCTTAAAGCACAGGTACCCTTTCCTTCTAGTCAGGTGTTACAGCCAGAACAGATGCTGCCCCTGATCCGGTAAGTAGCCACTGAATAATTAGGGAGAGAGAGGAGCTCTTGAGCTAGGGAATTATTGACACTAAGTGATTCGGCCATCCCATAATATTATTGTAGTAGCGAACCCTTAGTGAATAGTGAGAGAGACTTCCCAACATAGAGAGAGAGAGAGCTGAAGGTATTCATAGGAAAGTGATCGTCGTTGGTAAGCGGCGTTAATGAGAACACCAGGTAGGAGACTGGTGTGTAGGTCCGCCGGATTGTGGACCGGGCTGTGAGTTAAAGAACACTGGGGAGGACACCAGTGTCTAGGTCCGCCGGATTGTGGACCGGATTGTGAAGAAGAGAGCACCAGGGCTGCAGACCGGTGTGTAGGCACGCAGGATTGCAGAGGTGCCGAGTGAGCACTGATGGTGATCAGTGTGTAATGGTAAATAATCAGAACTGCCCCAGGGTAGATTAGTCTGGACCCCTGTGGTCGCGAGACTATGAGGTATGAGTGTGGTGTAGGGCATGGACGTCCTTAGTAATCAGTGAGTATTCCTAGTAATCCCTATAGATTTAGTGGTGTTCCTAATGATATGAGCTTGTATATTGCGAGTTCCCCATCCTCAGGTAGGTACCCAGGTGCCTGGATAAATGGGTCCTGAGGAGGGAGGTGGTTACGTTCCGGCTGGGTTGGAGGTGCTCTAAGGAGCGGATCCCATCTGGTTCGAGAACCCAGTTGTTACAATTACTTAGCTCTATTTTGACCTTATCTAAATTATTCATTTTATCCTTAGTAGACTTAGGTGTTATAATGGCCGCAGGGAATTCAACAGGTGCCCTATCTTTATACCTGCATTGGAGTTGTGATATGGGAAAGGCAGATCGGCCCAGGGGGTAGATGAGAAGACTGGATGAGTCAGCTGCTAGTGGAGTGATGGTGGACCTATGTGCGAGTCAGTCCACTTCCTCAAGGCACCCGAATCTATTGTGTGTGTCAGTGCCCCGGTCCACCCACTGTGAGTGTGTGGCCAATAATTTGGTAACCTACCTCGGCCACCTTTTCTCTCCGGGATCCAACTCCAGTTTCCTCCTATGTTCGGGTATACTAAAGGTGGGTAAAAGTAAGTAAGGGGTCTAGATGCTATAGGTGAGTTTACACTAATGTAATCCCAGGAGTAAATAGATTGCGCAGTGCTTGGATTTTCAAATGAGACAATTACACAATCGCCAGTAATAGATTTGTGTGAAGTTCCTATCCAGGGGACCCGGCGCACCATGAGGATTTTACTCCTCAGATGGTTCGGTATTGGCCTGTTGACATTTAGCCAGTGGATTACTTTGTTCTTTAATGAGCCAAAGTCTTCCTGCTGGTGGTATGTCAGTTCCGGAACCCCTGTTAGCACAACTACATAAGGTCTTACGTCCGGAGGGAGATCAACGAAGCCCCTGTAGTAATTTTTGTTGGTGTTTACTCTCTGAGTGGTGGGATGGTTGTTGTTATGACCAGTAACCCTCGGGATAGCCGTATCTGTCAGAGGTGGTACAGGGTGACCTACGGTAACTGGCGGAGGTGGTACAATGTCAGCCACCGGCTGATTTGCGGCCGCCGCTACCCTGTTAGCAGAAGTGTCTATGGTGGCCTTGTGCCGAGGTTTTGGGATGGGTTTAACCTTCGGGGCAGCAGGTGGAATAGCAACAGCTAATGTATAAACAGCAGGTAATGATGTGGTGTTAGTAGTTCCCGGTGGACATGTTGATCTATTGTCATGCCAGATTCAGGATGCTTTTTTCAGTCTCAAGCAACTGAGTTTCTATGCGCGAAAGTCTTACTTCAAGGGGGTTAAAAGTTTTTTTAGTGTTTCCCACACAATTGTTAGAAATTCCACATCCTTCCCTTTTATAGTACAAAGTGGAACCCCACCGTTCTCACTTTCTATTACAAGATTATCATTTTCATGTTCATGTTTACCCGCCAGTTGTACAGAACCTGGTTCTAATCTTAGGTCGGGAGGGCATGTGCTACTCGCTTGAGGGGGTTCTGGGAGTACCTGGGGTGGTGCCTGGGTGGGTAGCTGGGCCTTAGCTACTTTGGCTTTTTTCCTTGAATAGGCCGATATATTATTACGCTTTCTTTTGTTATTTTGCCCTTTTTGTGAGGTTTGGAAATTCCCGCTACCCGGTTCCAAAGGTTTGGGAATTGGTGCTGTTTCTAGTGCGGCCCCGTCACCCTCTGTGTCCTGCCCAGCTACCCCTCCCGATGAAGATCTTAAGGTGTTGGTGGATGCAGGTGAGATCCCTTCCTTGGATGTGGAAGGCGTGCCTATAGATGTCTGGTGGATGTCTGCTTGTGTCACGATCAGAGTAGGAACAGGGCCCGTTGGGCGATCGGGTGTTTTGGCAAAGGTAAAATGCCCTAGGGAGGGTTTTTTGGCCGCAGCCAGCTCCTGGGATAGCCTCCTCGCTGCATCTAGTTCGGTGGATACTCTGTGCTGCATTTTAGTAATTTCCATGTAAATAGCTATATTAGTCCTAGTAATAAAATCATCTAGGGTCCCCTTAGCTGCCCTGCTTCTATACTCACGTGTTGACATACTACTTAATCCACAGGGGGGTCAGTGGACAGAGCGAATAAGGTACAGGGTTAGGACCAAAGAGAATAGCCCAGTCCAGTCTCTCCCAGCCTCTAACGGCCTCAAACGGCCCGCTCTTTGCCAGGTCTTAGCCCCGGGCTTTGTCCCGCGCGCGTCCCGCGCCGCGGGATAATCATGAGTTTTAAATGCTCTCTGGCGTGATGGCGTGTCCTCCGGGGAAGAGGCACCAGCTGAGGTCCGCGCTGGATGCTGGGCCTCGCAGTCCCCCGGTGATGGGTCTGGGCGATTAGCAACACTCACTCACCCGGTGGGAGCTACAGGCACACCGCCGATTGCGGTTGTGCTCCCACCAGCAGGCAAGAGCAGCGCGGCGTACAAGCAGTCAGCAAGACCCTCCTGGGCGGCAAAGTTCCCTCTGGGCGGCAACAGCTGAGGAGAGAGTGAGGGCACCCGCGGAGCGGGTGTCGCGAACGGTAAATGCCTGCACAGATGATTGGGCGTGTCCTCCGGGGGAAGAGGCATGTCATGTCCATGTCATTACATACGTTACGGGCAACCATTTGGTGCCATTAACGTACTGCAATACTGATAGGGCTCTGTGCAAATAACATTCCATGTATATGGGATCTATTTAAGATTACCCAAGCCCTCTACATACACATTGTATGATCCACAAGACATTCTTATTTGTCTTTTTGTACGTTTACTTTCTGGGGAAGTTTAATTAATAGTACTAAGTCTGATCTGTCTGTGTGTTTGGGTTTCTTCTCACTTAATCCTTCTTGGCATGCCACGGACAAGCCATGTAGTGCACACAATGCATTGAAATGTTTGTGGTTTGTTCCTTATCGTATGCCACTGGTCCCACATGGGTAAAATAGAACGGTGACACCCTATTTGCAATTTACATTGAGCTCCTCCTCAATACATCACTTATTGAACGCATACATGCAGAGCCTAGAGACTCAAGATACACCGACCCTTCTTTCATCTGTTTTTTCCAGACTTATCAAGGTCTTCAATAATCTTTCACTCAGCAAGATAGAATTTATCTCCACGCAGCGAGTCGCACCCCCAGAACAAGTGAGTGACCTGTCTAAAACTAAAAATCTCTCTTTTGTCAAATTTCTCCAACTTCTCAATTCCTTGGATATGTACAGGGGATTATGAACACACACTTTTTGTTCTCACTGTAGAGTGTTGTCTCCTGGAACTAGATTGATATCTTGTAGCTATAATGAGCACAGTACAGCTGGCTTGATTTATGTGCTAACACACCGGTATACTTTTCTCGTGTGTTTCTACTGTTGTACCCAGGACTAAGACTAATATGTCCACCTTTTGTCTGTATTATAGGACAAATCTGCATCTAAATCACTTTTGTTCTTCAATGCTCCATGAGGGACTAAACAAGATTAAAGTTACCTAGAGGGAACCCACTTTCTGAATAAGCTCGCTGTGACCAAGACATCGAATAGGTAGGGGTAGTCTCCACAAATTAGGCTACACTCTTGCTTATGTTTGAAACATCTTGATCCTAATAGTTGTATAACATATGCTGTACTCCACCCTCAATAGGTTTCGCACAAACGCCTCATACCAGTATCTTTTCGAACTCTAGACCTCTCCGATGCCAGAGCAACATAAGACCAGTACAAGATAGGTAGGTCTTTGTGTTATTACATTTGAATTTTGTGTATCCAAATCCAAGCACTTTCTGCTAAATACTGTGTCATCTAATCTTGAACATGGTCAAGTGACAAATTAATAAAAATCTTGGTACTGCTAAGAGATTTGACATTTTCTAGATACTGGAGCCAAGAAACCTCTAACATGCCAAATCCACACATACAGTGTCATGAGACTATAGCTTCGCAGTTTGAAACTATATAGACTTCTCTGGCCCGCTTTGATGTGTTTGTGATGACCTAATAGGCATTTTCTGACACTTCTTTATCTATTTGTGATCAACTCATAGGCAACATGTTAATGTCCCTGTTTTTAGTGTTTTTTTAGGGATATGAATATGAATGTATATGTAAGGAATTGTATATATGAGACCATACTAACAGATCAATTGTATATATCTAGGGATAATGTATATATTTAGTGTATATATTTTATGAGATGTACTTATTGCTACTTTTATGTTTCCAGCCTTGAAAAAGCCCTGGAGAGGGCGAAACACGTGTCGGCAGTGTAGAGCTGGGAAACTTTTAACTTATTTGAACAATAAAGAACTTGAAGCACAAGATTTGGTTTTGGACCCATACTTTGAATTGCCATTGAACCATTTAATAATGTTGATGCAATAACCTTGGAAATAACTATATTTATGTTCATATATTAATGGACTTTTAAGAGGGTGCTTGTGGAATTTGGTTTTCTCTCTTGATTCGTGGTATTTGCATTCAGTTGCATTGCTTAAACACTCCTGGTGGTGGGTGTCTTATCAAGTTCCCAGTGCACCTCTATTTGATACCTCACGCATTACGTACCCGGGGAGAATAACTATAACAGTAGGTGCGGACGTTTTCTCTGATGAGAAACACTACCGCCATTTTCTGTGTATAAATTTACCACAGCTATCTACCTTCATCCTTTTCACACCACCCAAAGATCTCCTAACCAGTATAGCGACACCCCTAATTGCTGAAGATTGAGATGAACAGGCAACCAATTCGAACCCGTTTAGAAATAAGAGATTACACTTTGACCAAGGAAGGTGAGTCTCCTGGAGGCAGAGCACGTCGAACTTATTAAATTTGACAAGATGTGCCAGCCTTTGTCTCTTCCTCCAGTCGTTCAATCCCCCCACATTCATCATGCAGATTCTAATGTCCGCCATCATTACCCTTGGTTGGCCGCTCCATCAAAAACCTCTTAGGCCCATTGGCGTATTGTGACGGGCTCAGGGTGGGGTAGCGTAGCAGGAAAGGGCAACAACCGGGTTTTGGTAACAGAGGGCTTTATTGATGCCAATAGGTAATCTGTACAGGTCTTTCTGGTATGGGTAGTTCACCTGGGAGACCGGCTACGGCTCCTTCTCCTCCGTCAGGGCTTGTCTGTCCTCCAACAACCGTCCGGGCTTCGTCGGGGGCTCTCTTCCTCTTCTTCCGTCTCTGCTGTGTCCGTGACTCCCCAAAAGCAAACAAACACAAGGGTCTTGTGAGTAAACTGTACTCAGCGCTTGCTGTTACAGGGAAGGGGGTGAGGATACAACCGGTGCTCTGATATATACAAGTGCGGTATAGGGAGGGTAGTAACGTGCTCAGGGTAGGGGAACCGGGAATACAGGAATACCGTGGTTAGGGCCTAGGGGCACCCTTACGTCCTACCCAGCCCCGCAAGCGGTCACGCACCTGGGCTAGCCACACACCTCCCCCGGGTGTGCGGCTGGGCAGCTCACAGGGACGTTGGCCTCGTAGCTTACCTCTGTCCTCAGCAGGCGCCGACTCAGCTTCTCCTTCCCCGGTCGTCTCCTTCTCCGATGGTGACCTCCGACCCGTCTTCACCTCCACCTCCGATGGTAACCTCCGCCCCGCTCCTTGTCCCACGACTCCGCCTCTGATGGTAACCTCCGACCTCCGTCCCGCTCCTTGTCCCACGACTCCGCCTCTGCCTCCGATGTTCTCCTCCTTACGTCTCCGTCTTCCTCTGTACTATCGCTTCCTTCACTTTCCTCCACGCACCAACCGCTTCTCTCCTCCGACCTCCGGGTGTACAAGTACACCCTCGCTTGCCTTACTTCCGTATTTGAGGATGCCGCGTCATCCTCTGGCACTGCCCACTCCTCCACTGGCCATGAATTAAAGGGCCACGACTCATCTTCCGTCAGTGGAAGGCCCGCCTCGGTGTTCTGTGTAGAGAGAGAAAGGGGGGGGGGGTTCGGACATATGATCAAAGTCCTGGCAGTCCAGTGGTTCCACTATAGGGGTCGGGTGATGACAATGGTCCATAGGGGGAGTCTGCCGATATACCCCGTTACACACCTCCTCCTTGGACGCTCGCGATCGGGGAGCAGATGCCGTGAAAGATAATCTGCGCTCATGTTGTCAGTCCCCTTTTTGTGATGCACTGTAAAAGAGTAGGGTTGGAGGGCCAGGAACCACCGCATTACTCTCGCGTTGTTGGACTTATTCCTAGCCATCCACAACAGGGGATCATGGTCGGTGTATAGGGCGAACGGGTGACCCTCCAAGTAGTAGGCAAGTTTCTCCACCACCCACCTTACTGCCAGGCACTCTTTTTAGATAGTTGCGTACTTCAATTCCCGTGGGAACAGTTTGCGGGTCACGTATACTATAGGGTGTTCAATCCCACACCGCCCCTATCCCATAGTCTGAAGCGTCAGTGTGTAGAATAAATGGCAGTGTGAAAGCGGGGGAGGTCAACACGGGAGTGGAGGTGAATATGCGTTTGAGGCGTTGGAAGGCATGGTACATGGGCTCAGTGGGATGAATGGGAGAGTTGGATTTCCCCTGTAGTCGTATGGAGTCGGTAAGGGGTGCGGATATGTCAGCAAATTGGGGGATGAAGCGCCTGTAATATCCAACCAGGCAGAGAAAAGCCCTCATCTCTTTTCTGATGGAGGGAAAAGGGGAGTCCACGATCGCCCTCACTTTTTCTATCTGCGGCACTATGAGTCTGTGCCCCAACATGTTGCCCAGATATTTGACTTTTTGGAAGGCGACGCGGGATTTCTTCGAGTTAACCTTGAGGCCTGCTTTTTCCAGTGCGCTGAATACTTCATGTACATGGGTCAAATGTTCTTCCCAGGTCTTACTGTGGATGACTATGTCGTCTAGGTAAGCTGAAGCAAAGGTGGGCATGGGGGACAAGACAGTGTTCATGAGGCGCTGGAACGTGGCAGGTGCCCCATGGAGTCCAAAAGGGAGTACGGTAAACTCGAAATGACCGTCGTCTGTGCTGAATGGCGTTTTGTTCTTGTCGTCCTCCCTCAGGGGCACCTGCCAGTACCCTTTGGTCAAGTCTAAAGTAGTGATGTATTGGGCGTCTCCTAATCGCTCGGTGAGTTCATCCACCCTTGGAATGGGATATGCGTCGAACTCGGAAATGTAATTCATGGCCCGAAAGTCCATGCAAAACCGGCGGGTTCCATCCGGTTTGGGAATCATGACAATGGGGCTCGACCAGTTACTCTTATAGGGGCGTATTACCCCAAAGTCCATCATGTCCATTACTTCTTTTCTTATAGCCATCCTTCGAGCTTCTGGCACCCGGTAAGGCTTTATTTTGATGACTTTCCCTGGAGGGGTATTGATGCAGTGCCCCGCAAGGGTCGGCCGTCCTGGGTGGTCTGAAAACAGCCTATCGTGGAGGTTCAGGAGCTGTTACAGATCCTCCCTTTGTGGTGACGATAATTCGTCATTTATGACCAGTTGTTCTTGGGTGGAGGTTGGTGTGGCTGGGGTTGAGGCCATGTGGACAGCCGGGGGAGGAGGTCCCAGCCACGTCTTTAGCATATTAATATGATAGGTCTGGGTTTTGTTTGGGCCCGTCTTTAATCTAATACAGGTCTGGCCAATGGTCCCGGTGACATGGTAGGGTCCGACCCATTCAGCCCGGAATTTCTGAGTGGAGGAGGGAAGAAGTACGAGAGCCCATTCTCCTTCTTTCAACTGCCGCCACTTCTTTCTTTTATCATACGCTGTCTTGTGTTTCCTTCGACTTTCCTCCATGTGGTTGTATGCTAAGTCCCTCAGTTTCCCTAATTTTGACTTCAGGCTTTGGGCGTATTCAAGGGTAGAGGCTGTTTCTTCTGGTATCTCATTCTCCCAGGCGTCTTTGGTCATCTCCATCAGTGAGCGAGGCTGTCTTCCGTACAAGAGCTCAAAGAATGAGACCCCTAAACTGCTTTGGCGTTGGCCCCGTATGACGTAGAGAGACAGGGGCAGTACTTGGTCCCACTCGGCTCCGCTCACTTCTAGCATTTTCCTCAATGTAGTCTTTAGGGTGCGGTTGTACTGTTCGACCAGTCCGTCCGTCTGGGGGTGATACACGGAGGTCTTATCTGATGGATGTCCAGGTTCTTACACACTTCCTTCATTAGCTGTGAGAATCTCCTTGGGGAACCCCACCCGACTGAACAGCTCGATCATCTTTTCAGCGAACTGTTTCGTAGTGGTCGCTGTTAAGGGAAAAGCTTCCGGGAACCTCGTGGCGTAATTCACCATCACCAGGACGTGTTGGTACCCCTTCCTGGTCTTGGGTAGCGGTCCGATTAAATCCATCCCCACTCTTTCGAAGGGCTTGCCTATGATGGGAAGGTGCTGCAAGGGCACTACTGGCGGCTCAGTCATGTTTTTCAGTTGGCAAATGCTCCATTCCTGGCAATATCTGGACGTTTCTCGGTAAATACCGGGCCAATAGAAATGCCAGAGTATGTTTTAAGTCGTCTTCTCGGATCCAGTGTGTCCGGCGACCAGATGACTGTGGGCAAAGAACAGCACCTGCTCACGGAAAGTAAGAGGGACCAGGAGTTGGGCCTCTTCGTCCTCTTTCCCCTGGCGGTACAAGAGGTCGTTTTTTAGAAGAAACCGTAGGTATCTGTTGCTGGGGCTGTTTTGTTCTTGATGGGCTTGGTCCCAGGCATTAAACAAGGTGTTGTCATTAGCCTGGGAAAAGCGAAAGCTCCTATCCAATACCCAGGGATCGGGTGTCAACAGTGTGGGGTGCTTGTTGCTCTTTCTGTCCTATGCTATGTTTAAACCACTGGAGGAAGTGGGGATTGTCTGTACCTATGATCAGGTCCTCGGGGAGTGAGGATAGTACACCCACTCGGATCATCTAGGTCTGTCCTCTCAGGGGTTGGATGGGAACCTGGGCTAAGGGATAGGGCTTCACGTCTCCATGTACACACTGTATATGGACCGTTTTCCGGGGCAGGTATTGGGACAGGGTTACGTGTTTGGTCTGAATGACGGATTGCCTACACCCCGAGTCTAAGAGGGCAGGAATGGAGGACCCGTTCACCCTTACACTTACTCTGTAGGTACTCCCCAATTCCGCTGAGTATAGGACGGCTCATGGAAGGTACCCCACCTCCATAGGCTCGTCTTGTGGTCTTCTTTTAGGGCAAAACCTCGCGATATGGCCCCAGTTACCACAGTCAAAACATTAGGGTCCTGAAGAGGCTGGACTGTCTGATTTCCAGGGTTTTGGACGCGACAATTCCACAGGATGGGGAGGGCGTCTCTCAAGTCTTTGGACTGGCTTGGGGTTCCTCTCGTTCCCCCACCCCGGTGTGCGGGGTTGGGCTCTGGCGAACGTAGCAGCCATGTCAATGGCTTGTGTCGTCATTAAATTGTGGTGTTGTCTGAGCCACCGTTGGGTGGCGTAGGGGAGCGCCTCTAGATACTGCTCCAGATAGATTCGGTCCATGATTTCAGCCTTCGTGCTGGTGGAGGGAGTCAGCCACCTGGCAGCGCCCATCTTAAGCCGTACGAATAAGGTTTTGGGGTTTTCCCCTGGAGCGCCCCGTTCCTTACGGAATCTGATCCGGTAAGCTTCGGCATCCAGTCCTAGCTGATCGAGGATGATTCGCTTCACCTCGCGGTAGGGGGTATCCCCGGTGGGGTTCGCTACCTGTTATGCAGCTTGTGCTTCTCCAACCAGGAGGGGACCCAAAAAAAAGGGCCACTTGCTCACTGGCCATCCGCATGCACGTGCAGCTCTTTCAAAGTTGAGCAAGAAGGAATCGGGGTCCTCGCTGGGGTGGTATTTCTGTAGGGATACTGCAGAAGACCCATGAGGTATGACACGCTCTTCCCGACTTCCTGTTGACAATGGGGGGTCCACCCAGGGTTGTGGAGGGTCCACTCGCTGTTCTAGGACTTTCTTAAGGATCTCCCGATCGGCTTGGGCGGAGTTCAGCTGTTGCTCTGCTACCCACTCCAACATCTCTTGGCCTTTCACTAGTTGCTGGATCACCGTTTCCATCTCTAGACTGATGGTGTCTCTGCCCACATTCTCCACAACTGTGACGGGCTCAGGGTGGGGTAGCGTAGCAGGAAAGGGCATCAACCGGGTTTTGGTAACAGAGGGCTTTATTGATGCCAATAGGTAATCTGTACAGGTCTTTCTGATATGGGTAGTTCGCCTGGGAGACCGGCTATGGCTCCTTCTCCTCCGTCGGGGCTTGTCTGTCCTCCGACAACCGTCCGGGCTTCGTCGGGGGCTCTCTTCCTCTTCTTCCGTCTCTGCTGTGTCCGTGACTCCCCAAAAGCAAACAAACACATGGGTCTCGTGAGTAAACTGTACTCAGCTCTTGCTGTTACAGGGAAGGGGGTGAGGATACAACCGGTGCTCTGATATATACAAGTGCGGTATAGGGAGGGTAGTAACGTGCTCAGGGAAGGGGAACCGGGAATACAGGAATACCGTGGTTAGGGCCTAGGGGCACCCTTACGTCCCACCCAGCCCGCAAGCGGTCACGCACCTGGGCTAGCCACACACCTCCCCCAGGTGTGCGGCTGGGCGGCTCACAGGGACGTTGGCCTCCGGGCTTCCCTCCGTCCTCAGCAGGCGGCGGCTCTGCTTCTCCTTCCCCGGTCGTCTCCTTCTCCGATGGTGACCTCCGACCCATCTTCACCTCTGCCTCCGCCTCCGATGGTAACCTTCGACCTCTGTCCCGCTCCTTGTCCCACGACTCCGCCTCTGATGGTAACCTCCGACCTCCGTCCCGCTCCTTGTCCCACGACTACTCCTCCGATGTTCTCCTACTTACGTCTCCGTCTTCCTGGTTTCACTTAACATTTGACTTTGACAATTCCAAAGGAAGAGACATTACTGAATTTATAGACTTGATCAGAACAAATGTAAAGTGATAAAATTAACAACCAAGTCTCACTAAAATTGACATTCAATTTAACATTCCACTGAACTGTGTGCAATACGCATGGTGAAATATAAGAAAAGTTTTGCCACTAAAATGTGGGATAGAGAGTCTGCTTGTGAAGTTTTAGTTAATCCCCATATTTTTGAAGAATGAGCCAGGTTTGAGGGACACTTCAGACCGACCTCCAAATGTGTGTGTCACTCGTGATGAGTGAAGTTTGAGGGCTCTGATGTATGCACGTCCGTACTAATGTTGCATGTCGAGGCATTCAAGTCTGCTTGCTTGACAATGCTACAAAGAGTTGACAAGTCAAGTCAAGTCAAGTCAATAAATTTATATAGCGCGCTACATACCCAGAGGGTCTCAAGGCGCTTGAAGAAGGGTGGGGAGTTACTTGTCAAATATCCACGTTTTAAGTTGCTTTCTGAATGCTAGGTGGTTCTGAGTAAGGTGAAGGTGAGTGGGAAGTGAGTTCCAGGTTTTAGCTGCCAGGTAGGAGAAGGATCTACCTCCCATGGTGGTTTTGTTGATGCGAGGTACAGTGGCAAGGGCTTGGTTGGAGGATCGTAGCTGGCGGGAGGGGGTTTAGAAGGACAGTCATGTGTTGAGGCATTCGGGTCCGATTTCGTAGAGTGCTTTGTGTGCGTGGGTTAGGAGCCGGAAAGTAATCCTCTTATTGACGGGGAGCCAGTGGAGGTTTTTCAGGTGACCAGAGATGTGTTCTTTACGCGGGATGTCTAATATGAACCTGGCTGAAGTGTTCTGGATGCGTTGGAGTTTTTTCTGGAGTTTTGCGGTGGTACCGGCGTAGAGGGTGTTTCCGTAGTCCAGTCGGCTCGTGACCAGAGCGTGGGTGACTGTTTTTCTAGTTTCGGTGGGGATCCAGTGAAATGTTTTTTTGAGCATGCGAAGAATGCTAACTAATCAACGGTGTACTGATGACGAGTGTACTATGATATAGGGTCCTATGTAAAGGAGTGGAATATTTTCGAGTAATGAAATGCCCCTCCCCTGTTCCTCATTCCAGTAACACCCACTCATTTTTATGATACAATGCAAACTGTGTGAGACATTTCTGGTTCATACTTGATATCTCTATCTTAGGAATTAGTTGTTTCAAAGATAAATTGGGTTTTTTTGTCAGTGAATCTTTGTTGAAAGACTGTAAACAAAACGACAAAGCCTGGAAGAGGCCGCTATCTTAATATTTTAGGAAACAGTTGTGCTCTTAAACCAGAAACTCAAAACCTAATTAGAACCTACAATTCAGTCTTGTTTGAGGATATAAAACCGTATCAAATATAAGGAATAAAGCCACAGACATAGGAAAATTAGAAATAAGCTGTTCCTTCAATTGTCGCTTTGACACATGATCTATGCCTCATTGTCACTGATCTGGTGTTTAAATCTCCATGGTATTTACCTCTGTTTTCTTTGCTATCTAGCACGTTGTGAATTTGAAAAACTGCAAATAAATTATTTAAAAGAATAAATAAGCTGCCTAGTTTAATTGCAAAACTGACCGAAATACTCATATATTCTTTAAAATACCGATATATTCATTGAAATACAGATATATATTCATTAAAATACAAATATATATTCATTAAAATACCGATATATTCATTGAAATACAGACTGTCACTTCCATTTGTCACCTTTCTGTAAATACTCTTAAGTCCTTTACATCAGTGTTTTGAAGATGCTCATCTGAAGTGAAGCTATAAATAAATTTTTACAGCAGCAAAGTGTGAGGCCTTGTACTTGAACTGTTTGACCCTTAAAAACATTCACGTCTGTGACATCTGAAATCCCAGGTCTTTACAGGTATAAATGCTTGTTTGTGTGAAATGTATTCACTGCTGGAGCCTGGAGGCGGCGGTTCCGTCCGCAGCCACCAGAGGACGCTCCTCGCCTGCTGATGAAACCCACTGATCTGCACACTGTATGAAAGGAAGAAGGGTTTCCTTTTCCGGGTCAGCGGTGGCAGAGACAGCACCAGCAGCGATGGTGACATCACTTCCTGCCTCTGCAGAGGAGGGAGGTCCCTGTGTGTCTGTGCAGTTACCTCCATCTTCAGACCCTCACAGACCCCAGAAGGAGGAGAGAGCCTGGACAGGTTTCTGCTCAGGTAGGAGAGCTGCCAACTCACCTGGCTGCAATTTATTAATCCAAGGATCAGATCCCCCCCACCCCCCTGGCATTCATGGTGAGGTCAGGAGAGCTCCTGCTGTGCCTGAGTGGGGAGCAGAGGAGGAGAGGCCTGTCCAGGGGTGCAGAGGAGGAGAGGCCTGTCCAGGGGAGGGGCAGAGGAGGAGAGGCCTGTCCAGGGGTGCAGTGGAGGAGAGGTCTGTCCAGGGGTGCAGAGGAGGAGAGGCCTGTCCAGGGGTGCAGAGGAGGTGAGGCCTGACCAGGGGGGCAGGGGAGGAGAGGTCTGTCCAGGGGTGTAGAGGAGGAGAGGCCTGTCCAGGGGTGCAGAGGAGGTGAGGCCTGTCCAGGGGTGGAGAGGAGGTGAGTCCTGTCCAGGAGTGCAGAGGAGGAGAGGCCTGTCCAGGGGTGCAGAGGAGGTGAGGCATGTCCAGGGGTGCAGAGGAGGAGAGGCCTGTCCAAGGGAGAGGCAGAAGAGGTGAGGCCTGTCCAGGGGTGCAGAGGAGGAGAGGCCTGCCCAGGGGTCCGAGGAGGTGAGGCCTGTCCAAGGGAGAGGCAGAAGAGGTGAGGCCTGTCCAGGGGTGCAGAGGAGGAGAGGCCTGTCCAGGGGTGCAGAGGAGGAGAGTCCTGTCCAGGGGTGTAGAGGAGGTGAGGCCTGTCCAGGGGTGCAGAGGAGAAGAGATCTGTCCAAGGGTGCAGAGGAGGTGAAGCCTGTACAGGGGAGCAGAGAAGGTGAGACCTGTCCAGGGGTATAGAGGAGGTGAGGCCTGACCAGGGGTGCAGAGGAGGAGAGGTCTGTCCAGGGGTGCAGAGGAGGAGAGGCCTGTCCAGAGGTGCAGAGGAGGTGAGGCCTGTCCAGGGGTGCAGAGAGGAGAGGCCTGTCCAGGGGTGCAGAGGAGGTGAGGCCTGTCCAGAGGTGCAGAGGAGGAGAGACCTGTCCAGGGGTGCAGAGGAGGTGAGGCCCGTCCAGTGGTGCAGAGGAGGAGAGGCCTGTCCAGGGGTACAGAGGAGGAGAGGTCTGTCCAGGGGTGCAGGGGAAGTGAAGCCTGTCCAGGGGTGCAGAGGAGATGAGGCCCGTCCTGAGGGGTGCAGGGGAGATGCCTGTCTCAGTGGAGCAGAGGAGGCGAGGCCTGTCCAGGGTGCAGAGGAAGTGAAGCATGTCCTGTCCATGGGGTTAAGTGCAGGTAAGGCCTGTCCAGGAGTGCAGAGGAGGTGGTACTGTAGTGTAGTTCCTATTATCTCCATAGGCATCTGCGCATTGGAATAACATCAACAACAAAAGACCAGTAACTGAGGTTACCAAGGATCCCCTGCTGACAACATTAGACTTAAGGGTTTGCCAGCTAGCTCAGAGGTCACTAGAAACTTTCTCGAATGTAGGATGAGGTATTATAGTGCCTACTTAGACAAGAAGAGATTTAGCTTCTGACAACCATACAACATGACAACTTTGTATCTCCATGAGTTAGGAGTAAATCTCCAGAGTCGTGAAAAACAATAGAAATGGTTTTACTCACTCAGTCATGCATTCTTAGTTTCACTCGAGAGTGTAGAGAAAGAGAGACGGGCGTTTTCAATAAAAGGTGTTATTTATTGAACAGTCTGTTTTCTCACACAGGAGAAGTGAATTGCAATGATAGCAATACTTATAATAAAATATAGTGCATACAGTAAAAAGAGTATTATAAAGTAATACTGCAAAAGCATGTTATCGTTTCTTAGCCATAACAGGTATCTAAAACATATCCTAAAATCTATACAATAGAAAGCTAACTAAAAATAGCGAAACTAACTCGACTGATGTAATCTACCTTATGCCTACCCCTTGTTCCTAACCTAAGTTGTGAACGGGAAAAAATAAGTGAGAACTTCAGTTAAGTTCAATCATTTCTCTGCCAGATTATTCTAAAAACCAAGAATCATTCTCTGCCGCTAATCAGATCCATACCTTGTTTCAGAATGTGAGAGGACTGGAATCTCTGAACTCGATATCCCGGCAGCCGGCTGTGGCAAGTAGGGAACACCGGAGCTGGCTTTTCTCGGCTGGAGAAAAAGGCAGCTTCTCTCTCAGTGCGTCAAGTAGGAGGGTCGGCTGGGTTCAGGTCTCGCATCTGCTGGGCTTGGGACGAGGTCAGTCGATCAGCTCCAGAAAACCACCGCGTGTTTGACTGGACCAACCTGGCTGCTTTTATACTAGCTAGGTGACTGGTTTGACGCACAAGGTTGGACATATGTACGTCACTAGGTGCTTGAAGTGCGCAAGGCTGTCCAGGGGTTTGGGACAAATTAAACAAGAAGTGCGTAATGCTCTCCAGGGCTTCGGGACAAATCAATACTGGTGGATTAGGAGTTTCCCCTGAGGCTACCGTATGTTCGTCATGTCCCAGAGCCGGTTTGTATTCTCTAGAGGCCATGTAGTCAGAGTTTTGTTCCTTCTCTTGGTTGATCTCCCTATTTGTTTAAATTGTTTCTCCCTGGGTATAGTTTTTTTATTACTTTCCCATCTATTTTTAGGAGTATTTGAAGTGTTTTTTACAAACAACTTCTCTGTGCTATCTGGTAGTTGGGGCTTTAGTGGTTTCCCACCCAAACTATCTCTACCCAGTTCTTCATAGCATTTTTCCATTATTCTGGCTAGTTCAGAGGGCTGGTCTTCCTCATCTATTTCTCTTAGCCTATGGCGGATTGCTACAGATGCTGCTTCACCCCTTACATTAGCTAATAATATAGCTGATACCTGTTTAAAATTTTTCAGTAACTTCATACCTAAATTTAAGGCTGCTTCAGGGCCATATTCATTCTGAATCTGTGTCAGAATGTCTGGTATTACCGCCATTGACGGAACACCATGTGTTTTTGTATAGATTGAAGCAAAGACTGTACCCCAAGTGTAGCAGTCTTCCACATTTGGTGCAATTCCCATTGGTAGACAAATGGTCAGAATTCTGTGTTTTTCATGAGGTGTACTATCAGGAAAAACTGCCTCTATTTGAGTGATTTTTTGTGCTAGCCAAAATGGTATTTGTTCCCGTTTAGTAGGTAACTTTCCAATTACTGACTGAATTGTTTGTGGTGTAATTTTATTTGTAGTCCCCTGATGAGGGGTCTGTTATGGGAGTCCTATTGTCGGGTGGACCGTCAAAGTCCTCATGACATATTTGACTAATTGTCTGTGAATTTTAACTAGTTCTTCTAGCTGGGTAATCACCTCTTCTTTAGACATTTTCCTTACGTCCGGATGAGGTGTGTAGCCGGCTAAAACTGGCCAAGTTGCTCCCGGTCTCCCTAGTGGACCGGGCCTTGTTATGTGTTCACAGTGTTGTAGGGCGCCTTTAAACCAAAGCTCGTGCTGTTGGTAAGTTAGTGGAATCTCAATTTCCTCATGGGGAACGTGTTCCGTTGGAGTATCACCTGGTTCATAGTAGTGAAACTCTTTTGTTATTTGATTTACTTCTGGGAATCTTATCCAGGAATAGAATACCTCTGTCTGCCGATATTCGTGTGCCTCCACTACAAATACGACTGTCCCACCTTTCGGTGTTACACCGTTGTTTATTAATTTGTAAGTCAAAATTTTCCTTATATTTATTGGAATAAGTTTTGCCTCCGCATTAGTTTGTAAAATGCTATCATCAGCTTCTATTAACCGTCTAGCAAGATCTCTCGCGTTGGTGTTTTCTTCGTCCGACTGCATTTTTTATTCAGAGTAGGATTCAAGGGAACAGAGATTAGGTGCACAATATTTTGGAACACTGTATCCTTCAACGCTGAATAAACCAAGAGCGTTCCTGCAGGAGTTTTTTCGTCCTACTCGACTGGCGGATATTGCCCTCTTACCCACTCTAGACGTCTATGGAGTATTATGGATAATATAAGGGGTTGAGTGAAAAAGCATGAGCGAGTAACCCTATTTCTAGCGTTAGATTATCGCCTTGCTTGGAAGGGTTTAATGAGTCGGCGAAACCGCCACCTCCTCTCCACAGTTGCGTGGCAGAAGTCTGGGCATACGAAGTATGTTTTTTGACCCCCTGGACCTTTTTGCTTCTGGCCTGGCCTTCTCAGCAATTGCCTGTCTTAAGAGGAAGTTGCCGAAATAGACTAAAATAGCCCTTGGATACCCCCAGCTTTGACTAGGTGTCTTAGAGTAAGAGGGACATGGTGGGCTCGTTGAAAGTCCCAGTTCTAGCTAGACAATTCAGGGAGAGAGTCACGAAAAAGTTGTATTACGAAGGAGCGGGCGTCTCCCCCTTCAATTTCCTCAGGGATACCTAGCACGTGTAGAGTATTCCTACGTAATCGATTTTCCATGTCCTCCAGCTTCCACCTCACATCTGATAGTTTAGCTTCATGTGCGTCAATCTGTTCGTGATTTTCAGCCGTCTCAGACTCATTAGAGACAATTCTAGACTCTAAATCTGTCATTCGATCACTAAATGTCCCAACTTTTCTTGAGAGTTTGCGCACCACCCCTTGAGCCTTACAGAGAGCAGCTTGGGCCTTGCGCCCATCATGAGATGTCTCCTCTCTGTGCGCCGCTATAGCTTGAAGTACAGTTTCAATTGTAGGTGAGTTTGAGCTTTGGTATGTTGGGGAGTCCGAATGTTGTGTTATATTTACAAAGCTTGGCGGTGTTAATGATGCTGTGAGGTGATTTGATGGCGTGTAGTCCCAAGCTAGCTCTGCTGTATCCTGATGGCTCTTTCTGCGTTTTAGGACAGTTTTTTGGCCTGCTCTATTCTCTTTTGCACTCATTTTGTCATCACTTAAATCACTCAGAGGAGATCCTGTGTCATCAGACCACCCAAGTTCGTCCGAGAATGAGAAAAAATCGCTCGGATCTTTATCCCTGTCTGGGTCAAAATCGATACATCTATTGTTAATTTTAGCTGCCATAGAACTCATTGGCTCCGTCTGGGGCACTTCTATTTGAATTGTGCTGTCAGGCATTTGCGATCATCTGTATGCACCTGAGTATCTATAGGGATAATGTCATCGATGGCTATGTGGAGGGGAGTAGTAATTTGTTCAGCCAAGTCCGCGGGAGTTCCACCCCCTTGTACCTCCACACCCCCTATCACATTCATGCTTGCTTCAACCCCAGCTGCTGTATCATTATGTGTAGGGCTTACTGTGTTAGCGTCAGTTGTCCCCGTTATCACAGTTATCCCAGGGACGTCCTCGTCGCTGCTTTGCTGGTTACTCTGCTCATCCACCCCCTATCCCATTCATGCTTGCTTCAACCCCAGCTGCTGTATCATTATGTGTAGGGCTTACTGTGTTAGCGTCAGTTGTCCCCGTTATCACAGTTATCCCAGGGACGTCCTCGTCGCTGCTTTGCTGGTTACTCTGCTCATCCACCCCCTATCCCATTCATGCTTGCTTCAACCCCAGCTGCTGTATCATTATGTGTAGGGCTTACTGTGTTAGCGTCAGTTGTCCCCGTTATCACAGTTATCCCAGGGACGTCCGCGTCGCTGCTTTGCTGGTTACTCTGCTCATCCACCCCCTATCCCATTCATGCTTGCTTCAACCCCAGCTGCTGTATCATTATGTGTAGGGCTTACTGTGTTAGCGTCAGTTGTCCCCGTAATCACAGTTAACCCAGGGACGTCCGCGTCGCTGCTTTGCTGGTTACTCTGCTCATCCACCCCCTATCACATTCATGCTTGCTTCAACCCCAGCTGCTGTATCGTTATGTGTAGGGCTTACTGTGTTAGCGTCAGTTGTCCCCGTTATCACAGTTATCCCAGGGACGTCCTCGTCGCTGCTTTGCTGGTTACTCTGCTCATCCACCCCCTATCCCATTCATGCTTGCTTCAACCCCAGCTGCTGTATCATTATGTGTAGGGCTTACTGTGATATCGTCAGTTGTCCCCGTTATCACAGTTATCCCAGGGACGTCCTCGTCGCTGCTTTGCTGGTTACTCTGCTCATCCACCCCCTATCCCATTCATGCTTGCTTCAACCCCAGCTGCTGTATCATTATGTGTAGGGCTTACTGTGTTAGCGTCAGTTGTCCCCGCTATCACAGTTATCCCAGGGACGTCCTCGTCGCTGCTTTGCTGGTTACTCTGCTCATCCACCCCCTATCCCATTCATGCTTGCTTCAACCCCAGCTGCTGTATCATTATGTGTAGGGCTTACTGTGTTAGCGTCAGTTGTCCCCAGGGACGTCCGCGTCGCTGCTTTGCTGGTTACTCTGCTCATCCACCGCCTTCGCCCCCTTTGCGGCTGCTGGTGTCTGTTGAGTTCCCGGCTGACTCCTCCCACCTTGACCCAGAAGGATTTTCGCCGGCGTCTTGCGGAGGAGGTCAACGACAGAGGGGGCAGTCAGACTTCCCGTCCGCGTAGAAGTTACACCCTGCTTCGGTGTCTTAGCTGGAATGTTTTTGGTAGCTCCTGGGGCAGGCTCTGGAACACCGCCCGCTTGCCTCAGAGGCTCCGCACCGTCCCGGACTGCCAGTCTTGCCACCCTTGCTTTAGCAGCCGCCGCCGCATTCTTTGGTGCCATGACGCTTTCACTGACAGCCACGGCATCCCTCCGCTCCGGAGCTCCGACAAGGTACGTCTGACCAGCGGTTCTCTGAGACTTGTGGCTGCCGCTGCACAGGTATCGGATCACTACGAGACCAATTAGGGATCCTAGCGTTGCAACTTGACTCCTGATCAGCACTTTTGTGTCGTCTATGACCACGTTCTCCAGAATCTCCATTGCTCTGTTATGGGGTTATTGCATTAGTGTATACTCAAAAGTTCGGTATAACTTCAGCGACGGGTTTGGAATTACTTCTCAATTTCATTTTAACCATTTATGCTGCAGAATCCGCATATTTTCTTAGACCTCAGCACTGGTCTGTGGGCACTGCAGTCTCACACGACTTCCCAGTTGGGAAACCCAGTGATCACTCTCCTCCAGTTCTTAGGAATTCCCACCACACAATTCTTGGGGAGAAATTAGACCTAGGTCTACCACATGCTGATGCAACTTTTCATTTGTGCAATTACTCAAAATGTGTTCCTTCATAAACAAATTATAAAGTCCAGTAAAATCATGCACATTGTGTCCAGTTAACCAACCATCCAGTGTCTTTACTGAGTAGTCTACGAAATCTATCCAGGATTGGGTCTGGGTTTTGTGAACCCCCCTGAACCTAATTCTATACTCCTCAGTAGCGAGTCCAAAGCCCTCAATCAGAATTTTCTTCATGAGGTCATAGGACCCTGCATCTGGCCCAGAAAGGGCCAGAAGTCTGTCTCTGCAATTACCAGAGAACAGTTCCCAGAGACCTCTCCACTGGTTTTGGGTTTGGCAAACATACCAATCTTGAGAGAGATCGCTATGCAGTGACTATAAGTCAGTTCGAAGGAACAGAGAGAGGGATATGAGGGTGGAGGCCTGGGAAGGCCTCGATCAGGCGGCTAGGACATGCAATAGCAGAGATTTTTAGAAAGTAATAAACACTCCCTATTTCAAAAATACTAAGGATCCGACACTGTAGGTGAAGAAGCATGGGTGGCACACTGTGAATTTATATTCACCTCAAACACTGCTCCTGTGGTGCCCTCTAGTGACACAGATACTAAATTGCAGGGTTCTTTTTCACTCTCAGAAGTCAGAAGAGGGTTGGCGGCCTGTGGTTGCTGGGAAAACCCCAGGACCTGATGGGGTGCCGATAGATCTTTTTCAGGAAAACCAAGATTTGTGGGCTCTGCTGCTAACAAATGTTTTTAACAGCATAGTTATAGATGGGCCTCCACCTTCCTGGAAGCATAGTGTAATTATTCTGATATACAAAAAAGGGGACTGGGGAAGCCCAAAGAACTATAGGCCTATCTCCTTATTGGACACAACTGCCAAACTTATGGGTTGGTTCCCTTTATTCAGGCTGGAAGAGTGGACCCAAGAAACATCTTAATGCAGGTGCAGTATGCCTTCCAGAAGGAAAAAGCCACTACAGACCAATGTCTAAAACTGTCACTATGTATAGACAAATATACCAGAGCGAAAGACGGGAAAATCTACATGGCATTTATAGACGTATCAGCTGCATTTGACTGCGTGAGCCATCAGAAACTTTGGTATTTATTGGAGGAGATGGGGATTGATCCACTTATAATTAACTTTATCCGCCAGCTATATTTAAATACCACTGCATTTGTCCCATATGACAAAAATGGGAATTGAACCCGCCCCTTTAAGATCGCTAGTGGAGTTAAGCTGGGATGTGTCCTCGCCCGTTTCTTTTTTTTCCAGCTATACAAACAGGGTTCAGGCAGCCCTCTCGGGCTCATCCCCGGACGTGCCCGTGTTTGACACCAACCCCCTACCAATGTTCGCTTATGCCGAGGATGCAGTGTTAATTGCAAGAACTGGGGAAGCTCTTCAATGGCTCATAACAACATATGCATCATTCATGGTTTCGCTGGACCTTAAAGTAAATGATACAAAATCTTCTGTCATTAAAGCAGGGTCTGGAAAAGCTGCTAAATCCCCACACTTCCATATGGATTGCCAGAAAACAGAAGTGGTAGAGTCCTTCCCATACCTGGGAGTCTTATTTGATAGAAATCAAACTTGGGAGAACCTGGTATCGGCAAGAGCACTAGGAATGGAAAGAAGTCTGAAAGCTATTAAGGCCTTCTCCAAAAGTTAGACACTAGCCCCCTTGACCCAATTAAAACATTTATCAGGCCAAAATTAAGCCAATAGCCATATAAGGGGCTGGAGTCTGGGGTATGGTGCCTACCGGCTGTCTCCAAAAACTTGAAGATCATTTTTAAGTCCCACATGTTACATACCATTAGACTAGCACCAATTTAATACAAAACATATTTAAAGATTGTTTCAAATTGGACCATTACAATAAGATCAGATGGCTGAGTTAGGTGGAATCAGAATTAATGGCAATTTGGTTGTGAGAATTATTTAAGGATTAAACGGCATGCAGGAAGATTTCAAAACAGAAATGAATTGAGATTTTTATGCGGAGGGCTCATTATCTTCGCAGGGAAAGGAATTACAGAAAAAAGACGGTCCTTGCATATCGTCTGATTTCCCCTAGGCCAGAGGGAGGATATTCCTATTTAGATCTAGATAGGAACTATTGAGATTTTGTCTGACTCTCCTCCCCTTGATGTTAGGTTATACGGAGAGAAGATTCGAACACTCGGATTTGATGCCGTGTCCCTGCGACAACCATTCCCCCCAATGTGACCTGCACCTAGTCTTGTTTTGTGGGTTTTATAAGACAGGATGAGAAGACATTATCCTTCAGATTTTAAGGCGCCCCAATTTTAAACAATGCCAGGTGGCACGGTACTTCTTTTAATCTCTGCTTGATCCCGTTGTCTGTTTTTCGGTAGCCACCTGTTTGTGGGCCTGTATGAAAAGGAGAAAGGCGCAAGGTTGGTTTTAACTAACAATTATATGCAGAGATGAGTAATTTGATGTAAACTGACTGGATTCGGTCTATGAGGCACTTGATGCACTTTATGGGATAAAATGTCCTGTAAAACTATTTGATGTTCTTTTTAAATAATTCTACTTGCTCTAGGATTTTAACTTGTTATGAACTGGGGCTGGTTGTTGATCACTGATTTAAATTGTGCTTTTATGATCTGTATTTAAGAGATTGAATAAAGATTTTATTGATTGATTTTTTACATGTGTGTCTCAGAGTCTCACCCCTCTGTGCTCCCTCTCCCTGCTGCTTAGAGCTGCTGCAGCAGTGTCCCTGGCATGGCATTGAGGCGCTCATGGTAATCCAAGGCCCCGGAGCAGTGTCTGTCCTCAGCGCATGCGCAGCTGTTAATGCAAGTCCGTCTTTAACCCGCGCTCCGATGCGGGAACCAGTGCCTGTCTTCAGCGCATGCGCAGCTGTTAATAAAAGGCCCTCTTTAACCCTCGCTCCGCGGCAGGAGGAAGTGTCTGTCCCCAGCGCATGCGCAGCTGTTAATGCAAGTCCGTCTTTAACCCGCGCTCCGATGCGGGAAGCAGTGTCTGTCTTTAGCGCATGCACAGCTGTTAATACAAGGCCCTCTGTTAACCCATCAAGACCTCTTTAACCCGCGCTCTTAGTTCAGTCCTGGTGTTTTCTGTTTTTCTGAATGGAAGACAGTGTGGACGGTCCCAGTTGCGTCCCCTCTCGGTTGGACTCTGTAGGCCGCGCTTCCCTGGGGGGCCGCTCAATGACACACTCTTACAGTTTTATGTGCTTCGCTATTCTCAGCGCATGCGCGGCCATAACGAGCATACATCCTGCGCAGCTACAGATCATCAGAGCGGCTCTTGTTCCGTGCGCGGTTTGTTGTCACGCGGGGCCCTCGGGTGTGTCCCCTCCAACCAGGCCGACACTGTCCCTCCTTCTGCCCGGCCACTCCCCGCTCAAACCCACAAGAGAGGTAAGGGGAGATAAGGCCTCGAGGCAGCAGTGGAAGCGGTGGAAGAGCATTAACGTATGAGACCTACAAGGGTGTGGTGTCTGTGGGGGGCGGGGCCTGTGGCAATGGGGCGGGGTCTGTGAGTTGGGGGCAGGGCCTGTGGGAGTGGTTAGAACAATACACCTACACAGCATGGAGGCATTGACTGTTTTGTGTTCCTCACTGGAGACTAGTTTGTTCAACTGTGGAATGTGTTTTTTGGGAACCCTAATCGATCCAACTTTAGTTTGTATCGTGTAATTTTTGGCAGATTATGTTACCATAATATCTAATCCTATATACTTCGCTCTATTGTGAAGCGCTCTGACACCGCTGGGTAAAGTATGCGCTATAAAAAAAATGCCTAAATAAATCCAATGCCCTGCGACCAGGCTGTTAGAGGCTCGTCGTGGCCTTGGGGCTCCCAGTCACACGTCCTCAGGTCTGTAGACTAAAGACTATTGCAGCTTGCAACTCAGAACTGGCAATTCCTCAAGCTCTGGCGGGCTGCTTTTGGAGGCTTCAGGCATGATTCTGAATGCCGCCATAGTCGCCGAATCTCAAGTTGCACATTCTTACCTTTCTCCTCGGCCACTGCAACCACAAACTTTACCCACTTGCTGCCCGCATCTATAAAATATGTTTTTGACACAAGTGTGTCCACATGAGCATCTTTTAATTTGGCTGATCTGGGGTTTGCAGCAAATATTTTTTTTAACTCTTTGCGTGCGTGTGTCGGCCAACGTCCGTTTGCCGACATGGCCCCGCCCGCGCATTCGAATGCCCACACCGCAGAGGAATTGCCGCGGCAGTAAACAGGTTAAAGCCATGCTCTTGTATTTACAATCAACAGCAGCTCGTGCAGTGAGGGCTGGTGCTGTTCCTGACATCCCATTCATTTCGTGGAAGTGCCTGGACCAGTCTTCAGCGAATTCCTTGCTCCCAAATGGTGCTTCTCAGGCCCTAGACTCTTGCTGTGGTTCAGTGGGCTCCAAATCAAGCTTTTGAACTCTTTATGAGTGCAAATAAGCCCATTTGCACCCGAATCCCACTGCTCGCACAGAACTTCAGCACGAGCCCCTGCCGCCTATCTCCTTGCACGGAAAGCATCAATCGATCTGGAAGACCAACAACGTAAAGCTCCAGCCCGACCTTCTGCGACACCTGGCCTGCTCTTTGTGCCATGTCCACCACCGCCATCAACTCTCTCCTTACTCCCCGCGACCCTCTCCAATGCGAACAGGGCTCTTGGCTCAAAACTTGAGAAGGTAAACCTTCAGCTGAACTAATCTAGAGCTCTATCTAATTCGTAATCCATCGTGATCAGCGTGAACTTTTGACTTTAACCTGGTCCAGCATGACCAGATTGCCTCGGTTGG
This sequence comes from Lissotriton vulgaris, assembly GCF_964263255.1. Classification (NCBI taxonomy): domain Eukaryota; kingdom Metazoa; phylum Chordata; class Amphibia; order Caudata; family Salamandridae; genus Lissotriton; species Lissotriton vulgaris. The sequence continues at coordinate 160,070,033 of NC_141685.1, forward strand.
CGCTTTATGTTTTTAGGTGCTATATAGAAGTTTATACTTTAAAATTAATATCTCCGGTTATACTGATTGGATTTTTGTCTTTTGGGTTTCGATTTGTTGATGAAACTGAGCTCTATGTTTCGAACCTGGTGTTGATTTTGTGTGCTGTTTACGCTGTTTTACTGTTTGAAGTGTTGCACAAATATTTACACATTGCCTGTAATTAAGCCTGACTGCTCCGTACCAAGCTACCAGGGGGTTGACCACAGTTTAATTTGGGGTTTGCGTGTGCCTTATCCTGACTAGGATTGTCAAATTCTGAAAAGGAGCATACAGTTATAACTAGATTCTTTCATCAATTATACTCAAGCATGTAATTAAACCTCATTTCCTTTGCAAACTAAACAAAATATTATAATCATAAAATACAGCGCAGAGTCTTGTGATTTCTTTTTTTCAATGTATTCTTTATTTGTACTCAAATGCATCAGCCCAGCCAACGCGTTTCGTGCAACATGGACTTCATCAGGGTTGGAATAGTCTTTTATAGAAGCTCACCAAGGTGCTATTTCTGTAACCAGATGTAGTATAGATATATAGGCAATCACCGTATCAATCATGATTGATTTAATTCCTTCGATCCATATTTAAATAGTTTTATTGAAAAACACCAAGTCGCTTATTCTTATTAGGAGATGCATGTCAATAAGCAGGTAATCACCATCGCATCCAGTCAGATAAAATCATGATAGGATTATTGCCTTTGATAAGCCCTAGCATGTAGTCTCGTTGGGTATGCAAAGCCATCTATCCGATCTGATAGACAGATGGTCTTGCATGCAGCGGTGATTGGCTATATATCTATCCTACATCTGATTACAGAAATTGCACCTTGGTGAGCTTCCTTGCACCTGCTTCACTAATGATTGCTGCTCCTGTGTGGGCGTAGGGTAGGCTTCAGTGAGCTCTTACCCCTTATTTTTTTAAACTTTATTTTGCATTTAGGTATGAGTAAAAAAGTACACTAGGACAAGTAAAATCCTTTACAAGTACAGGTAGACATAGTACACACTGTCAAGGGCTCAATCAATGCCGCCGAGTGATCACGTTACATAAAGCAAGTCCCTCGGCTGCTAACATATTTTCTGTTACAATCGTTCTTGTTGGACAGGCCTCGTGAAGGGGCCGCTCCCTCCCCGCATAGTAAGGCCCGAACACCGGCTCTCCCGGTGTCCCCAGAAGAACCACCCCGGCAACCCACAGAAGCAACCCGCAACCCGTCCCCAACGGGACGCCTGCTCCCGAGCACCCCGACATCGGCTGGCCCGGGCCTCCATCAGCAGCATTGCCCCGGCCCAGCCGCCATCTTGGACACTGCACCACGAGGCCGCGTGGCCTCAGCTCGACCCCAACCCTGGGCCTGGCCAGGCCCCGACATCGAGGCACCACCATCCACCCAGGAGGTAAAGAGACCACTTGGCAGGTCAATGGGAGAGAGGAGTGTCGTTGGCTCTCCCCCGCCAGGTGCCGATCGCCCCCAGCCTCCCCGGGCGCTGGCTCCACCCCCCTGCTGGGTGTCTGGACTCTCTCATCCCGGACCTCCCGACCTCCAAGCGCGATGGTCCGGACATCAAAGGAGACCAGACCTATAACTGGGGCAGCTCCAGAGCAGGAAGGCAGTTGTATCCTGGAGTCGAGAGACACCTTGAAGAACTCATCCTTGACGGACTGCTGGCGCTGCTGCAGCCCTGCCTTGTGAATCATCGTTCCTGCCTGCTGGCGCTGCCGCGGCCCTCTGCAACCTACACCTTCGTCGGGACCTGCTGGCGCTGCCGCGGCCCATCCTTGTGTGAACCATCGCCTTTGCCTGCTGGCGCTGCCGCGGCCCTTCTCAAACGAGACTTATCATCCTAGCCTGCTGGCGCTGCCGCGGTCCGACCTTCCAGAACTCCGAGCTCGAGGATTGTGAGCTACCCATCTTGCCACCCCCGTACCGGACCGGTACCAAGACTGTCCCTCTACCTTTTCCCCTTCAGAGACTAGAATTGAGAGGACCCTCGTGTCCCGACCTCACTCTATCGCTGATAACTTTGCTTCAAGAATCGTATATAAAGAGTGTTGACCTCACCCTTGTGTGGTGTCCATCTGTGGGGGGGAAGTTACTCGTCTGTACGATCGTTGGAGACGGCCCTCACCGGAGGCCTCTCCCCCTGTCCTCGGCCGACCCTCAGGGTCCCCTTCTAACAGTTCTTGACTCTGATTCACATAAACAGTGTTTACAATCATGGCATGGGAATACATCAACTGTACGAACGTCAAAAAAGGAGTTTAGCATCCTGTGTAGTTGATTATTGACATGTATCTCGGGACAGTCTAAACCACCCCTGTTGGGACTATGCCCTGTTCTTTCTAGGTAGGGAGGTCTTGCCGCTACGCCTCTAGATATGTTCTGAAAGTTCCCCAGATATCTCTGGGCCTGGAGGTGGGGGCGGACCGTTATTGCGTATAGGTCGCTGTGTGTGGAACAGGACACCATGCTCTTCAGCCATCCCTTCACTGAGGGTGCTGTTCTGCCACCCCAATGAATGGATACCTTCCTTTTGGCCAGAAGTAAGCTGATGGCAACAAACCTGCGAATTGCTGGTGGGAAATGCTTTACATATCCCAACAGGGCAACCTCGGGCAAGGGGGTCATCGGTACCTTAACCAAGCCACTCACTATCCTATGTATTCCTACCCAGTATGAGTGTTTGCGTGGACAGGTCCAGGCGAGGTGGGCGAAGTCTGCATTTGGAGCGTTGCATCTTGGACAATGGTGCGGTCTGGCAGGGTCTATCCTGTGAAGTAGTGTGGCTCACTGGTTAGAGGCGGCAGACCCGAGAGCAGAGGATGGCCCGGGACCAGGGTTCGAATCCCGGCACGGCAGGTTTCTGGACCAGGGTCAGCGGACTCGATAATTCTCTCGCCTCGGTGCCCACTCTGATCAGCGATCACACTCGGCAACTCTGGGCATTAGCTTGCCTCATCTTCACTAACGGCCCCACCAGACCGCCGGGGATGCCTGGTCTCACCCTGGAGATACCCATTAAGGGACCATCTCTCAGGGAAGCCAGGAAGGGTTTCGCAGCGGTCGAAGCGCCTTGGGACCCTCCGGGTAAGTAGTGCGCTATATAAATGCCTATACATTTACATTTACATTTACATCCTGTGGAGTCTGGAGGGCGTAATGTATATCCTACAAAGAAACTTAAAGTGTATTAGTTTGTGTTGGCTATTAAGGGAGACATTTTTCGTAACTGCACAGCAGGCAGCTCACTGTTCGTCTGTGATCGGATTACCCAAGTCGGTCTCCCAAGTAGTGCGTACTCTGTCTACGATTGCAGCACATGCCTTATAGAGCTGGGATATTAGATGTACCCCTCTCTCGCTGCTAATCACTGTCGTGAATGGGGGGAAGGAAGGAGGTTCCAGAGGGTAGTCCGGTAAAATAGCTCGCAGGGCAGAACAGATTCGTAGAAGGACTTATCTGTCCATGAATGTGGCTCCAGGGAACAAGGACTCATCATCAGGATCAAAAATATGTCCATCTGGAAATAGATCGCCTATCTTAGCAATGTCAAATTTAGCGCATGTCTTCTGTATGAGCTTTTTGCTAGTTATAGGTATCCATTTAGGGTTCAGGAGTGGGAGATCAGAAGAATAAAGCAATGGTCTGTGTGTTATGCAACGCAATTTCTCACATGCTCAACTAGTGGTCGATGCTCGTTGGATATCTTTGGGGAAACCCTTCGGTAATACCGCTGCTAAAATGTCCGGGAGGACTAAGTCAGACTCTGGTCGGAGGTGTGGAATTCTGGCATCAGGGTGGTACCATGTCTGTGCAAAACTGCACTGTGCAGCTAAATAGTACAGTTCTAAATCAGGGACCCCAAACCCACCTCTATCGTAGGGGAGTGTCAAAATCCGCCAGTTTATCCTGGCGTATCCGCCACCCCATACTAATCTTATTAAGTGTGATCGAAGGGTCGAAAATAATTTATTCATGAGGGATCGGGATGTTTTGAAATAGATATAAAAATTTTGGAAGCACGACCAGCCTAATGAGGGAAACTCGTCCAGCCATGGATAGTGGGAGCTTTAGCCATTTCTCTGTTTGAGTCTCTAATTTGTAAACAGCTGTCCGTAATTGCGGCGGATGATCTGCTCTGTTTCTAAGTGTATATGTATGGCCAGGTATTTAACCGAGTCAGTATTCAATTTCAGGGGGAATTCCAAGTCCCACTTGTCTGTGCTGGCAGTGAGTGGAAAAATTACAGATTTGTTCCAATTGATTCCCATTCCGGAATGTCTGCCAAAGCGCAGAATTTCCCGGATAAGGGGATCCAAATTAGTCTGGGGGTTGCGTACATATAAAATCGTGTCATCTGCATGCAATGATACTAACAATGGGCCGGTGGTGAACTGTAAACACCTATGAAGGTGTTTCTCTTGGAAGTGCCATATTAGTGGGTCCGTGGCTAAAATGAACAACAGAGGCGACAACGGGCAGCCGTGTCTCGTGCCACGTGAAAGTGAGAAGGGAGCCGTCAATGTACCATTTAGTTGGAGTCGGGCCAGCAGTTGACTGTATAGCAGGGCAGTCGTGACAATGAAACCAAACGGCATCCCCATGCGATCCATGATGGATAAAATATAAGGCCATTCAAGGGAGTCAAATGCCTTTTCTGTATCAAATAGGATTTCCGCATCAGGGATTTAATTCTATGCAGAGTGTTAAATAATGTGCGTAGATTGAAGGCTGTCGAGTGATGGGTTATGAAACCAGACTGATAGATTCTATTAAGAGAGACAGGCGACATTCCAGAGCCTTTGCCATTATCTTGTAGTCTAGGTTTAAGAGTGATAACGGTCGATAGGAACCACATAACAGGGGGTCCTTGCCAGGTTTGGGGAGAAGAATGATGACTGCCTCACGCAGGGTGGGAGGTAATATCTGCCTCTCCAGGGCTTCTGCATATACTTTAAGGAGATGGGGAATCAATAAATCTTTATAGGCCTTATAAAAATCCGCTGTGAAACCGTCGAGCCCCGGGGCCCGAGGAACTCTTCAGGGCAGAGATGCCTCATCAATGCTCTCCTCAGAGATAGGCTCAGCGAGAAAGTCCTGCATACACTTCTCGAGATAAACTAAAGCGACCTCGGACAAATAACTCTTCTGCTGCGCCCTGCCTTGACCCAATCGAGTGGTGTATAATGTTTTAATGTAGGACAAAAATTCCCCCTGGATATCCAGTGGGTCAGTGATCTGCTGTCCCGACGAAGTTCTCAACTCGGGGATGTATGCCTTACAATATGGGGGTCTAATCATCTGTGCTAGGACTCGTCCCAGCCGCTCGCCTTCGCCGTATTTCCTGGCATTGTAGTATTTCCCTATAAAAAGGATCTCCCTCTCAGCGGTATCTTTGAGTTCTGTGAGCAGGGACAAACGTTGCTTGTCTATTTTGGGATCTGTCGCCTGGCGTTGTTCAGAGTCTAACGGCCCTAGGTCCTTTTCCAGGCGGGCTAACTTACTGCACAAATCCCGCACTACACCGGCATTTTTGGATATACACACACCCCTCATGTATGCTTTAAAACCCTCCCATAACATTGCCACAGTGTCTACTGAACTAGTGTTAATGACGATGTAGTCCTCTATCGCTTCTCGTTATTCCTGTCTAAAAACTTCATCATCTAATGTGCGGACGGGGAATTCTCGGGACCTTCAATATTAATAATACCGGGGAGTGATCCGAATGTGTGCGAGGAAGCATCCGGATCACATGACACCAGCTGATAAGTTCTGGGGATGCCAGCCAATAGTCGAGCCTCGTCCATGTGGTATGACTGCCAGTGTAGTGAGTATAGTCAGTGCTATGCGGGTTTTGCGTACGACCTATGTCAATTAAGGAGAATTGATCGCAAAGCGAGCTCAATGCCTTTCGTGCTCACGGTTTGGGATCTAATGCTCTTGAAGTGGTGTCAAGTGACTGGTCCTGGACTATATTAAAATCACCCCCAATAAAAGGGGAACTGGGCCTAGCTGCGCCAGTTTAGAGAGTAGGGTATAATAAAGTCCAGGGAGTCGCTATTGGGGGCCATACACACAGACCAATGCCACCCTGTGACCCATTAACGTGCCCAGGACATTGATATACCTGCCTTCACTGTCACGTATTACAGAATGCAAATGGAAGGGGAGTCATTTATGTATAAGAATGGCAGTTCCCCTTGCGAAGTTGCTGAAGTTGGCAAAATATCGATGTGTTCCCCAATTTGCGGCAAAGTGGGCCTGATCACTAGGAGGCAGATGAGTTTCCTGTAAGAAAGCTACATCTACCCTGTGACGTAGTAAATACTGTGTTATCTGCCTTTTCTTGCGAGTGTTGTTCAGGCCGCGGACTTTCCATGTCACCAAAACCACCTCTGAGGGTACAGAATTACGCCCTACCTGAGCCATGGAGGTGGTAAAAATGAGTGCTTAATGAAATCAACCATGCGTACTTGCCAGTTACATCCAAGTGTGTACCTAAGAACGTCTCAGTGTAGCTAAACAATGTCCCAGCCTCACCCCCCACCCAGCCTCCCCACCCTACCAGAGAGGCAAAACCATTACTATCCAAAAACAGTGCAGTACTAATAGTTCCTCTGCATCGCTGAAAAACAACCATAAATAGTACTTACTAAATTCACGCAACAATTATAAGGTGAACACCATTAGGGGTGGTGGCAGCGGCCCTACAGCTACGTGGCAATAAAAAAATGATACTTTAAAGTGATTGAATGAAATCCCAACGTATTAAAGTCCCCATGTAAAGGAAGGCCATAACAGTTTAGCTGTGCCCAGATCCCGAGAATAGTTCCATGTTAGCGTCTGAACCACTCTGCAGAGGGGGAAGTCTTTTGTCCTCAGCTGGACGTTTGTTGTTAAGTTTGTATGTGTGACAGAACTCCTACACCGCCGTAGGATTGTCAAAGACACTGGCTCTCCCATTGATCTCAATACGTAACTGGGCTGGATAGAGCAGTCCTAGATTTCTGAGTGTTGCCTTAACTCCAGTGTATTTCCGCCTGGCCTCCTGTACCATGATTGTAAAGTCTGGATATAGGGACAGCTTGGAGTCCTGCCATACCGTTTTGCCCCGTTCTCGTGCCTGGCGCAGGGCCATGTCTCGATCCCTAAAGTTCATGACACAGGTAGTGATGGGTCTGGGCGGGCATCCAGGATTGGGCCTTGGACCTAGTGATCTATGAGCGCGTCCTATCACAAAGCCCATAGTGAAGACTTCTCTACAAAACAAGTCTATCAGGCTTATTTCTACTAAGGTGTCCATGCGACCAGTGGCTGTCGATTCCGGAACACCCAAAATGTGCACGTTATTTTGGCAACTGCGCGCCTCTAAGTCCTCTTTCTTGATCGCGACGTCTTTGAGGTAATGTTCCATTCGGCCAAGCCTTTTCAAGGATTACGCTGTTCCATCTCCTAGATCTGATGTATGCGATTCCACCATGTCGAGTTTTCTGTTGTGAACTTGGATCTTCGATCCCAGATCCGCCATGTGCTTATCTAGGGCATCAAAGCGCACATCTAGGGCTCTGAACCCCGCTCTCATCTCTTGTAGCAGGGAACCTAATTGGTTAGTATCACCCTCTGGTGTTGTGTCTTTCTGGCCACCTTCCGCCATGTTGTCAGGGGCTTCTTGGCCTACTTCGGTGACCTTTTCAAAGGGGAGAAGGCGCTGTTTGGGGTTTTTGCGGCCCATACCGCAGTTCCACCCGCCAAGAATTAATTAAGCCCAATGCCAGAGTCTTCTGGTTATGGCCGCAGAGCAGGTGCAAGTAGCTGGCGAAGAGAGATTAGGCAAGCAGAACTGATCAGCAAGGAATGGGCATCCACTACGTGTTTGTATTTTCCAGGCAACAGGGGAGGTTTTGGGTATTTCACTATTGTCTCCCATAATGGAGCTTGTGGCGCAGCAGTGGCCGAGGCACAGTACTTCCACGGAGCAGGTTGTTTGAAGACAAGGCAACACGCAGTGAGCAGTTAATGTTTCAAGTTTGCTGCAGCATAAATTGGTGGCTGGGGCGGAGACACTGCTGAGGTTTGGATTCAGTTTTACGCTCCGGGAGCAGTGCAGCCACGCCAGGAAGGGTTACAACAATGGAGCCCTAGGGGGAAAGAGAGGTAGAACAGCGCAGGCCGCGGCCGAGCGAGAAGCATATGCGGGGAGGAGATACCCAAGGGCGCTTTGGAAATGCTGTACCAGGTGTCGACGGGGGAGCGATCACATGCACCGTCCCTATGTGCCCCAGCGATCAGCGCAGACATAAGAGTGCCACGCTCAGACCGCCGGAGGTCAAACGGACCTCTTGCCAGTACCGAGCGCCGCTTTGCCCAGAATGTGGCCGCTCAACGCTCCGGCCCGTGGCCCGGTGACTCGCAGCACCCCAGCTGCTGGCTCAGTCCCTCCGCCGCCGCATCCGGAGTCTCCTCATATTGTCGATGCCGCAATCTTGAAAGTCATTTGTCCGCCTGGAGTCGCCGATTTCTGCCATTCCGGTGGTTTTCTCGCAGCACTGCAGGGAGACTTTTAATCAGGATCCCTTCCGCTGCATTATGGTGTCTTTTCCCTGCCCGGTAGGCTCGCTGGATAGCGGGACATCACGTTTTTGCAACGACTGCTGGCAGAGCTTCAAAGCCGAGCGACCATCTTGGTCTCTGGTTTGGCCTCCTCTTCAGCCCTGGTTCCACTGTGCCTGCTGCACTAATAATAGATGTGCCTATGTTGTCTGTCCTAGGAGCATTTTGCACTTTGACCCCTAACCTTCGGTGCCCTGAGAGTTGGTTGCACTGGGCTGTTTACATTTATGTGCCCTCATGTGATTCCATCTGCCCTCATATGAACCATACATTAGATAAGACCCTTTCAACTCTGCGACCCGGAAGGACCTCTCTGAAACCTGATATGCAGAGAATAGATATAAGAAAACAAAGCAAGAGAGAAAATGGGGATATAAAAAAAGAGTGAATGTTGTAGAAAAACAGAACGAGAAATAGCAAAGGAGAAACAAAGGTTATGAAGTGCATGTGTGACAACCTCAGTTTTTCAAATTTCAAAAAATTTGTCTTGTGTCCCTGTTTTCATAGAGGGCTAGCTGAAAGAGGCACATTTTTATGTATTCGATTGGAGGACTGGCTAGTTTCTGTTATCAGAAAGCAATTTAATTAGCAGGTATGAAACAGTGTTTAAAATGGCATTTTATTTATTTCCTTGGCATTTCGATGTTGATAAGCACTGTCATCCCATACCCCTCAGTTGATGTAAAATAGTCGTCCTTCTTTTAGTTTTTGAAATGTACAGTTTTTTTTGTTGTTTTCAAAATCTGGTAGTCTTATGTGTGACCAAAATAGCAAAAGAGATAGAAAGATAGACTAAGAGAATGTGAAAACTAAGTGAGAAATAGCATGAGAGAATGAAAAAGGGTAAGAACCAGAGCAAAAGAGAAACAAATTAACATGAAAGTGACAGCAAAATCAAGGGAATTATAGAAGAGAGTGAAAAAGTCAAAGGTTAGCATTTATAATTTGTGAGATGATGGATATCAGCCAGAGATTGTCAGACATGATGTCCCCCTTATTCAGAGTGCTTAAAGGTGCACACTCTGCTAGTAGGGTGGAGAGTGAGAAAGATGAGAATGGAGAGCAAGAGGAAACCCAAAGGTATCAGAGAACAGAGTGAAAAAGAGGAAAGAAAGAGGGTGATGCAGACAATGGTTGAGAAGAAGTGCAAATAAGGCAAAAATAAAGAGAGAGGTAAAAGGAGACACAGATGAGGATGAGAGAAGAACAGAGGGATAAAAAGAGCAGCAGAGCTAGCAGAAGAGAACAAGATCAAGAGAGCGAACATACAACAGACAGTGAGACATAAAAAGTAAAAGCAAGAAAAAAAAGAGTGAGAAAAAAACAAGATTGAAAGAAAAAAAGACTGTTGAAAAAGAGGAAGAGAGTTAAAAGAAAACAGTGAGATAATACGGGAAAAAGAAAGTGAGAAGCTAGAAAGAGAAAGTAAGAGATAAAGTAAGAGCATGAAGGACCACTAGAGTGAGGGAATGAAAGGCTGAAAAGGATAGAAGAGGGACCACATTTGTGAGAGACATGTAAGGAGAGAAAGTAAAGTGGACTGAGAAGAAAGGCTGCAGAGAAGGAATTTGTGGTGTTAAAGGTTTTTTTTCATAAATTGATGTACTTTTCATAAAAACTATAACCAGGCGCAGGTAGCAATGTCTTTTGCACGGGGATTTACTAATGAGAATCAAAACAATTACACCACTTGTAGGTGGTGGGAATAAAGAAAAATCAGCAATATTGATCCATTAAAAAAATTCAGGATAAACAGTTTTGAAGTTAACTCACAATAGAATGGTACATCGACTTTCAGTGCCAACTAGTTCTCACAAGGAAATACTGTCTGTAGACTGCTGTTTTAGGGGAAAAGTATGCCACAGAGTAATCACAGGCACATCTGTGAAGTACAAATAGTCCAGTAATCATGATCTATACAAGACTTTGATTGCCAACGTGCTGCACTCCAAAGAGTAGGCAGTCGAAGCAGTTACAAATGGAGGCTGCATAGATTGAGAGAGAGAGAATTTACTAACTAGCCTATGGCTTAAATGCAAGATCCTATTATAAATTGATATCTTTGAGCGTAGAGGTAAGGGCAGAGGAGCACCTTGGGTGTCAGTGAGTACCCGAAAGTGGATAGGATCACTCATCAGTGAGGCAGTAAAGCCAGAGTCTCAGAAAATGCATACCACTGCCATTGATAACATGTGAGTTTTAATTGCGACAGTGCCCTGTCCCTCAGGGCCAACTAGCCCTCCTGTTACCTCCAGTATGCCCCATACAGCTGGATTGCTGAGAGTGTTCAAAGGCCATGCCACCTTTTTACACCATTCTGCAAACACGACTCCTGGCGCACTGCTGCTCAGGGGATGAAGTTCACTTTAGTCCTGAGGGCCTCAGGACACAACAGGACCTCATTGCCCCATCAGCAATGCGTCACAAGGCGCGTTTGCAAAGTGGTGTAAAAAAAGGGATTGGCCTCGGACCACCTCTCAGCAATCCTACTGTGTGCTGCTTGCTGGAGGTACCTGTTGGGCCAGTTGGCCCCTAAGGACCCATAAGATGCGAGGGGACTTCATCCCCCAACCCAAAACGTGCCAGAAGGTGTGTTTTCAAGTGGTACAGGGACAGGGCGGGCCTACGGCGAGATCCAGCTTTGGTTTTCTTTTTCGTTTTTTAGGAGGGGGTTGTGTGGCCCGCCTTCTCTTAACATTTTTTGAGCCCTGGGGATCCCATCTCCCAGGGCCTGAGCATTAAAAAAAAAACAGGAAGGGGGCCGTGTGGCCCCGCTTTCCTGGGCCACTATTGGCACCGGCGACCCCATCCCCCGGGGCCTGGCCTTGTGTTATTTATTTTTTTGCAGGGAGGGGGTCCCCATGCCCCTGGGTCACTCCTGACCCCGGAGACCCAATCCTCCAGGACCTGGCCTTGTGTTAAAAAATATTGCCAGGAGGGGGGGCAGCGTGGCCTCACTCCCCTGGGCCAACTCTAGCCCCGGGGACCACATCCCCCAGGGCTGCCCTTCCATTAAACAAAAAAAACTAATAAACTAAAGGGGGGGCTTTGTGGCCACCCTCTCGTGCCATTTCTGGCTCCAGGGACCCCATCCCCAGGGGCCGACCCTCAATTTGGGGGGAGCCCCAATGCCCCCACGGTCCCTGCCGGCTCCTCGCCTCCTGCAGGAGCCATAATTGCTTTTGGGCAAGGGGAGCTGCTAACATGAAGCAAAGCAGAGTTTGCTATGGCATGGCGGGAGACATTGCAGCCGGCCCTAGGGGGTGATAGTCCCTAGGCCATCAAGGGCTCTAGAATGGGGGCTGCGCTGCCCCCCTCCCAACGAGTACAAAGCCCCTTGGAGGTGGTGGTCCCTGGGGCCCATTGTGTCACAAATTCACCCACCTGTACTCCGGTTTGTTTTTTCCTTGATGCCGCTATTACCCAACTCCTTCTGAACTCCACCAGAGAGGCAAGGATAGGATTCACTTGCTGCCCTGATCGAACCCCGGGGGAGGGGGGAATAGGGACGAGAGAAAAGAGAAGACACACTGGATTCTTGTAGACAGACTTGACAATTCAGTCGTGTAGAATGTCTCTAGAGAAAGGCTTCAGTTTTCAGCTCCTGTATAATCTGATATATGTACCCGATTAATCTGAACACCCTAAATCACTTCTTTAGGTCAAACATCTGCTTTGGAACTCTTAATTAGGTATACCTGAATTACCCTTGACCTTTTCTCAAAAGGATTCTTGAAACTAAAAGAAAGAATAAACAAAAAACACTACAGGTGCACTAATAATCTGTGATTGCTTAAATTGTCACAAGAGTTACTGATTTCCTTTACAATATTTGCTCCGTAATTTCACATTAAATATATATAAATAATAATAACAATCAAGCTCTCTGTTCCCTTTCAGTCTTCTAATCAGACTCAAGGTATTTACACAAATGTCCATTTTACTTTAACATTCTTCACTTACTCAATGTCCTTAAAGTCCTTGGATTGTTTCAGGAAGAGTTTCAAAACGTTCTCTTGATTTATAGAAGGTCAAGAGGTCTACCACAGTTTTCATAAAGTTAAAATTTTTACTGGTATATGTTCAAGCATGCTAACGCTTTACCATTCAGAGCGAGGTGTTTCTTGGCAATCCTTTGTTGATTCTCTTTTCTTTTCTCTTTTGCAGGAAATCGGAAACAGTCCCTGGAGAGGATTTGGAGCCGGGAATTCAGAAACAGGAAGGAACGTTTGAAATGTGCTCCGGGCAGCAAGAACACAGCCGAAGAAACTGAGTGAAGACAGGGAAGGAAGCAGGGTGGAGCGCTAAAGAGCTTCGGATGATCTGCCACCAAGGTCCGGAGTCAGGTGAGTGTTTAGGCACGAAGCGAAGCATCGGGAACCAAGTGGGTGGGGTTTAAATAGCTTTGGGTCTCAGGTTTTCTCACGTGTGCATGTGAAGGTGATTTGGGCCTTAAATCTTTCCAAAGTAATTCACATGTACATGCCAAGACCGTTTACACATGCAGGAAATGCCTCCTGCCCCCACACACAAAAGGTCTTCGTATGTGACAGGGTTTTTCCGGATGCAAGGCATGGAAAGAGCTGACCAATCTTGGAGTATGTACATGCGTTTCTGTTTCCAGGATCTTTCTGACGCATCATAACCCTTCCAGTCAATGAAATACTGTAATCGACCATGTATACGTTTTGCATCTATAATGGGATTTTCTTCATATGCAATATCGTCTCCAACTACAACAGGTGGAGGAGGGTTGTCTTTTCGTTTGGATGGATGTAATGACTGATATTTTCCTACTTTTATGGTGTGTAACGCGGGACATGTTTCTCATGGAGATACTTCAGAAGTGGAGTGGTGGCTGCACAATGACAGCGTTTCGTCACCTCCTTCCCTGCAGGACTCACAAGACCCTTGGCAAGTCGACACAGAGGAAAATAGGCGCGGCGCCTTTAACTGGACGCAGGATGCTGAAGGCGGCCCGTCCCACCATGACGTCAACTGCGTTGGATTGGTGAAAAGTCCGGAAACCACACAGGCGGCGTGTGACATCACCGAAGGAGAAGGAGCGAGGGGAGAACGGCGTTATCGGAGAGAAGAAGACGAGACGAACCGAGAAGCAGACGAGCCAGGAGGCCAACGAGACCACGCTTCGCCCTGCCACACTCCCGAGGGAGGAGTGTGGCTGCGACAGGTACGGGAAAAGTTCTCAAACTGGGTAGGGAGGAGGGGTGTAGTCCCACGTTAAACAGGGCTCTCTCCTGCAAGTCCTTCCTCCAGCCTTCCGACCCGCCTATCACCCTTTCCCCTTCACCGCTGCATCACTTCTGCCTCACGAGCAATTGGTCACGTTAGAGATTTCACGAATTCACAGGTGTCCTTGCACTCCCTTGGTTCCTTTGGGTTTCAGACAGTAAGAGGGCGACATATTAAAACGGTCCTTTTGTTTTTCTGTTTCTGCCGGTATCCACGAGAGGGGAACTTCCGTTCCATCCTGAAACCCCGAGAACACCCCGTCACGGAAGAAGATACACCACGCACAGCCAAGACGGACCCCGCGGAATTTGCAAAAGAAAGACTGACTTTTCGTCAAAAAAAGTTGTACATGAAAATAAAACCCTCGTTACCTAAGCGACGTCTCCAGCCTCTTCCTGAAACCCCAGCCGTCCCGATACAACTGGTGTCAGAAGTGGGATCCGTCAACCCCCAACAGCAACCACTGATGGAGCAAGTGATACAACACCTCATTGAGGGACAGGACAAACTTGAGTGGGCCATAAAAACACAGATTTCCACGGCAGATGCGGATAGGGAACTGTTTAAAACTTCTATCAGTGCCCAACTCGAGAATTTTCAAAAACTCATGCAAACACCTGGCACAACTGTGGAACGCAGAGGAACTGTACCACACCCCTCAGGAGTGTCTCTGCAAAAATATGTACAGGGAGAGGATCCAGATGCCTTTCTTTCTAATTTCGAGAGAGCCGCTCAAGCCTGCGGGTGGCCCCCAGAGAAATGGCCGTTTTTCTTGGCACCGCTTTTGACCGGGGAGGCTCAGTCCGCCTATCAAGTAGCCAACCACGCTGGGATTACGCCTTATGACGAGATAAAAGAAGTGATCCTCGACCACCTGGGTCTAGACCCTGAAGCCTATAGGGTAAGATTCCGTAAAGAAAAAGGTGTCCCGGGTGAAAACCCTAAAACTCTCTACCTCAGGTTAAAGATGGCAGCCGAAAAATGGTTAAGACCTGAACAAAGAAGTAAAGAAGAAATCATGAACTGTGTCATACTGGAACAGTTCATGGAGGCCCTACCATACGGAACACAAAGGTGGCTTCGACAACATTCGGGACTAACCGTGGCTCAAGCCATAGAAATGGCCACTAACTATTCCCGAGCCCAACCCAGAACTTTTGCTTGGGACGCCGAAAAAAATATGAAAGGCAACATTCCTCCCAAACACGAAAAAAAGAAGCAGGAGTTCCCGGCAGTTACAAAACCCCGACCTACACGAGTGGATCTACCACTTATGAAGGGTCCACAATGCTTTGAATGTGGGGAATGGGGCCACATAGCTAGGATGTGTCCGCAGAGGAAACCCACCGAGGAACCAATGGAGGTGGGGTACATCCCGAAAGCCGTCATGTACACCGCTGAGATGGGTCCCTCCTTCTACGTACGTATAAAGATTAACAGTCGAGAAATATTGGGGTTATTGGACTCAGGGTGCCGTCAGTCTGTAGTACAGGAAAAACTGGTTTTACCATCTCAGATACTTCCTAGGGAATCAGTCCACATCCGGTGTGTACATGGTGATGTAAAACCATACCCGGTTGCACAGATTGTCATAGAACCACACAAGAGAACTCCAGTTATGGTAAGGATAGGAGTGATAGATTCGCTGCCAGAAGACCTTATAATAGGGGTAGACAATCCTGACTTCATGGCCCTGTTTCGTTCCAGGTTACAGAAGCCTGATCCATCCTTTCCTACCTTGCTAACCTCTGAACCATGGGTTCTGGACAGGAGTTTTAAGTTTGCTCAAGTAAACGACGCTACCTTAAGTAATGCCTGGAAGGTAGCCCAAGACCCCCAGAGCAACCCCGCCATTACTTATCCACGGTTTTTCATCCAGAACAACCTTTTATATAGGGAAGGAAAAGCCGGTGATCCACCCCAATTGGTGGTGCCTAAAGAATTTAGGGAACAAATTCTTTACTATGCTCACTCCCATCTTACGGCAGGCCACTCAGGAGCTGAGAAAACTACACAGAACATCACGAGGCATTTCTTTTGGCCTGGCATCTATAAGGAGGCCGAGATGTATTGCAAAAGTTGTGAGGTGTGCCAAAAGAAAACTATGACCCGACCCCAAGCGGTACCATTACAGCCTATGCCTCTTATAGGTAAGCCGTTTGAACGTGTAGGAATGGATCTTATAGGTCCCCTACCACGAACGTCAAGGGGTAACACCTATGCATTGGTTATAGTAGACTACCATACACGGTTCCCTGAAGCCTTTGCTTTGAGGTCACCTACCACGAAAAATGTTGCTGATAAAATGATGGAATTGTTTTCCAGAGTGGGATTTCCCAGAGAAATCCTCACCGACCAAGGAACGCCATTTGTTTCAAAATTGATGAAGGAAGTCTGTAGGATGTTGGACCTCCACCAAATAAAGACGGCTGTATACCATCCACAAACGGATGGTCTCGTAGAGAGATACAACCGCACTTTGAAAACCACCCTGAAAAAAATGTTGACTGTAGAAAATAATGACTGGGACAAGCTCTTACCCCTAGCCCTTTATGTACTACGGGCTCAGGTACAAAGCAGTATTGGATGCTCCCCTTTTGAGTTATTGTATGGCCGACAGCCTCGCTCATTGCTAGAGATAACTAAGGAGGCCTGGGAGCAGGGTGATAGCGAGGAACACCGTTCGCTTTTGGACTACACCCAACAATTGAGATCCAGACTAGGAAAGTTAAGAGACTTGGCCTATTCCCATGCAGAAAAGAGTCAACAAAAACAGAAATTTCACTACGATAAAGGGAAAAGATGGCGAAAGCTAGAGAAGGGAGACTGGGTATTGGTACTACTCCCCTCCTCAACCCAGAAATTTAAAAGTGAGTGGTTAGGCCCTTATCCCATCACAGAAACCATAGGGAACACCACTTACAGGGTCAAGTTGTCCCCAACGAGACAACAAACTTTTCACATAAACCTTCTGAAGAAGTGGATAGGGCCACCTCCACGCTCAGCCCATTTTGGGTTTCCGGAATCTAGGACACAAACCACTTTAAGCCAATTACCGGTCAACCCAGACTTATCCTCGAACGAACAGGACGGACTCATGAACGTCCTACGTCCTTTTTCTGACATATTCTCGGACTCACCGGGGTTAACCCATTTGACAGAACATCGAATCGACACAGAAAAAGGGAAAATAGTTAAACAAAGACCTTACCGCATTCCTGCAGCTAGACGAGTGGATGTTAAGAAAGAGGTACAGGATATGCTTAACCTTGGTGTAATAAGACCCTCACGAAGTAATTGGTCCTCTCCAATAGTCATGGTTCCGAAACCCGATGGCTCAACTAGATTTTGTATGGACTTCAGAGCCCTGAACGCCATATCAGCCTTTGACGCTTACCCCATACCTAGGGTAGATGAGTTGGTGGAAAGAATAGGAGAGGCCAGATACATAACCACTCTTGATTTAACCAAAGGGTACTGGCAGGTGCCCCTGAGAGAAGAGGACAGGAAAAAGACGGCGTTCTCTACTGAGGAGGGCTTGTACGAATTCAACGTCCTCCCGTTTGGACTACACGGGGCACCCGCCACCTTCCAACGGCTTATGAACACTGTCCTAGCAAAACATACCGCTTATTGTTCGGTGTACTTAGATGACATCGTTATATTCAGTAAAACGTGGGAACAACATCTTGTACACCTACAGAACATCTTGAAAGCACTGAAGGAGGCAGGCCTACACGTGAACGCAAAAAAATCAAGAGCTGCGTTTCCCCGCGTGAAATACCTTGGGTTTCTTTTAGGAGATGGTGTGATAGCCTTCACTTTCTCTTCTTGGGGTGCTATCGTACAAACACCATTTCCCACCACCAAACGAGACCTGAGGGCATTCCTAGGCCTAATAGGATATTACAGACGGTTCATCGAGAACTTTGCAGTAACCGCCAGTCCTCTAACCAATCTGCTAAAAAAGTCCATGAAACCATCCCAGTTGACACAACCCTCACAAGAAGCCAGGGAGGCGTTTGATTGCTTAAAACGGGCCATAACATCTAGTCCCGTCTTGCTACCCCCTAATTTCGAGAAACCGTTCTCGGTAGCCACAGATGCCTCCAACACTGGACTAGGGGCTGTGCTATCCCAAGAAGGAGAGGACGGACAAGAACACCCTATCCTATTTCTTAGCCGGAAACTGCATCCTCGTGAACGAAACTACCCCACCATCGAAAAGGAATGTCTGGCCATTCGATGGGCCATTGATAAACTGAGATATTATTTAGAGGGCCGGACCTTCACCTTATTCACAGACCACGCTCCACTCCAGTGGATGCATAGGAACAGGTCACAAAATCCCAGAGTACTTCGTTGGTTCTTGTTTCTCCAACCATTTTCTTTCATAGTAAAACACAGAAAGGGCAAAGAGAACAGCAACGCGGATTATCTTTCACGCATACCTCTTCTCCCCGATCGGGAGATACCAGGGGGGGAGGAATGTAACGCGGGACATGTTTCTCATGGAGATACTTCAGAAGTGGAGTGGTGGCTGCACAATGACAGCGTTTCGTCACCTCCTTCCCTGCAGGACTCACAAGACCCTTGGCAAGTCGACACGGAGGAAAATAGGCGCGGCGCCTTTAACTGGACGCAGGATGCTGAAGGCGGCCCGTCCCACCATGACGTCAACTGCGTTGGATTGGTGAAAAGTCCGGAAACCACACAGGCGGCGTGTGACATCACCGAAGGAGAAGGAGCGAGGGGAGAACAGCGTTATCGGAGAGAAGAAGACGAGACGAACCGAGAAGCAGACGAGCCAGGAGGCCAACGAGACCACGCTTCGCCCTGCCACACTCCAGAGGGAGGAGTGTGGCTGCGACAGGTACGGGAAAAGTTCTCAAACTGGGTAGGGAGGAGGGGTGTAGTCCCACGTTAAACAGGGCTCTCTCCTGCAAGTCCTTCCTCCAGCCTTCCGACCCGCCTATCACCCTTTCCCCTTCACCGCTGCATCACTTCTGCCTCACGAGCAATTGGTCACGTTAGAGATTTCACGAATTCACAGGTGTCCTTGCACTCCCTTGGTTCCTTTGGGTTTCAGACAGTAAGAGGGCGACATATTAAAACGGTCCTTATGTTTTTCTGTTTCTGCCGGTATCCACGAGAGGGGAACTTCCGTTCCATCCTGAAACCCCGAGAACACCCCGTCACGGAAGAAGATACACCACGCACAGCCAAGACGGACCCCGCGGAATTTGCAAAAGAAAGACTGACTTTTCGTCAAAAAAAGTTGTACATGAAAATAAAACCCTCGTTACCTAAGCGACGTCTCCAGCCTCTTCCAGAAACCCCAGCCGTCCCGATACATGGTGTTTCAGCTAGTTAGCTATAAAATAATTACTCATCACAGTCCCTTCCCAGAATGCCTAACAACAAACACCACATTCAGACTACCTATCTGAGAAAGGAATAACATAAATAACTAAAGATACTATAGATCATAGCTCAGAGGGTATGTATAGCAACGTCCTCCGACGAATCAGAATCAAATATCAAATCAGGTCAGCAACCTCTTCCGACGATCAGCGCGCACTTACGCGAGCAACGCACCCTGGTGCGAACCAATATCAAATCAGCAACGTCATCTGACGAATCAATATCAAATCTAGTTTCAAGTTTCAAGTTTAAAATTTGTATAGCGCACTACTCATCCAGAGGGTCTCAGGGCGCTTGAGGGAGTGGGGTATTTTACTTATCGAATATCCAAGTTTTTAGGAGAGGTGGTTCTGTGTGAGGCGGAGGTAGGTGGGGAGAGAATTCCAGGTCTTGGCCTCTAAGTAGGAGAAGGATCTTCCCCCCATGGTGGATCTTTGGATGCGTGGAATAGCGGCGAGGGCTTGATTGGACGATCGTAGTGGCGGGCGGGGGTGTAAAAGGACAGGCGCGTGAGGTATTCGGGTCCTAGGTCGTAAAGGGCTTTGTGTGCGTGGGTGAGGAGACGAAACGTTATTCTCTTGTTGACGGGGAGCCAGTGGAGGTCTTTCAGGGGGCCGGAAATGTGAGCATGGCGGGGGATGTCTAGGAGGAGTCTGGCTGAGGCGTTCTGGATGCGTTGGAGTTTTTTCTGTAGTTTGGCTGCGGTTCCGGCGTAGAGGGTGTATCCGTAGTCCAGTCGGCTTGTGACCAGTGCATGGGTCACCTGGTACGCTCCGGCCCATGGCCCGGTGACTCGCAGCACCCCAGCTGCTGGCTCAGTCCCTCCACCGCCGCACCCGGAGTCTCCTCATATCGTCGATGCCGCCATCTTGAAAGTCGTTCGTCCGCCTGGAGTCGCTGATTTCTGCCGTTCCGGTGGTTTTCTCGCAGCACCGCAGGGAGACTTTTAATCAGGATCCCTTCCGCTGCATTATGGTGTCTTTTCCCTGCCCGGTAGGCTCGCTGAATAGCGGGACATCACGTTTTTGCAACGACTGCTGGCAGAGCTTCAAAGCCGAGCGACATACCTTGGTCTCTGGTTTGGCCTCCTCTTCATCCCTGGTTCCACTGTGCCTGCTGCACTAATAATAGATGTGCCTATGTTGTCTGTCCTAGGAGCATTTTGCACTTTGACCCCTAACCTTCGGTGCCCTGAGAGTTGGTTGCACTGGGCTGTTTACATTTATGTGCCCTCATGTGACTCCATCTGCCCTCATATGAACTATACATTAGATAAGACCCTTTCAACTCTGCGACCCGGAAGGACCTTCTGAAACCTGATATGCAGAGAATATATATAAGAAAACAAAGCAAGAGAGAAAATGGGGATATAAAAAAAGAGTGAATGTTGTAGAAAATCAGAACGAGAAACAGCAAAGGAGAAACAAAGGTTATGAAGTGCATGTGTGACAACCCCAGTTTTTCAAATTTTAAGAAATTTGTCTTGTGTCCCTGTTTTCATAGAGGGCTAGCTAAAAGAGGCCCATTTTTATGTACTCCATTGGAGGACTGGCTAGTTTCTGTTATCAGAAAGCAATTTAATTAGCAGGTATGAAACGGTGTTTAAAATGGCATTTTATTTATTTCCTTGGCATTTCGATGTTGATAAGCACTGTCATCCCATACCCCTCAGTTAATGTAAAATAGTCGTCCTTCTATTCGATTTTTTTAAATATGCAGTTTTTTTGTTGTTTTCAAAATCTGGTAGTCTTATGTGTGACCAAAATAGCAAAAGAGATAGAAAGATAGACTAAGAGAATGTGAAAACTAAGTGAGAAATAGCATGCGAGAATGAAATAGGGTAAGAACCAGAGCAAAAGAGAAACACATTAACATGAAAGTGACTGCAAAATCAAGGGAATCATAGAATAGAGTGAAAAAGTCAAAGGTTAGCATTTAGAATTTGTGAGATGATGGATATCAGCCAGAGATTGTCAGATATGATGTCCCCCTTATTCAGAGTGCTTAAAGGTGCAAACTCTGCAAGTAGGGTGGAGAGTGAGAAAGATGAAAATGGAGAGCAAGAGGAAACGCAAAGGTATCAGAGAACAGAGTGAAAAAGAGGAAAGAAAGAGGGTGATGCAGACAGTGGATGAGAAGAAGAGCAAATAAGGCAAAAATAAAGAGAGAGATAAAAGGAGACAAAGATGAGGATGAGAGAAGAACAGAGGGATAAAAAGAGCAGCAGAGCTAGCAGAAGAGAACAAGATCAAGAGAGCGAAAATACAACAGACAGTGAGACATAAAAAGTAAAAGCAAGAAAAGAAAGAGTGAGAAAAAAACAAGATTGAAAGAAAAAAAGACTGTTGAAAAAGAGGAAGAGAGTTAAAAGAAAACAGTGAGATAATACGGGAAAAAGAAAGTGAGAAGCTAGAAAGAGAAAGTAAGAGATAAATTAAGACCATGAAGGTCCACTTGAGTGAGGGAATGAGAAGCTGAAAGCATCGAAGAGGGACCACATTTGTGAGAGACATGTAAGGAGAGAAAGTAAAGTGGACTGAAAAGAAAGGCTGCAGAGAAGGAATTTGTGGTGTTAAAGGTTTTTTTCTCATAAATTGACGTACTTTTCATAAAAACTATAACCAGGCGCAGGCAGCGATGTCTTTTGCACGGGGATTTACTAATGAGAATCAAAACAATTACACCACTTGTAGGTGGTGGGAATAAAGAAAAATCAGCAATATTGATCCATTAAAAAAATTCAGGATAAACAGTTTTGAAGTTAACTCACAATAGAATGGTACATCGACTTTCAGTGCCAACTAGTTCTCACAAGGAAATACTGTCTGTAGACTGCTGTTTTAGGGGAAAAGTATGCCACAGAGTAATCACAGGCACATCTGTGAAGTACAAATAGTCCAGTAATCATGATCTATACAAGACTTTGATTGCCAACGTGCTGCACTCCAAAGAGTAGGCAGTCGAAGCAGTTACAAATGGAGGCTGCATAGATTGAGAGAGAGAGAATTTACTAATTAGCCTATGGCTTAAATGCAAGATCCTATTATAAATTGATATCTTTGAGCGTAGAGGTAAGGGCAGAGGAGCACCTTGGGTGTCAGTGAGTACCCGAAAGTGGATAGGATCACTCATCAGTGAGGCAGTAAAGCCAGAGTCTCAAAAATGCAGACCACTGCCATTGATAACATGTGAGTTTTAATTGCGACAGTGCCCTGTCCCTCAGGGCCAACTAGCCCTCCTGTTACCTCCAGTATGCCCCATACAGCTGGATTGCTGAGAGTGTTCAAAGGCCATGCCACCTTTTTACACCATTCTGCAAACACGACTCCTGGCGCACTGCTGCTCAGGGGATGAAGTTCACTTTAGTCCTGAGGGCCTCAGGACACAACAGGACCTCATTGCCCCATCAGCAATGCGTCACAAGGCGCGTTTGCAAAGTGGTGTAAAAAAGGGATTGGCCTCGGACCACCTCTCAGCAATCCTACTGTGTGCTGCTTGCTGGAGGTACCTGTTGGGCTAGTTGGCCCCTAAGGACCCATAAGATGCGAGGGGACTTCATCCCCCAACCCAAGGTGTGTTTTCAAGTGGTACAGGGACAGGGCGGGCCTACGGCGAGATCCAGCTTTGGTTTTCTTTTTCGTTTTTTAGGAGGGGGTTGTGTGGCCCGCCTTCTCTTAACATTTTTTGAGCCCTGGGGATCCCATCTCCCAGGGCCTGAGCATTAAAAAAAAAACAGGAAGGGGGCCGTGTGGCCCCGCTTTCCTGGGCCACTATTGGCACCGGCGACCCCATCCCCCGGGGCCTGGCCTTGTGTTATTTATTTTTTTGCAGGGAGGGGGTTCCCATGCCCCTGGGTCACTCCTGACCCCGGAGACCCAATCCTCCAGGACCTGGCCTTGTGTTAAAAAAAATTGCCAGGAGGGGGGGCAGCGTGGCCTCACTCCCCTGGGCCAACTCTAGCCCCGGGGACCACATCCCCCAGGGCTGCCCTTCCATTAAACAACAAAAATTAATAAACTAAAGGGGAGGGGCTTTGTGGCCACCCTCTCGTGCCATTTCTGGCCCCAGGGACCCCATCCCCAGGGGCCGACCCTCAATTTGGGGGGAGCCCCAATGCCCCCACGGTCCCTGCCGGCTCCTCGCCTCCTGCAGGAGCCATAATTGCTTTTGGGCAAGGGGAGCTGCTAACATGAAGCAAAGCAGAGTTTGCTATGGCATGGCGGGAGACATTGCAGCCGGCCCTAGGGGGTGATAGTCCCTAGGCCATCAAGGGCTCTAGAATGGGGGCTGCGCTGCCCCCCTCCCAACGAGTACAAAGCCCCTTAGAGGTGGTGGTCCCTGGGGCCCATTGTGTCACAAATTCACCCACCTGTACTCCGGTTTGTTTTTTCCTTGATGCCGCTATTACCCAACTCCCTCTGAACTCCACCAGAGAGGCAAGGATAGGATTCACTTGCTGCCCTGATCGATCCCCGGGGGAGGGGGGAGTAGGGACGAGAGAAAAGAGAAGACACACTGGATTCTTGTAGACAGACTTGACAATTCAGTCGTGTAGAATGTCTCTAGAGAAAGGCTTCAGTTTTCAGCTCCTGTATAATCTGATATATGTACCCGATTAATCTGAACACCCTAAATCACTTCTTTAGGTCAAACATCTGCTTTGGAACTCTTAATTAGGTATACCTGAATTACCCTCAACCTTTTCTCTTAAGGATTCTTGAAACTAAAAGAAAGAATAAACAAAAAAACACTACAGGTGCACTAATAATCTGTGATTGCTTAAATTGTCACAAGAGTTACTGATTTCCTTTACAATATTTGCTCCGTAATTTCACATTAAATATATATAAATAATAATAACAATCAAGCTCTCTGTTCCCTTTCAGTCTTCTAATCAGACTCAAGGTATTTACACAAATGTCCGTTTTACTTTAACCTTCTTCACTTACTCAATGTCCTTAAAGTCCTTGGATTGTTTCAGGAAGAGTTTCAAAACGTTCTCTTGATTTATAGAAGGTCAAGAGGTCTGCCACAGTTTTTATAAAGTTAAAATTTTTACTGGTATATGTTCAAGCATGCTAACGCTTTACCATTCAGAGCGAGGTGTTGCTTGGCAATCCTTTGTTGATTCTCTTTTCTTTTCTCTTTTGCAGGAAATCGGAAACAGTCCCTGGAGAGGATTTGGAGCCGGGAATTCAGAAACAGGAAGGAACGTTTGAAATGTGCTCCGGGCAGCAAGAACACAGCCGAAGAAACTGAGTGAAGACAGGGAAGGAAGCAGGGTGGAGCGCTAAAGAGCTTCGGATGATCTGCCACCAAGGTCCGGAGTCAGGTGAGTGTTTAGGCACGAAGGGAAGCATCGGGAACCAAGTGGGTGGGGTTTAAATAGCTTTGGGTCTCAGGTTTTCTCACGTGTGCATGTGAAGGTGATTTGGGCCTTAAATCTTTCCAAAGTAATTCACATGTACATGCCAAGACCGTTTATACATGCAGGAAATGCCTCCTGCCCCCACACACAAAAGGTCTTCGTATGTGACAGGGTTTTTCCGGATGCAAGGCATGGAAAGAGCTGACCAATCTTGGAGTATGTACATGCGTTTCTGTTTCCAGGATCTTTCTGACGCATCATAACCCTTCCAGTCAATGAAATACTGTAATCGACCATGTATACGTTTTGCATCTATAATGGGATTTTCTTCATATGCAATATCGTCTCCAACTACAACAGGTGGAGGAGGGTTGTCTTTTCGTTTGGATGGATGTAATGACTGATATTTTCCTACTTTTATGGTGTTTCAGCTAGTTAGCTATAAAATAATTACTCATCACAGTCCCTTCCCAGAATGCCTAACAACAAACACCACATTCAGACTACCTACCTGAGAAAGGAATAACATAAATAACTAAAGATACTATAGATCATAGCTCAGAGGGTATGTATAGCAACGTCCTCCGACAAATCAGAATCAAATATCAAATCAGGTCAGCAACCTCTTCCTACGATCAGCGCGCACTTACGCGAGCAACGCACCCTGGTGCGAATCAATATCAAATCAGCAACGTCATCTGACGGATCAATATCAAATCTAGTTTCAAGTTTCAAGTTTAAAATTTGTATAGCGCACTACTCATCCAGAGGGTCTCAGGGCGCTTGAGGGAGTGGGGTATTTTACTTATCGAATATCCAAGTTTTTAGTTGTTTTCTGAAGGAGAGGTGGTTCTGTGTAAGGCGGAGGTAGGTGGGGAGAGAATTCCAGGTCTTGGCCGCTAAGTAGGAGAAGGATCTTCCCCCCATGGTGGATCTTTGGATGCGTGGAATAGCGGCGAGGGCTTGATTGGACGATCGTAGTGGCGGGCGGGGGTGTAAAAGGACAGGCGCGTGTTGAGGTATTCGGGTCCTAGGTCGTAAAGGGCTTTGTGTGCGTGGGTGAGGAGACAAAACGTTATTCTCTTGTTGACGGGGAGCCAGTGGAGGTCTTTCAGGTGGCCGGAAATGTGAGCATGGCGGGGGATGTCTAGGAGGAGTCTGGCTGAGGCGTTCTGGATGCGTTGGAGTTTTTTCTGTAGTTTGGCTGCGGTTCCGGCGTAGAGGGTGTATCCGTAGTCCAGTCGGCTTGTGACCAGTGCATGGGTGACCGTCTTTCTTTTTTCGGTGGGGATCCAACTGAAGATTTTTTGGAGCATACGTAGGATGTTAAAGCATGAAGATGAGACGGCATTGACTTGTTTGGTCATCGAGAGGGAGGAGTCCAGGATGAAGCCCAGGTTACGTGCGTGGTCCGTTGGTATGGGTGCGTTTCCCAGGGCCGGTGGCCACCATGAGTCGTCCCAGGCGGAGGGGGATGATCCTAAGATGAGCACTTCCGTTTTATCCGAGTTCAGTTTTAAACGGCTGTTCTTCATCCACTCGGCTACTTCTTTCATCCCTTCGTGTAGGTTGGTTTTGGCTGTGTTTGGGTCTTTGGTGAGGGAGAGGATCAGCTGGGTGTCGTCTGCATAGGAGATGATGTTGAGGTTGTGTTGGCGCGCGATGGATGCGAAGGGACTCATGTATACGTTGAAGAGGGTTGGACTGAGTGATGATCCTTGTGGTACGCCGCAGATGACTTCGGTGGCCTCTGATCTAAAAGGGGGGAGGCGGACTCTCTGGGTTCTTCCGGCGAGGAACGAGATGATCCAGTCCAATGCTTTTCCTTGTATTCTGACATTGCTGAGGCGTTGTATAAGGGTGCTATGACAGACTGTGTCGAAGGCTGCGGAGAGGTCAAGTAGGATGAGGGCAGCTGTTTCTCCGTTGTCCAGTAAAGTTCGAATGTCGTCTGTTGCTGCGATGAGGGCGGTCTCGGTGCTGTGTTTGGCTCGGAAGCCGGACTGTGAAGGGTCGGGGGACTTATTGGATTCGATGAAGGCGGCGAGCTGACTGTTGACGGCTTTCTCAATGACTTTGGCAGGGAATGGGAGGAGCGAAATGGGGCGGTAGTTCTTAAGTTCAGTGGGGTCTGCTGTGGGTTTCTTCAGGAGGGCGCTGAGTTCAGCATGTTTCCAGCTTTCCGGGAAGGTAGCGGAGTTGAGGGAGCAGTTGATGACGTCTCGGAGATGGGGTGCGATAATGGAGTCTGCTTTGTTGAAAATGTGGTGGGGACAAGGGTCGGTTGGCGATCCGGAGTGGATGGAGTTCATCAGGCGTATGGTGTCTTCAGTGGTGATTGGGTTCCAGGCACAAAGGTTGTTGGAGGGGGGTTTTAATTCGTAGGTGGGTGGGGTGGACTGGTCTCCAAAGCTGTTATGTATGTCAACGATTTTGTTGTGGAAGAACGAGGCTAGAGAGTCGCAGAGTTCTTGGGAGGGAGTGATGTCATTGGTGCCGGCGGTGGGGTTGGTAAACTCTTTGACGATGTTGAATAGTTGCTTGCTGTTGTGGGCGTTGTTGTCGAGTCGATCCTTGAAGGCTGATTTCTTGGTGGATCGGATCGGTTGGTGGTGTTTGCGGGTGGCGTTCTTGAAGGTGGCCAGGTTGTCAGTGGTTGGGTTTTTTCGCCAGGCTTTCTCGAGGGTGCGACAGATCTTCGTGGATTTCTTGAGGTCATCATTGAACCAGGAGGCTTTTTTGCTACCTTGCTTGATTTGATGGTTTTTCAAGGGTGCTAATTCATTAGCGCTGTGGGTGATCCATTGTGTGAGGTTGGTGGCTTCTTGGTTTGGGTCCGATGATTTGGCAGGAGGGTTTTGGTGAAGTGATGTGAAGAGCTGTTCGGTGGTAATTTTGTTCCAGTTTCTGCGGGGAATTGGTTGTGGGTGGTTGTGGCTCGTGGTCTTTTTGTAGTTGAAGTGAGCGCAGCTGTGGTCCGTCCAATGGAGAGCTGTGGTGTGATTGAAGGAGATGTGCTTGCTGGAGGTGAAGATTGGGTCGAGCGTGTGCCCGGCATAGTGGGTTGGGGTGTCAACAAGTTGTTTGAGTCCGAGATTGGCGAGGTTGTCCAGAAGGGTGGTGGTGTTGCTGTCGTTGTTCTTCTCCAGGTGGAAGTTGAGGTCTCCCAGTAGAATGTAGTCCTCGGAGGGGAGGGCGTGTGGGCTGATGAAGTCAGTGATGTCTTCGCTGAATTGTGTGCGGGGTCCTGGTGGCCTGTAGATGAGGGTGCCTCTGAGTGTGGTCTTGGGGTCGGTGTGGATCTGGAAGTGGAGATGTTCGGCGGCTGCGAGGTTATCGTCGGAACTGGTCGTGATGCGAATGGTGTTCTTATGGACGATGGCGATGCCTCCTCCTGTTTGGTTGATGCGGTCCTTTCGGATGATCTTGTAGCCGTCCGGGATGGCTATGGCGATGTCGGCGTTGATGAGGCGTTCATCCAGGTTTCTGTAAGAAAGGCGACGTCTGACGATGTGGTGTCGAGTAGGTTCCAAAGTTCAATGGCGTGTCTGTGGACCGAGCGGGTGTTAAGCAGGATGCACTTCAGGTGGTTGGTGTCGGAGCTCTGTTTGGAGTTTGTGGATTTGGTGTGGGTCCTGATGCAGTCGAACTTGCAGGAGTGGCAGGTGAAGGGTCCATGGGTGTGTCCTGGGACCGCTTGGTAGCAGTCTGGGAGACGGCCGGGGTTGAGTGCTGAGAGGGTGGCGGCGTCGTACTTTATGCGGGTGGAGTGGATTTTGCGGGGGCCAGGGGGTCTGGAGCTGGGCGCAGTACAGGCATGGACGGGCGTATACGGGCTTACCTTTGGCGTGCCTTCAGCGCGCATGGGGCGCGTCTGCTGCGCGTGAACGCTGCGCTTCAGCTGTGCTGACATTAGTGGGATGTGGAGGGGGCGGAGCGAGGGAGGAGCAGCTGGGAGGCGGGAGCGGGGTGGAGAGGACGGGCTCCGAGGCACAACAACAAAATGGCAGCAAATGCAAAACCGAAACAGGTTGGGGCACAAAGTGGGATTACGCTGTGGGCAGTGGCACCGGCACAATCAGGCACTAATAATTATTTTCTATTCTGCAATGCGAGCGCTACGATACAAACTGCACAAATGAGCAATACAAACTACGATATAAACTGCACAAATGAGCAATACAAACTACGATATAAACTGCACAAACGAGCAATGCACAAATGAGCAATACAAACTACGATATAGACTGCACAAACGAGCAATGCACAAATGAGCAATAGAACGCTATGAAATTCAAGCAGGCAGCAGTTCTTTAAAGCACAAAGCAATGCGAGCGAAGCCCAACAATACCCAAGGGAGACCAGGGAGCGTGGGGAGCGACCGCTTCTGATAGAGTCAGGACGGTCACAACGCTTCTGAAGACGGGGCGAGCCTTAGCAGTCAGTGGGAAGGAGGAGCAGCTGGGAGGCGGGAGCGGGGTGGAGAGGAGGGCTCCGAGGCACAACAACAAAATGGCAGCAAAAGCAAAACCGAAACAGGTTGGGGCACAAAGTGGGATTACGCTGTGGGCAGTGGCACCGGCACAATTAGGCACTAATAATTATTTTCTATTCTGCAATGCGAGCGCTACGATACAAACTGCACAAATGAGCAATACAAACTACGATATAAACTGCACAAACGAGCAATGCACAAATGAGCAATACAAACTACGATAAAGACTGCACAAACAAGCAATGCACAAATGAGCAATAGAGCGCTATGAAATTCAAGCAGGCAGCAGTTCTTTAAAGCACAAAACAATGCGAGCGAAGCCCAACGATACCCAAGGGAGACCAGGGAGCTTGGGGAGCGACCGCTTCAGATAGAGTCAGGACGGTCACAGCGCTTCTTAAGACAAGGCGAGCCTTAGCAGTCAGTGGGAGGGAGGAGCAGCTGGGAGGCGGGAGCGGGGTGGAGAGGACGGGCTCCGAGGCACAACAACAAAATGGCAGCAAAAGCAAAACCGAAACAGGTTGGGGCACAAAGTGGGATTACGCCGTTGGCAGTGGCACCGGCACAGTCAGGCACTAATAATTATTTTCTATTCTGCAATGCGAGCGCTACGATACAAACTGCACAAATGAGCAATACAAACTACGATATAAACTGCACAAACGAGCAATGCACAAATGGGCAATACAAACTACGATATAGACTGCACAAACGAGCAATGCACAAATGAGCAATAGAGCGCTAGGAAATTCAAGCAGGCAGCAGTTCTTTAAAGCACATAGCAATGCAAGTGAAGCCCAAAGATACCCAAGGGAGACCAGGGAGCGTGGGGAGCGACCGCTTCTGATAGAGTCTTATGACGAATCAATATCAAATCAGCAACGTCTTCCGACGAATCAAATATCAAATCAAGTCAGCAACGTCTTCCGACGTTCAACGCGCACTTACGCGATCAACGCACCCGGGTGCGAATCAGCAACACCTTCCGGTAAAAATCAGTACATACCACTTAAGCTATGTTGGGTTGGTCTACCAGCAATTTAGGTATTCCTGCTTAGGAGCTGATTTCCCTTCCGTATCTACAATTACTCACTAGAGGGGAACTAGCACATCCCTCTGTAAGCATTTGGTAAAAAAGGGGCCCGACCTTCCTCCACAGAGAATAAGGACAAATTATATATTCTCCCATGTAGTCATCCCTAATCATGAGCAGCGCACCTTCCCATCATCAGTTACCTGTAAGAAGGGAATCACCCCTCCTTCTATACGACAGCACCTGGTTAAGAAGAACCCACACTCTCTCTTAGTGACAACAAACAAATAGAATTAATGCAAATTAGGGTCTTTTATTACACAATGATGAAAGGACATAGAAAGAAATGACTTATTAATATACATACACACATATAGAACCTGAAAATAAAGGAATAATTAGATAAAATTAATCATACATGGTACACCGCACCATACTATTAGACATCTGAAGACCGCTCCCTCTCTCTTTCCCTCTTGGGTTGGGTCAGGACTCTCGGTTCCACAAACACGACTGCACGTCTGCACCGTGATGCTTCACCAGACCGCCAAAACCACCAGACAGTCATCTCACCCTCACTTGGACCCGCTTTCACTAATATAGAATGTAGCTCTCTCTCGAAGCTTCTAGAAGAACCCGCCTACCGTTCTCATGAGATTCCTGTACCTTTCCGTACCAGGCACACAACAGCAGCTGGCCAAGCGTTTGTTATGGCTCCAGCGCGAAGAGAGCACATTCCTCCGATAAGAACCGGTCCTTGCTGGTTCACTACTAGCAAAAAACACATTGAAACTAAAACATTGCCTTTCACCTAAAGAGGCTTAGCAGGATGGTGTCAGAAAAGAACATGGCATCGCTCGAGCATAGGCCTTTAGGCCCGAAAAAGAGAGAAAAGCAGCATATAAGGGGACATAAAGCTGTCAAAGTCTATAGGCAAGCCCTACTAACTAGGTGAAATAAAGGTCGGGAATGGACAAACACCATACATGTTTGAATGACAGCAACAAATACTGAGATGGTGGTGGGCAACGGTCATAACCGAGCCAAAAAAGCACCAATACCTCAGTCACTACAACGGATCATGTGGTTTGAGCAAAGATACATGAAAAACTGGGTGGATGGCATATTCCGAGGGCAAAGTTAATCTCATTGAAACTGGATTCAAAATGTTATTTATGGGAAAGGGGCCAATGAAGCTAGGTTTTAGTTTCTTGGGGCCTTCAATCTGGATATTTCTGGTTATTAACCAGACGAGATCCCCTACTTTATAGGGTGGTGCTGGTGTTTTGTGTTTATCGACTGATAATTTGACCTTTTTGTTTATTTTTTGCTAAACTACGCTTGGCTTGGTCTTGAAATTCTCGCAATTCTGTTAATCTTTCGGTCACAGCAGGCATAAATCTGGAAGGATGGCAGGAATTGATTGTGGATGTAAGCCAGTTATAAAAAAGAAAGGGTAACAGCCTAAAGCTGCATGATAGCTATTGTTGTATGAAAACTCTGCCAATGGTAGGACCTCATCCCAATGAGCCGATATAATGGAGGTTAGGCACCGTACACTTTGTTCAAGGTATTGATTAACTTTTTCTGTCTGGCCGTCAGTCTGTGGGTGAAAAGCGGAGGATAATGCTATTTCCATTCCTAAATGTTTGCACAACTGACTCCAGAATGTTAGAAGTTGGCCTGATATATAATGCTCACTAATTCTAGGGATCACTTTGTATCAGTCCAAACAACCCTTATGGTGATTGGTTGTAAGTCAACCTTATAGACCAGCTATCCTAGTAGCGTGGACAAGAGCAGTCTTTAGGCTAAACTCTGAATGGCATGTGAAGCCAGCTGTTTTACCACATATAACCTTTGAATACCAAATGAAAAGACACCACACAAGTTGTTATGAAAATAAACTGTCTATTTATTTATAACAAAATACCTTTGAACTCTTTATGAGGTCAGAGGCCTAAGCACATGACAATTACTAAAAAGAAATACGAGTATCCACAATAATTACACGAGTGCCTTAGGGGCACGACAAACCATATACTCAATACAATGGAATGCGAGGAAAAGAAGAACAGTGAGAGGATCCAGAGGCTAGAGGATCGCTGGGACTACGCTACCAACTGAAGAAAGTAGGAGCAGGAGGCCCACGCGACTCACGTGCAGAGAGGAGACTCACAAGCGAGATGCATACCAACGTCTATGGATCTAACTGTTTAAAGAGTTACGGATTCCGGACGAACCCAACTAGTTAAGGGAAAAACAACAGTGGACCTGGACACTAGGATAGTGGACACAGACTTCAGCACCCAGATGCCTTAGTTACCTAACCCACGGACTGCGGGTGCATAGGGCTGAAAGTATGTTGAGTTTCTGTGTTGATCCCAATGGAGCCTGTAGTAAGAGTTGCTGGCAGGCGACCAGATGGAGGTGAGGAAGAAGAAGTCCTGAAAGGGAAGGGGACAGAGTCTCAGTCACTAGCCAGTGACTAGGCCGGAACCAGGAGGGAACCAGATGCTGTCGCCGCGATCAGGATGAAGAGTGGACGCTTGACTCTGCAGCTGCGCGGACCAGGAGCTGTTCTCGACGACCAGGCTGGGGGCACAAGCTGTCCCACGAAGTCTGCTGCTGTTGGCGGTGTTGGATCGTCGATCTGGTCAACAGGCCTTGGCAAATGCAAGCCACGCGGTGGAGCAAAGATGGCGTCTGGTGCGGACCAGGAGGGTCCGGGGTACTTCTCCTTTGCAGGGAAGTAAGGGCCAGTCTGGGGGACCAGACCAGCGGTGTTGATTTGTTTGGGTCGTCGTCTCAGAGGTCACTAGCCAGCCGGCAAGTGACCAGCCAACCGGGTCAGCAGCAACCAGGCAAAAGGGCCCCACGCAGATCTCGTGGATGCTGGGGGGGCTGGTCTTCGGTGCAGGTGCTGCTTAGGTGTAGGGCTTCTCAAACCCTGATGCACTCACTCGAGGATCCCTCGGCGGTCGTGCTGGAAGCACAATGCAGGCTTGTGAAGATGGCCGGCTTCAAGTGTCTCGTCGCACCCACGGGTCCCAGCTGTGTTGTGGTGGCAGGTTGAGGTCCGAGAGGTCTGAAGATCCGGTTCTCGTCGAGCTGGGCAGTCTTGTTCCTGGAGGAAGGACGTTGCAGCAAACCGCAAAGATGCTTGATGGTGCCTGCGGAGCAGGATGGTCACTCCCTGACCATAGGGGAGATTCTTCCGTCTTCTGAGGAGCAGAACGTCGAAGGGTCAAGAGTTTCTTCTTCTGAAGTTGTCAAGAGTAATCTAATTTCTAAGAGACCAGCTCCTACCTTTATCCGGCTAAAGGGGGCTGCACTACGACTAGGTCCCTCCCCTGGGTGGGACCAGGAAGGGGGGTGGTTACACCCCCTTTCCTTTGTCAGGTTTCGCACCAGAGCTGGGGCAGGAGTGCCCCAGTGACTGGTTTGAACCAGTGTATGCACGGGACACCTTGTTTACCCCGGGCATGTCTCATTCTATTCAGCCTGGTCCTCCCTAATACACAAAGTCCTGTCTGGGGTGGTGCTAGCACCTCCCAAGGCAGGAAACCCTTTGTCCAAGCCTCCCTCTGAGGTGCCGGGTTTTAAGACCCGGTGGTGCCAGGGGGTACAACACCCGAAGACCTCTAGGTTCTCCCTGTTCTGGACTTACAGAAACACAGAGTCTTCTAGATGAAGTCAAGGATCAAGGTTTATTGGTTGCAACCAAGTAACATGCGTCCGAGAAGTACGACAGCACGGGCCGTAAGTTCTCAGGAGACTGTTCGTTTTTACAGAACCAGCCTTCCCCTTATATACACAATGTACAGCTTCAGGCAAGAATACCTTAGTTTATGGTATGGTCATACACATATTTTCTAAATAATACAAAGAGCGAAGTCATGCTGGTCAGCACATATTTAGATGTCCAGTTCGTGATGGATTACCCAGCCAGGCCTAGAACTCCCATCAGATATCGATGAAACACCAATAAAGTCGGGCATCTCCTAGTCATAAAACTGGCTATAAACAAGAAACATGGACAGGTGTATGTGTATGGGAAAACATGTTCTGTAGGTGGTAAATGGTTTATGACATGTTGTGCCTTGATGCTATCTAACTCGGCCACAGAACGAGGAGCTACCCAAACAGGTCTGGCTGGAGGCAGTGGAGTCAGCTTTGGCCAGGTCATGGGGAAGTCAGCTAAGGTGGACGTGTCCTTTCAGATCAAGCACGTCCTTAATCCATTGACTTATATGAGGGCAAGCCCTAAGATGGATGCCGCTCACAAAATGGCGTCCGAGGGTTCGGACGGAAACCACGATTTATGGGTGTCAGCATCACTCGATCGTGACGCAAATGCATAGGAATGATGTCCTAATCATTACCGGTTCGTAGATACCAAATTCGTCATGGTACGATGATATTTTATGACACGAGTGTTGGATCTCGGTACCGGGGGGCAGCAAGTCAAGTCAAGTCGTAAAATTTATATAGCGCACTACATACCCAGAGGGTTTCAAGGCGCTTAGGAAGGGGAGGAGGATTATTTGTCAAATATCCACGTTTTAAGCTGCTTTCTGAACGCTAGGTGATTCTGAGTGAGGCGAAGGTAAGCGGGGAGTGAGTTCCATGTTTTGGCAGCCAGGTATGAGAAGGATCTGCCTCCCATGGTGGTCTTGTTGATGCGAGGTACAGTGGCGAAGGCTTGGCTGGAAGAGCGAAGTTGGCGGGAGGGGGTGTAGAAGGACAGTCGAGAGTTGAGGCAATCTGGTCCGATGTCGTAGAGTGATTTGTGTGCGTGGGTAAGCAGTCGGAAAGTAATCCTCTTATTGACGGGTAACCAGTGGAGGTCTTTAAGGTGACCAGAGATGTGTTCGTTGCGTGGGATGTCTAATATGAGCCTGGCTGAGGCGTTTTAGTACCACAGACCCTCCTTTTGCCCTCATATTAGGCAATAACTCATGCTAATCTGAGTCCAGATCTGTATTGATGAATTCATGGAGATGTTGCTGTAGCATCATCCTGTTGCTCAGTTCGTCCCTTGATACAGGCTTCCTTACACATGGAGTAGCACAGAGGCTACATATTGCAGGAGCGCACTGCACAAATAGGCAGAACATAAACAGAATGGCTAGGATCATCCCAATGAAGATCAGAGTTTTCCATCCCCAGGCAGAGATCAGTTCCCAGAACCACCCTAGCAGAGACCAATCCCCTTTCTCCACGTGAAGGGAATCAGAGATTGTGTGCAGTTTGGAGATGGCCTGGTATACTGTCGGTGCATTATCAGGGATGAAAACGCAGCAACTAGACTGGATCACTCTACACACGCCACCACGGTCTGCAAGTATGACGTCTAGGGCAACCCTGTTTTGAAGTGTCATAAGTCGATCGGACTGAAGTTCAGCTGTTAAGTTGCTAAGGGCACCGGCCGTTTCAATCACGGTAGACTCAACTATTCTCGTCAACTGTCGAATGTTCCTGCTGTTCACCATAGGCCCCCAAAATGGCAGAAAACCCTTTGCAAAGTCTCCAAACTCTTGACCCGCGGTGTCGTCTTGACTCACGACACCCCTAACTGTCCTTGTCCGATGGTAATCTGCCCCGGCCGTGTAGGTGGGTGGCAGCAGAAACGAGATAAAGCATGTGCCCGAGAAGTCAGGGGGTAACCATGTGTAGGCTTTGTCATGGCAGACGAAATAGGTGCCTTTAGCTGCCAAGTATGGAGGGGAAGTTCGGGAAGCGAACACGTACGTTTCCGTGCATACGCTTTTCCCCAACTGTGCTTTGGGATCCCTGCCAATACCTTGCAGACATAAGTGACCTCGGTGGGGCACTATCCAGACTGGGGAGGATTTCTTTGTTTTCTGGCTTTTATTCAAATAGATCCCAGATTTAGTTACATTCCAGCGACTGTAGGGAGT
Source organism: Lissotriton vulgaris (assembly GCF_964263255.1). NCBI lineage: Eukaryota > Metazoa > Chordata > Amphibia > Caudata > Salamandridae > Lissotriton > Lissotriton vulgaris. Next base: position 160,106,189 of record NC_141685.1, read on the forward strand.
CAGTTCATCTTTAGGAATCGTGCGATACGGGTCAATATCCCTACTCATGTTTCTTATTCCCGCCACTAGTGCCTTGTTGCTGGAATCGCTATCCGTGGAACGGGGCGGGTATGGTTCTAGGGCGAACAGAAACATGATTTGGAAAGGCCACAGAGAACCGTAATAACTGAATGGCAGGATGAAGTATGGGATGCCCTTATCTGTTGTGTGTGGCCTGAGTCCACATATCCAACAGTTTGTAGTGTTCATTATAGACTGGTGCTGATGTAGGAGCTGGACGAAGGAGTTATTTACGAATTCTAGTCTTCTAGCTGACTCGTGTTCAGGAAGGGGGTGAAAGGAGTGTGAAGAGACAGTTGGAGGAGGTGTAGGCTGGTTGTTGTTTACAAAGGTGACTTGAAACGTGAATAAGGTATAACCAGTCAAGAATATCGTTATGCTACACATCATCAATATACATGTTATCACGAATTTCTTCTTTGACATTACAGTACATATTTTCTTTTCAAACTTCATGTGTCTGGCAGGTCTCTCTACCCTCGGAAACTCCATCCTCTGGTTGCTGCCCACGGTGGTTGGTTGCTTCTGCCAAGGTGTGCGCTCTGTCCAGCCAGGGGTAACTCCCTTCGACTGACCAGAACCGTGGACCTAGGCGTTCCCGGCTGCACTTCTCAGACTTCAACCGCGGCCTTAGCAGCAGAACCGGATGGCGGTTCAAAAATCAAAAATGAGCTAGTTCCCTGGGCGAGAGAGCTGTGAAATTAAAAATAGTCCATTGGAAAAAAAGGGAAGATCACACTAGGTCGGATATATCAATTTCTTGGTCTTGGCCTCAGGTTATAACGTTCTTTCTCAGACACAGTGTGATCTTTGAACAATGTTTCAGGCTCGGTAGTGTCCAACTGCATAGCCGGTGGCACAGATCCTTGTAAAAGGCGATCGCTCTCTTTGTCGGTACAAGTTCCTTTCAATCGGGCATTACTGAAGGGGACAAAGCGGGGTACTGTTTCATGTTCAGAGTCAGCGATTCCTTTCTGGACCCACCGGTCATATGGAAGGGGCAACGGGACTCGTTTACAATGGGCGCCGTGCACCCAATTCTTCTTTCCGTGGACACGTACTGCAGAGCGGGTGGATAGTAGAACCTGGAAAGGTCCAGTCCAGCGGGGCTCCTCGTTCTTGGTTCTCCTGAAGTTTCGAATTAATATCCACGAGCCAGGTTCGATGGCATGGCCTGGATCATCAGATGCCGGTGGAGAGGAGCTGTGGACCTGTTGATGTAAAGTATGCAGTTTAGTTGTCAATTCGTGCAAATAGTCAGACAGTACAGGATATTCTATCTCGTTAAGTCTCTTCGGTCTCGGTACTCCCCATATATTTGCTGGGCGCCCGAACACGATTTCGTGCGGGCTAAGTCCCAGTCTAGAATGGACAATCATCCTGGTAGACAGGAGTGCTAAAGGCAGAGCGTCTGGCCACTTGAGACCTGTGCTAGCTTGGATTTTGGCGAGTTTCAATTTTAACGTGCCATTATAGCACTCTACCAAGCCTGCCGATTGGGGGTGGTTTGCAGCGTGGAACTTCTGGTTGATGCCTAGGCACTCGCACACTCTCTTCATCACACGTCCCACGAATTCACTTCCGTTATCACTCCAGACAATCCTAGGCATGCCAAATCTAGGGAAGAATTCTTTGACAAGGACTTTGGCAGTTGACAATGCAGTGTTGTCCTTAAGGGGGTACGCTTCTACCCAACGGGAGAAAGCGCAAACAACAACAAGGACATACTTCAGGTTATTGCACCTCTCCATGTGGATGAAGTCAAGCTGCAGGACCTCGAACGGGTACGTTGGAGGTGCAAAATGACCAGCTGGAGTTGGGGTTCCCCTACCGGGATTGTGCTTCAAACACACCATACAATTTCTGACCAAATTCTCGGCACATTTTGGAATACCACTATTCTGCCATACTGGGGCCAACAACTTGCATATTCCTTTCACACTGACGTGTGCCATTCCATGGGCCATCGTCACCACTGCGAGCACATAAGCGTCAGGTAACAACCATCGCTGATGTTCTGACAGTTCGACCCAACAACCATTCGTATCCAACCTACCCTTGCTTTCTCTCCATTCATTCACTTCTTTCTCAGTCGCGTCAGCTTGTATACATTTCACGCTTTCGATAGTGTCCTCACACATACCCACATCAGGGGTCCATCTAGCAGGACCTACAACATACATCCGACTCATTGTGTTCCTTGCAGTCTCTTTCGCGATCTCGTCTGCAAATGCATTCCCTCGACCAACATCATCTTGAATCTTTCTGTGTGCACTTGGGTGGAAATTTCTGCAGCAGCAGTGGCCACGCCCGCGAAGGCGAGGAGGCAAGATGGCCGCCGAGACGCCGTAGTGGATGGTCGCACCCTGTAACCCTCCTGACTGGGAAGATGAGGTGTACTACGTGCTCATATGCTTAGATTGCAGACTTACAGATTTGCAGATACACCGATCTACTACCAAGCTAAGTTGATTTAATCTAATCTGCTGCGGAAAATTTGCCTTTCTTACTGGGAGAAAAGAGCACTTGATACTGATAAAAAGCGATGCTGAGAGAACTCACTGGCTTGCTTTTTTTGATATGTGACTTTCCACAAGAGAAAAAGTGGGCTCTGCAGAAATATCTGCACAAACACTGTTCAGCTTTGATTTCCCGTTCGCCCCTACCTGGAAGTCGCTATTGGAAAGTTGCTTCAAAATCTATGGCTACAAAACCTGCACTTTACTCGAGGAAGAATCGTGACTGAGACGATTGGAGCCGTGACTCCGAGGTGGAGGAGGATATGGATAACCTCGGGGCCCCAGCGCTTAATTTAAGAGGGAAAGCACGATCTAAAGCGCAGCAAAGGCGAGAAGCGGCAAAGGAAAATAAATTAAAGAAAATACGTGAAAAAGAGGAAGGAGGGAAAAAAAGAATGTGACTGTCCCAGCGTCAGCTATTGTAAGGAGAAGAGAGGAAGCAAAACTCACCGCTGGGGAGGTACTTGGAAAGGAAACTGCACTCCGCCAGATGACCATAGTTGAGACTTTTTTGCCCGCAGCAACACCAGTAACGACTGACCAAACAACTTTGCAGTCGAATCTGCCACAGGGAGTGAGAGTCCCCACGTTGGTGAGCCTGTGCAGGATGTTGCAGCCTGCTGTGGAGAGGGAACCGTTTGAACAGGCAGGAGCAGATGGGGATGGTACCTGCACGCTCGAGGTACAGCCTCTAACTGAAGTTACAGAGGCAGCAGAAGGCGGAGACTTTTCTACTGCTGTGGAAGTGGGCGGACCCAAGCTCTTAAAGGAGAAAGCCACAATTCATTTGGCACCAGTGGTATCTGGAGTTAAAGGGCCAGGCGCAGAACAAAGCCTGGTGGAGGATACTGTTGTAGAAAAAAGTAATTCTGAGGCTGCAACTAACTTAATTGAAACAGAGCTAAGGGTTGATAAAGATATTAACTTGGATTCAATTAATAAGAGGGATGCAAGCACACGCAAATTACCTGATGCACTCCCTGCCTCTCCCAGTGATGAGGTTTTTTTCACTGGTAATGACGAGGCGGATGATGAGGAAAGTATGAATGGAAGTCTGGGATCAACGACAGACACGGAGTCAGAGACGGAGAGTTCAGATGATGAAACAGTGAATACTGACACGGGAAGTAATGAGACTGTATCAGGGACTGACTCTGAAAACTCCTCAACTCCTATCAGTAGTGAGATAGAACCTATTGATAAAGAATATAAGGATTCAGTTCAAAAACATTGCAAAAAGACGTCTCTTCTAGATCAAAGACAAATCCTGAGGGCAGTATCAGATCTGTGGAAAAAATTAAAACTAAGAGCAAAAAAAAGAAGTCAAGCAAACGAAAAGGGAAATCTAGACAACAGAGATTGTCAAAGGAACGCAGAGGCAATATGAAAACAGTAGTAAAAAAACTCAATTTGGATAAGATGGCAGAGAACTCTGGAATACCGGCAGATGAGTTTGTAAATGGTGAAACTCTGGACTCTGCGGACCGTGGAGCGGATGGTGGTATGTCTAATTTTGAAGTTTTATTTACAACATTAAAACAAATGCAGAGTGAGGCTCGCATTGAGAGCCAAAAAGCAAAGCGCAGGGCTAAACAGGCGAATAGGAAAATACAATCCTCCTTGCGTAAGGTCAGCAGGTTGTATGAGGAGATGGCTGAGAGAGTCTCTGAAGTAGAGACTAGAACCGGGAAATTAGAAGATGATATGGTCAAAGTGAAGGATGACAGAAAAGAACAAGATAAGACTACGGCCGACATGTTATGGAAACTCGAGGAATTTGAGAACAGACAAAGACGCAACAATGTTCGCCTGATTGGAATACAGGAAGGGAAAGAAGGAAGTGATGTTCGGGGGTATGTTGTTGACTTATTAAAGGGTGCCCTCCCAGAGTTGTCTACATGGGATCTTGACCATGAAATACAAAGGGCGCATCGTTTTCCTCTGATCCAGAAAGCAGCGCAGAGTAAGCCTCGCGCAATACTTCTATACGTGGGGAATTTTCTTCTGCGAGAAGAGATAATTAACAAAGCAAAGCCCCAAGCTAAATGCAAATACAACGGCGTAGAGTTCTTTGCACGTCCTGACTTTTGCCACACCACTGTGGAAAGAAGGTGGAGGATGAGGCAGCTCATTACCCCATTTCAAAACATAGGTTGTGAGGCTTACCTTCTGTATCCCGCTCGTTTGAAGATTGGAGTAAATGGGAACTTTAAAATTTTCTACTCTGAGATACTTGCACAAGAATATCTTAACTTTCTGCAAGACCAACGGAAAACAAGGCACAAGGAGAATGTTGAGAATAATGATCATGCAGTAGCTCTTAGGGATATTCCCCAAAAGAAACGAAGATAAATATAATATGGAAAATAGAGACTGTGTAAAGTAATTTTTGGGGACGAAAGCTACATATGAGGACTTATTTAAAATAATAGAGGAAACTGTTTGCTCAAGGTCTATGAAAAATTTATTTGATGTTTTACTCCTCTTTATCGGATGGTTTTCTTGAGTTGTAGCTTTTTCTGCTTCAATAAGTAAAGATTGGTATTAATATAACAAGAATTGGGGTAGAGGTTGAGCACGAATAGGGGTGGTATTTGTTGGACATACACTGAGCACAGTAAGATGAAGGGAAAGTTAGGGGGGTGTACGGGTTTGACATCCAGGAGGCAAAAGTCGGCCAGACATAGGTCCGTTGGACCTATTTGCCTGTAGGGGGGGTGGGACTCTGAGGGGGGGCAGTCTGGGGTGGGGTTGGGGATGGGCAGGGAAATGGACAGGGCACAAAGGTACAAGACACTTAAGAGGATTTGACAAAAGTAATTTGTATCAACTGTATGATATGTGTAGTGACACTGAAGATGTGGAAGACAATATTGAAATTAACAGGGAAGTCTATTTATGCAGTGTGCTAGGCCTAGTATTGTATATCGTTTCTAGAAAATTAAATAAAAGCAAGCAGATAGGGTCTGAAGAGAACTGGCTAGGGAAAAAAAATAAAATGAAAAATGTCTATTAGATTAGTGACATGGAATGTATGCGGCCTAAATGATGTAACGAAAAGGCAGAAGATAGGAATACGGCTACGGCAAATGAACGTAGATTTTGTGTTTCTTCAGGAGACACATGTAATGAGTACCCATGAGATATATCTTAATCAGCTGGGGTTTCAATTAATAGTTGCTTCTAAACAAGGAGTTAAACAGAGAGGGGTAGCGATTCTATCGAGGGATAAAAATGTAGTAACAAGGAGAAAGTTAAGAGATAATTGGGGGAGATGGGCGATGGTTGAGGTACTATTAGGGGGGGTGTGGACAACATTAGTTGCAGCATATGGTTCTACACAGGACGATCCAGAAATTCTGCAATTTTTGGATTCTGAGTTGGCAGACTTGGCCCCTCGAGTTATTATAGGTGGAGACTTAAATATTGACGGAGCGGAGGGTCTAGGATCAGGCTCAATAAGACAGTATAAGGGGAGGAAAAAAAAGGTTTACAAGGCCCTTACTGATCTTTTAGAAAATAATACATTGCGAGATGTCTGGGGGTCAATCAGATCGAAACAACTCGGTTATACATATTATTCAGCACCGCATCAGATATGCGTTAGGCTGGATTACTTCCTGGTTTCCAATGATTTAATTAGTATAGTGGAAATTGATAGACTTCCTCGGATACTTAGTGACCACAATCCCCTAATCCTAACGATAAAGCAGAGTGGGGGAACAACAATAAGAAGGGAGTGGACATTCGAAAGGGGATTGCTTTTAGATGATGACTATATAAAACATATGTCTAAATGGATTACTGAATTCTTTGAATATAATAGAGGAACTGCTGCAGTTGGCATAGTATGGGATGCCTTTAAGGCAGGAGCACGCGGTGAAACGTGTAGTTATAGCGCCTTCAAGAGGAAAACAGAAAGACTGCGATATAAGGAGAAAGAGGGAAAAGTACTGGAGGCAGAAGAACAACTTAATAACTGTGTAATAAGGGGAGAGCCGACTGAACAATTCGTAATAGAATTACTGAAGGTGAAAAGTGAGGCAGAGGAAGAACTTGCTAATAGAGCCGCAAAGCAATATACAATCAGAAGGGAGAGATGTTACGAGTTCAGTGAGAAAATAGGGCGAGTCCTTGCAATACGAACCAGACAGATAGCGGCGGCAGGGACGATTAAGGAAATAAAGGATGAAAAGGGACAACTACATTCAGATCCAGAAGAAATTCGGGAGGTCTTTAGGAAGTTTTACCAATCTTTATATGATGAGAAAGATCCCAGTAGTATCGATAGAATAAATGAATATCTCCAGAACATTGAGGTAAAAACTATATCCCCTGAAGATGCAGAGGAATTAGAGACCGTGTTGGACGAAATTGAGATTAAAGAAGCAATGACTGCTCTACCCTCGGGGAAGGCTGCTGGACCTGATCAGCTACCGATTGAGTTTTATAAAACTTTCTGGGGATGTTTTGGTAATAATTTAACTCAAATGTTTCAAGCTGCACAAAGTGGGGTATCCATTCCCAAATCCTGGAGCGGGGCAGATATAGTATTAATTTTAAAAAAAGAAAAGCCTCCGAATGAACCAGGGTCGTACCGCCCAATAACATTGATGAATAATGACACCAAAATTTATTCGAAGGCACTGGCTGCAAGATTTGCAAGAATTATAAGTAACTTGGTTAGTGATAACCAACATGGGTTTATTCCTGGTAGAGGGACAACTCACCATATTAGAAAAGTTATAACTTTATTTGATGTGGCGGAAGTAGCAGGAGACCCGATGGCAGTTATGCTTTTGGATGCGGAAAAAGCATTTGATCGGGTCTCCTGGCAGTATTTGTGGCAGACCCTAGCTAGAGTTGGGATTAGAGGAGGCTATTTGAAAGCAATTCAGACTCTATATATGGATCCAGGTGCAGCATTAAGGATAAACGGGGGTATAACTGGTCAATTTAAAATCAAGAGAGGAACTCGCCAGGGATGTCCTTTCTCTCCCCTGCTATTTGCCATCTATATGGATCCCTTAATACGGAAGATAGAATCAGCACCAGAGATCACCCCAGTCAATACAGCTCTTGGGCCATGCAAGATATTAGCCTATGCTGACGACGTTGCGGTGATAACACCTTGCCCTACGGAAGCAACTACATTTGTAGAGGCCGAGGCCTTAAGATTTGGACAAGTCTCAGGGTACTCATTGAACGCGTCTAAAACCCAGATTATTAAAAATTCTTTTACACCTTGTGAAGATAGAAGAGTAGTGCCGGCAGGGAAATACCTCGGAATTAATATTATGTCTAATTTAGATAGTTTGGTGGATAATAATATTGCCCCAGTAATCGAAAAGGCAAGAAAAGATTTGGATCGTTATGAGAACTTACATTTATCATTAGTTGGGCGAGTTAATATTATTAAAATGCTGATCTTACCCAAACTGTTGTATCTTTTTAGGGCAAACCCTCTTCTAATTGAAAATAAGTGGTTTAAAATTTGCGAAAGTATGGTAAATCGTTTTATTTGGGCTAGAGGTAAAACCCGGAGGGCATTGAGGTATATGTCCCTTCCCAGGGAGAGAGGGGGGTGGTCACTGCCGGATCTAAGGGTATATTATTGGGCTGCAGCAATACAAGGAATGGTTGGATTAATTGGGGGGGCTGAGATGGATGGATGGGATAAGACAGGCTCGCTGGCTATATATGGTTTAGCTCTGGGTACAAATGCTGAAAATATTTTTTTAAGATTTACTGATGGAAGTTACTTTAAAAGAACACGTTTCAAGATAATTATGGCGGCCTACAGCATATGGAAAGGATTTTCCAAAAAAGTTGGAATAGGGAAATATAGTGTATATACTAGATTCAAAAATAATCCCTCATTACCTAGGGCTGTGTTCTCAGGAATGGTATATGAGGAATGGGAGAGTCGAGGTATAAGAATGATTGGTGATATGTGGGATGATAATGGCATCTTACAATTTATAGATTTGAAAAACAAGTATATGTTAAACACAAATCATTTCTTTAAATACCTTCAAATAAGGAGTTGTATATTAAATAAAAAAGGGGCAGCTCTAGGCTTTGGGAGGAGTATAATGATGGATCTCATACAAAAAGGTAATGACTGTACTATAAAAAGATTTTATTTAGAAATGACAAAGTTAAAAAAGGATGATCTTGACAAATGGATAATTAAATGGTCCTCAGATTTAGATATAGCTAGAGAAAGAGATATTTTCTCTGAATCACTTGAGATGGGACGTAAATTACTATGCTCAGCGTCTCTTCAGGCCCAGCACTACAAGAGCCTGTATCACCTGTATTATACGCCATGGAAATTTGCTCAACGGGGGGCTGTGTCGGGCATCTCGTGTTTTAGATGTGGCAGTATGGAGGCCAATTTGTTACATATTTTCTCTACTTGTCCACACTTAGATAAGATAAAACAAGATATCGGGAATTTTTTCCGGAATGCCTTAGACACAACAATAGAGTTGGACTCAGCAACTATTTTGTTGGGAATATCCCCCAACGGACAAATTAATTGTAAATATTTTCTGTTTGTAGCAATGTCGATTTTTAGACTGCTTGTGGCCTCAACTTGGTTAGATCCAAATCCTCCCACGTATCATCAATGGCTAGGAAAAACTTTGTCAATACAAAAATTGGAAACAGCTATTTACTCTAGGAAAGGGAGAAAGGGTAAACAGCTGGGTATACAAATCTGGGGTCCTTTGATTCAATGGAAGGCTGGAACTGAATAAGGTATTTTGAGGAATGTATGTATTATGGAATGTTAACATATATTATTTGTATCCGTATATATTATGATAGGATCTGTATGTAGTATGTATATTGTAATATTTCACTTTCCCTTTTTCTTTTGAATATGTAGTTGAGTATGTGGCTACCTTATGAAACTTATTGTGCCTTGTCCATTTAATGGGGGAGGGGGGGGGGGAAATAAAATGTGGGGAAAAAATTTATCAATAAAAATATTTAAAAAAATTAAAAAAATGAATCTTTCTGTGTGCACTGCATTTCACAATCGCAACTTGTAGGGGCAAGGTCAGTGACTCGAGAAGGTCGTGTACTAGTTGGCCATGTTGGATCTTTGCACCATGTGACGTCAGGAACCCACGTTCACGCCACAATCTTCCAAAACTATGGGCTACGCCAAAGGCGTACTGACTATCAGTGTACACATTCACTCGTTTTCCTTTCGCCAACACGCATGCTCTTGTGAGTGCAACTAACTCTGCTGCTTGCGCAGACTTGTGGGGGATGCGAGCTGTCTCTACAATTGTGTGTAGTGTTGTCCCGGCATATGCTGCAGTCGTATCACCATTTGGCAACTTGAAACATGAACCATCAACCCATAAGCTATCGTTACATTCAGGGAGGGGGGTATCCTGCAAATCTACTCTCCCTTTTGTTTCTTCTTCTGTCCTAAAACAGCAATCATGTTTTTCGACCTCATTTGTCTCTGCTGGAATGGGTAATAATGTGGCAGGGTTAAGTGTATCACACCTCTTTATGTGGATGTGACTTGCTAACAATGTCAACTCATAGCTGGATAGTCGAGCACTCGTTAGGTGTTGTGTCTTTGTTCTGTTTAGTAGAATATCTACTGCATGTGGGACCATAACGGTTAGGGTATTGTTCATAACCCACCCAGCAGACTGTCGAATACAGACAGCTGCTGCAGCAGTGGCCCTTAAGCAACTTCGTAATGCCTTAGCTACAGGATCTAGAGTCGCAGAGAAATACGCACATGGGCGCTGTTTGTCCCCAAAGTGTTGTGTCAGGACTGATAACGCACAACCTTCTTTCTCGTGGACATATAATGTAAAAGGCTTGCTGTAGTCGGGATTGCCCAACACAGGAGCCGAACATAATGCCTCACGCAACTCATGGAAACTCGTCTGACAATCTTCAGACCAAGGTAAAGGATTGGGTGTGTCTTTACGCATTAATGCCAGTAGAGGTTTGGCCAACAGTGAGAAGTTCGGTATCCATTGTCTACAGTACGATGTGATGCCCAAGAAGGCACGCACTTCTCTTTGTGTCCTTGGGACACTCAGTTCTGCAATTGCCTGTATTCTTTCTGGGGTCAGTCTCCTTCCCTCCTTCGACAAGCTGTGACCTAAGTAGGTTACTTCTTGTCGACAGAATTGTAATTTGGAAAGCGAGACTTTGTGCTTCATGTCACATAAATGACGTAACAATGACAATGTGGCTTTCCTGCAAATCTCTTCAGTACCTGCAGCGATCAGTAGATCGTCTACATACTGAATCAGAGTCGCGCCACCAGGTAGAATAATCGTATTGAGTTGTGTTTTCAGAGCCTGACTGAATATTGATGGACTCTCGCAGTAGCCTTGAGGAGCGCGTTGAAAGCGGAAGCTCCGTCCTCCTAAATTGAAGCCGAAGATATCCCTGCTCTCCTCGGCAATCGGGATGCTGAAGAAAGCATTCTTTAGATCAATCACCGAAAACCAATTGGCTGAAGCTGGAACCATTGTCAATAAGGCAGTAATGTCGGGGACGACTGGAAACTGCGGTACAACGATCTTATTCACTTCCCTTAGATCGATCACAAATCGGTACACAGGGGGTTGTGAAGGATCGGTACGCTTTAAGACAGGCAAAACAGGACTGTTACAAACGTTGCCTGTTGTTTCTTCAATGACATCTTTCTCAATCAGATCGTAAATGATCGTTAACAAAGCCTTTTCACATTCGCTAGAGATTTTATATTGGGGAATGCGTGGTAACCTAACATTAGCTTTCAATGTTATGACATACGGTGCTATCTCTAAATGACCCACATCGTTGGAACCATTCGCCCAAAGTTCATCAGGAAGGGATGACAACTCAGTCGGGATTCTGTCTTTTGATAAATATATTGGTGAAATCACTCTCTTACCAAGCGTAAGTTGTACTCCCGAAGGAGAACAGTACAAAGTTGCATATAGTCTCTTCAGCAAATCTAAGCCTAACAAATTTTAGCCACAACCTGTTGTAAGAATGAGGGGTGCTTCTAATTCGCATGGGCCAACAGAAAGGGGCATGGGATTGGAGATCGGGTTTCTAACAGGGGCGCCAGAGAAACCTACTGAGACATTCATTTCGCCATACAAAGGTGCGCCAGGAAGTTTTGAGTGCATAATCGAACTTTTCGTAGCACCAGTATCCAGCAGAAATGGCTCTGACACTCCTGATGTGATCACCTCGACATAAGGTCCATTCTGATCTACTGGAACTGAAACAACTCCCTCTCTCTGTCCATGGCTGTCCTAGCAATTACTACCCTCATTCTCGTTTTCTGCGTAATAGTCATCTGCATAGTACTGGGCTGATCTTGAACATGCATCATTCTGTTGGTCGAAGCTGTTCAAGGAATTTTGAGGCGGGAAAGAAGTGGTGTTCTGGGAGAAATTTCCACGGCCCCTACCTCTAGGAGCCTGTTGAACACCTCTACCTCTCGTGCCGGAGACACCACTTAAGCGTCGCGCAAGAGCTGCACAATTACTTTTGAAATGGCCCTCCTCTTTGCAATAGGCGCATTGATTCGGGCCATACGGAGAACGCTGGTGAGAAAACTCGTTCCCTTGCGAATTCCTCGAATACTGCTGTGGCTGTTGATAATCGGGCTGACTAGCAATGCGAGGCGGATACGCTTGCTGGAGAAGAGCTTTAGTCTTTAAGTCTTTAGTCTTTTTGTCCGCTTTGTCTAGCTCGTCTTTGCGCCTATTTTCATAGTAATGGGGTGTGGCTAAAATCTGTGCTGACGTGGAAACAGCCCAAGCACTCTCTGAATCTTTCAGTTTATTGCACAGTTCGGGAAGTAAGTTATGTACAAATTTATCTACGAACAACCTTTGACCACCTTCGGTAGCCATGTCTTGACCACTATGGTCGGTGAAAGTCTCCTCGAATCTCGAGAAGAAATCAGACACATTTTCGTCTTTCTTCTGCTTGCATGCGTACAGTTTGTCCCAATTTACGCGCAATTCAGGCATTAACGTCTTCATGTACGTAATAATCCTACTGGGAAGGTCTGCTATTAAAGGTTCGGGTTTAGCACCACCAACTTGTCTAGCATCTGTAGCAGTAATATTAGCCCACGAGTCACCTAGTTCTTGATCGTGATCTGTATGACTAATTTTACTCCATAAAGGATGCGGAACAATGTTCCCAAAGAGCATGTCTATATCCGCTAAATTCATTATACATGAGCTGGCTGTCTGTGATAATTCCTTGTAATATCCGGCTGGATTTTTACGTGGATCAGGTAGTGTCTGTTTTAGTGCTAACACTTCGGATCTTTTCCAGGGGACATGTACCCATACACGCTGGAAATGCGGCGGAACAGGTGGTTGTGCATTCGCATCACCTTCCCTCCATACTGGAGGAACCTCTCTCATGGGGTATTGTCGTGCCCTTTTCCTATATGCCGCGTCCTCTTCGTACAACGATCCAGAGACATTTCCCTTACTCCTATAAGATAATAATAGGTCTATGGCTTTTTCAACATCCGAACCTACAATCATCCCTTTATAAAACCTATTGCGCATTCGGAATAACTCATTCATTTTGGGTTTGGGATCGTTCGTCTCTAAATCTTCGCAAAGGTATACACACATCTCCTCAAATACCTATCTTTGAGTGGGTGCATCCCATTGACTGAAAACGTTCATAACGGACTCAGTATCGTATTTAACAGTGTCAGTAGTCCATTTGCGTGCTAACTCATTCAGCACTACTCTTTCCTCGTAATCGGGCAGTTGACTGCGCAACTGTCTACGTTCCGCTTTAGGGGTCGTCTTAGGCGACCCAAAGAAAGGTGAAAGCAGACCGGTGACAGTACTTGCCACTCTCTGTCGAACGGAAGGAGAAGCTTGTGGAGAGGCAGGTGCGCCAGAAAAGACAGGCTGACGTAAAGAAGAAGTCGAGGCAATACCAGAGGAAGTTGAAGCAGTACCAGACGTAGTATCATAGTGAACAGTTGGAGCAGTAGGCAAAGTCATAGAAGTAGATGGAGTATGTAGCAAAGGCGGCGGCCCTTGAGAAGGCTGCGCCGGAGAAGTAGGAACCAGCTGAAGAGGAGCTGGTGTTTGTGAGAGAGCTATATTGCGTGCACCAGGGCGTGGTATAACAAAGGGCCTCGGTGGACCAACAATACTTGATGTATATGGGGGTGGTGAGTTCAATAAATGGGACATTAATGGATCTTTATCAGATGTTCCCTTTAGACCTTGTCCCTCGTGAGGTAACATCGGGTAGCATTTATCTGTTGCTAGTTTCTTGCTCCTAAGCATTTGTTCACTCTCTTGCTCTATCTCATTATCCCTGTATGCAATAGCGGCTTGTATCATTGATATACCTTTTTTATTTTTCTTTGCTAATTTTATTTCTTTCTGTTTGGCTTCTTTGCGCCATAAGCGAAAAGAGTCAAACATCGCCGGCCGGGCTTTCTTCTTGAACAATTTGACCTCGAGGTTGTCTAATATTTCTGAGTCAAAACTACCATATTGGGGCCATTTTAAAACACCATCCTTGCGGTGTATTTTATCCACACTTCATTATACGTGATAGGACCTACTCCGTGCTTTATATATAATTCATATGTTGGAGTTCCAATCGGAGGAACCGGACACGAATCCTCTAATCGGGAGTCCTTACTACAACTAAGACAAAACAAGTTTCCAAGTCTGCTAAAACCAGGCATCTTTGCTCACTAGTCTAGCTTCAAACTTCAAAGGATTATCGATTACGATATTTCTCGTGAATACACGAGTCCTTCGGCTTTGGGGCTTGCAAGTACCAAATCAAGGCGTATCTCAAGGATACCAAAATCTAAGAACAAAACTAAGGACTGGGAGACGCTCCACTTATACTTAACTGAATATTGAAGATCGGTGACGTCACTAGAAGACTCGTCTATCGTTTCGCTCTACCAAGGATCACTGGGTCCAAAACAGGGCGATAGTCAGGGCAGCAGTCCTTCATAGCCGTCGGGACGCGGGGAACCTCGCAGCAAAGACCTTCCGAACCACGTCGACATGCAGGGGTCGCTGAAGTGGCTGGCCGTCCTCCGGAATTTTCACACAAAGCTCCTTACGAACATCTGGCTTGACTGTCGCCGCTTGATATCGCCCCACGATGGGCGCCAACTGAGGTGCCGGGTTTTAAGACCCGGTGGTGCCAGGGGGTACAACACCCGAAGACCTCTAGGTTCTCCCTGTTCTGGACTTACAGAAACACAGAGTCTTCTAGATGAAGTCAAGGATCAAGGTTTATTGGTTGCAACCAAGTAACATGCGTCCGAGAAGTACGACAGCACGGGCCGTAAGTTCTCAGGAGACTGTTCGTTTTTACAGAACCAGCCTTCCCCTTATATACACAATTTACAGCTTCAGGCAAGAATACCTTAGTTTATGGTATGGTCATACACATATTTTCTAAATAATACAAAGAGCGAAGTCATGCTGGTCAGCACATATTTAGATGTCCAGTTCGTGATGGATTACCCAGCCAGGCCCAGAACTCCCATCAGATATCGATGAAACACCAATAAAGTCGGGCACCTCCTAGTCATAAAACTGGCTATAAACAAGAAACATGGACAGGTGTATGTGTATGGGAAAACATGTTCTGTAGGTGGTAAATGGTTTATGACATGTTGTGCCTTGATGCTATCTAACTCGGCCACAGAACGAGGAGCTGCCCAAACAGGTCTGGCTGGAGGCAGTGGAGTCAGCTTTGGCCAGGTCATGGGGAAGTCAGCTAAGGTGGACGTGTCCTTTCAGATGTAATGTAAATGTAAATGTATAGGCATTTATATAGCGCACTACTTACCCGGAGGGTCCCAAGGCGCTTCGACCGCTGCGAAACCCTTCCTGGCTTCCCTGAGAGATGGTCCCTTAATGGGTATCTCCAGGGTGAGACCAGGCATCCCCGGCGGTCTGGTGGGGCCGTTAGTGAAGATGAGGCAAGCTAATGCCCAGAGTTGCCGAGTGTGAACGCTGATCAGAGTGGGCACCGAGGCGAGAGAATTATCGAGTCCGCTGACCCTGGTCCAGAAACCTGCCGCGCCGGGAATCGAACCCTGGTCCCGGGCCGTCCTCTGCTCTCGGGTCTGCCGCCTCTAACCAGTGAGCAGATCAAGCACGTCCTTAATCTATTGACTCATATGAGGGCAAGCCCTAAGATGGATGCCGCTCACAAAATGGCGTCCGAGGGTTCGGACGGAAACCACGATTTAAGGGTGTCAGCATCACTCGATCGTGACGCAAATGCATAGGAATGATGTCCTAATCATTACCGGTTCGTAGATACCAAATTCGTCATGGTACGATGATATTTTATGACACGAGTGATGGATCTCGGTACCGGGGGGCAGCAGGGTCCGGAATTACAGTACCACACCTCGCTGGAAGGACTCCCAGCAGCAGGAGGTCGGACTTGTGTCTGGTGGCAGCATCCATTTTGTGATGCTGAGGCTCTGGTTAAGTTTAACCGGGGTTCTGGTTCTGTACATGTCGTGACCCTCTAGAAGGGTGGAATGCTACCCCCGTCGCCAGAACTGGCGAGGGGGTAGTATTCCAATTCGTATGACACCTTACTCGATATGTTTTGATAATGCTATACCTAAGTTGGCAAATAACCGCGAGGATTATAATGCACTTAAGAGTATATGGTATAGCGTTATCATGGAAACAGCCTAAGGACATGGTTCCGAAAGCTGCAGACAGGCTCAGCTCATGCTAGAGCACAATCTCACATATTTCCAAGCACTCTGCCTCCAGGATTGATGAGGCCTACCATAGGAGTGACTTATAGGAATCTATGTGTCCATTTTAGGTTAGATATAGGTATACTATATCTATAGCAAAGGGTGATTACACCACCTTGCCCCAGCTGTACTACCAGCCAGTTGTGTCAGTTTTGGGATGGCCAGACAGGGGTGGCATAATACATGCTGCAGCCCCTGGTAGGCCCTGGGTATACCTATGCCCTGGGTACTTAAGGTACACTGTACAGGGGCTGATAAGGTGACCCAGTATCCAATCAGATATGTACCTAGGGTACATGGAGTCCATTTTAACAGAGAGAGCAGGAAGCCTGGGGCCCTGAATAGCAGGATCCCAGGCCAACTATGTCGAAAACCAGCTAAACACTAGGCAAAAAAGTTGGGGGCAACCATAGTCAGGTATCCACCTTCCTACACAGAATTCTGAAACGAATTGAGGGCCCCTGTCGGAAATTATTTTACTGGGAAGGCCATGTAGTTTTACAATATGGTTTAAGAACACTTCACTAAATTCTGTAGCTGTTGGTAGTTTTTGTAAGGGAATAAAGTGCCCCATTTTAGACAAAATATCCACAACTACTAAAATTCCAGTGAAGTTATGGGATTTAGGCAAATCTGTGATGAATTCAAACTGATAGTATGCCAGGGAAGCGGAGGTATGGGCAATGGTTGTAGAAGACCTTTAGGGGATGAATGGGAGGACTTTTGTCGTGCGCACACTGGGCAGGCTTTTATATATTGTTGGACGTCCAAGGGACAAGGGGGCGGTGGTTGTTCACCTTCTTAATGGAGGGTGGAAGACAGGTATCAATGGCATGTAAAAGCCACTTTTGGATGACACCCGAAAGAGTGACAGACATTTGTTTTGTGATAGGAGCATTGGAAGACAGAATCTTATTGAGAGCTTCAATGTCCAGTTTTCCCCAGTTCATAGTTGGTTTCCTGATGCTAGGTGCGGCTACAGGTGAGTTCACTGAGATCTCGAAACTCAAGCCGATCACAAATTGATCAGACCAACTTAAGGGAAGAGCTGGTGGGCTTTGAATGTTGGATAAACTGAAGAAAATAGGGTTGAGTAGGTGGCCGGCCACATGAATGGGACCGGAGTTGCAAAGTGCAATATTCAATGCTGCCAGATAAAAGTAGCACTATTTTTTTTTTTTTTTTTATAAATTCTTTTTATTGTTGCATCAGGCAAATCTCGCACACGGAGCATCAACTATCTCGGGGGAGCGTCAACATTCCGCTCTTCCCGACATTACGCAACTTTTGTAAATGTTCCGTTACATGGCATACATTTTGGCGAACTTACTTTTATTGTTTTCATCCCGAACACCCCCCCCCCATAACAACAAGTGAAGTGATCAACTGGGGGACCTCTATCCGGGGCCCCCCTTCCCCCCCTCCACTTCCCCCCCCCAAGCAGCATATCACCCCCCCCCCCTCCTCCCCCCGACATCCGTGACTCACCAAGCCCCCTGCGTCATGTCACAAGTGAATGTAGGCCATCCCATGGCCCGTACCCTCAAGCGGTGACTTAGCTACAGCCTGCGATATAAGTACCATCCCTTTGGTCCACCCCCACTCCCTCTCAGCTCCCCGGTCAGGTACGCCCCCCTACTCCAATCCATGGTAGTGTCGCCACTTAGCCCATATTTTTCGGAACTTCCGTGGGCACCCTCTAGCTTTATAGGTAACTCGTTCAGCTGCCATATACATATCCAGTCCCCTTCTCCAGTCCTCTATGGTGGGCTTCCCAGGCGCCCCCCACATTTTCGCAATGTCTCTTTTTGCCACCACCAGGGCCAGCAGCAGGAAAATGAGGAGGTATCGTGTGACGTCAACCTCCGTTGACATGCCCAGAAGTGCCAATTTGGGGTCCTTAGGTATCTCCACCTCTAGTATCGCATTTAGTTCATTGAAGACCTCACCCCAAAATTCTTGTATTACAGAGCATCCCCAAATGATGTGGAAGAAGTCGCCCGGTTGGTGTTGGCATCGCAGGCAGGCGGTGTCACCTGCCCTCCCCATCCGAAAGAGCCTCACCCTGTCAAAGTAGGCCCGATGTAAGACCTTGAACTGAATGAGGCGAAGCCTCGATTTTATGGCCACCTCCCGAGGGTGCATGAGTATGAGCTCCCAGTCTAGAGTCTCTAGCGTGCCCACATCTGCCTCCCATCTCCCCCTGAGTGACTGTAGATCGCCCAACATGTTATTTGTCAGCGTTTTGTATGTCATGGACACCGCCCCCCTCTGAATCTGTTCTTGGAGTAGGCGGCCCTCGAGTGGTGCAAACTGGGGTATGTCAGTGAGAGAAATGTTCTGTGCTCCCCATGCGTGCCGCAGCTGAAGGTATTTATAGTACTGGGTTCTCTGGAGTCCAAAGTCTTGCTGCAGCGCCTGGAAGGTTTTCAGTTCTCCCCTCGCTATGATGTCCCCAATTGTGGAAATGCCAATATCGTCCCACCTTTGGAATCCCCGCAGCTTGTTCAGTTCGGTCAGCCACCTACACGACCACAGGGGTGTTTGGCGGGTGGGCCTTTCGTGCCAGCCCATTCTTACCGTTGCTCTGCGCCACGCCATTAGGGTTATCTTAGTCGCCGGAAGGAGTTGGCGGCCCCCTCTCCCCCCATACAGGAAATGTAACACCGTTTTATCGTCCCATTGCGATCTCTCGAGCGCATAGGTGGGGTGATCAGCCGGGGCGTGAATCCAGTCATTGACCGGGGTAAGGTGTTCTGCCCAATAATAGGCCTCCAGGTTGGGCAGTGAGATTCCCCCACTATATTGGTGTCGCTGCAGAGTCGCAAGTGCCACCCGGGCCTGCTTCCCCAGCCACAAGAAGGAACGGAGATCTGAGTGAATTCTTTGCACTGTTGTGGCCGGCAGGGGATAGTACTCGTTTTGGAGAGCGTACAAAAACTTTGGTAGCAGTATCATTTTGTACAGGGCGGCCCTGCCTAGAATGGTGAGCGGGAGCGGTCGCCACCTATCCATTTCCGCTTTCGCTGCCACCACTACCCTGTCAACATTGTCCGCGTAAGATCGCCTCCTGTCTCGGGTGATAAAGACCCCCAGGTAGCGGAATCCTTCCGTGGTGTGGATGAGCATCTCCGGCAGGTCCTCCCCCCGCGGCGCACCCTGTGGGTCGTAGAGGATCGACTTATGCCAGTTTATGGTGTGCCCGGCCACTGCCCCAAAGTCTCGCAGTTCTTTGAATAGGGCCGGTATCGTCCTAGCTGGATTTGTGACGTATAACAGCACGTCATCGGCATACAAGGAGATCTTCTCCTGATCAGTGCCTGAGTCTCCCCTGCAGAAGCCAGTCGCGTCGCCATTGGACCGGATACGGGTTGCGAGTATCTCTATTGTGAGAGTAAAGAGGAGTGGGGACAGCGGGCACCCCTGGCGGGTCCCCCGCTCTATCGCAAACTCCCTTGACAACCGCCCATTGATCCGCACTCTGGCCCTGGGGTTCGAGTAGAGGAGCCGCACCCAACGTTGGAACTTGGGCCCAAACCCGAACCGTTGAAGGGTCCCCATCAGGAAGGGCCAGTGAACCGCATCGAATGCTTTCTCTGCGTCCAGTGAGAGGAACCAGTGGGGCTCGCTCCTGTCGCAGACTTCCTGGAGCCAGTTGTGTGTGCGCCGCAGGTTGAGTTTAGTGGCCCTGTCCGGCAGGAACCCGGACTGATCTGGGTGCACTAGGTCTGTTATGACATGTCTCAACCGCCTCGCCAGGATAGTGGCAAGGAGTTTAGTCTCGATGTTCAGGAGGGAGATTGGGCGGTAAGAGGAGCAGTCCCCCCTGGGTTTGCCCTCCTTGTGAATCGGGATTATGGTAGCTAAGGCCAGGTCCGGCGGAAGAGCGCCAGATTCAAACGCCTCCGCATACAACGACTTCAGGTGACGCGAGAGTAGGTCCCCCGTCCGCTTGAAGAACTCCGCCGGGAATCCATTAGGCCCCGGGGCTTTCCCCGGTTTCAGGGCAGCCATCGCCTCCACGATCTCGTCCAGGGTGGGATCCGCCTCCAGAGTCGTGCTATCTTCGGGGGTCAGCTGCGGCACCTCCACACTTCCCAGTATTGTCTGCACCTCCTCAAGATCCCCCAGATCTCTAGCCCTGTAGAAGTCCTCAAAATAGGCCGCAAAGGCCTCTGCTATAGCTTGGTCCGAGGACGCCCTCACCTGTCCCGGGGCCTCTACCCAGTCCACCCACCTGGTAGCTTGCTCCCGCCTGCTCAGCCATGCCATGAGCTTTCCCGACTTGTCGCCGACATCGTATAGGCGATGTAGGGTAGCCAGTGCCTGAGTACGCGCCTCATCTGTGGTCAGTTCCCTGTATAGCCTTTGGGTGTCGAGCAGTTTTCTAAGAGTTACCTCCTCCTTTGTTCTGTGGTATTCGGCCTCTCGGGTCAAAATGTTAGCCTCCTCCCTCGCTATGGCTTCAGTACGTTTCCTCCTGGCCTCCCCCACCCTGGATTGGAAGCGGTCCCTCAACACAGTTTTCATGGCTTCCCACAATGTGACCCTAGACTGTACCGATCCTTCGTTTTCCGCCACAAAGACTCTAATGTCCGCACGAATGCCCCCTAAAATTTCAGGTGTCTGTATGTCCCACGCCGACATATGCCATTGCGCCTGCCCTCTCCCCCGACCATGTCCTATGTGTACAATCAGTGGGGAATGGTCCGAGATACCCCTCGCCTTGTACTCCGCCAAGTCCCCTGCCGAAAGTTCCTGCCTAGAGGTGAATACATAATCTAGTCTGGAGAAGACTTTGTGTGCCCCAGAGTAGAATGAGTAAGCTTCCTGTTCAGGGTGGAGCCACCGCCAGACATCAGTGAGGCCGATCGTGGCCATGCTGCGCGCCAGAGCTGTTTCCGTACCCGCTGTGTGAGTGTTCCCTGATCTATCCCGTGTCGTGCACATTACATCATTAAAATCCCCTCCCACAATCTGTACTGTATCTGCCGTGTCTAGTAACACTCCTGCGATCTCCTGCATCGTTCGTGTCTGTAGTTTGGGTGGAGCATAGACCGATATCAAGGTGTACCTGCGTCTCTCCCATGTCCCCTGCACCGCGGCAAATGTGCCCTGTGGGTCCAACCACGTGCGTGTCACTGTGAAGGGCCTTGATTTCCTAATAAGTATTGCCGTGCCCCTCGAGCCCATGGTGTATCCCGCGTGTGCCAGGACTATGTATTGCCCGTGCGCTAGAAACGCACAGCGGTTTCCCCTCAAATGCGTTTCCTGGAGGAAAATGATGTCGGGAGCTGCGCGCTTAATGTATGCAGTAACCAGGCTCCTCTTAATTTTGGAGCCCAGGCCGTTCACATTCCAGGTTAACACTTTAATCCCGGTGCCCTCACCGTTCGGCGCAGCTAATGTACTTGCCATTGTACTGTACAAGGTCCATCAGGGGTCGGACCCCAGGGCCCGGAAGGTAGTAAGGGTGACTGTTCTAGGACTCGCTGCTTCATAGACATTCGTACCCCTCCCACCCCAACATCCCAACACCCCAACGTGGGGTAACTGCAACACCCGTGTGCCCCCCCCACCCCCTCCCCACCTCCCTCCCCTTCCAGCCGCATCCCAACATGGGACCAAACCTTCAGTGGGGGCAGGTCAGTCGCCCTCCCGCACATCCCTCCCCAGTGTAGACAGTAGTTAACTCAAACCCTGGATGGAGTTGAGTATGTAAGGGGGAACTGTGCCAACTTGCGTGCTCCAATCGCGCCGAGTTGCCATCTCCATCGAGCCACTCCGCCCTTCGTTCATGAGTGAGAGTCTTGCGTGTCCGTGGTGAGGTCGTGGCCTGAGAGGTCCTGTTCCATATGGCGGATCTCCTTCGCCAAAGGGTGTAGTGATGCACTCAAGAGTTCCATGTCCTCCTCGCCGGATGATGGGCCCTCAGACTCCTCCACGTCGTCGCCCTCCGAGCGTGCGCCCTTCCGGAGTCCACTGAAGCGGGAGCCCGTCGCCGCGCCGGGGGATTCCGACCTGCCGGTCCTCATGCCTGCCGCTCCCCGGGTCCTACATGGTGTCGCCGAGTCCTTGTGTTGGGTGTTCCGTGTCCTCTGCCTCTGAGGTTTCGGTAGTTCCCACTGTGACCTACTCTTCGCCCTTTTGTCCATTGCCTCCCGGCTGGCCACCTCGCGGCTATTCAGGATGGGGCGCTCCTCGAGCCACTGCCACACGTCCTCAGGGTGGTTGAAGAAGATCGCCTTGTCTTTGTATATCACTTTCAGCTTGGCGGGAAAGAGAAGCATGTACCTGATTTGTAGGGAACGCAGCTTAGCCTTGACTGAGTCATAGGAACGGCGTTGTTTCGACACCTCCTGGCTATAGTCCGGGAAAATCATTATCGTTGCGTTCTCCAAACGGATCTCCCCCATTGCCCTGGCTTCTCGTAGGATCAGGTCCCTGTCGGCAAAATTCAGAAAGCGTGCGATGACCGGCCGGGGTCTCGCACCCTCCGGGGGTTTGGCCAGGAGCGCTCTGTGTGCCCGCTCAATTATGAAGCAGGTGGAAAACTGCGCCGTTGGGAAGGTGGACTTGAGCCAGGTTAGCAAGAAGGCCGCCATGTCCTTGCCCTCGATTCCTTCTCTAAATCCCACAAAGCGGAGGTTGTTGCGTCTGGACCTGTTTTCCGCATCATCCACCTTCCATTGGAGGTTTCGGTGTGCCGCCTGGAGTTCCGCCATATCTCTCCTGAGTGTAGTAATCGCCTCTCCGTCCTCTTTCAGCCTGTCCTCCGCGGCCGTCACCCTCTCGTTCAGGTTCCTAAAGTCTTGGCGCAATAACGTTACCTCCGCCCCGACCTCTCCAATTTTAGTTTCCAGGGCTGACCTCGATGCCTGGATGTCCGTCCTGGACGCTTGAATGGCCTCCAGCAGCACGGCCATATCAGGACGGGCGCCCGGCTGATCGGTCCCAGTCCTCGGGGCAGCGAAAAGGTCCATGGGGCCCTGCTTCGTGTTCCTGGAGGCCGTCTCCTTTTTCCCCCTCATGTTCTCCACGTGGGTGGGGGGCTCCGGTCGGCTGCTCCGCGGACGTCTTGTGGCACAGGGGTGTCAGGGGGACCGCACCGTTCACCGCTTTCCCTCCCGATCCCCTCCGCCGTCCGATGGCCGGCCAGGCGCGGTGTCCGGGTCAGCACTCGCCAGGGGAGTCCAGGCGGGCCTTGGTTCTAGGACTACTCTCTCGCTACCGCCCTCCAGCCACAGAGCCTGGTTACCACTGTCCGTTATGCCGCTGTGCCGTCCTTCGCTGTCCTCCACGAGGGGGGTGGAGGGGGGGGGGGGGCCCAGGGGCAGCCGCTACCCCCGCCGGCTACAGTAGTCCCCGGATCCGTCGTCAAGGTTGGCTCGTTCTCTAGCCCCCTCGCAAGGTACCGCTCAGTGTTCCCCGCTGGCCGCCATCTTGGGATGGGACTGTTTTCCTCCGTGTGGTCCGCGCGAAGCTGGATTGGTCTCCCAGCCGCGCGCCGCTGTCCCCGGTCACTGTGGGGGTCCCCTGATGGTTCTGGTGTTCGTACCTTCTGCAGTCCGCCGGGGCTGGCGTCAGCGTTTTCGCCGTCCTCCTCACCTCGCGGCCGCCATCATGGCCGTCCTCACCCCGATATCGCCTCCCGACTCGCCGAATTACCGGCAAAGACCACACCGCCACCCTGGCCGCTTGCTCACCGGGATCCGTAGTGGTTGTGTCTCCAGCTGATATGCGTTTTCGCTCGTTTTTCAGGGTTTTTAGTCGGATTTTGGGGCAACTCGGCCGGAGCTCCGGCGAGGCACGTCTAGTCAGCCATGCTGTTGGCCACGCCCCCCAAAAAGTAGCACTATTAGTACATGCAGAGTCATCCAAACGTAAGTTAAGGTCGCCCAAGATGGAGAAGTTGGCGGCATTTAAGAGAAACGGGGTTATTAGGTCAGGAAAGGATGAAGCCCATGGACCGGACAGCCCAGGGGGACGATAAACTAGTATGCCTGAGAAGGTGAACGTAGGGGTCAGGGCAAGCTTAAATAAAGCTGCCTCACAGCTCGTAAATGGCAGGTCTTCAAATTTGCACATTTAGGACTTTTTATAAATTATAGCAATGCCACCACTTGTCTTGGAGTCCCTGTCTTTCCTGACTATAGCATAGTTAAACAGTAAAGCTGCAGCTACATCAGGGCCAGAGCTCATAGCAATAGTAACTAGTAAATCCAGTATATGTAAAGCGCACAGCTACCCGGAGGCATCCCGGCACTGGGGGCCGTTGGGAAGATTAAGCGAGCTGCATGCGTCCGATCTGGGGCCATTGAGTATGGGTTAGGCAGGACGCTTGCAGCGACTAGAGCGCCTCCCGGAGGGAGAGTGTAGCCGAACAAAATGGCCACCAGGGCAGGAACAGCCCCGCAAAGTACAAGTGCAGGGAAAAAAATGAGTATAACACACTCAGTAAAGCAGAAAAATAACACAACAGCAAGCAACAAAACTATAAGCATCCCTACACCTAGAAAGGTAGAAAATGGTTATGGCAGCCACCGAACGTGACTTCCCCGTCTCCCTCCAGGAATTGTGGTAACAAATCTATAGCCCTTTCGCTCAGTCACTCGTGCTTTCTCTCAGAGAAATAAATAAGGAATACACAGCGGACCTTGCAGGCAAGTGATAACAGAGCGTTAGTACTTCTTAATACTTTTAAAGACAAAAACTTGGCTGCTTCTGTTTTTATTGTATATACCATCTTTATGTTTTTTTTATAGACTGTGCTGTATCTGTTTGACATCCCGGTCTGCAGCGGGACTTCCCCGATTGAGCAGAGTAAGTCTTTCAAGCTCCAGATCCAGAGCTGTAGGGGCAAATTAGCAGAATAGTTGTTTGGAACCTGTTTTTTTTATTTAGCGACTTATGTGTAGTCATCACAAACATTTCTCCTGCTTGGGGATTTTAATTATCGTGGAGAAGATTTTTTAGATATGGAAGTAGCAAAACTATTATCAGACTTAAAGACTTGAGGACTGCAACAAAAGATTACAGGCCCTACTCACTCGGCGTGCCACAATCTTGGACTTACTCTTCACCACCTCTACTGCACTGACTTGTGAAGCCCATGCCTTTGACGTGGACTGACCACTCATTACTCTTCACCACCTCTACTGCACTGACTTGTGAAGCCCATGCCTTTGACGTGGACTGACCACTCATTAATCTTCACCACCTCTACTGCACGGACTTGTGAACCCCATGCCTTGACGTGGACTGACCACTCATTAATCTTCACCACCTCTACTGCACTGACTTGTGAAGCCCATGCCTTTGACGTGGACTGACCACTCATTACTCTTCACCACCTCTACTGCACTGACTTGTGAAGCCCATGCCTTTGACATGGACTGACCTCTCGTTAATCTTTACCACCTCTACTGCACTAACTTGTGAAGCCCATGCCTTTGACGTGGACTGACCTCTCATTACTCTTCACCACTTCTACTGCACTAACTTGTGAAGCCCATGCCTTTGACGTGGACTGACCACTCATTAATCTTCACCACCTCTACTGCACTGACTTGTGAAGCTCATGCCTTTGACGTGGACTGACCACTAATTACTCTTCACCACCTCTACTGCAGTAACTTGTGAAGCCCATGCCTTGACGTGGACTGACCACTCATTAATCTTCACCACCTCTACTGCACTGACTTGTATAACCCATGCCTTTGACGTGGACTGACCACTCATTAATCTTCACCACCTCTACTGCACGGACTTGTGAAGCCCATGCCTTTGACGTGGACTGACCACTCATTAATCTTCACCACCTCTACTGCATTGACTTGTGAAGCCAATGCCTTGACGTGGACTGACCACTCATTAATCTTCACCACCTCTACTGCACTGACTTGTGAAGCCCATGCCTTTGACGTGGACTGACCACTCATTACTCTTCACCACCTCTACTGCACTGACTTGTGAAGCCCATGCCTTTGACGTGGACTGACCACTCATTAATCTTCACCACCTCTACTGCACTGACTTGTGAAGCCCATGCCTTTGACGTGGACTGACCACTCATTACTCTTCACCACCTCTACTGCACTGACTTGTGAAGCCAATGCCTTGACGTGGACTGACCACTCATTACTCTTCACCACCTCTACTGCACTGACTTGTGAAGCCCATGCCTCTGACGTGGACTGACCACTCATTACTCTTCACCACCTCTACTGCACTGACTTGTGAAGCCCATGCCTTTGACGTGGACTTACCACTCATTACTCTTCTTTCAAATACCTAAAGCTGGGTTGCCTGACAAACAAGACCTGAGCAAAAGACTCTCTTGTCAATGGCTGCGCATTACTCCTATCGCTGAAAATTGGATTTCTCTGTAACCTCAAAGGAACACGACATAAACCACACCTTGGCGGACTAGTGTAAGGCTTTAAATTCTGCCTTTGATAACATAGCTCCTTTTAGAACGCATTCTAATAATCAACACAGGACTCGCGCCCTTTGGTATCCTACAGAGCTGAGCCCGGAAAAGTCACTATGTAAAAATCTAGAGTGGCATTTAACTACCAACCCTTGCGACAGAGATCAGACACCTTTATTGCGCTCTTTTTTTAGGTGCTAGATTGTTGGCTACTGTGAGGCATTTCACCAGTTGTTCCTTAACGCTGAGTCCTATAACTAATGTCAATCGACTGGGAGATGCGTCTGGTTAACTGAATAAAGTCCAGAAGGCCTTGGGTCCTTTTTGTTAAAAGGTAAGGATGTTTTATGGGATACAGCCATGGATTGTGGTATGCAGGCTGTATTTTATGTACTGCCTTGGTATGCAGAGTATAAAGCTGACAATGCTAAAACTAGTGCTCATCCTGGAAGAAAAGGAGACACCTAAAAATAGCTTATCCTAAAAACCCACCTTCCAAAAACAAGATACCAAACAAAAGGAGAATCTTAGGCGCTTCAGGGGATGTCCCTAGTGTCTGATTACTGGTGTTTGTTTAGGTTTAGAGGAGTCCAGAGGTTACATAGCAAACCTCGTCTATGCATGCCATGTATTTTTCATTCATTATTGTAGTGTTTATGTAATCCACTCATCGCGTGCCAGACGGGAGATGTGGGTGGCAACAGTTGTTTATATAGCGCCAGACTAGATCAGGTCTGTGTCTCCTGCTCCACAGCTTGTACCCGTAAAAGTGCATCAATGTCTCCTTCCCTTGGAAGAAAATCCCCTTGTATTCCAGTTTAAGCATATTTATTCTCATAGAATCAGTTTCAAAACCCACTGTTCCTCAAGTAAATTCAAATTTAGTCTGCCCAATTTATTTTAGGGGTTCTCCCTTCATCAGGGGGCGCTCGTGAGGAATCTATGTTGTATGTTGTGTGCGGAAAATAGTGACATAAGAATTAACTTGCAATGCAATCTAATCCTACAGATACATAAATGAATAGTTTACTACATGTCCTGGTAGAGCCTAACCGCATGTCTGCGTTTGTGTTATACCAGGGTCTTCACCTTTTCGATAGCGAGAGCTACTCATGATCGAGGAGAATCATCCTGATCTACTGCCTTTATCACGTGGCTTAGCTAAGGGTAGATAAATGCCAAGCAACTTAATTGCTGCCCTAGAGCGCCCAGTCCTGCTGCAGTGAGCACATAGCATTTGTAGGACTGGGTTAGGAAAGGTTTACCTGTAGGGCCCCTAATCCTTTGTAGCACAGTTAGGTTTACCTGCGGGACCCCAAGCATTTATGGTACTGGTAGGAACGGTGTATCTGTGGGGTCCACAGGGACGCGTTATGTTTATTTTATTTTTATTAACAAATCCCATCTGAGAGGTGAGGGTTTCACTGAGGGTTGTGGCCTCTTTGTCATGCAATACATGGGATGGCATTGTTCTCTCTTTGTGAGTGTGAAGACAGAAGAATTCTATTATCTGGTGAGTTGGCCTCCTGTTCATTGGCTCCTGTCCAGATCCTGGCCCTGCTTTAACAATTCAAGATTAATGTTCAGTAGTGGCAGTCACAGTATAAGGACTGTGAGCAAGACCTGCTGTAGAGTTTTCGCTGTCCTAGGAAAAATATCTCAATGTAGGAAGGTGCATGTTTTGGACATGGTTAGCCTTTACTTTTTACCTGGAAAATGATATAGTTTTTACTGGAAGTGGACAGGGTCCCTGCCAACCCAAACCCCTGAGCCGGATCTCCTCCCCTAAAGTGTACCTGTCATTTCCACAATTGGCACCGCATTGTCTCACTTATAAGTCCCTTGTAAAAGATACCTCTGGTACCAAGGGCCTTGTTGTTAAAGAGTGTCCGCTGCAGCACACATTATGCCACGCTAAGGGACCCCTCACCAAGCACATACATACATACACACATACATACATACTGCCTCTGTAGCTGTGTGTCTTGGTGCAGACAAATCTGAAGAGTCGACATGGCACACAGCCCTGCATGCGATGCCCATAGGGACTGTCTGAGATATAGGTAAGACACCCCTCTAGCAGGCCTTTTAGTGCCCGCTGCTTTAGGGATATCTCCTGTGAGGGCATATCTGCCAGAGCAGATATGCTCCAGCAATATCCTTGTCGATTCCGGGATATTGCAAGTGACCAGGGAAGCTCTATAGCAAGTACATTGGCTGCACACTTGTCATTACGAGTTCCACAGCTCCATGAAGGTTTCACTGAAATATGAGATATTTGCTACCAAACATCTCAGCATAATAAACCTGTGCCAATTGCAGTGTCCGATTTATTTAAAAATTGTACACAGAGTGCCCCTTAGAGGGGTCCCCTAAGATCTACCAATCCTTAGTGTGATCATCGACTGGCCTAAGCCAGCCTGCTACCACTAGAGAGTGTTCTGACCACATGGGTAGAGTGCCTGTGCACTCTGAGGTCGAGAACAATGCCTTTCCTGGGTGGAGGTGTTCACTCCTCCCTTGGTCAGGAAGAGCTATCTGTGGCAGGGATTTTCAAAGGACTTGCCGCCTTTGTAATGTGACCCCAGCCTCTCCTGTTAGAGGGAGCAAGCGATCTTCCTGTCCTCACACCCTTTTTGGCCGAGGACAGGTGGAAAACCTTAGATAAAAGATGGTGGGACTTATCCAATCAGGGCTAGGACTATGTCCCCTTCCCACAGGAGGTGGGCATGATGAGAGGGTGTAGACACCCCTGGAAAGTGGCCCATTGGCCACTACCTATAACTCCCTTGTTTCACCCTTAAATCAAGATTTTAGGTGGCATCCTCAGACCCTAAATTTAAGTTCCTGGCGACCTAAAAAGAGCCGGCCACTGCAGCCTTCTCTGCTGGTTTGGCTCGGTAGAGAACTACGGACATGGTCCCAGCCCTACTGGCCTGTCTGTATCCCTGGATGATCCTGAACCAAGAGTCAACTCGTCTTGCAGCCCAGCGACCTCCAGAACCTTGGGAGGACTGCCTGCCTTCGATAAAGACCAAGGTCTCCAGAGAAAAACAGACCTATTCACAAAGCAACCCTCTTCAAAGTAAAGACTCTGTGACCTGAAGAACTGCGCAGCCTGCCCCCCTGGTTTTATCTCTGCACCCGATGCCACCAGCCCGAGTCCAAGTGGCCCACCGGTTCAGCAAGGTTCCCCTGCTCTCAAGAGCCCAACTCCACCATGAGCTGACCTCTCCTGGACTCCTAGAAGTTGCCTGCAGCTTCTGCAAGAAGACCCCTCAACCGCGACGTGCACTGGTTAGCCATTTCTGACACTAAAAGACACCCCTTCACCCATCCATCCTGGACCTTGGTGAAGAGGACAAAAGGTGTCCGTACGTCCCTGAGCATCATAACTTACCTCAGTGGCTGTAGGTTTCTTTCGATCGGCCTCCTGCTGGAGCCTGCAGCCCTTTTCAGATTTGGCCTCCATTGCTTTTCATTGGGCACCCGATGCTGTGTTGGCACCCTGCATCCAGCCGCCCCTGTGCTGCTAGTGTTGTAGTGTTGGTGCTGCCTTGACCCCTGCTCAGTGTTAGCCTCAGCCCCGGGGACTGTTCCTCCAGGCTGCTGCTTCTTACCTGTAAGCACCCTCTGTCCAATTGCCCCAGTCTCCTTTAATTTGTATTCAGTGACTGACCTCGAACTTGCACCGTGTACCCGCCCACCCCTTTGTCACTTGTGGTGCACTGTTGGTGCTGAACTGAACCTTGCCTTGTACTGACCTTAACTTCCGAAGACTGGTCTTGTAAGTCAATGTTGCGTATACGTATGTTTTTTCCTCCCATTGGTTAACATTGCAAAGTCTGAAAATTGCAGTGTGTCCACTTTTTATATTGAAAAGTATGTATATTATTATTTATATTGCGAAATGTATTTACCTAAGACAAAGTTCTGTGGTTCTGCAAAAAATATCCAACCAAGTGTCATTTTTATGAATTGGTCTCAGATTTAAATATTGAGTGTGTGTCTCTTTTATTGCCACGGTGTGTACAACAAATGCTTACGACTACCCTCGGATAAGCCTAACTGCTCTTTCACACTACTACAAAAGAGAGCATTAGTATTATCTACTTGAGCCTCTGTAAAGCCTTTGGGGATCCACTGGACTCTCTGCTCACTCTACATATTTTGGTATAGTATATAGAGAGCCAGCTTCCTACACTGGTGGCGCAGCGGTAGGGTACACGACACACTCTACCTCTTTTTGGTATAGTATATAGAGAGCCAGCTTCCTACACTGGTGGCGCAGCGGTAGGGTACACGGCACACTCTACCTCTTTTTGGTATAGTATATAGAGAGCCAGCTTCCGACACTGGTGGCGCAGCGGGAGGGTACACAACACACTCTACCTCTTTTTGGTATAGTATATAGAGAGCCAGCTTCCTACACTGGGGGCGCAGCGGTAGGGTACATGACACACTCTACCTCTTTTGGTATAGTATATAGAGAGCCAGCTTCCTACACTGGGGGCGCAGCGGTAGGGTACATGACACACTCTACCTCTTTTGGTATAGTATATAGATATCCAGCTTCCTACACTGGTGACGCAGCGGTAGGGTACACGACACACTCTACCTCTTTTTGGTATAGTATATAGAGAGCCAGCTTCCTACACTGGTGGCGCAGCGGTACGGTACACGACACACTTTACCTCTTTTTGGTATAGTTTATAGAGAGCCAGCTTCCTACACTGGTGGCGCAGCGGTACGGTACACGACACACTCTACCTCTTTTTGATATAGTATATAGAGAGCCAGCTTCCTACACTGGTGGCGCAGCGGTAGGGTACACGACACACTCTACCTCTTTTTGGTATAGTTTATAGAGAGCCAGCTTCCTACACTGGTGGCGCAGCGGGAGGGTACACCACACACTCTACCTCTTTTTGGTATAGTTTATAGAGAGCCAGCTTCCTACACTGGTGGCGCAGCGGTAGGGTACACGGCACACTCTGCCTCTTTTTGGTATAGTATATAGAGAGCCAGCTTCCTACACTGGTGGCGCAGCGGTAGGGTACACGACACACTCTACCTCTTTTTGGTATAGTTTATAGAGAGCCAGCTTCCTACACTGGTGGTGCAGCGGAAGGGTACACGACTTTGCATTTGCTGGACTACTCTGACAATAAGTGACCACAGGATTCAATCCAGAAATTGCCTTTCGTTAAATTGTAGTTTTGCAAATTGACTATTTTTCCAAAGTTTGAAATATGTCAGTGCCCTGGTTCGGTCCCCTTGAGTACAGCTGTTTCAAAGTCAAACTCTTGCTGTAGTTAGGAAACCAGTATTAGGGATTTTTCCTTTCCCAAAAGGTTCCCATCTTTGTAAAGACAATGAGTGCTAGAAGTAGTCACTCAGAAGAGCTGATACAGGTGGAGGGAATCGACCTCACACCTTATGTCTTTAAGTATAAAATAGCTCAGAGGCTTGGGTAAAACCTATAGGCTCAGGACTGGGTCAAACCCTACCAAAGCAAAGCTCCAGGATCTTTTGGCAGAATATGACAAAGAGCATCCAGAGGATAACTCTGATCTTACAGATCAAAATACTGACACTAGAAGTTACAGTGTGACACCCCAAGACAAAGAAGCCTCTTCAGACGAAGAGCTTGCTCTGCAAAGACTAGCCAGGAGGGCAGCTCTAGAAGCCCAACTCCTAGCTACAGAAGAGAGAGAAAGGAGTTTGGCCGAGGACCCATCTTTGGTGGCACCACAATCATAAATAAGGAGAAAGTAGATTCCTTTGACCATAAAAAACCCAAAGGGAATATTTATGTGATGATATCACCAAGTGGTTCATTGCTTTTGAACAGGCCTGTCTTAGCAGGCAGGTCCACAGGAAACCGTGGAGTGCTATCCTGTGGGAAATGTTCTCAGAAAAGTGCAGAGATAGACTCCTGACACTCAGTGAGAAAGAGGCTCAATCCTATGACCTCATGAAGGATTCCCTAAGTGAGGGCTTTGGATTCAGTACGGAGTATAGCACCAGTTTCAGAGAGGCTCGAAAAACCCAAAGCCAGGCCTGAGTAGATTTTGTAGACTATTCACTGGAATCAGTAGGAGGTTGGTTTGTAGGTCAAAATGTGCATGCCTTTGAAGGGCTTTATCATTTGGTAATGAAGGAGCATCTGTTAAGTAATTGTTACCAAGGGAAGCTACATCAATTCCTGGTAGACCTTGGTCCACTTTCTCCTCAAGAGTTGGGGAAGAGGGCAGACCACTGGGTCAAAACAAGGGTGACCAAGACTCCTGCTGGTGGGGGGAGACCAAAATAAAGAGGCTAGAAAGCGACCCTAGGGAAATGGGGTAACCCGAAAAAGAAAGATTCTACTTCAGGCCCCCAAAAACCTGTTCAAGAGAGTGGGCGCAGAGACTCTTGACAGCCAAAGGGTGTGTACCAGGGTAAGAACTGGGATCCTAAGATGGGCTTGGTGCCTTGGCTGTAGGTCACTTGGGCACTTTCCTTGAGACTCTAGCTGTAAAAACAAAGAAATATACCTCTGGTCCACCTGCAGTACCTGCAGCTGCAAATCTCTGACCCGCAATAAAACCCGTTTGATCATGATGGATTACCTCCTGAGCCGCTAACACAAATCTTTGCGCCCAGATTTTCATAAGTAACTTGTAATCAGAGTTCAGTAAGCTGATCGCTCTATAAGAATTCACATCTTCTGGGTCTTTATCTTTTTTGACGAAACTAATAATTGTGGATTCTTTGAATTCTAGAGGGACCTTTCCACCTAATCTAATGTGATTAAATACATTTTTCAGAGGTTCTTCAAGTTCCTTAGTAAACACCTTATTAAATTCGATAGGGAACCCGTCCTGTCCGGAAGCCTTTGCTCCCGATGTTGCCTTTATGCTGCTGTGAATTTCGATGGAGCTTATTTCACACCCGATTTGATTACTTCCGGAATCAGAGATTCTGGGAATCTCTAGGTTAGCAAAATATTCCTGAATCATTGTTTCCTCCACCTGGTATTCCGTGGAGTAGATTCTCTCATAATGATCCAGAAATGATCCAGAAATATTTTAGCGATTCCTTCACTATGTGTTTCTACTCCACCTCGAGGATCTCGAATTTTCAAAATGATGGATGACTCTTGTTTCTTTCTAATAGAAATAGCCAGAAGCTTCCCCGCCAATTGACTCTCTTCGTAGACCCTTTGCTGGAAGGCCTTTGAACTATTAATCTCCTCCAATGTGAAAAAATCCCTTAATAGAGCTTTAGCCTGTTCCCATTGATTCGACTGCTGATTAAGTTTTAGAGCATATTCCCTCTCGGTAGCACCCTGAAGAGCGGCCTTTTTACGCTTGCAATCATTTGCCTTATTGCTGGAAAACGCAATGATCTGCCCCCGGGCAGCTGCTTTAAATGCACCCCATACAGAAAAAGGCTCAGCTGAATCTGTGTGAGGCGGAGGTGAGTGGGGAGAGAATTCCAGGTCTTGGCCGCCAGGTAGGAGAAAGATCTTCCTCCCATGGTGGATCTGTGGATGCGCGGAACTGCTGCGAGAGCTTGATTGGAGGATCTTAGTTGGCGGGTGGGTGTGTAGAAGGACAGTCGTGTGTTGAGGCAATCGGGTCCTAGGTTGTAGAGGGCCTTGTGTGCGTGTGTGAGGAGACGGAACGTTATTCTCTTGTTGACGGGAAGCCAGTGGAGGTCTTTCAGGTGGCCGGTGATATGAGCTTGGCGAGGGATGTCCAATATGAGTCTGGCTGATGCATTTTGGATGCGTTGGAGTTTTTTCTGTAATTTGGCTGTGGTCCCGGCGTAGAGGGTGTTACCATAGTCCAGTCGGCTAGTGACCAGTGCGTGGGTGACAGTATTTCTTGTTTCTGTGGGGATCCAACGGAAGATTTTTTTGAGCATACGGAGTACGTTGAAGCAAGAGGATGAAACGGCGTTGACTAGTCTGGTCATCGAGATGGAGGAGTCTAGGATGAAGCCTAGATTGTGTGCGTGGTCTGTGGGTATGGGTGCTGTGCCCAGGGCCGATGGCCACCATGAGTCGTCCCAGGCAGAGGGGGATGACCCTAGGATGAGGACTTCCGTTTTGTCTGAGTTAAGTTTTAGGCGGCTGTTTTTCATCCATTCGGCTACTTCTTTCATGCCTTCGTGAAGATTGGTTTTGGGGGTGTTTGGGTCTTTGGTGAGGGAAAGGATCAGCTGGGTGTCGTCAGCGTAGGAGATGATGTTGAGGTTGTGTTGTCGCGTGATGGATGTGAGGAGGCTCATGTAAACGTTGAAGAGGGTGGGACTGAGTGAAGATCCTTGTGGTACTCCGCAGATGACTTCGGTGGCCTCTGATTTGAATGGGGGGAGTCGGACTCTCTGGGTTCTCCCGGCGAGGAATGAGATGATCCAGTTCAAAGCTTTTCCTTGTTATCCGACGTTGCTGAGGCGTTGTATGAGGGTGCTATGACAGACTGTGTCGAAGGCAGCGGAGATGTCAAGTAGGATGAGGGCAACTGTTTCTCCGTTGTCCAGTAGCCTTCGGATGTCGTCTGTCGCTGCAATGAGGGCGGTTTCGGTGCTGTGTTTGGCTCGAAAGCCGGACTGTGAGGAGTCGAGGGAGATGTTGGATTCAAGGAAGGCAGCGAGCTGGCTATTGACGGCTTT
Source organism: Lissotriton vulgaris (assembly GCF_964263255.1). Classification (NCBI taxonomy): domain Eukaryota; kingdom Metazoa; phylum Chordata; class Amphibia; order Caudata; family Salamandridae; genus Lissotriton; species Lissotriton vulgaris. The sequence goes on from NC_141685.1 coordinate 160,141,665, forward strand.
CTCAATGACTTTGGCAGGGAATGGGAGGAGTGAGATGGGGCGGTAGTTCTTAAGTTCAGAGGGGTCTGCTGTGGGTTTCTTCAGGAGAGCGCTGAGTTCGGCGTCTTTCCAGCTTTCTGGGAAGGTAGCGGAGTTGAAGGAGTAGTTGATGATCTCACGGAGATGGGGTACGATGATGGAGTTTGCTTTGTTGAAGATGTGTTGGGGACAGGGGTCGGTTGGCGAACCTGAATGGATGGAGTTCATTAGGCGGATGGTGTCTTCAGTGGTGATTGGGTTCCAGGCGCTAAGGTTGCTAGAGAGCGGTTTAGGTTCGGAGGTGGGTGGAGTGGACTGTTCTTTGGAAATGTTCTTGAAGCTGTTATGTATGTCGGCGATTTTGTTGTAGAAGAAAGAGGATAACGAATCACAGAGGTCTTGGGAGGGAGTAATGTCGTATGAGGCTGCGGTGGGGTTGGTAAATTCTTTGACGATGTTGAAAAGTTCCTTGCTGTTATGGGCGTTGTTGTCGAGTCGATCCTTAAATGCTGATTTCTTGGTGGATCGGATCAATTGGTGGTGTTTGCGGGTGGCTGTCTTGAAGGTGGTCAGGTTGTCAGTGGTTGGGTTTTTTCTCCATGTTTTCTCGAGAGTACGGCATAGTTTCTTGGATTTCTTAAGGTCATCGTTGAACCAGGAGGCCTTTTTGCTACCCTGTTTGGTTTGGTGGTTTTTCAAGGGTGCTAATTCGTCGATGCTGTGAGTGATCCATTGTTTGAGTTTGGTGGCAGCTTCGTTTGGGTCCAATGAGAGGCTGGGAGGGTTTTGGTTGAGCGATGTGAGGAGTTGGTCGGTGGTGATTTTGTTCCAGTTTCTTCGAGGAATAGGTTGTGGGGGGTTGTGGATCGTGGTAGTTTTGAAGCTGAAGTGAACACAGCTGTGGTCCGTCCAATGGAGAGCTGTGGTGTGATCGAAGGAGATGTGTTTGCAGGAGGTGAAGATAGAGTCGAGCGTGTGTCCGGCTACATGGGTGGGGGTGTCAACGAGTTGTTTGAGTCCGAGATTGGCCAGGTTGTCCAGAAGGGTGGTGGTGTTGCAGTCGTTTTTCTTTTCCAGGTGGAAGTTGAGGTCACCCAGTAGAATGTAGTTCTCGGAGGGGAGGGCGTGTGGGCTGATGAAATCAGTGATGTCTTCGCTGAATTGTGTACGGGTTCCTGATGGTCTGAGGATGAGGGTGCCTCTGAGTGTGGTCCTGGGGTCGGTGTGGATCTGGAAGAGGAGGTGTTCGGCGGTTGCAAGGTTATCGTCGGTGCTGGTCGTGATTCTGATGGTGTTCTTATGGACGATGGCGATGCCTCCTCCTGTTTGGTTGGTGCGGTCTTTTCGGATGATCTTGTAAGCGTCCGGGATGGCTATGGCGATGTCGGGTGCTGATGATGCGTTCATCCAGGTTTCTGTAAGGAAGGCGATGTCCGGTGACACAGTGTCGAGTAGGTCCCAGAGTTCAGTGGCGTGTCTGAAGGGTGCGATCCAGCTGCCACCTGGGGCGCTCCCCTTCCGTTCCTCCTAGCACAAACTCAACTTCGACTCTCCCATGATCCGAAAAAGGGTTACATCCTATCAAAGTTCTAGGGATTTGAAATGATCTTGAAGTGAGAAAAAAGTCTATTCTGGATGCTGATTGAAACCTGTTAGAATAGCATGTATATGCCTCCTTATCTACATTCAAAGAACACCAAGAATCCCGCAATTGGTATTCTGCCAGAAGTGCTTCAAATACACATTTTGTCTTAGGTTTTAATTGCTTTTTGTTCTTGTTAGAAGTATCCCTCCTCAAATCCTGGATATAATTGAAGTCTTTTCCTATTATGATTTGCCCTGTGGTGCCCCTTAAAATCTCACTAATTTCCAACAGGCCTGAGACATCATCGAGGATAGGGCCATAATAGTTCACAAAGTTAAATGTTTTTCCCAACAGCTTTGCTGCAACCCAAAGCCATCTACCTCTAGAGTCTCTTTGAACCTGAAGGATTTCCCAAGGAAGGTTTCTTGCAAAATAAACAGCAACTCCCCTCTGGGCAATCCCTGCTGAAGAGAAGAACCCATGAGAAAAATATCTCGGCAAAAACAACTTCGGGGCATTTGTCTTTAGATGCGTCTCCTGAAAAAAACCACCTGCGGATTAAGAGTTAATACCCATTTCAGTAAAGCTCCATACTTCTGCTTATTAAGCAAACCGTTCGCATTTATGGACAGGATAACACTTGAATTATATTTCATCCAGAAGCTTGTAAATTCTTCTACATATTCCGTACCAACCAATGATAAAAATCAAATTACAAAACCTACTGCACTTGTTCCTTTTTACTGCGTTTACCCCCCCACCCTTGCCCCCCCTGAATGTGGAGCCCCCCTCCCCGTCCACGCTGCCCACATTCCTCCCTCTTCGTTCTTCTTTGGGTGTCCTGTTGTTGATAGGCCTTGGACAGAATCTTCCCTTTAATCCTAAAATCAGCAAAATTTAGGAGTATCGTTCTAGGAAATGGAGAATTTGCAAAACGTTGCACTGGAACCCGATGAGCCCTCGTAATTGTCAAATCGCCCTCAAACTCGGGAAGAACTACTTGATGAATAAAGGAGGAGACCCACGGGATAGTATCGGAGCCTTCCACTCCCTCCAGAACCCCTACAATTCTTAGATTCGATCTTCTCAAGGGATTTTCAAGTTCTTCAAGTTTGTGCTCTAGCGCGACCTTCTTCTTGGCTGACTCCCTAGCTTCATCCACAACCAAGTTCAACTTGTCTTCGAGGACTGAAATCCTAGTCTCCGCCTCCTGCAGTCTACTGGGAAATGCCAACATCGATTCCTCAAATGTATCCATTCTGGAGTGAAGAGTAGCTATCTCTACTTGTTGGTTATGATTTCGTCCAGAATCAGATTCAGCATCTCACGGATATCCATTTGGTATCTAACTTCTGTCCCAGATAGATTTGTTTCATCTGCTTCCGGATCTACGTTCAAACTCTTGGGCTTTTGTTAATGTTCAGCTGTACCTCCTCTTCTGTTGGTACCTGTGCACCCTCTTGCGTACTCAGGTTTTGAGAGGAGATCTGGCCCGATATCTCCTCAACTATCAACTCATCTGGCACAGTTTGCGAGGATTGTACTGGGGATACGAGTAAAGACTCCGGACTCTGATCATGGGACTGCGTCAAAGATGAAACAGATGGACCAGTGTCCCTAAATGACGCAATAGAAGCATGCTCCTCCTGGGAGACAGGAGCCATCGGAGCCTGATGGGTGATCGATTTTGGAGTAGTTCTTTTAGCGAAAAGAGGAAAATCCTTCCTTTCCTTACTTCCCATACCGCCAGATCCGTTCATATTCTTCCCTACTAAGTCGGGAGATGCAATCTCTGAGACTGTAGGAGGAGAAGTAACCATCGGTGATGCTGACTTGGGGGGATAGAGATTCATTTAAGATGACAGTTTTGACTGCGACTATTTTCTTAGGCACTGTGCCATTTAAAGAGGAGGATGAAAGATGCCCATCATCATCTGAAGATTCAGGAAGAGTATCTTCCGCAGAATTTTCTTCTTTGTTTTTCTCTTTATTTTTTTCTTTATTTTTGGCTGCTTTTTGAACAGTTTTCCTGGCTAGGGCGAGGCGACTTTTTGTATTCAGACGAGGAGCCAATTCTGTTTTATTCAGTTTTGAGGGCTCTTCCCCCTCCTTCTGCGGTTTGCCCATTGTAGCCTTTTTTTAAACTTTTTAACTTTTTCAACTTTTAACTGCAATCACTGCTCTCTTCCCCCTGTGCTCCTGAACTTCTGTACCTTGCCCAACAGGATTAGACCAGTTAGAAATAAATATATTAAAGTCCAACTCACTGTAATCCAAGAAGTCCTGCTGTAGAGTTTCGATTTTATGCCCGGGTCTGAAGGCAGTGATACCAGTAGGACAAGGTGATGTGAAAGGCGGTGTTCAGCATTCTTTCCGAGAAAAACGGGCAAAAAAGACAAAAGGAAAACCCAATGCTCTCCTTATATCGCCCCTACTCTCCTCACCAAGTTTCTTCTTACAGAAGTCCAGTCCGTATTTTCTCACTTGCCAGAAAGCCTTTAGAAGCCCTTTTTTCGTCTCCCTTCCAGTGGAGGTTAAACGCTGCTCCTTATGCTCCAAAAACGAATCCTGACTCTCTGACTCTCCACTGCAGCAAAGCCAAGAAACAAAAGCCGCTGGAGCTCTCGATCCATTTAATCAGCGCCTGGACATCAAGGCATGAGGACTCCGGGAAACAGTTGTTCCAGTCAATTTCATGCAGTACCTCGAGGGCACAAGCTCGCACTTCCAGCTGTCAGTGTGACGAGGGTGACGAGGTTCTCAGCTCAGCGCCGTTTTCTTTCCGTTTTTCATTGCTCATAAACGCCAGCTTGCCGTTCCTTTCGCCGTTCCTGCTTCCTCTACAACTGTCGAGGAGGGGGCGGTGTCACGGGTCACAAGGCTAACCGGAGGCGTGGAACTCCGGAGCCATCAGCCACTGTAACCTACAAACTCAAGTGGAAACGGCTCTATCTTTGGTGTGAAGCTTCAAATTCAAAGTCTTCATTTTAACTCTGAGAAGACAGAGATTCTACACTGTGCAGTAGATAGAATCCCTCCTAAACTTCTGCTTGAGTTTTGGCCAACATCCCCTGCTACTCCATTGGCTCACAGTAGGTACATAATCTGGGAGTCATGGTTGACAACAAATTGACATTAGAAAACTGTCAACAAAACAGCTGGAAGTGGTTTTACTCAGATCAGAGCATTTCGGAAAATCCTTCCGAGGTTCTCTTAACAGAACAGAGCGCTGATAGTCCGGAGCACCATCCTCAGTAAGCTGGACTATTGTGATGCCCTGTTACTAGAATCCCCGCAATATCTGATTGAGAGATTGCAGAGAGTACAGACCATGACGGCCAAAATGGTACTAGTGCAACCACGCCACTCCTCCGCCTCCCGGGCACTCTCAGATTTACACTGGCTGCCAGTCTCGCAGAGGATACGTTTTAAGGCACTATGTATAGTATTTAAGGCTCCACATGGTCACTGGCCCAAATCTCTGCAGGAGAAACTGACATCGTATGTCCCTTCACGAGCACTGTGCTCCTCATCGGCTAATCTGGTGAGGTTGCCTAAAGTTAGGAAAGTCAAATCAGGAGGTAGGGCCTTGAGTGCGGCAGCGTCCCGCCTTTGGAATACTCTTCCATTTGATACGAGACAAATGGACAACATCCTGTAGTTTTCTAAAAGGTTACAAACCTGGTTCTACGCTCGAGTATGCTCCTTGGAATCCTGCTAACTCCTTCCTGGCAGGGGACACAGTCTCCCGGCCCTAAGCTAGTCGCCTGTATCACAGCGCCAGGTTACCCGTAGGGTGTCAGTTGTTAACTTAAATAAATAACGAGCAGTGGTTTCCCCTTGACGGCGCTCTGAAGGAGAGACTTATCATGGTCCCTCTACTAATTGTGAAATAACGAGCCAACCTCCACGCAGCAAGTCTTCTGAACTTACAAAGAATACTACCTAAGCCTTTGATCGCGACATTGGACTACTCCTTATGCTCTATATACAAGTCGGGTTAAGTGACCTGGATTGTTAGGATCGCTTCCCCCCGGATTATTCCATTCGGACTCATATTGATTGTGTGATTCTCGATTTCATCCATACCTACACTGGGAGACAAGACTCGTGTTAATTTAACACCCCACCATAACATCCTTTGCCTTGAAACACGTGTCGGCGGTGTGATCTGGAATAACTTTTAATGTGTATGAAATAAAGAATTTGAAGCCTAACATCTTGTTTGGATCCGTATTTTGGAAATCTACTTTCTGCAAATGAACTTTACACTTACTTAAGTGAAGCACAACTGTCAATGAACAATTTGCTCTATTGATCTCAGAACTTGTGAATGATAACAACAATCATTTAAAATGCTAAACAATTTTGAGAGTGCTTGATAGACCTGTTTTTTCCTTGGTTCTTGATATTAGCAATCCTTGCTAGTTTGACACCCCGGGTGGTGGGTGTATAACAGGACAATAGTGCACCTCATAGAAATATACTTATATAATTGACATTACACGTAGATATGGTTTGAGAGTTATACCTACTTAATGTGCGGACGCTTTCTCTCTTAGAGAAACACTACCACCAAATACCTATTTAAATAAATAAATAAATGTTCACCCTGTTCACTCTACGCCAATTAGCAAAATCCGGCCTCTCTCACTCTACCCTGAAGGTTTTTCTGGATACAGTTTCCAGATTCCAGCACGATGGCTCCAATTCTCTTTATTCTTCAAGAATTATTCAACAATGTTTAAAGGCTTATTTCAGATGTTCCCTCCAATTCGACTCCTGCCTCCTCCTTGGCATCTGAACATTGTGTTGGCACAACTCATGAAGTCCCCATTTGAGCCCATTCGTAGGGCTGATCTTAAATTCATCTCCTGGAAGACATTACTGCTTTTAGCTCTTACTTCAAGTCAGCGAGATACAAGCTTTTACTATCAAACCACCTTTTCTTCAATTCACCAAAGACACTGTGGTACTCCGCACTAATCCGGCCTTAATTCCTAAAGTTCCATCTGATTTCCACCTGAATGAGCATGTCATCTTAAAGACTTTTCCCCCTAATACACAGTTGCCAGCAGAAAAGACTTTACATTCTCTAGATGTTAAGAGATGTTTGACATTTTATTTGCAAAGAACAATCAGTATCCGTAAAACTGATCAGCTCTTCATAGCCTACGGCAGGATGCGTAAAGAACCTCCAGTTGCTAAACAGACTATTGCACGTTGGATATCTAGAGCAATGTCCTTTTGCAATCAGCAAGCAGGCAAGACACTTGAAGCAACGATTAAAGCGCACTCTACTAGAGCAGTCTCCTCTTCTACTTCTCTCTTTGCTGGTGTGCCTCTTCATCAGATTTGCAGAGCTGCGACCAAGCACTGCTGTCTGGAAGCTGCCAACAATGCTGACACTGCTGTGGGGCAAGCGGTGCTACGTAATCTTTTTAAGTAAGGTGAGCCTCTGTTTCTTACCTCCTCCTGCACACATTGTATATATGTATATTTTTCTGCTGTTGCAGATGTGTCTATTTTTACTGCTATACTGTAATATACGTATATGTATTCTCTCGTACTCTGTTTACAATGTACTTATGGCTTACTATGCACAGTTCTCGAATTACTGCTATCTACTCTGATTCAAGCATGTGAATCTGTGAAAGATACCCCAATACTGGAGAAGAACATAAGTTACTTACCTGAAACCTGTGCTTCTCCAGTATTGATATCTTTCATAGATTCCCATGTGACTCACCCACCTCCCCTCAGAGGCTCCGCTCATCTCCTTGGCTCTTATACCACACTTGTGCTAACAAATTAAAGAGCCTGAGCCTCTGAGGAGAAGGTTCCAGAGGGTGCTGTCGCCTGATTGGCTGAAGTTTGGACCATATCTAATGACTTGGACATGACTGTCGCCCTCACTCTGTCTGTCGCCCTCACTCTGTCTGTCGCCCTCACTCTGTCTGTCGCCCTCACTCCGTCTGTCGCCCTCACTCTGTCTGTCGCCCTCACTCTGTCTGTCTGTCGCCCTCACTCTGTCTGTCTGTCACCCTCACTCTCTGTCTGTCGCCCTCACTCTGTCTGTCTGTTGCCCTCACTCTGTCTGTCTGTCGCCCTCACTCTGTCTGTCGCCCTACCACAGCATCACTCAGGGGCACCACAACATCACTGCGCTACCACAGCATCACTGAACGCCACAGCATCACGCAGCGCCACCAAAACATCACTATGCGCTACCACAGCATCACTATGCGCTACCACAGCATCACTATGCGCTACCACAGCATCACTATGCGCTACCACAGCATCACTGAACGCCACAGCATCATTGAACGCCACAGCATCACTGAACGCCACAGCATCACTCAGCGCCATCAAAACATCACTCAGCGCCACCACAGCAGCAATCTGTGCAACAATTCAACAACAACTAGTTCAAATATGTTCTCTCAATGTTTCAAGCTTTATTACAAATGTCACAAAAAGATGTTAATATTTCACTTCTGTTCTTGGATTTTTGTCACAATCAAATACACTGAACATTATCTTCTCAAAAGTTATTTACAAAAGTTTAAGCAATTGCCATTATAAATTATAATAACTTTTACTTAAGTAGTAATTATTTTAAAAAATTAAAAGCCATTGTTATTTGTAATATCAATAATCTAAGTCACGTAAATACAACACATATTGCATTACAAATGCTATAGATGTCACATTTGCTAAAGTTAAAACTTTTGGCATTGTAAATGACAAAGCTATTAATTTCGCTATTTTCAAAACCAACACATAAATAAAAAAATGTGTAATTTACAATACCAATAGCTCAAACTTTCCTAATGCAAGACCTATTGCATTGCAAATGTTTGTTATAATTACAAGGGTGTGACAACACCACATAACACCGCATAAGCAACAAGTGCAGATTAAACCACAGGGTTCAAATAAACCCCCACACACACCGTAAGATTAAACCTGTACTAAACACACACGCCTCAATAACAGGTACATCATAGAAAGACTGATGTACATAATGAAGCAGACCTAGAGATACATGCATAGCACAGACACGATAAAGGTCTTGATTTAGAGTTTGGTGAGCAGGGTACTCCTTCACAAGCGTGGTGGAGTACCCTGTCCAACAAACGAATGATCTGCCTGTAAATACATCGGAAGACCATTACTTTTTAGATCAAGCAGTCTGATGTATTTTTTTCTTATTCATGACCACCAGGGAATACCTGGCAGTCGTGATGAGAATTTGTTTTCAAATGAATCCCACTTCCTGGGAGTAGATTAATCAGGGAGAAAGTTCCAAGGGTGTGAGGGTGATTAGTTATTGGTTTTTAAAAACAAACTCCAACTTTGGAAGCTTGGTTTTGAAAAACACAAAAGTTTGTGAATGGCCGTCTGAAACATCCCCAAGGGATCCATAGAATTATAGATCAACTTCCTATAGATGGTTGAGGTTGCTTTTTCGGTCTGGGGATTAGTTAGCAGCTGGTCCTCCAGTGGGGATGCATCAGGCAACTTCCCCCCTTCCCAAATGTTACCTTGCAGATTGTGACCCACCTGCAAATGTCAGAACCGTTTTTAGTCACCTAATTCATACCAACCGGACCATCAAGTTGCACCTCCACCAGAGAATGGTCTGAGATTCCCCCTGCTATGTGCGTAGCGGCCCTAAAGTCATCTTTATGGCCAGAGGGGGTGAAAAGATAGTGCAGGCATGCCAGACTACCATGTGCTGCAGACAGGTGCGTCCAGTTCTGATACCCTCTTCCGCTTTTGGGGCATTTAGGAGTATCATGAATATAGTATAGGGTCAGTTCTGTCACTCCAGTCACCGCAATGCGTGTATGCTCTGTCGTAAGTGTCTTACCCTTTCACAGGATGAGTCAGTCTTGTCTGTGTCTCTTTCCTGTTTCCCGACATTTGAATGGCACGCCCGAAGACTCGAGAGAGCAGTGACCCACTAGCAGGCTTTTGTGGAGCGCTTTTGTCCTGGATATAGTGCTGCATTCAGTAGGGCACCCAATCTCTTTTCTTTGCAGTTGCCTGAAGATCAGCAGTCCCAAGGTAGCAGTCACACCTAGCCTGTCTGTAAGTGCAGCATCCTCTGGAGGCCTTACCATCAGCAATTGAGCCCACATTGTGGCCGGCTGGACCACAGGCGTAAGCTCAGACAGGGTGTTCGACACTGGAGCAGTTGTAGTTCCTCATGGACCGCTGACACAGAGTAGTCAGAAATTCAGCAGCTTAAAGCCCAACACAGGCTCTCCAAGAAGTCAGTAGATTCAGACTCTGTTGTGTTAGGAATTTGGCAAATGCAACCTTGAATGGGCCTGTTGGCAGCACACAATCGCCCTACTGGGCCTCAACAATCACGTTGTCGTAGAGTTCTATTTTCTGCCTTGAACTGTTGGGAGAGTCTTGGCATCCCTCAGACTAGCTGGTCCTGCTGGATGGCTTTCCGGCCCGCCCTACAGATAACGAGGATGTGTCGGACCTTGCTTTTTCAAGGACAGCCTTGTCCTCCTGCTGGATAGTGAAACTCCCTTCCCTTTCTTACCCGACAAGCAGGCTTATAGGCAGACTTCTAGGCTTTTCAAGACAGTTACACAGCTTCTCCATTAAGTAATTCAGCCTGCAGGTGATGTCCCTTCAACTTAGATAAACTGTCAGGCTGACACCATCCCTGGTGCCACAGCAGGCACCTGCGTACTTTGTAGAGCACATTATTCCTTGGTAACAGAGGATTTTGAACTCTGGTATAAATGAGGGATAGATTGTCCCACTTGTATACACAACTGGCAGGCAGGAGATGGTGTTTACTCTGTCGCACTCTCACATTGCATTTATGCTACGCACACCAACACCCTAAACATGCACTTGATGTTATCGCAAAGTCTGGGCACAGGTATAGAAATGGAGCATTACATGGGTGTGTCAGTAGGACGCCACTCCACTGACCATGATGCAAAGATATCATAAGGCTATTGATCGTTACAACTGGGTGCATTGCCATCACAGCTCTAGCTGTTAAACCCATGACAGTCCTCTGCCTTAAATGATGGCACACTTGGTGTGACCCTCCAGGTCCCAGGACTGGTCCAAGATCTCTCATAGTTCCTTGTTAGAAGTTGCACAGTACTGCGGTGGCAGAAAAATCTCATGTAATTGTTTTGTGGTAGATTTAGCCCAGTAACGGGCAGTTACAGTTTTGACGCCATGTAGTGGGGAGTTGCCACGAGGAACAGATTCTTCTGCCTGTCAAACCACATGCCATTCACTATTTCATAGTGTTTTTCTGCTTTTATTTACCACTTGTTTTAAGCAGGTGGTAGATATATGCATGTGGTTGGTTGGGGGGGGGGGATCGGCGAAGCAGGGGAGGGAAGGGGAAAGATATTTCTAACAGATGGAAGAATAGTGTGTTTCCACCAGTTAGTAAAAAAAACAGCATAAGTCTTGGCTGCTTCTGCTGCACCAAGTCTTGTGGGTCTTTTCAGTCTAATTTTTCTGTCTGAAAACAAATTGTGTCCTGTTTTTCTGCACCTGGTAAATCCAGGTGCAGAAAAGCCTAACGACTGATAATCAGGTGGAATAAAATGAACACATGAAAGTACTCCTTAATTTCATTGCCCTTGATTCATACTCTGGACCATAGTTGAGGGATAGGTCTAGGCATAGTCCTCGCAACACACAATAGATTTGCATGCGGCAGAGGCCAGAGCTCAAAAGTCAGGTTACCAGATACAAGTAGGTGGTAACTCAGGGCAGGGGGAAACGCCTGTTGTCCGTGGAGGGGAAATTCCCATCCTAGAAATCTACATTAAAAATTAATTAATAGTATTCTATTTTAAATATCTTTTTGGTGCCAGTCCATATGACTTTAATGTCTGCTTTTGGGATTCTATGTTACAAGTCCATAGGGTACATGTATCCTTTCTGAGCTTAATAAAATGTTTGAAATTCTACAAATCCTCACTTATAGATCCAAGTACTCTCAGGCTACCATTCTACACTCTGCTCTGTCTGAAGAACAGCTCAACATTTTCAAAATTCTGCAATTCTGCATTGATATGGCTTGTAAATTACTTTTGGGGATATTTACATGTATTAACTATTTAATTTTAATACTATAGGTGATTGAAATTACAGACGAAGAAAGCAAGATTTAGCACCAGCCAACTGTTAGTGCCATAAGAAGGATTGTTTTGAAAAACTGAAGGACATCCAGCATTCTAAGTTTAAACAATTTCCAAAATCTAGGTGTGGCGAGGAAGTGGGAGCTGAGGAAAGTGCTATACCTGTAAGTGAAGTCTCTAATTTTGCATTTCATTAACCCAGAGCAAAGTCATATCTGTCCACACAGCATCGGAAATAGTGCCAGAAAGACCAATCACAACATCCTCATCTGAAATATTATCAGAAAGACAAATTGCCTCAGCATGACAGAATAACGTTCATCTAAAGCACGCATGATCTAAAGCATCATGTAATTCCAGAGAGGAAGCACACACTGCATAAAAGAAAGATATAACAAAAGGTTTCTTCTGCAAACCATCAAAGAAAAGACACTGAAAGAAGACTCCGAAGCTGACATGCTAACAATCAAAAGATTGGAAAATCACCTTTGTTCAACAACCATTTTTAACCAGTTATGCAAGTTTGAGACTATCTGCTTCGGGATATAACACCTCGACCCACTCTGCTCACTCTGGCGAAAACGTTAAAAATTCACCACTTTATTGTGTTGTTCATGACCATCTCAGATTGTTTCCTTTTTATTGTGTACTGTTCTGTAATTCCATGTAAATCGCCTCAACCTTATCTGTTGTGCAGGAGTGTATTTAAAACTGTTAAATATCAAAATGGATTAAATGAGCACTGTTGCGCTAGCTAATGTAAATAAATCCTTGTCTTCAGAACTACAATCCTTAACTTACACCAAACACAGAACGGGTAAAAGGAATTGATGTTCTGCGACTGATGAACAACAATATTACTGTGCATGTTCTAATGTTCTCAGTTACTGCTATTACGCCACTGCAAAAAGGTACTTCTCAGTTTAATCATTAAATATCACACTAACGCCTTATCACTGCATTGCTAAGAACCTACACAAATAGATTTGAGAAAAACTTCAGTCACAAAATAAGTTGCTGCCGGAGAGGCTATAACCAAAAGACTATTATCTGCTACAAACATTTCGACCGGTGTTACAGGGCTGCATCCAGAAATATTTTGCTCAATTCAAGTGTTAAGAAGATTACACACAATATCTTTTAGAGATAAATGCTGAACATTATCTAAACAAGCCCGACTCTAAAATCGGGTTCACTCTTACCGTGGCATATAAGCAAGAGAAAACTAAATGTAGAGATATTAACTCTAGGAATGCACCTTTTAAAAACACGGGCTGTGAGAACAATTTCAGTGTTCAAACCCACTTCAATCAAAGCAAAATAACCCAAGTTGGGGAAAAAGTTACCTGTGCCAAAACAGATTAAGCCATAAATCTCATCTCACTGAATTTGAGAGAATGCACACTGGGAAAATCCTCTCTCAGTGCTCTGAATGCCCAAAAAGTTTCAGCTGTAAATCTAATCTCACTACGCATATGAGAATCCACACTGGGGAAAAACCTAATCAGTCCTCTGAATGCCGGAAAAGGTTTAGTTTCAAACCGCAACTTTATCGTCATGCATTAACCCCCTCTGTGGAACACCCTAATCAGTGCTCTGAATGCCAAAAAAGTTTCAGCAGTAAATATTATCTCACTGAACATATAAGAATCCACACTGGGGACAAACCTTATCAGTGCTCTGAATGCCAGGAAAGGTTTTATAACAAACAAAGTCTTTCTCGACATGTAATAACCCACTCTGCGGAAAAACCTTACCCGTGCTCTGAATGTCAGAAATATTTCAGTGAAAAAAGAGAACTTACTGTACATACAAGGACCCACACTGGGGAAAAACCTTATCAGTGCTCTGAATGCCAGAAATGTTTCAGTGAAAAAAGCCATCTCACGCAGCATATGAAATCCCACACTGGGGAAAAACCTTATCAGTGCTCTGAATGCCAGAAAAGGTTTTGTAAAAAACAAAGTCTTTCTCTACATGTATTAACCCACACTGGCGAAAAACCTTATCAGTGCTCTGAATGCCAGAAAAGGTTTTGTAGAAAACAAAGTCTTTCTCTACATGTATTAACCCACACTGGGGAAAAACCTTACCAGTGCTCTGAATGTCAGAAATATTTCAGTAAAAAAATAGGACTTATTATACATACAAGGACCCACACTGGGGAAAAACCTTATCAGTGCACGGATTGCCAGAAATGTTTCAATACCCAAACCGAGCTCACTCGGCATAGAAGAACCCACACTGGAGAGAAACCTTATCAGTGCCCGGAATGCCATAAATGTTTCATTGACAAAAACAGTCTCACTCATCATATAAGAACCCACACTGGGGAGAAACCTTTTCAGTGCTCTGAATGCCAAAAATGTTTCAGTGTAAAAATCAGACTCACTAAACATACAAGAATCCACACTGGGGAAAAACCATATCAGTGCTCTGAATGCCAGAAAAGGTTTTGTAATAAACAAAGTCTTTCTAATCATGCAGTGACCCATTTTTTGGAACAACCTTATCAGTGCTCTGAATGCCAAAAAAGTTTCAGCAGTAAATTTTATCTCACTGAACATATAAGAATCCACACTGGGGACAAACCTTATCAGTGCTCTGAATGCCAGGAAAGCTTTTATAACAAACAAAGTCTTTCTCGACATGTAATAACCCACTCTGTGGAAAAACCTTACCAGTGCTCTGAATGCCAGAAATATTTCAATGAAAAAAGAGACCTTACTGTACATACAAGGACCCACACTGGGGAAAAACCTTATCAGTGCTCTGAGTGCCAGAAATGTTTTAGTGAAAAAAGCCATCTCACGCAGCATATGAAAACCCACACTGGGGAAAAACCTTATCAGTGCTCTGAATGCCAGAAAAGGTTTTGTAAAAAACAAAGTCTTTCTCTACATGTATTAACCCACACTGGGGAAAAACCTTACCAGTGCTCTGAATGTCAGAAATATTTCATTAGAAAAATAGGACTTATTATACATACAAGGACCCACACTGGGGAAAAACCTTATCAGTGCACGGATTGCCAGAAATGTTTCAATACCCAAACCGAGCTCACTCGGCATAGAAGAACCCACACTGGAGAGAAACCTTATCAGTGCCCGGAATGCCATAAATGTTTCATTGACAAAAACATTCTCAATTATCATATAAGATCCCACACTGGGGAGAAACCTTTTCAGTGCTCTGAATGCCAAAAATGTTTCAGTGTAAAAATCAGACTCACTGAACATACAAGAATCCACACTGGGGAAAAACCATATCAGTGCTCTGAATGCCAGAAAAGGTTTTGTAACAAACAAAGTCTTTCTAATCATGCAGTGACCCATTTTGTGGAACAACCTTATCAGTGCTCTGAATGCCAGAAATGTTTCAATGAAAAACGCAATCTCACGGTGCATATAAGAACCCACACTGGGGAAAAACCTTATCAGTGCTCTGAATGCCAGAAATGTTTCAGTTTAAAAAATAGTCTCACACGGCACATAAGAATCCACACTGGGGAAAAACCTTATCAGTGCATTGAATGCCACAAATGTTTCAGTGAAAAAAGTAATCTCACACTGCATATAAAAACCCACACTGGGGAAAAACCTTAGGAGTGCTCTGAATGCCCAAAACATTTCAACCGTAAATCACTTCTAACTGCACATGTGAGATTCCACACTGAGGAAAAACCTTATCAGTGCTCTGAATGCCAGAAATGTTTCAGTGACAAAAGAAGTCTTTCTCGACATACAATAACCCACACTGGGGAAAAACCTTATCCATGCTCTGAATGTCAAAAATGTTTCAAAATCATTCAAAAAACATGTGGATGTCATCTGCCTGCAATTCCTGACATCTTGGGTATTTTGGTGGCGGGGAGAGGGCGAACTTCCCGATTTTATAAGGAGTGTAGTAAAGCCTATTGACCACGAAAAAATGGTTCTTTTTCAGACAGGCAGGCTTTATATGTTTGTATAGTGTCTTCAAAGATGGTTCAAGCATGCCCTCTGCCTGTGGTGCCATGCAGAACTTGTTCCAAACCCCCTCTCCCGAAGCTATCCCAGTGTCTTCACCCTGTGGTAGATGTTGATACCATACTGAGATTTCTTTTATAATGGGTGTGAAGGATTGACTTAGCCTTTCTATTTCCTCATTACTTTTTATCTCCTCGCGTTCCGCTGTATGCCAAGAATATATTTAAATCTTGATACATCTGTCCCTACCTTTGCCCTCAAGTTCTCCCATGGGTATATCCCTTCCTCATCCATTAACTCTTTCCATTTCGTAATCCCAGCCCTTTTTATAGGTACTGCCAAGGCATTGTTCAAGCAGTCCGGGGTACCAGGTGAATCCCAAACTGGAGCTGAGTCTGAATAGTACCCAATCCCACTGCTTACCCTTACCCTGTACCATGTCTCTAGGGCGGTTTTTAGTATCTTCAAACAAACCCGCTTGAAGAATCTAGGAGATCCAAATTTATACATAAAGGCATCGCTTCCCCCTTCTGCTCTCACCATCTCTTTCAGCATTCTGCCCAGGATGAGTCATCTGGCTTAGTAAGTAGCATGCGTAGGGTCTTAAACTGGAATGCCACTACATATAGACTAATATCGGGGAGAGCTAACCCACCTTTTAATAACCTTCTTCTGAGTTTCTTCCAGGTCAGGCACACCCCTTTGTCCCCCCACAAAAAACTACCTATTTTGCTCTGTATCTTATTTATGTCTTTCTAAGGGAATGTTAGCGGTATTGTGGAAAACAGGTAGGAGAGCTTGGGGAGAATGACCATTTTCACTAGATTCACTTTTCCATATATTGACAATGGGAGGTTCTTTCCATCTGCTAGTCTACGGTCCATTTCCCTAGTTGTTCTGTCCAGATTTAACTTAGGAATTCGATCCAATTCCCTCACAATATATATTCCCAGATATCTAAACTACTGACTCCCAGTGCCATACCATTGATCTACATTCCAACACATGACCTCAGTCTTGGATCTGTTCACCTTGTATCCTGATAATGCCCCAAACTCTGCTGTCAGTTCCTCGATCCGAGGAATAGCTGTACCTGGATCACCCATATATAAAATCAAGTCGTCCGCGTACAGGGCCAGCTTAGAGCTATACTGACCTGACTGAAATGTGAGATTCCACACTGGGGAAAAACCCTTATCAGGGCTCTGACTGCCAGAAATGTTTCAGTGAAAAAAGAATACTCACTACACATACAAGGACCCACACTGGGGAAAAACCTTATCCATGCTCTGAATGTCAGAAATGTTTCAGTGAAAAAAGAATACTCACTCGGCATACACGAACCCACATTGGGGAAAAACCTTATTGCATTGAATGCCACAAATTTTTCAGTGAAAAAATCAATCTCACTCACCATATAAGAACCCACACTGGGGAAAAACCTTATCAGTGCTCTGAATGCCAAAAAAGTTTCAGCCGTAAATCTGATCTCACTGTACATTTGAGAATCCACACTGGGGGAAAAACATCAGTGCTCTAAATGTCAGAAAAGATTCAGAAGTAGTGATGGTTACATGCACCATAAGAAAACACACCATCAAAAATACTTCAGTGCTCCAAGTGCCAGAAAAGCATCCATTTTAAATGCAATCTCACCTACATGAGCAGACACACATTACCAATGCGGTGAATGCCAGAAATTCCTATTTTTTGATAGGCACAGCCTGACTAACCATAATCCACTCCATACTGATGAAAACCTTATGAGTGCTCTGAATGCCAGAAAAGCTGCAGAGAAAAACGCTATCTCACCATGAGAAACTCCACACTGAAGAAAATAATTATGCCATAAAAGCTTGAATCTGAAAGACAGAGTTATGCTTCATGAGAGATCCCACTCTGGGGAAAAACCTTATGAGTGCTCGAAATGCAAGAAAAGTTTTGGTCACAAATTACGTCTCACTTGTCATGAGCAAACTGACACGGGAGAAAAAAGCCTTATGTGTGTTCTGAATGTCAGATAAGGTTTAATCACAAATACAATGTCACTTCATACGAGAGAATTCACAATGGACTAAAGCCTTATACAGCAGGGGAAAGCCAGAAACGTTATACTCAGAAAGGAGATCTCACTAAACATGAGAAATGCATCCACACCAGGTGAAAAGTAAGGCGTATCTTGAGTTGCAGAAAAGCTTCTAACAACCGGTTTTTATAGGAGAGAACACATATTGTAGTCGCAATAGGATTAATCAAGAAATTCTTGCAGGATAACTTAGGCTGCCCGCATGCAACCTCCAAAGAAATTTCAGGCCTTGAAAATGTTTTAATTGCAACAAAATCCACAATTTGAGTATCTAAAAGTTACAAAACTCTCAAGGTCTTTACTTGACACAGAGAAGTGTTAGTACTTGCAAACATCAACTAATTAACAAAAAATTCACAATATTAATGTCTTAAATTTTCTCCACCCAAAAGATTTCTACTCACACTTGTTTCTTAACATATGACTGAAATCTAGATTTTCATGCTAAGATTAGGCCTAGGTGGTGTTCCTCAATGAAGAACTCGGCAAAGTGTCAAAAAAACTCAACCGCTCAACGCAGAGTTCGGCGAGCAGCAGAGTGCGTTAGGGTCAATTTGAACCGCATTTTCGGCGAGTGGCACGCTACTCCAGGATCCCAAAATGATTCGTGGTGAATTAGTGTAGGGAAATATAAAATGTATTTGAGAGCTGGACATGTTGGTCTGTTAGTTGGGTTGAAAAAGAGACTGGAGGGATAGAAGAGGGAAGGTTTTGCATTTATATAGTGCTTGCTACCCCTGATGAAGTGTTGAAGCGCTTTTCAGCGAGTAGCAAGCTACTCCAGAACCCAAAAAGATGAATAGCTAGATCAATTATTGTGGGTAGGTTGTTTTATTATATAAATACAACTGTATGAAAATGTATAAAATTCTCTTGTAAAGTTGTATCCAAGTGGCAAGTATAGTCTCTGATAATAATGTAAAAAATGTTGGCTTGCCATCAAGACTGATGTCCCGTAATATTGATGCAAAGTCAGTTGTGCTGAAGTATTTTAGACTCTTGTTGAATTGTAACATCCACCTAGTAGTGTTGTAAACAAATCTAGGACCCTAGTGTAATTTTCCCGATTAATGCCCTTATATAGGTATAACTTATTATATCCTTATATAGGCATAAGAATCATAACCATATTTATACATACTCAATGCAGTCCAAATACGGCATGGCTACTTCCACAAGTTCCTAGAATCCACAACGAATTCTTGGAGAAACTAAACTTCAGCAGTCCGGGACTTCCCCCTGCTTAAGTATTGATTTGTCCAAGAACTCATTGAGTTTTCAAAGAACTGCGAGTTCTTAGTGAGGTTATTATGTCCAATCTTACGTCAAACTCTGCACCTTCCAGGTATAAATATACCCACATCTGCCCTAGCAAACGCACAGTGGTTTGGAGCAGATCGACTAGCTACTTGCCCGATGCCCTGCTGTAGTGAGTGCCGAAGGAAGCCGACCCTCCAGCTGACGCTCTGAGAAAGACGCTGTCTTTTCTCCTGCCGAGAAATCCAGCTCCAGTGTTTCCCTGCTACCCTTGCGGGTTACTGGGAGATCGAGTCCTGAGAGAGAGATACAAGACCTCCTTCATTCTAAAACCAAGGTATGGAGCTCATTAGACCCTTAGATAAAATCTTGGATAGATTCTTGGCAAAAAATACTGAACTTAAGCTATACCTCACTTACTTCTTCCCTCGTACTAGACTTAGGTTAGGTACACCGGGGTAGGCGTATTTTAGAAGCACCAGTTGAGTACTTTTAGTCATTATTTATCATTGTATGTATTTTATCCGTTTTATATATCTTATGGCTTAGAAACCATATCATGCTTTTACAGTATTATTTCATAATACTCTTTTTACTGTACACAATTTACTTTATAACAAGTATTGCCATTGTAGCAATTCACTTCTCTTGCATGAGAAAGAAGACTGCTCAATAAATAACCTTTTTTATTGAAAACACCCGTCTCTCTATTTCTCTGCAAATCCTGGTGAAACGAAGCATGCACAATTGACTGAGTGAAATAGCAATCTATTGTTTCCGTGACTCTAGAGATATATTTCTTATTCTTGGGGAACAAAGTTGTCATGTTTATGCGGTTGTCAGAAACTAATCCCTTCTTGTGAATTCGAGAAAGTTTCTAGTGACCTCTGAGCTAGCTGGCATTCACAATTAAGTCTAACATATTCAATAGTGACCTAGTCGACTTCAGTCCTACGTCTAAACTATTGATTATGTTATTCCAATGTGCAGAGCCTATTGGGAATATACAGCCTGATTCATGTACGGGCCGTTTTGCGAGGCTCAAATAGCGAATCATAAGGAATCGCTATTTGAGACTCGCAAAACGGTATTCATGTAGAAATCGCAATAGTAATTGCGATTCCCACTGATTCCTTATTTGCGATTATCTAATTGCTAATCGCAAATAAGGAATAACTCCCCATGCATTCCTATGGGCCAAAAGGCCCATAGAAATGCATGGGGAGTCATTCCTAATTTGCGATTAGCAATTAGCTAATCGCAAATGAGATTGCGAGTACAAGGGTGCCAGGGGTGTCCAAAGGACACCCTGTAGCACCCCTGCATGGAAAATAACACAGGTGTTGCACACACACATGTCCTTTGGACATGTGTGTGTGTAACGTGCAACTCAGAAAAATGCATTTAAATGCATTTTTCTGAGTTTTCGCAATTTACCGCGAGGTTTGACCTCGCGGTAAAATGCGGCCCGAAATTGCGATTTCGCAATTGTAAAATGGATGATGAATTACATTTAAGGAATCTCAAATAGAGATTCCTTAAATGTAAATCCTCGCAAATATGCGAATTAGCAAATAGCGATTTTTGCATTTGGGATGTTGAATCCCAAATGCAAAAATCGCACTCGCAAAGGGCCAGATTCTCAGAATCTGGCCCTTTGCGAGCCGATTCGGCCTTGATGAATAAGGCTGATAGGAACTACACTACAGTAGGTACTGTTGTTTGTATCATGTCCACATTGTAGGCAGGCACAAACGCCGAAATTGTGCACTATTTATATTAAGCATAATGTAGGTGAACATATTACAGTAACCAATGTACAAGCTGTAGTAGGTGCTTAGAAGTAGAGTTACATAGAGGGCAATAAACACTCCTCTTACTCTGTCACTAGCTTAGTACAGACGAATGCCAAAGGCTTCGTACATGATGAAGCATCAGAGTGCACCCTCTTGCTGCGTCCTATGGGCATTTTGGCTTTTGTTCTACAGAGGAGGCTGCAGACACTTCAATAGCTCTTTATGTAGTGTGGATCACGTAGGAGAGATTCTCAGCGGGCATGCTTTCCTTTGTATTGGGCATGGCCACATTCAAATGTGGGAATACCTTTTGTCTTGCAACTGCACTGTATTATTGACACGGGCGAAAGGGCAAACAAGCAGTTAGGAGGCGCACTGATTTGATACCACCACCTGACAGGATGGTGACAGACCCCAACCACCTGCAGGGGAAACGTGCTTACCTCGATTCTAGCTGCCAGACGCTTTACTTTGTAAGCAGACTGGTGGTTTACAACTGTACCTACGTTGGGGCACCACATGCTTTTTCCAGCATAATCTGGTGTACTTCCCCTGTGTGACATGACAGCACCCACTGAAGTCTGCACCGTTGTGCAGTCTGGGACAGTGCACCTTCCCTGTAATTCTGAACTGGGCCTTTAAATACGGTACTATTTTGTGTGCCTATTTAATTCAGGTATACAAAGAATGTGGTACGACTTGTATACTAGGGTAGGACAAGGAAGATTGAATTTCCATGGTGGCAGAAATGTTTTTGTCAAAGTGATTTATGCCCTGAACACTCTTCCGTACCCTGAACATAATGAGATTACGTAGAATACACCTCTGCGTGCCTAATGCTGCCATTTGCATTTCAAGACCAGTGATTAATGTGGCTTTATGAAGTTCAAAGCCATTGGGCGTTTCCGACCTGTCTGATACTTGCATATGGAAAAGATGGGTCATTTGGAACCTAAAGATAGATAAAACATATTCATAGGTCATGATTTATGTCTGCATCTAATATAAAACTGTAAATTAGGAGAGGTGATGAGTGAGAAGTTAAAGGCAGCCGCTAATCGAGCTGCATTTGTACATTGGCCTCCCTATATTATGATATCTATTCCTGCTTAAGTCTTTAATTGTAATGAATACTTTAATACCCAGGCATGAAGTCATCGTCGGGCAGTTTAGATAATCCACCTGTCTCGCCACCTCTTCCCCACTGCATCCTTAACCAGTGGCCTAGCCAGTGTGCCCTGGGCCCTTAGGCAAGAAAGGAAATGTGACACCTGCCCTCTGTTTGGACTGTGGAAAACAGCAATAATCATTGTTTTGTGGGCCCCTCAGGCCTCTGTTTGAACTGTGACAACAGCAGTTATCAGGGTTCAGTGGGCCTTTAAGGCGTCTGGGACCTGGTGCCATTGCACCTGCTGTACCAATAGGAAGCTAAGCCCCTGCCCTTAACAGCTTCTATTCTAGCCCCACTGGTGAACTGAACCAGCCAAGTACTGATCTGGCCATATATGCAGGCATGCAGCCGCCTCTTCGACTGAAGGGATTTAAGTCGCATGAAAGCAGCATGCGGGAAACAACCATTTTCTGAGGCAGTCAACACCTTGTCTGTTCCTTCCTGAATCCATTTAAAACCAGGGGAAAAAACGGTTAATCGTCATCTCTTGCTTATCAAAAGGGTAAAACAAATTCATCTAACATTATAGTGTACCACATAAAAAAATGGTGATTCTGTGTACAAATTAAAACTAGCATGCATATAGAAAGGGGAGCCTTTGGCCAAAATAGCCATTTTCCCTACCCATACTTCTAACACATCTTTTACAAAAAAATGTTAACTACATTGTCATCCGGAAATAGTCATTAGCGCCTACTCATGAGCAAAGGGCATTTAGAATTCTCTTTCACTTCAAGCTCTCAAAAGTAAATTGATATAAAAGCAGTATTGAATTTTTTGATATTGTGTACTCTTACCAAAATTTAGAGCATCAATTTTATATGGCACGCCATAGAAAAAAGGAGTTCTTTATATATACTAAACCTCCAGAAACATTTCATTAACCAGTTATAAAGTCACGTCTAGCTTAGTTAGTTTATAGTCTTCTTTTTTAAGAGAAATTATTTCACATTGTTACTGGATCTGCATGGCTAAACACTCATAAGGTCCCATTTAATACCTTCTCATACCTGGATTTATCTAGAAGAGAAGTCTGTTAATTCAAGCAGATTTTTAATACCACACGGTATAAGAAATTAGGGGATCTTTATCTGATATCTTTATCAGTAAATTTTCAGAAATTATTGCACATAAAGTATTATTTCTAAAGATAAAGGAAATTCTATATCTGTCCTTTCTAAACTAACCCCAGTGCGTATGACTACAATAACCACCTCTCTCAAAGCAATATTGTGCTTGGTTTAGTGAGAAAGCTACATTATCTAGGGGAAACCAGGACTGCACGTCTGTATTTTTCTTAGGAAGCTTTAAGTTAGAGAGTGAAAACACTTTTTAGAATGCCCCAAAAATTGTGACAAAGATATTTCAATATGTTTGACAAAAAGAATAGGTACATTTCATGACAATATGGAAATGGGAAATAAAATAATAGAAACAAATATTTACACCACATGACAAAAATATTAGAGACTACATTTCAATAATATATAGGAAATACTGAGGTTCATGTATTAATAATCCATTTGTTAAAAGTGGTTGCTTGTGGAGTCAGCACACTACTGTGCCTGTGATGGCTTTTAAATAAAGGCATTTTTAATGCACCCCATTTTACTTTCAGATTCACAAATGTCCCCTTGGGTTACTACCTCCTGTTACTGTTTTTCAGCCCGCGTATGGTTTCAAAGCTTTATACATACCTTAAGGATGTATTACGTATTTTTAAAGGGACACTATTAACATTCCCCTTCTAAATTCTTAAATGTTAAATGGGCTTAGTACAAAAAGCGGTTTAGCATTTGCAAACTCTGCGAATTACCGAACCAGTGGATTTTTGAACAATTAAACTCTTGGTACATGAGTCAATTGTTCTCAATTCCCTCCAAATTAAGTTTGCTAATAATGTTAGTTGAATGATAACCGGTGCACGTACCTATTTAGTGTTAGTGTTGCTTCAGATCAAATAAAAACCAACACACATAACTCTTACACAATACTTAAAGACAGAATTTCTGACATCCAGCTTTAAAGTTTTGGTAAATATATTTGCAAATGTTGTCACTTAAACAGGAAAGCATCTAAACCGGTCTCTGGACATAAAATAGGTTGTAATCATAATCTTTCGATACATTTTCTGAGTTCCAGGAACAATGTGTGTTATCTGTGTTTACTCTAAACCACTATAATAAACATTTTCAATGCTTTTAGATTTGATCTGTTTTTACTGGTTTCTATTGCAGACAATAATCTAGATTTAGAACAAGGATCTATTCCACCCATGGCTTTTAAAACCTATTTGTCATTGATCTCTTTTAGTGTTATCGCAAATAAAACTGTAATAGAACTGATCTGAGAGATGGACCTTCAAAGTCAATTTATTGAACAAACTATGGAGTTATAATCTGAATAGATTAGATCCACAAGCATTGCCTGACCACTGTATTTTACATCAATAGATTACTAATCAGCACATGTTGTCTAAGTACAATCCACTCATCTTCAATTTTTCACGGAGCTCATGCTGGGTGTTTCAACTCTTTGAAAATATGACATTTAAATGTCCAAAAGTTCAGGAATTCTAGTTTCAAGCCTGGTCAAACCTTAATGAATGCTATACCTAAAGATGCCCTTCTGTTCCTACATTGTATTGTGCACCATGATTCAGAAATAACATGTTTTGCTTTCGGAGGTAAAATTCTAAACATATTTATTGTTGTTGCCATCTGAAACATGATCACTAATTGGGAAGATAACAACAAGTGGTCTTGTGATGCTTGCTGGAATAGGAAGTGTTTAATCAAAAGGTGGATTGAATTCAAGTTTAGGTGACAATTTTACAAAAGTGTATGGATGTTGTATATATTTAAAATTGTTAATCTCCAAAAAGGCTTAAATCAATAAATCGAATTGAAATTCAAGTTTATCATTTTAATACTATTGTTAGAAAAGATGTAATTTTGAACCCCATGAGGTTCCTATCCAGAAAGCATTCAGGTTGTAATCATGAGTCAAATAATGCTGAGAAGGTGTGGGCAAGGGCATGGGAGGGGAGCTGGAAATGGGCTCGGAAACAGTAAGAGACTGAAACCCGAGTATCTCTTTAAACTGGGTTTTATTTTCAGGGTGCGCCGGGTTCGTAATGTGAGTCTCTCTTCTGCAAACTCCAGGTTGTCCGTGGTGGCGGAGTCTTCAGGGTGAGATTTCTTCTGTCAGCTTTCTGCTATTTCTCCTCCTCTACGCCGTCTCCAGACCGTCAGGGAAAAAGAAACCAACAGAGGGAAGCCGTTAGTGTAATGGCCTGATACCGGCGTACCCGACTTAGGACCGAGTGGTAGTGAGGGAGCACCAGTGCTTTGCATAGAACGGACGTGCTCGTGCTCAGGGTGGAAGAGAGTGAGGAGTACGGGATGGGTAAGGAGGGACGAAGGGTATGGGAACAAACACGGGAAAGGCACACACTGGGGTATCTACAATATTTACAAAGGGGCGCTCTTTTTCCCCACCCAGGTTGCCCAACGCCGCCGTACCTGAGACAGCCACACTCCTCCCTCGGGAGTGCGGCACGGCAGAACACAGGGTCGTTGGCCTCCTGGCTTTCCTCCGCTCTCGTTTCTCTCGTCTTCTCCGTTTTCTCCTTTCTCCGTCTCCGGTCCCACTTCTCCGCTTCCTTCTCCGACCTCCGGGGTGATGACACACCTCCCATACAGGACTTCCTGCCCTTTGACCAGTCTGGAGCCATCAACGTCAGAAGGGGGCCGAGTCTCGTCCCGATCGTCGTATGCCCAGTTAAAGGCGCCGGGGTTGTTTTCATCGTCCCGTTCCGACAGGCTTTCCCAGTCTGCCCTCGGAGTATCAGTCTGTGGGGAAGGAGGGGAGTTAGGGACAGGGGTCCACCAGTTCTCAAGGCCTCCCACCCCGACCCCGTTACAAAAGGTTAAAATATTCAAATTGAATTCTAATTACACATGAAATGTTCATTGTTCAATATATTTCTCTTACTATTTTAAATAATTAGTGTTTGTTTTTCTATATGTAGCAAGCATTACATTAATGAAACCACTGTATCCCACCTTCTTTCTTTCCTTTCCTGCTCTTTATGAACGTTTCTATCGTTGAACTTTAAAGACTGCCCGAAATTAAGAATTGTGCTCTCCCTAACTTTGCTAAGTTACAGTTTGTTGATTTTTATGTACAACTTTCGTCTCTTATGTGTATGGCAACTGATGTTCTGTTTTGCTTTAATAATCAGCTTATGTTTATTAGGTTTTATTATTCAATAAAATGTTTCAAACACAACAAATGGTAGTTGATATGTGTTTACAACTGCAGCATTTTTATTGTATGGGCACTTTCAAAGGGGCCAAAAATATTGTCTGCGGGTTGACGGAGTACCACATTGGCATCAGGTGGGAGAGGTTTGGGCAGGTGATTGGGGATACATGTAAAATTGGAAGTAGGGGGAACAACGCATGTACATTGTGTGGACTGAGACTCCTGAAGTTATTGTGAGGGATACTATCCTACCCTGTAAATTAATCCCCTAGTGATTATTATCAACAAACTTTATTCGGTTTTATTTAAGAAAACCACAAAAGTCATACATAAAATGATAACATTATCCAAGTTACAGATTGACAAATATAATATGTACAAGTTAATCAAAACACAAGATAAAAATTCATGAATTACAGTACAGAAGTTAATCGCAGCTTGACCTGATCCTAACAGCGAACCGTAAAAAGTAAAGCATATGCAAAACAGTGTCATTAGAGCAGTTATTAAAAGATAAGAGCTGGTCTCACCCTCCTAAAACCTGTTTTTTTGAGAATGGGAATAATAAATAAATAACCTTTCTAGGGACAGCACAAAAACTACAAAACATTATGAAGTGCATCATGTTCTGACAAGACTCACTGTTGCAGCTACAGGGCATGAGGCACTGGCCTCTGTGGAAGCCGCAAGGGTGTGCCATGAGGTAATGGAAGAGGTTTAGCTGAAACCGGGTCATTGAAAATGACTATGGATGCTTTTAATCCCTAGAAGATAAGGTTCGCTGGTTGGTACGGTTTTTAACACGATGTACATACACACACTAGGCTTACACAGCTCATTTCCCTCTCTATCACAGTGGCTCATTCCTAAAAAACACTTAGACCAGAGAAAAGTTACTCTTACATCTGCGTTCAGGGTTAGCGAATAGTTCCTACCTACTCTGGAGAGGCCAACTCTTATATACTGGAGCCATCGGATGCGTGAGACACTGTCAAGTGAAAGGCATTCCCTTAGGATGTCTTTGCTAAGTGTATTTTCTTGCTTAGCCCAAATATTAAGCCACAAAGCCAGGGGACGGAAAGCCAGTACATTTGAGAGGAAAGGCATTCCCAACTCTTTGTGCACGACATAAAACTAAGTGCTTTGTGGGACAGAAAGGGCCCTTCGCAGGAAAGAGTTTTCAGTACTTTGCACTGCTCCTACCCCAATGTGGCCCAAAATCTCACTCCCATAACTAACCTTTGAGATATATTTGTCTTCATATGTCTTCAAAAGAGCCCCTATTGGCTTCCCTCCCCCTCTGCTGCCAAAGTTAAAAACAGCTGCAAAAGCTTTCACTAGATCCCCTTTCTTCCAAGTAAGCAAAGGGCACCAACTCAAGGAATCGTCAAACACAACTCCCAAATAGGAGAAAACATTAGTGTTCGGTATTGATGAAAGTCAGAGTTTAAAAGTGAACTGCTTAGCTTTACGAGGTCCCACCTGCATAATGAACGACTTGGCATGCTGAAACAACAGATCCAAGTAATCCATAAAAAGGGCAAAAGAATTCAGAAGAAGTTGTAGGCCCCTAGCTGTCCTCGCCAAGAGGACTGTGTCGTCAGCGTATAGAAGGACTGGCAGGCTAGGCTTGCCTACCTGGCGACAATCCGCACTTTCGGCCAAAAGGGCCTTCTCCAAGGAATTAATATATATAGCTTAAAAAGAAAGGGTGCTAAAATGCACCCCTGATGCACCCCTCTCTTGATGTCAAGCTGACAGGACATGTTCAGGTCCTTTGAATAGCGGACAACGCCAATGGAGGACATCAACTGCCAATTCTTAGACCTATTAACACAGTTGAATGCTGAGGACAGGTCCATGAAAGCTAGGTATATGGGGCTGGAACGAGCCACAGTGTATTTGTTCAGAACCATGTACAGGTTTAAACACTGTTCCACAGTGGAACGACCTGGTCGAAAGCCGTTTTGGATATCGGATAAATAGTGGTTTTCCTCAACCCATGATACAAGTGTGTCAAGTACCATGCGGCCCACCACCTTCACCACAGAGTCCAGCAGAGAAATGGGCCTATGACAATAGGTACTGTCCCGTTATCCCTTTTTAAATGCCGGGACTATAATCGATAAAGCCCAAGAATTTGTGCGGCCAATCTGGACTGCAGTATTGATGACAGCTGTAAGGACAGGCACCCAGGTTTTTAAGTGGGCGATGTAAAGATCTGGTGGGATCGCATCTGGTGCGGGGGCCTTGTTTTTAGATAGACCCAGAATACCGGCACTCACCTCTTGCGTGGTGAAAATAAGTTCCGACTTGCCTTCCCCCCTTTCCTGCCCCTCAATTGGAGGGGTATCCGACTGGAAGATACCCTCGAAATTATGTACCCAATCGTCCTCTGTGATTTGGGCATCCAGTAAATTAGCATTATTTCCAGATAGAAATGGGCTGTTAATAATGCCCCAGAACTTTGAGCTATTACGCAGTGTACTAGCCTCAAGTAAATTGATCCAGGCATCCTCTTTCAGGACAGACTCGCAAGTTGCTAGAGCAGCCTTATATGCTCTTCGTAGTCCTTTGACTGACACCCGGTCTCGGGGCTTAACACCCAAGGCCTGTCTCAGGTTCCTGGAAGCCTGGGAGCACGCCGAGTAAGACCATCGTGGACCTGGTTGCTAACAGACCCCGTAGAAAGTTCCTTATGACAGTAGACATGGATCCAAATGCACTCATGATGTCCGGAGCACTTGCCTCATCGTCGAGACAGGTGGCAAACCCGCTACGACACCGAGTTAAAAGGGACTCGTGGAGTAGCTCTGGGACAATACACCCCCACTTTATGCTCCTTCCTGTTTCCACCTCTTTAAGGGGGACACCAGCCCCCCGCCCACCTTGGTGTGTTCGAGTGTTAGGGTCCAGCCAGTTGAGACACAAATGGGGTTGTGGTCACTGCATTCACTCGCCTGCACAGAGAGTAAAAGGGGGTATATGCAAAGGTGAAATCAATAACGGTCTCACACCCTCTCCCAATAAAGGTGGGAGTAATGTCTGTTTTCCCCGGAGGCAGCTTATTTATTATCGGGCCAGAGACTACAGCACCGTGATGCACGCTGATGGTGGGGTGCTGTTTTGCAGTGTGTGCAATGTGGTGGTGGACCACATCCGGAAACACACTGTGGATATGCATGTGCGGTCCCAAAAGCACTTGAAGTGAACTTGAGTTACAGGTAGGTAAAGGGCAGGGACCAATGGGTCTCTTCCCTGGGGTGGGTATACCCCCTATTCTGTCACTCTTCAGTGGGAGGGGGGCTTGAGCCAGTCCCTGGTTAGCTGGGTCCCCCCATCCTCAAGATAGTGGGGACTCGAGCTTGTGCTTCACCTCGCCTCCCCCACCTTAGGGGTGGAGTTGGCAGAGGTGGGCACACCTCTCTTCCGCACTTGTTTTTCCCGCCTGTTCTCCCGCCCAAAGTGAGGGATAGAACCAGTGGGTACCCATTGCTGAAAGCCGCAAATGGTCTGGAGAGTCTCACAAAGGTGGCATGCCTTTGAAGCTTCCCCTTCGTGAACCCTGGATATCCTGGGGGAGGAGGCTTGGCACCTCTTCCCAGGATGTGCATTGTTTCAGGCCCCCGAGAGCAGCAAGCTCTCGACCCAGGCATCCAGAAACATGTCTGGAGGTGGCAGCCTAAGCAGCCACTCAGTCAGGTCACTAGGAGTTGGTCGAGTTTCAGGGGGCATCTCTAAGATGCCCTCTGTGTGCATTTTACATTAAATACCACACTGGCATCAGTGTGGGTGTAATGTGCTGAGAAGTTTGATACCAAACTTCCCAGTCTTCAGTGTAGCCAGAATGGTGCTTTGGAGTTCGTAATGACAAGCTCCCAGCACCATATATTCTTAATGGCAGCACTGCACTTAAAATGCCCAGGAATAAACTTGGGCACTGTAGTGATATAGGGCTCATGCACCTGTACACTCACCACTGGCATAGAGCACCCAGCTAGAGGGGTGATTGATGTATGCCAGGTCAGTGGATTGTGGGCATGACACACAAGGATGTGTGCCATGTCGACTCTTCACTTTGTTCTGCACCAAGTTACTGTAACAGAAACCCACTGTTCGAGGCATATGAGCTGCAGAATTCACACTCTGTGCATAGATCGCCATCTGGTGTTGGGTTTGGATGCTTGCACCTTGTTGTTGTCTTTGAAGAAGTCTTTTGTAGTCATGAGATAGGTGACTCCTCCCTTGGACGATAGTGTGCATGGGCATCGACTCCATCCTCAGATTGTTTTTTTCTGCCATCGGGTTCGATGTAACTTCTGCGCTCCGGTTCGGCACCATATCTCCAAACCTTTTCGAAGCACAAACCATCATAAAATTTGACGGTATTGTTTCTCGATCGCGTGACCTTCGACACGCTCCTCAAATATCCCATTCCGGTCATCGACACGGGCCGCTGGGCCTATCAACGCCATTCGGGCCTACGGCTCATGGAAAGGACTCCTCACAGTGACCACCACAAGGTCTGTAATCTGGGACTCTCGACAGAGCACGACGAGAATAATTGCCATGCCTGCGCCTCCTTTAGATCCAAAAAGACCATCCGTGATTGCCGGGCCCGACAACACATAATGGCGCAGCAAGCAGTTCTGGTACCAGTGGACATCTTTGATGAAGGCCCGATGTCCCAGAGGAAGATTCTGAGGGACTGGAAATCGTGTCCGAAGCAGACGACTCCAACTCGGACCACCCCATCCCTCCCGATCAACAAGTGAGTATCACTGCCGCAACCCCAACCCCACCTGCAAAAAAGAAGGCCCTGGTCAAGACTTCGCCTGTTGGTCCCAGCCATGACCAAAAACAATGTTCAGAAGCCCCGCCCCCGGGCTCGGCTCCAAAGACAAAGGACAAGCCTTCAGGCAGCTCGTGACCGAGCAAGCCGCATGTTAGTGTCCCACAGGCTCCATCGGCACCGAAGTCGGGAGCACAGCCTACTCCCAGAAAGAAATCAGCATCGACCACCCCGGTGCCGAAAGAAATGGCATCTGATCCGAAACCAACACATTCGGAACCGAAAAAGATTTCCGCCTCCACATCGAAGCCGAAGGACCCAAAAACACCTTCCAAGGCTCCGGAGCAGAAATCCAAAACTCGCTTGGACCCGAAAAGATCGGCACCGAAAGCGTCTACCGAAGAGGAATAACTTTTTCGACCGGATCCTATCGATCCGAATAAAAAACACTCCACATAGACCCTAACACCGGACATGTGTCTATTGTTCCACACAAGAAAAGGAAACTGGATACACCAGGCATTCCTGCAGTGCCTGTTAAGAAAAAAACTGTGCTACTAAACCTATACAACCCTCTTCTCCTGTTCTTCCTACCAATCCTATCTCTCCTCCATACTCTCCTATAATTACACCAATCTCATGATTACCACAGGTTGATGATGATTTAGGGGATGGGGGAGGCAACAATGACCCTTTTACAGACCCTGATACCAACAGACGTACCACAGGACGACTGGGACGATTATGATGACTCGGTCGACCCTCCAGACCTTCCTGATCCCCAGGCATACCCAACAAAGCCATCTGCCCCAGATGACAATATTGGCTTTAGTCAGTTGGTAAATAGGGCAGCTACATACCATGTTGTGTCAATGCATTCAGACACTTTTGAGCAGTCACTAAAGACTGTACAAACCCTGCCAATGTTAAAAGGTGTCATTAAACATGCCCCTGACATATTTAAAGACCCTGTTAGGGCTAGAATTCTCAATCTGAGAATTGACAAAAAATATAAACCTCCTCTCAATGATCCCGCCTACATCAAAAGTCAACTCCCTTAAGATTCCCTGGTGGTAGCTAACGCTAGAAAACAGGCTAATTCGCAGACCTCTGGTGAGGCACCACCTCCGGACAAGAAGTATAAATTATTATATGCTTCCGGCAAACAAGTTGCTGCTCAAGCAGCTAATACCTGGCGGATAGCCAGCACACAAGCATTACTTGCTGGGTATGATAGGGCTCACTATGACCAAGTAGAAACCCTATTGCAACATTTACCAGATTAATACAAGACCAAGGCCAATGATCTCATCCAAGAGGGGAAATTAATAACAAATGCATCAATCAAGTGTGCCCTTGATGCAGCGGACTCCGCCTCTAGGGCCTTTAACACTAGCATATTACTCAGACAACATGCTTGGTTGCACATTTCTGGCTTAAAACAGGAGGTACAAACAACTATCCTCAACCAGGTGTTCAATCAGCAACAACTTTTTGAACCGGCTGTAAACACCAAAAAATTAAAAAGGACACAGAGACTGCTAAATCCATGGGAGCATTACAGTCTCCATCCACACGTGGTTCCTTTCGCCGCTCCTTCTACAGAGGATAATCCAAGAACATTGGTACAGGCACAATTTCCTCTTCATACAAAAACACCACACAAACATCTCCCAGTAGGTGATATTTTAGAGGTGGATACAGGGAAAGTAACAACAAAGGGAGAGGTCGCGGTAACAACAACACTCGCACCTCCCCCGCTAGTAAGCAATGACTTCCCTCCAGCCCATTCCACTCCGGTTGGAGGGAGACTATCACAGTTCCTACCTGTCTGGAATTCCATCACTATGGACAAGTGGGTAAGACATATTATCCAGTATGGTGACTGCCTGTAACTTTCTGCTACCCCCCTCATCTTACCACCCAAACTGCATCCAATGTCCGGGAAACATCTAACACTCCTCAAACAAGAAGTTCTTTCACTTCTTCAAAAGCATGCAATAGAACCAGTTCCCATACAACATCAATGAACAGGGGTTTACTCCCTGTATTTCCTAATTCCCCAAAAAGACGGGACTCTAAGACCAATACTGGACCTTAGACCTCTCAATTTCTACGTTCAATCAGATCATTTTCACATGATCACTCTTCAGCAGATCCTTCCACTGCTTCAAAGAGGCGACTTCCTTGCCACACTAGATCTGAAGGACTCCTACTTCCAAATTCCCATTCACCCTGCTCACAGGAAATACCTAAGATTCACAGTGGACGGCCAGCATTATCAGTTCAAGGTCCTTCCATTTGGGGTGACCAGAGCACTCAGGGTGTTCACAAAGTGCCTTGCAGTAGTAGCAGCACACTTAAGAAGGCAGCAAATCCACGCATTTCTATACCTGGACGACTGGCTCTTAAAGGCCAAGTCATATTTCAGTGTGTTCATCACAAGGTAGCGAGCGCTGTGCTGCAGAGGCGCGCTGCGTGTTTTTACCGCGTTTTCAACTTTTCTTCTAGCTGCATATTGGTTGGTGTGCGCGCAGGCTGTGGGGTAGTTTAAAATTTGCCCTCTCACACGCACCGTAAATTGTGCCCCCCACCGCCGCTTGGCGGGCTTGGTTCCCGGGGTGGGCGCCATATTGGAGTGGGGCTGAGGAGCTTCATTTTGTTAGCGCTTACTGCGCATGTGTGGGTGAGTGGACGCCTACTAAAGGCGAGTCCCTCGGCGTTCCCAGCTGACAAGGTAGCGAGCGCTGTGCTGCAGAGGCGCGCTGCGTGTTTTTACCGCGTTTTCAACTTTTCTTCTAGCTGCATATTGGTTGGTGTGCGCGCAGGCTGTGGGGTAGTTTAAAATTTGCCCTCTCACACGCACCGTAAATTGTGCCCCCCACCGCCGCTTGGCGGGCTTGGTTCCCGGGGTGGGCGCCATATTGGAGTGGGGCTGAGGAGCTTCATTTTGTTAGCGCTTACTGCGCATGTGTGGGTGAGTGGACGCCTACTAAATGCTCCTCCCTTCCGTAGCGGGATCGCGGAGCGGGCGCGTCCTCGCGTGGCCGGAGTCGTGCCAGAGTCCTGCCCGTCTGCGCCCGTCCGCGACAGGACGCGCTGGACGTGGCTGGACTCTGGCCCCCCTCCTGGTCGTACTATCTTTCGTCATGCGGTGCTACACCAGAGATAGTCTGGTTGCCATTGAGAGGTCGCGGACGACCTGTACTACACCTAGGGTGGACCCCCTATGCGGCCCGTTTTCGTGTGACTGCGGCTGTTTCATGCTGACCCCCCCCGTAAGCAGGAGCTGCAGGGACGTACCTCGTACGCCCCTAAGCCCGTCGCCTGGTATTTGTATCTGGAATCTTAATGCTAGGTCGCTTGTCAAGCACCATCTCGACATTAACGATCTGCTAGGTAGGGAGTTGCCTGACCTATTCTGTTTAACAGAGACCTGGCTGCAGGATGCTGACACGGCCATTGTCAATCTGGCCTTCCCGCCGGAATACTCGGTATTCACATTGAATAGGATCTCAAGAGGCGGGGGTATAGCTCTTGCGGTCAAATCCTGCTATTCCACTACATGGCATGGGCAAAAGATCCCGGGGTGTGAAAGCGCCCTGTTTAAGGTCGCTATTTCATCTAACTTCACCCTGTCGGGACTAGTGATCTATCGGCCCCCGGGGAGTGATGTGGCCTTTAGAGCAGCGTTACCTGATGCTATCAGCAATCTGGCTACGGGGTGCTCCAATTTTACCATCATTGGAGATTTAAATCTGCACTTTGACAACTCCAGTAGTCCCTCAGTATCCAGCTTCCTGGCGGACCTTGAGGCGTTACAGCTGAATCAGTTGGTGACGCAGCCTACACACTCAGGGGGTCACACCCTTGATCCGTTTTTTACCAACCTTACGGAAGTCTGTGCCACCAGCTACACACCTCTGGCATGGACTGATCATTATTTGATACAGTTCCACTGCCCTATTGTGGCTAGTCCACCCAAGCCAGTGGTGTGTTCTGTTCCAAGACGACGCTGGAACAAACTCAAGCTGGATGAGTTCTTCCATCTCTTATCTGCCGACCCGCTTGACATCTCGGGCCCGCCTGATCAGGTGTATGACAGGTTTAGCGACTGGGTCTCTAGGGCCTTGGACACCCTTATCCCCTTGGTGACCTGTAAAACTAGAACTGGCAAGGCCAGCCCCTGGTACGATGACTCACTGCGGGCTCTGAAGGTCTCTTGTAAGCGCGCAGAGCGGGCATGGCGCAAAGCCTATTCCAACTCTAAGAAAGCTATGTATCGGTCAACAGTGAAGGTGTACCATCGGGCGGTATGTAGAACTCGTGCCGCTTTTTATGCGACACAATTCAGGAATAGTTCGAACCCGGCAAAGGCTATCTTCAAGGTATTGAAAGACCTTACTGCCAAAAAAGTCACAACTTCACATCAGAGCTCTGTGGAGCACTGTGAAAAGTTGGCTGAGTTTTTCTTGGAAAAAGTGAATGCCATCTATCGAGCCTTTCCAGTGGTCGCTCCCTCGGCTAATCCATCTTCTAAGCCACCACCATCTGAGGGACTACATTCTCTACCTTTGTTAACCTCTGATAGCCTAGGCACTTTGGCTCGCAGAGTGAAGTCTGGGTCCCCAGAGGATCCACTTTGCCCCGAAGTGTTCAAGGACCTGGCGGTACTTGACATCTCACCGCTTTGTTCCTTGGTCAACTTGTCACTCACATCTGGCGAAGTTCCACTGAAGTGGAAGCGAGCCATGGTTCGTCCTATCCTGAAGAAACCTAGCCTGGATGGGAGCAAGCCGGAGAGCTATCGGCCTATTTCACTCTTGCCGTGGCCAGCTAAGGTGATGGAGGCACACGTAAATGCTGTTCTCTCGGAACATCTTCGTCGAGCTGATATACTCGACGCCACGCAGAATGGGTTTAGGGCAGGTCATAGCACGGAGACGGCTCTGCTTTATATGGTGGAGCACCTTCGCTCCGTGCTTGACGCGGGACAAACTGCAGCGCTGGTGCTATTAGATCTAAGCGCTGCCTTTGACACCGTCTCGCACCCTATCCTTCTGCTGCGTTTAGAGGAGGCTGGTGTTACCGGCACGGCTCTCGAGTTGTTCCGGTCGTTCTTAACCAACCGGGCCTTTAGCGTGACCGTCCCGCCTCATCAGTCCAAATTCCATCCGTTGAACCTGGGCGTCCCCCAAGGCTCCTCGCTGAGTCCTACGCTGTTTAATCTTTACGTAAGGCCGCTAGCTGAGGTTGTCAAACAATGGGGTATGACCATGGTGTCATATGCCGATGACACCCAGCTAGCGGTCACGATCAGCGGGGATGCTGAAGTCGACGCTCCCAGGTTTCAACAAGGACTGAGGGCGGTCGCCAGCTGGATGACGTGCAACTGTCTCCAGCTAAACGCTAGTAAGACCGAGGTCATGGTATTTGGTAGACAGCCGGAACTGTGGGGAGAGAGATGGTGGCCGGAGGAGTTGGGTTCTGCTCCCATCCCAGCCGCCGAGCTTAAGAACCTCGGGGTTTGGCTGGCCCCTTCCCTTACGTTTGCATGCCACACTAAACGCACGGCTGCATGTTGCTTCGGCATCTTACGTGGGCTCCGTCCTGTGCTAAAGTTCTTCGATGCCCCCACTCGGCAACTCATGATCCAAGCTACCGTCATCTCCAGGCTGGATTATGCGAGTTCCCTGCTGGCCGGGCTGAACGTAGCTGAGATCGGGCGCCTGCAAAGGATCCAGAACGCCGCAGCGAGAGCGGTGGTAGGCCTCCCAAGATTCTGTCCTACCTCCAGCACCATACGAGCGCTGCATTGGCTTCCGGTGGCTCAGCGGATTCAGTTTAAGGTCCTCTGCGTCGCCTATAAGATCTTGAAGGGGTCCCCGGCAACGATCCTTACGACCCTCATGGCCAATTACATCCCAGCACGACCTTTGAGGTCGGCAGACCTCGAATTGGCCGTGGTGCCGCGCTTTAAGCGAAGCAGGGCCGGTGGACGCTCATTCCGAGTGCGGGCCGCTGCTTTGTGGAACTCCTTACCCCCGGCAATTCGCGCTATGAGCGATTTGCTTTCTTTTCGTCGCGCTGTGAAAACGTTTTTATTCCCTTAGTTATTTGTCTGTGTTGTTTTATCTAGTTGTGTTGTGTAGCTGCCTTGTCGGGCGCCAGGACGCTCCTTAGCTGGAGCATCTGTGCGCCAAATAAAAACCACATAACATAACATAACATAACTTATCAAATGATCCAGCTATTACACGACTTAGGGATCACACTAAACTACACCAAGTCACACCTTCAACCCTCCTACGTACATCAGTATCTAGGAGCTATAATAGACACTTGCAATGCTCTGGCATACCCAAATCCAGCCAGGATAGCCAGCATGCAAACCCTCATCACCAAGTTTCAGCCTCAACACTCTCTCTAAGCACAAGTGTTTATGCAGCTAATAGGCGTGATGGCCTCTTGCATTTTCATCGTACCTCACGCAAGACTTCAGATGCGCCCTTTACAAGCATGTTTGGCATGTCAGTGGAATCAGGCTCAGGGACAACTTACAGATCTGATGTTGGCAGACAGCCAAACACATCGCTCTCTGCAGTAGTGGAACACACAAAACCTTTCCAAAGGACGTCGGTTCCTAGAGCCAGTTTCACAAATAGTGCTCACAACAGACACATCACTCATCGGCTGGGGAGCCCATCTCCTAAATCACACAATTCAGGGCAAGTGGACCACTCAACAAAAAGCGCTCCACATCAATCACCTAGAACCACTGGCAATATTTCTAGTTCCAAGTACATCTTCTCCACAAGGCTGCCTTAGTCCGGATAGACAATATGACAGCAATGTACTACAAACAAAAGCAAGGAGGAGCACATTCTTTGCAGCTGTCTCACCTAGCGCAAAGTATATGGAGGTGGGCCATTACACAAAACATATATCTCCTGGCAGAACATCTTCCAGGAGTAAACAATCAGATAGCGGATCTGTTAAGTCGTCAGACTCAACAAATACACGAATGGGAACTTCATCCACAAGTCCTTCAACCTTTCTTCCAAATTTGGGGCCAATCAGACATAGATCTGTTCGCCACACACTCAAACGCGAAATGCCACACCTTCGCTGCCAGGTTCCCAAACCCGTTGTCCAAGGGCAATGCAATATGGATGAACTGGTCAGGGAGATTTGCGTACGCTTTTCCGCCACTCCCACTCATCCCACTAGTAGTACGCAAGCTCCAACAGCCGTCTCTCAAGATGATCCTGGTTGCTCCCACATGGGCACGGCAACCGTGGTTCACAACACTCCTCGAACTTTCAATAATTCCACACCAAAAACGACATCTGTCCCCTAAACTGCTGACGCAGAACCATGGAGAGATAAGGCACTCAGATCCAGCACAACTGAATCTAGCAATCTGGCTACTGAAATCTTCGAGTTCGGTTACCTGAACCTCCCACGGACTGTATGAATATTATTAAAGAAGCCAAACGCCTGACTACTAGAGCTTGCTATGCAGCTAAATGGAAAAGATTTGTCATTTACTACAATAACAACAAAATTGACCCATTAGATGCTTCAATTCAGAACATTATTTGCTATTTACTACATCTACAAAGATGAAATCTTTCATACTCATCAATCAGATTACATCTACCTGCTCTTGCAGCCTACTTACAAAACGGGCAACATTTGTCATTGTTTACGGTACCTGCTATCAAAGCCTTCATGGAAGGCCTTAAAACAATAATTC
The DNA here is from genome assembly GCF_964263255.1 of Lissotriton vulgaris. Lineage (NCBI taxonomy): Eukaryota > Metazoa > Chordata > Amphibia > Caudata > Salamandridae > Lissotriton > Lissotriton vulgaris. The sequence continues at coordinate 160,180,511 of NC_141685.1, forward strand.
CAACCAGACTGCCACCATCTCCAGTGTGGAACCTAAACATTGTTCTTACTAGGCTCATGGGTCCCCCATTTGAGCCTTTACACAAATGCGAATTACAATTCCTTACATGGAAAGTAGCTTTCCTTGTCGCAATCACCTCTCTCAGGAGAGTAAGTAAGATTCCGGTTTTAACGGTACAAGAACCATTTTTACAAATACATCGCAACAAAGTGGTTCTTAGAACATTTCTTCCAAAGGTGATTTCTCCATTCCATCTTAATCAATCAGTAGAGTTACCAGTATTTTTCCAAAACCCTGATTCTGTAGCGGAAAGAGGTCTTCACACGCTTGATGTCAAAAGAGCTTTACTTTATTACATCGACAGGACTAAACCCTTTAGGAAAACAAAACAACTGTTTGTGGTTTTCTCACCACCTCTTAAAGGCAACCCAATTTTCAATGCTGGAATTGCCATGTGGATAGTAAAATGCATTCAAATATGCTATCAGAAAGCAAAATGCATGTTAACAATTCCCCCTAGAGCGCACTCAACACGCCAACTAGGGGCTAGTGAATTCTGCGACTCATATGCCTCGAACGGAAAATGCTACTTACCAGTATGCATCTGTTCTTGGCATGTATAGCTGCAGAGATTCACACGCCCCCCACCTCCTCGGAACCTGTATCTGTTCCAGTGTTATCTTAGATACATTCTTATGGACATCTCTGTTTCTTACAAACTCCATCATTTCCCTTCATGGCGAAAAACATTCTGAGGATGAAGTTGATGCCCATGCGCACTATCGTCCAAAGAAGTCACCTATCTTGTAACTACAAAAGACTTCTTCTCAGCCTACCCTTGTGACAAATTGTGTTCTCAAGATCAATCTCTTCGTTTTGAACAGTTACAGGAATAACTTAAATCAAACTAAACATTTAAAGTAAGTTTGTAATAGAAAAACAAGACTGTAACCTTGGGTAGTCTTAGATGCATACTTCGTATCATCCCACTTGTACCATACAGCAAGCGGCAGCTAAACCGCCACTCAACTGATCATCTTACACGAGGCCTTTGAACACTGCATGCACACGCTGCGGCTGCCAGCTGCATCCCGTTTATGTTGTAGGTCTTCTCTGCCGTGTTTCGTTAACCAGAAGCGCAAAGAGAAGCCACAATAATTTATTCGTTCTTCAGAAATCGAACGTGGAGCATTTAAATTTCAAATGAATATATGAATCTTTTACTTATACTTTAAGTTCTTTGACTCTAAGTTCCCTGACTGATTGTAACAAAATGTAAATTTGAGCTAGGACAAGTGGATACTGTCCTTATAGATTCCCTATGGGATCGTAAAGAAGTGCCACACTCAGCGCAACTTCCTGAAAATTCATTTTTCTACTGCCCTGCACTAAAAAACTAGGAAAGATTACATCAAAGATGGCATTATGAACTTTGGCACTGTATCTTATATAGCAATACTAATTTAACAAATGTTCCTAATTATGTTACTTTGCCCCGTGGACAAAACATTGATCCACAGTTTTCATCTCATCCCGGCTGGTAAGTGAGTCTTAACATGCTTTCTAGTGTTGCGAGTGTTGAGATAAATGCATATAAGGTAGTTGGGTTCTTTCCTGGTAGGAGGGTTGGCGGGCCGGATGCTGGTGAAGCTGCAGTTCCGGCCAGAGAAGGGTCCTTGGGTGCGTTTTGGGGCAGCCAGGCAGCAGGTGCATGATCGTCCGGGATTGAGTGCGTGGAGGGAGCTGAAGTAGTAACGGAGACAGGTGTTGTGGCGTTCACGGTGGCCAGGTGTTCTTGCTCTGGACGCCATAAGAAGGGGAGGTAGAAGGGAGGAGCAGCTGGGTGATGGGGCAGACGAATGGGCGAGCGGGGAGGCGGTGGCGCAGAGGTGGGAAAACTGGGGAGGAGCGGCGAGGGTACAGAAGGCAGAAAGGGCACAGAAATGGCACAAGAGGAAAAGGGGGAATGGGAAGAAAAACAACTAACAATCCAACAAAATGCAATACAAAATACACTAAGGCGAAGTGTAGCAAGTGGGGGGGGTGGGCCGGAGGGGACGCAGCGACGGAGAAACCATGGGAGGAACGGCGAGAAGGCAGAAGGGCACAGAAGTAGCGCAAGAGGTAACAGGGGGAATGAAGCAAACAAAATAAACAATACAACAAGCAATACAATTACACAAAGCAACCTACCACTGGCCACCAGGGATGAGGCACAGGTGGTAGTCTGCGGATGGAGGAGGGCCTTGAACTCGTGTGCGAGGCAACAGCAGCGAGCTGGGAGACACGGGCAGACAGGTGGTGCTGTTGCAGTGTGGGGAGCGACCTCCCTGTGACAGGAAACCTATTGTACTACCTTCCCCTGCTCGGCCATGGCCCAGCATCAGGAGGGCAGAATTGTGTCTGGCATCGGCAGCAGACCTAGGCTGCTGTTATGCTCTGTAACGTCGGTCCGGGAGCAGGGAGGGTTCCCCGGAAGAGCTCTCCTAAGACCAATTTCACGTACCAACTGATAGATCTAATTGCTATGCATGTGCTCTCCTCAAATACATTTCTTTTGTTGAGGGATTTTAATGTTCATGGTGAAAATCATTCAAACCCTGAGGTTAATAAACACCTCTCTACTCTTGACATGATTGAACTCACCCAAAGAGTTACAGGCCCAACTCATCCAGCTGGCCATTCGCTAGACCTAATCTTTTCTAATATTGATCATCTAACCTGTAACCTCCCAGACTCTCTCACTTAGACCGATCATTAAAAGATTAAGTTCTCTATCCAACAGCCATGCCCTAAGAGCTCAGACTTAAGTGCAGGGAAAAAACAAGTGGCGCAAGACCTTGGCGAAATCTTTCTGTAGAAGCCTTTAATGAGGATTTTCACCTGGAATCACCAAAGAAGGATAAGGATGCTCCTACGACGTTGGAAGAATTTAATACCGCCTTTGTGACAGTTTTGGATTCTCTCCAATGTCCACCATCAGCCCCCTGGTGCACTTCGGAGCTAAAGATTGAAAAATCCAAATGCAAGAGATTGGAGAGACTTTGGCGAGTTAGTAAAGACCCACAAAACAAACCACGGTTTGAACAATTCTTGTCTAGCTGTCATCTGAATTTAAAATCAGCCAGACGTCTATTTATTATTTACCAAATTGAACGTGCCAGTAACGTCCCAAAGGCCCTTTTTAATATAGTAAAAGACTTCATATCTCTTCATGTCTGTAGACAATTGCCTATGGAAACCCAAAATGTTTGTAATTCGTTAGCAATCTATTTTCAAGAAAAGATAATTATTATTTATGCTAACTTTTCATTGATCACCTCTCAAGACCTTGAAGCCTCTACTAGAACAGAGGGCTTAGAAAAAATGGCAGCTAGCACCTTAGATTGTTTCGAGTTAACCACGCTTGAGGAAGTTTACAATGCTCTCTCCTTCTCAAAATCTGGCTCACCCCCAGATCTTTGTCCTCCAAAGACAATGGCCCTATTAGCCACTCGTTGCCTGCCATCAATTCTAAATATCACTAATTATTCAATACAATCAGGTACCATTCCAATAACATGGAAGGAAGCATTCGTACGTCCAATATTGAAGAAACCAACTGCGGATCCCCGAGAACTCAGCAACTACCGCCCTATTACTACCCTTATTGTGCAAGCTGCTGGAAAGTATAATTAACAAACAACCAAGTTTATGCCTGGAGTCCAACGAAATTCTCGATTAATCACAATCTGGGTTTCAACCGGGCTTCAGTACCGAGACTGCCATGCTCGCTGTAACTGACCCGCTCAGACAGAAAAGAGACATTGGAGGATCGGTAGTACTGATCCTTCTAGATCTTTCGGCGGCTTTTAAAACCATCTCACATTTAGTGCTCGCGGAGAGCCTAGCTTCCTGTGGCATTCAAGGGACAGCCTTGACGTGGTTGCAGAACTTTGTAAGACAGAACGCAAACTATCGTGCTAGGGCCATATCTGTTAGAAAAAATTGTAGAACAGCTAGTTTTTGAGATAATTTCATATGCTGTTGATACTCAGCTTATATTTACTATTGGCCCAAAGATAGAAGCAGAGAAATTGCGGTTCTCCAGCAGAATGCTTGTAATCTCTAGCGGGATGACACAGAACTACCTCCAGTTGAATCCTGGAAAAACCAAGGTCATGCTAACGGAGAAAGCCTAAGCTAGCTGGTCTGATGAATGGTGGCCCTCACAATTGGGACCAGCTCCTGTACCTAAAACATGTGTTAAAAATCTAGGTCTAAAATTAGATCAGTCATTAACCATGAAAGACCACATTGCTGCCACTACTAGCTCCTGCTCCTATAGTATGCGTTTACTCTGCAAAATTCTTCCCTACTTGCCCACTAATCACCGCAGAACCTTAGTTCAAGCGATGGTCATCAACTAATTAGACTATGGTAAAACTCTGTTGGCGGAAGTGGGAGAGACCCTGCTTACTAAAGTACAAGTGATTCAGAACACGGCGGCCAGAATGTTACTGAACCGCCCTGCTGGCGCCCCTTCTGCTCCCTTGCTGAGAGAGCTGCATTGGTTACTGAGCTGCCCTGCTGGCTCCCCTTCTGCTCCCTTGCTGAGAGAGCTGCATTGGTTACTGAGCCGCCCTGCTGGCGCCCCTTCTGCTCCCTTGCTGAGAGAGCTGCATTGGTTACTGAACCGCCCTGCTGGCTCCCCTTCTGCTCCCTTGCTGAGAGCGCTGCATTGGTTACTGAGCCGCCCTGCTGGCTCCCCTTCTGCTCCCTTGCTGAGAGAGCTGCATTGGTTACTGAGCCACCCTGCTGGCTCCCCTTCTGCTCCCTTGCTGAGAGAGCTGCATTGGTTACTGAACCCCCTGCTGGCGCCCCTTCTGCTCCCTTGCTGAGAGAGCTGCATTGGTTACTGAGCCGCCCTGCTGGCTCCCCTTCTGCTCCCTTGCTGAGAGAGCTGCATTGGTTACTGAACCGCCCTGCTGGCTCCCCTTCTGCTCCCTTGCTGAGAGAGTTGCATTGGTTACTGAACCGCCCTGCTGGCGCCCCTTCTGCTTCCTTGCTGAGAGAGCTGCATTGGTTACTGAACCGCCCTGCTGGCGCCCCTTCTGCTCCCTTGCTGAGAGCGCTGCATTGGTTACTGAGCCACCCTGCTGGCTCCGCTTCTGCTCCCTTGCTGAGAGAGCTGCATTGGTTACTGAGCCGCCCTGCTGGCGCCCCTTCTGCTCCCTTGCTGAGAGAGCTGCATTGGTTACTGAGCCGCCCTGCTGGCGCCCCTTCTGCTCCCTTGCTGAGAGAGCTGCATTGGTTACTGAACCGCCCTGCTGGCGCCCCTTCTGCTCCCTTGCTGAGAGAGCTGCATTGGTTACTGAACCGCCCTGCTGGCTCCCCTTCTGTTCCCTTGCTGAGAGAGCTGCATTGGTTACTGAACCGCCCTGCTGGCTCCCCTTCTGCTCCCTTACTGAGAGAGCTGCATTGGTTACTGAACCGCCCTGCTGGCTCCCCTTCTGCTCCCTTGCTGAGAGAGCTGCATTGGTTACTGAACCGCCCTGCTGGCGCCCCTTCTGCTCCCTTGCTGAGAGAGCTGCATTGGTTACTGACCCGCCCTGCTGGCTCCCCTTCTGGTCCCTCGCTGAGAGAGCTGCATTGGTTACTGAACCGCCCTGCTGGCGCCCCTTCTGCTCCCTTGCTGAGAGAGCTGCATTGGTTACTGAGCCGCCCTGCTGGCTCCCCTTCTGCTCCCTTGCTGAGAGAGCTGCATTGGTTACTGAGCCGCCCTGCTGGCTCCCATTCTGCTCCCTTGCTGAGAGAGCTGCATTGGTTACTGAGCCGCCCTGCTGGCGCCCCTTCTGCTCCCTTGCTGAGAGAGCTGCATTGGTTACTGAGCCGCCCTGCTGGCTCCCCTTCTGCTCCCTTGCTGAGAGAGCTGCATTGGTTCCTGAACCGCCCTGCTGGCTCCCCTTCTGCTCCCTTGCTGAGAGCGCTGCATTGGTTACTGAGCCGCCCTGCTGGCTCCCCTTCTGCTCCCTTGCTGAGAGAGCTGCATTGGTTACTGAGCCGCCCTGCTGGCTCCCCTTCTGCTCCCTTGCTGAGAGCGCTGCATTGGTTACTGAGCCGCCCTGCTGGCTCCCCTTCTGCTCCCTTGCTGAGAGAGCTGCATTGGTTACTGAGCCGCCCTGCTGGCTTCCCTTCTGCTCCCTTGCTGAGAGAGCTGCATTGGTTACTGAGCCGCCCTGCTGGCGCCCCTTCTGCTCCCTTGCTGAGAGCGCTGCATTGGTTACTGAGCCGCCCTGCTGGCTCCCCTTCTGCTCCCTTGCTGAGAGAGCTGCATTGGTTACTGAGCCGCCCTGCTGGCTCCCCTTCTGCTCCCTTGCTGAGAGAGCTGCATTGGTTACTGAGCCGCCCTGCTGGCTCCCCTTCTGCTCCCTTGCTGAGAGAGCTCCAATGGTTACTGAGCCGCCCTGCTGGCTCCCCTTCTGCTCTCTTGCTGAGAGAGCTGCATTGGTTACTGACCCGCCCTGCTGGCTCCCCTTCTGCTCCCTTGCTGAGAGAGCTGCATTGGTTACTGAGCCGCCCTGCTGGCTCCCCTTCTGCTCCCTTGCTGAGAGAGCTGCATTGGTTACTGAGCCGCCCTGCTGGCGCCCCTTCTGCTCCCTTGCTGAGAGAGCTGCATTGGTTACTGAGCCGCCCTGCTGGCGCCCCTTCTGCTCCCTTGCTGAGAGAGCTGCATTGGTTACTGACCCGCCCTGCTGGCTCCCCTTCTGATCCCTTGCTGGGAGAGCTGCATTGGTTACTGAGCCGCCCTGCTGGCTCCCCTTCTGCTCCCTTGCTGAGAGCGCTGCATTGGTTACTGAGCCGCCCTGCTGGCGCCCCTTCTGCTCCCTTGCTGAGAGAGCTGCATTGGTTACTGAGCCGCCCTGCTGGCTCCCCTTCTGCTCCCTTGCTGAGAGCGCTGCATTGGTTACTGAGCCACCCTGCTGGCTCCCGTTCTGCTCCCTTGCTGAGAGAGTTGCATTGGTTACTGAGCCGCCCTGCTGGCTCCCCTTCTGCTCCCTTGCTGAGAGAGCTGCATTGGTTACTGAGCCGCCCTGCTGGTGCCCCTTCTGCTCCCTTGCTGAGAGAGCTGCATTGGTTACTGAGCCGCCCTGCTGGCTCCCCTTCTGCTCCCTTGCTGAGAGAGCTGCATTGGTTACTGAACCTCCCTGCTGGCGCCCCTTCTGCTCCCTTGCTGAGAGCGCTGCATTGGTTACTGAACGGCCCTGCTGGCTCCCCTTCTGCTCCCTTGCTGAGAGAGCTGCATTGGTTACTGAACCGCCCTGCTGGCGCCCCTTCTGCTCCCTTGCTGAGAGAGCTGCATTGGTTACTGAGCCGCCCTGCTGGCTCCCCTTCTGCTCCCTTGCTGAGAGAGCTGCATTGGTTACTGAACCGCCCTGCTGGCGCCCCTTCTGCTCCCTTGCTGAGAGAGCTGCATTGGTTACTGAGCCGCCCTGCTGGCTCCCCTTCTGCTCCCTTGCTGAGAGAGCTGCATTGGTTACTGAACCGCCCTGCTGGCTCCCCTTCTGCTCCCTTGCTGAGAGCTGCATTGGTTACTGAGCCGCCCTGCTGGCTCCCCTTCTGCTCCCTTGCTGAGAGAGCTGCATTGGTTACTGAACCGCCCTGCTGGCGCCCCTTCTGCTCCCTTGCTGAGAGAGCTGCATTGGTTACTGAGCCGCCCTGCTGGCTCCCCTTCTGCTCCCTTGCTGAGAGAGCTGCATTGGTTACTGAGCCGCCCTGCTGGCTCCCCTTCTGCTCCCTTGCTGAGAGCGCTGCATTGGTTACTGAACCGCCCTGCTGGCTCCCCTTCTGCTCCCTTGCTGAGAGCGCTGCATTGGTTACTGACCCGCCCTGCTGGCTCCCCTTCTGCTCCCTTGCTGAGAGCGCTGCATTGGTTACTGACCCGCCCTGCTGGCTCCCATTCTGCTCCCTTGCTGAGAGAGCTGCATTGGTTACTGACCCGCCCTGCTGGCTCCCCTTCTGCTCCCTTGCCGAGAGAGCTGCATTGGTTACTGACCCGCCCTGCTGGCTCCCCTTCTGCTCCCTTGCTGAGAGAGCTGCATTGGTTACTGACCCGCCCTGCTGGCTCCCGTTCTGCTCCCTTGCTGAGAGAGCTGCATTGGTTACTGACCCGCCCTGCTGGCTCCCCTTCTGCTCCCTTGCTGAGAGAGCTGCATTGGTTACTGAACCGCCCTGCTGGCTCCCCTTCTGCTCCCTTGCTGAGAGCGCTGCATTGGTTACTGAACCGCCCTGCTGGCGCCCCTTCTGCTCCCTTGCTGAGAGAGCTGCATTGGTTACTGAGCCGCCCTGCTGGCTCCCCTTCTGCTCCCTTGCTGAGAGAGCTGCATTGGTTACTGAACCGCCCTGCTGGCGCCCCTTCTGCTCCCTTGCTGAGAGAGCTGCATTGGTTACTGAATCACACTGCTGGCTCTCCTTCTACTCCCTTGCTGAGAGAGCTGCATTGGTTACTGACCCGCCCTGCTGGCTCCCCTTCTGCTCCCTTGCTGAGAGAGCTGCATTGGTTACTGAGCCGCCCTGCTGGCTCCCCTTCTGCTCCCTTGCTGAGAGCGCTGCATTGGTTACTGAGCCGCTCTGCTGGCGCCCCTTCTGCTCCCTTGCTGAGAGAGCTGCATTGGTTACTGACCCGCCCTGCTGGCTCCCCTTCTGCTCCCTTGCTGAGAGAGCTGCATTGGTTACCTGTAAGGAAGAGATCCTTTTTCAAAATCTGTTGTCTCACTTACAATGCGCTGAATGGCAGAGGCCCTTACTATCTACAAAAGAAACTCACCTTTCATACACCGAACAGAGATCTCAGATCCAGTACTCTAGGTCTTTTACAGGTTCCTTGTATACGTTTGAGTCAGACTGGTGGAAAGCTTTTTCGTATCTGGCCCCAAGATACTGGAATAAACTACTGCTGTCCCTAAACAAATTCCATATACAGCACCTTTAGGAAAACACTAAAAGCATTCCTGCTCTAACTCTGTTCTGATTTTCAGTCCTCGGGCCAAGTTTCTAGGCGAGCGCTGAGATGCACCCGGGTGAGTCATGCGCTATAGAAATTAACTTAACATAACAACATACATAACATGCCTGAATGTAGCTAAACCAGAACCCCTAAAAGTGCGCTGCCAGCTTTGCTCAGTTTGACTTCTAAATCTTATAGCAGCGCTTCAGCACTTGACAGCTCAGGAAGCCATAAAAATGTGCGTCTTTGCATTTCAGTACGGTGATGCGGACCACCACATTGAAATGTGTTACTCTGACCCCTAATGCATGGTACTTGGCCGGCCTGCTCCCCTCAATGCAGACACCCTTGCAGTATGGTGCAAGGCTGCCTGCATTGGCGCTAGGCAGCTAAATTCAGCACCAGCACAGGGAGAAATGCAGGGCTGCACCGTATTCTTGTAAATACAGTGTAGTCCTGCGCTTCAGATGTGGAGAGTGTGGCGTTAAACCAAGGAAGCCAACGCCGTGCTCCACCACTTCCTTGTAAATATGCCCCTTAATGTCAACAGCCTGACCTATTTTATCAAGAGACAGAAAACCCTCTCATTTCAGTAGATGCACCGCCTTGATGAAGCATTGCTCAAGGACACACACCTGTCACCTATTGAACATGATACATTCAGAAGGGATTGGATGTGTACGGTACTACATGCCAGCAGGATCCTGACTACTCTTACACACCCATCTACTCCTCTGGAACATGGGGAGAGTGGGTTGGATATCTGTTTTCACAAATCCCTGGGGGTTTGAACACTGCAGGCATGGTGGGACCACCCTGGGCAGATATATTTTTGCCAAGGTTCAGATTCTCAATGAGTCTTCGTGTGTGGGCTCTATTTATGCCCCGGCGGCTGACCAAACTCCTGCTTCCTTTGGACAGCCGGGGTATTCATGAGGGGGGGGTGCTGGAATATGGCACCTTGACAAGTCCAGAAACCATACGACCAGGCAGCCCCGAGACCGGTTCATCCTCTCTGACATTATTGATGATCATGCCTTGATGGATCCATGGTGATTGACGCACCTGAGGGACGTGGACTATACTTTCACCTCCTGCGTCCATTGTAAACGTTTACACCTTGATCCTCGCAAACAGTACCTCTGATCATGATCTTCTGCAAATCAACCATAATCTTCGACTGTTGTAAACCCTTCAGGCCCATTGGAGAATGTATACAGCATGGTATAAAGCCCCTGAAAACAAACACAGACGGTTCCAATATCTGAATCAGTACTTGGAAGAGAACGCTGGGTACATCTCCTCTGCACAGGTGCTGTGAGAGTGCAGGAAGGCCGATGAACAATTTGGCTGCCTATAAGTGCCACTGTGAGGCATAACAGTGTTGGTTGACTGACCTCACGCTTCACCTGGCTCAGACGTATAACGCATTGCTGATCCCTGCTCTTCTCAAGGAGCTGCTTGGGGCCAAGTATGATCTGAACTCCGATTACACAGCGGAGGACCAGATGGATACGATCTGTTGACGATATAGTAGGGGACGTTGAGTTGGCCCCCTTTGCTACTCTCATGAGTGATTATGCGCTGCCACAATCGCATCACTGACAGCACCGACAGCTCATGCAGAGCCTACGACACAGGCTGGGTGCTCCCCCTTATGATATGAAGACTGACCCAATGTTGAGTTATACTCTGATGTGGAAAGATTCAAGGAGACTATGGTGGGATTATATGTTACCACTATGGACAGCCTTTTTTCAAGCACCACTGCCCACACTTTATGCTGTTTGTGGGAGCAGAGGCTGTCCCTCTCACTGTCTGAGCAGGACGGGTACGACCTTTGGAAAGACCATGGCAGTTTCCTCCAGGAGGTCAGGTTGAAATTCAGTTATTTCAAGTCCCTACACCACTGGCACTGGATGCCGGAGTGGATCTATAAAGCACATACGGCAGACGATTCCAAGTGCCGGAGGTGCTGAAGGTGTGACGCACTCGCCTGTGATATTTTACATTTCCTGCGGACTGAACTGTACTTTGTGCTACTGGGGCTCAGTTTGGGATACCTTGATGACCAACCTAGGGGTGGCACCGCAATTGATGGCCCGTCTGATCTTGCTTCACAAAATGTCAGTATTCCAGGATTTACCCACCACTGTAAGAGTCAGCTGGCTATGGCCTTCATAGTGGGAGTTGTCTTTTTTTGTGGCGACCTTTGGGCCTGGCACCCTAACATATTTTTTTTCCTGTTTCCATGTCCCTTCCCCTCGTGTTCTCCCTCATCATCCTTCCCTGGTCATCTGCGGGATCTTCTGAGCCACATCACCTCTATCTAGAGGGGTTATTTCATTTATTGTTTTTCCTGTTTTCAATGTCTTCTCACAAGTTCTAGTTTACACAGTATCTTGGACTCTGCTGAATCGATAAACTTCCATCCCTGTAATATGCTCATTGTATATTAAAAATCAATAGAGAATTGAGGTATTTAAAAAAGACACAGGGAGTGGTGTCACTTAACATTTGACTTTGACAATTCCAAAGGAAGAGACCTTACTGAATTTATAGACATGATCAGAACACATGTAAAGTGATAAAATTACACCCAAGTCTCACTAAAATAGACATTCAATGTAACATTCCACTGAACTGTGTGCAGTACTCATGGTCAAATATGAGAAAGGTTTTGCCACCAAAATGTGGCACAGAGGTCCTGCTCTGTGCCGAGAAGTCACTTGTGAAGTTCTAGTTAATCCCCATAATTTTGAAGAATGGGCCAGGTTTGAGTGAGACTTCAGACTGACCTCCAAATGTGTCAGTGTCACTCGTGATGAGTGAGGCTTGAGGGCTCTGATGTATGCACCTCCGAACTAATGTCACTGTTGAGGCACTCAAGGCTGCTTGTATGACAATGCTACTAAGAGTTGACGCACTCAGTCCTGGCAAGTATCACGCATCATGTGTGACACTAACGCATTTCAGTGCGGCGTTCGGCATCCCCGCACTGAAATGTTTTGGCACGCATTTTAATGCCACAGTCTTGGTTGCTACTACTAGCACACCTCAGCTCTGTTGCTTTCAGCACAGTCACTTGCCGCCAGGCCGCTGAGCGCTCTCTGGCTCATAAACAGTTAAGGATTGCAGCTCTGGCTGGAAGTGCGCTAGCTACATTTGTTACAATTTGCAGCCTCAGCCGCGCCTGCCAGGCAGCCTTAATTAATGTTCCCGTCCCGCCCACGGCGCCACGCGGCAGGCTGTGAAACTGACACACAGCCCACGCTCAACAGGGCGCCGAGGCCTGCCCCTTATCGGATGTGATCTTATGCGGTCCTCCTGCACACTGAGGTGAGCAAAAACTTCAAAAAATGTTAGGAAATAATGTTTTATTAATTTGTGGTTGAAATTGTTTTATATAATTGACGTAATTATTTTCGTGATTTGCACATGTGAGACGATATTCTGTTTGAATTTGCTGTGGTGACGTTGCAGCAGCCAGGTCTGGGCCCATTGCTGTGGCTTGCAGCCTTGCAACTTAGTGAGTGCAGCTGGCGATTGTGTTAATTAAATTAGCTTTTTAGTGGCAGCACGCTATCTGCTGCCTGCATTGCGGGTCGGATAATTGGGTGACGTTTTTCTGCCCAGTGTGGGAACCCTTCTCGTAAAGGAAACTCAGAGCCAGGCGTGTATTCGAGATGTACTTTATTTCCCGGAGTGCCGGGTTTGCGTGACTCTCATTCAGCCGGTCGGCGCCTCACAAGATGGCCGCCTTCCGGTTCCTGTTCAGGTGGTCCGGTTCCGGCGCTTGTTGGGAACAACTAGACCGTTACCACATATCTCCCCCCTTCATGCAACTGACAACATAAAACAGGAATAAACATCTTACTTAATGTCCATATTAAAGTCCTTGAACCTCTTGGGAGTTCTTACAGTTCTTCCTGCTCTCGTTTTCACCACACCTTCATCCTTCTCGCTTCTTTGTGCTTCTGGCACCGCTACCATACCCTTTGTCTAAGTTCCTTCCTTTATCCCTTCTGGTCTCTCTTTCTCACTTCCTTTCCTACTTGTGTTATATCCATTCTCTCCTTCACTGTTACTCCCATCCTGTGCGTTCTCTCTCTCTTCTACTTGCTGCGTTCCTTCTTCTACCTGCTCTTGTCTCTTTCCTCGACATTCCTCACTCACCCTCTCTACATACTCTCCCGCTTCTTCTTCTGTTTCCGCTCCCCACTTCAGGATTTTGCTGCATCTCGCCATTCTGTCCTGCGACCACACCTTGCCATCGCTGAGTAATGCCGATCTGGCATATGGCTCTAGAACTTGCAGGGGCGGCGTGAATTTGCTCTCACGTTTCCTTCTCATGGTCGCTACCTGCACTCTCACCCAATCACCCTTGTCTAGTGACACTCCTTGCGCGTTGCGTCTCCTGTTGAAATGCTCAGTGTACGTCTCTTGCGCTTTCTCTAGATTTCTTCTTACTATCGCTGGTGACCATTTGCTCTGCACCACCATTTGCCTCCACGCGACATTGTCTTTAGTGAATGGCTCTCTTCCACTCAGTACCTTAAAGGGGCTGTAGCCTGTGCTGCCTGGCGTAATGCGGTAGGCCCATAACATCTTGGGCAAATCCTTCTCCCAATCTTGCCCGTCGTTTATAGCTGCTTGGACTGTCCCCATTATTACCTTGTTAAAACATTCCACCTGTCCATTTCCCACTGGGTGGTATACGGGGGTGTGCTTAACCTCTATCCCATTCCTGGACATGAAAGCCTCCCATTTGGCCGAGGTGAATTGTGGCCCATTGTCACATGTTATGACCTTGGGGATTCCTTCCTTTATAAATATGGTGTTCAGGAACGTTATTACCGCTTCAGTGTCCACTGTGTCTTTCACTTCCACCTCCGGCCACTTGGAGTATCTGTCAATCAATACTATAGCATACTTCTGTATGCCTTCCGTGTTCAGGATGGGTCCAATGATGTCGATGGACACCATTTCCCAAGGTCCTTCAGGCACAGGGAACTTCCCTAACTGTGGCCTCAGCACAGACTGGGATTTATCCGCCTTGGAGCAGGAGTCGCATAGTCTCACATACCTTTCCACTTGTGCATCAATAGCCGGCCACCAGTACGCTTGTCTAGCTAGGGCTTTGGTCTTTGTGATCCCCTGGTGTCCTTCATGTAAGAACGCCATCAAGTGGTCTATGAGTCCCTGGGGGGGGGGGATGACCTTGTTGCTCCTTAGCAGGAATAGGGGGTTTTCCCCGAGCGACAGTTCCTCCGTCACTTCCCAATACCTCCTCAAGGTTTCTTTCAGGTGCCTCTTCTCCGGCCACCCGTGGATAACGTATCCCTTTACCGCCTCCAGGTCCTCATCTAGTCTGTACGCCTCTGCCCACTCTTGCGCACTGATCACTTACTCCATGTCTTGTATGGTCGCCACCATGTAACCTTCCCACCCCGGTGTCTCTTGTTTGTCCGCTTCTTCCTTGGCCGCCGCTCTACTTAGAAAGTCTGCTACTTTGTTCTGGGGCCCCGGTATGTACTCCACTTCGTACAGGAAGTCTAGCAGCCTTAAAGTCATTTTTGCAATTCTCGGAGTGGCATGTGCATGACCATTTGATGTTAAAACTTTTATCAGGGGCTTATGGTCTGTGCGGACTAGGAACTTGGCTCCCCACAAGTATTGTCTGAAGCGTTCCATCGCCCACACCACAGCTAACATTTCCTTTTCGATGACGCTGAATATCTCCCCGTTGGGCGCCAGGGATCGGGATGCGAAGCTGACTGTAGATGTTTCACCATTGTCTGACTTCTACATTAACACTGCCCCCAGGCCCCTGTCACTGGCATTGGTGGTGAGTACGGATTGTGCGTCTGGGTCAAATCCTTTCAGCGGTATGGCTTCGCCCATTTCCTGCTTTAGGGTCTCAAATTCCTCTTGCTCTTCCTTGTTCCATTTGAACCCATTTCTCTCTTTAAGTAGTTGGCGTAGGTAGTGCGTCTTGGTGGCAAAGTTGGGAATTAATTTACTATAGAATTCGGCCATGCCCAAGAATGACCTAACGTCTTCTTTCTTCCCTGGGGCTGGTGCGTCCATTATCGCTTTCATGTTGGCTCTCTTTGGCTCTATTCCCTTCTCACTAACCTTATGACCGAGGTAGGTCACTGAAGGTACGCCAAATTTGCATTTTGTCCACTCTGCGGTGAGTCCGTTTTCTTGTAATGTGCATAGCACGGTATGCAGTTTCTCATTGTGCTTCTGTTTGGATTTGCCCATGACAAGGATGTCGTCTTGGAAGAACTGAACTCCTTCCACCTTTTGAAAGAGTCTGTGCATCAGTTTTTGAAAGATGGCAGCGGCCGATGCCAACCCAAACGGCATTCTCAGGAACTTGTAACACCCGAAAGGTGTTATGAAGGATGTAAGATGACTGCTGGATGGATGGAGTTTTACCTGATGGTAGGCTGATGACAAGTCCACCGTAGAGAACCATTTAATTCCTTTTGTCCTGGCCAACATCTCATTTATGCGCGGGAGAGGAAACTTATCTATCAAGATGTTTTTGTTAAGTTCCCTGAGGTCGACGCACAGCCTCATCTTTCCGTTCGGCTTTTGAGCTACCACCAAGGGTGAGAGCCACTCCGCGCTCTCTATGGCCTGTATCACCCCGCTTTTCTCCAATCTGTCGAGTTCCGCTTGCACTGCCTCTCTGCATCGGAAAGGGATGATTCGCACCTTGTGGATGACCGGTTTAGCTCCTTCCTTCAACCGTATCAGGTGCTTGTACTTGGCCAATTCTCCTATCTGTCCATTGAACACCTTCGGTATTCTCTGTGCCAGGCCTCATCTTTGCGTCCTTCCTCCGTTTTCATCAGTAGCACCTTTTCTATTCCTCCTGGGTTAAGTTGGATTCCCAGCGCACCTTGATCCTTCCAGCTGAGCACAGATGGCCCCTTCTCCGTGATTTATAGTTTGCAGTTGGCTTGACGCCCTTTGAATTCGAAAAGCAATGGGCAATAGCCCAGCATGGGTATTCTCTGGCCAGTGTAAGTAACTGGTCTCACGTCCATGGGACGCAATTCATCCTTTATTTTAGTCGCAAACTTTTCTTCCCATACCTGCCTTTGAACAATGGTGATGGAGGCTCCTGAGTCTGCTATTATTTCAATCGGTACTCCTCCGATGTGCATTTTGAGTCTTGGTTTGTCTGACTCTTTACATCCCACGTCCAGGACTGGGGCATCAATGTAGAGGACTTCCTCGAGGTCCTCTTCCTCCACCTGTGCATCGTCTTCTTCCGTGTTTGCCTGGTCTATGTATCTGATGGCGGCGCTCTTGAGTTTCCGACGGCACACCTTTTCATAATGGCCAAATACTCCGCAGAATGCACACTTTGCCCTAAACCCCGGACACACCTTGTCGTTGCCCAGGTGCGATGTACTTCCACATCTGTAAGTTCAAGTTCAAGTTCAAAAATTTGTATAGCGCACTAATCACCCAGAGGGTCTCAAGGCGCTTGAGGGAGGGGGGGTACTTTACTTATCGAATATCCACATTTTTAGTTGCTTTCTGAAGGAGAGGTGGTTCTGTGTAAGGCGGAGGTAGGTGGGGAGAGAATTCCAGGCCTTGGCCGCTAAGTAGGAGAAGGATCTTCCCCCCATGGTGGATCTATGGATGCGCGGAATTGCGGCGAGGGCTTGATTGGACGATCATAGTTGGCGGGTGGGGGTGTAGAAGGACAGTCGCGTGTTGAGGCATTCGGGTCCTAGGTCATATAGAGCTTTGTGTGCATGGGTGAGGAGACGGAAAGTTATTCTCTTGTTGACGGGAAGCCATTGGAGGTCTTTCAGGTGACCGGAAATGTGAGCTTGACGGGGGATGTCCAGTATGATTCTGGCTGAGGCTTTTGGATGCGTTGGAGTTTTTTCTGTAGTTTGGCTGTGGTTCCAGCGTAAAGGGTGATTCCGTAATCCAGTCGGCTTGTGACCAGTGCGTGGGTGACCGTCTTTCTTGTTTCGGTGGGGATCCAACGGAAGATTTTTTTGAGCATGCGTAGGATGTTGAAGCATGATGATGAGACAGCGTTGACTTGTCTGGTCATCGAGAGGGAGGAGTCCAGGATGAAGCCCAGGTTACGTGCGTGGTCCGTAGGTATGGGTGCGGTTCCCAGGGCCGGTGGCCACCATGAGTCGTCCCAGGCAGAGGGGGATGAACCTAAGATGAGGACTTCCGTTTTTGTACGAGTTCAGTTTTAAACGGCTGTTCTTCATCCACTCGGCTACTTCTTTCATTCATTCATGTACGTTGGTTTTGGCGGTGTTTGGGTCTTTAGTGAGGGAGAGGATCAGCTGGGTGTCGTCTGCATAGGAGATGATGTTGAGGTTGTGTTGGCATGCGATGGATGCGAGGGGACTCATGTATATGTTGAAGAGGGTGGGACTGAGTGATGATCCTTGTGGTACGGCCCAGATGACTTTGTGGCCTCTGATCTAAAAGGGGGGAGGCGGACTCTCTGGGTTCTTCCGGCGAGGAACGAGATGATCCAGTCCAATGCTTTTCCTTGTATTCCGACGTTGCTGAGGCATTGTATGAGGGTGCTATGACAGACTTTGTCGAAGGCTGCGGAGAGGTCAAGTAGGATGAGGGCAGCTGCTTCTCCGTTGTCCAGTAGAGATCGAATGTCGTCTGTTGCTGCGATGAGAGCGGTTTTGGTGCTGTGTTTGGCTCGGAAGCCAGTGAGGGGTCGAGGGATATGTTGGATTCAAGGAAGGCGGCGAGCTGACTGTTGACGGCTTTCTCAATGACTTTGGCAGGGAATGGGAGGAGCGAGATGGGGAGGTAGTTCTTAAGTTCAGTGGAGTCTGCTGTGGGTTTCTTCAGAAGGGCGCTGAGTTCGGCATGTTTCCAGCTTTCTGGGAAGGTAGCGGAGTTGAAGGAGCAGTTGATGACGTCACGGAGATGGGGTGCCATAATGGAGTCTGCTTCGTTAAAAATGTGGTGGGGACATGGGTCAGTTGGCGATCCTGAGTGGATAGAGTTCATCAGGCGGATAGTGTCTTCAGTGGTGATTGGGTTCCAGGCGCAAAGGTTGTTAGAGGGCGGTTTTGGTTCGGAGGTGGGGGGAGTGGACTGGTCTTCGGACTGGTTTTCAAAGCTATTATGTATGTCGGCGATTTTGTTGTGGAAGAATGAGGCTAGGGAGTCGCAGAGGTCTTGGGAGGGAGTGATGTCATTGGTGCCGGCGCTGGGGTTGGTAAATTCTTTGACGATGTTGAATAGTTCCTTGCTGTTTTGGGCGTTGTTGTCAAGTCGATCCTTGAATGCTGATTTCTTGGTGGATCGGATCAGTTGGTGGTGTTTGCGGGTGGCGTTCTTGAAGGTGGCCAGGTTGTCAGTGGTTGGTACGACAGAACTTCTTGGATTTCTTAAGGTCATCTTTGAACCAGGGGGCTTTTTTGCTACCTTGCTTGATTTGATGGTTTTTCAAGGGTGCTAGTTCGTCGGCGCTGTGGGTGATATATTGTGTGAGGTTGGTAGCTGCTTGGTTTGGGTCCGATGATTTGGCAGGAGGGTTTAGCTGAAGCGATGTGAAGAGCTGGTCGGTGGTAAGTTTGTTCCAGTTTCTTCGGGGAATAGGTTGTGGGGGGTTGTGGGTCGTGGTCTTTTTGTAGTTGAAGTGAACGCAGCTGTGGTCCGTCCAATGGAGAGCTGTGGTGTGATTGAAGGAGATGTGCTTGCTGGAGGTGAAGATTGGGTCGAGCGTGTGTCTGGCATAGTGGGTGGGGGTATTGACAAGTTGTTCAAGTCCGAGGCTGGCCAGGTTGTCCAGAAGGGTGGTGGTGTTGCTGTTGTTTTTCTTTTCCAGGTGGAAGTTGAGGTCTCCCAGTAGAATGTAGTCCTCGGAGGGGAGGGCGTGTGGGCTGATGAAGTCAGTGATGTCTTCGCTGAATTGTGTGTGGGGTCCTGGTGGTCTGTAGATGAGGGTGCCTCTGAGTGTGGTCTTGGGGTCGGTGTGGATCTGGAAGTGAAGGTGTTCGGCGGTAGCGAGGTTATCGTCGGAACTGGTCGTGATGCGAATGGTGTTCTTATGGATGATGGCGATGCCTCCTCCTGTTTGGTTGGTGCTGTCCTTTCGGATGATCTTGTAGCCGTCCGGGATGGCTATGGCGATGTCGGGTGCTGATGAGGCGTTCATCCAGGTTTCTGTAAGGAAGGCGACATCCGGCGATGTAGTGTCGAGTAGGTTCCAGAGTTCAATGGCGTGTCTGTGGAGCGAGCGGGTGTTAAGCAGGATGCAGTTTAGGTGGTTAGTGTCGGAGCTCAGTTTGTAGTTTGTGGATTTGGTGTGGGTCCTGATGCAGTCGAACTTGCAGGAGTGGCAGGTGAAGGATCCATGGGTGTGTCCTAGGGCGGCTTGGTAGCAGTTTGGTGGGCGGCCGGGGTTAAGGGCTGAGAGGGTTGCGGCGTCGTATGTTATGCGGGCGAGTGGATATTGCGGGGGCCAGGGGGTCTGGCGCTGGGCGTGGTCCAGGCGCGGACGGGTGTAGATGGGTTTACCTTTGGCGCACCTTCGGCACGCATAGGGCGTGACCGCTGCGCGTGAACGCTGCACGCAAAAGCATCTGTCATAAGTGGTTAGTGGAGGGGGGTGGGGCGAGGGAGGAGCAGCTTGGAGGCGGGAGCGGGGTGGAGAGCCGGGCTGGGAGGCACAACAACAAACAACAAAATGGCAGCAAGCCAGAAGCGAAATAGGACGAGATTGGGGCACAACCTTATTAAGCGCTATGAACAGGCAGCACAGTCAGGCAACAATATTCTGAGCAGGCAAAGCGAGTGATACACAAGGCACAGTAAATATCAAAGCACGGTCTAGCAGTAAAGCGCTACGATAACACAATATTCAGCAGTGCGAGCAATGCGTGATAGATGGCAGTCTGGCAGTAAGCGCTACGATAACAATATTCAGGCAAGCAATGCGTGATAGATGGCAGTCTGGCAGTAAGCGCTACGATAACACAATATTCAGGCAAGCAATGCGTGATAGATGGCAGTCTGGCAGTAAGCGCTACGATACCAGAAGATTGAACAGGGAGCAGCAAGGGGAGCGACCGCTTCTGAGAAGCTCAGGACGGTCACAGCGCTAGTTACGGAAGAGTGGAGCCTACACTATCTGTGGGAGGGAGGAGCAGCTGGGAGGCGGGAGCGGGTTGGAGAGCCGGGCTCGGAGGAACAACAACAAACAACAAAATGGCAGCAAGCCAGAAGCAAAATAGGACGAGATTGGGGCACAACCTTACTAAGCGCTATGAACAGGCAGCACAGTCAGGCAACAATATTCTGAGCAGGCAAAGCGAGTGATACACAATGGCACAGTAAATATCAAAGCACGGTCTAGCAGTAAAGCGCTACAATAACACAATATTCAGCACTGCGAGCAATGCGTGATAGATGGCAGTCTGGCAGTAAGCGCTACGATGGATGAAATAATATCCAGGCAAAACTAATGTAGACAGCTGGCAACAAACTAGTACACCCAGAAATGAACACAAGTAAAGAAAATAACTTTTTTAGACACAATACGTGTAGATATACTTAGAATTTAATATTATTGATAAAAATTGATAGACATGTACAATCAAATACAGAAATATATCAAAACATTAAAAGAAGATACACAATTCAATTGTCGTAGTTTCTAGTGTTAAAAGAAAGGGAAAAATTAAAAATTATGATCTTCCCCACAGTTGATGTTTTTTCTGCCAACGCGTTTCAACTCAAACAATGCGTCTTCATCAGGACAACATCATCGTTTATCTATAATTCAGAAAATTATGTTATTTATGATTCTTTTACTTGTGTTCCAAAAAATATATATTGGTCATTAAATTTTGATAATCAAATATAAAACATAGATGCCATTTCTTATACAAACACGTAATATACCGCAAGATAAGGACACATACAAAGAGCTCATAGACTAAAACATACATAATATAACCATATTATTATTCTACGTAGAGCACTCCTATACTCTGTGTTCAGTACGGAACATGTATTTTTTCTTCTTTTTTTTCTCTTTTATTTACCTTCTCTTTTTAGTACTAAGCAAGCAACAGAGCGTAGATTACAGTCTAATCTAATACATACAATTACTGAATAATAACTCATTTCAGGACTTTTCAAACAAATGACAAAATGCATACATTCAAAAAGAACAGGACAGATAGAGGGTAAAAGATAAAAGGTAAAAGGTAAAAGGTAAAGATAGTAATGGGTTCATTCTATTAATACATCCATGAGTAGATATTTAAAGAGCTGAACTCACTATTTTCTTCTGCCTACCCTACACAAAGCAGTATTATATATTAGGTTGCCTTATAGGACTCCTATATTTTGTCAAATTTTTCACTAGAGTTCAATTTTATGAGAACAGGATTTAAAGGCTGAAAGGGGTTAATTCTGAATACAAAAACATACCAAAAAGCAGCTTTGCATCCGTTTTTTCCAATTTTTAAAAATGATTTCATAAATGTGGAGTGTATTATGATAAATACACGTATTTACGATATCTAAAAAACAAGATTTAAACATGACAGTTATTATTATTGCTCTTGTTAGGGCAGTGGGCAAACGCTACTCATAGTGTATACATGATATTTCCAACTAACCAGATTACCTGATATTAGACGGCACGTGGATCAAGTAATCGGATCATCATCTTATTAAACAGACCACCCAACAGCAGTTCTGTTGAGACAAAATTCAGGGATATGGCGTGAGCCCTGACAGGTAAAAACCTGATGATTTCATATTGGAGCAGTGCATACACTGCAAACATGAACCTACCTTTAAAAACTTTTACGGAGATGAAGGGTGGTCACTGTTGGAAACTTTTCAGTGGTAAAAATCCCAAATCGGAAACGGAGGGTGCAACACTCATTCGACCTTTAGAAAATATTTTATCTTTCTATCTCTTATCTAAATAAAGGAAGAGATCAGTATTAATGCGAGCGGCAAAAATAAACGGAAAGGATTCGCCAAAGATACCGATGCGTGTATCAAGTACATACATTTAATTGGCAGACCTAACTCGTCCGTGTTGTAAAACCTTTTCCGAATAGGATACACATGATAATATAGCCAGACAGGGTTGAACAGTCACACCAAATCTCCAGATTAATCGGTCGTGCCTGCGAAACAGTATGAAGAGAGAAACACATAAGTTAATTTTTAATTGTAAAAATGTTTCCGCTCAGTAAAAAGCCAGGTAATTAAGTTAACGCGGGTTGAGTAATTGAACCGAAAGTCTAAATAAATCGGTTGAGCCAGCGCAACAATGTAATGAAGGAACGCGGCGGTTTATCTTAAGGCAGAGAAATGCTGTCACTCAATTAAAAAGCCGGCGTTAAACAAACCGGTATTTAACAATATGCTGACCTCAAATACTGTTTGTCGATGATTATAAAACGATACTCGGATACAATCTTAGTTAAGAGGAAGCACGATTTAGTTTACACTAGTGCAAACAAAAAAAAAATTCTCATTACCGAAGCGCATACCTGCAGAGAAGTTTCAAAAGAGCGTGGTCAAAGGCAGCACATTTGTCCGTAGCGGGAAAGAAAGAAGAAACATGTAAGGCTATTGGTCTATATATAGTGAGTGTCCTATAGGTAATAGGACATGACTCCTCCTGTTTCTTAAAGGAGTATCGCTGGTCCACACGGCTAGGCATGACTATGCATGACTCGAATCGTCTTTTAAAGGTGTATTTCACTTATAGGGTAAAGTGCAAAATAAACACACATTATTCTTAACGTATCTATACTATGAAGTATATGGACAGCTCAGGCGGAAGGGTGATCAAGAATGAATGAATATTAAAAGAAGATAACAAAGGGAAATACAGGACTATCGATATAGCCAACGGAGAAATACAGTACATAGGAACTTCATGTGATCGCATTTTCCCATGGTAATTCAAGGTTCAGACCCCTATTGAAGGTTCCAAGGGTAAAAATCCAGTAGACTTCCCTTTTCTTCCGGATCTTTTCCCCTCCTCTTTCTTCTGACAAATTAATCTTTTCCAGAATGCACCATTTTAGCTCTGTTGGTGCATGTTTATATTCCATATAGTGACTCACCATAGGTGCCATATGTTTTTTTGTTTTAATGGCGGATCTATGTTCCGACAGGCGTGTTTTTATAGCGCGAGCAGTCTCCCCTACGTAACCTAAATTGCAAGGACATACAATTAAATAGATCGGTCTGTAGGCTCCGGTGCCCGTGTACATAGACTGTCCAGCTCGGAAGGCGGAGCTGGGAGACCTCGGAGACGGACAAAAAGGTAGGATCCTCCGCATCCCCAGCGCGGCCCCACCAGTTGGGAACCCCCCGAGACCACAACTCGCCGAATATAGGCATTTGGAAAAAAACGGGGAATCACTGCTTCTGGGATTAAAGAAATGCGGCTCGCCTGTCCTTAAAATGGCGGCCGCATAGGACCTTCTCACTCTTACACTCACTGTTCTCACGCTGGAGACACAGACAGGGAGAAAGGACTGGCAACCGGAGCCAGGGAAAGAAGACCTCCCTAACCCGACCGAACAGACAGCGAAAAGGGACCAACTAATCTTACAATTGAATTGAAATAGGACTGGCACCGGGGAAGAGAAAAGATACTTCCCAGAACCCACCTAACTCGGCAAAGGAAACTGTCAAAGGACTAAGATACTCAAGAGATAGGAGAACTCCCAGAAGCCTCTCAACTGATAAGGAGAATGGCAAATGCACAAACAAGTCATGGAGTGGAAAGAAAGAAGGGACTAAGAGAAGCAAAAGGAACCATCCAACTTCAAGAAGAAAATTAGAAAGAAAGATAAGACCAAGGAAAGAAAAAAGGGAATAACAACTTCAAGAGAAAAGAGAGAAAACCCTCCCCCCTCGCAGGAATTAATCAGGGAAAATCTTGGCTGACTTCGTGTTCTGGCTACTGATCTCAGGACAATTACCCATCTCAATCAGAGATAGTCAATTAATTAATTAATTACCCTTAACTAACTACAATTATTTACTAATTACATACTAGAATAAAGCAGCATAACTAATAAGGACTAACGAACAAAGGAACAAATTAAAACTGTATGGTGCAAGTCAACTGAACCTACGATAGCTCCCACGTATACAAAGGTGTATCACTATAAGCAAACTATTCCACTAAGGAGCTATTACCTCCACCTCGTAACAATAGGAAGTAGTTACTACACTGTTACAACCACCAAGATACTCCAGCTGGGAACTACTCATTACACAACGTTCAATTGACCCCTGCATATCCCCAAGGTGAAGCGAAAATGGATGGTAGTCACCAAGGATCGACTGGGTCGTATGCAAAGAGCATAGAATACCCAGCAACGCTATCCAAAAATGCTGCCAAAAAACTCAAACACTATACCTTGAGAAAAAACCCGGACATACTGTTCTCTGACCCATATTTTGACAGTGTCAAAGGCATCATGATGAATGATCTTATTTTCTACACAGACAAAACAGCCAAATGGCGCAACCCCCTTTCAAATATGCTGTCCACGAAATCTATAAAAAACATACCATATGGCATAAAGATAACGACCACATTAACCAAAAGAAGCAAGACAGAATTATGCATTACTATGTATAAAACGGGAATAGTGCTGATACAAGCAAGCAATAGAGAACTCGAGAAATTCGAGTTAACCTTTCAAAACTTGAAGGAATACATTGAAAGACCAAACCACCAAAATAACTTGAAACCACCAGACTGCACGCTTGAAAACAACGACTCCAATACTAGAGACATCATTCCAACTGACAACCTTAACAACCAATCTGCTATCACCGAAGACGTAACCGACAACGAGAGGGTAATTACAGAGAATGAGATAGAAAGGATAACACTGACCACTATTCCTGGAAACAAAGTGAAGAACCGGGCCCCAAGGAAAGTATTGCTGACGCCAACGCACAACTCCACTACGCCTGAAGAAGAATGTACCCCAGCCCCAAGCGAGTCCCGCATGGATGCCAACGAAACGAAAAAGACAAATGATTTCGACCTCCTCCAGCCTCCACCGAATGCTAGTCCTGAGTCCCATAGTTCCCTATCCACAAAAAGACCCCTCACATCCCATAACATAAGTTCTAATGGCGACATCTCGAAAAGAGCCAGAAATCACAAACAATCTAAGGTTATTAAGAAAAGATGTGTGGCAGTGAGAACAGATCACTCACGGAGAAGAGCAAACTGCAATACTCATCCTATCAGACCTATCGCACATAAGAAATCATCCCGAACACAGAAAGAAGTCTATGAGCTCCAGAAGCTCGTAGGCAACCTGACACAAAACTCGATAAAAATCTCACAGACAATTGGGAAAATCTGGGAGATGGCATTAAGTACGCACACTAAGGTCACACACATCCAGAATCTGGTACTCAGACCCAACAGACCTATCAGGACTAAGCCCCTGTCAAAAGAAGAAGCTCTTGCCTTACTCGAATCGTATGAACAACCTGCCTGCAATAGGGAGGAGAAGATCAAAACAGTACCTATTGACTCTAACAGAATGTACAGAAAGAATGACAGGAAAGCAATTCACCAAAACTTACAACATATTCAGCTACCAGCTCCCAAATCCGATAGCGAAAAACTCGTTAAAACACAGAAACCCCTGAATTGCCTACTACTTAATTGTCGCTCGGCGACTAAACACGCATCAGACATAGCTGCCCTCATCATTAATAAGGAAATTGACCTGGCCATCCTCACCGAAACATGGCTCAATGAATCTTCTTCTCCTACCATGGATCTCTTAATACCCCCACAATACAACATCGTCAGATTAGACAGACCAAAGAATGTGGGAGGAGGCATAGCTCGCATTCACTGCTCAGAGATTGAGGTCTGCCAATTCCAATCTGACCCCCTAGAATCCTGCGAATACCTTGGTATTAAGGTGAGAACACCAAATAATCAAAACTGCAACTTGCACACCTTCTACCACCCACCAGGAGAGAACGCAAAGTTCACCGAGCAACTGATGGAGATCATAACGACCAACTCTAATTCGGAGGTCAATAACATATTCCTGGGCGACTTTAACCTCCACTGGGATGACGGCAATGACAAACTGGTCAACTCGCTCAAAGACTTCCTCAGTGAGCTAAAACTTATACAATCTTGCAACCAACCCACGCACTCACATGGAGCGACCTTAGACTGGATTATTTCAAGAAAGGATGAGGCATCAATCCTCTCTATAGACCCATGTGATTGGTCGGACCATCATACCATAACATTCACGTTACCTACAATGAAAAAGGGCAGGATCGTGCAACCACGCAATCTCAAGAAACTGATTAGAGACACAAAAGAGGCGAATATCGATCTACTGGTCGAAAGGTGTGAGACAGACCTGAAACCACCCAACAATAAGCAGAATGTTAATGAGATGACTGACCACTACCTAACCTCAATTGGCAATATCGTTAATGATACCATGCCCCAAAAACTGAAAAAAGTCGCAGAGAAACCAAAAAACCCTTGGTTCAATGAATCACTGAATGAGGATAGGCGCAAACTGAGAATGGCCGAAAGGAAATGGAGACAGCATCCCTCCTCCCCTGAACTGAAAGCCCTCAGAAAGACAAGGAAAGAATATAACAAAAAGATTATCAACTCCAAAAAAGAATTTATCAGATCTGAATTGGACAGTGCCTTAAATAGACCACGAAAGCTCTTCGAGATTTTAAAACTACAGTCGAATAAACTGGCCAAAACGGTTCATGAGAAGACAAAAACACCCATAAGCTGCGAGGAATTCTCTGCACACTTCACGGAAAAATCCAAAGTGCTAGAAGTTGAACTCACAAATGCAGCAACTAACATTATGACCCTTCCTCCACCTAAAAATGAGGCCATCGTCTCAGCAGAGGGTCCTCAAACAAAAAATAAGGCGAAATGGGACACATTTGAATTATACGACCAGGGAAAAATCGCCAAAACGCTGGCGGAACTTAAGCCAAACAACCACTACCAAGACCCTCTACCGGGAAAATGTGTAAGAGAAGTCAGCCACACTCTAGTTCCGATATGGACCGATATAATAAATGCCTCACTTACACAAGGGACCCTCCCGGACTGCCTAAAAACAGGGCAGATAATGCCCATCCTCAAAAAACCGACGGCTGACGCAACTGATCCGAACAACTACCGACCAGTGACCAACATCCCTCTACTGGCCAAACTCATTGAGAAATGCGTGCAGGGCCAACTAAGTCAACACATCGCTAAATTTTCGCTACTTGACGATTGCCAATCAGGATTCAGAACTGGTCACAGCACTGAAACGGCGATCCTGCATATTGTTGATGACGCCCTACAAGCCCTAGACCGAAATCAAACATGCTTATTGATCCTCCTAGACCTGTCATCAGCTTTTGACACGGTAAAGCATGAATTGCTAATGACCAGACTACAAGACAGGATGGGTCTGTCAGGGAACGTGCTGAAATGGTTCAATTCTTTCCTACAGAACAGGACTCAACGATACCTGGTTAACCAAGCAATCTCAGCCCCGAGCCCCAATGCAATCGGAGTTCCACAAGGATCAACGCTCTCCCCAGATCTATTCAACTTATATGTTGAACCTCTCACGGAGATCCTTCAAGAATCACAGGTATCCTATCATATGTATGCAGACGACACGCAACTATACATAAAAATAGCCTCCCTTGAGGACATCGACCTAATGAACAGAACACTAAAGAGAGCTTTGCGATGGTTAACAATAAACCATCTGAAACTGAATTCCCAGAAAACAGAATTCTTGCTAATTTCACCGACAAAGAGCCAATCTGAAGTTAAAGAATGGTCCAAACTGGTGACGGCGCTAAATTGTACCCCGACCCTAGTTAATTCAGTCAAATCACTTGGAATTATACTAGACGAAAACCTCGACATGAAAGATCATATTAACGCAATGGCCAAGAGCGCCCGCTTCCATTTGAATTACTTAGGGAAAGTGAAACCCTTTATCTCAGAGTCGGATCTAAAACTGGCTATCCAATCACTAGTCATCTCGAGGATCGAATACGGCTGCACCACATTAGCGGGTCTCCCGAAAACAGCCACAGCACCACTAAAAGCCTGCCTCAACGCAGCGGCTAGACTCATTACGGGAACGAGAAAATTCTATCACATTTCCCCGCACCTGAAAGCACTAAACTGGCTACCTTACGAGGCCAGAATCCAAATGAAGATGGCCTGCATTACACACAAATCGGTCCACCATAACACGCCTAGATACCTGGCTAAGAAACTTAAGCTTTCAGGGGGTAACAGAATAACCAGAAGCGCTAAAGAACTACTACTACGACCAGCCTTTTTCCACAAGAAAAAGACCTACAACCGAGCATTCTCCGGAGCGGCCCCCAGAATATGGAACTCCCTCCCTCCAAACATCAGGATGATTCAAAATACCATGACATTCAAACGGGAACTGAAGAGCCACTTGATGAGTAAATACCCGACATAGAAAAATTAAGATGACTGAGACGTTCACCTACAAGAATGGAGGTTGCTCCTCGTCATGAAACATGACTGCTGTCGTGTTCAAGCTGAGGCTAGACACCTATCAAACATTTAACTGCTACCTCATTGTATTTATCTACCCATTTCATCCTTGCGATGCACTTGAATGCCTTATACCCTACCCCACCGAGCTAGATGGGATATTTCTGACCTGAGCTCAGCCTGCTCGTCATCTATTGCTAATTGGGCATTTAATAGGGGTATATATATCTAATCACGTCCCTACAATACACTGCCTTCTACCTCATATCTATTTGTTACTATTAATGTTAATATAATGTCTATATGTCATTTCTTTACATGTTAAGCACCTACTGGTAATTGCACAGATAATAGGAACACTCATAGCTAATCACAGCGTTGAGTATAGTACCTGCTACCTCAGATCAATTTGTTATTATCAATGCTATTTGAATGTTGATATGTGTATTTCTTTCCTTGTGAAGCGCTCTGATACCCACGGGTCTTGTCCGCGCTATATAAAACTCTATAAATAAATAAATAAATAAATAAATACGGGTGTTGCAGGTGCAGAGTTCTTTGGCCTCGATGGTAAAACCATTAAAAATGATAGATTCACCAGTAATGATGGAATTGCATGACTGGCAAGAGCCACATCTAGATGTCCCTCTGACTCCGTTTTTACCGTCTATGGATTTCTGTACGAACGGAGTACTTATGGACTTGGAGAAGTGGGATCTAACAATTAAATCTTTTAAGTTTCTATTCCGCCGATGGGCGAACATAGGTTTTGCCAGTTTATTCTAATCCTCATTTGTGTTAAGCAAATGCCAATTGGCATTGATAATTTGCCTTATAGTTGCATTCAGAGTAGAATGTCTGGTAATACAGACAAGTTTCTGTTCTTGTTTTTGTCTTTGCGTTTGCAACAGCGAGTCGCCATCATAGAAACGCGCCCTTTTATAGGCTTTCCTCTCCAGCCGGTTTGGTTAACCTCGCTCCAAGAATTTTTTCTTCATTGTAATTGACTGACTATCATAATCTTTTAGATTGGTGCAATTGCGCCTCACCCTAAGGAATTGCGAGAATGGAATGCTGTCCTTTTGGCACCTAGGGTGGTAACTTTTGAAATGAAGCAAGGTGTTTCTAGCCGTTGGTTTAGTATATAAATCAACCTCTAGGTATCCATCGTCATTGCATCTGATATATATATCCAGCAATTCGACTCTCCTCCTATTGGTATGGGCAGTGAAATGCAAGTTCTTATCTGTAAGATTCAGCCATGTTAGAAAGTCCTCCAGAGTCTGTTCCCCATCGGTCCATACAAAAAAGATGTTGTCGATGTAACGGTACCAATGGGAAACA
Organism: Lissotriton vulgaris; assembly: GCF_964263255.1. Lineage (NCBI taxonomy): Eukaryota > Metazoa > Chordata > Amphibia > Caudata > Salamandridae > Lissotriton > Lissotriton vulgaris. The sequence goes on from NC_141685.1 coordinate 160,210,444, forward strand.
GACTCGTAGAAGGGGGCAATTTCATTATAGACAAATCTAGACTCGAAGAGCGACATGTAGATGTTCGCTATTGAGGGTGCCATAGACGCCCCCATACTTACACCTTTTGTTTGTAAGTACAGATTATCTCCAAATTCAAAGACATTCTCTTTTAGTGTCAATGACAGGCATTCTTCTATAAAAGGTTTCGAGCAGGGGATATTATGTTCGTCAATAAACCACATTGTGGCGGCAATCGCTTCAGGCTGGGGAATATTACTATATAAGGATTCAATGTCTAGAGTCACTAATATATCCCTATGTTTATTAAAAGGGAGATTCTCTACTTTTAAGATGATATCTCCGTAAGCGCTACGATAACACAATATTCAGGCAAGCAATGCGTAATAGATGGCAGTCTGGCAGTAAGCGCTACGATAACACAATATTCAGGCAAGCAATGTGTGATAGATGGCAGTCTGGCAGTAAGCGCTACGATACCAGAAGATTGAGCAGGGAGCAGCGAGGGGAGCGACCGCTTCTGAGAAGCTCAGGTCAGCTTGGTCGTCCTCCCCTTCCTGTCTTCGGGGTTGCCCCCCCTGTCTGTGGACCCCTCCTGGTGTCTTGGCCCCTGGGTGGTTCCCTTTGTCTGGTCTTGTCACTCTTGTTGTGCGTCATGACTCTACAGACCGTTTGTGTTCCTCCTGTGTCTTTCCTGGCGGCCTGGGCACATCGTTTGGACATCTCTGCCTTTTTCACTAAGGCCCATACCTCCTTCAGGGGAGCATCGCCGTTTACCCATAGTTTTTCCTGGATGTGTGTGCTCGACGTGTGCATTATGATCTGGTCCCTCACCAGCTCGTCGTGGAGGGTCCCGAATTTGCACGTCAGTGCCAACTTCTGTAGAGCCGCCACGTACTCATCGACCGTCTCTCAGCTACCTTGTTTCCTCTTGAAAAAATTGTGTCTGTCTATGGCTACGCACACTACCGGTCTGCAGTGCGCATCCAAGTCCTCTATGGCATGTATAAACACATCCGTGTCCATCCCGTCCCTCGGACCTTTGACGATAGTGTCAAATACTCTCAGACCCTCTGGGCCCAGGTTGTGTAACAGTATCTTCCTTCTCCTCGGGCTCAAGTAAGCCGCTTCACCTAGTCTCTGCTGTTCCGCCAGCTTGCCGTGGCCAGAGGGTGAGTGCTTATGCTGTGCTTTCCTCTCCTGCTGTGCATGGTACTGGGCTCGCCACGTTGATCTCGCGTAGCGCGTTGCGCACTCTCTTTCCGCGCTTTCCCTTATGGGCCGCCCACTGGTCGCTCTGTGCCCTTGTGCCTTGGCACGGCGCCTCCTTGTACCTCCCCTGCGTCGCTGAGCGTAGCGGGTACTTTCAATTCAGTCAGTCATTGCGCTGTCATTCGCCCTCTGCCGCGCTCCGGGATTGTCGCCTGATGCTCCGTGCATGTGCATTTTTTTTGTTATGCCCAGCACTGGCTCTTGTCCTGCCTTGTCGCCATTGTGGGAACCCTTATCGTAAAGGAAACTGCTGTGTACAGCGCCGCATTTCATCCTGCTAAGATATCTAAAATGAATACCCTTTCATTCTTCCGAGACAGATTAAACAAATACCGTAGTGTGTGCATGGATGCCATTTACGGGTCGCAAAATGGTCGCATCTGTGACCCCTGATGTGTCTTTTGCGACCCCTGGCACTGTCCTTGCGACCCTTAGCATCTGCGGGTCATGTGGCCAAAATGAGAAAGAATGCCTCGGTATTCCTTTAGAAATATGGCCTTGCTGTGCAATTCAGTCACACCCTTCAATAATACATTGTATTTGCTGCAATAGTGTTAGAACAATAAAGAATGTAAAGCAAGTGGGTTTAGTATTTTAAAACAAACAAAATCGGAAGTGTTTCTACTACTCCTTAATTCAAGGAAATACAGCTGTGCCACGTACACTCAAAAACACAAACAAATATTCAAGCTGCAGGGTAACAAAGCACCAGTAAAAATTCAAAGGACTACAGTGCAGTGAAGCATTTGCATATTGTCAGAGTAAGGATCCACATTAAAATACCACACTGAAGAATAAAGAATATCAAAGCTGCCAACATTGTATGCATTTATGCTCAGTAAAAATGTATGTAGAAACCCCAGTACAAACCAGCAATGGTCTTCCAAAACAGGTGCGCAATAGAGGGATTTTTAGTTACAAGTTGTTGGTAACAGAGCGGAGTACATGAAGATCGGCTGATTTGACAAGTATTACACAATACTCATAAGTGAAGAGACAGACCACGCTTATAACACTGAGGTTTCCATATTCTATGTAGGGCAATGTATTCTTAGGGCAAGATCTTAACGCTACCTTGCTCAAAAGGATGTCATTTCATATATTTATGGGTTTCCCTAGTCTTCCTTACTTGGTTTTGCGCACGAGAAAGTGTCACTCATAGTTCTTGAAATGTCACTCATAATTACACTGAAGTTATGAAAATGTCACACAAGGCAATCTGAAACCTTGGCAGCTATGCCCACTCAGTAATCAATGGTGTATTGATGACAAGCGTACTGTGATATAAGAGCCTATGTGAAAGAGTAGAATATTTTCACATAATGAAATGCCCCTCCCCTGTTCTTCAGACCAGTAATACCCACTCATTTTTATGAAACCCATAGTCTGCTGCATTCCACTCAGTCGGGTTTCCGATCCAATCTTAGTACCGAGACAGCACTCCTGGAGGTCAATGAGGCCATAAAAGATGTGTTGGATGCAGGAGGAAGGGCTATGTTGGTTATGTTGGACCTGTCGGCGGCCTTCGACACCGTCCCTCATGAGGCTCTTCTCAGCAGACTTTACGAGATCGGTCTGAGAGGGACGGTGTTGAGCTGGTTTCAATCTTATCTAGCAGGTCGCCGACAAGTGGTCTGGGCCCCCCCTTACTCAGCCGCAGTGCTGCCTCTGGAGGTCGGAGTCCCTCAGGGCTCGGTCCTGAGCCCGACTCTTTTTAATATCTTTATGACCCCTCTGGCGGTACTGGCTGAGTCTTTTGGTGCTCAGATCATATCCTACGCCGATGACACCCAGCTCCTTTTCACCTGTCATAAGGGAGCAGAGTTTGACGGTGAGAGCATTCGGAGCTGCCTCTGGCTGTGTTCGAATGGTTTCAACGAAATAGCCTTAAATGCAACCCTGACAAGTCAGAAGTGCTTTTTTTTGGATGTCACGCGGACCCGAACTGGCAGGATTGGTGGCCTATCAACATGTGTCCTCCTGCATCCTCCTCGTTAGTTGCTAAGAATCTGGGGGTCAAAATTGACAATAGCCTTTCGTTTAAGTCCCAGATTCTGGGTCTGACTGGTACTTGCTATGGTTTGCTCAAAATGCTACGCAAGTTTCTTCCCTTGCTTCCAATAGTGCATAGGAAAACAACTGTCCAGTCTCTGATCTGTTCTAGGCTGGACTATTCCAATGTTCTCTATTTGGGCCTCCCTGACTATTTACTTCAAAAACTTCGGCCCTGCTAAACTCCTTACATTGGTTGCCTATTCGCAAGCGGATTGTTTTTAAAACATTGACACTGGCACATAAGGCACTGAATGCTATGGGAGCAGAGTACATTCAGAAACGTCTTGTTTTTTACAAGCCTACTAGATCCCTTAGGTCCGCTTCCCTTGGCCTTGCCGCTGTCCCCATTGTCAGGAAGGCTAGGATTGGGGGACGCTCCTTCAAACGCCTGGCTCCCCAGTTATGGAACAGCCTTTCTCTGTCACTTCGATGTACTTCTAGTCTGCTGGTTTTCAGAAAGGACTTGAAGACATGGCTGTATGGACAGTAACCTGCCCCTTTTCCCTCTTCCTTTCTGCCATTCTTTTCTGTAGTCTGTTGTGGGTTGGAAAAAAGCGCCGGGACACTCCATGGAGTAGCCGAGCGCTATATAAGACACCCATAACATTAACATTAACATTAACACAATGTAAACTGTGTGAGAAATTTCTTGTTCATACTCGGTTGCCCTATCTTAGGAATTAATTGTTTCAAAGATATATTGCTTTATTTTTGTCTGTGAATCTTTGTTGAGAGAGGATGGTGGTTACTGGATACAAAAAAAACAAAGCCTGCAAGAGACCACTATCCTAATATTTTAGGAGACCGTTGTGCTCTTAAACCAGAAAGTCAAAACCTAATTAGAACCTACAATTCAGTCTTGTTCAAGGATATAAAACAGTATTAAATATAAGGAATAAGCCACAGGCACAGGAAATAAGCTGTTCCTTCAATTGTCGCTTAGACACATGACCTATGCCTCATGGTCACTGATCTGGTGTCTTAAACTCCATGGTATTAACCTCTGTTTACTTTGCTATCTAGCACGTTGTGGATTTGAAAAACTGCAAATACATTTTTTAAAAGAATAAATAAGCTGCCCAGCTTAATTGCAAAACTGACCCATATACCTATATATTAATTGAAATACAGATATATTATGATTTGAAATACAGACTGCCACTTCCAGTTGTCACCTTTCTGTAAATACTCTTAAGTCCTTTACATCAGTGTTTGGAAGATGCTCATCTGAAGTGAAGCTATAAATGCTTTTTTACAGCAGCCAAGTGTGATGCCCTGTACTTGAACTGTCTGACCCTTAAAAACATTCCCGTCTGTGACATCTGAAATCCCAGGTCTTTACAGGCACCAGTGCTTGTTTGTGTGAAAGGTATTCACTCCTGGAGCCTGGAGGTGGCGGTTCTGTCAGCAGCCACCAGAGGGCGCACCTCGTCTGATGATGAAACCAACTGAGCTTTACATTGGATGAAAGTGAGAAGGGTTTCCTCTTCCGGGTCAGCAGTGGCAGAGACAGTACCAGCAGCAAGTGCGGACATCACTTCCTCCTTGTCCAGCCTGTTGCAGAGGAGGGAGGAGCCCTGTCTGTCTGTGTTTGCAGTTGCCTCCATCTTCAGACCCTCAAAGACCCCCCCCCCCCCCCAGACCTCCCCCCAGACCCAGGAGGAAGAGAGAGCACAGGAGGTGAGGCCTGTCCAGGGGTGCAGAGGAGGAGAGGCCTGTCCAGGGGTGCAGAGGAGGTGAGGCCTGCTCAGGGGTACAGAGGAGCATAGGCCTGTCTAGGGGTGCAGAGGAGGTGAGGCCTGTCCAGGGGGTAAAGAGGAGGCGAGGCCTGTCCAGGGGTGCAGAGGAGGAGAGGCCTGTCCAAGGGTGCAGAGGAGGTGAGGCCTGTCCAGGGGTGCAGAGGAGGCAAGGCCTGTCCAGGGGCAGAGGAGGAGAGGCCTGTCCAGGGGTGCAGAGGAGGAGAGGCCTGTCCAGGGTGCAGAGAAGGTGAGGCCTGTTCATGTGTGCAGAGGAGGCGAGGCCTGTCCAGGGGTCAGAGGAGGAGAGGCCTGTCCAGGGTGCAGAGAAGGTGAGGCCTGTCCAGGGGAGCAGAGGAGGTGAGGCCTGTCTGGAGGGTGCAGAGGAGGAGAGGCCTGTCCAGGGGTGCAGAGGAGGCGAGGCCTGTCCAGGGGTGCAGAGGAGGAGAGGCCTGTCCAGGTGTGCAGAGGCCTGTCCAGGGGGTAAAGAGGAGGTGAGGCCTGTCCAGAGGCCCAGAGGAGACGAGGCCTGTCCAGGGGTGAAGAGGAGGTGAAGCCTGCCCAAGAATGCAGAGGAGGAGTGGCCTGTCCAGGGTGCATAGGAGGCAAGGCCCGTCCAGCGGTGCAGAGAAGGAGAGGCCTGTCCAGAGGTGCATAGGAGGTGAGGCCTGTACAGGGGGGCAGAGGAGGAGAGGCCTGTCCAGGGGTGCTGAGGAGGGGAGGCCTGTCCAGGGGTGCAGAGGAGGAGAGGCCTTTCCAGGGGTGCAGAGGCGGAGAGGCCTGTCCAGGGGAGCAGAGGAGGTGAGACCTGGGGTGCAGAGGAGGTGAGGCGTGTCAAGGGGTGCAGAGGAGGTGAGGCCTGTCCAGGGGTGCAGAGGAGGAGAGGCCTGTCTAGGGGTGCAGAGGAGGAGAGGCCTATCCAGGGGTGCAGAGGAGAGGCCTGTCCAGGGGTGCAGAGGAAGTGAGGCCTTTTAGCCGTGCAGAGGAGGAGAGGCCTGTCCAGGGGTGCAGAGGTGGAGAGGCCTGTCCAGGGGAGCAGAGGAGGTGAGGCCTGGGGTGCAGAGGAGGTGAGGCCTGGGTTGCAGAGGAGGTGAGGCCTGTCAGGGGGTGCAGAGGAGGTGAGGCCTGTCAGGGTGCGGAGGAGACGAGGCCTGTCCAGGGGTCAGAGGAGGTGAGGCTTGTCCAGGGGTGCACAGGAGGTGAGGCCCGTGTCCAGGGGTACAGAGGGGGAGAGGCCTGTCCAGGGGTGCAGATGAGGTGAGGCCTGTCCATGGGTGCAGAGAAGTTGAGGCCTGTCTAGCGGTGCAGAGAAGGTGAGGCCTGTCTAGCCGTGCAGAGGAAGAGAGGCCTGTCCAGGGGTGCAGAGGAGGTGAGGCCTGTCCATGGGTGCAGAAGAGGTGAGGCCTGTCCAGGGGGTGCAGAGGAGGTGCGGCCTGTCATGGGGTGCAGAGGAGGTGAGGCCTGTCCAGAGGGTGCAGAGGAGCAGAGGCCTGTCCAGGGGAGCAGGGGAGGTGAGGCCTGGGGTGCAGAGGAGGTGAGGCCTGTCAGGGGGTGCAGAGGAGGTGAGGCCTGTCCAGGGTGCGGAGGAGACGAGGCCTGTCCAGGGGTCAGAGGAGGTGAGGCTTGTCCAGGGGTGCACAGGAGGTGAGGCCTGTCAGGGGGTGCAGAGGAGGTGAGGCCTGTCCAGGGTGCGGAGGAGACGAGGCCTTTCCAGGGGTCAGAGGAGGTGAGGCTTGTCCATGGGTGCAGAAGAGGTGCGGCCTGTCATGGGGTGCAGAGGAGGTGAGGCCTGTCCAGAGGGTGCAGAGGAGCAGAGGCCTGTCTAGGGGAGCAGAGGAGGTGAGGCCTGGGGTGCAGAGGAGGTGAGGCCTGTCAGGGGGTGCAGAGGAGGTGAGGCCTATCCAGAGGGTGCAGAGGAGCAGAGGCCTGTCCAGGGGAGCAGAGGAGGTGAGGCCTGGGGTGCAGAGGAGGTGAGGCCTGTCAGGGGGTGCAGAGGAGGTGAGGCCTGTCCAGGGTGCGGAGGAGACGAGGCCTGTCCAGGGGTCAGAGGAGGTGAGGCTTGTCCATGGGTGCAGAAGAGGGGAGGCCTGTCAAGGGGTGCAGAGGAGGTGCGGCCTGTCATGGGGTGCAGAGGAGGTGAGGCCTGTCCAGAGGGTGCAGAGGAGCAGAGGCCTGTCCAGGGGTGCAGAGGAGGGGAGGCCTGTCAAGGGGTGCAGAGGAGGTAAGGCCTGTCCAGGGATGCAGAGGAGGAGAGGCCTGTCCAGAGGTGCAGAGGAGGTGAGGCCTGTCTAGGGGTGCAAGGAGGTGAGACCTGTCCAGGGGTGCAGAAGAGGTGAGGACTGTCCAGAGGTGCAGAAGAGGTGAGGCCTGTCCAGAGGTAGGGAGGAGGTGAGGCCTGTCCAGGGGTGCAGAGGAGGAGAGGCCAGTCCACAGGTGCAGAGGAGGTGAGGCCTGTCCAGGGGTGCAAGGAGGTGAGGCCTGTCCAGGGGTGCAGAAGAGGTGAGGCCTGTCCAGAGGTGCAGAAGAGGTGAGGCCTGTCCAGAGGTAGAGAGGAGGTGAGGCCTGTCCAGGGGTGCAGAGGAGGCAAGGCCTGTCCAGGGGTGCAGAGGAGGAGAGGCCTGTCCAGGGGTGAAGAGGAGGTGAGCCTGTCCAGGAATGCAGAGGAGGAGTGGCCTGTCCAGGGGTGCAGAGGAGGAGAGGCCTGTCCAGGGGTGCAGAGGCAGAGAGGCCTGTCCAGGGGAGCAGAGGGGGTGAGGCCTGGGGTGCAGAGGAGGTGAGGCCTGTCAAGGGGTGCAGAGGAGGTGTGGCCTGTCCAGGGGTGCAGAGGAGGTGAGGTCTGCCCAGGGGTCAGAGGAGGTGAGGCCTGTCTAGGGGTGCACAGGAGATGAGGCCTGTTTCCAGGGGTACAGAGGGGTTGAGGCCTGTCCAGGGGTGCAGACGAGGTGAGGCCAAACCCCCTTCCCCAAGCGCCTTGAGACCCTCTGGGTAAGTAGTGCGCTATATAAATCCCTGAACTTGAACTTGTCCAGGAGTGCAGAGGAGGTGAGGCCTGTCCATGGGTGCAGAGCAGGAGAGGCCTGTCCAGGGATGCAGAGGCGTTGAGGCCTGTCCAGGGTGCAGAGGAGGTGAGGCCTGTCCAGGTGGGCAGAGAAGGTGAGGCATGTCCAGGGGTGCAGAGGAGGTGTGGCCTGTCTAGCGGTGCAGAGGAGGTGAGGCCTTTCAAGGGGTGCAGAGGAGGTGAGGCCTGTCCAGGGGTGCAGAGGAGGAGAGGCCTGTCCAGGGGTGCAGAGGAGATGAGGCCTGTCCAGGGGTGCAGAGGAGGTGAGGCACGTCCAGGGGTGCAGAGGAGAGGAGGTGAGGCCTGTCCAGGGGTGCATAGGAGGAGAGGGCTGTCAAGGGGTGCAGAGGATTTGAGGCCTGTCCAGGGGTGCAGAGGAGGAGAGGCCTATCCAGAGGTGCAGAGGAGGTAAGGCCTGTCCAGGGGTGCAAGGAGGTGAGGCCTGTCCAGGGGTGCAGAAGAGCTGAGGCCTGTCCAGAGGTGTAGAAGAGGTAAGGCCTGTCCAGAGGTGGAGAGGAGGTGAGGCCTGTCCAGGGTTGCAGAGGAGGTGAGGCCTGTCCAGGGGTGCAGAGGAGGTGAGGCCTGTCCAGGAATGCAGAGGAAGAGTGGCCTGTCCAGGGTGCATAGGAGGTGAGGCCCGTCCAGGGGTGCTGAGGAGGAGAGGTCTAACCAAGGGTGCAGAGGAGGTGAGGCCTGTCCAGGGGGGCAGAGGAGGAGAGGCCTGTCCAGGGGTGCAGAGGAGGAGAGGCCTGTCCAGGGGTGCAGATGAGTTGATGCCTTTCTAGCCATGCAGAGGAGGAGAGGCCTGTCCAGGGGTGCAGAGGCGGAAAGGCCTGTCCAGGGAAGCAGAGGAGGTGAGGCCTGGGGTGCAGGGGAGGTGAGGCCTGTCAAGGGGTGCAGAGGAGGTGAGGCCTGTCCAGGGGTACACAGGAGGTGTGGCCTGTCTAGCAGTGCAGAGGAGGAGAGGCCTGGTCAGGGGTGCAGAGGAGGTGAGGCCTGTCAAGGGGTGCAGAGGAGGTGAGGCCTGTCCAGGAATGCAGAGGAGTTGAGGCCTGTCCATGGGTACAGAGGAGGTGAGGCCTGTCCAGGTGGGCAGAGGAGGTGAGGCATGTCTAGTAGTGCAGAGGAGGAGAGGCCTGTCCAGGGGTGCAGAGGAGGTGGGGCCTGTCAAGGGGTGCAGAGGAGGTGCGGCCTGTCAAGGGGTGCAGAGGAGGTGAGGCCTGTCCACGGGTCAGAGGAGGAGAGGCCTGTCCAGGGGTGCAGAGGAGGTGAGGCCTGTCTAGGGGTGCAGAGGGGGAGAGGCCTGTCCAGGGGTGCAGATGAGGTGAGGCCTGTCCTGTGTTTGGGTGGTTCATAGAAGGTGGGGCCTGTCCAGGAGGGATGCAGTGGAGATGAGACCTGTTCGTCCAGGCAGGGTGGTAGAGAGCGGAGTTTAAGTTTGTTCATTGTTGTCCCAGGAGATTTGTGGAATGAGTGTAAGTTGCTTGTAAACTGGCCAATTGAAGAGCCACAGAGTGAAGCGCCTCAAAATATGTTATTATGTATTACAAGAGAATAATGCAGATTTACAGACAATATTGCAAAGTCGAAGACCGGGTGAAAGAGGACGCATCATTTAGCGTTGCATCCAGAGGTTAGTGCACATGTCCAGCAAAATGTGAGGCGCTGAAGACCAACATTCTGGATGAGACTTTGTTGTAACCAAAGTACTGTAGTGACAATTGTATTACTAAGCAGAAGAAGATCAAAATAATAATAATGAGCGCTCAGACAAAATTTTTCGAGACGGGTGACGAAAGTGGTTCTTATGAATTGTATTCTTGTTTTGATTCTGGGTTTGTTGCTGGTATGAATTTGGATATGCACGGCGTTGGTGTACAGAATAATGATGTTCAGTATGTGGAAGGAGGAAATGTTGTTCCTCTGGGTCAGGGCGGTACTGGGAACCCAAACCAGGCCTGACAATTTTGACGGACCAGCTCCCTGCCTCTTTTGTTGCTGGGGGGGCGATATAGCAGCACCACAGCAAACCCAGCCCCGAGTGACCAATATGTTTCCCGGCACTAAACAATCGGTCCCCACTCTTATAGCTTCCTGGGGAAAAACCGGAAGCCCATTAAGGCCAGTCCGGCCCTGCTTAGGGTATATGGTTTACTAACAGTGGCAATTTAAATACCTCAAACACTGAGCAGAATAAGACATGATCTGTGCGATGTTTGCAGGAACCTGGGAAACTGGAACATGAATCAGATGGCACCGAAAGGGATGTCTCAGTCAATTGTCCCAGCCCAAATGGCCTTTGTTACGAGCATGCAGAAACAAAGGCAGATATATTGGAACATACCTTCAGTCCAGATAGTCCCACAGCCCAATGCAGAATAGAACGCCAAATTCTCAACAAATTCAGGATTTCAACAAAATCCTTTAGTGATTAATAAGGATTTTCCACGACTTGCATCTACACAAGAGTTTCTACTGGACTGAATCAGACACATGACGGTGCCTGAGACGGGAGAAGGATTGCATGCTTGGGGCAGTCCTAGAGGTCACCCAGAGTGGCCCTTTTGTGGAAGAAGTAAACGGGAATCCAGCATCACTTTTAATCAATAAATGTGCCTCCCGTTCCACAGTCAGACTGACGGAAGCTCCCAACCCACCCCTCTTGGGAAAGGAGTCCAAGTTGTAGGCATTTCTAATAAACAAGAAATAATCTGTCAGCAAATGTTCCCGTACAAATTGGGTCATACATGAATGGCCAGAAACTTAAACTGTGATTAAGATACAGTTAATATGTTAGGGAATCACCTTGTAAAATGACTTGTGGCTTTTTGGGGAAGAGTCACAATTAATTATTCATTTTGTAGGTGTGGTTTATTAAATTACATTTTGTTGTGCCATGCTTTCATGAACATTCATTGATTGCTGTCATTTTTACCACATCATGAACCATGTCAATAATGTGTTCTCTCTGTCTAAAAACTTAAGAACTTTTCCTTGATTTCCAAATAAGCAGGTTATATGTCAGTTTGCTATTTGATATTATAAAAAAAATGTTTTCTTATTTCGTAGCACACATTTGTTGTGGTGGTCTGTCTATTGACTTTACAGATAGAGTTAGTTTTGATTCTGGCTTTTGATATACTTTGGAGGTTACCAAAATGTGATCCTCCTGCAAATATTATGATAATTATTTCTCTGACTGAGTAACCATGTTCAGTAATTATTTGAAACCTTTAATATAGCTTTGATGCTTGTTGTAGCTCCAAAGGCAAGGGCCTTTACCAAGGGAGCGATCCTTTAATGGACAGTATTGCCTGCTATTGCTGACTATAAGGTCATTACACTGTATTCCCCATGAGGGCAGAATATGTTAATTAATAAAGCAACAGTGTCCCAGGGACCGAGGGGGTTGAAACACCTCCGGTACTCCGGAACCTTTGTTTCACAGATTTTGCTGTGAATGTTCAACAGTCAACAGCCGCATGCGGGACCACAGTGGTTAATTGTTGAACATTCACAGCAATAGCTGTGAAAGGAGGCTGAAGTCAGCCCCTGGCTCTCCCTGGGCTCGTCTAAACTGATTTTCATCATTCAGGTGAGCCGAAACAGATGCAGGAGATGAGCAGGACCCCCCGGTTCCCTTTGAGACGCCATTGACACTGCGAGCTACGGGAGGAGGAATGGGGGAGGCTCCTGTGTGCCCTGCTGCAGGCTCTTTACTTTGCTTTCTCCTGCCCACTCCATGTGTTTCAGAGAGGCAGAGGCTGTGTATAAGGACATTGTAATGTTGAGAGCAGCGGGCCTAGATCAGGTTGTATAGGCTGCTGCTGCTCCGTTGTCTCCAATGGAGGTCTCAACATTTCAGTGTTCCAAGCTTTGTCTCGTGAAGGATTTATTCCAATGTTCTAGTACTTTGGTCGCTGTCCTATAGGGCTCAAAAGACACTGACCCTCCACATCATCCCTTCAGATAATTTATCAATAAAAAGCACCAACACATTGATGCCTTGTTGCTTACATTGCTCAGCATTCGAACTCTGCATCAACTTGAACTTGAACTGAGAGAGCATGGTTTCTATAAATCTAAGAGTGTGGTAGATTTATGAAGTGTGGGCAGAATTATGTACAAGGACATTAACATACCTTTGCTAACCAGATTTTTTTGATTTGCAAGTTTCATGATCTGTAAATGGAAAGATGTGCTTATGAAGTGGACTGGGTTGTTAGGCTTTGTTCTCTGAGACTGTGAGTGCACTCTATATTCACAGAGACCTCTTCCAGCAAGGGATCATGGTTCTTGGTGAACCAAAAAAGTACTTATTCATTAACCATAGTTGCTTCACAATCGCCTCCAGAGAACAAGAAATTCTTCTGTTTTGTAAGTTCAGGACGGTTATTTGGAAGATGGGATGAAGTGTATTTGCCGTCTGACACAAAACTATTTCTTTCCTTCCTTTCAAGGTATTCTGGAATGACCAGGCAGTGCATTGTGGCTGCCACCCTTGGAGGAACACAAAATAAAATAACTGCCAGGTAAGGATTCCGATAACTCTAAGTTTCCTTTTCCCCTGTTTCTTCTTTCTCTATTCCCTTTCTTGTTCTCTGTTTTGTTTTTGTCTCTTCACTTCAATATTTGACTCCCTGTGTGCACTATTCTTGTTGTTATCAAACTTCTGGTAATTACCATGTTGGGTTGTAGTGCAAATTCAGTTCCGTTTAGGTCAGTTTTGCCCAGCAGTTCCTTAACTATTGGCACATTTGTCTCCTCCTCAACACCACGTTATACTATCCTCTCTTTGTCCGTTCTTTCGGCATATTTTCTCTCTGGATCTGTCTTCCATCTCTTTACGCACTCCCATCCTGCCCTTTTCTGTCTTGTCTATTACAAGCAAAAGACACAGTACAAATGTGTGGACACATGCACACAGTGCTTGCTTTAGGGTGGTGCAACCGGTGGAGCCGCCCCTGGTGCGGACCTTGGGGGCACAGTGTTTAGATGTAACTTATGGGTTCACAAGCATCTGCTGCACAGTTTCCTGTGCTGGAACATGTGGTCAAAGTGGAATATAGCTTTTTTTTCTCTTTCCTCTATTTTGTGTTTCTCTTTTCTTGACCCTTTTTAGTTTCCTTTACTGTTGTGCTGTTTTTTTCTCTTTTTCAGGTGTTGCATTGCCCGGGTCCTGTCGGAGGAGTGTGATGAGTTCTGAGCCACCAAGTAAGTCCATATCATCCGCACAATTTGAAATAGTGAATTCCACTGAGCTAAAGGTACACAGCCTCAGTCTACAGTGCCATTTAAAGAACTGAGTGCAACAAGGCCAATTTCTTTGGTCAATAAAATGTCCCTTCCTAGATCATTGGAAAAGGAATATATGAATAATTTAAGTGAGTAGGGGAGTAAGTAACATCTAATAATTCATTAAAAGAATTACAAATATCTCACTATCATACCAGCCTGTTTCACAGAGAGTGTAAATTGAAAGTGTTGGCTGCTTCTGAGAATCGGTGGCGCAATATAAGTGCAACTTAAGTTTCTTTCTTAAATATGCACTATGTTTGCTCCCCCATCCTTGATTTCCAGTGATCCCAAGCTCCCGATCTGCATTGTTACACCACTATCAGAAATGCAACTCAACTGATTTCCTATCTTGTTTTTGTCAATACTTTCTTTGTGCAAAGTATAAGGTCATAAATATTTTTCTTTGTGTTCATTTACAATCTCTGACTCCGTTTCTACAGGTGACTGAAGCATGAACAGAAAAAAGTTTTACATTTAGTGAAAAACAACGAAAAGGATTATTTCAAGTAAAGTTAAAACATTCTGGATCGCCAGAGAAGAAACACATTCTATGTATCAGGAATGGTGAGGAACTTGGAGCGGAAGAAACTGGTGAATGTGAAAGTTGTCAAAATCCCTAAAGGAAACTGACCATAAATGTTTACTGAGTGTCAGTAACTGAGATTGAGGAGAACATTGGGCACAATTGATGCCCACGCAGTGCGCATGGGAATACTCAGTGTTGTAAATTCTGTTTGATGGTTTATGAGAAAAGCTTTATAGACCCAAACCCTCCCCAACAGATCAGTATCCGTAGATGTGATGTGACAGAACTGTCAAGAAGACTAATATCCTTGGTTTACAAGCGCAAGCTTTTGTTTCCATCTTCTGTGATTCAGAGGAGAGAAAACATTGTTTAAAAGAAAGTCATTGTAAATGCCCTTTCTCAGATGTTGTTACAGCAAAGACGCTGGATTATCATTTCCAATATAGGAAGATTTTTCCCCACCAAATCTGTCTCTTGGGTTGATCCAAGTGGTTTCCAAGTTTCCCAGACCTTCAAAGTCAATCATGTACATGCCTTAGCCTTAGCCGGTAGGTGTAAAAAGCATGTACTGGCACAGAAAGCTTAAAAGGGGCCAATTTTGCGTGATTGATAATACATAAAACCACCCTGGCATGCCCTAATCATCTGTCATTACTTGTGTGAACAAATACACTTAACAGGCAAACACTACACCTCAAAGACCTCGTCATTGCTTTTAAAACTCCTAAATCAAATGTGATAAACTGGAGTCACAAAATCACCAGGCATAACTTGGAGAAAATGAATCCACGAGGAGCATCTTAATATACACAAGGGGCTCCTCAGTGAAAGTGTATAAGAGAAGTTAGATAGGTGTCTTTAAAGGTAGGAACATGATCTCCAGGTAAAAACTATAATTAGTTAAATACAAATGTTATGAAGATCATCTGCAGTGCATTTTATAAGTTAATGTTGAGTGTAACATAAACAAGTACAGACTCTGGAATCAGATTTAGTCTTAAGATGGCATGTATCCAGGAACAGACCCAAATTGGAGAAACAAACAACTTGAGTATGAGCAAAGAATGTGAAAGCAGCTTTAGTTTTCAATCCCCCCTCACTAAACACAAGAGAAATCACACTGGACAAAAACCCTACCAGTGCCCTGAATGCCAGAAAAGCTTCAGTCACAAATCTTCTCTCATGCAACATGTGAAAACCCACACTGGTCAAAAACCATTTCAGTGCTCCACGTGCCAAAAAAGCTTCAGTTATTGACGTAGTCTGATTCGACATCAGGGAACTCATACTGGACAAAAAACGTATCAGTGCTCTGAATGCTGGAAAAGCTTCAGTCGGAAATCCAAGCTTACTGTGCATGAAAGAACCCACACTGGGCATAAACCCTATCAGTGTTCTGAATGCCCAAAAAGGTTCCATCAGAAATTCAGTTTAACTGTACATGAGAGAGTCCATACTGGGCTCAAACTGTATCGGTGCTCTGAATGCCAGAAAAGCTTCAGTCGGAAAATAACTCTCACGAACCATGAGAGCATTCACACTGGGCAAAAACCTTATCAATGCATAGAATGCCATAAACAATTCGGTCTGAAATCCAGTTTAATGTATCATGAGAAAACCCACACTAGGCAAAAACCTTATCAGTGCTCTGAATGCTGGAAAAGTTTTATTCAGAAATCTGAGCTCTCTCGACATGAGAATACTCACACTGGACTAAAACCTTATCAGTGCTCTGAATGCTGGAAAAGCTTTATTCAGAAATCTGAGCTCTCTCGACATGAGAGAACTCACACTGGGCAGAAACCGTATCAGTGCTCTGAATGCCAGAAAAGCTTCAGTCAGAAATCCAACCTCACTGTACATGAAAGAACCCACACTGGGCAAAAACCTTATCAATGCAAAGAATGCCATAAACAATTTAGTCTGAATTCCATTTTAATTCATCACGAGAGAACCCACACTGGGGAAAAACCTTATCAGTGCTCTGAATGCTGGAAAAGTTTTATTCATAAATCTGAGCTCTCTCGACATGAGAATACTCACACTGGACTAAAACCTTATCAGTGCTCTGAATGCTGGAAAAGCTTTATTCAGAAATCTGAGCTCACTCGACATGAGAAAACTCACACTGGGTATAAACTGTATCAGTGTTCAGAATGCCAGAAAAGCTTCAGTCAGAAAATAAATCTCACTAGACATGAGAGAACTCAGACTGGGCACTAACCTTCTTAGCTCTCTGAATACTGGAAAAGTTTCAGCCAGAAATCTGGTCTCACTCAACCTGCAAGAACTTACTGAGAAAAACCTTTTAATTTTTCTAAATGCCAGGGAAGTGTCTGCTGGAGATTCAATTTGATTCAACATGAAAATCAACAGCGTGAAAGAAAATTGTCAGTGCCCTCAATGTGACAAAAACTTCAGTTGTAAATGTAACCTTTCTACATAAGAGATACAATGTGGGAGAATAAGATTTGCTCACTGTAAACCCTGGGGGGAAGTTTCAGAACCGCAAAACCTTCAGATGAAGCAGCCACAAAGAAATCAATCCATTGATTATCCTACAAACTCTACTGAGAAAAGCACACAGCGAGGCTTGGAAATGCTTGTAATAACTTAATTCCTTAATAACTATTTGTGGCCTCATTCCGTTCGGTGTGTTTTGCTCCCTGAGTGTTTATAAGCCGTGGCTCGGACCCACAAAGTCCATTCGATCCTGAACTTTGAGGCCACGCCCCTAGGATCAAGAATCTAAGTAACCTCAAACTGTTTCCAGCCTTAATGAGCCTCAGCAGGAAGCTGCAGCAGGAGTCCCTTTGTCGTAGGTCTCTATGGGACCAACATCTGCTCATGTCTGTGCCACTTAGGGCCAATCATTGAGAAAAACTAAAGGTGATGGATGGACTGGTAGTTGATCTCAGTAACATCCCACCACATCATTCTCTAGTCTTTGTACCACTACAGACAGGGCCAACTCCATACAAACCATTCTTGGCCCCACCATAAATAGTCCTAATGACTTCTGTTCTGAGGGGACACGGCCTCGTATTACAAAGATCCACTTTATTGACCTCTTTCCATGTCCTTTTTGCTAGAAATGGAACCTGCTTCCTATTTGCTGTGCTGAGGACAGTTTCACCAGCTTTACAATCACATCAGATACACCCAAGAGCCTAATCATAAACTACTATATGACTAAAATACAACAAAATGCTATTCACAAACTACGTGCGGTCATTCTACCTCTCCTATCTTTTTCTTTGTAGAGTTGTCTGCCTCGACTGCTTAGTTTCTGCACATGTATACTTTTATGGAGCAAATGTGAGAGGGACAGAGGGGAGTGGATGTAAAATGTGTAATATTCATGAATAAAGGGGAGGGCTAAGGAAGGAGTAAGGAGGGATTTAGGGAATCGCAAGCACTCACCCACAAATGAGTAAACCCATTGCTATTTATAAACCACAGCTCTAAAGTCACTACAGGCCTAATGTACCTAAAACAGTTCTAAATGTACTCCAGCTCAGAGCCGGAGTAAGGGCAACAACACATACGGCCATCCACTGGAATTGCAATACACTCCCATAAATAATAATGGAGCTACGGACATGAATTAAAACCCCGTAGGAAATCATGGTAAATTAAATATTTTAAATTAGTTAAAAATCTAAATAAATTAAATTCAATGGCAAAAAATATCTAAAAAGAAAACAAAACTCATTATTTTATAATGTTTTAATAACATCTGTTTGATTGAAACACTAATATAACATTCATTTTTAGAAAAGTATAATTACATTTGGTATAATTAATGCTCCTCATCACATTTTTCACAAAATTATTAATACATAATATAAATGTTAATTTAGGTGGGACACCTTTAATTGAACTTTAAAAAGAATATAACCTTCTATATTTTCAACTTGGGTGGAGTTTTCCCTGTGTAAAAAATATAAAGAATGTTTCAATTGTTCATTACACTTGAAAAAAATGTAATATTTTTATGTTAAATACAAATGGAACTTGTATATACTTTAAATATAGAACAAAGTAAGAAATGCTACAGTAATATTTTGTATTTTAATTAGATATTTAATTCATTTTAAATGTAAAAAAAAATATTTAAAGATCTGTTTAAAAATCCAAACTAGGTAAGATCATCTTATTTTCCTATTATGTACTCAGAATTACTGAATTACCTTACTCACCTCTGTTCAGAGGGGACACATCCTTAAAAATGTATGTATAGAATTAATTCTTTTTTTATAGTTGCAATATTTTTAAAATTAAAAGATTAAAATATGTTATCACAAACTAATGAATTTTAAAGTATATGTCATTTTACAGCATTCTTTTGAAGGTATATGTAGTTTTATAAGGCAAAACACATTATTTTATCTTTATTTTCTAACGGGTTCGAATTTTAGGTCTCTCCCTCCATTATTTTCTAAGGGACGGTGTTGCATTACCAGTGGTTGGCCATGTGTGGTGCTGCACTTTCTATTGCTCCACTTTGTATGTAGTAAGTTTCATTTGTAAATTTTACTCCACCTCTATTTAAGTGTGTGCAGACGTAGAAGTCCACACTTTTCAGTAACTTTATACTTGTAATGGTGAATAGCTAAAAGTAGCAACGTTACTCTAAGAGCATCCTTGCATGTATAGATTACACACTGGTGTAAGATACATTTGTGAATAGCCTTGAGGCGTCCAACTCAACCTGAGAGTTTCATTTTTGTGGTAATGCTAAAGTGGACGCAGCACTTGGGCAGTTATTAGAGTGAATAGGATGATCCTGCGAAAACAACAGAGCACTCATCTGATATGTTTGTTTGGCTGAGGGGCAGCAACGAATATCTTGAAGTAATTTTCCTGGATTTGCTACTTCCCTCGGCCTCCTGAGGGACTCTTGTAGCAGCTATTTGATACTGTAGTAGTAGGATAAGGTACTTTTTCCATTTTGTTAACCATGTTATCATGATTTGATTTGATATGTACCCTTCTCCTCTTCCTATTATCTGATGTTGTTGTATTTACCGGCACATTGGTGCTGAAATCTCATCTGCTGTTAACTGGTTCTGAGGGGCTTTTATTCTTATACGATGAACAGTTATTACTCTCGCTGTACGGCTACAATGTAAGCGGCGAGAGCCCAAAATCTGAGATCCCTGCACCTTGAGCTGCCTTCATTGGTATTCTACCTTTACACGTGGATAACTGAAATATGAGTTTGAAGCGTTGGCTGACCTTTGAACCTGTTGTGATGTAACTTGACGGTTACAAGTTTCATGTTTGAACCATCAGCGTGAGCTCCAGTACGCTGCTTGTTCTCACACCACAATCCGTACTTTCACTGGGATCATCAACCTTGAACCATCTCCATAACACGTAGCTCTGAAGACTTTCCAGCTGTTGTAACTGCCTGAAGTTTCACGCATTTTGATGGCCGTAAATTGTGGTTCAACTTGATGAACCAACTCTACTTTGTGTTCATTTTTAACTTTAAGCCACTTCTGTGTATCTCGTCAGCTTCTGGGACCGATTGAGTCCAAAACCTGGAATCAAATTCCAGTGATAATCATCACCAGAAACTGGACTTACTGGTGCCACCTTGAGCATGGCTAATGAGGACAAATACTATTGTGTATGTGGCTTCATCATTGAGTCAGTGGATCTGCTTTTTGTTCTTAATTGTCTTTTTTTGTGGTTTCGAAGACAGAACTAACTGTGCCCTTTATTTTCTTTGGGACAGCTGTTTTGCTAATCAATAATCCTTAAAACACTGACCTGGTTTTGATTTTACTCCAGAGTAATTATTAAATATTACTGTTTATCTAAACTTGGTTTGAATGTTGAATTTCTTTGTCTCTTTAGTTTTTACTACATTGTATTGAAATTTGTGACTTCCACTGTTTTGCTTTACTTTCGAGCATGCCTTATTGCTCAACCCACGTTACCAAAAGCGAGCTAAGGACACTTTAGTGAAAGACACATTTACCTTTTCTGACCAAAGTATGGGAACAGGAAAGCAGGCTGATTCCAGGAAGCAGACCATTGAGCTGGAAAGGTTACTGTCTTAGGTGAAATCTGCACCGACTAGATGAAAAATGTAAAAACCATGAGGGGAGCTGTTTGCAGCTGTGTCCCCAGAATGTGAGAATGTCACCCTCTCTCAAACAGCTGATAGAACTAAAGATGCACCCTGCAGACATTCAGGTCTCAACAACTGAGACTGCCCACTCATATCATACAACAGTCACACTGTTACCTGAGTCACTTTACAGTGTACTGTGTACAAGCATTTTACAGAAACAAGTTGTGTTGTGCGTTGTGAACAGGGTGTCATCCCCCTCTGTATGTAAATGAGCTTCTGTGACCAGACACCAGAGGCTCCCATCTCTTCTAGTGCAGATGATAATGTGAGCACTGTAACGTAATCACAAACAAGGACTGTATCAAGAAATAATAGGCTTCCAAGTCACACAGCTGTGGTTATCTAGTTCGTTTTTGAATTTCAATTTACGTTAAATTGCATCAATTTTCCAGTTACTTTTTTCTCAGTCCATCATTTTATATCACTCTTTGCGCTCCATCAATTAAACATACTACTAACATCATTCTCACACTCCTAATACTACTGACAGCATGCTACTCTTCTGATACTACTATCAGCACTCTCACACTCCTGTAATACTACTGAAAGCACACCACTGTAGTATTAAGAGTGTGAGAGTGGTGTTAGTAGTATTAGAAGAGTGCTGTCTGTAGTATCAGAAGAGTGCTTTGCTGTCAGTAGTATTAAGAGTGTGAGAGTGATGTTAGTAGTATTAGAATGAGGAGTTCTGTCAGTAGTATTAGAAGAGTGGTGTGCTGTCATTAGTATTAGAAGAGTGACGTGCTGTCAGTAGTATTAGAAGTGTGTGAGTGCTGCCAGTAGTATTAGAAGAGTGGTGTGCTTTCAGTGGTATTACAGTAGTGTGAGAGTGCTGATAGTAGTATCAGAAGAGTAGCATTTAGTCAGTAGTATTAAGAGTGTGAGAATGATGTTAGTAGTATTAGAAGAGTGCTGTCTGTAGTATCAGAAGAGTGGTTTGCTGTCTGTAGTATTAAGAGTGTGAGGGTGATGTTAGTAGTATTAGAAGAGTGCTGTCAGTAACGTTAGAAGAGTGGTGTGCTTTCAGTAGTATTACAGTAGTGTGAGAGTGCTGATAGTAGTATCAGAAGAGTAGCATGCTGTTAGTAGTATTAAGAGTGTGAGGGTGATGTCAGTAGTATCAGAAGAGTGGTTTGCTTTCAGTAGTATTAGGAGTGTGAGGGTGATGTTAGTAGTATTAGAAGAGAGCTGTCAGTAGTGTTAGAAGAATGGTGTGCTTTCAGTAGTATTACAGGATTGTGACAATGCTGGTAGTAGTATTAGAAGAGTGCTGTTTGTAGTATCAGAAGAGTGGTTTGCTGTCAGCAGTATTAAGAGTGCTGTCAGTAGTATTAGAAGAGTGGTGTGCTTTCAGTAGTATTAAGAGCGTGAGAGTGGTGTTGATAGTATTAGAAGAGTGCTGTCAGTAGTATTAGAAGAGTGGTGTGCTTTCAGTAGTATTACACGAGTGTGAGAGTGCTGGTAGTAGTATCAGAAGAGTTGCATGCTGTTAGTAGTATTACAGGAGTAGAAGAAGTAAATGGGAATCCGGCATCTTTTTTGATCAATAAATGTGCTACCCGTTCCACAGTCAGACTGATGGGAGCGCCCAACCCACCCCTCCTGGGAAAGGATTCCAAGTTGTAGGCATTTCTAATAAACAACTAATAAGCTGCCAGCAAATGTTCCCTGACAAATTAGGTCAATAATGAATGGCCAGAAACTTAAACTTAAGATCAAGTTATTATGTTAGGGAATAACCTTGCAAAATTAATTGTGGCTTTTCGGGGAAGAGTCACAATTCATTATTCATTTTGTAGGTGTGGTTTATGAAATTACATTTTGTTGCGCCATGTTTTCATGAACATTCATTGTTTGCTGTCATTTTTACCTCATCATGAAACATGTAAATAATGTGTTCTCTCTGTCTAAAAAAAAGTATAAAATTACTGTTTTGGGATACTTGCTGCAATTGTTTTATTTTACCCTTTTCCTAAAGGCAGACTACATGTCAGTCCTCTTACTGATTTTGTACTTAAGAACTTTTCCTTGATTTTTAACTAAGCAGATTCTATGTCAGTTTGCTATTTGATAATATAGAAAAACGTTTTCTTATTTCTAAACACACATTTGTTGAGGTGGTCTGTCAATTGATTTACAGCTAGAGTTATTGCTGATTCTGGCTTTTGATATACTTTAGAGGTTACCATTATGTGATTCTCCTGCAAATATTATGAAAATTATTTCTCTGACTGAGTAACCATGTTTATGTCTTCAGTAATTATTTGAAACCTTTAATATAGCTTTGAAGCTTGTTGTAGCTCCAAAGGCAAGGGCCTTTACCGAGGGAGCAGTCCTTTAATGGGCTGTATTACCTGCTACGGCTGACTATAAGGTCATTACACTGTTTGCCCCATGAGGGCAAAATGTGTTAATTAATAAAACAACGGTGTCCCAGAGACGAGGGGTTTGAAACACCTCCGGTACTCCGAAGCCTTTGTTTCAAAGCTGTTGCTGTGAATGTTGAACAGTTAACAGCCGCATGCAGGACCATGGTGGTTAATTGTGGAACATTCACAGCAGTAGCTGTGAAAGGAGGCTGAAGTCAGCCCCTGGTTCTCCCTGTGCTTGGTTGTTTTGTAAATCCAGGACGGTTATTTGTAAAATGTGATGAAGTGTGATTGTCATCTGATGCAAAATTATTTCTTAATTAATTAATTAATTAATTACTTCCTTTTAAGGTATTCTGGGATGACAGGCAGTGCAGCGTGGCTGCCACCCTTGGGAAACAAAGAAAATAATTGTCAGGTAAGGATTCCTATAACTCTATTACTCCCTCTGTGCACTATTCTTGTTGTTATCAAACTTCTGATAATCACCTGGTGGAGCCACATTCCGCCTGGAACATGTTGGGGGGGTGTAGTGCAGGTCCAGTTCCTTTTTAGGTCAGTTTTACCTAGCAGTTCCTTATTTATTATCACATTTGTCTCCTCCTCTACACCAAGTGATGATGGTTCACCCTGATTAGAGGTGCCATGCTGTTGCGCAGCTACTGAGTTTAGCAAGTGACTGTGATTTAAAAATGTTATTGAATCATTGTGTGCGTTCTAATGGGGCAATATTTTAAAAACTATTATAGGCACTCCTGCTTTTTTTCTTCATCTCAGGGGGTGGGGGGCTTTTGAGGGTCTTTTGCTCCTTCGCCGGTCCACCACGGCTCGCCAATTGTGTTGAAGGAAGTGAGTGTTTCATTGTTGCTTCTCTACTCCACTTCCTGTCCCAGATCGATGGGCAGTGCTCTAGTTGTTTCTGACTGGCCCAGCTATTTAATCTGAATGCCAGGCCGGACGCGCTGCAAACGCACGCAGCAGGCGTGCCAAAGACACGCCTGTCTGTGCCCGTCCGTGCCAAGTTTACGCCTTGTACCAGGGACGCTGGCCTTTTTATTGTAGATCCTGATAAACACCTTGTTTACGCAAGAGGACAGCTCTTGGAGCTTCAATGACAGAAGGATGTGCACTGCAGGTCGATGAACTGTGAGCATTGGGCTATATGAAGGTAAGACAGTCATTCCATTTGCGGTAGCTAAAAAACCCAAGGTGACGTGTCAGCCCTACCCTTACCCATGAAACAGTCCTTTTCAGGGTATCTCCTGAGCGCCTGATCTCTGATTAAACATAGGGCAGAATTTAATGATTTTGTCTCCTTCCGTAGGCCTGATTGGGTATTTATTACTGAAACCTGGGCTAGAGATTGCTCAGGGCCTGACCTGGTGGAGGCCATCCCCTCAGGGTATGCTCTGTCCAGAAAGGATGGGGGGGTTTGGGAGTACTTTATAAAGACACCTTCTCGTGCTTCACAGAGGCCCTCACCACTCCCTCAGATCCCTATCAGGCCCTATATTTCTCCTTTAAGATCCTACCCACTGATAGTTTTGTGGGAGTGGTCACCTTCCGGCCTCCCGGACCCAGAGGAATGTTTAATCAGGACTTCAGCAATCGGATTGTGCCTTATTTGGCTAGATCCAATGTCACTCTTTTGGGTGATTTTAACTTCCATTTGGAGAAAACTCTGCTCTGAAATGCAGGTTTTCCTGGAAGCTATGGACTCCTGCGACCTTCCTCAGCTGGGGAGGAGCCCCTCTCATACGGCGGGACACATTCTGGACGGGATCTTCTCTAACGATCCGAGGATAGAGGTGAATGATCCTATGCCACTCCCTTGGTCTCATCATTATGCCATTCCATTTTTTCTGTGAATTGCAGAATCCCACCCAGATCCTAATTTTAAAAACAGGGTGGAGATGAAGAGAAACCGTAGCCGCATAAATAAGGAGGGTCTTCTAATTAAGTTTAGCAATTATTGCTGTCTCACCCACCTGGATGTTAACTCAATCTTTGATGATTTTTCCAACTGGCTCTTGGCGGCTCTGGACTCTCTTGCCTCTCTTAATGAGCTTTATGTGGCCAGAAAACGCCCTTCAGCACCCTGGTTCACCGAAAGATTGAGAAACCTTAGGCAGGTATGCCAACAGCAGGAAAAAATATCGCGCTGTGAGCTTATCCGAGCCAAAAGGGACCTGCATAAACTCAGATTGAAGGAATACAGGCCAGCTATTAATGAGGAAAAGATTATCTACTATTCCAAGATGACGAAATCCATCAAATCCCAGAGGGAACTCTTCACTGTGATTAATTCCCTCCTAGCCCCTTCGGCTTCTGCCAACACCGAGGTCTCCCAGGAACTATGTGATAAAAAGGCATGCTTTTGTATGACAAAATCAAGGACATATATTCCTCCCTGGAGATATCGAATGTCGGAGGGTCAAAGGCCGATAGTCCTTCGGATTCTCTGGTAGCTCCTCCAAAGGATTGATGATTGAGCACCTTTCACCCCATACTTCAAGAAGACATGGAGCGGATGTTAAGGGGAATTAGATCTGGCTCCCCCACGGAGGCCTGTCCCCTGAAGATCCTGAAACTACGAATGGAGGCTATTGTTCCTACTTTGACCGTAGTTCTTAATGCCGTTATTACTTCTGGTACAAAAGGGGGTGATGATGGACGGAGCATCTGAACCAATCAAACACTCACACTCAGTCAACAGATCTGGGTTTGATCCATCACCGTTCTTTATCCCACTCTGCCACCCCAGTTCAGACATGGCCATATGCAAATCAGTCTGACCCTGTGCCTCACGGGAACAGTCCAGCCCGAAGTTATTACTTCTGGCCAGTATCCCACTGCCTGCAAAACAGCCATGGTTAAACCTCTCTTAATGAAGCCCTCTCTAGAGCCGGCAGAACTAAAGAACTACCGGCCTATTTCCCTGTTGCCCGTGCCAGCTAAAATCTTGGCGAACTACCTGAACCTCCATCTTAGCACCTATCTGGAGGATCATCAGTTGCTCGATGGCTCGCAACATGGGTTCAGAAGTGAGCACAGTAGGGAGACGGCGTTAACCGTTGTTTTTAACAACATTCGACAACAGGTCGACACAAGTCACACCACCTTACTGACCCTTCTGGACCTAACAGCAGCCTTCTATACTATCTCTCCCCTTAGATTGGCTGGGAGGCTCCGGGAAATAGGGATTGAGTGTTCCGCCCTTATTTTGCTTACAACTTTCCTCACGGATCAGGCTCAAAGAGTTACAATGGGTGAATTCCTTTCTGCTCCTAAACGGCTGTTCTGCGGAGTTCCCCAGGGATCCTCATTGAGTCCAACCCTTTTAACCTTTATGTAGCCCCCTTTGCCAGGGTTGTAAGATCTTTTGGCCTAGAAGTATTATCCTATGCTGATGACACTCAAATTGTGATTAGCATCACTGAGAATGTTGAAGCTTCAGCAGCAAATTTTAAAAGCTGCATGCAGGCGGTAGCTTCATGGATCGTAGAGAACTATCTAAGACTCAATGGGGATAAAACTGAGATTTTACTTTTCGGAGACAATCAGGAGATTTGGTCCAGGGCCTGGTGGCCAGATGCGCTTGGATCTTGCCCTGGCCCTGGCCTCAGTGCCAAAAATCAAAACATCAGAGTTGATACCTCCCTCTCCTTGGGCCCCCAAATAAATAGAACAGTCTCCTACACTGTCTCTAACTTGTGCAGAATACTGCTGGCAGGCTGGTGATGGGCCTTCCTAAATTCTACTCTGTTGCAGCTACCATCAAGAACCTTCATTGGCTTCCTTTGGGTCGGAGAATTGAGTTTAAAGTCCTGTGTTTGGTGCAAAAGGTCTTTTACAATATGTGATCAGAAGGCATTAAAAAACTGTTTTGGTGATATGTCCCTGGTAAGCAGTTAAGATCTTCCAGGAAGAATTTGGTGACTGTGCCTAGATTCAGGAAATCTAGATGGGGGGAGGTCCTTTTCGCTGGCTGTTGAACTCCCTTCCTCTTTCAATTTCGATTCTGCAAACTTATTCCTCATTCCGTAACGCCTTGAAGACCTGGCTCTTTACCAATAGGAATCTGTAATCCCTGTATCTATGGACACCCCTGATCATGATCCCTATCCGGAGCACCTTGATGCCCCTGGGCTAAGTTCGCTCCCTCTGTTTGTTCTTTCGGCATCTTTCATCTCTGGATCTGACTTTCATCTCTTTGCGTCCTCCCATCCTACCCTTTTCTGACTTGTCTACTACAAGCAAAAGACACAGTACATGTGGGCTTGCTTTAGGGTGGTGTGACCGGTGAAGCTGCTCCTGGTGCTGACCTTGGGGGCACTGTGTTTAGAAGTAACGTATGTGTTTACAAGCATCTGCCGCAGAGTTTCCTGAGCCGGACCCCTGAGGTGAAAGTGGAAGATAGCCTTTTTTCTCTTTCCTCTTTCCTCTGTTTTGTGTTTTTCTTTTTTTTACCCTTTTTGGTTTCCTTTACTGTTGTGCTGTTCAATAAAATGTCCCTTCCTAGATCACTGGAAAAAGGATTTGATTATCAGTCTAGGTTGGCAGGGGAGTAAATAACATCTAATAATTCATTCAAAGTATTACAAATATCTCACTATGACGCCAGCGGTTGCCACAGAAGTTGCAATTTGATAGTGTTGTCTGCTTCTGAGAATCTGTGTTTCTTTCTTAAATATTCACTTCTTTTGCTCTCACATCCTTGATTTCCAGTGATCCCAAGGTCTCTGTTTCACCACTATCAGAAATGCAACTCAAACTGATTTCCTATCTTGTTTTTGTTAATACTTTCTTTGTGCAAAGTATAAGGTCACAAATATTTTTTCTTTGTGTTCATTTACAATTTCTGACCCCATTTCTACAGGTGACAGAAGCATGAAGACAAAAAAGAAGGTTTAAATTTAGTGAAATACAACGAAAAGGAATACTTCAAGGAAAGTAAAGACATTCTCGAGCTCTAGAGAAGTAACACATTCTATGTGGCAGGAATGGTGAGAATGTTGGAGTAAAAGAAACTGGTGAATGTGAAAGTTGTGAAATCCCTAAAGTAAAATGATCATAAATGTTTACCAAGTGTCAGTAACTGAGATTGAGGAGAACATTGGCCACAATTGATCCCCACCCAGTGCACTTGAGAAAACTCAGTGCTGTGAAATCTGTTTGATGGCTTATGAGAAATGCTTTGGAGACCTAACTCCTCCCCAACAGATCAGTATCTGTAGATGTGATGTGATGTGACAGAACCGTCAAAAAGACTAATATCCTCGGTTTACAAGGGCAAGTTTTTGTCTCTGTCTCCTGGAGACGAGAGGAGAAAAAAGATTGTTTAAAAGGAAGTCAATGTAAATACGCTTTCTCAGATGTCGTTACAGCAAAGATGCTGGATATCATTTCCAATATACAAAGCTTTCCCCCACCAACTCTTGGGTTGATCCGAGTGGTTTCAGAGTGTCCTGTACCTCCAAAGTGGATCATGTACCTGTCTTAGCCACTTAGCAAAAAAGCATATACTGACAGAAAGTATAAAAGGGGCCAGTGTTACGCTGTTGATAATTCATAACCCACCCTGGCATGCCCTAATCATCTATCATTACTTGTATGAACAATCATACCTAACAGGCAAACACTAAACCCCAAGGACCTTATCAGTGCTTTTAAAACTCCTAAATCAAATGTGATAAACTAGAATCACTAAATGAGACTAATTAAACTTGAGAGAATTTACCCGGACATAACTTGGAGAAAATGAATCCATGAGAGACCTCTTAATCAATACAAGGGGCTCCTCAGTGAAAGTTAATAAGACAAGTTAGATCGGTGCCTTTAGAGGTAGGAAGTTAATGTTGAGTTGTAATATAAACAAGTACACGATCATAAATCAGATTCAGTCTTAAGATGGCATGTATCCAGGAACAAACCCAACTTGGAGAAACAAACAACTCGAATAAGAGCAATGAATGTGAGAACAGCTTTAGTTATCAATCCCACCTCACTAAACATGAGAAAACTAGCTCTGGACGAAAACCCTATCAGTGTCCTGAATGCCAGAAAGGCTTCACTCGCAAATATATATTTGGAAAAAGGGGCCCCTATATAGTACTGTTGCACTTGCTATACATAGGGAAGAAGTAGGGTTAGGAAAGGTCTATAGCCAAGTGACAAAAATAATTAAACTAAATGTTTTACAGTTTTCTAAAGTGAAAACAAAAGATATTGTTGACCAAATATAAATGATATATAAAGTCCAACTGTGTACATAACCAATGAACATTAGATATTTCTGATATGATTTTATTCTTCTTTTTGTATATATATATATATATATATATATATATAGACTTTTGTTTTCTTTTTTTCTTCTATTTTGATTTGTTTTTTTGGTGATTATTTTTTGTTATACAATATTCAGTTAAAATTACATTAGAAAAGATACAAAATCAATAGACATGAAACTGTGTAGAATGGTGAAGGCAAAGCGGTAGACACCACTTCACTCGCAAATATAACCTTACGGTACATGAAAGAACCCACACTGAGCATAACCCATATCAGTGTCCAGAATGCCAGAAAAGCTTCAGTCATAAATCTAGTGTCGTTATACACGCAAGAACCCACACTGGACAAAAACCATATCAGTGCTCCTCATGCCAAAAAAGCTTCAGTTTTAGTGGTAGTCTGATTAAACATCAGAGAACTCACACTGGACAAAAACCTTATCAGTGCTCTGAATGCTGTAAAAGCTTCAGTAGCAAACACAATCTCACTGTACATGAAAGAACCCACACTGGACAAAAACCTTATCAGTGTTCTGAATGCTGTAAAAGCTTCAGTAGCAAATCCATTCTAACTGTACATGAAAGAACCCACACTGGGCATAAACCACATCAGTGCTCTGAATGCTGTAAAAGCTTCAGTCAGAAAAGCAGCCTTACAGTACATGAAAGAACCCATCCTGGGCATAAACCGTATCAGTGCTCTGAATGCTGTAAAAGCTTCAATCAAAAAGGCCACCTTACTAAACATGAAAGGACCCACACTGGGCATAAACCGTATCAGTGTTCTGAATGCCAAAAAGGTTTCTATTACAAATTCGGTTTAACTCAACATCAGAGAATCCATACTGGGCTCAAACCGTATCAGTGCTCTGAATGCCGAAACGTTTCTATCAGAAATCGGGTTTAAATGAACATCAGAGAATCCATACTAGGCTCAAACCGTATCAGGGTTCTGAATGTCAGAAAAGCTTCAGCCATAAAATAACTCTCACTCACCCTGAGAGAACTCATACTTGGCAAAAACCTTATCAGTGCTCTCCATACCGGAAAGGATTCAGTCAGAAATCCAACCTTACTAAGCATGAAAGAACCCACACTGGGCTCAAACCGTGTCAGTGCTCTGAATGCCAAAAAAGCTTCAGATTGAAAGAAAGTCTCACTAGACATGAGAGAACCCACACTGGACAAAAACTATATCGGTGCTCTGAATGCCGGAAAGGATTCAGTTGGAAATCCAACCTTACTGTGCATGAAGGAACCTACACGGGGCTCAAACCGTATCAGTGCTCTGAATGCCAAAAAAGCTTCAGATTGAAAGAAAGTCTCATTAGACATGAGAGAACCCACACTGGACAAAAACCGTATCGGTGCTCTGAATGCTTGAAAGGATTCAGTTGCAAATCCAACCTTACTGTGCATGAAAGAACTCACACTGGACAAAAACCTTATCAGTGCTCTAAATGCTCGAAAAGCTTCAGGCGGAAATCCAGCCTTACTGTACATGAAATAACCCACACTGGGCATAAACCGTATCAGTGTTCTGAATGCCAGAAAAGCTTCAGTCATAAAGCAACTCTTACTACACATGAGAGAACTCACACTGGGGAAAAACCTTCTTAGCTCTCTGAATGCTGGAAAAGTTTCAGCCGGAAATCTGGTCTCACTCAACCTGCGAGAACTTACCTGGAAAACCTTGTCATTGTTCTAAATGCCTGGGAAGTGTCTGCTGGAGATTCAGGTTGATTCAACAAAAGAGAACCCACAACGTGAAAGAAAATAATCTGTGCTCTCAATGTGACAAAAACTTCAGTTGTAAATGTAACCTTACCACATAGGAGAGACAATGTGGTAGAATAAAAGGTGCTCACTGTAAACCCTGAGGAGGATCTTTCAGCCTCGCAAAACATTTACATGAAGCAGCCACAAAGACTCCACTCCATTGATTGTCCAACAAACTGTCTACTCAGAAAAGAACACAGCGAGGGATGGAAATGCTTGAATTAACCTCATTCCTTTGTTACTATTTGTGGCCTCATTCCATTCAGTGTGTTCTGTTCCCTGAGTGTTTATAAGCAATGACTGACCCACAAAGTCAATTGGATCCTGAACTTTGAGGCCACGCCCCTAAGGGTCTGGAATGCATGTAACCTCAAACTGTTTCCAGCCTTAATGAGCCTCACCAGGGGGCTGCAGCAGGATTCCCTTTGTCGTAGGTCTCTAAGGGACCAACGTCTGCTCATGCCTGTGCCACGTAGGGGTGATCATTGAGAAAAACTAAAGGTGATGGATGGACTGGTAGTTAATCTCGGCACCATCCCGCCACATCATTCTCTAGTCTTTGTGTAACTACAGACAAGGTCAGCCCTATGCAAACCATTCTTGGCCCCATCCTAAATAGACTTCTGTTCCAAAAGGACACAGCCTCGTATTACAAAGATCCACACGAGTGGCCTCTTTCCATCTTCTTTTTGTTTCAAATGGAACCTGCTATCCCCTTAACCATGCCTCAGGCCTGCCACGTTCCATGCTTTGGCTCTTATCATCAACCTTGAACCATCTCCATAACTTTGAAGCGCCGAAGAATTTGCAGCTGTTGTAACTGCTTGAAGTTTCCCGCATTTTGATGGCCGTGGATTCAGGTTCAACTTGCTAGCCCAACTCTACTCTGTGGGAATTTTGCACTTCAGGCCACTTCTGTGCAGCTCGTCACCGTCTGAGACTGATTCAGCCAAAAACCTTGCTTCAAATTCCATTGTTAATCATCACCAGAAACTAAACGTATCTTTGTCCTCTCGAGCATAGCTACCAAAGTCAGCTACAATTTTGTAGGTAACTTCCTGATTGATTCAGTGGATCTACTTCTTTTTTATTCATTTACCTTTTTGTTTTGTTTTGACAGTTGTTTTTGCTAATTAATAATCCTTAAATCACAGCCCACCTTTAGATTTTGCTTTTGCATAA
Organism: Lissotriton vulgaris; assembly: GCF_964263255.1. NCBI lineage: Eukaryota > Metazoa > Chordata > Amphibia > Caudata > Salamandridae > Lissotriton > Lissotriton vulgaris. The sequence goes on from NC_141685.1 coordinate 160,242,157, forward strand.
TTATTAAATATTCTTTTTGATCTAAACTTGGTTTGAATCTTAAAATTCCTTGTCTTTTTTTAATAAACTATTGAAATTTGTGACTTCCACTGTTTTTCTTTACCTTTGGGCGTGCCTTAGGCCATACTTCTCAAGCCACGTTACCAAAAGCGTGCTAAGAACACTTGGTAGAAGACACATTTACCTTTGCTGACCAAAGTTTGGGAAAATCAAAGCAAGCTGACTCCAGAAAGCACACTAAGGTTACTCTCTTGGGTGGCATCTGCACCAACTGTAGATGCAAAAAGTAAAGATTATGAGTTAAGCTGTTGGTATCCGTGCCGCATGAATTTGAGACTGCCACCCTCTCAGTCTCAAACAGTGGAAAGAGCTAAAGATGCACCCGTCACAGATTCATATCTCAGCAACTAAGACTGCTGGCTGCTGCCATACAACACTCACACTGATACCTGTATCACAATCCCTGTGCACTGTACAAACCTTTACATAAACAAGTTGTGCTGTGCGTTGTGAACAAGCTTTCACCCCCCTTTGTATGTAAATGGGTTTCTGTGATCAGACACTCCAGGCTCCCATTTCTTCTAGTGCGGGTGAAAATGTGAGAACTGTAACGAGATCACAAACAAGGGCTGTATTAAGAAATAATCATCTTCCAAGTCACACAGTAGTTTGTAGTTCTTCAGTCTTTTAAATGTACATCCACCCAGCATGTTCCAAGGTAGAGAAAAGTTTGCGAAGCACGACTCTCTTGTTGTCCGCTCCCCAGATTAACTCCATAAAAACAGAAACAGAGTCCAATTTCCTGAAAAAGCGTTGGGGCAGGTAAACTAGAGGGGCCGAGAAGCAGTATAAATGTATTAACAGCATTTTTGCAACTTCCACTCTACCCATGGGTTGATAGTGGCAGGGAGCCCCAAAACGACAGGGAGATGCAAACATTGAACATCATCTAAGTTGCCCTGTATAAGTTCTTCGTCAGTGTGGTAAGTTCACCGCTTAATACCTGAAGATGTCAAGGTGCCAACCCAGTGCTAATTGGGGCAGCACTTCCTGTTCTAAGTTGTGAGTTTGCGCATGGAATATAAGCTAGATTTGGTCCAAATTAGCCTCAGTCCAGAATCCCTACCAAAATCATATAGAACCTCCATCACCTGCAGTAGATACGCATACACGTACCTGAGGTACACAAATGCATCATCAGCATACAGTGAAATGACCTCCCAATTTGGCCCACTTGGTATACCGACTGCTGGGTGCTGTGAACGAAACAAGCCAGCGAACAGGTCCATGACTAGGGCAAAAGTAATCAACAGCGGGGATCTTTGCCACATGCTTCAAAAGAAACTGAGATCTCTGCCTGTCCGGATGCAGGCCAGCGATTTATCCAGTGCAGTATTTCTGCACCTAGTTTCATGCACATCAGCACTTTCGTTAAATAAAACTACTCCGGGTGTCGAAGGCCTTCTCTATATCTTTTGAGAGTGCTGTTTATGGAGGCAAATTCTTGAAGATTCTTTTCCATCAGCTGCAGAGGGGTCATAGGTTTAGACACATTTTTCTCCCAGGTACGAAACCATTCTGGTCTTGGTGCCAATGTAGAGAGGCAGGGAAGCAACCTGTTTGCAAGGACATTCCTGCGAATCTAGTGGTCGGTGTACAGTGGCCAGTAGGAGCATAGCTCCAGGGGGTCCTTGTTGGGCTTAGGCAGGACCAATATCATAGCCTCCCATAGGGATCCCGGCAATGTGCCTTCCTGCCGGACCTGTTGGTACATTTGGAGTAGGTTTGGAGTGAGGGTTGCTCTGTAGGTGAAGTAAAAGTCTACCGGGAACCTGTGCATCCCAGGAGTTTTGTTGCACGTGATCTAGTCAATCATGAAGCCAATTTCCTCAGTGGTCAGGGTTTCATCTGGTGTATGTCCCTGAAGGGGGTTAAGTCTGGGGATCGACAGTCTATTCAAATATTCATCTAATTGGGGTGCTTGCACTCCCAACACAGCCTGGTATACAGACGTCTGGTACTACAGGAAAGCCTGGTTTATATCTGCTTGTACATTTCAAAAACTCAGTTATACATAAAGATAAACAGACAAAACAGACCAAAAAATATATGTTCACCAAAGTAATTTAATGTACTAGTTTTTCTGGTGAACACTCAAGTAATATTCAAGAGACAGGTAATATTCAAGAATTACCGGTTAAGTAAAGGCTGCAACCAAAAGGGGGAAGGTGCTAATAGGATGAGGAGTGCTCAGTGTTAAGAAGGAAAGAAATCAATGTCATAGGAGAAAATAAGAGATGCGTATTATTTTCAAAAACACTATGATCGGTTGTCATTCATTGTCATAAGCAGCCTAGCTCCACATGTATTTGTACACAATTTAAGTCATATGTTAAAATTGCAGAATAAAATTCAAAATTTGCATGATAGAGGACACAAAAGGGTAAGTCTAGGCCTATCCAAGAGCGTCGACGTTTTGATCCGACTTAGGGCACAAGGGAATTTCACAACCTCGGCCGTGCAGATCTTCTTCAGGACTGGAGTGGTCTGGGGCAACCTGGAGGAAGGTGGATAAGTCGCCTAATGGGAATAAAAGCTTGGGTCAGGTCCGTTGCTGTATGTAAAGGTGCGCATCAAGCAGCAGTGCGCATGGTTGAAAAAGGTAAGGCTTACCCCTCTGCGTGTGGTGAGAAGCCAAGGTATGAGTTCATCAAGTCATGTCGTATTCACTAGTAAATTCCATTTGGGGTAACCATCAAGGAGATTAATTAACTAAGGAGGAAAAATGGGGAAAAAATGCCTTAAGTACTTGACCGGCATCGAGGATAGTGTATACGTTGGTAACAGTGCTGATCAGACGTATCTCAGTGTTATTCAGGAATGAAGCCTGGGCATAGTTGTAACGGAGGGGGCGCTGTCATGGTCCGTGTATTAATCACAGTTCAAGGCGATCAGCCGTCTGTGAAGTAAATGTGCGAAAGCTTAGTCATGCTGGCAAGGAAAGGCAGCCGGCTGTAAAAGCATTACAATTACGCCACAAGTTGCGTGATTAATTACCTGAAGACAGGGGTCCTCACAGTTCGGTGTCTTAGCAACAAATGAATTGCAAGCGCGGCCCCTCCCGGAGGATAATTAAATACCGGAGGCAGCGGGAAAAGGTTACTGAGGACGTGCGCTATGGGCCAGAGTTGAAAGACTCACAAGGCCATGCGGCGATTACTGAAGAATGAAAGGAAAGCTCCTGTCACGTGTGACAGATGCCTGAGTTATGATAGTGCATATGGCCGGGATGCCCGCCACCCCCTCCCAACACAATCCCCAAGGATGGGAGAAGTCGGACACAGGTTGAACTTTTGGAAGGCGGGAGGGAGTCACCCTCCCGGCCGTATTTATTAAAATATGAAACAAAATTTAAAACATTAAATAAAAGTGTCATAATCATGTACAATTTTACATTTATTACATTTCGATGAAGATATGTTCTTTGGCTAACCTTAACAGATCTCTAATACAAAGGTTTCCTAGCCGAGTCTAACATCCTGCAAATGCATACATTCTAAATTAAAATTGTACATCCTAGCATTAAGGGCCAACGGCAAGGTCTTAACCGGTGTCAGATCCCTACTACCAAAACTCTCGCCCTCACGGTGTGAGTGGCGCATGCGCAGAGGACTCTACCCTCGTTGCCAACTGTAACTTCCCTTGTCGTGGTGGGGGCCCCCTTTCCACTCGATGCCATCTTAGAGGTCGTCCAAGTTCCCGTGTGAGGTATCTGTAGGAAGGACAGCGTGGACTCCCCCCCATCCCCACACTCTATCCGCCGTCGTGGATATCCGGCCCCCGGGAAATTAGTAGGAGGGGCATCTAGCTGCCTCCCCCCTGGGAGGGGCCTATGGTCGTCTCCCCCTAGGCAACCCATCCTTAGTGGGTGCCGCCTCCGTGTCGGAGGGGCCAATGGCCGCCTCCCCCCGGGCGCTCCCATCCATTCTGGGTGGCGCCCCCCTCTAGGGACCTTGAAATTACTGCTCACCGATCATGACCTTACCGCCCGACCAAAAATAAATACGACAGTTGTTTACCTACTAAGGAAGAAAAAATTCTGACATTGCCTTGACGTGTCATCGACTGCTCACTCCTACAAAGGAAAAAACATTATCCTACAGGCAGAAGTCACATCCTTAACTTAAACATTCCTTTACTTTCTACAAAGGAAAAAAGGCCTATCTTCAGCAAAACTTTATTAAAAACAAACATTGCCATAAGGGGCTGGTGGGTGGGTCCAAATTGCTGCTTGTTCCGTCTAGGGCTCACGAGCAACAAGTGGGTGCAGCCTTCAGAGCACAGGAACAAGAGGACGCTTCTTCGGATTCCCGCTCTATTTATCCTTCTGCGGGAGGGCGTGTACCCTCCTCCGGTACGCCTACTGGGCGTGGTCTTCGGTGTAGGTGTCTAGGACAACCCCTCTTGGGCGGGAAAAGGCACGCCCCGGCTACGCCGCTTCGGGCATACCAGCCGAGCCACGCCCCCGCCCAAAATGATTTCCCGGGGGGATCGGGGCACCCAGCCATACGTTCGGGGGGACCGAGTGGTCGCCCCTTTCCATATGGCCGGGATGCCCGCCACCCCCTCCCAACACAATCCCCATGGATGGAAGAAGTCGGACACAGGTTGAACTTTTGGAAGGCGGGAGGGAGTCACCCTCCCAGCCGTATTTATTAAAATATGAAACAAAATTTAAAACATTAAATAAAAGTGTCATAATCATGTACAATTTTACATTTATTACATTTCGATGAAGACATGTTCTTTGGCTAACCTTAACAGATCTCTAATACAAAGGTTTCCTAGCCGAGTCTAACATCCTGCAAATGCATACATTCTAAATAAAAATTGTACATCCTAGCATTAAGGGCCAACGGCAAGGTCTTAACCGGTGTCAGATCCCTACTACCAAAACTCTCGCCCTCACGGTGTGAGTGGCGCATGCGCAGAGGACTCTACCCTCGTTGCCAACTGTAACTTCCCTTGTCGTGGTGGGGGCCCCCTTTCCACTCGACGCCATCTTAGAGGTCGTCCGAGTTCCCGTGTGAGGTATCTGTAGGAAGGACAGCGTGGACTCCCCCCCCATCCCCACACTCTCTATCCGCCGTCGCGGATATCCGGCCCCCGGGAAATTAGTAGGAGGGGCATCTAGCCGCCTCCCCCCCTGGGAGGGGCCTATGGCCGTCTCCCCCTAGGCGACCCATCCTTAGTGGGTGCCGCCTCCCCATGGGAGGGGTCAATGGCTGCCTCCCCCCGGGCGCTCCCATCCATTCTGGGTGGCGCCCCCTCTAGGGACCTTGAAATTACTGCTCACCGATCATGACCTTACCGCCACAGGCCGGATAGTTGACCGACTATCCGGCCCCCCCTACTCCTCCTAAAGGTCATGCTTCCTCAAACCCCTTAGCCACGCTATGAAGTCTCCTATGATTAAATCATTCCCCTCCCTGGACAGATGAACCCCATCATTCAGATACATGAGATCACCCCGAATACACCCATGAGGAATGCTATGCAGCTGCGAAGAGCGAAACAATTTACCAATTTTATTGTTAACTCTTTTCACCGAATGGTTCAGTGCTGACACCGAAAGGCCCCCCCGCCATACCCTCCTGGGAATCATGTGGGACCAGGCAATCGTGCACCCCGGGATTCTTTTAGCCAGCCAGCTAACAGCAGACAAAATTTGTTCAAACAACACTCGTCTACCCAGTGTCACCAAGTCATTGCCCCCCAGGTGTACTATGACTACAGATGGCGGTGACCTTTGCCGCCCTAAGAGACCCTCAAAAAATGATTCGAAGTGGTCAAAACAGAGCCCGCCCTTCCCATGGAAGGCCACTCTGTACCCGTATTCCCCAGCTGCGTGAGTCGGGTCACCTGCTTTGAATACGTCCCCGGCGCGCCTCAAATATGAGTGGCCCACGACCCATACCACTCTCACTCCAGACGGTGGTCCTTGACCGCTGGTCTCCTGGTGCTGGGTCGACTGCAAATTCCACCCCGCGTGACAGGTTCGCGAAACTGTACTTCAAACAAAAGACAAGAAGCGTGAGTGCATGTCAATTGACTTTACAACATGTGCAATCGCACATACCTTTTGAAGCAATTCGAGGACCATCGTCCCAACTGCTTCACTTCCTCCGCACTCTGACCCCTGGCTGTAGCTTCGGTAGCAGCCCCTATCCTAAAGGAGTGGGTCCCAAAATCACACGGGTCCATGCCCGCAGCAGTGATTGTCAGTGCTAGCACCCTCTGGAACTGAAACCTCGTCAGTGGGATGCCATCCTTGTGCCTCAGCAAACTCCCCCCCCATGTAGCCACCCTTAGTGCCAAGTATTCCTCTATACACTTTATCGGGCAGGTGGGGGACCCTCGCGCGCGCTGCACGTGAACACTATTTCCCATAGCCCCCTGGTCGGTCTTGGACCTGGCTATCGAGACAACCATCGAATCACCCCTAATTTGGACGTGATCCCAGCACAAACCTCCCTCAACGTCTTTCTTATTCCTTGCGACCAGTTCGCTCACCCGCATAGCCCCATGGAATGCTAATGCGAAAGCTGCCCGGAACAGAACTGCTTCGAAGTGGGAGGAGCATGTCTCGTCTAGTTTCGCTACAAGTAGAGACAACCTGTCTAAGCCAATCGGGCGCCTCGCATCTTGCTTGCGACCCTCGAGGCGCTGCCAGCCGCGAAGGGCCTTCTTAACCAAAAAGGAACCCGTTGGGTCTTTTATGCCATGCACCTGCGCCATGAATGAAATGGCCGCCCTATGCCTACTGGCCGTTGCCGCTGATCGGCCTTCTCTGTGCAGCGCTACCAGGAACCCCAGGAAGGATTCCTCCTGACCCCAGCTCTGACTCCCTGTCGGACCCAAAAATGTGCAATAGGAACGAAACGCTCCTTCGTATGCCTTCCTTGTCCTGGGGTCTAAGCTTGCTGCCACGAGGTCTTGTAATCCGGGGCACCAATTAGCCATAGTGCTTCGGGGAATGGTGCCGCCACTAGGTCCGCTGTAGGTAGATAACCCCTGAACGCCTGCATATGTGAACGAGAGAGTGCATCAGCTGCATGATTCAGTACGCCCGGCACATGTTTCGCCCTGAACTGTACATTCAGTCTCATGCAAAGCAGCACAACTTCTTTCAACAATCTCAAGATCAATTTGCAGCGTGCTGCCTGTTGGTTAATGCATTCGACAACAGTCATATTATCAGACCAAAACACCACTGAGCGGTCCCTGAAGTTGTCTGGCCATGCCATCAGAGCAACCCAAATGGGGAATAACTCCAAGAACCCAATGTTACCTGTGAGACCGCTGGAGTGCCACCACGTCGGCCATGTTTGCGCCGACCATCGATTACCAAAGATGGCGCCAAATCCCACGCTCCCCGCTGAGTCAGTCCACAGACCTAGTTCATCTGAAGACGCTGGCGGCTTGTTCCACACGACTCGACCGTTGAAGTCCGCCAGAAATGCCAACCAAATGCGCATATCCTGGCGAACCTCTGCCGACAGTCTCGTACGGTGGTGTCCCTCTTTGAGACCAACCATAGCTTGTGCAATAGAGCGTGAGAAGGGGCGGGCCATTGGTATCACCCTCAAGGCAAAGTTAAGCTGACCCACTGTTTGTTGTAACTGGTGCAGGGTCACTTTCTCCTTGCCCAGGCATTGCGTCAAGGAAGCCCTAAACTTGGCCACTTTTTCCATCGGTAAACGGAAACATCCCTCCACCGAATCGAGCTCAATTCCCAGAAACTCCAGTGAAGTAGATGGTCCAACCGTCTTACCTGGTGCCAATGGGACTCCAAACTCCCTCATGAGGATGCAGAAGTCCTGCAGCGCCTGCACACATTTCGTATCGCCGGCTGCTCCCAAGAACAGGAAGTCATCAAGATAGTGCATAACATGCCTATGCCCTGTGGCTTCGGTGAATGCCCACTCTAAAAAACAGCTGAACATTTCAAAATAGGCACAAGAAATGGAGCAACCCATAGGCATGCATTTAGCCATGTAATAACTCCCTTTAAATGCAAAACCTAGCAAGCGCTGATCCTGTGGGTGTACCGGGAGCAACCGGAACGCCGATTCGATATCTGATTTCGCCATCAGCGCCCCGGGGTCCAGGCGATTTAACATGGCCACCGCATCATCGAACGATGTGTACCGCACTGAACAAACTTCCGGGTCAATGGCCTCGTTCACCGAGGAACCCCTTGGAGCAGACAGGTTATGAATAAGTCTAAACTCCCCTGGGTCTTTCTTCGGGACAACCCCTAATGGGGAACTGATGAACTCCGCCACCGGCGGGCGATGAAAAGGCCCTGCCACTCGCCCTAAGCTGACTTCTTTTGCAATTTTCCTCTCTGCCACGCTTGGGTTGTGCTGTACCGATAACTGGTTTTTACAAAAGGAGTCCCCCCGAAAATCCCCCGCCGGGATGCGGAAGCCGTGTAAGAATCCCTTCCTCATCACCCCAGCGGATACATGATCAGGGTATTTGTTCAACCTGAGGTTCCGTGACGATTTGAACCCGTGTTTTCAAGTTTGTCGGAAATACATAATATTAGTATCAGCGAACCGCAAATGATCCATTCAGCATATCCTGGTGTTTTCGCTACGATACGAGCAAGAGCACTCCTGTTATGAACACATTTCTGATCTACCCACGGCATCCATCTTAGATCATGTCCGCCATTTTGTGTTTCTTGCCCTCACATATGCAATAACCTCTGATCACTTCATTTCGATTAAGGACACGTAGCCTTAGCCGGAGATTCACCTCTTTCATGACACGTGTGCCTTAAACCAGATCACGCTGTAGCTGCATGACTTGACAAAAGCTGCCTCCTCTGCCCGAGGCCAGCCCACCTGAACTGGTTCTCGTGTCCATTGTCCCGATCATGATTAGGCGGCCGAAGCCGGTAGCCTTGCCCATTTACAACCCACAAACATCTCTTATCCCGCTCTTCTATCTCCAGCACCTGGCTCTGCTCCTTTCCTTCTGGGCCTTTATTAGGGGGAGGTAACGAACTTTACGATGAGGCGGTCCGGCTCTTGAATGCAATATTGACAAGGGATTGTGATGGACTAGTGGGAACCCCTCTTCGTGATGTTTGGCATCAGATATTATCGACAGTTCCTGTGTAACGCCAAATATTTATTGTTTAAGACACAAAGGTTTAGGAATGTACTAGCATGTGAAATATTTGCCTGAAGCACAATTTTTCGTATATAAGGAGCAACCCTCAATGTACAAATCGAACAGGCTCCTGGTTACTGCCCATGCGTAGTATCTGTGACTTCTGTGTCCCTGCAGTAATAAACCTTTGGTCTTTGACGCCACCATCGAGAAGCCCGTGTTTCTGTTCATTTGCGCACCAAGGCAGGTGGAACTCCGGGGTCTTTGGGTGTTGTTCCCTGACACCTCTGGACGGAACCAAAAAAGTCCAGAACTCCAATTGGCGCCCAACGTGGGGCGACGTCATTCGGTACCGGTCCAAAAGCCTGAAGAGTTCGAGGAGCTTCGTGTGAAGATTTCCGAGGGAGGCGCCCCACTTCATCGATCCCGGCATATCGCAAAAGTGGCCCGAAGTTCTCTTCCACGAGGGTTCCCGTTCAGGACGGCTGCAGTGGGCCGTTGCCTTGACCGTCGCCCTGTCTTGGACCCGAGGTGCAGCCCTTAGTACAGCGAAACGTGACGGGTTTCTCCTTGGTGACGTCTTCAGTGCCTCAGTTAAGTATTTAGTGATAGCTAGCTGGTTACTTTGTGAGGGTTGTTAAAATCCTTGATCGGTTCTTGGTTTGGTTTGGTTTCGTAAGATTATCACTAGTTGTTCTGGTTACGATAATCTATTTGGTTCAGTTTGGGTATCGATACATTAGTTTGGTTTTGGTAGGCCTAAGTTCTTGGTTCGAGTGCACATATTTGTTCCGTGTTTTGTTTGTTTTGTGTTCCAGACTGAAAATGGTAAGTCGGAAAATGTTGTCTTGTTTTGGTTGCAACCATGACTCACGATTGGAGGATTCCTGTCTGGTTCCTCCGATTGGGACTCCCCTTTATGACTTGTACTGTAAACATGGTGTGGGTCCTATATCCTATAACGAGGTGTGGGTCCGTTACTGTAAGAAGGATGGTGTCCTTAGTTGGCCACTACATGGTAGTTTTGAACCCGAGATTCTTGATAATTTAGAAGCGAAATTGTTTAGGAAGAAAGCCCGGCCGGCAATGTTTGATTCTTTCCGTTATTGGCGAAAAGAGTCCAAACAGAGAGAGATAAAAAGGTTGAAAAAAGAACAGAAAGAGATAGAAGAGCTAACTCTAGAGCAAGCAACTAAACAATTGCAAGATAATGAGTGCGAAAAGGCCATAGATGTAGCAATTAGAGAGCATAATTTAGCGATTGACAAGTGCTACCCTGCCTTGCCATCGAAAACAGCTAAGATACTGGAGGATCCCGAAAACGATCCTCTGTTGTCTTATCTGTTACGGTCACCTCCACCGTACGCACAAGGTGCTACGGCTCAACTTGTACCGAATGTCCAATTGCCGGTTGCTGGACAACCTGGTGTTCTTGTTCCTCAGAATGTAGTTCCTGTACCTCCTGTGGTTAATGTGAATATTCCTACGGCTCCTCCTCTTCCTGGGTTTCCGTCTTCTATACCTGTATCTGTCTCGCTTACACCTACTACATCACAAACTATTTTTCTCGATACTCCTACTGCCTCGCTATCTGTTCCTACCTCTACTGTGTTCTCTACGTCTGCGAGTGTGTTAACTCCACTTTCTGTACGTCGAGAAATAACTGATTCTGTTGCTAATATACTGTCTCCTTTATATAAATCTTTAATTAAGACTCCTACTTCTGATTCAGTTCAGAGACGTAGTCAGCTACCTAGTACTGAAGAACGGGGAGTTTTAGATTCCACGGCTCTCAGATGGATTACGAAAGTTAGAAGATATAGTACGAGAGATGTACTAGATACGTTTATGCAGTGGAAGGAACCAACGCAACGGTACGTCTTTGATGAGATGTGCTCGTTGTTACGTGAGGAAATAGAGGAAGATGATGTTGAATCAGACTTGGAAGATTTAATTAAAATTCAAAAAGAGTTTGCTGCAGGAATGATAGTGGGTGATAATATAAAAGAAGCGATGGAACTCATTTTAAGTTTTAGGAATGATCCATCTCTTCGTTCGCCGAGAGATTTAGAGAAAGGTAAAATGAAGCCAAGTCGCCAATATCCTATGAGGGAGGTTCCTCCAATTTGGCGCGAAGCAATACAACGTGATGATAATGCGGGTATTGCAGCTGCTCCAGCACAGTTCCAACGAGTGTGGATACACATTCCATGGAAGCGAGCTGAAGTGCTAGCGGTGAAACAGGCCTTGCCAGATCCGCGTAAAAATCCAGCTGGATATTACAAGGAATTAACACAGACAGTTGAAGCTTGTATAATGAACTTAGCGGACATCGATATGTTATTTGGTAATGTAGTTCCACAACCAGTGTGGGCTAAAATTCGTAGGGAGGATCATCAAGCAGCTCTAGGTGGTGATTGGGCAGCTATCACTGCAGCGGATGGTCAGCAAACGGGTGGTGCAAAACCCGAACCCCTAATTGCTAATCTTCCAGGTAGAATAATTGACTTAATGAAGACTCTGATGCCTGCGTTGCGTGTTAATTGGGATAAATTATCCGCATGCAAGCAAAAGAAAGATGAAAGTGTCTCCGACTTCTTCACGAGGTTCGAAGAGACTTTTGTAGATCATAGTGGTCAGGATATGAGCACTGAAGGAGGACAGAGACTGTTTGTCGATAAATTTGTGCATAATTTGTTACCTGAATTATGCAATAAATTAAAGGATTCAGAGAGTGCGTGGGCTGTTTCCACAACTGCGCAAATACTTGCGACTGCACAGTACTACGAAAATAGGGATAAAGAGGAAAAGGAAAAATCAGAGAAGAAAACGAAAGATTTAAAGACTAAAGTTCTTTTACAGCAGGCGTATCCGCCTCGCACGAATCAGACTAATATGCAACAGAATTCGTATCAGAGGACAGATTATAGTTCAACCAGGCCTCAATATCAGTGGAATCAGTGTGCGTACTGTAAGAAAGAGGGTCACTACAAAAATGAATGTCCAATCTTAGCGCAAAATAATGCAGCAGCAGCTCAGAGAGGTCGTGGTGGTTTTGCGCAGAACTCTAGAGGTCGAGGACGAGGTGCTATGCCTCCGCAAACGAATGATCGTCCCTCCAATCATTTTGATCAACGAAATGTACAGTCAGCTCAACAAAATAGATCTCAGCAATATCTTGTTGAAGATTATTGTGAAGTGGATGAGGGATTTCAGCAAAATGGGTACTAGGACAGCCATGGACAGAGAGAGGGAGTAGTATCAGTTCCAGTAGATCAGAGTGGGCCTTATGTCGCAGTAGCAACATCAGGTGTAGTCGAACCGTTTCTGTTGGATACTGGTGCCGCAAAAAGTTCTATCATTCATGCGAAACTCCCTGGCGCACCTTTGTCCGGCTCAACAAATGTTTCCGTAGGTTTTTCAGGCGCCCCTGTTTACAACCCGATATCTGGTCCTTTGTCCATTTCTGTTGGACCGTGTCAATTGAAAGCACCCTTGATTTTGACGACAGGTTGTAATGAAAATCTGCTTGGTTTAGATTTGTTAAAACGACTATATGCGACATTGTACTGTTCTCCGGAAGGGGTACAGCTTACTTTGGGTAAAAGAATCACTTCTCCGATGTACTTGTCAATGGACGCACTCCCGCCGGATCTGCGCTCACTCCCTGATTCTCTTTGGGCGACTGGTCCTAATGATGTAGGCCTTTTAGAAATACCACCGTATGTAGTAACTTTGAAAGCAAATGTAAAATTTCCAAGGATTCCTCAATATAAAATATCGAGTGAAGGAGAACGTGCACTTTTATTGATTGTGCAAGATTTGATTAAAAAAGGTGTGGTTGAAGAAACTCGAGGAAATGTTTGTAATAGTCCTGTATTACCGATTCTGAAACGAACTGATCCTACAAAACCTCCAGTGTATAGGTTTGTCATCGACCTCAGAGAAGTTAATAAGATTGTAGCTCCGCAATTCCCTGTGGTTCCAGACATTACTGCATTGTTAACATTGATTCCGGCTACAGCCACTTGGTTCTCAGTCATCGACTTGAAGAATGCCTTTTTCAGCATTCCGATAGCCGAGGAAAGCAGAGATATTTTTGGCTTCTGTCTAGGAGGTCGAAGTTTCAGATTTAAACGCGCTCCACAGGGCTACTGTGAAAGTCCATCTATTTATAGTCAAGCATTAAAAAGCCAGCTAGATTCTTTTGTCCTTCCTCCAGGTTCTGCCTTAGTACAGTACGTAGACGATCTTTTAGTGGCTGCCGATGACAAGGAAACTTGCAAAGCAGCTACAGTATCGTTGTTGCATCATTTGTCTGATTTAAATCACAAGGTGTCACCTTCCAAGATGCAATACTGCTGCCAAGAAGTGACCTACCTAGGTCATCTCTTGTCAAAGGAGGGAAGGAAGTTGACCCCAGAAAGAATAAAAGCAATTACGCAAATGAGTGTTCCACGCACACAGAGAGAAGTACGTGCCTTTTTAGGTATTACCTCTTACTGTAGGCAGTGGATCCCAAATTTTTCTCTTTTAGCGAAACCATTGGTAGCTTTGACTGGGAAAAATGTTCCGAGTCCGGTGCCATGGTCTGATGAATGTCAAGAGAGTTTTACTGAATTACGAAAAGCCTTGTGTTCAGCTCCTGTATTGGGTACACCTGATTACAGTAAGCCATTCATGCTCTACGTTCACGAGAGAGAAGGGTGCGCGTTGAGTGTCCTGACACAGAAGTTTGGTGATAAACAACGCCCTTGTGCGTATTTCTCATCAACATTAGATCCGGTAGCTAGAGCGTTGCCTAGTTGCTTGAGAGCTACAGCGGCAGCTGCGGCTTCCATTCGGCAATCTGCTGGTTTGGTGATGAACAACATGCTAGTGGTCATGGTTCCTCATGCAGTGGATACACTCATGAACCGAACGAAGACACAACACCTTACTAGTGCGAGATTATCTGGTTACGAGCTGACACTACTAGCGAGTCATATTCAGATCAAAAGATGTAATGTATTGAATCCAGCAACGCTGTTGCCGACTGATCAAGAGTCGAGTGATTCTGAGCCACATGACTGCTGTTTTAAAACGGAGGAAGAGACAAAAGGACGCATCGATTTGAAAGACACTCCGTTATCCGATCCGGATGGTACGCTGTATGTGGACGGGTCATGTTTTAAATTGGAAAATGGTGATGTGACTGCTGCTTATGCGGTGACGACGTTGAAGACGATTGTGGAGACTGCAAGAGTGAGTCAGAATTCTGCCCAAGCTGCAGAATTAATAGCTCTAACGAGAGCATGTGTTTTAGCTGAGGGAAAGAGAGTGAATGTGTTCACAGATAGTCAGTACGCATTTGGCGTGGCCCATAGTTTTGGCCGGTTGTGGAGAGAAAGAGGTTTCATTACGTCCCATGGGACTAAGATTCAACATGGTCAGCTAGTTAACGATTTGTTGGAATCTCTAACCTTGCCGACTGAAGTTGCAATTGTAAAGTGCAGTGCTCATAAAGCAATCACGGATGATGTTGGACGTGGGAATGCTTTTGCTGATGAAATTGCTAAACAGACAGCTAGAGACATGATGAGTAGAATGTATGTTGCAACGTCTGCAAGATGGATCGCTGAGTCTGGGATGTGTGAAGATACAATGGAAAGTGTGAAAGAGATTCAGAGAGAAGCAACTGAGGAAGAGAAACGTGTATGGAGAGAGAGTACGGGCAAGTTGGACTCGAATGGATGTTGGATTGATTTGACAGAACAGCAACGTTGGATGTTGCCGGATGCGTATGTGCTTGCGGTAGTGACAATGGCGCACGGAGTAGCGCATATAAGTTCTAAAGGGATATGTAAGATGTTGGCTCCGGTCTGGAAGAATGAGGGAATCAGTAAGTGTGCAGAGAGAGTGGTGAAAAATTGTATGGTGTGCTTGATGCATAATCCTGGCAAGGGAACTCCAACTCCAGCTGGTCATTTCGCTCCTCCTTCCTGCCCCTTTGAAGTGATTCAGTTAGACTTCATTCACATGGAACGCTGTAATAATTTAAAATATGTCTTGGTGGTGGTTTGTGCTTTTTCCAGGTGGATAGAAGCATACCCACTGAAGGACAATACTGCCTTATCAACTGCCAAAATTCTTCTCAAAGAATATTTCCCTAGATTTGGAATGCCACGGATTGTATGGTCAGATAACGGAAGTGAGTTTATAGGGAAAGTTATGCAGAGTGTATGTGCAGGCCTAGGTTTGAAACAAAAATTTCACAGTGCGAACCATCCCCAGTCAGCTGGTTTAGTGGAGGGTTACAATGGCACCCTTAAGCTGAAGATAGCTAAAATACAAGCATCCACAGGTTTGGCCTGGCCAGACGCACTTCCTTTGGCTCTGTTATCAACAAGAGCAACTGTACATTCTAGAGTGGGGCTTAGCCCATACGAGGTGGTCTTTGGCCGCCCAGCAAATATCTGGGGTGTGCCAAGGCCCAAGGAATTTAAATCTATAGAATATCCTATGTTGATAGACTACCTTTACGACTTGACTGCTAAATTGAGTCTTATTCATCAACAGGTCTTTGATGCATTGCCAAAACCTCCGGAGAGTCCAGGGCATCAGCTGAAACCAGGAGACCTGGTTGTCATCAAGAACTTCGCGAGGACGAAGAACCTTCAACCAAGATTTGTGGGGCCCTTTCAGATCTTACTGACAACGAGGACAGCCGTTCGTGTAGCTGGCCGCAAACACTGGGTGCACGCGTCTCACGTTAAGCGTGTACCCTTGCCGCTACCTTACGACGACTGGGTGAAAAAGGGAATTGGTGCCTCCGAAACTGACAGCACACCGAAGTTCATCCCTTTCAGCGATGCCGAATTGATTACTGACACTCCAAAATCTGACTCTCCTCCTGAAAAGACTCTTTTGAACACTGAACATTTGTCTCCAGCATCAGAAGAAACTTTGCTATCTGCGAACTTAAACACTGCAACAGCTGCTAGTGATACACTATTTTCCGATCAGACAATACCTGCGAAGCAGAAATATAACCTGAGAAAACGTAAAATGGACAAATAAAGCAGGCAACTGCATATTGTGATTTTGATATATTGAACATTTGCCTTCAGCCAGGAAGTTTGCTATTGTTTATTGTTTTTAAATTGCCTTGCCGTCTGGGTAGCCGTAGGGTCGTGGCTGTGTGCCTAGTTTGAATTTGCAGGGGTCTGACACAAGGTCGATCTTTCTGTTGGTTCTGGGAACTCCCAGGGCTGACAGAGGCATTTTCATCTACGTACACATCATCAGTGGTCGCGAGCGGATTGTAGAAGATGGAGCTTCCTGCGCTGCAACGAGAAAATGTGATTTATGTTCGCAGAAACAGACTGTACAGAATTCTTCGTAGCAAATGCTTTTTGATGCAATGTGCCGTTACATTTTTGATTATCTTAGCAACATTGGTGGGTGGAATCGTCTTTAGTATAAATATGATTTTTGTGCCAGTTACTACAGTACCTCCCCTTGATCCTGCCATTTCTACTGTTTCTTCTATACACTCTTTTCACTCGTTTCCTGAACATGAGCAAGCCCGACGCACAGAGTTCATTAACAACACTTTTGTACAGCTCTTGCACCAACACCAACTGGTAGTTAACACTACAGACTGCTGGGTGTGTGGCTTGATACCCCACACTATGGATAAAGGTATTCCCTATCTGGTTTTGCCTTTCAGCTACAATGGATCATTTCAGGCCCTTCAAACAATCTTTGCTTATGCCCTTGAGACCTATCCTCCGCGTCCACCACGTTCCACTAGATATAACTCTGCCAACAAAGCTTTAGTCCAGGGAATTATTGACATGATCAAGGATGTCAATAATACTCCATCATACCCTAGAGACGAACTACGAGTGTATTTAAGTTGGAATACTTCAGAGTATCGCCTTAGTTTAGGAGAAAGCAAGCGTAAAAGCTCAACTCCAATCTGGGTCGTACCTCACCGAGGTCAGGTCTGTTTGCAAGGGAATGGGAGAAATCCGAGAGCTCAGCTAGGGAGGAGTGAGTGCGTTGAGACTTATGTGTTTTCGGCTAACTCTTCTCCTGCCTTCCTTACTGCTAGGGGTACCTACTTCATTTGTCGAGACCGAGCTTATACATGGTTGCCTGCTGACTTTTCAGGTTCATGCTATATTGCTCGATTGTTGCCTCCAACATACACTGCTTCATCTGATTACCACAGAACCAGATTAGCGAGAGGTGTCTTCAACAAGGAAGATACTGCTGGTCAGGAAGCTGGAGACTTCTTCAAAGGCTTTCTTCCGTTCTGGGGGCCTATGGCCAATAGTAGAAACATACGTCAACTAACACGGGTAGTTGAATCTACTATTACTGAAACTGCTGGTGCCCTTAGCAATCTGACAGCTGAGCTTCAGGCGGATAGACTCATGACGTTGCAGAACCGTATGGTTCTAGATGTTATACTTGCAGATCGAGGTGGGGTATGCAGAATGATCCAATCGAGCTGCTGTGTCTTTATTCCTAATAATGCTCCAACAGTCTATGAGGCGATCTCTAAGCTACACAAGATTTCCGACTCTATACATGTAGACAAGGGAAACTGGTCCTTTATGGAGTGGTTTTGGACTCTGATCTCAGCGTGGGGATGGAAGGTTCTAATGGTCATCGGTGTCATCTTAGTATTCCTGTTCTCATGCTGCCTGATTATCCAGTGTGGTCCTGCTCTGTGTAGTTTTTGCGCTGCAACTTGTCTCAGAAAACCACCTGCGTTTGGAGAAAAGGCACGAGAAAGGATGATGATACCACAACATGTTACTGACCTGATGAGTATAGAACTAGACTCTGATATAGACTGAGTAATTGCCTATGTAAGGGCAAAAGGAGGGTCTGAGGTTCCGTGACGATTTGAACCCGTGTTTTCAAGTTTGTCGGAAATACATAATATTAGTATCAGCGAACCGCAAATGATCCATTCAGCATATCCTGGTGTTTTTGCTACGATACGAGCAAGAGCACTCCTGTTATGAACACATTTCTGATCTACCCACGGCATCCATCTTAGATCATGTCCGCCATTTTGTGTTTCTTGCCCTCACATATGCAATAACCTCTGATCACTTCATTTCGATTAAGGACACGTAGCCTTAGCCGGAGATTCACCTCTTTCATGACACGTGTGCCTTAAACCAGATCACGCTGTAGCTGCATGACTTGACAAAAGCTGCCTCCTCTGCCCGAGGCCAGCCCACCTGAACTGGTTCTCGTGTCCATTGTCCCGATCATGATTAGGCGGCCGAAGCCGGTAGCCTTGCCCATTTACAACCCACAAACATCTCTTATCCCGCTCTTCTATCTCCAGCACCTGGCTCTGCTCCTTTCCTTCTGGGCCTTTATTAGGGGGAGGTAACGAACTTTACGATGAGGCGGTCCGGCTCTTGAATGCAATATTGACAAGGGATTGTGATGGACTAGTGGGAACCCCTCTTCGTGATGTTTGGCATCAGATATTATCGACAGTTCCTGTGTAACGCCAAATATTTATTGTTTAAGACACAAAGGTTTAGGAATATACTAGCATGTGAAATATTTGCCTGAAGCACAATTTTTCGTATATAAGGAGCAACCCTCAATGTACAAATCGAACAGGCTCCTGGTTACTGCCCATGCGTAGTATCTGTGACTTCTGTGTCCCTGCAGTAATAAACCTTTGGTCTTTGACGCCACCATCGAGAAGCCCGTGTTTCTGTTCATTTGCGCACCAAGGCAGGTGGAACTCCGGGGTCTTTGGGTGTTGTTCCCTGACACCTCTGGACGGAACCAAAAAAGTCCAGAACTCCAAACCAAGGAGTCATAGCCATGAGATCTACGGGTGTAGGCAATCGGTCACAACGTTCTACCTCACTCCTGCTTGGACGCTCCTTTTCCTCCCGTCCCGCTATTTTTAGATCTACATGAACTCTCCGGGTGTGAGGAATTCCCACAGCCCGCACACACATGCTTGAACCTACATGTTCCCTGCGGTCTGTTACAGTTGCCTCGATTGAAGCCCCAACAGACCCCACGCTTGCCGCCATTCCCGCCGGTCTTAGGCTGGTAATCCCCACCGGCGCCCGCTCGAAAGGGCACCGCGGGCTTTTGGGGGACGACCCCTGACCCACTCCAGCCTGGCGAGGATCTACCTGCCGCCCCTGGCAGGAGCTGCTTGTGCCATGACACCGAGTCCAGGCAATCCCACGTCAGAGTAGCATCATATTCTTTCGCTTTCGGGAATTTCATGTCATAACCTTTCCATTCCTCCCCCTCATACATTGCATAAAAATCCATAATACGATTTTGATAGCAAGACAATTCAGTCAACACCTCGGGTTTACATTCCCCCATAACTGCAGTAAATATAGAAAAGGCCTTAACCCAGTTCGTTACTGTCTCATCCACCCTGAATTCCGCCATCTTGGCGCGCCAGACGCTCGGGTGCCACAAATCATTCTGGGTTTTAGCATATTCCATCTTGCGATGGTCAGTTAATAATGAAAACATGTTAACATATTTGTCTCCCCATATTAACTCTTTCGTGGCCATAGGGATGTGCTGTGCCACCTTCTCCCGCCTCGAGGGTAATGAACCCTCCCCCGCCATTGGCAAAGCGAGCTTACCCGGTTCGGCCGTTATTCCCGCCGTCTTCTCGTGACCAACTGCAGGTCCTACCGGTGCCACCTGTGGGGAAACAAGAGGAACATTCGCCTTTGCGGCATCTCTCGACTGCCGCAATTGCTCGATTAGTAGTCTGGCCTCTTCGGCCGGGTCTCCAGGGGCCACTGCGCCCCCTGCCTTTTTCTTGAGCCATGCTGCCAACTGGATGGCCAATTCGGGAGGCATTTCCTCATCATTAGCGGGAGTAATCACAACCGGGATCGCCTGATCTGCATCTGGGTTTGGTACCGGGTTGTCTTCCGGCGTGGGGGGGGCGACTGGGGGTACCTCTGGAACCGGGACCTCCCCCGAAACCGCCCTCTTCTTGACCCGTTTCCCTCTACCCTCGGGGACGACTGCCGGCAAGGCCGGGCCTATTACCTTCTTAGGATGACCCGGATTGCTCAGTGCAGCCAGCTGTTTTTTGACCTCCGCCAAACCTCTACCGATCGATTGGACTTGTCCGAGTTTTCGGTCCATGCAAACCATCCGGTTCGACAATAGGCGTAACACCTTATCCGCCTCGGAACCCTTTCCCGCTTTCTTGCCAGCCATGGTTTCGAGTATTCTGCTCCCAGTCGATCAACGAGGTCCAGGACTCTTCGAACTCCAAATAACTGAAAGAAAAACAACAAGATTACAAGTTCTCAAAATTGCTGCTTGTTCCGTCGAGGGCTCACGAGCAACGAGTGGGTGCAGCCTTCAGAGCACAGGAACAAGAGGACGCTTCTTCGGATTCCCGCTCTATTTATCCTTCTGCGGGAGGCCGTGTACCCTCCTCCGGTACGCCTACTGGGCGTGGTCTTCGGTGTAGGTGTCTAGGACAACCCCTCTTAGGCGGGAAAAGGCGCGCCCCGGCTACGCCGCTTCGGGCATACCAGCCGAGCCACGCCCCCCGCCCAAAATGGTTTCTTGGGGGGATCGGGGCACCCAGCCATACGTTCTGGGGGACCGAGTGGTCGCCCCTTTCCATTAACGCTGGCATAATAAACCTGAGACATCATTATTTCTGAGAAGTATACACATTGTGATGAAACACATAAAAAACATTGTAAGCTAATTAGTCACAAAATACATGTGCTATATACAATGTGAAAGCGGGAAGAATTCAACATGTTTGAACATTCAGTATATAAGGGAAAAATGTTTTGGGGAGAGTACAAGAAAATACTTATAAAATGCGAGCATGAATACTCAAATGGATGCACTATTAAAAGCACAATGTAAAGTTAACAGTTTCACATTGTATATATCACATGTATTTCGTGACAAATAATGGATATGATTTTTCAGGAGAAAAGTAATTGACACACAGATCCAAGTACATAGAAGGTACATAGATGCACAATGGAAGAAAGTACATGTAGACCAAAGATGATTTTTTATTTTTTTTCAATTTTTTATTAATAACAGAATTATTCTACATGTTTATACAAATAAAAGGTGCCGCTCACTTGTTCTTAACACTCGCCAGTTTGCCAGAAGGAGGATTCCTGTTGTTAAAGGAGGGATAATTATTGGCAAAAGCTCACCTTAGGGGTCGCGCCGCTGGTGGGAGCATTTCCGCATTCGGCGGACTGCCTGCAAGCTCCCAGCGTGCGCTTGACCACGAACTACCTGCCGCTTCACCGGGGGACTGCGAGGCCCAGCAGCCTTCACTGCTGTCAGCTGGTGCCTCTTCCCCTGGTGGTCACGCCCTCCACCTGCAGCTATTTACTTTTCGCAACACCCGCTCCGCGGGTGCCGCTCACTTGTTCTTACCACTCGCCAGTTTGCCAGAAGGAGGATTCCTGTTGTTAAAGGAGGGATAATTATTGGCAAAAACTCACCTTGGGGGTCGCGCCGCTGGTGGGAGAATTTCCGCATTCGGCGGACTGCCTGCACGCTCCCAGCGTGCGCTTGACCACGAACTACCTGCGGCTTCACCGGGGGACTGCGAGGCCCAGCAGCCTTCACTGCTGTCAGCTGGTGCCTCTTCCCCCGGCGGTCACGCCCTCCACCTGCAGCTATTTACTTTTCGCGACACCCGCTCCGCGGGTGCCGCTCACTTGTTCTTACCACTCGCCAGTTTGCCAGAAGGAGGATTCCTGTTGTTAAAGGAGGGATAATTATTGGCAAAAACTCACCTTGGGGGTCGCGCCGCTGGTGGGAGCATTTCCGCATTTGGCGGACTGCCTGCACGCTCCCAGCGTGCACTTGACCACGAACTACCTGCCGCTTCACCGGGGGACTGCGAGGCCCAGCAGCCTTCACTGCTGTCAGCTGGTGCCTCTTCCCCCGGCGGTCACGCCCTCCTGTTCGAATCACCATAAATCAACTGGTCCTTCCCGCGTCGCGGTACGCGCGCGGGGCGAAGCCCGGGCCAAGGGCGGGCCCGTTTAAGCCCGTTCAAGACCGGGCAAGACTGGACTGGGCCACCTTATTTACTTTTGCTTCCCCCCTTTCTATTACTGCTGTTACTGCACGTATTTAAAACAACTTGTTCCTAGTCTGTAGTCATCTCCCCTAATCTGTTATCCCTGTAACAAATCATATTGTATTATGTCCCCCAGAACCACCAGGAACACTGTCAAAAAACAGGCCCAGGATGCTGCTCAAGTTATCGGCCCAATAGACCAATTTATTACCAAAGCTAATGAGGCCATTGAGCAGGGTATCACCCTGTTGGAACGGAGAGTTTCACAGGACTTGGCCATCGCCAGACGCTCCTCCATGGGCTTACTGGCTACAGCAAAAACCCCTCAGCGTCCCGCAGAGTTACCCCCACCACTGATAGAGCATGCGGAGATCCATACAGTTCCTTGTACAGTGGATCTGTCCGTATCCCTAGACCTCTCCGATTCACATCTGCTGCAGTCACTGGAAAAATCTCCAGCCATTTTCGCAAGCCAAACTAGTGTGGCTGCCACTCCATCTGCAGATAGGGGTTTACGTGAAGGAGCAATCCCCCAAAAAAAGAAGAAGAGGAAAACTAACAAACCTCATCATTCTGTTAACTCTCCCCCCAAAACTATCCACACCACCCCTTCCACCTCCCCCCTCCCTATACAGCCCATTGATCTTGTCCTAACTCCCCACCAATTACCTACCTCTTCACTTGCACAAGCAATAAACCTCACTACTGATAACATAAACCTCAGCTCTAGCAGCTATGACAGCGAAGGTGGTATGGTTAACGATGGTAATCTAACTAGTAACACCTGTAGCAATGACAACTTACTCCTTAGCAAAATCGGTGATCTAATTAGATTCTACCTAAAACCTATAGAAAAGTCACTACATCAGGTTGAAGCCCAACTAACCCAACTGTCTTTAGTTCTGAACTCAAGCAAAGTTACCAACAAAGACACCAACCCAGCTCAAGGGAGGCCCCTCATTCAAAATGCAAAAACATCTAAGACAGGTTCGACTGTATCAAATCCTTCCAATACGAACCAAAAGGCACCACAGAAACAGCTACAAACACAGCCACCATTAGTTGCAACTAAGGTCCAAGTACCTCCAAATCCATCCAATCCCTTATCGATCCCACCCCCCGCCCACTCCAAGACACAGACCTCTACTCAATCAAAACCTCCTTCCGCCCTACCTACCACGGCCCCCACCCTCCCAAAACACCCTGTTGGATTTAATACCATCCCGAGAAATAGAAAGAGGAGGGGCCATCCTATCCATCTTCCCCCTGAAGCTTCCCCCTACGTAGTAATTATGACAGGTGTTCCGGAACTTTCTCCCAATCAGGATGAACCGGTCTGGTCACTAAAAAACAAAGTAATTTACTGGCTGTCCAACAATAGACCATTACCAACTTTTCTGGACAACAGAGTCACCACTGTGCGTAGAGTCCCCTGGCTAGGCACTGAGCCCAAAAACATCCAGGGTGATTGCGTTATAGTGAACTTCGCCGACCCAAATAGAGTAGAGCACATCTGCTCCTGGGGAGAGCACACATTCACTGAAGGGATAGTCACCCATAGATTGTCATATTTTTACCCTCCGGCTCCACGACACAATGCTGGTCCCCCTTGGAGCTGGACAAGAGTGGGGAATTGGGACGGGAACAGAGACCGGGGCCATTGGGCAGGTTATGGATTCAGCAATCCAGCTTCTGGTCCCTTCACAAATTGGAGAGGCCCACCCCTAACCAACAGATATGAATGTCTTGATATGGTTGACTGACCATCAGCTCCCTCCATAAATGCTAAAGGTAGAATCAATACCCAAATTCAAACTACTTATATCTCCAGAGGAACACTGATGGCAGGAGCAACTCCCACATCTCCTCCTGGCTCTCTTGTAGAGCCTTTTACCCCCCCCGATGGAATTATCCCCCTATCCGGCAACCTTTCCGGATCAAGAACTCAAACACGATTACCCATCCCTTCCTGAAGAGCCACCTAAGAGGCAACCACTCAACAATTCAGCCTTAAGTGAAATACATCTCTCTTCTCCCACCCTTCTCCCAAACACCCCGCCCCGAGACCCATCACCCTTTGCTAACTCACAGAATTTAAATCCCACCCTACCCCTAACTTGGGATCTCCCAGTTATTTACTGGAATGTAGCGGGCCTCAGATCCAAGATTTACCTCCAGTCATGGATCGACGTGATCAACAAGCACAAAATAGCTTGCCTCCAGGAAACCTGGGCTATTGACCCCATTCACATCCAGGGTTATAAAACTTTTCACATCCCCGCCAGTCCGTCCATACACGGAAGACCCAAGGGTAGCTTAGTAATTTATCTCTCTAATAAAATGTCGCCCACGACTATAGAGGTATCTCTAGCGTCTCCAACTGCTCAAATCCTAAAGCTAGTCTTTGATAGTAGCTCCATCTACTACCTCATCAATATGTACAACAATTCCCCCCCGCTGAGTGTGTAAATTCATTGTCAGAAATCACCCTATATCTTCACGAACAGAAAGCTAAATACCCGCAGTTACAATGTTATGTTGTGTGGGGTGGAGATTTTAATGTCTATTTGTGTAGCAACTATAAAAAAGGTATCTGCGGGCTCCAAGATGAATATGATTCCCCTATTACACATTTTAACCACTCTAACATTGGTACCACTTTGAATGAATGTCTTTTTTCTTTAGAACTTGAGTTTGCTAATGAAATAGTGTATCCCCCTGTCGAGTTTAAGCCGACCTTTCACGGCAGAGGCCTTTCCACCACCATCGACTACATCCTATGTTCGCAAACCCTAAAGAATCGCTTAAATCACTTCATAACTGGTACTGATCCTTCAAGCGATCATTACTCTAACAGTATTACCATTATTCTTAATTCAGCTTCACCAGCCCACAGCAAGACTAGTCTCTTAACCCAGCAATCTCTGGCTATAGACAAAATTAACAGCTACACAGTAAAATGGTCAAAGATAAATCCCAATGAGGTTACTAAAAAGATTATTCAAAAAACTCTTCCCCTAATAAACATCTGCCTAGCGGAGTCCTCATCTCCTCATATGATCCTCTCTAGTTTTGTTAACATCCTAAAAGCTATCCAGCAGGAGCTCACTCGCCAACAGAAGGCCCATGACAAGGATTCCCGGGGGTGGTTCGACACCCATTGCCGTAAAGCCCTCTGTGCGCTAAAAAGAGCACTTCATAGTCAAGTTAGGGACGTGGCTTTAATAGCCACATTAAGAAGGAAGTACAAACTGGCCCAAAAAACCCGAAAACAGGAAATAAAAAACAATCTTTGGGCCCAACTGCACGAGAGTACAAGAAGTAAGGATAGCTCGCTATTCTGGCGAACAGTTAAGTCCCCCTTCTTAGTGGATGCTACAGCTGTCCGTCACCTAGACGTGGCAGTATCTGCTGAAAAATGGGTGGCTCATTACTCACAGATTTTTGGGGATCCCTCCTCTGCAACCTTAACTTTCCAAACCGAAGAGGAAGTCCTTACCATGGACAATATTTAACCTATCGACCTCCACTTCGACCTCGCGGAGGTCACAGCTGCACTGACTTCCTCGAAGACTGGGAAAGCTCCTGGCCCTGATGGAGTTCCCCTCGATATCTTTGTGAGTAACTGTAATGACCGGATTTTTGGACCAGATGGAATCAGCTCCTAGGAGCCCCTCTAACCCAGTCGGAACGTAATCACCTCCCTCCTTAGAACGTATTTACAATGGGTATAGATATATGTATGTACATCTCGTACCTAAGGATGGGGAAAATAGCAATAAACATGCATAGGTTTTCTACAATATCCTATTCATACCAACTAGTCTCACAGCCACTTAGGCCCAGACTAATCTACCCTGGGGCAGGTCTTATTATGTACCCTTACACACTGATCTCCCTCAGTGCTCACTCGACACGCAATCCGGCGTGTCTACACACGGGGCTGCAGTCCCAGTGCTCTCTCTTTTATCCGGTCCACAATCTGGCGGACCTACACACCGTGTCCCCCCGGTGCTCACTCACTTACAACATGGTCCACAATCCGGCGGACCTATACACCGTATCCCCCCGGTGCTCACTCACTTACAACACGATCCACAATCCGGCGGATCTACACACCGTCTATCTCCGGTGCTCTCATTAACGCCGCGTACCAACGACGATCACTTTCCTATGAACACCTGTGGAAGAAATCTCTCATTTTCTACTTGGGATGATACTACAATAATAGAAGATAGCACGGCTTTCCAAATTGAAATATGTACCTTCTGCTCTTGGCATCGAACGTTCCCTCTCTCCCTCATTGTTCAGTCACCTCTTACCTGACCGGGATTCACATCCGTTCATGCAAACAATGTCTGACTAGAAGACCAGGTTACCCTGATTGAACAAGAATACAAGGCACATGTTGGTTCACTAAGAACTGGGGTATTTTATTACAATGATTATAAACACAATACTATACGATAATATATATATTCTGCAAAGAAAAGTGAAAGGTTAGAATGTGCACACTATAGGGGAAAGGGCAGATGTCACCTTATTAATGTGAAGTCGGGGTTCGGTAGTCATCTAGGTTCCCTTGTCTTCTGTGTCTTGGCTCGTCTTGGAATCACACCTTAGCAGTCACGAGTACACGTCTGCACCGCTATGCTCAGTCTCCTCTGCTTCCCTCCAAGTCACTGGAACCTTTCTCGTTATTAGCTGCTGTCTCTCTCTGTCTCTGATCGCTCTGCGCTACTTCTCCTTCTCCTTCAGTCTTTCTCAGAGAGTCTCAGTTTCATGATCTTTCTCAGACTTCAAAATGGCGACTGTCTGCCTGGAAATAATTAATGGCATAGATGCTAACGGCTAGCTGCCGTCTACGGACTGACTGACTCACTGCCTAACACTTTCGCTAATATGGAAGCCTGTCCCTTCATGGAAAGTTACGGCCAGTAACCTGCCGCCCACCAAATTCTTGTACCTCCCCGTACCAAGGACACGTTCCCAGCCGGCCGGCCTGAAGTTGTGTCTTCGGAGTGGAGAAAAATACAGTCTTTCGATAAGGTCCAGCCTGAGCCGGTTCTCTCCAAGCGAACAACACTTCGAAACTAAAACATTACACTTGGCCTAGAAAGCCTCTCAAGCTGCCGGGCAGAAAGCAAGATGAAGTCTCTCCCGTTTGAGGCCTACAAGGCCCGAAATAAGCATAACTCCATAGAAGGTATACTAACACTCTTGCAAAAGGACGGATCATCACTAATACTAATGAATCTATCCCCTAACTTAAATTTATAAGCCCTGATCTAAGGAAAAGGGTACGAAAATGCACTACTGTGCCTTATGGATAAGTCCTGTTTATAGTTCTAATCCCTGTACTAGAAGGGTAATAAGCTGGAGTCATCTTCCATCACTCTCCCTCCAAAGAGGGCCGAAAAAGTCGGTCAGAACACTTCACCCTTGACTCCAGTCTATTAACCATGTTCTATATGGAACTAACATCTGTGGAAGAATAATAAGAAACAAAATTAACTGATCTATTTCTCTTGCCAAATCTACAATATGGGAGTAGAGAAGGAATGCACTGAATAAAGCAGCAAATGGCTACTAAAATACAAATAGAAATCACAATACCCCCTAATATCTGTCGTAGAGAATGTCAGGTAACCAATTGAAGAGCCAGTCAAACCAGCCCTGATCAATATGTTTTCTAACCTCTGCAGTCAAGTTGTAGAGTTTGTCAATATGGGCCTGAATGGATTTGGTGTGGTCTGACAAATTAAAACAGCAAAGACCCTCAAAGTCAGAACAATCATGTCCTTGCTTTAACAGGAGGTAGTCAATTGCTGCGTGGTTCTGCAGAATTGCTCTGCGTTCACCCTGGGCATCTAATAACATGTCAGATAGAATGGTAGAGGTTTGATTAATCGATTTGACCATCCAACAGGCCATATTTCCAATTGACTTAGCGTTGTAAACTGCCAACACTGGGACACCAATAATTGAGATAGCTAAACTAAGGTATTCAGATTTGGAATAGAGATGTAAGGAAGAATCACAGTCCTTATGTAACATCATAGAACCACAGACTACACAGGAATGGGTATTGGGATGTGAAGAAAACATTAATAAACTCAGTCTGGTGATGGCACATGGACCGCCGGAAATATTTGCAGGAATATAGGGCCAGGAGGAATTCCCGCAGGAAAATAACCAACCAGAGGGTAACAACATTGTACGGTAATGGCTAGGAGCAACTAATATACGTTTGCATGCCATATTATTTTTAACAGAAATACATGAATTCGGGAGTCTTTGTAAGCATAGCAAACGTTGATGAGCTGAAAAAGAAGTGGCAGCATTCAACTTCAATTTTACACATTCAGTAATTGCTTTAGGATCACAGGTCAAGATAAAGCATAAATCACCCTGCGTGATATTGTAGGTCGTAATTTGGGAATGAATTGGGGGAATGGAGTCTGAAAGAACAGTACACAAAGGGCAAAATTCGTGGGCCGCGAAATCGCCCAGAATAATATTGGGTCGGGCACTCGATATATTGAAAATGTGCTGCAACGTTTCAGTGGAGGCAGGGACGGCAACCAAGCAGGTCGCTAAGATGTCAGTCACAGAACGCATAGGGGTCAGACAAAAATGCGGGGAATTAGTAACCCGCTTAGCAAGGGTGATCCAAAAGTTCGATGAGGAACGCGGAACTCGGGTTCTCCAATCAACCGGAGTCTGTGGGTTCTCTCCTCTCCCGGCGTAGCAGACCAAAAGGAGTCCAACGCCGGCACATCCTGCAGCAGCAATCCAGAGAATGATCTGAAAGAAAATCAAATACAGGCATTATTCATTCTCGTAAATAACATTTGTCAGCCGGGACAGCTTCCCAGCTATCTTTCCCTGGTCTCATTATCAAAATGGTATTGTCATGACCGGTTGCAATGACTTCAGCCTGTTCAGGGGGATGTTTAGGCGATTGCACCCATATTTTCGCTCCAGGGTTGTCAGTAGAGCCGAAGCCTTTTTGGCCTCGAACAGTTAGCAAAGTTGGGGCAACGCCTTTCTTAATCTCACCACTGAAAACAGGCATAATTAGCAACTGAGCAACACGGTCAATTTTTTGAATCGATAAATCAATCTCACTGCTATTCAGCAGGAGAACCTTAATCTCTCCCTGATAATCACTGTCAATCACTCCTCCGAGTACTTGAACACCTTTTAAGGCAAGGCCCGATCTAGGGGCAATCAGTCCAAAACTTCCAGCTTTCCCAATACATTACAGTATTACCAATGGTGTTGGGCTTTGCATCAACATTTGGAGGAAACAAACGCATTAAAGGAGATTCAGCATGCAACAAAGGACGATTATTCAGAATCAGCAATGCCTGGAGCAAAAAGTCTCTCCAGTTTTTATAGTGCTCCAGACATCACAATAGCCATCCCGGAAGGATACAAGATCATCCGTAAGGACCGCACCGACCAAACAGGTGGAGGCATCGCTATCGTCCATAAGAACTCCATCCGCATCTCAACCAGCTCAGACGTCAACCTTACCAGCGCCGAACACCTTCACTTCCAGATCCACACCGACCCCAAAACCACACTCAGAGGCACACTCCTCTACCGACCTCCAGGACCCCGTGCACATTTCAGCGACGTTATCACTGACTTTATCACCCCACACGCCCTCCCTTCCGAGGAATACATTCTGCTGGGAGACCTCAACTTTCACCTAGAAAAGAGCAATGACAGCAACGCCACCTCCCTTCTGGACAATCTCGCCAACCTCGGACTCAAACAACTTGTCACTACGCCCACCCACATCGCTGGGCACACACTCAACCCTATCTTCACCTCCAGCAAACATGTCTCCTTCAGTCACACCACTACTCTCCATTGGACGGACCACAGCTGCGTTCACTTTATCTACAAAAAGACCACAACTCACAACCATCCTCAACCTACTATGCGAAGAAACTGGAACAAAATCACCATCGACCAGATCTCCTCATCGCTTCTCCAAAACCCCCCTGCCCACTCCTCAAACCCCGACCAAGCAGCCATTAACCTCACCCAATGGCTATCCAACAGCGCCGACTTCCTAGCACCGCTGAAAAAACGTCAAATCAAACTAGGCAGCAAAAACGCATCCTGGTTCAACGATGATCTTAAGAAATCCAAGAAACTCTGTCGCTCCCTCGAGAAGGCCTGGAAAAAAGACCCAAACACCAGCACCAGGGACGCCTTCAAAAACGCCACCCGCATACACCACCAACTAATCCGATCTGCCAAGAAAGCCGCATTCAAAGACCGACTAGACAACAACGCCCACAACAGCAAGGAATTATTCAACATCGTCAAAGAATTTACCAACCCCTCAGCCAACTCCAACGACATCACCCCCTCTCAAGCCCTCTGCGACTCCCTAGCTTCGTTCTTCCACAACAAAATCGCAGACATCCACAACAGCTTCGACAACCGACCCGGAGACCAACCCAACCAACCTTCTGCAGGACCTTCACCCCCCTTGAACATCCTTAATGACTGGAACCCAATATCCACTGAAGACACCATCCGTCTGATGAACTCCATCCACTCAGGATCCCCCACAGACCCCTGCCCTCACCACATCTTCAACAAAGCAGACTCCATCATAGCACCACACCTTCGAGACGTCATCAACTGCTCCCTCAACTCCGCCACCTTCCTGTAAAGCTGGAAACACGCAGAACTTAGCGCCCTTCTGAAAAAACCCACAGCGGACCCCACCGAACTCAAAAACTACTGCCCCATCTCACTCCTTCCATTCCCAGCCAAAGTCATCGAGAAAGCTGTCAACAACCAGCTTGCCGCCTTCCTCGAAACAAACAAATCCCTCGACTCCTCACAGTCCGGCTTCCGAGCCAAACACAGCACGGAGACCGCCCTCATCGCAGCAACAGACGACATTCGAACTCTCCTGGACAATGGAGACACAGTCGCCCTCATCCTTCTTGACCTCTCCGCAGCCTTCGACACAGTCTGCCATAGCACCCTTCTACAGCGCTTCAGAAATATCGGAATACAAGGAAAAGCACTGGAATGGATCACCTCGTTCCTCACCGGAAGAACCCAGAGAGTCCGCCTCCCACCATTCAAGTCAGAGGCCACTGAAGTCATCTGCGGCTTACCCCAAGGGTCCTCACTCAGTCACACCCTCTTCAACGTATACATGAGCCTCCTCGCGGCCATCGCACGCCAACACAACCTCAACATCATCTCCTACACGGATGACACTCAACTGATCCTATCACTCACCAAAGACGCTAGCACCGCCAAAACTAACCTACACGAAGGAATGAAAGAAGTAGCCGAGTGGATGAAACACAGCCGTCTGAAACTGAACTCAGACAAAACAGAAGTCCTTATCTTAGGTACCTCCCCCTCCGCCTGGGACGACTCTTGGTGGCCAGAGGCCCTTGGAAAAGCACCCATCCCGACGAACCACGCACGGAACCTGGGCGTCATCCTGGACTCCTCACTCTCTATGAACAGACAAGTAAACGCCGTTTCATCATCTTGCTTCAACATTCTTCGCATGCTCAAAAAAACATTTCGCTGGATCCCCACCAAAACCAGAAAAACGGTCACCCATGCACTGGTTACAAGCCGCCTGGACTACGGAAACACCCTATACGCCGGTATCACCGCAAAACTCCAGAATAAACTCCAACGCATCCAGAACGCATCAGCCAGACTCATACTAGACATCCCGCGTAAAGACCACATCTCTAGTCACCTGAAAAACCTCCTCTGGCTCCCCGTCAATAAGAGGATTACTTTCCGACTCCTAACCCACGCACACAAAGCACTTTATGAAATTGGACCCGAATGCCTCAACACACGTCTTTCCTTCTACACCCCCTCCCGTCAGCTACGATCCTCCAACCAAGCCCTTGCTACCGTACCTCGCATCAATAAAACCACCATGGGAGGTAGATCCTTTTCCTACCTCGCAGCTAAAACCTGGAACTCACTCCCCACTCACCTTCGTCTCACTCAGAACCATCTAGCATTCAGAAAGCAACTTAAAACCTGGATATTCGACAAATAATTCCCCACCCTTCTTCAAACGCCTTGAGACCCTCCGGGTATGTAGCGCGCTATATAAATCTTCTGACTTGACTTGACTTGACATAGTGTTCATCAGTTAACTTTCGTAGTTGTTCCTTCAGCAAACCATTCATTATCTCGATCAGGCCTGAAGCCTGTGGATAATACGGAATGTGAAACACCCATTCAATGTTATTCTCCACACAAAATTCCTGCACCAATCTTCCACGGAAATGGGATGCGTTGTCAGATTGAATTTGAAATGGAACACCATAATATAATATGATTAATTCCAATGTTTTAATGGTATTGATTTGGGTAGCTTGTTTGCAAGGGAAGGCCACTAAAAGGCCACTATAGGTACAGCTGTACAAACATACTGACAATTTTTGCTCATAGGGAACGGGCCAATATAATCAATTTGCCAAATCTGAGCGGGCAATTTTCCTCGATGTAAATGGCCTTTAAGAATATGTGGTACTTTCCTCTTTCTAGAATGTTGACAGATGGGACAATGCAGAATGATATCTTTAATGTAATTTAAAGGAATATAAATTCCTCGATCGGCAGCCCACCTGCTAGTGGCTCTCTCTCCAAAATGTTCTTCTTTCTGGAGGGCCCATTTCGCCAATCCCGCCAAATCAGAATCTTGCATGTCCACCACTGCCTCAGCAATTTTAGATTTTTCATCCGCAATGTTATGAAAGAATTTGTCAAGGGAGTCTATCGGGGTATGAGCATCCACATGAAAGATTGTCACAGTACTCTGCGGGAGCATTTCCCAAATTTCTTGCCATAGTTCTTTTCCCCACAATTCTTTTGAATGCAATTCCCAATTATGAGAATGCCATGTTGGCAACCATTCCGCCAGTCCATTAGCTGTGGACCAGGAATCAGTGAAAATATGACATGTGCCAGGTAGTTTCTGTTTCAAAACTTGGTAAACTGCAAATAATTCAGCAAATTGACTACTCTTTCCTTCACCAGTTGTACTCAGTAATTTCTGCGTGGTCGGATTATAGGACACTGCCTTCCAATGCCGTTTCTCACCAATGAACCTCGCTGAACCATCCGTAAACCACACATGTTTTCTGTCCTCCGCGGACAAATCATCAAATGGCTTACCCCACTTGACAGGAGATTCCTGTACTACAGGTACGGAGCAATCATTTCCAGTCTCGTTCGATGGCGCCTGCGCCACTCGCTCGTGTAATACTGCCACACCTTTCGGACCCACACGTGCCCTGTCCTGAATGTACCATTTCCATTTAATCACGCTCGCCTCTTGAGCATGTCCAATTCGATGGGATTTCGGCGAACTCAAAACCCACTGCATGATAGGAATTTCAGGTCTCAAAATTACAGCATGACCTAAGGTCAATTGCTAGGTATCCACCAGAGCCCAATAACATGCAAGCAACTGTTTTTCAAAAGGTGTATAACGCTCACCAGCCTCTGGTAACTTTTTAGTCCAAAAACCTAATGGCACTTTTTGTCTGCCCTGCTTTTGCCACAAACTCCAATTGGCATACAAACCATGTAAGGACACATTCAAATCCACATCACCCTCGCCCACAGGCCACAGATCCAAGGCGTACTGAATCGTTTCTTTTGCCAAAGTAAAAGCATTCTGTTGTGGTTCACCCCATTCAAAAGCATTCTTTTTGCGAGTGACTCGATATAAAGGAGCCAATATCTGACTCAAATGGGGAATGTGTTGACGCCAAAAACCAAACAAGCCAATGAAACTCTGAGCTTCTTTTCTATTCATCGGAACTGCAAAGTCTAAAATTTTACGTTTAACCTGTGGGATCACCTCTCTGTGACCTTCATGCCAATTGATGCCTAAAAATTTAACATTTTGGGATGGACCTTGTAACTTATCAGGATTAATTTCCCAACCTTTTGCACGTAAGCAGTCAA
Source organism: Lissotriton vulgaris (assembly GCF_964263255.1). NCBI lineage: Eukaryota > Metazoa > Chordata > Amphibia > Caudata > Salamandridae > Lissotriton > Lissotriton vulgaris. Next base: position 160,276,448 of record NC_141685.1, read on the forward strand.
GGATCTGATCTAATTGGGTCTGGACCTGATCTTGTGTCTCACCTTGAATTAAAATGTCGTCAATATAATGACACACTTGAATTTGCGGTTGTACAGTTACTTCGGACAAATGCTCCGCCACCAGCCGGTGACAGATCGTAGGACTATGTACATAACCTTGAGGAAGACTTCTAAACGTCATTTGACGTCCATTCCAGGTAAAACTGAATTGTTCCTGACACTCGGGGGCAATCGAAATTGAAAAGAAAGCATTAGCAATATCAATAGACGCATACCATGTACCTGGATGCTTCTGAATTCTTTGAATTAAAGTAACAATGTCTGGTACTGCAACAGCCAAACGGGGTGTATGTTTGTTCAGTTCTCGATAATCAACGGTCATGCGCCAAGAATTATCACTCTTGCGCACAGGCCAAACGGGATTATTCCAAGCAGAAGTAACCGGAGTTATAACTCCTGCGTCAACCAAATCTTGTATTGTGGCACTGATTTCTTCATGACCACCTGGAATACGATATTGTTTCTGAGAAACCACTTTAGTAGCCTGGGGAATTTTAATGGGGGGCATTCGCAAACGGCCAACCCGTACGGGTCCGGACGAAATGTAGTGCTTAGTTCCAAATTGATAACAACCATCATCCAAATGCAAAGTCATTCCTTTCAAAATATCAATTCCGATTATATACCCCAAAAGCGGTACAACTAACACAGAATATTCTTTACAGGGAATTCTACCAATTTTCATCTCAAGTGTAGTTTGCACTGCGGGGGTCTCTTTTCCACCTAAACTAGTAATTGTGAAAAATTGTCCTTTAAATTTCTTCGACTTACCATAAATTAAAGTGGCCTCCGCTCCTGTATCTACCAATGCTCGGGCCCTTTGGATATTACGATGTTTCCAAAAAATTTCAATATCTACATAGGGTCTGTTCTCTTTGTGAGCCCACCTGCGTACCGGAGCTTGACCTATTTCCTAGTCATTTTTACTGCGTTCTGTCAACCAAGACAAATCAGGATAAATGCTCTCAGGTTTCTTGGGAATCAGAATGTCCTATTCATATCCATCTCGATTACGAAATGGATTTTTGTCATTTTCAAAGTACTGTGAATTACGATCAGAAAGCTTGTGACGATCCTCCCTTCTCCTCAACTCAGGGGAATAATCCCTGTCATCTCTATGTCTGTTGGAAACACGATCATCTCTCCCTCGTTCTTTGTCCCCCTCTCTCACTCTTACGTTCTCACGGCGAGGGGATACATCACGTTCATAGCGCCGGTCATCACGGCGATCAGCATCCACACGACGCCTCTCATCACCACTGTCATCAGAGTAACCACGGTCACAATCATTCTTTCGCACACGACGGGCACCCTCCTTCCGATCTAAACCACGCTTACGAAACATGTACCATAAGCGATTATTAGGTTCACCGTCAATGTCCTCCCTTTTCACACCATCAGCCAATAGTGCAAGAAACATATCACGTCTAGAGAATTTATGCTCACCAGGAGTACGAGCTTCGGGTCTGGACTGTCTCTCAGGTTTAAACCATTCACCCAACTCACCAAGCTGACGAACAGATTCGAGCACCATAGACAAAGGATTGCCAGTCTGATTAATTAACAAAGTCATCATAACCTGCTTATAAGCAACAGGGGAAGAACGGATAATGCAATTTTGCACAGAAGATGTTAATAGACCATCCAACAACCTGTCAGAAGTACTGAGAAAAATCACAGTCTTCATCACTTCCTCTTTCAAACGTTGCGACGCATCGCGCAAAGTGTACCACGGCTTGTCATTGACAGGCCAATCAGATTCAGTAGGGTATTTTTGGTTACAGCCATCATTTGCAAGCTGGAGCAGGCTAATTTGGCCAGCACCATTATAATTTCGAAAATGATCTTGCACAGTAGAATCGGAACTCAAAGAGCAAAATCGTAAACAATCACCAGCATCAAGCATGATACCAGCAGCACCTAATTCATAAAGGCGCACCATCCATGTAAGCAAAGTTTCACCGGGCCGTTGTCGAAATCGTTGTAAAATGTCACTAACCTCCTGTTGAGTAAAATCTTCAATACTATCCAAATGGATACCATTCGGCATACCAGGAGCCTGTTGTAATTTGCGTCGAAAAACCGGGTGAGCAGAAACCTCCGGAAGAGCCTCCGAAGAAGCCCGATCCTTAGATTTAGAAGAACAATCAGGGCGAGATATGTCATCAGAACGGGAAGAGCGACCACGGTCGCTAGAAATATCGTCTTCGTCACAAGAAGCAGATTTACAATCACGTCCGGAGCGAGAAGACTCGCGCTTGTCACCCTCCTCAGCCGAGGAGCCAGAATCATTCGAATCCCAGATATTACCATCCCACTCATCGGGGTTCCAATCCAGTCCGGCTTTCGCCACGACCAGACGCACTTTCCGTGTAGAAACACGACCACGACGGTGTCTGTATTTGTATTTCGCAATACGCACTGCAGCCCTTTTGGCTATAGTCTGATAAGTCTCAAGTTTGTCGGCAAGCAATTTATTCTGACATCGCAAAAGAGTATGCGCATTCTGCACTTCAACAAACTTTTCTTCCATACCCACAAACCGCTTCTGCAATTTAACAAACTTCTCATGAAGCATTCTGTATGCAGTTAGCACAATCCAACCTCTGCGTCCTAAAATAGGAAGCTCATCACCCTTCACTACTGGAGCTTTTTGCAAGCAAGAAACCACATCAGCAGGCTCCGCCTGCTCCAAACAAGAAATCCAATTCTCACTCAAACCAGTAGAATCGGCCCACTCACGGGCCAAGTCCTCGTAAGGCGTTGATTCCCAGCCGGGAATTTCAACAGGCAATTTGAAAGTAGATTTCGATTTCCGCGAAAACATTTTGACACACAAAAAATATATACACAATTATCAACAAAGAAAATACGTACGAGCCGAGCACAAACCAACAAGATCAAAACAATACAGCGCACACAGGCTTCGTAAACAGTTAGTGACGCCAGATGTAACGACCGGATTTTCGGACCAGATGGAATCAGCTCCTAGGAGCCCCTCTAACCCAGTCGGAACGTAATCACCTCCCTCCTTAGAACCTATTTACAATGGGTATAGATATATGTATGTACATCTCGTACCTAAGGATGGGGAAAATAGCAATAAACATGCATAGGTTTTCTACAATATCCTATTCATACCAACTAGTCTCACGGCCACTTAGGCCCAGACTAATCTACCCTGGGGCAGGTCTTATTATGCACCCTTACACACTGATCTCCCTCAGTGCTCACTCGACACGCAATCCGGCGTGTCTACTCACGGGGCTGCAGTCCCAGTGGTCTTTCTTTTATCCGGTCCACAATCCGGCGGACCTACACACCGTGTCCCCCCGGTGCTCACTCACTTACAACATGGTCCACAATCCGGCGGGCCTATACACCGTATCCCCCCGGTGCTCACTCACTTACAACACGATCCACAATCCGGCGGATCTACACACCGTCTCTCTCCGGTGCTCTCATTAACGCCGCGTACCAACGACGATCACTTTCCTATGAACACCTGTGGAAGAAATCTCTCATTGTCTACTTGGGATGATACTACAATAATAGAAGTTAGCACGGCTTTCCAAATTGAAATATGTACCTTCTGCTCTTGGCATCAAACGTTCCCTCTCTCCCTCATTGTTCAGTCACCTCTTACCTGACCGGGATTCACATCCGTTCATGCAAACAATGTCTGACTAGAAGACCAGGTTACCCTGATTGAACAAGAATACAAGGCACATGTTCGTTCACTAAGAACTGGCGTATTTTATTACAATGATTATAAACACAATACTATACGATAATATATATATTCTGCAAAGAAAAGTGAAAGGTTAGAATGTGCACACAATAGGGGAAAGGGCGGATGTCACCTTATTAACGTGAAGTCGGGGTTCGATAGTCATCTAGGTTCCCTTCTTGTCTGTGTCTTGGCTCGTCTCGGAATCACACCTTAGCAGTCACGAGTACACGTCTGCACCGCTATGCTCTGTCTCCTCTGCTTCCTTCCAAGTCACTGGAACCTTTCTCGTTATTAGCTGCTGTCTCTCTCTGTCTCTGATCGCTCTGCGCTACTTCTCCTTCTCCTTCAGTCTTTCTCAAAGAGTCTCAGTTTCATGATCTTTCTCAGACTTCAAAATGGCGACTGTCTGCCTGGAAATAATTAATGGCATAGATGCTAACGGCTAGCTGCCGCCTACGGACTGACTGGCTCACTGCCTAACACTTTCGCTAATATGGAAGCCTGTCCCTTCATGGAAAGTTACGGCCAGTAACCTGCCGCCCACCAAATTCTTGTACCTCCCCGTACCAAGGACACGTTCCCAGCCGGCCGGCCTGAAGTTGTGTCTTCGGAGTGGAGAAAAATACAGTCTTTCGATAAGGGCCAGCCTGAGCCGGTTCTCTCCAAGCGAACAACACTTCGAAACTAAAACATTACACTTGGCCTAGAAAGCCTCTCAAGCTGCCGGGCAGAAAGCAAGATGGAGTCTCTCCCGTTTGAGGCCTACAAGGCCCGAAATAAGCATACCTCCATAGAAGGTATACTAACACTCTTGCAAAAGGACGGATCATCACTAATACTAATGAATCTATCCCCTAACTTACATTTATAAGCCCTGATCTAAGGAAAAGGGTACGAAAATGCACTACTGTGCCTTATGGATAAGTCTTGTTTATAGTTCTAATCCCTGTACTAGAAGGGTAATAGGCTGGAGTCATCTTCCATCATTCTCCCTCCAAAGAGGGCCGAAAAAGTCGGTCAGAACAGTAACTTAGACTTATGGTCCCCAATTGTCACGCAAGTTATGACCGCAGCTTCCCAGGCCGGCCTAATTGACTCCTGGTCTTCGTCTGTGCTTTTAACCATTTTTAAAAAGGGTGAACGCGATAACCCAGCCTGCTACAGACCCATCTCCCTCTTGGACTCACTGGGTAAGGTCGCCGGGAGACTAATCCTGGAGCGTCTCCAGGACTGGGCCAAAGAGAAGAAGATCATAACCGACCTCCAGTTTGGGTTTCAAGAGGGATTGGGCACTGTAGAACAGGCCCTTAATTTGACACTGTTAATGGGTAAATCTGCTAGGGCCAAAGGCGGAAACCTCTATTTGGTCTATGTGGACCTAAGTTCCGCATTTGATTGCATAATACACTCCAAGATGTGGGAGATTCTGAGCAACCTGGGAGTAGACCCTCCACTCCTTAAATTCCTCCGAGAACTCTACACGGATGCTAAAGCATGTGTGAGGTACGGCATTAATGGGGAGCTATCGGATTCATTCAGCATAGCAAAAGGCGTCAGACAGGGGTGCGTCCTTGCTCCGTTTTTATTTAATATCTATACAAACGGCCTGGAGCAAGCGATGCTGGAAGACAACAAGGATCTCCCCTGCATAAACACCCGGCCTATCCCAGCACTATTATATGCTGACGATTCCGTCATACTGGCGAGAACCCTAAATCAGCTCCAACTCCAACTGGACAAGTACTGTCAATTCATGCTTTCTCTTGGTTTAAAAGTAAACAAGTCCAAGACTTTTGTGATGTACATAGGTAAGAAAGCCCAGAAACGCAAACCTCTTTTTATAGATAATGTCAGATTAGAAAACGCTAGGGAATACCCTTACTTGGGGATCCTTATTGATGATCATATCACATGGAAACCTGCCATCACCAGCAAAAAAATGCAGTTCCAGCGCACAACTGCGGCGCTGACTTCTTTTTCCAGGAAGTTGGGCAAGCCCGCTCCCGATGAGTTGCTCAAAATCTATCAAGCTAAATGTCTGAGTGTGGCAACTCACGGAGCGGGCGTATGGGGCTATGCTCCTGCCGGAGAGCTCCAAGTAACCGAAAATGACTTCCTGAAATATGTATTAGCCCTCCCTCGAAGTGCTCCAAATTACGGAAGTCATATCGAGCTCGGTCTGGACTATCTAACTGACACCATTAGATACCAACCGATCCTCCTCTGGCACCGTATATGGACCAAAGAGCAATGCCATCTCACTCGGTCATTAATAACCGATTGTCCATCCCTAACCCACTGGAAAAAGATCCCTTGGCTACTTTATGTGTTTAATTTTCTGAATGATCTGAATTGTTTAGCTTTTTTTACTAACCCTCCCTCACTTATGGACATACCCAGAAAGACTCTGAAGAATTTATGTGTCACCCACCTAAGAGATCTTCGCATGTGTTCAGAAATTGGTAAACATTCAAACACCCAACTAATGGCGATTCAATCCACCCCTGGCATTCAACCATATCTGTCATTTTATTTGTCAAACTATGATAGATATGTTTTAACTAGATTTCGCTTTGATTCCTTTTATCGTCTTGTCTCGTTCCCCGAGGTTTCAGACTGGTCACGTGAATTATCTAGATGCCCTTGTGACGGTAAAACTCTTCAGTCTACCTTGCATGTAATTTTATTTTGTAGTTTCTACGAGACCCCGCGTAAACGCTGGTTGGACCCACTTCTCCGCCAAACGGGACTGAGAATGTGCAGACCTGATCTCTTGGCACTACAGTTTCTAGACACACAATTTGTTGCTAAGTGTATAGCTAGCTTTTTAAAGGCATGTCTGAAAACCCGATCCCAATTGGCTGTTTCTGCATTGTAAACTTTTATATGCACAATTTACATTTAATTGTCAACCCGTGTCACATTGCATAGGCGATACTCTTTTTAAAGACTGAATTCACTGTTTTGTTCATGTATTAGTTAACATTGTACATATAATAACTTTTTTTACAAATTTGATGCACATGTTTTTCTACTATGCACTTTTATGATTGTAAAATCAATCGAAATAAAGTTTCTTTGACTTTTACTACAACAAAAACGCAATACACAAAGATAGGTACAAATCTATAGTGAAATAAATGCTTATATACAGAGGGATATGCTGTAAATTTCTCTTTGCGTATAGTGCTTATGTGGGGAAGAGCAAACTCTTGAGTAGTTTTCTCAAGATAAGGTGGTTGTCAGGGGATCTTATGTTGGGGGGTAAAGAGTTCCATAGTTTGGCTGCTTGAACAGAGAAGGATGTGCCACCCATGTTTTTCTCTGGTATCTTGGGATTTTGAGGCACAATGCCCCTTTAGAGCAGATGTTCTTTTGTTGAATGTGTTTGGTGATTTTATTCCTGATGAAGAGCGGTCCCATTCCATATAGTGCTTTGTGGGTGATACAAAGTAGCTTGAGCGTGGATCTTCTGGCAACCGGTAACCAATGCAGGGCTTTCAAGACAGGTGAGATGTGGTCTACCGGTTTGATATGCAAGAGTAGTCTGGCAGCCGAGTTCTGTATCTATTGTAGTCTTTTGATGGTTGTTAAAGGTGATCCGTGGTAGAGGCTATTGGCGTAATCCAGTTTGGACAAAACAAGGGAGATGGTAGTTTGGACCTTGTGTGGAAATCCCAAATGAGGGAAAATTCGTTGCAGTGTTTTTATAGTGACAAAGCTTCATCTTGCTAGTTTGTCCACTTGGGCATTCATTGATAGCTTGGAGTCCATGGTCAATCCGAGGTTTCTACCTTCCTTCGATACTTTAGGCTGTGATGCCAGTTCATCTGGCCAGGAGGAAAGCGGGTCATAATGTTTCAAATCGCCACATGTGAGTATTTCTGTTTTTGGAAGCATTCAATTTGAGATGGCTCCAAGTCATCCACTGATCCACAGCTCTGAGACAACTGAACATTGGGGATTTTCCAATGTCTTTGGGGCACTTCAGTTGAAGGAGTATTTGTGTGTCATCTGCATAGTTATAGCATGTGAGATGATATTAATTGATCAATACTGGTAATGAATTTATGAAGATGTTGAAAAGCATGGGCGAGATGATAGAGCCTTGAGGGACCCCTGCTTTTGTGGAGTACCGTTTGGATGAGAAAAGGCGGGTGTGGATGAAATCAGTTCTGTTACGAAGGTAGGATGCGATCCAGTCTAGAGCAGTCCCCTCTATGCCGGCTTCACAGAGTCTTTGTTTCAGAGTGTCATGGTCAACCGTGTCAAAGGCAGACGAAAGCTAGAGGAGGAGAAGCGCAGCAACCCCGTTGAGGTCTACTGTATTTTTTAGGACATCCCCGATTGCAAGGAGATTCTGTGCCTCTGCCCGGACGGAATCCCGTTTGGAAGTATAGCATTTTCTTCAATGAATTGCGACATCTGGGCAAACGCTGCTCTTTCTATCAGTTTGCCCAGGAAAGGTTGATTTGTAGTTCTTCTGGAAATAGTCCGGTAGTTAAGGAATCGTTGATGATTCTTCTTACTGGAGTGGAAGCAAAGGTTGATAAAAGACTTGTCTTGAAAGTTTGTGGTGGACACGCGTCAGAAGGGCTGCCGGAAGGCCTGCTTGCTTTGACCACATCCATAAATTCATTTTGTGAGATGTGTTGGAAGGAACGGAGAGCCTGGGTTACAGTACTCTTGGGTTGTTGTTTTGTACAAGGGTTAGTGCTGGTGCTTTGTCTCTGTTTTAAGTCCAGTGTGTCTGCTTTGTCTGTGTAATGATTTGCCAGTTTGTCTGTGAAATCTTGAGTAACAGGATGAATTTCTTCTAGGCATTTTGATTTGGGAAATTAAGTATTTGATAGATTTCTTTATTTGCACATTTAGCAGTTTGAATTCTGTCTGAATAGTTTCTTTATTTAACTTTTTTGATAGCTGACTTGTATAATCTGTTAATTTTCTGTAGGTGAAGTTTGTGTTGTTTCGCGTTTGTTTTGAGCCAGGTACATTGCAGCTTTCTAATTTATTGTTTTATGTCTTTTATCTCTATGTTTCTCCAAGGAACTTTTTTTCTTTTGTTCTGTTGAGTGGTTTTGAGTTGTATCAGGATGTCAAAAGCTTCCTGTAGCCACTTATATAGTTTTTGAACAGAATGTATTGTTTCCAGATTTGCAGTGGATGTTAGTTGTGTTTCTAAATGAATAGGTGGATGGATGTAAGGTAGTTTTAGGTGATTCGCTTAGTGTTGTTTTATGTTGGAAAGCAGGCAAGTGGTGGTCTGACCATGTGACTGGAGTTATAGTTTGAAAGGTAACTAGTTCAGTATTAGCAAAAATGACATCTAGGATATGTCTGGCGATGTGTGTGGTTTGTGGACAATCTGATGCAGGTTCAGTGCGTCTAGGCCAGTATTTATTGTTTTCGGATGGGTCATATTGGGTTTGTCAAACCAAATGTTGAGCAAAACACACAAGATGATGGACGGAATTTTGCAAAACATTCACCCCCAGTCACAGATCTGGGATGAATCCATCGTTATTTTGCTCACCAAGCTACCCCAGTTCAGACATGGCCATATGCAAATCAGTCTTGACCCTGTGCCTCATGGGAACAGCCCAGCCCGAACTGCCAGGCCATGTCTTCCCTGGACCGGAATCAAACATCCTAGGACTGGTTTCTGGCTATCAGCCGTCTTCAGCCAGGATAGCTTGACTCCAGTGGCCTAGTGAGCACGGGACCCATGTCTGGGCATACCCTTCCCACATAGGGTGAACAGCAAAACACACAAGATGATGGACGGAATGTTGCACGATGGCAAAACATTCACCCCCAGTCACAGATCTGGGTTTAATCGATCGTTATTTTGCTCACCAAGCCACCCCAGTTCAGACATGGCCATATGTAAATCAGTCTTGACCCTGTGCCTCATGGGAACAGTACAGCCCGAACTGCCAAGCCATGTCTTGCTTGGACCAGATTCAAGCATCCTAGGACCGGTTTCTGGCTATCAGCCGTCTTCAGCCAGGATAGCTTGACTCCAGTGGCGTAGTGAGCACGGGACCCACATCTGGGCATACCATTCCCACATAGGGTGAACAGCAAAACACACAAGATGATGGACGGAATGTTGCACAATGGCAAAACATTCACCCCCAGTCACAGATCTGGGTTTAATCGATCGTTATTTTGCTCACCAAGCCACCCCAGTTCGGACATGGCCATATGCAAATCAGTCTTGACCTTGTGCCTCATGGGAACAGTCCAGCCAGAACTGCCAAGCCATGTCTTCCCTGGACAGGAATCAAGAATCCTAGGACCGGTTTCTGTTTATCAGCCTTCTTCAGCCAGGATAGCTTGACTCCAGTGGCGTAGTGAGCACGGGACCCACGTCTGGGCATACCCTTCCCACTTAGGGTGAACAGCAAAACACACAAGATGATGGACGGAATGTTGCACAATGGCAAAACATTCACCCCCAGTCACGGATCTGGGTTTAATCCATTGTTATTTTGCTCACCAAGCCACCCCAGTTCAGACATGGCCATATGCAAATCAGTCATGACCCTGTGCCTCATGGGAACAGTCCAGCGTAGTGAGCACGGGACCCAAATGTTGAGGTCACCCAGAACGCATAGGTTGAAGTGTATTGAAATTGTGTCTAGAAGTGCTTCTGGGAATGTCGCCTTGCTAGGTGGAGGTATGTAAAGGAGCAGGAAGTTACAGGAGGAAGACGGTGTAGGATTGCATCTGGTGAGAAGAGCCTCACAATTCTTTATGGTGATGTCGTCAACTTTAGTGATATGTAATGTTTGTCTGAATACAACAGCTAGACCACCTCATTTTTTGCCTGTACGATTTTGGCCTGATTCGCAGAACTAACTTAAGACAAAATCCTAAACTTACTAACATTTTAGTATTCACAGAAGGCACTTACTCATTTTGGTATTCACAGAAGTTAGTAGTCCTAACTTTAGGACTCCTAAATGCCTTCTGTGAATACCGAAAGTCTTAAAATTTGAAGTCTTCTCAACTTTACTACTACTAAATTGAGAAAAATCCTAATTTTAAGACTTTCAATATTCCCAGAATGCATCTAGGAGTCCTAAAGTTAGTAATCCTAACTTTACTACCACTAAATTGAGAAAAATCGTAATTTTAGGCCGTTCGGTATTCACAGAAGGCATTTAGGAGTCCTAAAGTTAGTAGTCCTAACATTACTACTACTAAATTGAGAAAAATCCTAATTTTAAGACTTTCGGTATTCACAGAAGGCATTTAGGAGTCATAAAGTTAGGAGTCCTAACTTCTGTGAATACCGAAATGAATAAATTCATTCTGTGAATACCAAAAGTAGTAAGTGCATTCTGTGAATGCCAAAAGTAGTAAGTTCATTCTGTGAATACCAAAAGTAGTAAGTGCAATCTGTGAATACCAAAACAGTAGTAAGTTTAGGATTGAGTCTTAAGTTCATTCTGTGAATCGGGGCCTATGAGTGCATGTTGTAAGGTAGAGCGGTGGTGATGTGTGTATGAGTAGAGTGTATGTTATTTGTAGGAGGGGATGAAGTAGAGGTAAGAGTATTTGTCTTTTTCTTAGACTGGTTTGTTGCAAGAGTTAAAAGGTGTGGTTCTGTGCAGTGTATGTGTTGTGCGTTAGTGTTAAGGTAGAAGGAAGAGGAGGGTGTTGGTTGGACAAATGATGGAAGGCTGATTATATGTTTGTTGGTGAGATACAGTGGTCTGATAGGGGTGTTTAGAGCAGGAAGTGCATGTCTGAATGGGATGTAGTTATGTATGGTGTTGTGTTAGTGATGAATGGATTGGTTAGTGGTATCCGATAGAGTTATATACTGTTTATAGGTGACGGAGTGGTAGTTTGGATAGGAGGGTGTATAGATGTTTTTTGGTTTGTTTTGTAGTGTATGCTGGTAACATTTGTATGTGCATAGGGTTGTGTGTGGTGTACATTTGTTGTGAGTGTGCACTGTTTATGGATGTGAATGGTGTAGGGTGGGTATTCCTGAATGGGAAATTGGGCAGCATTTCTGGCCCCCTTCCCGTCTTTCACTCAAAGGTTGAGTGCCCCACTGCAGATATATGGTTGTTCAGTCCCTGTGGTAGCACAAACTGCCTGCGGCATATGCATGAATTTGGATGTTTGCTTATCACGCACAATGGTCTTACAGCTTACACCAAAGGACTGGTGCCAGGAAGATTAGAACAACTTGAGTATTCTAGGCCATGTATCTGTATTGACGTACCGGGCTATTGAAGATCAATTGGTTGCTTACTTTCTCTGAGAAGTAAAGACATTTTCCTTATTTTTAGACAAAGCAGCAGTGGCAGGGCTGTGCTACTCTGCTCTCCGAGCCCTGCTATCTGCACCACATCCAAGTGGTTACATCCAGTGCCTTTGTTTTTGGCGGCTTACAATGATACCTCTACAATATGCATGTTTATACTGATAGGTGGTGAACTCAATCACCGAATTGTACTGAAACGGTGAATACATCAAATGTTGCTGCTTATCTTTAAGGCATCTTTTGATCTTGCAAGTTGCCCACCAATGTTGTGTCTGTTTATAAACAATGGCCATCTCGACTCTGAGGGACTAAGATTCCCATAACAAGGTCACATGAAACTGGCAAAGTAAGAGGAGAGATGGCTGCTATGAGTTGTGAAACCCAGCACCCTCTTTTTTCCGCTTAAGTGAAGGCGGCCGGGAGAAGCATGTTGTCCATATTCTTACAATTGGGATACATTGTCCCTTTTTTCCCCGTTATTTTTAAGTTTTCCACGTTTTAGTTCCAGATCCTAAGCAATGCTTGTTCGGAGTTGGCATATGTGAAAAGGACCCGATTATCAACTTAAATATATTGTTATTGCTATTAATGAAGGCTGAATTTATAATAGGGCATTTAGATAGATTTGTAATCCATGTGTTAGGTGAAACAATATTATTAGAACAGTTCTTTAAGCACAAATGCAGGGCGTGAGAGCTACAACGCACTCAAGAACCAGTATCCCCAGAATGCAAATTAAGGAAAAGGCATAATATGGGATTTTCGTACAGTAGTAGCATTGTCTTATTAAGAGTACACATTTTGCTAATTAAATGGAAATAGGGGAAACTTTGTTTTGCACTTTGTGGCACCCGTGTTATTTGGTTATTTGGTGGTTTATTTCCCACATTTTATTTTTCCGTCTCCTCCCACCACCCACGACAGCTTGAGAACTTTTCTGGGGCACACAAGATGTTTGGGACTGTTACCAATCATCTCCTTACCTCCTATCACAAGCCGGTCCTTACCCCATCTCGAAAGGGTGTCATAGCTCATCCATGATCAGATATCGGCAGTGAGTCATCCAATCACAGGTCCCGCGTGTACTAGAGCTGCGCACGTCTTACCAGAATAAACCAGTGGTCAGGGAGGTAGCACCTTCTCGCCCACAGCACCTTCCCGGCAGGATGGGCAATGAGGAGCTGTTTGCACTCTTCTGCTTCACAGACAGACAAACAGATGTCCCTCTGCATCCCATTTGGTTGAAGAGTTTTCCCTGGGCCTGTGATCAGAGTGCCCATTAAGGGTTTTCATCCGTAAACTCCTTTAAGGGTTTTCACCCTTAAACTCTTTCGTTAGTTTAAGTTCTGGTTTGTTATGTTTTTGTCATTGCAGTAAAAAGACACCATAACATTTTTCTCTGTGCTTTACTAAACACCTGTTTAAATTCATAAACCGTACTGTGTCTACTTCTGTTTTATGAACTTTAAGTGTTCCAAACCTTTAGGCCTGTTGCCCCTCCTAGTTTATTGACCTTGAAGATTCTTTTGTTTGTACAGGCCATTATCAAGCCAAAGGAGAATCTCTGGATTCTTTAAAACAGCTGATCACAGTTGCAGACACCTTATATATCACTGTTTTGCAAGCCAACGCTCTATATGTAGCAGTAACCTTTTTTCAGGATCACTGACATTTGTTTTTTTCTTAATCCTAAAGTAGAAACCCGCAGTGTTTTTTTTTTTTACTTGAAGCTGCTTTGCACAACAGCTGCACTGCTGTGCAACATGTCTAAAAGCATTGATAAATCCAATAGATCTCGCTTAGGCAAAACCTATTAGCTTTGCAGTTGCTTGTTTAGTAAGCTTTCACTCGCCCCTCTTTTTTATTTTTATATTATTAAATCGTTTTTATTTGCATTGAACAAGTTAATAATCCTGCCATGCCAGACAGACAGGTTCAGTTTACCCCGTTTACCGCGTCGGAATGTCCATCGCGGTGTGGGCATTCCATTGAGCGGGCAGGGTTGCGGCGGCCAACGGTCGTGCGCAACACCCGCGAGTTAGTGCCGACGGAGCATGGAACGGGTTAAATAGCATTACATCCGTAGTTGAAACCTCAGTCAAGCAAATGTAGATTTCGCCTATGAGGGACTCACTTCCCTCGCCCATCTTTGACATGTTTTCTTGTGTAGTACTGTTAAGAGAACAGACTCTCCTTACATGATTGGTTTAGTGGAAGGTGGTCTGACCCGGCCTACACGCTTGAGCTGCACATGCTGCCACTGACTGACATCCAATCCATACTTTATGGGGACAGCATTCCATCCTGACTGCCAGACGGGACGCGTTCAGTGCTCCTTGCCTGGCGGGTGGCGCTGCGGCACACTCAGTGGACACACAAGTTGACCCGGTGCATCCCCCTCTGGCACCGCACCTGGCTTAAGGAGGTGAGTGGCCTACAGGGCTTTCGCTCCTGGGATCTTAGGGGATCTCTCAGCTGGGCGATGTGTGGGTGAATGACCATATGCGTTCCATTGCGGACATACCGACCCGGTATTCCCTGCACCAGTTCCAATTCTACAAATATTTGCAGCTGCGTCACGCCCTCCATGTGCACCTCTCTGAGGGCACACGCATACCTGAGCACAACCCGCCTGAGGCACAGATCATGCTTGGGGACCTGGGGAAGGTGGGAGTCTCCCGCATTTACCGCACACTAATTAATAACACCCCGACCACGCACGACCGACTCCGACATCAATGGGTGGGAACTCTGGATGAGGTGGATTGGCGTGATGCCCTGATGGCCCCCAGGACTATCACTCCTTCCGACAGACTTCGCTTGGTCCAGCTATACTACTTGCACGCCTCCTACCTGACCCCAGCCCGCCTTCATCAGCTGGACTCTGCCCCTCCCCTGCATGCACCAGGTGCGCACATGATCCCGCTGACTTCTTCCACATGGTGTGGGCTTGTCCCAAATTGTCACGGTTCTGGGGTGACATTGAAGAAGAGCTTACGGAGGTGCTGGGTTGGGTGGTCCCCCATGATCCTCGACATGAACTTGTGGGGATTACAGATGGGCTGGACGGGTCCAGGAATGAAAAACTGTTTCTCACAACTGCATTGGCTGTGGCTAAAAGGGACATAGCTGCCTCTTGGATATGTCCAGATTCTCCGAGTGTTGGACGATGGCGGAGCGGGGTTGACTGGTGCGCCGCGCAGGAGAAAACATTGTATGTAACACGTGGTTGTCCTAGGAAATATCGCAGGGTGTGGGGGAAGTGGCTGGGGGGACTGATTTAGATTTATGGAAATGTTTACTTATACTATTTTGTAACCTGTCAGATTTGTACATCGGGAAAGTCTTACCTTTTGTATATACCTATGCTTTTATGCATTGTAATATGTGGCTGAATTTGTGTGTGAAGACAATAAAAATTGTTTAACACAAAAGAGAACAGAAAATTACATGGACAGAGACAGTGGTCATGGATCCCCAATGTTGTCTTACACTACCAGTTACCACAACAGTACAGCATGGCAAGAATGAGATACCATTCCTTTGCATTCCCTTCTACCCCTTCATTGTGTTTCATTTCTTATCTGTTTGTAGCCTTATTCGTCCATTAGGAAAAAAACATTTTTGGTTGACTTGACTGACTACCTGTCTTTTAAAATGTTGTCAACCAACACTTTTCCCAAAGGCATTGTGGGAGGGAAATATGGCTTTGATGATTGGGTTCTTCTGTGAATTTTGCTTTTTATTTGGGTGTTAGGATATTGTTACGGTTTTATAAATCAATAATATAGATGAACACAATTCCAAAAGGGTATGGAGTGAGGGCTGCAGCTTCTTGGTCTTGACAGGTGTTTTAATGGATTCCTTTTTCTCTCCACAGGTTTCTTGAGGGATGGTGCCACTGGCAGTCTCCTCCCATAAAAATAGGGACAATGCGAGGTGTAAGCTACTCTATTCTATTACTATTTTCTCCCGTCACCAGGTCACCCACGATGAAGGATTCTAAACAGTCGGTGTCTCTTTTCTCTTTGGTAGGAGTGTCATGGTGGACCGGTGGGAGTGGCCAAGGTTATTAAGAAGTTCATAGATAAGTGCAAAAGGAGAAGGTAGGGAAGGAAATAAAGAGAAAAGAAATGGAAGCTTTAGATCTCTCAGTTCCTGTGCCCAACTTAAGGGAGAATTTCATATTATCCTCCCCCTACTTCTATAATGGCACTTTCTAAGACACATGCATGGGCCGCCAGTGTTTCTCCTTTCTCCTTCATGCAAGTACTCCCTCTACCCACAATGATGCGCCCCACCTTGCTCAGAGCTCTCCGAAGCTGCTGCGTATTTCTGGCAATGTCTACCATTCGGTGCCGAACACATCGGATCTCTTCTGCCTTGCTGCGGTCCTGCCAATTCTTCTCCTCCAGTGTGGCGCTGACTCGAGGCTTCTTTTCTGAGGTCTCATTGTTTTGCTGGTCTCGCTCCTGTCTCTTCTCCATGCTGGCGTCTTTCTCTTGTTCGCCCCCTTCTCTTACGGTGTTGAGTTTTAAAATGAAAAGGCTGAAGTGCCAGGAACCATCTTAGAATGCGAGGGTTTCTACCCTTGTTATGAGCCAGCCATTCAAGAGGAGCATGGAATGTATAGAGGGCAATTTCCTGTCTTTCCAAGTAGTATTGAAGTGCCTTTAATAGCTAAGGCTTCTTTCTCCACTGTAGCATCGTTCTTTTCTGGGGGAAATAGCATGCAGCCATATATAGATGGGGTTTTCCTCTCCTCTTTCATCTTTTTGGGACAGTGCCGTACCCAAGCCAACTTACATGACGTGTCGTCACTGGCATATTAGGGCGAATGCTTGCATTCAGTGACACAGTACAGTACAGCGACGTACACAGAGGAAGGAGACGCTGAGCGGGCGGTCTTGTTCTCTTTCCGATACAGAGACCACGGAGCCGCCTCCGCTCCCCAGGCGCTTGGTAAGCCAAATCTTCGAAATTTTAAAACTCTGTTTAGGCCGCACAGGGATTGCATTTACAAGTGGGTCAGATTTCAACAAACCCTGTAATTACCGATTGGTTTAAAGACCGAACTACCCCCTCCCCTAGCCCCAACCCCCTCCAGTATAGATTTCAGCAGGTCAAAGCTGCTGGGCTCCTGGGTATCAGATTTGAACGGGTGTGATAAATACCATCTATCCATCAGGTAGGGTTGCCCCAACCCCCTCCAGTATAGATTTCAGCAGGTCAAAGCTGCTGGGCTCCTGGGTATCAGATTTGAACGGGTGTGATAAATACCATCTATCCATCAGGTAGGGTTGCCCCAACCCCCTCCAGTGTAGATTTCAGCAGGTCAAAGCTGCTGGGCTCCTGGGTAGCAGATTTGAACGGGTGTGATAAATACCATCTATCCATCAGGTAGGGTTGCATCAACCCCCTCTAGTGTAGATTTCAGCAGGTCAAAGCTGCTTGGCCCCTGGGTATCAGATTTGAACGGGTGTGATAAATACCATCTATCCATCAGGTAGGGTTCCCCCAACCCCCTTCAGTATAGATTTCAGCAGGTCAAAGCTGTTGGGCTCCTGGCTATCAGATTTGAACAGGTGTGATAAATACCATCTATCCATCAGGTAGGGTTGCCCCAACCCCCTCCAGTATAGATTTCAGCAGGTCAAAGCTGCTGGGCTCCTGGGTAGCAGATTTGAACGGGTGTGATAAATACCATCTATCCATCAGGTAGAGTTGCTTCCTGACAAGTATTTTACCATTCTGGCTAGAATAAAAAAAAAAAACACCTCGAGATAACCATCAATATCAGGTCCCTTGTCTGCCTGAAAAAGTCTGAAAGGAAGTGGTATGCTGCTGGGAAATAGGGCATGCAATCATGGCAAAGTTGGTGAGTGAAAATAAAAACATGAACACTGCACAAACAGCCATATCCACGTAGCAAGCACTACACAAAACCCTTATATCTAGATTAACATTATTATTACTTCCAACCTATATAGTCTATCTTACCCTCACTTACAGTGTTACAAAACTATTGCAGCAAACAGAATGTAAAATAGATGACACCATTATATTTAAGGAATATCAATTACTGGAAAAGAAACATCTCTGCATATTTCTACACAATTTGAGGCACAACATTTTTAGCACGACACATTAAATTGATTTAAAAATATTTTTGCAAAATACGAACTGCTTTTTAGTGTGTTGAATTTCACAGTGCGGATTCTGCTTTGATTTTAATTGGACCCTCGGTCCCTGAGCCCCGGTGACACTGCTCATGTTGCGCCTCTGATAGCCACGGCTCTGTTTCACAGAGCTCCCCTAGATTACTCTTCAGCTTTACCCCCAGCTCTCAGTGTGGGGGTGAAAATTCAATCTTTTCCCTTTCCTACCTCTATATTTTGCTCTTTAAGTCTCATTTGTTCTCTCACTTTACCTCGCTCTACTCTTTCTCTCGCGTTCTTAGTTTCTGCGAGTGTCCTCCATCAGTTTTCACTCATACTTCCGATTATCACACCTGCGTTTCCATTGACACTTGACCCTTTTCCCTCCCATTCCTGTCGCCCTCTCCCTTCTCATCGTTCTGCCACCCTTTGTCTATATCTATCTCTCTTTGATTCACCTTTCCAGTTTATCTTCGCAAAAGTTACATTCCCTCTTTTTCTCTGTCTCGCCGTTTTTAGTATTTCTTTTTTCCTCTTAGTTCCCCTCCTTTCTCTTAGACTTTTCCCTCTCTCCTAGAGAAACTTGCTTCGAGCCAATCTAGCCCCTCTGTTTCTCCCACTCTGTCTGTTTCTACTGTGGCACTCATTCGCTCTCTGTCGGTTCTCTACAAGTTTAGCCGAGACACCTCACTTTTTCCCCGTGATACTTGCTTTACACCAGTCTCTGTTCTTTTTCACATGAGCCTCTTTCCTAATTCCACTGCTCATTTTCCTTATGTGCAACTCTTCCGAGCAGTGCTTTAAATGAGCCAGTGCTCACAGGTACTGAGTACCTGCACTTCTTTAGTTTGAGCGGGAGAGAGTACTTGCTCTTCTTTTAATGAGAGAGTACAGGCTTCCCAAGATCACACGTAAACTCCTGGGCAAAGAATACCGCTACGTCTACAATACCATTTCAAACACTGCTTCTGAGTGCTTTTTTGATGGCATTACAGAACCTTCTTTTATTTCCATTGCAACGAAGCTGCAAGGCTGCAGCAGAACCACTACAAGCAAAGTACATCCCTCTTGCCTCTTTTCGCCCTCATCCCTTCCTCTGTCACTTTCAATGGCAAACTGTTTCCCTAGTTTTCCACACCAACTCTTGAAATCTCTGATTTTTTCCATCTCTTTATGTCCCTCTTTTTTCTTCTATATTTCTCTTCTTCTGTGCCCTGTGCTGCCACTTTTGTATGGTGAAACGAAACTATAATACTGGCCCCTCAACTAAATCCTAACGTCATTCTGCGTAAATCACTTTACGCTCCTGGGCCTCTGTTAGCAATAAATGCTAAAATGTATGTAAAATAAAATACAACGCCCTCTCTAGGGAGGAAGAGCATAAAAGTAACTCATTTGACAAGATGGCGCTATCCATGTCGTCTCTGTCACTCTTTCATGTTGGCTGTTGTTTCAATTCCGCTGCTTATGTCCAGCTTGTTTCTATCTCTGAGCACACCTGCCTGACCTCTAGCAGTCTCATAACTATCGAAGAGATAAAGCACATAGCAGTCATGCTGTGTGCTCTTGTGCAGTTTTGTGCAGTTTGGCAGGGAATACCATGGCATAGAAATGTAAGGGCCTTCTGATAAAGGATGGAATATAATTGTGGGTTCTGGATAGCTCACTCATTTTTCTCTAGCCAGCTGTCATTCTGATGCTCTCTCCTTGTCTTACCGCCTGTCTTTCTCTACCACTTCCTGTCTGTCTTCTTTTTCCCTCTCTCTGTATCTTTGTGTATCCTTGTCTCTGACTTTCTAATTTCTCCCTATCTTTGAATTTTGTCCTGGTCTGCCTGTCTCTCATTATCTCTCTCTCTCTCTCTCTCTCTCTGTCCTTACCTGGAATTCCTAATTTCTGTCCCTGACTTTCTTTCTTTCTACATCTCCCTCTCCCTCCTGTTTACTTCTCTTTCTGTTCCAGGCACCGAGCTGTGGGTGTTCTTAATGTCCTGGACAAACTACAAATGTTTGGTGCTAAGTGTTATTTTTGTGGTGCACGTATAATGAACAAGCATTTGCAATGCAATAGGTCTTGCATTTGCGAGAGTTGGAGCTATTAGCATTGTAAATGGCAATGCCTTTTATTCATTTGTTTTGAAAACCTGCAAGCGGCGCATAAACACACACTTCGTACCTATAATCCTTGATTACGAGAAGCAAGGTTGTCAGTAAATGCCAGCTTTACTTCTCATAAGCAAGGACTATAAGTGCTTGTTGTTTTTGGGAAGGGTATCTTGAGAATGGATGCAATTTTTTCTCTCTGGGGTTAAATTAAGATTTCCCAGTTAAATGCCCTAGGTATTGTACCTTTGTAGTGAGGGCTGGGCTTTGTTGCATGCATTGCTATATTAGCATAGGCTTATTAGAAGTTTAAACGCCATTTTACAGTTTCGCTGCTTTTGCACACAACACTACACATAAATGTTGTTGTAAGTTAGACTGCGTGAAATGCTTCACATGAGAATGGCTTGTTTTTATCATCCCTAGACTTACATTGAGACTCTAGTCTGCACGCGGTCTTCTAAAGCTGCCAAAGTTATCATAACAAGGTAGCTGTTGTTCAGGCTGATCGGCTCACGTTTTAGCCATAACATGCATGCAGCTGCAGCCAACGGCAACGTGATTCTGGTGCCTTTAATAATCAATCAATCAATGAATCACTGCATTTGTAAAGCGTGCTACATACCCGTGAGGGTCTCAAGGCGCTGGAGGGTGGAGGGGGGGGGGGGGGGATGTGGACATGCCACTGATCGAAGAGCCAGGTCTTGAGAAGTTTTCAGAAGGCCAACAGGTCCTTAGTCTGTCGTAGGCTGGTAGGGAGAGAGTTCCAGGTCTTGACAGAGAGATAGGAGAAGGATCTGCCGCCGGCGGTGGTTTTCCGGATACGGGGAACTGTGGCGAGGGCGAGGTTGGCTGAACGGAGGCTTCGGGTGGGGGTGTGGAAGCTGGGTCTGTTGTTGAGGTATGTGGGTCCGGTGTTGTGTAGTGCTTTGTCGTTTCAGGAGCTTAGTTATTGTTCCTGAGTAGAGGGCGTTCCCGTAGTCGAGTCTGCTGGTGACGAGGGCCTGAGTGATGGTTTTTCTTGTGTCGGTTGCGTGCGTGGTCTGTGGGTTCCGGGGCTGTGCCTAGCGATGTGGACCACCAAGAGTTGTCACAGGCTGATGGGGTGGGTCCGAGAATGAGGACCTCCATCTTGTCCGAGTTCAACTTCAGTCTGCTGTCCTTCATCCAGTCGGCTACAGCTTTCATTCCTCTGTATAGGTTTGCTTTGGCGGTGTGGGGGGTCTTCTGTGAGTGATATGATCTGCTGGGTGTCGTCAGCGTAGGAGATGATGTTGAGGTTATGTTGTCGTGCAAGGTGAGCGAGCGGTGCCATGTAGATATTGAACAGCGTTGGGCTGAAGGAGGATCCCTGTGGGACGCCGCAGATGATCTCGGTGGATTTCAAGCGGAAGGGTGGGAGGCGGACGCTCTGGATTCTGCCCGAGAGGAAGGATGTGGTCCAGGCAAGGGCCTTTTCTTGAAATCCGTCGTCATGGAGGCGTGCTGATAGGGTGCGGTGGCAGACTGTGTCGAAGGCTGCTGATAGGTCCAGGAGGATGAGGGCGGCCGTTTCTCCTTTGTCCATCAGGATCCTGATGTCATCAGTGGCGGCGATGAGGGCGGTCTCGGTGCTGTGGTTGCTGCGAAAGCCGAATTGGGAAGGGTCCAGGAAGTTGTTGTCTTCGAGGTAGCGGGTTAGCTGTTTGTTGACAATCTTCTCTGTTACTTTTTCCGGGAACCGGAGCAGAGAGATGGGCCGGAAGTTCTTGAGGTCCTTAGGGTCCGCCTTGGGCTTCTTCAGAAGGGCGCTGATCTTGGCGTGCTTCCAGCTTTCTGGGAAGGTTGCCGTCTCGAAGGAACTGTTGATTGTTTTTCGGAGGTGAGGTGCGATGGTTGTGCTGGCTTTGTCGAAGACGTGATGAGGGCAGGGGTCAGATGGGGATCCGGAGTGGATGGAGTTCATGGTTTTGATGGTGTCTTCGCCGCTGACGTTGGACCAGGCGGTGAGGCGGCTGGTGCGGGAAACATCCTAAACCACGATGTTTCAAGAACGGCTCACCTGAACAACGAAGATTGAACAACGAAGAGGGCTGAACCACGAAGGAAACATCCACGAATGAAGAAACAAGGAAGGATGGAACCACGACTTTTAAAACACCGGAGCATGCTAGGAAATCGTTTAACGGGGTAAATGGGGGTGTGGGGGGGACTACCCCCCACAAATACGATAAAAAAAATATATATAGATTGAAAAATACGTGAAGATTAAAATTGAAACAAATAGGTTGTTGAAGAAATTAGTTAACATAAATTGCCAGTTTATGTCAGAAGATGGCAGTGTAGCTTTAATTTAAAAACGGACAGCATATGATCAGTGTGCTCGTTTTTGAAAACAGACCTAAAATAGTATTTTAGCAAAAAAATGGCATTAAATCTAATTTTTTTGTGGTTTATGGAGTAGTGGTTTAAAATGTAGTGGTTAAGTGATGGTCGTGGTTTAGCCTTCGTTGATCCAGAAGTCGTGGTTTAGGCAGTAGTTGTTAAGTCATACAACCGGCTGGTGCGGGTGGTGGTCGCAGGGCTGGTGGACTCGGTGGTGGGTGCGGAGTGTCAGAGTTGAAGCTTTCGTGGATGTCGGTGATCTTGCAGTGAAAGAAGGTGGCCAGTGAGTCGCACAGGTCTTGTGATGGTGGGATGTCGCTGGTGTTGAAGCTGGCGTTGGAGAGTTCTTTCACAATGTTGAAGAGCTCTTCGGTGTTGTGTGCGTTGTTATCTAAGCGGTCCTTGAAGGCGGTCCTCTTGGTGGCCCTGATGAGTTGGTGGTGTCTGCGGGTGGCGCTCTTGTGGGCTGTGTAGCTGTCAGGTGTTCGGTCGTGGAGCCATTTCTTCTCCGGCTTCGGACAGGTGTGCTTGGAAATCCGGAGGTCTTCGGTGAACCAGGTGGCTTTCTTGTTGGTGTGGTTGGTTGTGGCGGTCCTAAGAGGGGCGAGGCTGTTGGCGCAGTCGTTGATCTACTGTTTGAGGTTGGTCGCGGTGGTGTCTGGGTCGGCGGGTGGTCTCAGGGCGAGGGTGGTAGTCAGTTGGTCCTTGGTGATCTTGCCCCAGCAGTGGCGTGGCAGCTATTGGGTGCGGTGGTATGTGGTGGGTTTCATGAAGGTGAAGTGGACGCATCTGTGGTCGGTCCAGTAGGGTTCGGTGGTGTGGTTGTAGGAGACGTGGGGGCTTGTGGAGAAGATGGGGTCCAGCATGTGTCCAGCGGTGTGGGTGGGTGTTGTCACGAGCTGTTTGAGTCTGAGGTTGGCGAGGTTGTCGATCAGGGCAGTGGAGTTGGCGTTGTTGTTTTTCTCGAGGTGGAAGTTCAGATCCCCGAGTAGGATGTAGTCCGTGGAGGCGAGGGTGTGGGTGCTGATGAGATCGGCGATGGTGTAGCTGAACTGTGGTCTGTAGACGAGTGGTCTGTAGACGAGTGTTCCTCTGAGGGTGGTGTTGGGGTCGGTGTGGATCTGGAAGTGCATGTGCTCGGCAGTGGTGAGGGTGTCGTCAGTGTTGGTCGAGATTCTGATGGAGTCTTTGTGGATAATGGCGATTCCCCCTCCCACTCCGTTGGTGCGGTCTCTGCGGGAGATCTTGTAGCCCTGTGGGATGGCTATGGCGATATCTGGTGCTGAGGTGGCGTTCAGCCAGGTCTTCGTCAGGAAGGCGACGTCGGGGCGGTGGAGTCTAGGAGGTCCCAGAGTTCGATGGCATGCTTGCGAGCGGAGCGGTTGTTGAGGGGGATGCAGCAGAGGTGGTTGGGTTCTCTGGTTGGTGGTTTGGTGGGCTGGATGCTGGTGAATCTGCAGTTCCGGCAGGCGAAGGGCCCTTGGGTGTGCTTCGGGTTGGCCCAGTAGCAGGGGTGGTCTCGTTCGTTGTTGAGTGCGTGGAAGGTGCTGTAGTCGTAGTGCAGTCTGGCATTGCGGGGAGCGTGGGGTCCAGGGGTTCTGCCGCTGGGTGCGGTCCAGGCACGGATGGGTGCAAATGGGCTTGCCTTTGGCGTGCCTTCAGTGCGCCAGCGGCGTGCCAGCAGCACACCCGCTGGCGTATGGCTGTTGCGCGGCCTCTGCGCAAATTGGGAGGGAGGAGCAGCTAGGAGGCGGGAGCGGGCGGCCAATGGGCGAGGGCAGGGGAAACAGAAGGAAAAGGGGGGTGGGGCCGCGGGGGAGCAGCGGCGGGAAGCGGGGCGGGCACAGAGAGCAAGGGCGCAAGAAGCGCCTGAGAATACAATACATAAAATACAAATTACAATATACAGTCCATAGCAAAGTACAGAGGGGGAAAAACACAGTTACCGGATACCAGGGGCGAACCCTCGGCAGCGGTGGAGCAGAGGGCAGAGACTCGGGCAATCACGAGGAGCCGTGCGGCGTGGGGGGTGACCTGGGGTCTGTAAGCATGATTTCAGGCACTTGGAAGACTCCTGTTTTTCCAGAGAGACAGAGAGCTTTTGCAGATTCTGATGTGATACATTCCTGCTGAGCCTAGAGGTATGGGGTCCCCCGCACAATCTTAAGAGACCTTCTATATTTTATAAAACATAGTTCCTATCTAGGGAGGGTGTTAAACTAGGCACTATAAGACTGGTTTTCACCATCATTGTAATATGATTTCTCCTTTTGTAATTTATGGTATTGTAACAATGCTGACCATATTATTTCTGATTGTATGTCTGCTTATATTAGCAAAAATATGCATCTTAGAGCACGCCATTAAAATAAATATTTTAACTTTTCCAGTGACTTTTTTTATTTTTGTTGTGAACTGGTATGAGAGTATAACGAAAGAGTGTTCTTGCTTCCCACCATTCCTGAGTATAACCTAAGTCGCATGTTCTGGATTGTCTAATCATTGGTTCCGTTGCTATACGACGAAGAGCTAATGTGACACTGATGCTAGCTAGTTCGGGTTTCTAGGCACTGAGGGTGAGTTTTTTGGTACACCACAATTCAATGAGGTCCTGGGTCTCTGTGCACAGTTCTGTGTAGGAGCAGAATCCCTGCTACATGGTGCACTTAATGTTGTGGTCTTCAGTTGAGGCTCTCGAGTAGTGCTTAAATCAGTCCACGACCCCCTCACTATTGTTTCCGGTTGACAGTGGTGACGGCTAAACCTACCTATTGTTAAATAGGTCTTTTCAAGCTTGATATTTAAAACAGTTATTGTTGGATTACTGCCCAGTTGTTCAGGATTACTTTGTATGGTGCTTTTCTCTTCTGTGTCATAATGGGTGACGTCGAAATCCTGCAGCATAGTCGGTTGGCAGTTCGCAATCATTTGCAGGCTTTTAACGTCCCCTTGGAAGGCATTGCAATGGTTTTTGTTGTGAGTGCTGACGTGACTTACCCATTTGAGCTATTCTACTCAAGGTTACGTTTCCTGCGGTCAATGCGGATATCAATATGTTCCATGTTGACACTCACACTGTCATGCCTATGGAGTACACTCCTTATAGGACACAGGAGATTCGATTTCTGCTATGCAGCACCGAGTTTGGTTTAAAGGCGCCCTCCCCCACTCCTTGACAGCAGTGATATTAGGTCCTTTGTCCATCCCAGGCTCTTCTTGGCCTGTTTTGGCTGGATTTACTCCACACCCCTGAGCCGGAACGGCTCCCGTCGGTGAAGTAAGTACCCTTTATACCTCTCCGGTACGGGTTATAAGGGCCGTGGTTCATTACATTTCACGCAACATGCAGGGTGGGGCTCCTGGTGTTGCGGCGCATCCAGTTAGGCCAAACGGGTTAAAGCTTAGTCCCATTATAGTTAATGCGGTTATGGGCAAGTGTCCCCAGGATAAGATTGAAATGCCTTTTTGGCTTGCTGAGAAATTTGTCCAACTGGAGGCAGTATCTCCTAATACAACTCCTGTGGAGAAACACACGATTTTTATAATTAGTTTGCAAAAAGACTTAGTGCCGTAAGTAAATGACCGTACCACATGGGGTATGTTTTTTGTGGCAGTCTATATGAGGTGCTTTGGCACACCGTCAATGGCTGTCCTATCCTCCGTCATTAAACGTGTTCAAGATGAGCACGGGCCGGAGGCGGCTGTTGAATTGGGAATGAGACTCGTTGGAGTGTTTGACGTAGTTTCCGATCTTGTCCTTGCTAATGTTAAGGGAGATGAGGTAAGCTTCCGGGTGTCTAATGCTTTACGCGATGTCACCGATGCAGAGAAACCCCGTCAGTTGCCGAAAATTATTACAGCGGCATATAAGACCATTGGCCGTAATAGTTTAGGTGTTAAGCCTTTTGCCAAGGCAATGCAAAAGCAAACTCAGGTGGTGAGGTCTGACAAAGATGATCGCCCCTCTATTCCAAAACAGAATTGGAATAAGAATAAGAAACAGGGGAAGAAGCAACAGAAACAGCTGTCCCATCCCACCTCGCCAATACCTGCGTCTACTGAGCGCACTTATGAATGATTAAGTCACCTGATCGTATTTATGTTCCTGATGAGCGAGATATGCCACGGATAGTGAGAACACAGCTTCCGAACTTGACATGGGCGCTGACGCTGTTGGACAGCGCAGCGGAGACTACCATAGTGCGCGAGGTGCTGCATCCACTTCTGAAGGTGACAGTGGACAGTGGAGAAGTGTGGCTCAATGATTAGAGCGGCAGACCCTGATGCAGAGGTCTAGCCCGGGACCAGGGTTCAATTCCCCGCCTCGGCGGGTCTTGGGCTCAAAATTCCACGGACCTGATCATTCTCGCCTCAGTGCCTATTCCAATCATGGAGTCCCACTCTGCAACTCTGGGCAATAGCTTGCTTAATCTCCACAACGGCCCCCACAATGCTAAGGATGCCTAGCCTCCACCTTGAGGGTGCCCAGGAGTGGACGCCTCACAGGGAAAGCCAGGATGGGTTCCACAGCGGTATTCGTACAAGCACCTTCAGACCCTTGCGGGTGAGTAGTGCGCTATAAAAGTATCGATTTACATTTACATTTACATTACAGCAACTGACACGTTCGTTGTTGTTGAGACAGCTGACACTAGAGTGGCTCCCCCTGAAAGACTTTTTGAAATTGTCCTTTCAATTGAAGGTGACATACAACGTACTATAAAAGGGGTATATTGGGAAAATTTGACTACTACCTATGACATTTTGTTGGTGGAGGTCAACTGGCCCCTGCCTTTTGTTTTAGCATCTCCACAAGGGGAGGAGGTAATCCTCCCTAGTTTTACGCACATGGTGCAGAAGGAGCAGGCTCTGCATTTCGCAGAAGATTGGGCTAATGTGCTTGCCCTGGCTTTGTACTGTACTCACTGTGGATGGGACAAATGATCCCCTAGACATGAGATTCCCTGGCGGTCTATGCCACAGCCACAACCCCACTACCCCATACGACGTGAGGCGAAAGCTCCCGTAGCAGAAATCCTTGAGCAATTGGAATATCAAGGTGTGATTTAAACATGTGTGTCTCTGATGAATAACCCTCTTTTTACTGTGACTAAGCCTGATGGCTTGTACCGTTTGGTATTGGATTACTACCACTTGAACTCACATTGTTTTACGTGCGTGGTACAGAATACTCACAGTTCTGCTCTTGTGGATAGTCTTGTGCGCAAAAGGTTTAAAACCACACTTGACATATCCTTCCTTGCCCACAATTTATCCTCTATTAGTAGTCAATGGATAGCTTTTACCAGTGGTGGCAAATAACGCCAATTCTGACGTTTCACTATGGGCTATAAAAACAGTCCGGGCATCTTTGCCGCCCGCATAGTCTCTCCTTTGGAGGGGTTCGACCCAGATGCTTGTTCGTATGTGGATGAAATTTATCTCACAGACGACAAATTATGGCCGCATCTGTGTTGTGTTGACCACATAATTTGCCGTTTTGCGGACTTTGGCGATAAATTAAACTTTGCAAAATCGCACATTGCAGAGTACACAATGTTGTTCATGGGCTACGAGCTCAACAATGAAGGTCAAGGTATGGCTCCTCACTTCCTGGAGAAATGCGCACAGCGGCACGCGCCTACAACACTGAAAAAACTACAGTCTTTGTTGGGCTTTTTGAATTTTGGGCGTACTTACATTCCCGATTATGCCCAATGTATCAAGCCTCTTTACGCTTTGGTACAACCTACTTTCTCCAAATCTTGCTGGCTGCCTGCTCATTCAGCCATCTTGCAATCTTTGCTGGCTGATCTTTTGGAATCTAAATTCTTATTGACTTGTGATAACCACACTACCCTGGTAATAAGAATCGTGCCTGGGGCGGTGGGTTTCACGTACCTGACCTTTAATGAGGGTGACACAGTCCCTATTGCTTACAAGTCACACTTGTACACTTAGGCTGAGTTGCGGTTTTCCACTGTGGAAAAAGTTTTGACAGCAGTGCAAATGGCAATTCTTAAAGAACATGAACTGTCACAGGGAAAACACATTTTGGTTGTTACTCAGTATCCTGCCTTGGAGGCAGTGAAAAAAGCCAGTGTACCAAATTCAAAGACTTTGCACCCGAGGTGGATACAATGGGCCACGTCCTTGACATCTCCCGATGTCACGTTCATTTTTGATTCCTCTTTGCAGACTTAGGAGTTTTTGCAGTATGAATTTGTACATCTGCTCCTCTGACCATGCGGCCACTGGAGGAGTTCCATTGTATCATATACACTGACGGATCAGTGCAACTGGCTAGGGGTTCAAGGCACGCCTATTCTTCTGCCTGCGCAATAGTGGCTGGTACTATGGTGGTTGGTGAATTGAAGTACGATGTCGTGCATACTGTCAGGACCCAAGAACCCCAACTAGCGATAATTTTGCATCAGAGGAATCGGAACTCAATTCAGCACCAAGCTGGTAGCACATGGTCAGAAAGGGTGAGATTGCAGAACTCCAAGATGGCCGCAAGGCTGGAGTTGACAATTGCGGTCTAGTGTTTGAACAGTATCCAGCCGAGTCCAGGTGACGCGCGCTCTGACTGGAATCTGTGCACTTCACCTGAGAGCTGACCCGGTTAGGAGTAAATAAGTCGACGTCCGTAGAAGAAGTTTAAGCCTTAGTATTTATAGCGAAACTTCCTTTCATTGATCCTTTTTGGTATGAGGAAGTAGAGACTCCGTAGCTAAAATCTAGAACGACCGCATTAAAATAACAAGCGGTGCATTTTCTTGTGGCGAAATGATCTTCGAGTGCTTTCGGTAAAGCGAAGCATAATTAAATAAATCCATTGTCTAGATTAAGTCCCCCCCTCCTCTCAAGAGAAAACCTCTGAAAACTCGTAGCATTCACCTTAATAGAAGCGAAGCTGTGGCATCTCATTTGAAGGAGAATAACGGCGAGTGAGGCAGCAGAGAAAGAAACGTCTTGACGCACCTGAGGAGGAAGAGAGACGATAATTGAGATAAGCAATTTCAGTCAAGATATTATCTGGAAGAAAGTTTAATAGACTATATGATAAGTTGTATTTACCTTGTAAATAGTTTAAAAAGACTTAACTCTGCTTAGCATTTGTGGAACAGAAATTCAGTCACCTTGCATCTAAAAGAAAAGAGAGGAAAAGATTTAGCAAAAGATAGTAAAGAACACAACGATATTTTCAAAGAACAGAGTAGAAAACACAGTAAGTTAAAGTTTAATTGAATATAATAGATAATAGTTAGAGGGAAGAGTTAACTATTAGTAATTCCAATGGTGTAATTATAATTTTTACAGTTAATAGAAGGCAAAGAAACTAAAAAGGCATAAAAGGATAAAAGAACTACAGGACAGATAAGAAGTGAGTAAAAGAGAATCCGAAATAAGAGTAGAGTAGTAGAATAGTGACGCATTAATCAGGAAGGGACACTGTTCTGTATTGCAGGAGAAGTTATAAAAAGAACTCTGTCACTACATGCCAAGAAAAGGAGTTTAGAAGAGAGGGCAAAACTCTTGGAAACTAATGGTAGGTGCAAGTCAGGAGGAGAGGGTAGAATAGGGAGAGCAAGGCCAAGAGTTTAGAGTAACCGTATTTACTTTACCTTCAAGGTTCTATGCAAGTAACGGTCTGCAGGTTGGACTGAAGAGAGGAACCAGTCAAGAAAGTCTCTTCTCTTGTTGTTTGTTATTTGATCCAAATTCCAACTTCCCCCCGAGGTAAAGATTCAGAGTCTTGTGCAACTCAAGCCTTGGGCGATTGCCTGGGGTGGATTCGGGAGCCAGCATCTCTGTTCCTGTACAGCTTAGCAAGAAGTATCCTTTTGATAGTCTGACACATACACAGACATTAGGGGACTGTACCGCCCAATTGGCAGAGCTTCGTGCTTTGATGCTTGCATTGGAGTACGTGGATCCTAGTGTGACTACTCTTGTTGTAAGTGACTCTTACTACTGTGTTCAAGGATACAATGACTCCAACGGTCCCACAATAAAACATAAAATTATCTGGGTTAGAGTGGCTAAACTTAAAGAACGGCTCCCACTCGTGTTTGTGATTCATACTCTTGGTCACCAGCGTGTTGGAGTTCACGCTGTTGGCAATAGTCTTGCCGATGAAGCGGCCAAGACAGCAGTTGGGACATACACAGTAGCAGCAGTTACAAAGTAAGATTGATGATGACATCTTGGCAGCTATTGCCCAATCAGAGAAGGGAGGTAATTTCCCAAAAGGTTTCCCTTCTAAATACTCTTATCATTTAAGTCCTGATAAAGTTCCGTATGTGAGAATTAACGACGTTGGTGACAGGTTGATTCCCAACGCGGACTACAGGAAGACTTTGATTACAGCAGCCGGCGTGTCATCTACTGTATCTCTCCAACAACAGCGTTACTGGTGGCATGGATTGTACAAACAGATGCGTGATTATGTCCTTCATTGTGACATTTGACAGCAGATTAAACCTTCTACTGCTGCACGCCCCAGACACAGTTGTACATATCTAATAAACCACTTGGGTGTGTTTATTTAGATCACTGCAGTCCTTTCTCCTCTGATACTGCGTATAAGTACATCTTAGTAGCAGTTGATTCTTGGACGCACTTTGTGTGGGTGTGGCCCCAAAGGAGTGTTGATTCTCGAACTGTCGTAAGGGATTTGCGTGTCTTTGTGCGAATTTTTGCATGTGGTACCTTCAATTTGAACCAGGGTCTGGCATTTGCCTCTAAGGCATACAAGGAGGCCATGTGTTCATTGGGGGTCCAAGTCAAATTTTCATCTCCATATCGGCCTGAGGGC
The DNA here is from genome assembly GCF_964263255.1 of Lissotriton vulgaris. Lineage (NCBI taxonomy): Eukaryota > Metazoa > Chordata > Amphibia > Caudata > Salamandridae > Lissotriton > Lissotriton vulgaris. The sequence goes on from NC_141685.1 coordinate 160,307,976, forward strand.
AACAGTGTTGTGGAGTGGATGAACCGTGACTTAAAGCAATCCTTGACAGCTAGGGTATTAGGTACAGGCCGGAACTGGCCAGCCCACCTCAATAGCGTTCAGCGTGCACTTAATAATCTCCCTAGAAGCTCTCTGGATGAGCGGACCCCATATGAGATGCTCTTTGGTTTCAAAATGTTTGTTCTGGACTTTGAAGGTCTAGACCAAGCGGTGTCTGCCGCTCCCTCTGACGTAGATGAACATTGTACTGTTTTCCAGAATCTACAAAAGACCCGTGACTGTCTTCCAAAGGAACATTTACCCTCCACATCTGATGCTGCGTTGCAGATCCCGGTAGTTGGCTAGATACCAAAAGTTGGTGAATTGGTCCGAGAAAAGGTCGCAAACAAGGAGTTTGGCCCCTCATATCGTGCTCCAGTTCCTGTGCTTGGCGTGCAGGATACAAGAACAGTCATTTTACCTTCACTTCCTGATCAGAAGGAAAACAGGTACATCTCCATTGACAATGTCAAACTACACAGAGTGGCCGATTCTTCTTAGTATGACACCTGCAGTCTCTTGTCCAGCTATGCTGCGAAACTTTGTTCTGGTCCTGACAACTGCTGCCGGACCTGATGTTGCCATCATGATGACTACAGTTATGAATCCTTCATTGAATCCACAGGCTGCTTATCCTCTTAATGATTATTATTTATTTGTTATTATTATTTGTGTGTTTTATAAACCGCGCAGCCACCCCAACGGGTTGTCTAGGTGCTAATGCTCAGGATACTGGATCTTACCGGAGGATACGATTAACAGAAAAGAAAGGTCTTAAGAGATTTACGGAATAGCAGTTCCTCTTGAATCATGCGCAGAGAGATCGGAAGTTTGTTCCACCAAGAGGAAGCACACACTTGAAATGTTCTTCCGCCAGAGCGTACTTTTTTAAATCTGGGAGTTACAAGTAGTAGCTTGGAATTGGAGCGGAGATTTCGGGAATTACTATAGGGACGAAGGCACGATGAGAGATAGGCAGAACCGCGTCCTTTTGTGGCCCGGTGGGCCAAAGTCAAAGCTTTGAACTCCACCATTTTGTGGATCGGTAGCTAATGTAGCTTTCGCAAATGAGGGGAGATATGTTCTCGGAGAGAGATGCCACAGACTAGCCGAGCAGCTGCGTTTTGGACTATCAGCAGTCTGTGGCACAGGCCTGAAGATAATCCAAGGTATAAACCATTGGCATAGTCCAAATGAGATGTAATAAGGGCCTGAACAATTGTTTTTCTGGTATTACTGGGTAAGTAGTTGATGAATTTTTTTATCAACCTAATTTTTTGGAAACAGGCTGCGGAGACCGTATGAATTTGGCAATGGAAAGAAAGACACGTATCCCATCTAACGCAGAGGTTTCTTACTGATTCCTTAGGGAGGGGAGCGGTACTCAAATCCACCGGCCACCAGAGGTTCGAATCCAAATGAGAGCGTTGATTAAAGAAAAGAACCTCGGTCTTTCCTGCGTTCAGTCTCAAAAAGTTGTCATATCCAGTTAGCATTGTCTCGGAGACAATTTTTCAGGGGATCAAAGGTGGTCAGGTTAAAATCATCGTAAATGTAAATGTAAATGTATTGGCATTTATATAGCGCACTACTTACCCGTAGGGTCCCAAGGCGCTTCGACCGCTGCGAAACCCTTCCTGGCTTCCCTGAGAGATGGTCCCTTAATGGGTATCTCCAGGGTGACACCAGGCATCCCCGGCGGTCTGGTGGGGCCGTTAGTGAAGATGAGGCAAGCTAATGCCCAGAGTTGCCGAGTGTGATCGCTGATCAGAGTGGGCACCGAGGCGAGAGAATTATCGAGTCCGCTGACCCTGGTCCAGAAACCTGCCGCGCCGGGAATCGAACCCTGGTCCCGGGCCGTCCTCTGCTCTCGGGTCTGCCGCCTCTAACCAGTGAGCCACACTACTTCACTTCGTAGGAAAAAAGAAGCTGGATCTCATCAGCGTACGATGTCATCTTAATTCTAGTCTGGGATATTAACTCAGCCAGGGGAGAAAAGTAAACGTTAAATAGGAGGGGACTCAGCGAGGAGCCCTGTGGCACTCCCCATTTAAGTGGGCGACTTGTATTATGTAGGGAGGGGTAAACACTTGTTGAGTGCGATTGGACACAAAAGAAACAATCCAATTGAGTGCTATCCCCTGAAAGCCTATGGCACTGAGACGGTTGAGCAAGATCGGGTGGAAGACGGTGTCGAATGCTGCGGAAAGATCCAGCAGCACCAACACCGCCCTTGAACCCTTATCCAGTGTCCACCGCACGGAGTCGGCCACCTCTATCAGGACCGACTCAGTACTGTATCCGGACCGAAACCCGTGTTGGGAATTATGAAATAGGCCATTTGATTCGATGAAGCCTGCGAGCTGTTGGTGCGCCAGTCTTTCAAGGATCTAAGCTGGGGCTGGAAGTAAGGAAATGGGCCTGTAGTTAGCCGGGTTATCGGGGTCAGCGTTGACCTTCTGCAGAATGGGAACAAGGAGGGCATGTTTCCATGACTCTGGATAAACACCGGTATGCAGAGAGGCATTCCAGACACTGTTATGGTGGGGATTGAGAAGTATAGCAAGGGCTTTGCATTGTTTAGCCTACCAGGGGTCGTTAGGCGACCCTGACTTGCATTTGTATAGTTCTTGAAGGGAACGATCTTCGGTAATTTCCTGAAATTCAGCAAAGATTGAGGTTGGTGCTGGGTTTACCAATGACACTTCCCTGATATCATGACTATCAGAAATGGGGAAGGAGTCATAGATTAAGGCTATTTTCTCCTCAAAGTAATCGGAGAGCCGTGTGCCAAGAGTTTGGGACACTGGTGTTCGCCGGTTAAGAGCCCGGGGGTCAGTGAAAGTTTTGACCATTTTAAAAATCTCCCTGGAAGGGCCATGAACCTGATTGATTTTTTCCGAGAGGTAACATCGTTTATGATTTATAATCATTTTCTGATAGTCTTTTAGAGAGGCTCTGTATTTTAGTTTACTGTCTGCTGAATAGGACTGTCTCCAGCTGGGTTGAAGAGATTTACATGCAGACTTACATTTACGCAGGTCATCAGAATACCAGGGTGCAGCAGGGGCTGAGCGATAGGTTTTAATAGGCCGAAGTGGGGCAATAGAATCGATGGCTGAAGACACCCAATTATTAAAATTGTCTAGACGGGAATCCAGGTCTAAGGCACCTGGTGGTTCAGCAGAGGGGAGATTATCCAATAAACATTCCGATGAGATCTTACTCCAGTGTCTGTCAAACTCCTTAGCCAGTATCCTAGGAATGTCTAGTAATAACTTCCTATCCACTCTGGATGACTGTGGATTAATTCAACTGGTTACTCTTTCCACGCATAGGGCTGGCCATACGTTGGACCTTATCTGCTCTAACCTCCCTGATATTACACTCGGTGACCCTAGTCCACTGATCTGGTTCGATCACTACTTTATTCCTTTCTCTATTCTAATGCTCCACCGGGATATACCTAGGATGATACTGAGTACACTTATCCCACAGATTTATCCATGCCTGATTTAGAGACCTGTGTGGCTAATCAATCATGTTTTTCATGTGACACTGACTCTACCAGATCAAAGTCTCCCTCAAAAGTTAAAATTTTTGCTATTTGGTTCAAAAAACATTTTTTGATTCCTCTTTGAACTTCCATTTGGCTGGTGCGTTTTTCAATTTTTTTGTTTATGTCCATTGGATTTGTGGTGTATTTTTTCCGTCTTGTGAATGGCCACTATGTTATAGAAAGAACTATGATTAGATTAATTGATGGAACTTTGACCCCTCAATCCTCGCCACACAGAATGAAGAGGGACCAGACTTTCATGAGTATCACTGCTTGGCCTGTATTAGATGGGATTGTATGGGATGCTATCAAATCTCAGATTCACGGACCCACAGAGGTTATTAATGTCCCTAATGTACTTCGTGTTTCAATGGGGGATGTGGTTAAACAAAATACACGCTCTGATGATTGGGACGTCCAAACCGTAGAGGCTCTTTTTTCTAATTTGAAATATTACGCTGCTGAAGATTTGTACTTAGATTCTGCTAATTATGCTGATTTGTTCTGTTACTAACACTACGGCAATCATTTTCTGCACAAAGCAAACACATTTAGGAATGTAGTTAATTACACACAATGAGAACATTGTCCCGCTACTGTTGAAGGAAGGTCTAAAACTCTTTTGAAAAAGTTTTCTTACTTTACAGGTTTTAATCAATCACACCCTGATGCATTTTTGTTTAAGATGACTGAAAAGTCTTCTTCCAAAGTAAGACTTACCCACACTAAGTTATTATATTCAAAGTCCTTTATCGACCGAGTGGCTGTATGAGACTATGAGCTGTGGAAAGATACTATTGATCTTAAATCTGTTTGGGGTTCTAAAGATTGGCAAGTGCACGGCACTGAAGCTTTGCAATGTGCATGTTTCATCCCGAACCATATGTTGTTTCTGAATTCTACTATTTCACAAACCACCTGCTTTGGATTGGCAACTTCTAAAAAACTTAAATGCTCCTTCTGTTCCTGATATGGGAGAATACTCCAATTGGAATAATCACACCAGTAGGTCCCTTGGTGAGTTACAGACTCATTTACAAAATTCGTCCTTTAACATTTCCAGTTTGAATCCCCAAGACTGGTTATTATGGTAAAAAAGTGCAGATTTGTGCCAACATTGTTTTATGGGTTTAACACCTGGCTATATACAGTTTAGGGTGGTTCCCCGTTTTGAGAGTGACCATTCTTTCACTACCTATTCTGTAGGAAAGCTATGTCAGTCCTGGTTCAAGCACTCCACCTTAGCGTCAGTTAAACTCCATTTGTCTAAATTGACTGACGCCGTTGACTTGAATTACTTTGTAAAAGGTCCTGCAACAGGCAGGTCCAAAAGATGGATTTATGCAGTTTATAACAAAGTTTGGAAACTGTCCCAAATTAAAGCTGCTTCTAGGTTAAGAGCTATTGATCAAGCTAATTTATAAAAGGTGCTTGCAGTTGTAGATAATAGCACTAATAAACTTTCTTCCCGAATTTACACATTAGATAATATTGTTTTTTCTGTTGTTGATATTGTGCAAGATGAAGTCCCAGTCCTGTACTGTGGTCAAAATCAATTGCGTTCTATTATGCAGTTCACATGGACTTTACAAACGTTGAAGGCTGGGAATGTGCCTTGGGACTATATGAACACTTCTTCACTGTTTTTACCATCTAATCTGACTGTTAAATAACAATTTATGTCAATGAAAGATGCTAAATTTTTACTTTTGCTCATATTGGAAAGTAAGAACCCTTACCATTTTCTGTGGCCGAGACAAATTCTGCAGTGTAGCTTATTCATGGGTTAATAACGTTACCTTCCCACTGTTTAAATTTGAAGCTTGCATGAAACACTATGCCATAGGCAGGTATGAACCATTGGGTAGTGCATATCTCCATGAGGTTTGGTCTCTTCCGTTCACCTATAGGTGTCTGAGGGAGGGTAAAGAAGTTTACATAAAAGTTGAAGATTGCACTCCCCCCCCCGATCACTCATTGGTCTGTAGGAATATATATTTGCTCGGTTCCTGTAATTCAGATGCCTGAATTTGGCCTGTATTTTAAAAGGGACACCCGAACCGGCTAATACACCTACTTTCACGGTATTAGCAAACAGTAGTTATTTAATGAAGAGTGCTGTGGTATGCTGGCAGGGATTCTGTACATAGTAACTGTTTCCCAACGTGTTGTCTGTTTCAAGAATGTCGTGTTTCCTCCTCCACATGGGAAGCTCGATATATCCATCTGGCCTTCCATTACGACCTTGAAAGCAGAGTTCAACAAGATGAGTCAAATGAGGGCTCTTTTGTCTCAAAAAGAATTCGCCCTTACATCTGCGCGTGAAACATTCGTCATTCACGTGGCTAATAATCGTACCGAGGTACATGCCTTATTAAATACTGATCTCCCCCTGCATTTTGGGGCAGTTGATTCACACTATATTCAATGCCTCCTCGACCACGGGCTTGGCACACTTTTTTAAAGTAGTAAGTTCTGGCCTTGTGACCTCATTCCAAACTATATTCGGTGTGATACCAACATTTTTTCATTTTATTTTTTCCAGCCTCTTTGGCGGTTTCCTGTTAATTCTTGCCTTGACTGCTGGTGTACTGCTGTTGATTTACTTACTCCAAAATGGTTGCACATTCTGTGCCCCATGACAATCTGCCCCGGCTGCTCCAACTTCGTAACCAGATGCTTGAATACTATGGATCGCTACCTCTGGCGACTCTGAGTGTGGCGTATGGTTTATCTTTCCGGTTTTCGTACTTCACATGCGTGCAGCCAGTTTTCCACTGTCTGGATTACAGTTTTGAATGGGCTCTGGATTTGTGTCTCTGCAACACGGTGTCTCCTAACCCAGTATATGATCTACTAATGAGCCCCTTAGTTGCTCATGAAATAGACTGTTCTGGAGTCGGGATTATGGCCTGCGCAGCGGCCCATAGAATCCTAGGCAATTGGAATATATGGACTGCTGCCACTGATTTCTTGGCGCGCAGTTATTTAGAAGAACACCAGAATTGTCCTCTAATGGTGCTAGAGGCTCTGGCTGTTGAGGAACCTGTGTGTTCTTTTCCATTGCTAAATTGGATGGCTTAAATGTTCACTGACGAAAACAACGACTTCCTGTAGGAGGCGGTTGCAACGTACTGTGGCTATATGCTGTTGGATTGAAGTGAAACTTTTTTCTCTGCTTCATGGACACGTAATGTACTCGTGATTTTTTCATTCATTTTTTTTTCTTCTTTACTCTTTTTAGGTGTGTTAACAACTTGCACCCCTGATGGGTTTTGTAATTTTTCTGGTTACTAATTCGGATTGTACTCCAAATTATTCAGTTTCGGGAAATTTTGAACTGGGTTCTCTCTCACTCAAACTTGTACTCTGCGTTCTAGAAATTGCCCCGCTATTGTGCGTTCTCCAATCAAGGGAGGGTGTAGTGAGGGCTGGGCCTTGTTGCGTGCATTGCTATTTTAGCATAGGCTTATTAGACGTTTAAATGCCATTTTACCTTTTCGCTGCTTTTGCACACGACACTACACATAAATGTTGTTGTAAGTTAGGTTGCGTGAAATGCTTCACATGAGAATGGCTTGTTTTTAGCATCCCGAGACTTACATTGAGACTCTAGTCTGCACACAGTGTTCTAAAGCCTCCAAGATTATCATAACAAGGTAGCTGTTGTTCAGGCTGATCGGCTCATGTTTTAGCCATAACATACATGTAGCTGCCGCCAACGTGATTCTGGTGCCTTTAATAATGCACTGTAAGCATGATTTCAGGCACTTGGAAGACTCCCGTTTTTCCAGAGAGACAGAGTGCTCTTGCAGATCCTGATGTGATACATTCCTGCTGATCCTAGAGGTATGGGGTCACCCGCACAAGCCTAAGAGACCTTCTATATTTTATAAAACACAGTTCCTATCTAGGGAGGGTGTTATATTAGGCACTACAAGACCAGTTTTCACCATCATTGTAATATGATTTCTCCTTTTGTGTTTTATGGATTGTAACAATGCTGACCATATTATTTCTGATTGTATGTCTGCTTATGTTAGCAAAAATACTGCATCTTAGAGCACGTCGTTAAAATTAATATTTTAACTTTGCCTCGTCTCTTTTTACTCCTGTTGTGGACTGGTATGAGAGTATAACGAAAGAGTGATCTTGCTTCCCACGATTCCTGAGTATAACCTAAGTTGCATGTTCTGGGTTGTCTAATCATTGGTTCCTTTGCTATAGGGTGAAGAGCTAATGTGACACTGATGCTAGCTGGTTAGGGTTTCTAGGCACCGAGGTGAGTTTCTTGGTACACCACAATTCACTGAGGTCCTGGGTCTCTGTGCACAGTTCTGTGTAGGAGCAGAATCCCTGCAACACATTTTCTAGTGGCTAAGTGGATTTTTACGGGATTAACTTTGAGACCCACCGAGCCTAATGAGTCCAAAACATTACATAAGGTTGTATGACAGAGGCAGTCATGGCTGAACCACGCATGCCTCTACAACGCTGTTCCAACCTCAAATGCGACTTAACCATGCATTTGTTTACTATGTATGCCTTTACAACGATTTTTGTTGCAAAGGTTTGACTGCTAAATGAATATGTGTGGTAATTTCAAAACCAGCAAATCCAACTAGCTCCACTCAGAAACACAAGATGCAATCCCATAGGCCCCAATGCAGGCGATTTGCTATTTCCAAACTAGGTCCAAAACCACCCTTACTGTGGATCGATTTTCCGCAAAATGTTCATACACACAGCAGGCATCCCCAACCATCAGAAGCTGCATTCACCTGGAGCAACTGAAACCACCCCAAAAGTATTTCTCAAGAACCTCCAAAATGGGCCCATTAGATAAAATTGGGCACCAGCATCTCAGAAACAATTGCTTTTCTACTAGTTCCACTTGTCCGATCCTTTGCAAACTTGGAAGGACACAAGTCCCACTTGTCCCCAAATACCTACCAAGCTGCATCCGATCGATTCACGGGAATGGGTATGACTTTTGACCTAAAAAACACCACCTGCACCCATTCAAAAACAAGCAAAATTCAGCCAAAACCAGTCAAAAACCAAATTTCAGCCAAACCTTGCTAACTCCTATATGTGCAAAACTGAAATGGCCCCTGAGTCCTAACTCAAGGAGCCCTAACCCAATCCAACTTTAAGCCCTAAAAAACTACTCCACCTCCAAACCCGACCCCAGCCCCTCTACCTGTCCGCGTTGACCTTTCTTTCTTAACGCTTCCTGTTCATCTCTCTGCCTATCCAACATTCAGACCGCGCACTGCCTTAAACATGCATATGTGTGGTTAAGGTAACATGGTTCCGCTTGCAGGTAAACGACATGCCTGTTTCAAACCGCGTTGTTAAGGCAGTTAGCATTGTATACGTGTTGTAGATGTGTACTCTGGAACCCATAAGGGATTATTGTTGAATTAGTACAGTGGAATGTGGAATTTGAGAAGTGAACATGTTAGACTGTTATTTGGATTGAAAAGGATAGTGGTGGGATAGTCAGGGTTTTTTTGTGAGGTCATAGCAGTAGGAGGAGGCTTTTGGATGGGAAGAGTCAGAGAGAAGAGTTTAGAAAGGTTTGCTTTGGGGATCGGTATAGTAAAAGATGTCATATGATGTCCAAGTTGACCTTTCTTTCTTAATGCTTCCTGTTCATCTCCCTGCCTATCCGACATTCAGACCGCGCACTGCCTTAACCTTGCATATGCATGGTTAAGGCAAGCATGGTTCCGCTTGCAGGTTAACAACATGCCTGTCTCAGACCACGTTGTTAAGGCAGTTACCATTGCATACGTGTTGTAGATGTGTTTACCATGAGGGACTGAATATAACAATGTCATCAATATAGGCAGCATCTTTCACTTCAGGAGCCCCTCCAGGGATGACACTCTGATGACAGTCGGTGTCCAAGAGAGCCACAATGGGATCCCCGTTCACTTTCATTGTATTGTAATTGCATTTATATAGCGCTTACTACCCCGACCAGGTGTCAAATCGCTTTTTCCACGAGTAGCGCGCTACTCCAGGACCCATAGAGGATTAATGTTGAATTAGTATAGTGAAACATGCAAGTACATTTTAAGTAGTGGATAGGGTAGTCAGGGATTTGGATTCGGAAGGATAGTAGAAGAATAGAGGAGGGAAATAAAGGTTTGTATTTATATAGAGCTTGTCACCCCTGATGGGGTGTTGAAGCACGCTTCTCCAGAAACCCATAATAGATTAGTGGTGAATTAGTATGGTGAAATATGAAAGTAATTTGACTGGTGGATATTAGTCAGTTATTTGGAGTGAGAAGGATAGTGGAGGGATAGAAGGGGAAGAAAGGTTTGCATTCAAATAGCGCCTGTTACCCCTGATGGGTGTTGAAGTGCTTTTCTGGCGTGTAGCATGCTACTCCGGAACCCATGAAGCATTAGTTTTCAAAATTAGTATAGTGAAATATGAAGTAATTTGAGTGGTGCATATGTTATTCAGTTATTTGGATAGAGGAGGGTAGGTGGTGGGATAGAAGAGGGAAAGAGGTTTGTATTTATATAGCTCTTGCTATCCCTAATGGGGTTTTAAAGCGCTTTTTTGGCAAGTAGCACGCATCTGTGGAACCCATAAGGATTAGTCTTGAATTAGTATGGGGAAACATGAAATTATTTTGAGTAGTGGATATGTCAGTCATTTATTTGGATAGAGAAGGGTAGGCAGCAGGATAGAAGTGGGAAAGAGGTTTGTAATTATATATCGCTTCTAACCCTGATGGGGTGTTGAAACGCTTCATTGGAAAGTAGCACGCTACTCTGGAACCCATAAAGGATTAGTGTTAAATTAGTATAGTGGAATATGGAACTTGAGAAGTGAACATATTAGACTGTTATTTGGATTGAAAAGGATAGTGGTGGGATAGTCAAGGTTTTTTTGTGAGGTTATAGCAGTAGGAGGAGGCTTTTGGATGAGTAAAAGGGGTTTTGGAGGGCAAGAGTCAGAGAGAAGAGTTTAGAAAGGTTTGCTTTGGGGATCGGTAAAGTAAAAGATGTCAGATGATGGAAGGAGGGGTAGAGTAGGAGAGAGTTTAGAAAGGGTTATTTTGGGGATCATAGTAGTGGTATGGGGTTTGGGATCAATGAGAGAGTGGACGTAGACCATATATTGATAGCTGTATAGGGTGAGAGATAGGGTAGTGCATTGGAAAGAGTAGTAGAGATGAGACAGATAGTTGGGCTAGAATATATATTGAGAGAGGTAAAGGCTGAGAAATATGGTAGTACATTGGAAATGCTAAATTAGAAGAAAGTGATAAATGTATAGATCCATAAGTACATTGAAAGTTTATAAATGCATAAAGGAGGTAAGTATATGTAGATTAAAGATATTGATAGAGGTACAGGATGAGAAATAGGGTAGTGCATTGGATATGCTTTTTCAGGAGAAAAGTAACTGACACACAGATCCAAGTACATGGAAGGTACATAGATGCACAATGGAAGCAAGTACATGTAGGCCAAAGATGATTTTTTTTTTTTATTAATAACATATTTATTGTGCATGTTTATACAAAGCAATACACAAAGATAGGTACATATCTATGGTGAAATAAATGCTTACATACAGTATGCTGCTTTTGTGAGGAAGAGCCAATTCTTTAGTAGTTTTCTGAAGATAAGGTGGTTGTCAGTGGATCTTATGTTGGGGGGTAAAGAGTTCCATAGTTTGGCTACTTGAACAGAGAAGGATGTGCCACCCATGTTTTTAGGTCTCGCCTGAGCCATTGCGTTAGCAATGCTTTGGCGAGATATAAAGTAGGGACTTTCAAAAATGCTCCCAAATGCTTTTCCAGGTGGATTGCCTACAGTGCATGTGTTTGGATGTGTGCACATCACACACCATTTGGCAGCCTGTGAGCTTTAGACTTCAAAGGAATCTACTCCCCCCCCCCCCTCTGCACGATGCCAGAGCTTGTTTAGGACTTGGGCTGTTTTCTGGCCTTATTGCAATTACATTGTCCTTAGCCAACTCGCGCTAGTGCTGCTTTCTCTGCTTTCCAAATAATGTCTCAAGATTACTTGCCCTGCTTGGTTTTACCTTTCTCATTCTGCTTACACTTCCACCTCTCTCCGATTTCCCCTCCACCGCTCCACGTACGAGTAGACGAGTGTCCTGTGGCATTTCCTCATTCAGACATTGACACGTTTTCAATAACACTGGCATTTTGTCACTTAGCTTCTTTTTGAACTTGAATAAACTGAAACCTCCCTTTCTGCCTACAAGCCGTACTTTTAAAAGTGCATCTCATTTGTTTCACGACGGGGATATCTAAAATCATCCGGGTTTTTGAGAGGACGTGTCTTTGTCAAGATTTCTGCTGAAAACATCTTCTGTGCATCTGCAAACTGCCTGCGCTCCGGTGGGTGAGCCAGAGGGAACCGGATTGTGGATCTTTTGCTGCGGCAGATCCTCACAAGCTGCAAACAAAACAGATGATGGACAGAATGTGGATCAATGTCACACATTCACCCCAGTCCAAAGATCTGGGCCCAAATCCATCGTTTTTTTGCACTCCACACCACCCTGGGTTAGGCAATGGCGATATGCAAATCAGCTCTGACCCTGTGCCCCATGGGAACAGTCCAGTCCGAACTACAAAAGCCATGTCCTTCCCAGAACGGAATCAAGCATCCGAGGACCGGACCGGTTTCGAGGTAACACCTCTCATCAGCCCGGCTAGCTTGACTCCAGTGGTGTGGAGTGCCTGGGACCCACGTCTGAGCATCCCCCGCGCACTTATGGCGGCAATTGCAAACAAAACAGATGATGGACAGAATGTGGATCAATGTCACACATTCACCCCAGTCCAAAGATCTGGGCCCAAATCCATCGTTTTTTTGCACTCCACACCACCCTGGGTTAGGCAATGGCGATATGCAAATCAGCTCTGACCCTGTGCCCCATGGGAACAGTCCAGTCCGAACTACAAAAGCCATGTCCTTCCCAGAACGGAATCAAGCATCCGAGGACCGGACCGGTTTCGAGGTAACACCTCTCATCAGCCCGGCTAGATTGACTCCAGTGGTGTGGAGTGCCTGGGACCCACGTCTGAGCATCCCCAGCGCACTTATGGCGGCAATTGCAAACAAAACAGATGATAGACAGAATGTGGATCAATGTCACACATTCATGGCTTTTGTAGTTCGGACTGGACTGTTCCCATGGGGCAACAGGGTCAGAGCTGATTTGCATATCGCCATTGTCTAACCCAGGGTGGTGTGGAGTGCAAAAAAACGATGGATTTGGGCCCAGATCTTTTGACTGGGGGAGTGTGTGACATTGATCCACATTCAGTCCATCACTTGTTGTTTTTGCAATTGCCGCCCTAAGTGCGCTGGGGATGCCCAGACGTGGGTCCCAGGCACTCCACACCACTTGGAGTCAAGCTAGCCGGGCTGATGAGAGGTGTTACCTCGAAACCGGTCCGGTCCTCGGATGCTTGATTCCGTTCTGGGAAGGACATGGCTTTTGTAGTTCGGACTGGACTGTTCCCATGGGGCAACAGGGTCAGAGCTGATTTGCATATCGCCATTGTCTAACCCAGGGTGGTGTGGAGTGCAAAAAAACGATGGATTTGGGCCCAGATCTTTTGACTGGGGGAGTGTGTGATATTGATCCACATTCAGTCCATCACTTGTTGTTTTTGCGATCCTCACAAGCTGAGCACTTCCTAGAAGTGCCTGCGGCGTGTAAATCCTGGCACTCTGCCCACTTTCCATGCAGCCACTTTATTTCACAGCCAGGAGATCTGACTAGAGCTGCACGGAGCAGGGAGGATTCTTGGGTGAGTGCCCTTATGGCTCATGTTTACTTTGACAGTGTTGTTACTTCTTCCACCCCATCAGTAGGCTCCTCTGCAGCCACATGGAGGCCTGCCTCTTGTCCGCCAATCTTGCAGCCGTCCTTCCTTTTGTCCCTCCCCTCTCTGTAGTGGGATTAGGTGTTCCAGTGATATTTTTATGAGGTGGCCACACACTGGTGCAGGGAGTTACTAAACCTCTTTAGTAACCACAGCGTAATTCACAATAAGTGCTTATTGTATAGCCATTGCGGCTGTTGATTGTCATGTTGGATTCACAGAGTTCGCTTCCAGCACACCCCAAGACGTTATGGAAGGGACACAGGAGATCGCACTCAGTGATGCATGAAATAGTTTAAGCTTCTCTTACATTATAGTTCAGTTCCCCAAAGGGGTGTCTGAAAGGCTTCTGGTGCCAAAGAGACGGCTCTATTCTAAAAGAAGAGTAATTTACAAGATGAAGTTTGGCCACCTACAACCACATTATTCATATGGCTTTTGAAGGAGTACCACATGCTTTGCAATTAGTATTTGCCACGCTGAAGGCCTCTTCAATGTTTTTACATGCTTACGTTATGTTTGGAACTCATTAAAACGCCACAGCAGAGCACTCACCTTCTAGTAAGGGGTAATCATAGGTGAATGAACTGCATTTTAATTTAAGTGCTACAGCCAGAAATATGACATTCAAGCTCCTGTTAGGTCACCAGAAGTCTTGCTTATTTACTATCTGATCTCTCCTCACTCTATCTATCTATCTATCTATCTATCTATCTATCTATCTATCTATCTATCTATCTCCCTCAATCTATCTATCTATCACCCTCACTCTATCTATCTATCTATCGCCCTCACTCTATCTGTCTGTCTGTCTATCTATCTATCTATCTATCTATCTATCTATCTATCTATCTATCTATCTATCTATCTATCTATCTATCTATCTATCTATCTATCTATCTATCTATCTATCTATCTATCTATCTAACTATCGCCCTCACTCTATCTATCGCCCTCACTCTATCCATCTATCTATCTATCGCCCTCACTCTATCTATCGCTATCTATCTATCTATCTATCTATCTATCTATCTATCTATCTATCTATCTATCTATCTATCTATCTATCTATCTATCTATCTATCTATCTATCTTGCTTCTGGTGCCAAAGAGACTGCTCTATTCCTAAAGAAGAGTAATTTACAAGATGACGTTTGTCCACCTACAACCACATTATTCATATGGTTTTTGAAGGAGTACCACATGCTTTGCAATTAGTATTTGCCACGCTGAAGGCCTCTTCAATGTTTTTACATGCTTACAATATATTTGGAACCCAGTAAAACGCCGCAGCAGGGTACTCACCTTCTAGTAAGGGGTTATCTTAGTTGAATGAACTGCATTTTAATTTAAGTGCTACAGCCAGAAATATGACATTCAAGCTCCTGTTTGGTCACCAGAAGTCTAGCTTTTTTACTATCTGATCTCTCCTGACTCTATCTATCTATCTATCTATCTATCTATCTATCTATCTATCTATCTATCTATCTATCTATCTATCTATCTATCTATCTATCTATCTATCTATCTATCTATCTATCTATCTATCGCCCTCACTCTATCTATCTATGTATCTATCTATGTATCTATGTATCTATCTATCTATCTATCTATCTATCTATCTATCTATCTATCTATCTATCTATCTATCTATCTATCTATCGCCCTCACTCTATCTATCGCCCTCACTCTATCTATCGCCCTCACTCTATCCGTCTATCTATCTATCTATCTATCTATCTATCTATCTATCTATCTATCTATCTATCTATCTATCTATCTATCTATCTATCTATCTATCTATCGCCCTCAACCTATCTATCTATCGCCTTCACTCTATCTGTCTATCTATCGCCCTCACTCTATCTATCGCCCTCTATCTATCTATCGCCCTCGCTCTATCTATCTATCTATCTATCTATCTATCTATCTATCTATCTATCTATCTATCTATCTATCTATCTATCTATCTATCTATCTATCGCCCTCACTCTATCTATCTATGTATCTATCTATGTATCTATCTATCTATCTATCTATCTATCTATCTATCTATCTATCTATCTATCGCCCTCACTCTATCTATCGCCCTCACTCTATCTATCGCCCTCACTCTATCCGTCTATCTATCTATCTATCTATCTATCTATCTATCTATCTATCTATCTATCTATCTATCTATCTATCTATCTATCTATCTATCTATCTATCTATCTATCTATCGCCCTCAACCTATCTATCTATCGCCTTCACTCTATCTGTCTATCTATCGCCCTCACTCTATCTATCGCCCTCTATCTATCTATCGCCCTCGCTCTATCTATCTATCTATCTATCTATCTATCTATCTATCTATCTATCTATCTATCTATCTATCTATCTATCTATCTATCTTGCTTCTGGTGCCAAAGAGACTGCTCTATTCTTAAAGAAGAGTAATTTACAAGATGAAGTTTGGCCACCTACAACCACATTATTCATATGGTTTTTGAAGGAGTACCACATGCTTTGCAAATAGTATTAGCCACGCTGAAGGCCTCTTCAATGTTTTTACATGCTTACATTATATTTGGATCCCAGTAAAACGCCACAGCAGGGCACTCACCTTCTAGTAAGGGGTTATCTTAGTTGAATGAACTGCATTTTAATTTAACTGCTACAGCAAGAAATATGACATTCTAGCTTCTGTTTGGTCACCAGAAGTCTAGCTTTTTTACTATCCGATCTCTCCTGACTCTATCTATCTATCTATCTATCTATCTATCTATCTATCTATCTATCTATCTATCTATCTATCTATCTATCTATCTATCTATCTATCTATCTATCTATCGCCCTCACTCTATCTATCTATCTATCTATCTATCTATCTATCTATCTATCTATCTATCTATCTATCTATCTATCTATCTATCTATCTGTCTATCTATCTATCTATCTATCGCCCTAACTCTATCTAACTATCGCCCTCACTCTATCTATCTGTCTATCTATCTATCGCCCTCACTCTATCCGTCTATCTATCTATCTATCTATCTATCTATCTATCTATCTATCTATCTATCTATCTATCTATCTATCTATCTATCTATCTATCTATCTATCGCCCTCACTCTATCTATCTATCTATCTATCTATCTATCTATCTATCTATCTATCTATCTATCTATCTATCTATCTATCTATCTATCTATCTATCTATCTATCTATCTATCTATCTATCTATCTATCTATCTATCTATCTGTCTATCTGTCTATCTGTCTATCTGTCTATCTGTCTATCTGTCTATCTATCTATCTATCTATCTATCTATCTATCTATCTATCTATCGCCCTAACTCTATCTAACTATCGCCCTCACTCTATCTATCTATCGCCCTAACTCTATCTATCTATCGCCCTAACTCTATCTATCTATTGCCCTCACTCTATCTGTCTATCTGTCTATCTGTCTATCTGTCTATCTATCTATCTATCTATCTATCTATCTATCTATCTATCTATCTATCTATCTATCTATCTATCTATCTATCGCCCTAACTCTATCTAACTATCGCCCTCACTCTATCTATCTGTCTATCTATCTATCTATTGCCCTCACTCTATCTGTCTATCTGTCTATCTGTCTATCTATCTATCTATCTATCTATCTATCTATCTATCTATCTATCTATCTATCTATCTATCTATCTATCTATCTATCTATCTATCTATCTATCTATCTATCTATTTGAGTTTGAGTTTGAGTTGGGATTTATAAAGCGCGTAGCTTGACCTTGGTTCCAGAGGGGAGGGTAGAGAGTTACAGGTTTATGAGAATTGCCAAGTTTTTAGTTGTCTCCGAAAGGCCAGGTGGTTGTGTTCTCTCCGCATGGCGAGTGGGAGGGCGTTCCATAGTTTTGGGGCGTTGTAAGAGAACAAGCGTCCCCCGGATCGGGACTTTTTTATTCTCGGAACGCTGGCAAGGGAGAGGGAGTCTGATCTTAGATGTTTGTTAGAATGGTGGGGTTTAAAGAGGGGTCTCAGAATCGGGGGGCCCCTGCCCTGCATTATTTTGTGCGAGATGCATAAGGTCTTAAAGGTAATCCTTTCTTTTACCGGGAGCCAGTGTAGGCTTTTAAGAGCTGGTGAAGCCGAGCATCTCGATTTAGTTCCGGTTAGGAGTCTGGCAGCCGCGTTCTGGGCGCATTGTAGTCTGTGAGTGACTGATGCTGGTGCCCCCAGGTACAGGACGTTACCGTAGTCCAGTCGGGAGTTCACCAACCCCTGCATCAGCAATTTCCTTGATTGGAAGCGGATCAGGTGGAGAATTTTTCGCGCCATTCGGATGAGGCCAAGACAGGTGCCCGATGTTTTTCTGGCTTGTGTCTTGAAGTTTAGGTCTTGATCCAGCCAGATGCCGAGACTCTTGACTTCGGGTTTGGGGGTGGGAGGTGCTCCCAAGCATGGCGGCCAGGAGAGGGCTGGAGGGAGTTTGTGAGGGTTTCCCAGGAGAAGTATCTCAGATTTTTCTCGGTTAAATTTTAATCTGGATTCACACATCCAGTGGAAGACACTTTCGAGACAATTTGCCAGATTGTCTAGGCTGTTGCTCTGCTGGTTGATAGAAACCACCAACTGGGTGTCATTGGCATACATGACTGTTTTAATGCCAAAAGGGACAATGATGTCCTCTAGAGGGGACATGTAGACGTTAAAAAGTGTGGGGCTCAGGGAGGAGCCTTGTGGTACCCCACACTGAAGTGGCAGGGTTTTGGAGACAGCGGTGCCATGTGATACTTGGAAGGTTCTTTCTTCCAGAAAGGATTTGATCCAGGATAGGGCAGAGTCAGCGACTCCTATCGTGCTTAGCCGGTGGATAAGGATAGCGTGATCCACTGTGTCGAAGGCGGCACTTAGGTCGAGGAGGATCACTGCCACTGATCCTCCTGCATCGATGATGGTTCTTGCCTCTTCGACTACGGCTAGCAGAGCAGTGTCAGTTCCCTGTCCCGGTCAGTCGCTTAGTGTTGTTTGATTTTGGAAAGCAAGTGGTGGTCTGACCATGTGACTGGAGTTATAGTTTGAAACATAACTAGTTCAGTATTAGCAAAAATGACATCTAGGATATGTCTGGCGATGTGTGTGGGCTTGTGGACAATTTGATGCAGGTTCAGTGCATCTAGGCCAGTGACTATTGTTTTCGGATGGGTCAGATTGGGTTTTTCAAACCAAATGTGGAGGTCACCCAGAATTCATATTGAAACTGTCTAGAACTGTGTCTGGAAATGTCGTCTTGCTTGGTGGAGGTCTGTAAAGGAGCAGGAGGTTACAGGAGGAAGACGGTGTAGGATTGCATCTGGTGAGAAGAGCCTCACAATTCTTTATGGTGATGTCGTCAACTTTAGTGATATGTAATGTTTGTCTGAACACAACAGCTAGACCACCTCCTTTTTTGCCTATACGATTTTGGGTGATCGTTTGATAGCCTAGAGGAACAGCTTCATGCAGGACTGGAGCCATATCATCGCCCAACCATGATTCGGTTATGAATAGTATGTCTGGTTTTGCATCGGTGAGAAGGTCGTAGATGTGAAGTTTTTTTTTAGAGAGGAACCGAGCATTTATTGTTAGACAGTTTAGAGAATGGGCTTTGGTGAAAGTGAGAGTTTGTTTTGTAGAACAGTGATCCGTATTGTGTGGGTATCTAGCAGGTGTGTGTTTAGTGCTGGTATTAGCTGTATTAGGATAGCAATCGTGTAGCTATTCTGTATCATGTTCCTCATTCAGCATGCTAAGGCATTTTTATGGGTCTGCGCGTGAATGTGGTGAAGATGGTGTTTGAGAGTGAGTTGGTGGGTTGTGTTGTTTTCGTGGTGTAACGCTGTTGTTCAGTAGACATGGGGAAGCGAAGTTGTGGCACGTTGCTTATATTGTTTGCTTGTTTAGGGCGGCAGGTGTATGAGTCAGGGCTGGTGGTGCAGCAGTGGGTCACGTAGTAAGATTCTTAAATTGTCCAGTGGATGAGAGGCGTTTGGAGGAGTGTTGCTGTGTTGCTGTATCTTTGTTAGGTGTGGTAGAAGAGAGAAAGCTTGGCATTGGAGTTTGTTCCTTTATGTTGTTTGAAAAGCCGGTGTATGTTTGTATTTTGTGATGGTAGGTATTAAGAGGTGTTGCGCTTTGAAGATTTTGTTGTGCTGGTTTGTGTGATGTTTTGTTTTTGAGGAGTATTGAAAAGGGGTTCTGGTGTATTTGTTTCATGTGATGGATTTGTTTGTATAGTATTGTTTGTGAGTGGATGTTGTAAGGTAGAGGCGGTGGTGATATGTTTATGAGTAGAGTGTATGTTGTGTGTAGGAGGGAATGAAGTAGAGGTTAGAGAATTTGTCTTTATCTTAGACTGTTTTGTAGCTAGAGTTAAAAAGTGTGGTGCTGTGCAGTGTATGTGTTGTGCGTTAGTGTTAAGGTAGAAGGAAGAGGAGGGTGTTGGTTGGACAAATGATGGAAGGGTGATTATATGTTTGTTGGTGAGATACAGTGGCCTGATAGGGGTATTTAGAGCAGGGAGTGCATGTCTGAATGGGATGTAGTTATATATAGTGTTGAATGGTGTTGTGTTAGTGATGAATGGATTGGTTAGTTGTATAAGATAGAGTTGTATACTGCTTGCAGGTGACGGTGTGGTAGTTGGGCTAGGAGGGTGTGCAGATGTGTTTTGGTTTGTTTTGTAGTGTATACTGGTAACATTGGGATGTGCATAGGGTTGTGAGTGGTGTACATTTGGTGTGAGTGTGTTACTCTGTGTATGTGAATGGTGTAGGGTGGGTATTCCTGAATGAGAAATTGCGCAGCATTTCTGGCCCTAGTCCCGACCAGTCTCGAACAAGCTCAAACATGCAACTGCCCTGTCCTCTATGCGTTTAAACTCGACGCCTGGGCTGAGACGCCCTAAGCCAGGTTTTTTATAGCCCTATTAATCAGGTTATCCCTTCAGCCAATGGGAACCCTAGACCTAACACTACTCAATCACAACACCAGCCCAAATATCCTCAACCAATAGGAGACCAGGACCTTACAGCCAATCAGAGCCCTAGTCCAGGCAACCAATGGCACAAGAAGCCCTAGTCCCTACTTCCAATAGAAAGCCTAACCTTACTCTTAGTCCCACACCCAGTCTTGCAACCCATCACACCAGAAGCCCTAATCCCTACTTCCAATTAAAGGCCTAACTCTAGCCTAAGTCCCAACAACCAATCACACAGGAAGCCCTAGTCCCTACTTCAAAAGGAAATCCTAACCCTAGCCCTAGTCCCAACTTTACATTGATTGAGTCACAGAACAATAAACCAATAAGGACCCTCAAAAATCCAACCAATGAGGACACTAACACCAGATACAAAAACTAATCAGTGTACACATGTACCAACCAATAGCAGACTATATAAGGTCCCAGCGACCTCAGACAAGGTTTGCTCACCAGGGAGTTGAAAGCTGCTTCTCTATTCAGAAATCTCCTAGAAGACCGACAGGCTCAGCAAAGGCTTGTTGGCTCAGCACCAGGGGTGGGGGAATCATATCGCCCGACGCCCGAACCATGTTGATGTTTATGATGGACAAGAAGATTTAATGTCTTGTTTGTCCGAGGGACAAGTAGACATTAAATTGGGTAAATAATAAATATCGGCGCTGTGGGCACTCTGGGGCAGACAGACACTCAGAGAAGTTTCAGGCCTGTGATCGTCATGAGCATCGGATCGCGCTCCCCTCCCCTGCTTTGGAATCATGTTACCAGGCACAGGAACAATCTGTGCCCCTGCCTCTTTTAAACATGAATTGAGCGCTGCCAGGAACTCAGCATTTCAGCACGTGAGTTAACCCCAGAGGGGCCTGAGATACCAGCTGCTGCAATGGGGTGTCTTCCCGCCGTCACTTCTAATAATCTGTGCTTTGACGAGAGCACCTAGACACAGCCCTGCAAGAGACTGGACAGTGAGTATCGGATACCGGTGGTGAGGCCCGGGATTGTAACTATGTTAATTGTGAGGCTGCATGGTCCCGAGGCAGGTGGGTGTCTACTGTGAGCCTTCATGAGTGTGTTGCATCCGTCTGTTCTGACAGGGGTGTATGCGCGCCAGTGTGAGAGACTTTGTGTGTCCCTTCTTGGTTTGTGAACTGTGACTCATTTGGCTTGTTTTTCAGGAAACACTGTCAGGTGAACTGGGAGGTTAACTCGTTTCGTCAGGAGCGCAAATCGTCTGAAGAGCAATTCAGGATTAGACCTTTTTTTTCAGAACGCAGTTAACAATTTTGACACTGGACTACATACCTTGCCAGTGAAACTGAAGTCTGTATCAAAAGGAAGTTTGTGGTCTTTATGGTTGTGTGGGCGACTGTGCATGTCTTTTGGGATAGTTTAAGATGAGTGGGTCTGTGTATGAAGAATTGGTGATGTCTAGAGTGTATTTTTATTATTAGACGGGGTCCTGGGTGATATTAAATTAAGACTATTGGTTATCTCAGTCTGGGGGTGGGCTTAGGGGCACTCTGCAGAAGAAAAAAATAGAATGCCTGTGCATTTCCGAAGGTCACGAAATGCAGGGCATCTCAATGCCACAGAAAAGCTGCACATGAAGGAGCAGGAAAACATCGTTTCAATGCATCACACTTTCAGCATTCACTAGTAAGAGGCTTGGGTGAGGGAGGAGAGGGGTTTTCATTCTTGTCATTTCGCCCTCTGCCCTTTGCAATTTGATCCGGTGCCGTCCTCATTCTAGGAATCGGATGTAGGTTCCAGTATTTTTTTGTTTTCTCCTTTGCATAACTCTGTGTGGCCCTGTGCTCCGATCTGGCCCCCTCTGCACCCTCTACATTGCCTGCTGAATGTGTGTAAAGGATATATGACAAGCTCCATGTTGTGCTCAAACACGAAAGTCACTTTTCACAGGGCCTCTCTGACTCTGCTCTAAAGCAGCCAGGGCATGCATTCTGGTTTCACTTAAACTGCCTGTCCCTGCTAACCTTGTGCATCAGACACTGGCGGTATCTGAAATGCAAGTTCAGATGTAGAGCCACTCTATTTATCTAGTGCTGCAGCAGAGTACTTGCTTCTGCACCAATTAAAACAAATATGCAGTTGATGCGCACTTATGCAAGGATTTTTCGGCCAGTTCCTAATGACTTTGTCTTCCTCTCAACTGAAAAGAAACGCTATGCTCTGAACCTGGGCCCTTTCAACTTTAAAATGTAGTAGCTGATTAAGAGCTGGGCTAGTAGTGGGATGGTAGGAACAAATCTATGGCGTGTGCGAGACGAACACGCCAGTAGGATAGCACAGCCTATGAGTGCACCTGCTGCATAATTCTTGTGCTATGCACTCTTAAGTGCAGGTCGAAGAACCTGTACGCCCCATCACTTATCCTTCACAATGTAGCACAGAGCACCTACAGGAATGGGAATACAGTGTGCATGAGCAAGAAAAATAGCTCAGTGAGTTCACACATCTGCTGCCACCAGAATTGTAATTGCTTAGTTCACACCCGCACTGTAGCATGGTGCTCCAACATTCCTAATGTCTTCTTCCTCTGCCTTTGTCTGGAAATATGGGATGTGATCTGGTTGCAGTTGCACTCCAGCTAAAGGCTCACTCCCAAAGTGTGTTTGTCAGTTATTAAAACCTAACTGGTTCCTAGATTACTATGGATTTATATTTTAGCAATCTACCCCCAAACCGTTTCTGGCTAAAGATGTACCCTGTGTGAAAAAAATACAGTAGCACATTTGTGTGTTTTTGTATTTGATTATTATCTATAATGAAGGGTGGGGCAATTACTGGAGGGTCTTTTGCCTGCAACCATTGGCAGTAGGTGCTGTATACATTGCTTTATGTTGCAGTTAATAATTAGGGGTGTTAACTTTATTTGCTATCAGTGCAAGGTGTGCGTTTCCATCTTGTCTGAAGTGTTGGGTAGGTTCATGTTGAGAGGAGTTGTAGATTTTCCTTAATTGCTAAAGAATCAAATGCACTATACATGATGGGTTGTGTGTATTTGAAGACCTTTACAACTCTTACGGCTAGGAAGCAAGGAGAGATGGGCTTTGTCATGTTGGCATTTGTGCAGTGTGTTGGTCCATGCCCTAAGTATGGTTTTGGTGTACCCCCTGCTCCCTTCCTCTTACAACCTTTTTTGGTCCTTCAGGGAAATATGAGATCGAGTCCGTCTGCAAAAGGGGTTGGTTAGATGATGGTCAGAGACCACAATAACAGAGAGAACATAAAAACTAGTAGTGGCACTTTTGGATATTTGTTCAGCTGAACAATTAATATTGGAATTAGACATCCTGGTAGTTGAAGTATAAATAATCTTAATTCGTCAAATTTTCCTTGAATATCCATCAGACCAGGAAAGGGTTTCCAACTCTACTGTGATTGAGCCCAGGTGTCCTTGCTAGGTGTGACGTGGAATGCTGAGTCTGTCTAGTGACTCACTACCCCTCCATCACAATGATCCTTAGCCCTCCACTTCTAGATGGACTGTTTCTTTAACTTGGCTGTCCTTCCCTTTGCCGTGAGAAGGAAATTATGTTTTATTTGCTGCTATGTAAATGTGTGTGTGTGTGATATGTTCTACATAACTTTTATTCTGAGTTAGACAAACTTGCACATCCACTGAAGAGTTGCCTCTCCATATCAGTGAAGCCTCCGCTGCTGCTTCCACCATTACTACACCAGTACTGTGCAAGAGAACCTTGCACTGATACTGCCAGTTTTGTATATGATACTTGTGTGGGGGCAGAATGTGCAGATGTTGCCTTGCATACACCATAATATAAGCACCTTACACCCGCCCAGGATTGCAAAAGGAGAAATTGATTTAACTTCCCCATTAAAAGTATAGAAACTCTGACAAGAATCGTGAATACAGTCGGAGTGTCACCTCAGTACCTCAGCTACATGATTTTGCTGCTCCATGATGAGTTGATAAACTTGGCCAAGAAGTGCAGTTATTCCCATCCACACATGTTTATCAGAACATCTCTTGTGTATTTTTGAAGCAGGAGAACTATGAGTTGGCCATATGAAGACTAAACCTTTTCTGTCCTACAGGTTCATATTCTGACACAGTCGTCCCCAAAGACAGCAATTAATGTAGTCTATTACCAGTCTACACTCTGCCTTTAGATATAATTTCTTTACATATGAAATTCTGTCACAGACAAACCTGCTGATACGTGGGTGCAGTGCACAATGACATCTTCACACATGCTGTACAACTAGCCAGTTTAACATTTGCATATAAGTGTGCATCACCATTCACTGCATAATTGAACTGGCATTTGAAATATGTATTGCAGATATGTTGCACTGATTGCAGTGCAGGCTCTCTCTGTGCAGACCTAGCTTAGTGATTTATACAGTAGGTAGGGCAAGCAGATATTTACAGAGGGCAAGTAGATTTGTGTAACATTTTGTCCTTGGCCAAGTAGATTTTTAAAATAATTCCACACCCCTGAGCACTCCAGAAATCTTCAGGCTACAAGAATCTCCAGCCTCCAGCATCTCGTCCTGCCAAGAACAGCGCCCTCACCGCATACTCTGCACCATGGGCCTTCATCTTTGATAAGCTGCTCGAGGTCCTCTTGTGACTCCTGTGCCTTCGGCCTGTAGCTCCTCTCGAGAGTCTTCTTCTCCTTCAGTGGGCTCCCCTGCCTGCTCTGGACCAGCTATGACACTCCTGCTTATGTTGTGTCCCTTGGACCTTGCTGGCCTAAACGTTGCTCCTTCTTTGCTTTCTATGCATGTTGCACCTGCCAAGGCTTGTTAGTCCTACTGCAGGACACTGACCCCCTGGTTCTTCACTTCCGACGGGGGACAGCTTGTGCATGGCTCCTGATCTTCCTCAGTGTCTCCTGGTCGCCACAACTGCCGTGACAAGGTCACTGTCATTACTCCTAAACCTTCTGACATTGGTGGGTACTGCTCTTCCGTGCCTCCTGTCTCCTCTTCAAGAATCCCCCCTTGGATTCCACCGGACTATTGCCAAGCCTTCGCTAACGGCATCTTTTCTGAAGTCTTACAGTGAGTCTCCTGGTCCAAGTCCTGACTTCGGTCACAGTTCACATTCCACTTTTTTAGGATATGGTTCGGTGTTCCACTGGAGACCACTGTAGTTTGTGCTACTTATCTTATTTGCAATTGAAGTATTGTTGTGTATTTGTGGGTAGGAAATAAACCAATGTGTTAGTGAGTGTTGTGTGGTAAATAAACACTTTTATATATACATTTTGTGGTTATTTTTCATTTAACCTACAACCAGTCACACTCCACAGGGGTCCCTCGAGGGGGTTGTAACTGTCCTGTATAATACAGCACTGACAGAGCCCATCCTGCCCTTAAGGCCATTTCTTACCTAAACTCTCCTTATGCATGCAGTTTGTGACAGGCAGGGAGTGATGGTGAACAGCTGGTGGAGAGGGAGGGGCGGCCTGGCACAGAGGGTAGACAGCCTGAGGGAGGGCTGCACAGCCTGGCACAGATGGTAGACAGCTGGAGGACAGGGAGGGGCGGCCAGGCACAGATGGTAGACAGCCGGAGAGAGATGCGGCCTGTCACCGAGGGTAGGCAGCTAATGGAGAGGGATGGCCTGGCACAGAGGGTAGACAGCTGGTGGAGAGGAAAGGGCGTTCTGGCAGAGTGAGTAGATAGCCTAAGGGAGGGGAGGCCTGGCGCAGATGGGGGAGAGGGAGGGGCGGTTTGGCAAGGAGAGTAACTGTTGTACATATAAGTAGTTTTACCTACTACCATGCTACTCTCATTACTTATGCAACTTACTTTGCTCTATTGTAAAGTGCTCTGACACCTCTGGGTAAGGTTTGTGTTATATAGCGACGCATAAATGAAAAAAGAGAGAGAACACAACCTGTGAGGAGCGATGCACGGAGTGTAGACTGTCTGGGACCATCCTGCGTGAGTCCTGCACTGA
Organism: Lissotriton vulgaris; assembly: GCF_964263255.1. Lineage (NCBI taxonomy): Eukaryota > Metazoa > Chordata > Amphibia > Caudata > Salamandridae > Lissotriton > Lissotriton vulgaris. The sequence continues at coordinate 160,334,434 of NC_141685.1, forward strand.
GGGCACAGCAGGGACCACAGACACTGTTATTCCCCTGGACACGCGGCACTGAAGCACGTGCATCGGTTAAGAGGAATCTGATCATGAACAAGTGTGCATTGCACGATATGATGAATAACAAGTGCTCTTGCGTGGAACAAGACGTATGTGTAGTAACGGCCACCTACAACTGCGCATGCATATTACAACTCGTCTTAGTTGCGCACGCACGTAGAAAATACATTGTTCCTATAGTAGAACTTGTAGAAGTATTGTGTTTTGTCAAGGTGTAGAGACTGTGTGGACAGCCTTGCAGAGAGGGTGCAGCCTCTAAAGAGTCTAACTCTTTAGATACAACCTGTGCCGTTAACACCGTTTTCTTCCAGACATGGGAATTCTACGGCAGGACAGGAGGTGAGGTTATGCATATCTTTCTTCACTCTTTACTAATAGCAAGTTCAAAGATAAAAGTAAAAACAACACTGCAACAATACTACAACTCCCATGAACCACAGGGAGTAACTATGGTCACCAATAGTCAAATCCATTAACAGTACGATAATCTATATAACACAACACAGCGCAGGCCTTACTCTTTCTTCACTGCACATCAGTCAAGTCGCCTCTAGATTCCTTCCTGACTATAGTTAGAGGTATAGTGGGCATTTCTGGTGCAGCTTTATTGATTTTACTGCTTATTTAAAAAAATTGTTGCCTTTCCACATGAGCTTTCACTTAGCATTGTTTTGTTTTAGTTACAGCCTCCTTGCTTCAGGCTCCATGCGCTGTAGGCAAACCGCCCAAGGGTGTCTACCTAATACAGCGCTGGTGCGCTACATGGCACTCTTTCGCACTTCCCAACCTATTCATGACACCGCAGAGCAGCTCTGTCAGCGCTCCAGCAGCATGTACTACTGCTGTGTGCCACCTCTCTTCAACCCTCACCTGACACCACGGAGGCGGTAAGACATACAGGGCTAAGCCTAATTAAAACTTTTATGTGGTGCAGGCGGTCTGGAGCGCAGCGAAGTGCACACCCTCGCGGGATCATGCAGCCATCCACAATGGAGTAGATACAGAGAAGGGGCCGGGCACCCACACAAATTCACACGCTCAAGTCTCCCAGCTGGATGACTAGGCTGAGCCGAGGGCTGGTAAGAACAGCAGCGGTCAGGTGCACGGCAGAGAACACACCCCCATCAGTGCGGTTCAACGTGCCATCTTCCTCCTCACGCCCACCATCTTCCACAACTACCAAACACTCTGGCAGAAGTTTCTAAAGTCCTTGCTTGCTTTAAACTCATAATATGTAGCTACAACGGTTGTCAGAAGGAAGGAAATGTTGCATCCAACTATTTATATTCTGCTTCACAACTTTGACCCATCACTAAATGATTTCAAAAACACAGGAGTCTGGTTTCCTATGTATATTGTTATTCATATGCAGAGGTTTACAGGAAAATCATTTATCAAGGCTGTCTTTGAAAGTGACATTGAAGGGAAGTCATCATGCAGTGTGATCAATAGACTTTAAACACAACAAAAAAACATATTAAAATTATTCATTCGATATAGTGCCTATTTTGTTCCGTAAGTCTATGAATAACAACGGCTAGTTTTAGAGTGAATACTTTGTGTTGTGTTTAGAGTAAATACGGGGCACAACATATGTATATAGTTGAGGTTTTGACCCTTGCTAGTAGTGTTTTCTTAAAACATCAGATTGGGTCTTCCTCAGTTCTAAAAACAAGTGCAGCCTGTGCAATACAAAAGATACATATTTTAAGTCCTGAGTTTGACATGATCGTAATTAAATATTGTAGTGAATGAATCACAACTGATCTGGAGACACAGGAAGCTTGCCTGTCCAATGTGAATTCTGGATCAAGGATCACAAGAAATGTGCATAGAAGTATAACAAGCATTTGCAATGCAATAGGTCTCGCATTTTTTGAGAGTTAGAGCTATTGGCGTTGAAATTGACAATGTCTTTTACCTATGTTTTTTGGTTTGGAGTGTGGTGGGTGTGTGAAGAGAGACAGAGCTGCATCTCAGCCTAGAGGACTTAGAATGAGGAGTTACAGACCGAACCAGACAAGCAGCTAACAGCACTGGCTAGGGGACAAAGAATGAGGAATTACCACTGTCACAAGAGAGACCGCTGCAGCACAGCCTAGAGGACTAAGAATGAGGAATTACCTGTGTGACCAAAGACACAGCTGCGCACTGTCTAGAGGACTTAGAATGGGGGAGTTACTGACAAGACCAGATAAGCAGCTGCAGCACTGCCTAGGGGATTAAGAATGAGGAATTACCTGTGTGACCAAAGACACAGCTGTAGCCCTGTTTAGAGGACTAAGAATGAGGAATTACCTGTGTGACAAAAGACACAGCTGTAGCACTGTTTAGAGGACTAAGAAAGAGGAATTACCTGTGTGACCAAAGACACAGCTGTAGCACTGCTTAGAGGACTTGGAATGAGGAATTACCCGTGTGACTAAAGACACAGCTGCAGGACTGCATAGAGGACTGAGATTGAGGAATCACCTGTTTGACCAACGACACAGCTGCAGCACTGCCCAGAGGACTTAGAATGGGGGAGTTACTGACAAGACCAGATAAGCAGCTGCAGCACTGACTTGAGGACTCTGAATGAGAAATTGCCTGTGTGACCAAAGACAGAGCTACAGCACTGTCTAGAGGACTTAGAATGGAGGAGTTACTGACACAGCACGCTGTAACTGTCTGTCCTGAAAATGATGGCGCTGCAAAGGATTTAACACAGAACATATGGGTAGTGCAGAAAATATTGTGCAAGCACAGTCCTGTACACAGTTGCACGCCTGGGTAAATATTGCTGAGTCCTGCAGGATGGTAGGCTGATGCAACACACCAGACTGAGTGGCTTGAACAATAACTTATAGTCTGAAAGGCTACTTTGTGCTGTGATGTGCCAGGCTTTAAGTGTTGCCCAATACCCCCTTCCCGCAGCATTCACATTGCAAGTTGTTGGACACTAGCCTTTAGATGACTGTTTTTAGTAACAGAAGATGCTTGCCACAGAAGCATCCCTTGCCATGACTCTGCTTCCCGCCTCCCACTGCTACTGGTGTGCGAGAGTTTTATAAACGTGATATTACACTCAGTGGCAGGCATGCAATATAAATGTTGTACTAGAAACACCTTAACCATATGGAATGCAAAAAAGTCCCTTTTAAAAATATGTCGTCCCTACGTAAATAGTATTTTATAGGATAAGCAATCAATGCACATGTATATGCAAGGTTTGTAAGGCACAGAAGAATGCACCAGATATTGTCACAGAAATTCGAAAGAAGAGGTGGGTCAGAACATAAGGAGGAACGCGTGAAGTCCAAAGACGATCAACACGTTCAGAAAAACAAGAAACCTCAATTCACCAAAAAGAAGGTAGCAGGTCTAAAAATCAGACATGCAGAGGATATTTAGGACACAACTCAAGAACGGGGAATGGGCTCAGACAATGTTGGACAGTGCAGCAGAAGTCACCAGAGCTCACAAGAACTTGAAGGATCATCTGGAGACAGTGGACTTGAATGAGTTCATCCAAGTTGAAACTGCAGATCTCAGGGTTAGTTCTCCACATAAGTTATATGAAGTAACACTCCAGATGGAGGGAGACATACCAAGAAAAGTGAGAGCACTCTTTGGGGAGCGCCTTTCTAAGGGATATGACATTCTTCTTGCTGAACAAGACTGGCCACCAGAATTTGTCAGGAAGTGCCCACATGGCAAAGACATCATTATGCCAGCCTTCTCCAACCACATTCCAATTCACTTAAAATATACTTATGCCAGGAAATGAGCAGTTGTCCAAGCTCCCGCATTATACAAAAATCATGTAGGATGGGATGAGGATTCTCCTCACCATAAGATCCAGTTAAAAAATCAACCAACTGCACAAAGGTAGTACCCAGTTAAGCAATAAACTACAAAACAGGTCAGGGAGATCTTAGATCAACTTGAATATCAGGGGGTGATTGAAACATGCACCTAGTCAATGAACAATCCTTTGTTTCCTGTCTCCAAACCAGACAATACATATCGTCTAGTTTTGGATTACAGACATCTAAACTCTTGTTGCAAAACATTTGCAGTACAAAAAGCACACAGTGCAGCATTATTGAATAACATTGTGCGTAAAAAATATAAAACCACATTATATATTTCTAATGGTTTCTTCTGTCAAAATATTGCACCAGAAAGTAGGTATTTGACCGCTTTCTCAATCATGGGGACACAGAGTCACTTCTGTCGTCTCCCTCATGGATTCAAGAATAGTCCTGGGTTATTCTAAGTGAGGGTAACAGAGTTACTACAAACTTATGATGATGAAGCATTGTCATATGTCGATGACATCTATCTGACAGATGATGACGTGGATAGGCACTTGAACACGGTGAACACCATTATATTGGGCTTCGCCTCTGAAGGGTATAAATTCAATTTTAAGAAATCAAATATTGCCCACCTCAATGTCCATTTTTTAGGATACGAACTTTCAAGTGAAGGCAAAAGACTGGCAGCAAACTTTCAAGAGAAATGAGCGCTGCTCCAACCTCCAAAAACGCTGAAAAACTTACAGTTGATTCTAGGTTTCCTGAATTTCTGAAGAAATTACATTCTAAATTATGCAGAAAGGGCAAAACCTCTCTACGCATTAATCAAATCTGATTTTAAAACAGTTCATTGGACACAAAAACACACAGAAATTTTGCGTTCATTGCAAACAGAGATGTTAGTGACAAAACATTTGCAAACACGTGTAAACATAAGCAACTTAGTGATCCAAATCATTCTAGGACAATGCGGATGCACGTACTTAACTTTTAACGAAGGTGAAAAAGTACCAATAGCTTACAAATCACATTTGTACACACAAGCAGAAATGAAATTCACTTCTACAGAAAAAATTCTGACAGCTGTTCAAACTGCTGTAGCGAAAGAGAGAGCCCTCGCACAGGGTAAGCGCATTATGGTTGTTACACCTGTCCCTGCCTTAGAGGCAGTGACAAAAACGAGCATTCCTAATGCTAAAGCTTTACATCCGAGATGGATACAATGGGTTAATTCTCTTGCTGCAATAGACGTTGACTATATTTTTGAGCCTTATTTGAAAACACAAGCATTTTCACAATACGAACAAGAATGTCCTCTGCCTACTGAAATTCTGCCTCTAGAACAGTATGAATGTATCATTTATAGTGATGGATCAGCTCAACCCGCTACGGAGGGTAAAGAAGCCTATAGTGTGTCCTGGGCGATTGTTAAAGGTTGTTGCCACGATGGCAAATTCCGACCAATGGTTACTAAAACTCAATCTCTAGGAGATTGTACAGCTCAGTAAGCTGAACTACAAGCATTCAAGATGGCGCTTGAGAATACGGACCGCGAATTCCCCACACTCATAGTGTGCGATTCGCATTATTGTGTTCAATCTTACAATGAATACTTCCAAAACTGGATTCAAAACGGTTACATAGATGCAAAGAGTGGCAAAATTAAGCATAAGTTGCTTTGGGAACAAGTAGTTCAGTTATGACAAGAACTACAAAACACTCATGTGATACATAGGCTGAGTCATCAACATGAATGTGTTCACGTTGCAGGGAATTAATTGGCTGATGAAGCCACGAAGGCAGCTGTGCAAACGGCTTCCGTAGCTGCAATCACTCGTTCAAAAACAAAGATAAAAGGCAAAATAATGTTGGCTGTCAATGCTTCAAGGAAAGACAGTGGTAAACATTACCAAAAGGGTTTCCACTCAAATATTCATACATAACTGATGCGAACAATGTTCCGTTTGCTCAAATCCCTGGAGTGGGGGATAGAGTAATTTCAAACATGAAACATAGATTAGGACTAATCTTTAGCAGCACATGAAAGGCTCGCCTCTGCACATGCGCGTGTTTCCGCCACAGTGTCATTATTAAAGCAGAGATACTGGTGGCCGCGCATGAGGAAACAAACCAGAAGGAAAATGCTACTTACCAGTATGCATCTGTTCTTGGCATGTAGAGCTGCAGATTACTACACTGTGCATTAGATCGCCACCTGGTGTTGGGCTCGGATGCTTGCATGTTGTTGTCGTCTTGGAAGAAGTCTTTTGTAGTCACAAGATAGGTGACTTCTCCCTTGGACGATAGTGCGCATGGGCATTGGCTCCATCCTTAGATTGTTTTTCGCCATGATGGGAAATTATGGAGTTAGTAGAAGTAAATAGAAAGATGTCCATGCATGTGCATCTAAGTAAGATGAAAACTGGAACAGATACAGGTCCCGGGGAGGCGGGAGGGCGTGTAGTATACTGCATACTGGTAAGTAGCATTTTCCGTACGAGGCATATGAGCTGCAGATACTACACTGTGCATCGATTGTGCAGCACTGTGTCCCTAGCGGTGGTCACCTGTATCTGTTGCAGTAGTTTGAAAGAGTTTTAAGGACAGCTTGGCCTACTGCAGCTTGCTGCTTGGCTTGCACATCAAAACAGTAGTGTTTAGTGAATGTGTGTGTTGTAGACCATGTCGCTGCCTTGCATATGTCTTCTAGGGGGATGTTCCCTAAGAAAGCCATAGATGTTCCTATTTTGCGTGTGGAGTGCGCTTTAGGAGGAACTGTTAATGTACATTTTGCTTTTTGATAGCATATTTGTATACATTTGACAATCCACCTTGCAATTCCACTCTTAGAGATGGGGTTGTCTTTATGAGGTGGAGAGAAATATACAAACAATTGTTTTGTTTTTTAAAATATTTAGTCCTATCTATATAGTAGAGAAGAGCTCTTTTGACATCTAGTGTGTGTAGAGCTCTTTTCTGCTACAGAGTCAGGGTTTTGGAAAAACACAGGTAACTCTACAGATTGGTTTAAATGAAAAGGAGTAATGACTTTTGGCAGGAATTTAGGATTAGTTCTCAGAACCACTTTGTTACGATGTAGCTGTAAAAAAGGTTTTTGTATTGTGAGAGCTTGTATCTCACTAACTCTCCTAAGTGAGGTAATAGCAATAATGAAAGCTGTTTTCCATGTGAGGAATTGCAGTTCACATTTGTGTAAAGGTTCAAAAGGTGGTCCCATGAGTCGTGTAAGTACAACATTTAGGTTCCACACTGGAGAAGGTGGTAACCTGGGGGAATGATTCTTTTTAATCCTTCCATAAATGCTTTAAATGTGGGTACTCTAAAAAGAGACTTATGTTATCTGTTTTGTAAAAATGCTGCAATTGCTGCAAGGTGCAGGCGTATGGATGAATATGCCAAGTTACACCTTTGTAAATGTAAAAGGTAGCAAATGATATCCTGGATAGAAGCATCCAGGGGATCTATTTAGTTATTGTTGCAATAAATGGCAAATCTCTTCCATTTAGCAGCATAACAAGCTCTTGTAGTAGGTCTCCTGGCATCTTTAATAATGTTCATACAGTCTGGAGGTAGGTTAAGATAACCAAACGCTAAGACTTCAGGAGCCATATCGCCAGATTCATTTGATATGGGTCTGGATGTCTGATGTCTCTATGGTTCTGCGTTAGCAGAGATGGTGTTAGGCATAACTTTTGGTGTGGAGCTAGAGAGAGTTCTAACAGTGTGGTGAACCACGGTTGACGTGCCCATGTGGGAGCTACCAGGATTAATTTGAGAGACTGTTGTGTGAGCTTGCGTACTACTAGTGGTATTAGTGGTATTGGCGGAAAAGCGTACGCAAATCTGCCCAACCAGTTCATCCATATCGCATTGCCCTTGGACAGCGGGTGTGGAAACCTGGCGGCGAAGGTTGGGCATTTTGCGTTTTCATGTGTGGCGAACAGATCTATGTCTGGATTCTCCCACTTATGAAAGAATAGTTGAAGAACTTGCGGATGTAGTTCCCATTCGTGAATTTGTTGTGTCTGCCGACTCAACAGATCAGCTATCTGATTGTGAACTCCTGGATGGTGCTCTGCCAACAGATATATGTTTTGTGGAATGGCCCATCTCCAAATGTTCTGTGCGAGCCGGGACAGTTGTAGAGAGTGTGTACCCCCCTGTTTTTGTATATAATACATGGCTGTCATGTTGTCCGTCCGGATTAAGACAGCTTTGTTTTGTACTTGAAGTTGGAATGTTTTGAGTGCTAGGAATATTGCTAACAACTCTAGATGGTTGACATGGAGCAGTCTTTGTTGAGTGGTCCCTTGCCCTTGAGTTGTATGATGTAGGAGATGGGCTCCCCATCCTGTGAGAGATGCGTCTGCTGTGAGGACTATTTGTGGAACTGGTTCGAGGAACGGTCGCCCCCGTGTCAAGTTTTTGGTGTTCTACCACTGCAGAGAGCGATGTGTGCGGCTGTCTACCAACACCAGGTCTGTTAGTTGCCCTTGAGCCTGGTTCCATTGTTGTGCTAGACATTCCTGTAACGGACGCATCCGCAGTCTTGCATATGGTACTATGAAGATGCAAGATGCCTTCATGCCTATCAGTCTCATGAACACTCTGGCTTGCATAGATTGTTGATGTTGGAAGACTGTGACTAAGGACTGGATACTCTGTATTGTTGCTGGACTGGGATACGCTAGAGCTGTTGACATGTTTATTGTAGCCCCTAGATACTGATGTATATGAGAGGGTTGCAGGTGTGACTTGGTGTAGTTGATTGTGAACCCTAAGTCGTGCAATGTTTGAATTGTTTGATGTGTATGTTGAACACACTGATTGAATGACTTGGCTTTTATGAGCCAATCGTCTAGATAAGGGAAGACATGTATTTGTTGTCTCCTTAGATGTGCTGCTACTACTGCTAGGCATTTTGTAAATGCCCTTGGTGCTGATGTAACTCCGAATGGTAGGACTTTGAATTGATAATGTTATCCTTCTAGTACAAACCTTAGATACTTCCGGTGAGCAGGATGCATAGGAATGTGAAAGTAGGCGTCGTTTAGATCTAGTGTTGTAAGGAAATCGCCTTGTTGCAGCAGTGGGAGCACTTGCTGTACAGTGATCATGTGAAAATGATCTGATTTTATGTAATGATTGAGGGGCATCATGTCTAGAATTGGTCTTAGTGTCCCATCTTTCTTGGGTATTAGAAAACACTGCGAGTAAACCCCTGTTCCTTGGTGTTGTAAAGGAACTATTTCTATTGCGTCCTTTTGAAGAAGTGACAGGACTTCTTGTTTGAGCAGAGTAAGGTGTTCTGGCGACATTGGACGCTGTCTGGGAGGTATGTGTGGAGGGGTTGCAGTAAGTTCCAGGCAGTAGCCAGACTGGATAATTTGTCTTACCCACTTGTCTGTTGTGATGGAATTCCAGACAGGTAGGAACTGTGTTAACCGCATCGCTGCTGCGGTGATTTTTGCGCTGTGCGGCTTTTTTCGCAAAACCGTTTTACATGACGAGCTCAGCTCGTCATCAGCACACGCCACCCGTGGCTGATGACGAGCTGAGCTCGTCATCAGCCTCGAAGGTGTTAATCTGTCCCCCACAGGAGTGGAATGCTGTTGGGGGAGCAGAGGAAAGTCACTGTTTTGTGTTTGAGGAGGTTCGATTATTGTTGTTACCCCGACCTCTTCCTTTGTTGTTGTTTCCTCCATATCCTCCTCTAAAATATCCTTTGTAAGAGGATGTTTGTGTGTTTGATTTGAAGGATGTTGTATTGTCTGCTCCAGACTGTTTGGGGCCTCCTCTGTAGAAGGAGAGACAAAAGGAACTTTTAGCTTGTGTGGACTGTAAAGTTCCCATAGATTTAGCAGTATATGTATCCTTCTTCATCTTTTCAAGTGCTGTGTCTCTACCTCTGGTCCGAACAATGGTTTTTGATTAAATGGTTGATTTAAAATGGTAGTTTGCACTTCCTGTTTAAATCCTGAAATGCGTAGCCACACATGTCTTCTAAGTATGACACTAGTGTTGACAGCTCTGGATGCAGTGTCTGCCACATTAAGTGCACACTTGATTGAGGCATTGGAAATTAGCTTGCCTTGTATAAGGTCATTTGCCTGCGCCTTATATTGGTCAGGTAGATGTTCCAGTAGTTTCTCTAACTGATCATAATGAGTCCTATCATAACTTGAGAGGAGGGCTTGTGTGTTAGCTATACACCATATGTTAGAAGCTTGTGCAGCTATTCTTTTGCCTGAAGCATCTATAACTTTAGATTTTTTGTCAGGTGGTGGTGTCTCACCTGACGTTTGTGAATTTGCCCTTTTTCTAGTATTTGATACAACTCGTGAATCTAATGGTAGTTGTCCTTTCATGTAGGCTGGATCTGCAGGTGCAGGCCTATACTTTTTCTCAATTCTAGGGTTTAGGATCCCAGTACGTACAGGGTCTTTAAATATCTCTGGAGTGTGTTTGATGGCCCCTTTAATCATAGGAAGAATTTAAACAGACCTTTGCGATTGTTCAAATGTGTCTAAACGAAAATCTTCCTCTGCCTCATCAGAGTGCATAGTGACTCCATGGTAAATGGCAGCTCTGTTCAGCAGGTTTCCAAAACTAATATTATCTTCTGGGGGAGAAGGTTTTGATGGGTATGACTGTGGGTCAGGAATATCTGGTGCATCCTGTGGGTTCGGGTACTCCCAGTCTGTATCATCTATAGGGTATGGGAAAGGCTTATCTGGGTCTATCCCTCTTCCTAAACTATACTCATCATAATTTTGAGGTAAGTGTGAAGACAGAAGAGGAGAATGTGGAGGGGAAATCTGTGGTGAATTGTTAAGACAAACAGGGGATGAAGAAGAAGGAAGTATTGGAGAAGAAGGGTGAATAGGAGATATGGCAGAGTCCTTCTTCTTGGCAGGTACTACAATGGGTGTTGTATCTGCGTTCCTCTTCTTGTGTGGTATGGTGGATACAGCACCTGTCTTTGGGTCAATGTAGATCTTTTGCAGAGGATCAGGTTGGAAAAGTTCTTCTCCTTGTGTAACCTTTGTCGGCGCCGTTTTTTTCGGATCCAAACGAGTTTGCTGCTTGTCTTTAGCCTTAGGAGGCGTTACAGTGTCCTTTGGCGTAGTTTTCGGCACCGAAGGCGTTGTTTTCGATGTGGTAGGCTGTTTCGAGCGCTTGGGTGCATCGGAATCAGGCCTTGTCGGTTTCGATACCGAAGGTGATGGCTTCAGAGTGGAAGCTGGTCTCGTCGGCTTCGAGGTGTCGGACGTTGGCTTCGCACCTTTGTCTTTAGAGGTCGACGGAGCCTCGACTTTTTTCGGTTTCGGTGCCGATGGAGCTGGTGGGATCGACACGTGCGGCTTGCTCGGTAAGGAGCTGCCGGAAGGCTTACTTATTTTCTTTGGAGCCGGGCTCGATGGCGGGGCTTTCGAAGTGATTTTTCTGTCTTGACTGGGCCCAGGAGGCGGAGTGTTGACCTTTGCCTTCAGTTTGGGTGCTGTGTTTGATGCAGGGGCAGTAGTACTCACGCACTGACCCAATGGTATGGAGCCGTCTGCCTCTGATATGACGATTTGGAGATCATCTGAATCCTCTTCGGGAACGAGCGGAACCTCCTCGGCGAAGATATTCACCGGTTCTGGAGCTGATCTCTGCATGTCGTGTCGACGGGCCCTCCGATCTCGGATGTTTTTCTTGGATCGAAAGGACGCGCAGGCTGTACAGCTGGATTTGTCTTGTTCTGGCGATAAGCACAGGTTACAGACCTCGTGGTGGTCACTGCATGGAAACTGTGCTCCAAACAAGGGGCATGTCTTGAATGACGTCCTTTCCATAAGGTGTAGGCCTCACGGCGTGGATAGGCCCAAAGGCCCGCGTCGATGACCGGAATCGAGCTGATGGAGTCGAAAACAATGTTAGTCGATATCGAAGGTAGTTAGGTGAAGTTTTAATAAGTTTTTGCGCTTTGAAGTACTTGAAAAGTAGATGTCGAGCCGGAGCGGAAAAAGTTTATCCGAACCCAGTGGCGGAAAAAACAATCTAAGGATGGAGCCGATGCCCTTGCGCACTATCGTCCAAGGGAGGAGTCACCTATCTCGTGACTACAAAAGACTTCTTTCAAGACTACAACAACATGCAATCATCCGAGGCCAACACCAGCTGGCGATCTAATGCAAAGTGTAGTATATGCAGCTCATATGCCTCGAACACTATGTTTTGGAATGTGAAATAGGCCAAAAGATGAAAGTCTCTACAGTGAAACGTCCTGCGCAGACGCCCCTGTTGATTTCAGATAAACCATTAGCTTGCATTTACCTGGACCACTGCGGTCCCATACAGAGTGATGGCAACTATAAATATATCATGATCGCAGTGGATTCGTGTTCAAGATTAATTTGGATGTGGCCTCAGCGCTCAGCTGACACTCGAACTGTTATTAAAGATTTGCGAGTCTTTATCGGCACGCTACATTCTGACCAGGGTCCTGCGTTTAGCTTTCGAGCTTACCAGGAGGCCATGGCCAATCTAGGCATTGCATTGCGGTACTCTAGTCCATTCCATCCTGAGGGAAATTCGGTAGTGGAGAGAAAAAAACGAGACATAAAGCAATCTATAACAGCTAGGATATTAGGTTCGGGTGACGGGTGGGTCAAACATCAAATAAGTGTCCAACGTAGTCTTAACAATCTGCCAAGAAGTTCTCTAGGGGGTATCACTCCATAGGAAGTCCTTTTTGGGACCAGAATGTTAGTAGCGGACCTCGATTGGTAGACCACAAACTCTTTGATATCAAAGATCGTTTGGCTGTCTTACAGGACTTAAATGAAATAAGAACGAAACAAAGTAATGTATTCCTGAAGCCACCCACCACTGAAGAGAAACCGACCGTCCCAGCAAGGCCTGTCTGGATCCCAAAGCTTGGTGATCTGGTCAGAGAAAAGATCGCGGACAAGAAGGAATTTGGGCCTTCTTACTCACAACCAGTACCTGTCCTAGCAATCCACGGATCAAGAACAGTATTACTGCCGCCCCTTGCTGGAAAAAAGGAGAACAGGTTTGTGTCTATCAACCTGGTCAAACCACCTCACGTGGCCGATCATAAGCAGTAGGCCAAGTGGACTCCGCCAATGTAGCAGATGCCCAGCTCTGGCTACTATCCAAGAGGTTCAAACTGAGAAACTCATCACCTTTGAAGAATCTGCAGTGCGAAATGAAGGACTAAGCAACACAGCTATGGAACTTGTATCTCTTGAAACCCAAATAACAGTTTGTCATGAAACGCCTGCCTACAATGAAGTAGCATCTGACTACACAAATGTTACAAGTAATCCTGAGGTTCCAGCGATTTCAACGAATCCATATGTAATCCCAACAATTGACAGAACTGCCTCTGGCTATTTCATTAACTTTGATACATTTTCCGAGGATCCAAGCGAACCTAAAACTGCGGTGGTAAAAAGAACTTTGAAATAAGTATAGGCGGAATTTGTGAATTCGCATTCCTCGAATTAGAGCGAAATCGAATTCGCAATCCACAAAATCCGCGAATTCGTGCGAATTTGCGGATTTTTGGTTTTTTGCGTGTTCGCGGGTTTTTTTGCGTGTTCGTGGGGCTTTTTGCATGTTCGCGGGCCGCTTGCATGGCAAAGTTACCCATGCGGTCGTGTATGGGCACAGCACCCTCTGGTTCACCACTGCCACGCTCTGGTTCATCACTGCCACCCTCTGCTTCACCCCTGCCACCCTCTGGTTCACCACTGCTACCCTCTTGTTCACGACTGCCACCCTCTGGTTCATCACAGCACCTCTGGTTCACCACTGCCACCCTCTGGTTAACCACTGTCACCCTCTGGTTCAGCACTGCCACCCTCTGGTTCACCACTGCCACCCTCTGGTTCACCCCTGCCACCCTCTGGTTCACCACTGCCACCCTCTGGTTCATCACAGCACCCTCTGGTTCACCCCTGCCACCCTCTGGTTCAGCACTGTCACCCTCTGGTTCACCACTGCCGCTCTCTGGTTCACGACTGCCACCCTCTGGTTCATCACAGCACCTCTGGTTCACCACTGCCATCCTCTGGTTAACCACTGTCAGCCTCTGGTTCAGCACTGCCACCCTCTGGTTCACCACTGCCACTCTCTGGTTCACTACTGCCACCCTCTGGTTCACCACTGCCACCCTCTGGTTCATCCATGCCACCCTCTGGTTCCCCACTGCCACCCTCTGGTTCACCCCTGCCACCATCTGGTTCATCACTGCCACCCTCTGGTTCACCCCTGCCACCCTCTGATTCACCCCTGCCACCCTCTGGTTCAGCACTGCCACCCTCTGGTTCAGCACTGCCACCCTCTGGTTCAGCACTGTCACCCTCTGGTTCACCCCTGCCACCCTATGGTTCATCACTGTCACCCTCTGGTTCATCACTGCCACCCTCTGGTTCACCACTGCCACCCTCTACGGAGACCTTTTGTGACGCAGCAGCAGCACAAAAGATGCGCCATGGTGCTGGGTATTAACAACGTGACGATTCTGAGAGATGTGTCACGTTGTAAAGCCCTGCGCCATCAGGAGGCATTCCGGCGCAGAGGAGGGCGTTCCTGCGCAGGAACGCCTCCTAAAAGTGGCTGAGTGAAATTTACAAGATTTCACTCAGACACTTTTAGGCCAATGTTCCGCCAAAACCCTGCGCCTGCTTGAAGCAGGTGCAAGGCTTGATGCAGCATTGGGGAGATAGGGCCCCCCAGAGCATTGCTGGAGCTGTGTCGCAAGCGCGACGCAGCTCCAGCAATGCGCTGCTTTTACGGCACAGATGCGTGACGCATCTGTGCCGTTTTTACCACATGGTGCGCGCATTGTAAATGAGGCGCACCATGGATGGCGGAGCTGCGGCGCACAATAACTGGCGCATCCCTGGGGATGCACCAGTTATTGTAAATCTGCCCGTATACATTTAGCCAACGAGGGACCACTTACTGTTTAGACAGTAGAAAGTACTCCAGTTGAGTAGCGGTATTGCACAAAAAGGTGGCATCTTCGTGGACAAACACCCAGGGCGGGATTCATTCTGCCCCCTGTTAGACTCGTTTTTTGTGCCCTTCTGCCCTCTGTTAGACTCGTTTTCCCCTTGTTTTTGTGCCCTTCTGCTCTCTGTTAGACTTGTTTTTCCCATGTTTTTCTCCCCCTCTGCCCCCCGTTAGACTCGTTTTTTGTGCCCTTCTGCCCTCTGTTAGACTCGTTTTTCCCTTGTTTTTCTGCCCTTCTGTCCTCTGTTAGACTGTTTTTTTGTGCCCTTCTGCCCTCTGTTAGACTCGTTTTTCCCCTTGTTTTTCTGCCCTTCTGCCCTTTGTTAGACTGCTTTTCGTGCCTTTCTGCCCTCTGCATCACCACATCATCACTCAGCGCTACCCCAGCATCACTCAGCACCACCACATTATCACTCAGCACCACCACATTATCACTCAGCACCACCACAGCACCACTCAGCACCACCACAGCATCACTCAGCACCACCACAGCATCAGTCAGCACCACCACAGCATCACTCAGTGCCACCACAGCATCACTCAGCACTGCCACATTATCACTCAGCACCACCACAGCACCACTCAGCACCACCACAGCATCACTCAGCACCACCACAGCATCACTCGGTACCACCACAGCACCACTCAGCACCACCACTGCATCACTCAGCACCACCACAGCACCACTCAGCACAACCACAGCACCACTCAGCACAACCACAGCACCACTCAGCACCACCACAGCATCACTCAGCACCACCACAGCACCAATCAGCACCACCACAGCTCCACTCAGCGCCACCACAGCATCACTCAGCACCACCACAGCACCACTCAGCACCACCACAGCACCACTCAACGCCACCCCAGCATCAATCTGCACAACCATTCAACAACAACTGGTTCAAATATGTTCTCTCAATGTTTCAAACTTTATTACAAATGTCACAAAAAGATGTTAATATTTCACTTCTGTTTTTGGATTTTTGTCACAATGAAATACACTGAACATAATCTTCACAAAAGTTCTTTTCAAAAGTTTAAGCTATTGCCATTATAAATTAAAATCACTTTTATTTAAGTATTCATTATTGAAAAAAATTAAAAGCCATTGTAATTTGTAATATCAATACAGCTAAGTCACGTACATACAAAACATGTTGCATTACAAATGCTATAGGTGTCACATTTGCAAAAGTTAGAACTATTGGCATTGTAAATGACATAGCTATTAATTTAGCTGTTTTCAAAACCAACACATAAATAAAAAAATTGTCATTTACAAGACCAATAGCTCAAACTTTCCTAATGCGAGACCTATTGCATTGCAAATACTTGTTTTTATATCTGTCAGTGCTTCCTGTTGAGGTTTAATTTTCGTGACAGGCGCCTCATTGCCTACTTGTAACTATTCTCTGACCCTGCTTCAAGGGTCAGAGCAGGGTCAGAGAATAGTTGCAAGTAGGCAATGAGGCGCCAGGAAGCACTTACAGGTTTACAGCAGCAGGTGCCCAAGTTGAAGTTAATTTCTTTGTAACCCTTTTGTAAAAGGTTACAAAAAATTAGCTTCCACTTTTGCACCTGCTGCTGTAACCCTGTAAGTGCTTGGCTGAAAATTCGTCCCGGCTGATTCGCGGATTTTACTGCGATTTCGCTAGAGATTCGCGGATCGCGAAATCGCGGAAAATCCGCAAATTCCGTGAGCGGAACGAATTTTCAGCCCATGCTTACTTTGAAAGAACAAGAAACAGACCTTTTTCATCACCTGGAAAAGACCATTTAGGTTTCACCATGGATTGAACTTTGGATTGTGTTGGGTGTGCTTTTTCTTCTACTTTGGTTGACTTTGGTAATAACTTTGGGAATGCTGATAAATGGAAGATATGTCAAAATGGACACAGCAAGTAAGAACATCAACTTAATTCTCAAGCCACACAAATCATCCCATCGTGAAGAGACTTGTCATCAGTGAACATCACAGCCGTTCCTATACCAGTATAGCTTGGGACAGAACTAGTTATGACATTTTTGGCCCGTCAGAGCTGTTGAAGATTCCACACCAGTTCAAGATTTCCTTGAATGACTTTGTTTCATCTAGTACTAGATACTTCCCTCCTGAGGTGGAAAGCCGGCAGAGGAAGAGAACTCTTTTAAAACCTTATTGTCATGGAATATTGTTTGTTCGTAATTTGCTTTGTTTTAACTTGTAATTACCTCTCCCTGCATTCGCCGGAGAGCTGGTGCATCTTTCGAATTGCTGGTCCCCCCGCAGCCGATTCAGGTGCTGTGACGGGGCTCTGATCTCACAAGAGCCACCATATTGGGGGAATCGGAAGGGTAGCGGTAGAGCTGCCTGCTCCCTTCCACCCTCTTCCGCTTTAAATGGCCATCCCCACTCGGCTGCGCAGCGGGGCTGCCGGCGGCGCGCTGAAGGCGCGCCAAAGGCAAGCCCGTCTGCGCTCGTCCACGACCAGGGCCAGAGACGCTGCCGGTTTTGACCCTTTGGACACCATCCCATACACTAGACAGAAGCTGCTCTCCCTCAGGCTCAAGGACAGTGCTTATTTACATTCCATTCCCTTTGACCTACCCATTGAGTTCCACCCCTGCAAAGCATGTGACCCAAAACACGAAGGAGGCATCTCAGTGCATCAATGTCCCTTGATAAAACCCGTGGCCTCGCCCCAAATTAACCAAAATACTCTAACCCTCAAGGCGGGACTCATTAATTGTCGCTCCTTGGTGAAACACTCTCTAGATATCTTCCAGTCTCTTATTGATAACAAATGGGATTTACTCTTTCTAACAGAAACTTGGTTGGGAGATGAAACTAATCCTGCATTATGCCTAGCCATTCCAACAGGCTATAATATCTTGTGTGCCAACCGGCAAAGCAATAAACACGGAGGAGGAGTCGCTATTATTTATAGATCCCATTGGTCGATCTCGTCCTTCCTCTACGATCAAATCGATCTAATTGAAGCTCTGCCCTTCTGTATAAAATTAACTTCCAAAATCACGTGCTCTATCCTCCTTAACCAACAGGACAGACCTAGGATTCGGGCTAAGGAGTATGGCAGAAACTGGAGCAAGATTTCCCTGAACAGTGTAGTCAATCATCTTCCCTCTGCTGATCCTCCAGGAGCGTTAGATTTGGACTCACGCTTGGTCATTCTAAACAACTGGGTATCCAAGGCCATCGATTCCATTGCCCCTCTTCGGCCTATAAAGACCTACTGTTCAGCTCCCGCCGCGCCCTGGTATTCTGATGAACTGCGCAAATGTAAATCTGCATGTAAACTTTTGGAACAGGGTTGGAGACAGTCCTATTCAGCGGATAGTAAATCCTTATACAAAGCTGCCCTCAAAGATTATCGGAAAAAGATCATAAATCATAAACGGAGCTACCTTGCCGATAAGATCAATAAGGCGCAAAGCTCCTTTAGGGAGATTTTTAACACAGTCAAAACATTCACAGACCCACAGGCTCTTCATCGCCAATCCCCAGTGTTGCAGTCTCTTTGTAATCAACTTTCTGATTACTTTGAGGAGAAAATAGCATCCATCTATGACTCCTTCACCACTATTGACAGCAATGGAACCGGGGAAACACCATCTGTTTTTCAGATTCCATCTTCTATCTTCTATCTTCTCTGAATTTGAGGAGATCTCGGAAGACCGTTCTCTCTCAGAGCTCATCAAGTGCAAGTCTGGATCACCTAGTGATCCCTGGCCCGCTAAGCAATATAAAGTCCTTGCTCCACTTCTCAACCCCCATCTTAATGGCATCTGGAATGATTTTCTTTGCACCGGGATTTACCCGGATTCCTGGAAACACGCCCGTCTGATTCCCATCTTGAAAAAGGCCAACGCCGACCCAGAGAACCCGGCTAACTACAGGCCTATTTCTCTACTTCCTGCTCCGGCTAAGATTCTTGAAAAGCTGGCACACCAGCAACGTGCCGGATTCATAGAATCTAATGGACTACTTCATGATTCCCAACATGGATTCAGACCCGGGTACAGCACCGAGTCGGCCCTGATAGAAATGGCCGATTCGGTACGCTGGACACTCGACAGGGGTGCAAGGGCGGTGTTGGTGCTGTTGGATCTTTCCGCAGCATTCAACACTGTCTCTCACCCTGTCCTGCTGAACCGCCTCTGGTCAATAGGCATCCAGGGTAAGGCTCTTAGCTGGATCTCTTCTTTTCTGTCCAACCGTACACAAGCAGTGTTTACTCCACCATACACTTCCATCTATCGCCCGCTGAAATGGGGCGTTCCCCAAGGCTCTTCACTGAGTCCTCCATTATTCAATGTGTACTTCTCTCCTCTGGCCGAGTTAATTGCCCAGTCAGGAACAAAAGTGGCATCGTATGCTGATGACATTCAGCTGTTGTTCACATATGACGACCCCCACCCGGACTACATTTGATCCTCTGAAAGACTGCCTCCGTGATATATAGCGCACTGGATGGATAATAACTTCCGGAGATTGAACGCAGAAAAAACTGAGGTTCTTTTCTTTCATCAATCTTCCCCTCCGGACTCGAACCTCTGGTGGCCAGTGGAGCTGAGCTCTGCCCCCTCACCCAAGGAATCAGTAAGAAACCTTGGGGTGAGATGGGACACCAGTCTCTCCTTCCACAGCCAAGTCCATGCAGTCGCTGCTTCTCTAAAATCAGGATGATTAAAAAATTCATTAACTATCTTCCCAGCAACACTAGGAAAACAATAGTCCAGGCCTTAATTACTTCTCACCTGGATTATGCTAACGGCCTCTATCTCAGACTCACTTCGGGTCTAAGCCATAGACTACAAATAGTTCAGAAAGCCGCTGTTCGGCTAGTCTGTGGCATATCTCCCCGAGAACATATATCACCTTACCGGCGCAGGCTGCACTGGCTGCCGATCCATAAAAGGGCAGAGTTGAAAGTGTTGACTCTGGCCCATCGGGCAATAAAAGGACGCGGATCTGCCTATCTTTCGTCCTGTCTCCGTCCCTATCGCAATGTTAGAAACCTTTGTTCCAATTCTAAGTTATTGCTGACCACACCCAGATTTAAAAAACGTTCGCTCTGGGGGCAGAACTTTCCAGGTGTGTGCCTCTTCTCAATGGAACAAACCTCCTATCTCCCTCTGTAAAATCCAGGAGGAGTTACCTTTCCGTAAAGTGCCTAAAACATTTCTCTTCTGCTAAATCCTTCTGGATTAGATCTAGTATTCTAAGCACCAGCACCGGGACACCCCGTTGGGGTAGCTGCACGTACACATACAGATGTTGGAGTTGGGGTCGTGAAGTATTTCTTAGCGGGGAAAATTGTGAAAATGCAATCCAATTTTTGGACAACTCTCGAATGGGAGTTACCTTACGTTGAATGATCGCAGCTGCTGTGGCATGTTGCCAGGAATACCATATCTAGTAACTGTGTCAGCCAGGGTCACTTGCTGTATGCAAGTATTGTTTCCTAAAACCAAGACAGCCTGGAGTCGCCACTTTGGCCTTCACTGAACATCTCTTCTATACAAATTGATACTTTAAGCAGAATGAAAGCCATTCTTTTGCAAAAAAGTGCCACTGACCTCGGCCAAAGAAACCTATGATCTGCAAATCGCAAGGACTTCTGCAGAGTTACATGCCCTCTTAACTACACATTGCCCTATACATTTCTCAGAAATGTTAAGTCGTATCTTAAACATGTCTGATACGAGTGGTATTGTACATGTATTTAAGACCTTATTTTCTGGACTGTTAGCACCTTTTGAAGCAGTCCTGGTAATATTTCCAAACTTTGTGCACTCTGTGTTTGGCGGATTGCCTATCATTTTGGGACTCGCTGCAGGAATACTATTTTTGCTCCTATTGCTGCGATATGGCAAGTCCTTTCACAAACGACATCTACTTCTCCATGGAGACAACTCTACTGGCAATGAAGTGTCGTGAGCGCATAGTCCAAATTTTGGGACTACCTCGTCTAAGAGAATTAAATACCACATGGTTTCTGTCATTCAGACCAATTTTGGAAGATTGCATCCTACCTGTTTTACGCTGCCTGCTATGCGGAGAAGAATGCGTGTTAGACACATGTCTCACACTCCCATCAGTCATGTCAACGGATGTTGATACTTTGCTTGAACCAGTAACAGACCATCCACTGTGTTTTCCCCAGCGGCTACCGATTCTGATGACGGCATTCATTGAGATCTCACAGACGCAAAAAGCTACTGCTGTAATTCATGAATTTTTATCTTGTGTTCTTATTAACTTGGACATATTATATTTGTCAATCTGTAACTTGGAAGATGTTTTTATTTTATAAAACCAAATAAAGTTTGTTGATAATAATCACGTGGGGATTCATTTACAGGGTAGCATGGTATCCCTCACACTAACTCCAGGAGTCACAGTCCACACAATGGACATGCTTTGTTCCCCCTACTTCCAACCTTACATGTACCCCAATCACCTGCCCAAACCTCTCCCTGCTGATGCCAATGTGGTCCTCAGTCATCCCACAGACCATATTTTTGGCCGCTTTGAAACTGCCCATACAATAAAAATGCTGCAGTTGTAAATACATATAAACTACCATTTGTTGTGTTTGAAACATTTTATTTGAATAATAAAACCTAATACACATAAGCTGATTATTAAAGCAAAACAAAACATCAGTTGCCATACACATAAGAGACAAAAGTAGTACATAAAAATCAGTTACTGTAACACAGCAAAGTTATGAAGAGCACAATTCCTAATTTCGGGCAATCTTTAAAGTTCAACAATAGAAGCGTTCATAAAGTTCAAAATCACCTGCCCAAACCTCTCCCTGCTGATGCCAATGTGGTCCTCCGTCATCCCACAGACCATATTTTTGGCCGCTTTGAAACTGCCCATACAATAAAAATGTCAGGATCTAACAAGGCGCCTACCGAAAGTCTAGGACTACAACTCCCACAATGCCTATACAGGGGGCGGGGTCCTATAAAAGTCAGGTGGGCCCATTGCTTCCTGTTAGTAATTTTGTGACCTACAGTGCTTGTGTGGCTATCCAGACTTTTGTTTCTTGGCTTCTCTTGAGGACTGTGTTTTGAGAAGCTTTGTTCGTGTATTTTGCTGGCTCTAGCGCGAGTGCTTTTGAAACGCGCTAATTGCAGAAGGTTTCGTTTATCGGCCAGAGCAGGCGGGGAAGGAGTTTCCCGTATCTTTGTTTGAGCACCTGCTGATTGTTCCGGCCACTCGTCAGCGGGACGGGAGACTGGGAGCTGATTCTCAGAGGAAGCGCGACCGGAAAGAAGAAGCGCCTTTTTGGTACTGTAAGTGATCTCGCAGCGCGTGAAGTTTAACGCGCTGCAGTGAAGATAAACTGTGATGCTGCAAAAGGAAAACTGAGTGTTTATGAACTGACAGTGGAAATTATATATTGTGAGTGTTCTCGCCGGAGAGCGGAGTGCAGTGGGGAACTCCTCTGCGCACTGCCGCTACGAAGTACGGCACTAGTGTCTTGTGAGTTCATTAACCAAGCGGAAGATAGTGGGAAGGCCTACATCTTGCCGTGTTGGGAGAACGGGGATATTTGAAGACAATTGTTGATATTTTGGAAGGAAGCGGAGGACAGTAGTATAAGGCTACGTCTTGCCGTATTCCTAAAAGAGAACATTGCATTTATGGGCAACACTTATGTACTATTTGGAAGAGCATAAACTTTGGTTGGTTTTTGACTACACGTATTTGGTGGAGGATACACGTTTATTTAAAGACACTTTCTAAACAAGGAGGGGTAGGTGCTGTTTCAACACCATCAGCATACACTGTCAAATTTAGGAGGGGTGAATTAGAATTAATTGTTGTTTACCATCCTTAGGAAATCGGTGCAGACCAACACATCTTTATACAGGGAGGAGGTTATTCACAACCAGGATACAGGGAGGAGGAAAAGAGCATTGATTCTAGAAAGGTGAACCCTTTGCGATAAGTACTAAAAGAGGTAGAGAGACAGGGGTTTGAAGTAACAGTTCTAACCTGTGCACTGTTTTTCTTCTTGTCTTTCAGCTATCCCTTCCCTGCAGCCCCCTTCCTTTCCCTTCCTTGGTCTCCTGTTTTTTCCCTCGCCCTATCGCTCGAACCCACTGTGTTTTTTTGGCCAGTGTGTTGGTGAGATCGGGAGGTGGAGTTTTATGTGCATCAGCCGGATCCTGCAGTGTGGAAGTCTGACAGAATTACTAACCCACGAATTGCATACTGCCTGGTCCGGCTGGGGTACATATGGCCACCTTGGATGATGTGTTGAGGGCTTTGGTTTTAGTTCAGCAAGAACTAGCGGCGTCCAAGGCGGAAGCTGTGGCTCTGAAGGATAGGGTTGAGCAATTGTCAAAAAACCCTTTTTCTTCGGGGGCACAACAGATTCAAGTTACGGTTCCTCCCCCCATTCCTTTAGCTACTCCTGAACGATATGGAGGGGATCCACGCAAAACACAGGCCTTTATGACACAGATTATGCTACATTTCTCATGCAAGCCGGCATCTTTTCCGACTAATCACTCTAGGGTGGCATTTGCCCTGTCATATTTGGTGGGGGATGCTGCCAATTGGGCGGTGCCCTTAGTCAAAAACGACGATGCCATGCTGTCCAACTGGAATATGTTCAGGAAGGAATTCGAGAAGGTTTTTGACAGAAGGGCCACCAATTTTAGTGCGGATAAAGAGCTGTTGTCATTACGTCAGGGGAGAAGCGATTTAATAACGTATTTGACTACTTTCAATCGCTTAGTAGCTGAAACAGAATGGCCTGAGGGTAAAAGAATGTCCCTGTTCTATCAGGGTTTAAGAGATGAACTGAAGGACGCAGTGGCGCACATAGACCCACAGCCAACCACTTGTATTGACATGGTGAATCTGGTGTTACGGTTGGATGGTCGTTTGACTGAGAGGAGTGGGGATAGAAGGAAGTGGGACAGGGGCTATGCCCGTAATACAGGGTTTCCCTCTAGAGCTACGGGTTCTGCAGAGTCTGGGGTGGAGCCAATGGAAATCGGAGCGATTAGGCCCCCGTTATCGAAAACCGAGAGAGAAAGTAGAAGAGTACAGGGGCTCTGTATGTATTGTGGAAAAAAGGGACACTATGTAAGAGAATGCCCTTCAAAACCCAAGACCTCTAATACTTGGAATAAAAATCAAAGGGTGGCAGCGTCTAGCACGGCAAGGGAGAAGGAAGAAGTACAATCATCATTGCCTAAGGCGGAAGAAGTTCCCGATTGGAAACTTACCTCCTTGGCTTCCTCTGGTATAGGAGAAACTGAGTCCCATTTGGTGTTGGAAATGTCCTTGGAGTGCGAACAAAAATCCCATTCTGTGATGGTGATGTTGGACTCCGGGGCGGCAGGGAATTTCATAGACAATGGATTGGTGAACCGACTGTTGCTGCCTAGGGTACCCCGAGGTAATCCTGAGGAGGTATTAGCGGTCGATGGGCAGCCCATTAAATCGGGTCTCATAACCGAGAAGACAGCAGAGGTGGAGTTGTCTATAGAGGTATCCGAAGGGAGACACGTGGAGAAAGTGGAATTGAACATCATAGATGCTCCACAATACGAAATAATACTGGGAATGCCATGGTTCACATACCATAATCCTTCCATTGACTGGAAATCCCGTACGGTGCTGTTCTCTTCCGGAATGTGCAAGGAACATTTGGTGCCTTATGTATCTTCTCCAGGGGCAGTGTTAGCCTTGCAATTCAGGGTGGCTACAGCGGCAGAGAAGGAGGTAGTGCTTCCGAAACAATATGAAAGCTATCAGGAGGTCTTTAGTGAAAGCAGAGCCGAGAAGCTACCGCCTCATAGGGCCTATGACTGTAGGATTGATTTAATTGACGGGGCAGTGATTCCTACATGTCGGGTATATGCGTTGTCCGTACCTGAAACAGCTCATTTACGGGAGTACATTACACACTATGAGAGCATTGGATTTATAAGACCTTCTCGTTCCCCCGCAGCCTCTCCCCTTTTCTTTATAGCGAAAGCTAATGGGGATCTGAGGGCATGTGTGGACTACCGCGTCTTGAATAAAAATACCATCCGAAACCGTTATCCTCTTCCCCTAATCACTGCGTTGATCGATCAGGTGAGAGAAGCTGTGGTCTATACTCGCTTGGACTTGCGGGGGGCTTATCACCTGGTCAGGGTTAGAGAGGGGGACGAGTGGAAGACGGCTTTCAAGACGCGGTATGGACTATACGAGTATCTAGTCATGCCGTTTGGGCTTTGTAATGCCCCCGCGGCTTTTCAGTTCCTGATTAATGACGTGCTAAAGGAGTTCATTGACTTGTTTGTTGTCGTGTACATAGACGACATTCTGGTGTACTCGATGGAGGAAAAGTGTCATGTGGAACATGTTTGCAAAGTGCTGGCCAAGTTGCAAGAACATAGCCTTTTTGTAAAGCTCAGCAAATGTGAGTTTGGTGTGTATAGTGTAGAGTTTTTGGGAGTAATGATCAGTCCATCAGGGTTGCAAATGTCGGAACGGAAGGTGGAAGCAGTACGAGACTGGCCGGTTCCGAGAAATG
This sequence comes from Lissotriton vulgaris, assembly GCF_964263255.1. Taxonomy (NCBI): domain Eukaryota; kingdom Metazoa; phylum Chordata; class Amphibia; order Caudata; family Salamandridae; genus Lissotriton; species Lissotriton vulgaris. The sequence goes on from NC_141685.1 coordinate 160,359,902, forward strand.
TGAGAGAGGTCCAGAGTTTTCTGGGCTTCGCGAATTACTATCGCAGATTTATTATGCATTTCTCGTTGACGGCGGTACCGATTACCAAACTTCTGAGGAAGGGTAAGCCTTTTGAGTGGACGGCGGAAGCCGGGGAGGCTTTTGAGACACTAAAAAAATCATTCACTACAGCCCCTGTGCTGTCTCATCCCAATTTAGAACATCCCTTTATTGTTGAGGCAGACGCTTCGGATGAAGCAATCGGGGCGGTATTGTCACAGAGAGATGGGAGTACAGGGCAGTTGCACCCGGTGGCCTTTCTGTCAAAAAAGTTGAGTTCGGCTGAACTCAACTATACGATAGCGGAGAAGGAACTGCTGTCGATAAAAAGGGCTTTTCAGGAGTGGAGGCAATATCTATGGGGGGCCCTTCATACCATCACTGTGTATACCGACCACAGGAATTTGCAATTCATGTCATCTGCTAGACACTTAACACAAAGGCAAATGAGATGGATGCTTTTTTTTGCCGAATATAATTTTGTGGTTACTTTTCGTCCGGGGTCTGAAAATAGAAAAGCAGATGCCCTATCACGACAGACAATGCCCTCTGATAGTGTGGAAGAAACACAGGCCATCATTCCGGAAAGGAAAGTTCTGTGTATAGTCAGAGCTGAAACGTTTTTGGATGAGGTACGAACTTATCCGTATCCTGGAGGATGGATGTCATGGGCTCATGGCATAGTAGAGAGGAGGGTGAGAGATGGTTTGCCTTTTTATCAGAACAAATTATTTCTGCCCTCATTACCGTTGCAGAAAAAGGCGTTTGTTTGGGGGCATGAGGGAGAGCTGGTGGGACATCCTGGTGTTCGTAAAACCCTCGAAATAGTCCAAAGACACTTCTGGTGGCCTAGTCTGGGTAAGAACGTCAAGGCATGGGTAGCTCGGTGTGACATATGTGCTAGGGCAAAGGGGCTAAACTCTAAAACAGCGGGGAAGCTTATAACCATGCCTACTCCCAATCAACCCTGGCAACACATTAGTTTGGATTTTGTGTCTGGCCTTCCGTTGGACAAGGGATTTTCAGCTGTGTTAGTGGTAGTCGACAGTCTCACTAAAATGGGACACTTCATCCCTTGTAAAAATCTACCGAATGCCAGTCAGACGGCGCAACTTCTAGCTAGTAACGTTGTCCGATTGCATGGTATTCCCAGGGTGATAGTGTCCGACAGGGGACCCCAGTTCATTGCCAGGTTCTGGCGTATGTGGTGTCGCGCCCTGAATATTGAGTCCAATCTGTCTACCAGCTTCCACCCACAAACAGACGGGCAAACAGAGCGACTGAACCAGACCTTAAAGAAATATTTGAGATGTTTCTCTAAAGAAGCTCACGAATCCTGGGTAGATCTGTTGTGGATGGCGGAGCTGGCTTACAATAACACCTGGCACAGTTCAACAGGGATGTCGCCCTTCAAGGCTACATTCGGTTTTGATGCAAAAACATTGCCGATTGACATACCACTCGATCTCCAAGACCAACCCTCTGTCAGGGAAAGGGTACTAATGTTGAGGAAGGTACATAAGGGAGTTCAGATACATTTGAACAAGGCTAAGGAAGTGTACAAGAGGTGGGAGGATCGTCGCAGGATAGTGAGTCGCCAGTATGTGGTGGGAGATAAGGTCTGGCTGTCTACCAGGAACATCAGGTTCAAGTTGCGCAGCGTGTTCCACCCCAGGTTTATCGGCCCTTATGCTATTGTGAAGCAAGTGAACCCTGTCACTTACAAGCTGAAACTGCCTGGTTCCTTACGCATACACCCGGTGTTCCATGTACAGCTGTTGAAACCTGCTCTTTCTTCACGCAGGGCGGCCCCTCCTCCAGTGTTGTGTGATGGGGGTATGGAATACGAGGTGAGGAGCATTAAGGACTCAAAGTGGAGCAGGGGTGTTCTTAAATACCTGGTTTCATGGAAAGGGTACACCGCGGAGGATGATTCCTGGGAGCCATGTTCGGATGTACATGCTCCGGCGGCGGTGCGCTCGTTCCATCGGAGGTTTCCTGCTAAGCCTGGCCCTAGGAGGCGCTAGGGGCGGGGACATACTGTCAGGATCTAACAAGGCGCCTACCGAAAGTCTAGGACTACAACTCCCACAATGCCTATACAGGGGGCGGGGTCCTATAAAAGTCAGGTGGGCCCATTGCTTCCTGTTAGTAATTTTGTGACCTACAGTGCTTGTGTGGCTATCCAGACTTTTGTTTCTTGGCTTCTCTTGAGGACTGTGTTTTGAGAAGCTTTGTTCGTGTATTTTGCTGGCTCTAGCGTGAGTGCTTTTGAAACGCGCTAATTGCAGAAGGTTTCGTTTATCGGCCAGAGCAGGCGGGGAAGGAGTTTCCCGTATCTTTGTTTGAGCACCTGCTGGTTGTTCCGGCCACTCGTCAGCGGGACGGGAGACTGGGAGCTGATTCTCAGAGGAAGCGCGACCGGAAAGAAGAAGCGCCTTTTTGGTACTGTAAGTGATCTCGCAGCGCGTGAAGTTTAACGCGCTGCAGTGAAGATAAACTGTGATGCTGCAAAAGGAAAACTGAGTGTTTATGAACTGACAGTGGAAATTATATATTGTGAGTGTTCTCGCCGGAGAGCGGAGTGCAGTGGGGAACTCCTCTGCGCACTGCCGCTACGAAGTACGGCACTAGTGTCTTGTGAGTTCATTAACCAAGCGGAAGATAGTGGGAAGGCCTACATCTTGCCGTGTTGGGAGAACGGGGATATTTGAAGACAATTGTTGATATTTTGGAAGGAAGCGGAGGACAGTAGTATAAGGCTACGTCTTGCCGTATTCCTAAAAGAGAACATTGCATTTATGGGCAACACTTATGTACTATTTGGAAGAGCATAAACTTTGGTTGGTTTTTGACTACACGTATTTGGTGGAGGATACACGTTTATTTAAAGACACTTTCTAAACAAGGAGGGGTAGGTGCTGTTTCAACACCATCAGCATACACTGTCAAATTTAGGAGGGGTGAATTAGAATTAATTGTTGTTTACCATCCTTAGGAAATCGGTGCAGACCAACACATCTTTATACAGGGAGGAGGTTATTCACAACCAGGATACAGGGAGGAGGAAAAGAGCATTGATTCTAGAAAGGTGAACCCTTTGCGATAAGTACTAAAAGAGGTAGAGAGACAGGGGTTTGAAGTAACAGTTCTAACCTGTGCACTGTTTTTCTTCTTGTCTTTCAGCTATCCCTTCCCTGCAGCCCCCTTCCTTTCCCTTCCTTGGTCTCCTGTTTTTTCCCTCGCCCTATCGCTCGAACCCACTGTGTTTTTTTGGCCAGTGTGTTGGTGAGATCGGGAGGTGGAGTTTTATGTGCATCAGCCGGATCCTGCAGTGTGGAAGTCTGACAAAAAATGCTGCAGTTGTAAATACATATCAACTACCATTTGTTGTGTTTGAAACATTTTATTGAATAATAAAACCTAATAAACATAAGCTGATTATTAAAGCAAAACAAAACATCAGTTGCCATACACATAAGAGACAAAAGTAGTACATAAAAATCAACATACTGTAACACAGCAAAGTTATGTAGAGCACAATTCCTAATTTCGGGCAATCTTTAAAGTTCAACAATAGAAACGTTCATAAAGAACAGGAAAGGAAACAAAGAAGGTGGGATACAGTGATTTCATTAATGTAATGCTTCCTACTTATATAAATACAAATACTAATTATTTTGCTTAAGCAATAAAGTCCTCACATTAACATACTAAGAGAAATATATTGAACAATGAACATTTCATATGTAATTAGAATTCAATTTGAATATTTTAACCTCCTCAGCATTATTTGACTCATGATTACAACCTGAATGCTTTCTGGAAAGGAACCGCCTCATGGAGTTCAAAATCACATCTTTTCCAACAATAGGATTCAAATGATAAACTTGAATTTCAATTCAATTTATTTATTTAGGCCACTTTGGAGATCAACAATTTGAAATATATTCAAAATCCATACACTTTTGTAAAAATTGTCTCCTAAACTTGAATTCCATCCACTTTTTGATTAAACACTTCCCATTCCAGCAAGCATCACAAGACCACTTGTTGTTATCAATTAGTGATCATTTTTCGGCTGGCAATAACTTTTTACCTCCGAAAGCAAAAACCTGCCATTTCTGAATCATGGTGCACAATAAAATGTAGGAACAGAAGGGCATCTTTTGGTGTAGCATTCATTAAGGTTTGAACAGGCTTGAAACTAGAATTCCTGATTTTTGGGACATTTAAATGTCATTTTTGAAAGAGTTCTAACAGACCCAGCACGAGCTCCGCGAAAAATAGAAGATGACTGAATTGTACTTAGAGAAAATGTGCTGATAAGTAATCTATTGATGTAAAATACAGTGGTCAGGCAATGCTTGAGCCACTAATCTATTCAGATTTTAACTCCATAGTTTGTTCAATAAATTGACTGAGCATAATACTTGAAGGTCCATGTCTCAGATCAGTTCTATTACAGTTTTAGTTGCAATAACACTAATACAGATCATTGATAAATAGATTTTAAAAGCCATGGGTGGAATTGATCCTTGGTCTAAATCTAGATTATTGTCTGCAATAGAAACTAGTACAAACAGATCAAATCTAAAATCATTGAATATGTTTATTATAGTGGTTTAGAGTAAACCCAGAAGACACACATTGTTCCTGAAACTTAGAAAATGTATCTAAAGATTATGATTACATCCTATTTTATGTCCAGGGACTGCTTTAGCTGCTTTCCTGTTTAAGTGACAACATTTGCAAATATATTTAACAAAACATTAACGCTGGATGTCAGAAATTCTGTCTTTAAGTATTGTGTAAGAGTTATGTGTGATGGTTTTTAGTTGATCTGAAGCAACACTAACACTGAATAGGTACATGCACCGGTTATCATTCAACTAACAATATTAGCAAACTTAATTGGGAGGGAATTGAGAAAATTTGCCTCATATTTTATTGTTAAAAAAATCTACTGGTTCAGTAATTCACAGAGTTTGCAAATGCTAAACCCCTTTTTGAAATGTACTAAGCCCATTTAACAATTCAGAATTTGGAAGGGGAATGTTAATAGTTTCCCTTCTGAATATTTAATACATTGTTAAGGTATGTATTGAGCTTTGAAACCATATGTGGGCTGAAAAACAGTAACAGGAGGTAGTAACCCAAGGGGCATTTGTGAATCTGAAAGTAAAATGGGGTTCATTAAAAATGCCTTTATTTAAAAGCAATCGCAGACACAGTAGTATGCTGACTCTACAAGCAACCACGTTTTACCAAATGGATTATTAATACATGAACCTCAGTATTTCCTATATTGCTGAAATTTAGTCTCTAATATTTTTGTAATGTTGTGTAAATATTTGTTCCTTTTATTTCCCATTTCAATATTGTCAAGAAATGTACCTATTCTTTTTGTCAAACATATTGAAATATCTTTATCACAATTTTTAGGTCATTCTAAAAAGTGTTTTCACTCTCTAACTTGAAGCTTCCTAAGAAAAATACTGACGCCAGTTCTTGGTTTCTCCTAGATCATTTAGCTTTCTCACTAAAACAAGCACAATATTGATTTGAGAGAGGTGATAATTGTAGTCTTACACACTGGGGTTAGTTTAGAAAAGACCAATTCCTTAATCTTTCGAAATAATACTTGGAAAAGTTTATGTTCAATAATTTCAGATAACTTACAGATAAAGATATCAGATAAAGATCCCCAAATTTCTTATACCTGTGGTATCAAAAATATGCTAGAATTAACATTCTAGTTATATTTGCGATGATCAACTTTCTGTTATTTTAACACATTTTGTCAGTGCACAGAGTATTTTCCCTACATAGATCACATTTCATGCAATGGTCTGTGCTTGAATGTACAATGAAGGGGTAAAAATGCATTTCTACCACAATCAAGAAACCATTGGGTCTCTGAGGATTACTGTTGCAAATGAAGACCTAGCTAAGATGAAATATCCCTTTAAAAGGCCAATTTTCCTCACCCACCATAGTTGGCATGCTTCCTTATTGGGAATCTCCTTACACCATGAAGCAACCCCCTCACTGAGAGGGAGGAGTTCAGGCATATTTTGTTATAGAGAAAGGTATACTAAATACCACAATAATGAGCTCAGGTAGTGGGGGCAGCAGAGTGAAAGTTAAAACTTCCTAAAGGGTATGTGGTTTCCATTATTTGTACACCCCTGGGCCAGGATTAAAACTAGGACACTCTGGGAGAAATATATATGCACTGTTAGAGTCAATAAGAGGTCAACATGTTTCAGCCTATTAACCTTCCAAATAGGTGTTTGCGGCATTCTTCAGGACTTAATCAAAAGTTCTGCCGCTCAATGTACTCAATCAATAACAAGCATTATCATAGCCAATAGGTCTCGCCTTTGGGACCTTATAAATGTTTAGCCATGCATATTCAGTAACAATGTGAAATAAATACTATTAAAAAAAAGAAGACTATAAAGTAACTAAGCTAGACGTGACTTTATAACTGGTTAATCAAAAGTTTCTGGAGGTTTAGTATATATAACTAACTCCTTTTTTCTATGGTGTGTCATATAAAGTTGATGCTTTAAATTTTGGTAAGAGTACACAACGTCAAAAAATTCAATACTGCTTTTATATTAATATACCTTTGAAAACTTGAAGTGAAAGACAATTCTAAGTGGCATTTGGTTATGAGTAGGCGCTAATGACTATTTCCAGATGACAATAATAATAATAATAATAATCTTTATTCGGTTTTTTAGCATTGCAAAACCATAAAAGATGTCATAGCATACAAGAATTCACAGTAAGGTTTGTTTAAAAAGTACAGTTAAATATACAGTTTAAAAAGTGAAAATACAAATGGTCAGATAATATACAAATTAGTCCTCTGTTTTATAGGTTATTTCTGTGCCTCATGATACACTTTAAAAAATTCAGTACTTGATAAACGGTACATTCGGAGTCCAAAGTTTGAAGTGCCAGCATGGCTGGACGACATTGTCTGTGGCCCCATTTTTTTAATAAAGGGATTAGCCAGATTTTTCGGTGGGTGTGGAAAAACTTGCAAAACAATATTGTGTGCATGGTAGACTGTTGGGAAAGATCATCACATGGACACGGATCCATCTGAGTATTCCAGTTATTTTTTTCAGGAAATGACACTAGTCTGAAGAAGAGATTCATTCTGAACCTTGCTAGGAGCGTCTTTTCATAAGCTGTGATCTCCAAGGTCAAGTATAACTGAATTTTCGGGGACTGCTGTGTCATAATTGCGTGAGTAACAGATTTTTTTGCAATCAGCGAAGTCAGTCTCAGGGATTCCAAATGGCTCAGCGCAACTTGTTTCAGTTCTTTTTTGGATATTTCTTTCAAATTTTCTGGCGTGTGGTAATATTTTTGTAGACCTAGGTCGGAGAAAAAATGTCTTACATAGGAAAGCCAGGCTATTTTGTGGGCGTGGTCCAAATCCATAGTGTCCTGTAGGATGGTTTTAGTCAGGCTATTTTTTTCCGACAGCCAAACTCGCCTCCAAAGTAAAAGAGGTTGGATTTTCATTAGATCTTCAATGTATGGGATTCCCAATTCCATGTGTGAGGCATAGGTGGAGGTGCCTCTTGGAGTTGACAAAAGGAATCTCATGAAGATGTTCTCCTCTTTTTGTATAGAACCGGTGGGTGTATGTCCCCAGATCCCTGCACCGTATAGTGCGATGGCTTGGCATTTCGCGGCATAAATCTGTAGCAGTTCTACTGGTGGTCTTTTTCCGAGTTTATTGGAGAATTTCATCAACGCCATGATCGCCCGTTTGAAGAGATGTCTCCTGGCCTCAACCGCCGCTTTCCAGTTTAGGGCGTCATCGATCATGATGCCTAAATAGGGATATTGTGAGGTCCTTTCGATTTTTTGATCTTTCAGAAAGATGGACTTAGTTGGTTTTCTTGATCCACCGGCTACCATGACAAAAGTTTTTTTGACGTTAATGTGCAAGTCCAAGGCACCCATAAAGTCTGCGTATTTAGATAAAGATTTCTGCAGTTCAATGGGGGTACGTGCTAAAATGACTGCGTCGTCCGCATAAAGCAGCGCGGGGATCAAGCGATCTTTTACTCTAGGGAGGTCCCTCCCCCCTCTCAACATTGTCTCTTCTAGGCCATTGGTGTACAAAGAGAAGAGGAAGGGGGCCAGGACACAGCCTTGCCTCACTCCCCGCTCTACCCTAAATGGTGCCGTCAGTTCTCCTTTTGTCCCGTATCTCACTCTCGCCGTGGCTTCACTGTATAGCTCCCTCAAAAAGTCCAAAAGGGGAGGGTCTACCCCCATTGCGCTCAGTAGTGACCAAAGCTTCGCGTGCGATACACAATCAAATGCGGAGGACAAATCCACATATACCATATAGATGGAACCAGGTTTAGCATGGGTGTATTTTGATGTTAACAAGCTTAGATTTAGGGCCTGTTCGACAGTTCCAAAGCCCTCCCTGAACCCGAACTGTAATTCCGAGAGGATGTTTTTGTCTTCTACCCATTGCTGTAGCTTTTCAAGAAGAACTCTGCCAACTACTTTGCCCAAGGAGTCAAGGAGCGAGATTGGTCGATAGCACTTAGTGTCTTGTCGGTCCCCCTTCTTGAAGATTGGGACCATGATGGAAGATGACCATGACTCTAACAGGCCGAGTTTCGTTGTTGCTATACAAACTCTTGTAAGTATTGGTGCCCAGAGATCAGGAAGATGTTTAAATAAGTCGACTGGGACCCCGTCAGGGCCGGGAGCTTTCCCACTCTTGCTCAAAGATAGCGCCATTTCAAAATCCTGCAAATCAACGTCCATTGATATTGGGTAAACTACTGGGTAGATGTTAGGATGGCATTCTTCACTAGTTGTTGTTAATTTGAAGATTTCTGAAAAGTGGTTCACCCACGAATCCTCGTCGATGGCCACGTCTATTTTTGGGCCGTTGGAGTCCGTTAGCAAGGGGGATTTAACTATTTTCCAGAATGCCTGGCTGTCTTTCAGAAGTGCACTCTTGTGGAGAGCGTTCCACAGAGATTGTTTCAATTCTTTTTTTCTTGCTTTTCTGGCAGTGCTATACTCCCGCCGAAGAGCTTGGATATTTGTTTTGTCTCTATTTGGATTTCCGAGAGCTTTCCTCAGATTGGTCTGTGCCTTGGTACAGTCTCGGTTGAACCAACCTATGGAGCTTGTTTTATTTTGATTAGGTGTTTTGGTTAGCAGTATTTTGACTTGCTCTATTATTACGTTGAAGTTTTCCAAGATTTGGCTCGGCTCCGCATGAGGGTCGAGACAGATCAAAATGTTATTATAGGCAGCTTTTACTAACCGTTTTGTGAGAATGTTAGGATCCACCTTTTCCCATTTTATGGTATATCCGTTGTTTTTGCCCAGTTCTAGCCTATTCTGTGTTAGAGTATTTGCTATAGTTGCCATCAATGTTCTTGGTTGATTTGTTTGAAAGTTTAGGCTTAGAGCAGAATGGTCACTGAGAGTGTTTTCCAAAATTTTAAAATTATTAATTTGATCTTTTAGGCCTTCTGAGACTAATACGTAGTCAACGGTGGTCTCGTTGCCCGTTCCTCTGTAGGTGGGTTCTAGTTTGTTATTTGGCTGTTGGATGGGGTTTATAATTTGCAGATCCAGATCGGAAAGTATTTTGTTCATGGCTAACCCCACTCCTGAGTGGGTAAAGTGGATGAGGGAGTTCTCATATTCGTCCACCATTCCACAGTTGTCAATGTTGGGGCAGGGATGTAGATTGAAGTCTCCTCCCCAAATTATATGAGCATTTTCCATTTTCTGTTTGGGGTGCCAGTGTTCGGTTATTTTTTCTTGAATTAGGGAAAGAACGTTCAAGAAGTTGTCATCCTCTAGGTTGTTATATAAGTTGATTATTGTGATTAATAGTTTTTTCCCTATTATGAAGGTGAGGATCAGGAAATTTGATAATAGATCTACCTTGATGATCTTCATGTCAGAAATTGTATTTGCTAGGTAGATTACCAGTCCCCCTTTAGGTCTGCCTGAGATACTAGGAAGGGCGGGGGATGTAAATGTCCTGTATCCCGCGAGGTGTAGGGGCGTCGTTGCCCAGGTTTCTTGTAAGCAAATGATTTGAGCATTCTTCAAGAAACCAGTGGCCAACCGTCCTCTATTTTGTTTCGGAGACCCGCCACATTCCAAAAGATCACAGGAAGCTGTGGGGATGCGTTAGCTAGGGCTGAGTTTTTCATTTGTGGAGGGGCTGGAATGGAGATGAATGAGGCCGAGGTTGTTTGTGGGGGCTCCGGTGATTTGATTGTTGGTCAATCGACCATTTCCAGGCCGCTAAACCGATTCATAGTCGGTATGCCTGGCCAGTTTTGCCCATTGGTGGTGTCTCTATAGTTGGATCTGTATAGTTGGTGGGGTGGTCTCTCCCCTGCTCCCAGTTTCTAGGTCTATTTTGTGGACCCATAATCTGCCACGGGACTTCACTTTGCTGGTGATTCTGATTTACTGACCACCAGGAGTTATCGGGGTCACTATGTCGCGGCAGTAGTTTTGGTCCAGGGACATCTAGCTCCCACGGCTGTGGAATTGGTTTCGGCCAGATGTTATCAGTGTCACGTATGTAGTTGTTGTTATTATATCTTTTTGGGTAGAAGTATGATAAAGATCTTGTGGCGATCCCCCCTGTGGTGTTATTATATTCCCAGGAGCAGATGTACTCAGCTACACTGGGGTCCTCAAACGTGATCACTACGCAGTCTCCCCGGATGGTTTTTTTCCTATGGCCCACCCACGAGGTCCTGCAGAATGATGCTATTCTGCTTTTCCAGGGTGGCGGGACGGGGCGGTTTGTATTCAGCCAATACTGGACTTTGTTCTTCAGTGACCAGTTGGGTTCCGTCCCCTCACCTGTAAGTTCGGGGACCCCCGTCATGACTACCACGTATGGACATGCCTCAGGTGGCATGTTTAAAGTAGGTCTTTGATCAGTAGTCCCTCTCGGGGCTCCTTTTGTTTTTGGTGGATTTGTGTTTATTGTGGTAGGGGTTTTAGAGGCAGGTGTGTTTATGATTGGGGTATTTACTATTGGTGTAGATTGGGAATTAGTTTGTGGGGGAATGGTCAGGGGCTTGGGAATGGGTTTTTGTGTAGTAGGAGGGTTTGCTACTGTGGGGAGTTTTACTGTGGATTGTTTTTTGGTCTGCGGAGGAGGTAGGGTTACAGGTTTCTTAAGTATAGGAAGTGTAGTCGTGGGGTTTGAGACTGGTTTTGGAGGGGCTTGTGGGGGTATAGGTTTAAGAAGACCGGAAATTTTTGTTAATTGAATCTCAATGGTACTAAGTCTGGTTTCTAAAGGGCGAATATAGGAATTTAGGAGGGAAGCTTTCTCCTTGATTAGTCTAGCTAATTCTCTTTCTTTGCCTAATTGTTGTGAGCTTGGGGGATCTGGAATAGAGGTATCTTGGAGGTCATGTGGTAACTGGTGTATTATTACTACATTGTTAGTTGGGGGAGCAGAGTGATGGGGTAATGCTGCTGGGTTTGTATCATCAACCAATACTATGTGCTCGGTCACTTTAGTGTTTTCAGTGTGAACTGGGTTTTTCCTAGCCTTCCTTTTCTTTATGGCTCCCTCCCGCCTCCCTCTCATTTGCCTTACTTCTTCAGGAGTTGGGTCAGGGAAGATATCTGGGGTTTTTTCAAGGTCACTTTCTGTGAAAGTTACAGAGAGTTGGGAGGCTGAAAGGTCTACATTGTTTGGGAGACTAAGTCTGTTTGCAGCCACCGGGGTTTGGGTTGGCGCTGACTGTATGTCTGGGGTTCTTGCGGTTGCTAGTAGTCCCATTGAGGATCGACGTGGCTCTCGCGGGAAGAGGACCAGCTGGAGCTGTTGTATGCTGGTCCTCGCAGTCCCGGGGCCAGCGCCTCACCCTCCTCTGCGGCCACGCGGTGATAACAGGCTTCCAGCAGCGCAGGCAAAAGGTGATTTTAGCTACTCCTGTAGCTCAGGCAATACGGTCAGGGCTCCAGGCAACAGAGGCAACAGAGTCTATTCACGAGTGGCACCCGCGAAGCGGGTGCCGCGAGAAGTTATTAGGCTTGGCTGGGGGCGTGGCACTGTGAGGGGGCGTGGCTCTCACTGGAAGAGGACCAGCTGGAGCTGTTGTATGCTGGTCCTCGCAGTCCCGGGGCCAGTGCCTCACCCTCCTCTGCGGCCACGCGGTGTTAACAGGCTTCCAGCAGCGCAGGCAAAAGGTGATTTTAGCTACTCCTGTAGCTCAGGCAATACGGTCAGGGCTCCAGGCAACAGAGGCAACAGAGTCTATTCACGAGTGGCCAGATGACAATGTAATTAACATTTTTTGAATAAGATGTGTTAAAAGTATGGGTAGGGAAAATGGCTATTTTGGCCAAGGGCTGCCCTTTCTATATGAATGCTAGTTTTAATTTGTGAATAGAATCACAATTTGTTGTGCGGTACACTGTAATGTTAGATGAATCTGTTTTACCCTTCTGATAAGCAAGGGATGACGATGAACCGTTTTTTCGTCCCTGGTTTTAAATGGATTGATTGGAACAGAGAAGGTGTTGGTTGACTTTACCTCAGAAAATGGTTGTTTCCCGCATGCTGCTTTCATGCGACTTAAATCCCTTAAGTGGATGAGGCGGCTGCATGCCTGCATATATGATTCAGAAAAGGGGGTGGTAATGAACAGAGTGTCTGAATTAAGCAGACCACTCTTACCCAGTCCAAAGATCAGGGCTTGATCCATCACCGTTTTTTAGCTCACTGCACCATCCCAGCTCAGAACCTGGCTACATGCAAATTAGTCTGTTCCTGTCCCAGTGCATGATGGGAACAGGGCAAACCAAACGACCAAGCCAATTCTTATACTGGGAAGGAAACCAGCTTCCGGGGACCGGTTTCTGGCATTTCAGCCGTCGTCGGCCCGGCTTGCTTGAATCCTGATGGTACAATGAGCAAGGGACTCACATCTGAGTATACCCTTCCACGCTTATGGTGGACAAAATGATTCAGAAAAGGGGGTGGTGATGAACAGAGTGTCTGAATTAAGCAGACTACTCTTACCCAGTCCAAAGATCAGGGCTTGATCCATCACCGTTTTTTAGCTCACTGCACCATCCCAGCTCAGAACCTGGCTACATGCAAATTAACCTGTTCCTGTCCCAGTGCATGATGGGAACAGGGCAAACCAAACTACCAAGCCAATTCTTATACTGGGAAGGAAACAAGCTTCCGGGGACCGGTTTATGGCATTTCAGCCGTCGTCGGCCCGGCTTGCTTGAATCCTGATGGTGCAATGAGCAAGGGACTCACATCTGAGTATACCCTTCCACGCTTATGGTGGACAAAATGATTCAGAAAAGGGGGTGGTGATGAACAGAGTGTCTGAATTAAGCAGACCACTCTTACCCAGTCCAAAGATCAGGGCTTGATCCATCACCGTTTTTTAGCTCACTGCACCATCCCAGCTCAGAACCTGGCTACATGCAAATTAGTCTGTTCCTGTCCCAGTGCATGATGGGAACAGGGCAAACAAAACTACCAAGCCAATTCTTATACTGGGAAGGAAACAAGCTTCCGGGGACCGGTTTCTGGCATTTCAGCCGTCGTCGGCCCGGCTTGCTTGAATCCTGATGGTGCAATGAGCAAGGGACTCACATCTGAGTGTACCCTTCCACGCTTATGGTGGACAAAATGATTCAGAAAAGGGGGTGGTGATGAACAGAGTGTCTGAATTAAGCAGACCACTCTTACCCAGTCCAAAGATCAGGGCTTGATCCATCACCGTTTTTTAGCTCACTGCAGCCTCCCCAGCTCAGAACCTGGCTACATGCAAATTAGTCTGTTCCTGTCCAAGTGCATGATGGGAACAGGGCAAACCAAACTACCAAGCCAATTCTTATACTGGGAAGGAAACAAGCTTCCTGGGACCGGTTTCTGGCATGTCAGCCGTCGTCGGCCCGGCTTGCTTGAATCCTGATGGTGCAATGAGCAAGGGACTCACATCTGAGTATACCCTTCCACGCTTATGGTGGACAAAATGGCCAGATCAGTACTTGGTTGTTTCGGTTCTCCAGTGGGGCTAGAATAGAAGCTGTTGAGGGCAGGGGCTTAGCTTCCCATTGGTGCAGCAGGTGCAGTGGAACCTGGCCCCAGATGCCTTAAAGGCCCACTGAACCCTGATAACTGCTGTTGGTCACAGTTCAAACAGAGGCCTGAGGGGCCCAAAGAACAATGATTATTGCTGTTTTCCAAAGTCCAAATAAAGGGCAGAGGTCACATTTCATTTCTTGCCTTGGGGCCCAGGGCAAACTGGCTAGGCCACTGGTTAAGGATGCAGTGGGGAAGAGGTGGAGAGACAGGTGGATTATCTACACAGCTCGACGATGACTTCATGCCTGGGTATTAAAGTATTCATTACAATTAAAGCCTGAAGCAGGAATAGATATCATAATATAGGAAGGCCTATGTACAAATGCAGCTCGATTAGCGGCTGCCTTTTAACTTCTCACTTATCACCTCTCCTAATTTACAGTTTTATTTTAGATGCAGACATAAATTGTGACCTATGAATATGTTTATCTATCTCTAGGTTCAAATGACCCATCTTTTCCATATGCAAGTATCAGACAAGTCAGGAACGCCTAATGGCTTTGAACACATTAATCACTGGTCTTGAAATGCAAATGGCAGCATTAGCCACGCAGAGGTGTATTCTACATAATCTCATTATGTTCAGGGTACGGGAGAGTGTTTAGGGTATAAAGCACTTTAACAAAAACATTTCTGCCACCTTAGAAATTCAATCTTCCTTGTCCTACCCTAGTATACAAGTAGTACCACATTCTTTCTATACTTGAATTAAATAGGCACACAAAATAGTACCGTATTTAAATGCCCAATTCAGAATTACAGGGAAGGTGCACTGTCCCAGACTACACAATGGTGCAGTTTTCAGTGGGTGCTATCATCCCACACAAGGGGAGTACACCAGATTATGCTGGAAAAAACATGTGGTGCCCCAACGTAGGCGCAGTTGTAAACCACCAGTCTGCTTACATAGTAAAGCGTCTGGCAGCTATTAAATGAGGTGGCATGTTTCCCCTGCAGGTGGTTGGGGTCTTTCACCATCCTGTCAGGTGGGGGGTATACAATCAGTGTGCCTCCTGACTGCTTGTTTGCCCTTTCGCCCGTGTCAAGAATACAGTGCAGTCCTTGGAGGAGCAGTCAATTTGTATTCATGAAAGACACTTGTGTTTCTCGGATATATAATCCCCAGATGATGCCTGAACTGTTCCCCAATGGGCTATTTGTACATGGTATTGAATTGTATGGTCTTATGAGCACTGTTAAAAATAAAAAAAAGATTTAGTGGAGTGTTTATTGCCCCTATGTCACTCTACTTCTAAGCACCTAATACAGCTTGTACAGTGGTTACTGTCATCTGTTCACCCACATTATGCTTAGTATAAATAGTGCACAATTTAGGCGTTTGTGTCTGCCTACAACGTGGACCTGATACAAATAGCAGTACCTACAAGGTGGATGGTACAATTCAACAAGAGTCTAAGATACTCCAGCACAGATGACGTTGCATCAACATTACGGGGCATCGGTCTTGATGGCAAGCCAACTTAAAACGTATCAGTATTGTATACATTATTATCAGAAACTATACTTGCCTCTTGGATACAACTTTACAACGGAATTGTATTAATTTTTGTACAGTTGTGTGTATACAGTAAAACAACCTCCCCACCATAAATGATCTGTCTATTCATCTTTGTGGGATCTGGAGTAGCATGCTACTCGCCGAAAAGCACTTCAACACTTCATCAGATAGCAAGCGCTATATAAATGCAAAACCTTCCCTCTTCTATCCCCCTACTATCTATTTAACCCAACTAACAGACCAACATGTCCAGCTCTCAAATACATTTTATATTTCCCTATACTAATTCACCACTAATCATTTTTGGATCCTAGAGTAGTACTCGCCGAAAAAACGCTTCAAAATTCGTCAGGGGTAGTAAGCGTTATAGAAATCTAAATATATTAGAATTACTATTTACATCGGGCTGCACTAACACGAGGATAAAAGCAGGGTGGGGCTTAGAGTTTATCTGCCCAGAACGCAGCATACTACAGAAAGTGTGTGAACAGTCTATATGTTGTGCGCCTGGCATAGAAAAATACAGCATACAATATTTATCGAAAAGTCTATTGGCTCAGTCAAGGCTTCTATTTTTAATACAAATCATGTTTGCGAGCGCAAGGATACGAAAAAAGCTTTCTAAATATACAAAAGAAAATTGGATGCATTTGAAAAACGTTCCGGCCCACACCCATCTTCCATATACCAGGTAGGATACACTGTGAATGCAATATCTTCTGTGGAAATGTACGCCTTTACAGGAGTTACATTTGAATTATCAAAAACATACCTCCTCCCAAAAAGAAAATGTTACTGGGCAAACTGGAAAGTAAATGTAAAGGAATAAATTGGCACTGTATCAATACTAAAGGCATTTTGGACAAACCGGGGTTAAATATTTCAGAAGGCAACAATTTGAGGAACCAGGCTACCAAGGCACAGGAATGTGGCGGGAACCTCCAGCTCTGGGTCGGATTCCTGGAATGATGCACATGCCGCAGGGAACAGATGCAAGGGGCACGCATCATTCTTGTAAACTACCTTGACCTATATGGTGCAAAAATCTAGGCTCTTTCATTATTTGATATTAAAACGCATAGATATAGAAGACAGACCCCACGCTCTGGACCTCAAAAGAATGGATTCTAAGGCATTCTGAAATTTGTTGTGCAAGGAGAGATTTAAAATGAACTATGTCGCCTGCAAAAGGTCAGAGGGCATGGCATGCATGATTTGGTTCCCATAATTCCTTGCAAGAAGGAGCTCGTGAATTTGAGTCTCCACAGAGCTGCCATGGGATCTCTGACTGGTCAGTTCATCTCTCCAAGCTATCACAGAATACATTGCTCCTTGGTTAATGCTTAGAAACTGGCAGACCAGGTCCATTTTTCAGGGGTTATTCGTACTCCAATCTGCCTCAGCTTCCAGGCACAGGGTGATTAAAAAAAAGCTTTATTAAAAGTACAAAGATCGGTCAGCAGGTTTTACAGCTTTTTGTGAAACATTGAAAAGGTCCCAAAGCAAGAGCGGGAAAGGCAGAAAAGGGGAAGGTGATGAAGAGAGACAGCAATGATAAATAAGCACACGCGCAAGAGTGTGTTCAGAGTTTAAAGCCCTTACTAAAAGCTTCGCAGAGCAACGCATGCGGCCTGGCTCAGGCGAGACCTAAAAATGGTGTATGAACCATATAAGTATAAAGAAGGGTTTTAATATACAAAACCATCCAGTGATCATATTAATCTTCATAGAGTGGTTAATTCACTGGTGGTACCAAAAAGAATACATGTATAGGAAATATAAGAATGGTTTGAAAAAATCGAGGTCAGACATTTGAACAACTGTGCTAGCGTTACATTTCAAAGCTATTCAGTCCAGGACATACAAACCCGTCCAAACGGGACACAACCATATACTGTATAGTCAATGTCTGTTATTCTTAGTATAGGTGAAAAATAAAATAATTTATAGACAACAAGATTCACAACAATAATAATATACTGTTAAAAAGGTTAATCCGCCGACGTCGGGAAATATGCCTCAACTCACCGCGGCATGCGGCTCAGGGTGACTCTCCACCCTAATAAAGAATTATAGGAAGGTGAGCATGGTAAGAAAATAAGTCTTCTGGAAGGCTGTAACAGTTCTAGGCATTTCAGAACAAGTGTAAAGAAAAAGTGTGCCCATGTAGATTAAAAACTGTCCATATACTCATAGGCGGTGTCTGCAATAGTGACTGAGGTATTTTTGTATGGCTGTGAAGTTCCTAATACGTTCTCCGAGCATGTATTCAGATGTCACTTAGGTTTATCGAGACAAGCGGGCAGCGTAATGGTAGTTAACACTAGGGGGAGACACGCCAAGACCGTGGAGGCAGTCTTGTGTCTGCCTTGAAGTTTGTGTATCAATGTTTTTGATGGCTCGTGCCTCATAACAGGCTTGTGTTGCGGCAGCACAGGATGAACAAAGGCAGAACCTAGTGCAGTAACTTCCAAAGGAAACATGTGGTGTTGTGGGGAAAAAAAAGACACTTAGAGCTAGTTGGCCTAACACAAAAGTACAGCGTGCTTAGATTCCAGAAGCAACTGGCCCATTAAAATATGCAGCGGTAAGGCACATGATAAAACTGCCTAGTTTAAACATAGATGTAGCATTCTTCAAGTTGAAAACTGCGGACGTGTTTGATGTGCACTGCAATAACAAAGCTGCAATGCAGTGGAGTAAATGGCTTAAAATAGTTGACCTCTGCATGGGGGCAGCGTGCTTTGTTTTCAAGACACAACCCCTGCCACATGTGCACTGAGAACTTTCTTACAACATGAGAGAGTGTGCTTTGACACTTCCATATCTTTAACATGAATACAGCGTTCTTTAAATTTTCATAACAATAAAAAAATGAAAAGACGCGCTCAATGCACACAAGATTCAAGTTAAACAAAAAGGTAGGTTCAGGGACCCATTTCTGTATACAGGGAACTCGTTGAAGAAAAAATTACAGATATAACAAACGTAGGGTCAGAGACCCATAACTGTATACAGTGAGCCAGCAATCCGTTATACCACAGGATGGAGGACGGTGTCCAGAGTAATCGCTGTTGCTCGAATAGAGGATCAGGAGCTAGCTAAAGCCTAATTTGGTGTGTGGCTACTGACTCAGGTTGTATAATCGCATTACTCTGATGCAGTCACGTGACCACGAGTACTTGGGAAATGTAGTCCCATGCCGGCAGCATGAATGTGAATGAACGCGCACTACATGCTGAAGGCTTTCTTGCCTCTGTCACACACAGCCACTTTTTCACGTGGAAAAGAATAACTAAAGATGGGCCTCCATCGAATTTAAATGCAAATACCACAATGTACTGGCATGTGTTTTTAAAGGGTCAGCGCTGTATACCCAAGGGCGAAAGAACCATTAGGAAAATCAGCACACCCGAAAACCAGATTGCCCATAGTAGAAATGAGTGATGGGTGTGTAAACAATTTCCCTTGGACTACGCATGTATCCTGTTGCAAGCGGCCAGTCCCATATGTCTAAGGGTATAGAGAGGTCAGTGCACCTGAATCAGAGTGCCCAATCTTGTATGGATAAGTGTAGGATGTTTGGACCATGTCCAATGGACAGTCTGTTACAGGAATCTGGTGGAGGTGAACACCTGCACCACTCTTCCTTTGAAAGAAAGAAGGAATGCCTTCAATGCAAGACGAATCGCCCGGACTCAAGAGGGTTGATGTGGTGCCTGGACTCTGCCAGAGACCCGAGGCCTTTGATCTCCGCCATTCCCATATGGCTGCCCCAACCCAGGAGTGACGCATCCGTCACTACTGTGAACTCAGGTTGGAGAAGGGAGAGGGATCTCCGCATAGGCTTAATCTTATCATTAAAAAATAGATATGTCATATGTTATGAAACAAGGGTGAGTAGAAACCTTTTGGGTGGAGTAAAATTTAAGACATTATTATTGTGATTTGTTCGGCAATTAGTTGATTTTTGCAAGCACTAACACTTCTCTGTGTAAAGTAAAGACCTGGAGAGTTTTGTAACTTTCAGATACTCAAATTGTGGATTCTGTTGCAATTAAAAATATTTCCAGCCCTGAAATTTCTTTGGAGGTTGCATGCGGCAAGCCTAAGTTATCCTGCAAGAGTTTCTTGATGAATTCTATTGAAACTACAATATGTGCTCTCTCATGTAAAGTCAGGTTGTTAAAAGCTTTTCTGCAACTCAAGATATGCTTTACTTTACACCTGGTCTGGATGCATTTCTCATGTTTAGTGAGATCTCCTTTCTGAGTATAACGTTTCTGGCTTTCCTCTCCTGTATATGGCTTTAGTCCAGTGTGAATTCTCTCGTGAAATGACATTGTATTCAAGACTAAACATTATCTGACATTCAGAACACACATAAGGCTTTTTTCCACCGTGTGAGTTCGCTCATGTCAAGTGAGAAGTAATTTGTAACCAAAACTTTGCTTGCATTTCGCGCACTCATAAGGTTTTTCCCCAGAGTGGGATCTCTCATGAAGCATAACACTGTCTTTCAGATTCAACCTTTTATGGCATAAGGATTTTCTCTAGTGTGGAGTTTCTCATGGTGAGATAGCGTTTTTCTCGACAGCTTTTCTGGCATTCAGAGCACTCATAAGGTTTTTCATCAGTATGGAGTTGCTTATAGTTAGTGAGGCTGTTCATGTAGAGTGAGATTGAGTTTAAAATTGATGCTTTTCTGGCATTCAGAGAACTGAAATATTTTGATGGTGTGTTTTCTTATGGCGCTTGTAACCATCTCTACCTCTGAATCTTGTCTGACATTTAGAGCACTGATAAGTCTATTCACTAGTGTGGATTCTCACATGTTCAGTGAGATGAGATTTTTGGCTGAAACAATTTTGGCATTCGGAGCACTGATAAGGTTTTTCCCCAGTGTGGATTTTTATATGCTCAGTGAGATTGCTTTTTTGACGGAAACATTTGTGGCATTCAGAGCACTGATAAGGTTTTTCCCCAGTGTGGATTCTTATATGCTGATTGAGACTGTTTTTTTGACTGAAACATTTGTGGCATTCAAAACACTGATAAGGTTTTTCCCCAGTGTGGGTTCTTATATGCTGAGTGAGACTGCTTTTGTCACTGAAACATCTCTGGCATTCAGAGCACTGATACGGTTTTTCCCCAGTGTGGAATCTCACATGTGCAGTTAGAAGTGATTTAAGTTTGAAATCTTTTGGGCATTCAGAGCACTGATAAGGTTTTTCCCTAGTGTGGGTTTTTATATGTAGGGTGAGATTTCTTTTTTCACTGAAACATTTCTGGCATTCAGAGCACTGATAAGGTTTTTCCCCAGTGTGGAATCGCACATGTGCAGTTAGAAGTGATTTAAGTTTGAAATCTTTTGGGCATTCAGAGCACTGATAAGGTTTTTCCCTAGTGTGGGTTTTTATATGCAGCGTGAGAAGTCTTTTTTCACTGAAACATTCCTGGCATTCAGAGCACTGATAAGGTTTTTCCCCAGTGTGGGTTATTATATGCAGCGTGAGAAGTCTTTTTTCACTGAAACATTCCTGGCATTCAGAGCACTGATAGGGTTTTTCCCCAGTGTGGGTTCTTGTATGTCGAGTGAGACAGCTTTTTTGACTGAAAGATTTGTGGCATTCAGTGCACTGATAACGGTTTTCCCCAGTGTGGATTCTTATGTGCCGATTGAGACTACTTTTTATATAGAAACATTTCTGGCATTCAGAGCACTGATAAGGTTGTTCCACAGAATGGATTATTGCATGTCGAGAAAGACTTTGTTTGTTACAAAACCTTTCCTGGCATTCAGAGCACTGATAAGGTTTTTCCCCAGTGTGGAATCTCAAATGTGCAGTTAGAAGTGATTTACGGTTGAAATGTTTTGGGCATTCAGAGCACTGATAAGGTTTTTCCCCAGTGTGGGTACTTATGTGCTTTGTGAGACTACTTTTTAAACGGAAACATTTCTGGCATTCAGAGCACTGATAAGGTTTTTCCCCAGTGTGGGTTCCTCTATGCTGAATGAGACTGTTTTTGTACATGAAACATTTCTGGCATTCAGAGCACTGGTAAGGTTTTTTGCCAGAGTGGATTATTAGATGACGAGAAAGACTTTGTTTGTTACAAAACCGTTCCTGGCATTCAGAGCACTGATAAGGGTTTTCCCCAGAGTGGATTCTCATATGTTCAGTGAAATAAGATTTTTGGTTGAAACTTTTTTTGCATTCAGCGCACTGGTAAGGTTTTTCCACAGAGTGAGAGTGGTTTCCCCCAGTGTGCATTCTGTCAAATTCTGTGAGATAAGATTTATGGCTGTATCTTATTTGGCACAGGTAACTTTTTTCCCCAACTTCAGTTATTTTGCCTCGCTTTAAGAGTCGGGCTTGTTTAGATAATGTTCAGCACTTATCTCTAAAAGACAGTGTGTGTAATCTTCTCAACACTTGAATTCAGCAAAAAATGTCAGGAACCAGCCCTGTAACACCTGTTGAAATTTTTCTAGCAGATAATAGTCTTTAAGTAATAGCCTCTCCGGCAGCAACTTCATTTGTGACTGAAGTTTTTCTCAAATCTATTTGTATAGGTTCTTAGCAATGCAGTAATAAAGTGTTAGTCTGATATTTAATGATTAAACTGATAAGTACCTTTTTGCACTGATGTAATGGCAGTAACTGAGGGTGTTAGAACGTGCAGAGTACTATTGTGGATCATTAGTCGCAGAACATCAGTTCCTTCTACCCTTTCTATGTTTGGTGGAAGGTTAAGGTTTGTAGTTCTGAAGACGAGGATTTATTTACATTAGCTATAGCGCAATGGTGATCCTTTAATCCATTTTTATATTTAACAGTTTTACATATCACTCCTGCACAACAGATAATGTTGAGGCGATTTACATAGAACTACAGAACAGTACACAATAAAAATGAAACAATCTGAGATGGTCATGAACACAATAAAGTGGTGAATATTTAAGGTTTTCGCAAGAGTGAGCAGAGTGGGTCGAGGTGTTATATCCCGATAACTCTCAAACTTGAGTAACTGGCTAAAAACGGTTGTTGAACAAAGGTGATTTTCCAATCTTTTGGTTGTTAACGTGTCAGCTTCGTAGTCTTCTTTCAGCGTCTTTTCTTTGATGGTATCCAGAAGAAACCTTTAGTTGTTACTTTCTTTTATGCAGTGTGTGTTTCCTCTCTCGAATTACATGATGCTTTAGATGAACGTTCTTCTGTCATGCTTAGGTAATTTGTCTTTCTGATAATATTTTAGATGAGGATGCTGAAGTGGTCTTCCTACATTATTTCTGAGGCTGTGTGCACAGATATGGCTTTGCTCTGGGTTAATGAAATGCAAAATTAGTGACTTCACTTACAGGTATAGTACTTTCCTCGCCACACTTAGATTTTTGGAAATTGTTTAAACGTATAATGCTGGATGTCCTTCAGTTTTTCAAAACAATCCTTCAAATGGAACTGACATTCAGTTGCTTAGTGCTAAATCTTGCTTTCTTCGTCCATAATTTCAATCACCTATAGTATTAAAATTAAATAGTTAATACATGTACATTTCCAAAAATATAACTAACAAACCAAATCAATGCAGAATTTTGAAAATGTTGAGCTGTTTTTCAGACAGAGCAGAGTGTAGAATGGTAGCATGAGAGTACTTGGATGTAGGAGGGAGGATTTGTAGAATTTTCAACATTTTATTAAGCACACAAAGGATACATGTACCCTATGGAATTGCAACATAGAATCCCAAAGGCAGATATTAAAGTCATATGGACCGGCACCAAACAGATATTTAAAAAATATATACTATTAATTAATTTGTAATGCAGATTTCTGGGAAGGGAATGACTCCTCCACGGACAACAGGCATTTCCCCCTGCCCTGAGTTACCTGCTACTTGTATCTGGTATCCTGACTTTTGAGTTCTGGCCTCTGCCGCACGCAAATCTATTGTGTGCTGCAAGGACTATGCCTAGACCTATCCCTCAACTATGTCCAGAGTATGAATCAAGGGCAATGAAATTAGGGCGTACTTTCATGTGTTTATTTTCTTCCACCTGATTATTAGTTGTTAGGTTTTTCTGCACCTGGATTTACTGGGTGCAGAAAACCAGGACACAATCTTTTTCCAGACAGAAAAATTAGACTGAAAAGTCGCATAAGACTCTGGGTGCAGCAGAAGCAGCTAAGACTTATGCTGTTTTTTTTTAATAACTGGGAGAAACACACAATTCTTCCCTCTGTTGGTGTTCACAGTCGTTGTTGGCCTGTGATTCGGCGTTGAGTGCAGAGCATATCGGTTAGAGCCGAGGGGCCGAGCCGAGGAGGAGTTGATGAGCAAGCGGGCGGAGCTTGAGACGCCTGCCCGGGTTTGTTTTGTGACAGGTTTCCGCTCCCGAAGGCGCTTTAAGTTCTACGGATCTGCTGTGGGGGCAGGAATAGCCGCTGCCGGCACGCGGTGCTAAGGCGCTGCTGGTGCTGCTCGTGTGGTGGCTGCTGCAGGGCACCGAGGAGCACAGAGGGGCACAGAGGAGCCTTGGCCTGCTGCCTGATTTTTGTCAAAAATGTGTTTAATCGGGGGGGGGCGTGGCTGGCCGAGCAGCGACATGGCCGCTTTCTAAGCGAGCTCCGCCGGCTGCGCTATTAATCCTGTTCATAATCCTGCCTGGGATGCGAAGTTCACGCATCTATCCTGACACAGAGGTTGCTGAGAGCGAGGGGCGGCTGAGGTGAAAATTTGCCGTTCCGGGTGCGAACCAACATTAAGTTATTGGCCTTGAAAGATCTGCCGGTGTGCTGCAGGTGCGGAGCCTGCCTGAGACGGAGCCCTGCTTGGGGGACGCGTCACACTATGGCCCGGTGCCTGGTAGGCCCATTTGTGCAGACCGGAGATATACACTCGGGACCCTGACATCGTGTAGGTGAGCGAGCCACTCCGCCTGATGTGTGCTGGGCGCGTGCATAAACGGACGACCATATCTCCGTGAGGGGGTGTGAAGCTGTGGCCGTGGTGTGTGCTGTTTGCCTGACCTTCGCGAGGCCTGGAGAACCGCCATCTGGAAAGCGGAGGGAAGATCTGATTATTTTGACCGGCGGGCTCCAGACATCCGCGCTCAGGATGACCATAAAGTGGTCATGCGGGGAGGATTTGTAGCACTGCCTCTACAGAGATTGAGCTGACCTTATACCAACGTGGCCGTATCATTGGGCTAAACAGAGACACATCGCCATTTTGCGCGCTTTCCGATGTGAGTGCTGTGGAACCTGACCCGAGTGGCGGAGGGAGTGCTGTGCGATAATTGTGCTGGTGAGAACCCCGGAATAATCCTTCGATCAGTTGACGCAGGCAGGAGAGACGGTAGGTGGTCCCCGCCGCCTTCAACTGCCGAAAGTATTGCTTTCGCCGCATCTGGGGGTTGTGGTGAACACCCTTTTGGATCTGGATCATTTGCTCATCGTTGGTGCCGGGCCTGCGCGATGCATTGCACCTGACGCTTGGCCAGCTGATCTCGCCTGGTAACGACCGCGAGGTGGCCCTCGCTGGCGAGTATTGACCTCCTGGGGGGTCGGCGATTTATAGTGAGCTGCTGGCAGAATTTCCCATACCTGGCCCATTACAAAGGCTCTCGGGAAGTGAACATTGGTCCTGCACATTGGAGGACTGGGGTTTGATAGCGCCCACAGTCTCGGCCACACGTTTGCCTGCATCACCCCCTACATACTTACTACTTCCTGGCCGGGTCCCTATTATATTAATAACAATGGGCAAGGGCGACCCGAAACAACCTAAGATCAGATTTGAGCAGAAACGTCAAGCTAGACAAAATGACCAGGTTTGCGACAATACAGAGCTTAATGCACCTGATACTGAACAAGACATTGATATTAAGGCACTAATGCTGGAGGTGCGTTCCAGTCTTAGAAGTATTGACACTAAACTCGACAACATGACGTCTCAGCTTGAATCGGTTAAAACGCTGGTCGGAACACACGAAACACGCCTGGACTGTCTCGAAAACAGACACACGGAATGCTGCGAATTCCAGCAGGAGTTCAAACAGCATATCACTAATCTGGAGAAAGAGGTTGAACTTTTGCGCGCCAAGGCTGATGACTTAGAGGCGCGTTCCCGTAGATGAAACGTGCGCATAACTTGTATTCCGGAGTCCACCGCCATTGACAGGATGGAGTCCTTTGTCACGGTCCTATTGCACGAACTATTCGATCCACACTTGTCTCAGGTCTTCACAGTGGAGCGTGCCCATAGGGCGCTGGGTCAGAAACCACCTGTGGGCGCACCGCCGAGACTGATCCTTGCCAAGCTACTTAATTATCAGGACAGGGATCTGATACTGCGTCTTGCAAGGGAGAAGGGTAAAATAACGCATAGGGGCAATGCCATCTCGTTTTACCCAGATTTCACCCCACTGGTGCAGGCGTCCAGAAAGGAATTCCTCCCAGCTAAGAAGCTCTTAATGCAGGCCGACATAAAGTACTCCCTTTTGTACCCAGCTAAACTGCGAGTGGTGCATGATGGTACTACTCATTACTTTACGGACGCTAAGTCTGCATTGAAATTCGCAAAACATGTTTGCAGTACCAGGCCAAAGAGGAAACATGCACAGCTGGGGGATGAAGTTGGTCGCCTAAGTGACAATGATTGATTCTACTAGTCTCGTTTTAAAACCCTCTGTACTTAAATAGAGAGCTCTTACTTCCGTTACAGGATTATGTTGGTTCACTGTACGAGTATCATACTATGGAACATTGTTGGTTTGCAGTTGTTGCTCTTTTGTGCCCTTGAGATTGCTGGGCTCTTGTGCTGATCTCCGTGGAGCACCCTGTGCGTTGGCTGCCACATAAATTTGTTGTTATCAAGATCGGTGGCTAGCAACCTAGGCTGAAATGCACAGCCACCCTGTGCAAACAGGGGTGTATGCTCAGGATACCACGCCCTCCAGGGGTGATTCCCAATGTTTGTAACTTTTATTTTATTTTTTTTATTTCCAGTATTTATAAAGCGCAACACTCATCCCGTGGGATATCACGGCGCTATGAAACGAGTTAGACTGCTGATGGCTATGCTGGGGGATTTCGTTTTTTGTGAAGAGGTGAGTTTTTAATTTTTGCCGGAATTGAAGGTAGTTAATGGTATGTCTGAGGTCTACAGGTAACTCATTCCACCTTTTGGCTGCCAGGTATGAGAAGGCACGTCCACCTGTTCTTGTCTTATGGATGCGTTTAGGTTTAGCCAGGGCTAGGTGATTCGATCTTAGGTTCCTGTTGGGGACGTAAAAATCAATTTTCCCTTGGAGGATGGTAGGGCCAGTTTTGTAAAGAGCTCTGTGTGCATGACAGAGTATTTTGAAGGTGGCCCTCTGGCGCATCGGTAGCCAGTGAAGTTTCCGGAGGCAAGCGGATGCTGAGTCTCGCTTGCCTTTATTGCAGACCAGCTTGGCCGCCTGATTTTGTAAAACCTGTAGGCGGGAGAAAAGTTGTTCGTTCATTCCTTCGAAAAGTGCGTTGCCGTAATCAAGGCGGCTGACCAAGAGGGCTTGGGTGACTGTGTGTCGACAATCCAGGGGTATCCAGGGAAAGATTTTTGCCAGAAGTTTGAGTATTGCAAAGCCCTTACCCCAGAGTGATCGTATGTGGTCCTTCATGGACAGTGCGTCGTCCATGATGATACCTAAATTTCTGGCGTGTTGTTTTGGAGTAGGGGCTGATCCCAATGGGGTGGCCACCATGTGGCGTTCCATGTCAGTTTTGCTCCTCCAAACAGTAGTATCTCCGATTTGCCGGCATTTAATTTTAAGCAATGGTTATGCATCCATGATGCCATTTCGGTGAGACAGCTGTGTAGCTTTTTCTTTGTTGTCTCCGACCTTTCATCCATTGTCACCATCAGCTGTGTGTCGTCGGCATAGGAACATATGCCGATGCCCCACTTTCTACCAATGTCAGCCAGAGATGAAACATAGACATTGAAAAGAGTGGGGCTCAGCGAGGCCCCTTGTGGGACCCCACGGCTGATGGGACAGGGTTTCGAATGAAACTGGCCCATGTGCACTGCCTGGGTACGGTTGCTAAGAAACGATCTAATCCAGTTTAGTGCTGAGGATTGCACTCCTTTACTCAACAGAGTGTTTAGTAGACAGTCGTGGGATACGGTGTCAAACGCCGCTGACAGGTCAAGCAGTATCAGAGCCACCGATCCACCTTGATCAGTGGTGCATCTGATACTGTCCGATACTGCCAGCAGCGTTGCCTCTGTGCTAATATTGGTTCTGATGCCGGTCTGTGAGGGGTCTAGGAGTGAATTGTTTTCCAGATATCGGGATAGTTGTATATTGACCAGTTTCTCCAAAGCTTTGGAGAGATACGGGAGCTGAGAAATTGGCCTATAGTTCTCCGGGTTGGAGATGTCAGATCTGGCTTTTTTCAAAAGGGGAGTCACGGATGCGTGTTTCCAGGCTTCTGGAAAAGTTGCGGTGGTGAGCGATTTATTGAAGAGTTTGGTGATAAGAGGGCAGAGTGTTGGTAAAATTTTGGAGAACACGAAATGGGGACAGGGGTATGCAGGAGAGCCGGATTTAACTGTTTTCAGAACTGCTGATACTTCATCTTCAGAGAATGGTTGAAGCAAGTTAGGCAAGGTGTGTTGCCTGAGTCTGGTTGGTTGTTGCCTTTGTCTGTTATTGGGGTGAGCTTTTCAGGATTGTCAGGAACGGTGGGAGTGCTTAGAGGGGTGAAGGTAGTGTAGATTTTGTTAATTTTATCGACAAAGAAGGTGCTGATGCGTTCACAGACCTCTGTTGATGGGGTGAGGGTTTGTGAGGTGCTGGACGGGTTGCTGAACTCCTTCACTATTTTGAACAATTCTTTAGCGGAATTGTGGTTCTCATGAATTCGTTGAGTGAAGTATGCTTTTTTTGCGTCTCTAATGGCCAAAAAGTATTGATTTCGTCTGGTGACATAGGCAGCTCTAGTTTCCGAGTCTTTAGTTTGTCTCCATCGGTGTTCGTCTTTTTGACATTCCTTTTTGAGGCTCTTTAGGAGAGGGGTATACCATTTCGCCGTTATAGTCGTTTTTTTTCTTGATTTCCGCATAGGGGCTAGTTTGTCTAGCGTTTGGCGAATTCCAGAATCTAAAAGAATGACGTTGTTACTGATAGAGGGGTCTTCCAGTATTGTGACATCTGTCTCAAGGAAGTGGGTTTGAAAGTTAGAGTCATCAATTAGTCTCCAGGCTCTATTGGTGACGGGAGGGGTGGATCTAAACTTCAGGGGTTTGCCAGGAAGTTTAAATGAAAAGAGTAGTAAGGAGTGGTCGGACCAGGACAGAGGGAGGATTTCTTTTATGGTGGTTGAATCAATATTAGTAAATAGAAGATCAAGGGTGTGCCCGGCTAAGTGCGTGGGGCCCTCGACCCACTGTTTGAGTTGTAGGATTTCCACATCGTATTTCAACTGGGCGGATCCGGGGGCGTCTGTTTTATCGTAATGAACGTTGAAGTCACCGACGACCATGTAGTTTTCCTGTTTTAAACATAGTGGTAGCAGTTGGTTCAATAATTTGGCGCTTACACTGGCTTGTTGCCCTGGAGGGTTGTAAACAACTGCGCCAGCAAGAATGATGAGGCCGTGGGATAAAATTTTGAATGGTAATATCTCATGTTCAGGGTACACAATTGTGTTTTCCGCAAAGCATGTCAGATGGTCTCTAAAGATCACGGCGACTCCGCCTCCTTTTTTCTTGCCTTGTCTGTTTTGTGTAACTATTTTGTATTCTGGGGGAAGGGCATTAGCGAGGTCTGGGGTATTAGAGTCCGATAGCCATGTTTCGGTAATAAAAACTAGGTCCGGGGTCCTGGATGTCAGCATGTCCCAGATTTCTAGGGCATGTTTAGGTAAGGATCTGGCATTAAGGTATAGGCATTTCAATTCTAGCTGATTTTTGGTAGAGTTTGTGCGGAGGTCAATTGGGGGTTGGCCCATACTCGACCAGCGACAGGCGAGACAGGAGAAAGGTCCATACGATAGTCCGGGGCAGGTTTGATTGCAACGGTGAGATCTAACATCCGTGTTGAGGGCTAGTAGCTCGCTCCGTGTATACTGGATAAGTATCGGCGCAGATGGATTAAGGCCTATAGGGGGTATAGCCCCTAGTCCCGGCCGGTCGCGGACGGGCGCAGACGGGCTTGCCTTAGGCGCGCCTTCGGCGCGCAAACGTCGCGCCCGCTGCGCTCGCCCGCTGCGCGACCGAGGATTGCACATATTTTATACTACTCTGGGGTTGTGGGATGAGGGGGTGTGGCCTGAAAGGGGCATGGCCTCCGCAGGGGGAGTGTGCGTGTAACGTCAGCGCTGGCTCCGCTGCGTGCACGGCTGTAGTCCGGTAAGTGAAATCACAACACAATTAAGTCTGTGACAATAATTTCTAAAAACAATAATAATCAAGTGACACAAAGTTTAAAAACAATGCTGCCTTACATTTCAATGTGTTTGCGCTATGCGTAATTTAGGGGGGGCTATGACACAACCTGATTGGGGGGTTGCTGTGGGTGGAGGGGGGACGGGGCTGTTGGGTTGTTTGGCAAGTGCTGAGTATTATTCTCGATTGTGCGGTGTGATCATTAGTCTTGGACATGCAACTAGACAATTACTGTATAGTGGTAATGCAGCATCAACATTGCAATGGAATTAACAGGGGTGTTAACTTGGAATATCCGCGGACTTAGAGATGGCAAAAAAGGGAGATTGATGCATGGATATCTTATAAGACACAAGATAGACATTTGCTTTTTGCAAGAAACGCACATTAACTCCACTCCATCCCCCAGACTAAAACACTCCAGATGGGGTTCGATTTATTCTGCCATCTACTCTAATTATGCCTGTGGGGTGGCTATCCTTATACGTAGAGGACTAGACTGGAAGGAACATACTGTGCACTGTGACCCTGAGGGCAGATTTGTTGTGATCTACGGCACCCTACTGGGAAAGCCATTGGTGTTGGTAGCGATGTATGGTCCGAATGTTGATGACCCAGAATTCTTCAGATCTGTATGGGCGCAAATTGCATTGATGGATTGCTCAACAGTCGTTTGGGGTGGAGACTTTAATGTTGTACTGAACGATGATCTGGATCGCAAGGGAGCATCTAGACCGCTGCACCCACATGCCAGGCAGGCATTGTTAGACATTCTCCAAGAAGGTTCATTGCTTGACATATGGAGGTGTAGACACCCGAACGTGAGGGAGGGCACCTGTATTTCGAGTCACCATGCTGCCTGGTCAAGGCTAGATTACTGGCTGGTGTCGCCCGATGTGGCTGCATGGACAGTGTGGGTGTGTAATCAGGCTAGATCGCTATCTGATCATGCTCCATGCCTACTGGAAATCAGAATACCAGATGCTCCCACTCGGGCCTTCACCTGGCGCTTACCACCACACTCATTGTTAGACACAGCATTTACCGAAAAAATAAGAGCAGACATAGTCCAATACTTTGAAACGAACGCGGGCTCAGTATCAACGGAGTCTGTGCTGTGGGATGCATTCAAAGTGGTAAT
The DNA here is from genome assembly GCF_964263255.1 of Lissotriton vulgaris. NCBI lineage: Eukaryota > Metazoa > Chordata > Amphibia > Caudata > Salamandridae > Lissotriton > Lissotriton vulgaris. Next base: position 160,391,213 of record NC_141685.1, read on the forward strand.
CAGGGGGCAGTGTATTGCATGTAGGGCAGGGGTGCTGCGAGCCATTAGAAATACACTAAGCAAGATTGAAGGGGAACTGAGGGCGGTGGAATCCCGTTTCTGCGATAATCCCACGCCTGAGTTAGCGGTTCAAATGAAGGCTAAACTCCTAGACTTTAACGAGGAGGCACAACGGGAGGTAAAGTTCCTGGGCAAACAAGCAGAAGCCGTAGGTACGGGGAAGGTGATAGACCTAGCAGGACCCTGGCTCACCTCATCTCCACCAGACCACAATCCACATACATACACTCCATTAGGGACCCAGATGGGGAGATGGTGGTAGGTCAGGAAGCAGTTCTTCACACTTTCGCTGACTCTAACCTATATAAAACCAGACAGAATGAGACTCCAGAATCCCTCGATACATATTTAGACACGATAGCCTTGGTATGGTTTAACAACGCACACCGCCAATACATGGACGTCCCAATCACAGCGCAAGATATAGCCAAGGTGATTAAGAGTATGCCGTTAAATAAGGCCCCCAGCCCTGATGGTCTCAGGACAGCTTTTTATAAGACTTATGCAGAGGAACTGGCGCCGCGGCTGCACGCAGTGTTCGCTGAGGCCCTTGAAACTGGAATTTTGCCTAAGTCCATGCGCGAAGCCCTAATAATAACGCTTTTAAAACCAGATAAAGACAGCCAGTCGTTAGATTCTTATAGGCCTCTTTCCCTCATCAACGTGGATGTGAAAATCTACGCGAAAATAATTGCTGACAGACTGCAGCCGTTGCTACCGATGGTGGCCCTGCCAGACCAATCAGGCTTCATGCCGGGGCGCGCAACCTCCCATAACTTAAGAACTATATTCTTGGTGTTGCACTACCTTCATCCAACTGTACAAGCAACAGTCCTGTTTTTAGACGCTACAAAAGCCTTCGACTCGCTAGAATGGCCTTATTTATTCAGAATCCTCAGCAGGATGGGATTCAGCCCACTATTCATTAATTTAATACAACTGTTGTACACTTCCCCTACAGCTAGGGTACAAGTGAACGGTTTACTATCCGAGCCCTTTGACATCTCACGTGGTACGAGACAGGGCTGCCCCCTGTCTCCGTTGCTTTTCGCCATTGCCATGGAGCCTCTTGCTGCAAGAATCAGACAACACCACACGGCGAGATGCATAAGTTTTAGTTCCCGTAGTCTATTGATATCTGTGTACGCATATGATGTCCCTTTGTATGTCTCAAACCCCACTGTAAACCTTAATCCTCTACTTCGCGAATTTGTAAAATTTGAAGGTCTGGCAGGTGTATCAATCAATTGTTCTAAATCTGTTGCATTCCCGCTTACAGACACTATCCCTGAAGTGAAGTCCGACTACCCCCTACGCTGGGAAGCGGATTCTGTTAAATATTTAGGCATTTGGATTAGCCGTAACATACAGGACATATGGGCCCTTAACTTTGGTAAAGCGGTGCACTGGCTGGAAACCAAAGTGGCTATTTGGAACACACTCCTTCTGTCCTTGGTCGGGAGGATCGCATTGGCAAAAATGGTGGTATTGCCAAAGTTCCTCTACCTCTTTGCGAATATCCCAATCCCATTAACAAAACACTTTCACACCTGTCTGCGATCTTCCTTATTATCACTGGTGTGGGCTGGAGGTCAGGCCAGAGTATCGTGGGCACTCCTGACACTACCACTCCGACAGGGGGGATTGGGCGCTCCTGACATGCAGCTTTACGCATTGTGTACGCAGGCTCTATTTGTTCATTTTTGGGTATATCCTATGCCGTACCAGCCTCATGTTGCAGTGGAATCAGACTCTGTGGCCCCGCTACCACTGAATGTAGCCTTATATAGCAAAACACCACGACCCTCCCTGGACATAGATACAGCCAATATGCTTAGGTGGGTGTGGCGAGAACTCCAGAAGAGAGCTCGGCTTCCGCTCCTGTCTGCACCAGCTATCCCGTTGAGATGCAACCCTATGTTGCCCTGCTTGGCTGTCAGTGGAGGGGATGTCTCTATACGTGGCGCACCATTGCGTACCTTTGCTGATTTATACCCGAATGGCGCATTTCAGGACCCCCAACCGGGTGGCGACGACGAGCCCCTGACTTTCAATTATATTTTTACCTACCATAAGCTGAAACTGTCCTGCAGGGCGTTCTGGGGGTAGTTTCCTGAAGAACCTCCACAATTGCAAGCGCTCCAAAGCGTGCTCGCTAGGGCATCCCCCAAAAAACTGGTCTCTAGATTGTACAACAGTATGCAGGAGCACTCCCCTATTATGGTACCAACATCCATGCAGGCATGGAATGCGGAACTGGAGGACCGTCTGAAGCCGTCTGAAGCAGCTCATCAGAGGTCGCTCCCCCTCGCTCCCTGCCTGTCCCGAGACGCTTTTGCTGACGCTCTGCTGCAGAATTCACCCACTCGAGCGCTTCGGCGATATCGCAGCGCCTGGTATCGTTTTTACATATTTATTTATTTGCGCTGCTCATTGGCCCTGCATTGTGCTTTATTAAATAGCGCTTGGCTCTGAAAAGTGTTTTAATAATCGGCGACTGTGCCCCTGCTTTGTTGTGAGATACCCTACTCCATTTTGTTAGTTTGTTTACCTGGACCCCGTGTCTCCTCCCCGCTCCCGCCTCCCAGCTGCCCCTCCCACGCTCCGCCCCCCTCCACTGTCCATATATAAGACAGATGAACCTACGTGCAGCGTCCACGCGTTGCGGCCGCGCCGAAGGTGCGCCAAAGGTAAGCCCGTCTACGCCCGTCCGCGCCTGGACCGCGCCCAGCGCCAGACCCCCTGGCCCCCGCCGTGCCCAGCCCACTAGATTCACATATGATGCCGCAACTCTCCTCGCCCTCAACCCCGGACGCAATCAATCAATCAATCAATCAAAGCATTTGTATAGCGCGCTACTCACCCGGAGGGTCTCAAGGCGCTAGGGGGGGGGGGACCGCTACTGCTCGAACAGCCAGGTCTTGAGCTGTTTCCTGAAGGCGAGGTGGTCCTGGGTCAGGCGGAGGTGGGTCGGGAGGGAGTTCCAAGTCTTGGCGGCGAGGTAGGAGAACGACCGTCCCCCTGTGGTGGCTCTTCGGATGCGGGGGACGGCGGCGAGGGCGTGGCCGGTCGATCGAAGCTGGCGATTGGGAGCGTAGAAGTTGAGGCGGCTGTTGAGGTATCCTGGGCCTTGGTTGTGCAGGGCTTTGTGTGCGTGGGTGAGGAGGCGGAAGGTGATTCTCTTGTTGACCGGGAGCCAGTGCAGGTCTTTCAGGTGTCCGGAGATGTGGCTGCGACGGGGGATGTCCAGGATGAGTCGAGCTGAGGCGTTCTGGATCCGCTGGAGTCTCTTCTGGAGTTTGGCGGTGGTTCCGGCGTAGAGGGAGTTGCCGTAGTCCAGTCGGCTGGTGACAAGGGCCTGGGTGACCGTCTTCCTGGTCTCGGTGGGGATCCACCGGAAGATCTTGCGCAGCATTCGAAGGGTGTTGAAGCACGACGAGGAGACAGCGTTGACTTGTCTGGTCATGGAGACGGAGGAGTCCAAGATGAAGCCCAGGTTGCGTGTATGGTCTGTTGGTTTGGGTGTGCTGCCTAGGGCGGGAGGCCACCAGGAGTCGTCCCAGGCGGAGGGTGAGGATCCCAGGATGAGGACTTTCGTCTTGTTCGAGTTCAGTTTCAGGCGGCTGTTCTTCATCCATTCGGCTACCTCTTTCATCCCTTCGTGTAGGTTGGCTCTGGCGGTGGAGGGGTCGTTGGTGAGGGAGAGAGTCAGCGTAGGAGATGATGTTGAGGTTGTGCTGGCGTGCGATGGCTGCGAGGGGATTCATGTAGACGTTGAAGAGGGTTGGGCTCAGCGAGGAGCCTTGAGGAACGCCGCAGATGACTTCGGTGGCTTCTGATCTGAAGGGTGGGAGACAAACTCTCTGTGTCCTTCCGGCGAGGAAGGAGGTGATCCATTCCAGTGCCTTCTCCTGGATTCCGACGTTGCTGAGGCGCTGTACTAGGGTGCGGTGGCAGACAGTGTCGAAGGCCGCGGAGAGGTCTAGGAGGATGAGGGCCGCTGTTTCTCCGTTGTCGAGCAGGGCTCGGATGTCATCGGTTGCTGCGATCAGTGCGGTCTCGGTGCTGTGGTTGGCCCGGAAGCCAGACTGCGAGAGGTCGAGGGATCCGTTCGACTCGAGGAAGGCGGCCAGTTGCTTGTTGACGGTCTTCTCGATGACTTTTGCGGGGAACGGGAGCAGCGAGATGGGACGGTAGTTCTTGAGGTCCGTGGGGTTGGCTGATGGCTTCTTTAGTAGGGCGCTGAGTTCCGCGTGCTTTCAGCTCTCCGGGAAGGTAGCGGTGTTGAAGGAGGTGTTGATGATGTCCCGCAGGTGGGGTGCGATGACAGCGTCGGCCTTGTTGAAGATGTGGTGAGGGCAATGGTCGGTCGGAGATCCGGAGTGGATGGAGTTCATCGTGCGGATGGTGTCTTCAGTGCTGATCGGGGTCCAAGCGCGGAGGATGGTGGTGGGGGGCGGTGGTTCGGTCGTGGTGTGCGTTGGTTGAGTGCTGAAGCTGTTGTGTATGTCCGCGATCTTGTTGTGGAAGTAGGAAGCGAGGGAGTTGCAGAGGTCTTGCGAAGGGGTGGTGTTGTTGTTTCCGGCATTGGGGTTGGAGAGCTCACACCACAATGCTGCGAAGCCACCCCAGGACGTACCCACGGTCCATTCGCCTGTCACACCTGCAAGTTCACCTGCTTCAGGACCCTCTCCAAATCCACTTCCTCCAAACATAGCTCCGACTCTAACCACCTGAAGTGCATCCTGCTAAACACCCGCTCGATCCATAGACACACCACTGAACTCTGGGACCTACTCGACACTGCGTCACCGGACATCTCCTTCCTTACAGAAACTTGGATGAACACATCATCAGCACCCGACATCGCTATAGCCATCCCGGACGCTTACAAGATCACCCGAAAAGACCGCACCAAACAAACAGGAGGAGGCATCGCCATCGTCCATAGGAACACCATCAAAATCACAACCAGCACCGACGATAATCTTGCCACCGCCGAACATCTCCACTTCCAGATCCACACCGACCCTAGGACCACACTTAGAGGCACCTTCATCTACAGGCCTCCAGGACCCCGTACTCAATTCAGCGATGACATCACCTTGAAAACAAACACAACAGCAACACCAACTCCCTTCTGGACAACCTGTCCAATCTCGGACTCAAACAACTTGTGGACACTCCCACCCATGTAGCCGGACACACGCTCGACCCTATCTTCACCTCCAGCAAGCACATTTCCTTCGACCGCACCACAGCCCTCCATGGACGGACCACAGCTGTGTTCACTTCAGCTTCAAAACCACCTTGACCTACAACCGCCCACAACCTATTCCTCGAAGAAACTGGAACAAAATCACCTCCGACCAACTCCTCACATCACTCAACCAAAACCCTCCCACCCTCTCATTGGACCCAAACCAAGCGGCCACCAACCTCAAGCAATGGATCACCCACAGCGCTGACGAATTAGCACCCCTGAAAAAGCACCAGATCAATTCAGGCAGCAAAAAGGCCCCCTGGTTCAATGATGACCTTAAAAAATCTGAGAAGCTATGCCGCACCCTAGAGAAAACATGGAGAAAAAACCCAACCACCGACAACATGGCCACCCTCAAGGCGGCCACCTGCAAACACCACCAACTGATTCGATCCACCAAGAAATCAGCTTTCAAGGATCGTCTCGACAACAACGCCCACAACAGCAAGGAACTTTTCAACATTGTCAAAGAATTCACCAACCCCGCCGCAGCATCTAACGACATCACTCCCTCCCAAGACCTCTGCGATGCGTTATCCTCCTTCTTCTACAGCAAAATTGCAGACATTCACAACAGCTTCGAGAATACTCCCGGCGAACAACCCTCCCCACCCCCCTCAGATCCTACACCGCCAACTAACAACCTCAGCACCTGGAACCCAATCACCACCGAAGACACCATCCGCCTAATGAACTCAATCCACTCTGGCTCGCCAACAGACCCCTGCCCCCACCACATCTTCAACAAAGCTGACTCCATCATCGCACCCCATCTCCGTGATGTCATCAACTGCTCGTTCAACTCTGCCACCTTCCCAGATAGCTGGAAACACGCCGAACTCAGCGCCCTCTTGAAGAAACCCACAGCAGACCCCTCCGAACTTAAAAACTACCGACCCATATCCCTCCTCCCCTTCCCCCAAAGTCATCGAGAAAGCCGTCAACAGCCAACTCGCCGCCTTCCTTGAAGCCAACAACTCCCTCGACCCCTCACAGTCCAGCTTCCGAGCCAAACACAGCACCGAAACCGCCCTCATCGCAGCTACAGACGACATCCGAACGCTACTGGACAACGGAGAAACAGTAGCCCTCATCCTACTCGACCTCTCCGCCGCCTTCGACACAGTCTGCCACAGCACCCTTATACAACGCCTCAACAACATCGGCATACAAGGAAAAGCCTTGGACTGGATCATCTCATTCCTAGCCGGGAGAACTCAAAGAGTCCGACTTCCCCCATTCAACTCAGAGGCCACTGAAGTCATCTGTGGAGTACCACAAGGATCATCACTCAGTCCCACCCTCTTCAACGTTTACATGAGTCCACTCGCCTCCATCGCGCGTCAACACAACCTTAACATCATCTCCTACGCCGACGACACCCAGTTAATCCTTTCCCTCACCAAAGACCCCAACACCGCCAAAACCAATCTTCACGAAGGCATGAAAGAAGTAGCCGAATGGATGAAACACAGCCGCCTTAAACTCAACTCAGACAAAACGGAGGTGCTCATCCTAGGATCCTCCCCCTCTGCCTGGGACGACTCTTGGTGGCCTTCCGCTCTGGGCACAGCACCCACACCCACTAACCACGCACGCAACCTGGGCTTCATCCTAGACTCCTCTCTCTGGATGGCCAGACAAGTCAACGCAGTCTCATCCTCCTGCTTCAACGTACTTCGTATTCTCAAAAAGATCTTCCGCTGGATCCCCCTCGAAACAAGAAAGACTGTCACCCACGCACTGGTCACGAGTCGACTGGATTATGGTAACACACTATACGCCGGAATCACAGCAAAACTACAGAAAAAACTCCAACGCATCCAAAACGCATCAGCGAGACTCATATTGGACATCCCTCGCCAAGATCACATTACCGGACACCTAAAAGACCTCCACTGGCTTCCCGTCAACAAGAGAATTACATTCCGTCTTCTCACCCTCGCACACAAGGCCCTCTACAAACTAGGACCCGAATGCCTCAACACTCGATTGTCCTTCTACACACCCACCCGCCAACTTAAATTGTCCAATCAAGCCCTCGCCGCAGTCCCGCACATCCGAAAATCCACCATGGGTAGCAGATCCTTCTCCTTCCTGGCGGCCAAGACCTGGAACTCACTCCCCACTCACCTCCGCCTTACTCAAAACCACATCTCCTTCAGAAAAGAACTTAAAACCTGGCTATTCGACAAAAATTGAACACCCTTCCCCAAGCGCCTTGAGACCCTCTGGGTGAGTAGTGCGCTATATAAATCCCTTGAACTTGAACTTGAGGAGCCTTTAACAGATGATCAGTGGTCCTTTTGCTGTAAACAACTCACTGAACTATCACCTAACTATAGGCTCCGGCAAATTCATTTCAAGTTTTTACACAGATTTTACCGCACACCAGTGTCTATGCATCGTATGGGACTGAAAGATGACACTAGCTTTTGGAAATGCGGCACCAAACAGGCTTCTTTCTTACATGTCGCCTGGAGCTGCCCTGTGCTTGCTGATTATTGGTCCGCCATTTTTCTGCTATTAATCAGATACCTTTTAGAGCAGATGACCCTTCCCCGGCTCTTGGCCTGTTGGGATATGTAATTGATACTGCACCTAATAATTGTAAACTTCATGCCTTACTCCTTCTTTATGCTAGAAGACAGGTGGCGGTACACTGGGGTCGTAGGGCATTGCCTACATTCGATGCATGGTTAGCAGACGTAACTTATGGCCACACTCAACTAGATAATTATTGGGAGCTCATGCCCTCCGCTTCCCGACCCAGGGACATTTGGGAACCGTTCCTACACTGGACAAGTGCTAGAGTAAACACCCACAGCTCTGAGCAATCTCCCTCTGAGGTGAGAGACGATGTTCCTAGATGAGTAGATGTAATATCTGGGACTTTGGCTACGTGGGGAGGCCCTGTCTGATGTTTGTCGTATAGGAATTTGTAACTGAAATCTCTCAGTGGTGATTATGTTTCCGAACACTATGTGCACTTCTGCGTGTGAGTGTCTCTATATTTGCCTGGACGAGTAATTGTGTGTCCTCTCGCTCGCTGTATTGAACTGTGCCACATGTCCGGATATAATGGCAATGTTGACTGCAAAGACTGGATATGTAATGATTACGCACGCTGATCTGCTTCCATTTTACTTACAGCACTGAGTTTTGTTTGTATTGGTTTCGTTTAATGGTTGAAAGGGGGGGATAACTGGGGGGTTAAAACTAGAAAATGGTCATATCCTATGAACCCTTCATTGCAGTGTAAAATCCTGATTTTGCATGATCTTCTATAGTTCTCATTGCTTATGCCACTGTAATGTAATGACTGTGCAACTTTGAATAAACAAATAAAAAAAATAAAAAAATGTGTTTAATCATTTTTTTTTCCACAGTCCACAGGCAAAAATGACATCATCACTTGGTCCCACGCAGGGGATCAGAAAGCCTCAACAGAATTATAACAGGTGGACAAAGTGCATTGATCAATATAAACAGCTCCCCCTCTTATTAGATAAGCCAAATGAAAGATACAGCTTCTAAGTGCCCCGGAGCTGAGACAGAGAGATAAAAAAGAAAAAAAAGAAGATCATGCAACTTTGCTAAGCCAGCAGATAGGTCTAAAGAAAACTCAACGGCCTTCTGTAACGGTAATTTCTCCAGGTTGCTCCACCGAGGTGTTGTATGTGAAATAGCCAAAAAGCGTGGACAAACTCATCCTAACATGGGATAAGTAATTATGAATCTAACAAGGAACAAAGAAAAAAGAAAAAAACGCCCCCCACCACACCCGTGGTGGCGGCGTATTCATACTAACGAGAGGTTGGTCGACACAGGAATTGTGATCAAAACTGGAAGAGATGGAGGGCACTGATGGTGGAGGGACACACCGCAGACGGACGGCCCTGGGAGAGGAAGGAGACAAGGGGGCTCAATTTAAATTCGAAATTCTTACAATTATCCCTGAAAATATCAGCCAGGCTAAGCAGTCTCCAAAGACGAGAGTGCCATAGGGAAATAGCTGGAGCCTCCCTTCTCTTCTAGGCGGCTGCCAGGGTGACCTTAGCTGCCCCACACGCACCACTCTTAAAGTATGGGACTCAATTTCAGGCGACGACAGGTGGACTCCTTTTCCATCCCCATTCACTCCAATCCATTTCAATCCAGCTTTCCCCCCGGCCCAACATGAGGGACCCTTTGATGCCTGGAGAAGGGGAGGCTGCTTATCTCTAATACATTTGTTCCACAATTTTGATCCCCTTACTTTTGCTCAATGTCAAAGGGACTTTGAATTGAAGCACACTGAAAGATATCAGTATATCTAATTGATGCACTGGGCCCTCACACCTCAGATACGGGAGGCTGCTACTCGACCTCTCACAAAATTTGAGGTCTTTCTCACCAAGACTGCTAACATGAAAGGGCTGATCTCATTTATCTATAGCTTCTTTCTTAAAATAGTGCTTTCCCCGCGCCCCCGGTATATGTTTAAGTGGGAAGAATTAATTCACCGTCCTATTTCCGATGAGGAATGGGCGCATCTATGGTCCGACATCGCACGCTTCAATCATTCCTCAGAACTCAGGGAATTGCCGCCTGATTTTACGTATACACCAATCATTGAGCAGAGCAGAGCTGAGCAGAGGAGTGGAGGGAAGTGCCTACATCTGCCGTCTGTAGAGGGACTGGCTGTGGATTCCGCTCTTGCTCCTGAACGATTGCCAGCATTCTCCCTTGTACTCATGACAGCGATGAATAGCAACGAACAAGCAATGAACAGTGAGTGGTGAGAGACAAGTGGCAAGAGGTGTGTGGCGTGTGGCGAGTAGTTAAGGTTGATCGGTCCTTAAGTCGCTGAGCCATTGGAGTCTGTAATAACTCTGTAATACAAAATCTGCGAAATTATACAAAGGGGAAAGTGACAATAGACTTTGACCCTGTTGAAGCACCCCTCGACCCCTGAATTACTCTGCATGCCTAGACCACAGCCCTAACGGGAGCCAGATATTAATCAATCAATTAATTAATTAGTTAATTAAATAAGTAACCAGCAGCACCGGCGGATTCTGTAATGAGGTGTGCTTTGGGGTGTTTTCGTTTGGAGGTGCTTTTCTTCTATCAAAGTACCTTTTGGTCTTGTCACTGGCCCGTTTGATTCTCTGAAAGAAGCAAGACTTCTTCACCTTAGAGGGTGTATTATGAGGTCAGGAAAAGAGCGGCCACCTTTCCCTCCTATCAAAAGGAAAAGAAAAATACAACAAACACTAATATTAGATATGTTTAAAATAAAACAGGCAGGTGACATACAGTCCTTTAAATCATCTAAGGTCCATACATTTGGGAAACTGGGAAAGTCGACGTCAAAGTTTGATTTTATGAAAGATCCAACTGGTGCTATGCTAACATTGCTAACTAACCCATGTGATCTTTAAACTCCGATTAAACCACTGAGTAGAAAAAATATTATATCCCCTAAGCAAGGAGTAAGTGAACCAGGCCACCCTGAGTCTGAAGCTGAAGTCGAACGAATGTCAAATTCAACTAAGGACCAAGTCAACCATTGGGGTCAAATAACGGACCTAGAGATGTTAACTATTCCACTTACTGGTCGTTCACAACAAGAGGACGCAAAATGCACAAATCTAACAATGGGAGATACTCAGCAATTACTACCAACTAGGCATTCAATGCCAATAGAAGTGCAAGTAAAAATCAGAACAGCTAACGGGATAGGGGAACTATCTAATTTGGGACAAATGAATCAACGAGAGCAAGAAGCTCCAAATGAACTAAATGGTGGGGTGAAAATCATAACGGAAGCCAATACCCCACTGAAATGGGATCTTACTCTGTCTAAAATAAATATAGTTAAAAAACAGGACCAGCCGAAATGTAATCAAAATAACGGATCTCAAATTAATAAGGACGAATACAACAGCAACCCAGAAACTCGGCAGCGTTGGAGTACTCCGTATCAAAAAGACGTTTTGAATAGTAGTCCACAATTCATTAATTCTTGTGACGAGGGACATAATTTTCAAGGACCACAAAAAGAGGACTATAAGGACCTATCATTCATAAATGGGCAACACCATAACCCAGGTACTCAGGTACCAGGAAGTGGGAACGCGGGAGCAATTTGGGATTTATCTTCAAAACCTCGCAATTAACTCTGGAAGCTTTAACATACAAGTCCAACAAAAAGGAGGTCCAAATAGATCTCTTGAGTTCTACGGCATCCTCTGTTGACGGAACTGAGCAGAAGATAACAACACAAAATCATCTAATAGTAAGGGCACAATCTCAGCCAATATCTACATATGTAGAGTGTAGTTGTGCCCCCACTAATTAACAAACTGGCTACCATTCCGGATATTTTAAAACAATAATTGACGATGCAAAAGGGAATTTTCCTAATGTGGGAATTCAATCCATCAAGATCGACTGCCCCTCTAAAGATACAATAAAATGTAAAGACAATACTGTTGTTGTTAAAGATAAAATAGATGATAAAACAAAAGATCAAGAAGTGATAAACCTATGCTTGACACAATCAACAATGACAGACGCAGCTCCGGAAGTTTAACCATCAAAAAGTCAGAGGAAAAAACAATGGAAAGAAAGAAATAAAGCTTCTAAAAGTATGAAAAAAATACAAATGCATCAGATATAGTGCGATTGAACACTGGAAACAACCATGACCAAATATCATATTGTGAAGGTGAGGTTAAACAAATGTCTCCAGCAAAACCCTTTTACCCTCTATTTAATAAAGATCTATCGGAGGTACAAGCAGCTATGAAAAATAAATGCCTAAACAAGCAAGCTGATAGTATAAAAATGATAGAGTATGGGAAAATTCAGTCCTTAGAAATGCTGCAAGTGGAGGAATGTAATAAACAGGTGGAAAATAAGCCATCACAATTGGAAACAAATAGAGCAAAGAGTGAGAGTACCAGAGGGGATGAAATGAATAGAGATTTGTTAAAAACCTGGAAGGATATTAAATTACCACAAGATCTGGGAACCGAAATGAAGCAATTACATAAACATCGACAATCATGGTCTCAAACTGTTAATATTCATAATGGAAGGTTAACTGAGCATGCTCAAGGTGAAAATAGCCTGCAACAAATTAAATTAAATAACCCAGATCAAAAAGAAGGAGTGGTACAGGTAATTTCTACGCCGGAATATAAATCTAGGGGTAATAATGATATCATGACTCGTGGGAACATATTAAAATTGTGTAATGCAGTACCCTCATTAAAGAAAATTAAATGTACTGACATAGAATCAATTGAATTCCACACATCAAGAATAATAATCGCAAATCAACATTAGTAATTTGGACATCTTCTACTGCCGCCAGCCTTATTATGCAAGAACATAATCTCTTTCAGTACTGGGGAATACAAATAACAACTCCCCTTCAACTTTCCTATCCTATCCCTTTTGTTTAAACAAAATTACAAAATCATAACCAATTAGAACCGATAATAATAAGAAATACTCAATATTAAAAAACCCACAGGTATGACCAACGGGCATCTTTTAAAATTATTAGAGGTAAAAAAAGTAGACCTATTATTTGAACTGTTCAGGCTCTCATCGGATCCAGATTGGATTATGCCAACATTCTATATCTGGGTCTCCCAGAATACCTTTTACAGCGCATGCAGGTGACTCAGAATGCTGCAGCGCGAGCTATATTCGGCCTGCACCGCCGAGCCAGTGCCTCTAACTTGCTGCAATCCCTCCATTGGCTCCCTATACGGAAGAGGATAATGTTCAAGGCCTTGACATTAGCCCATAAAGCACTGCACGCTACAGGTGCAAAATACCTACAGAAGAGGCTGGAATTTTATCGGCCGACTCGATCCTTAAGATCGGAGTCTCTAGCATTTGCTGTAGTTCCCCGCATAAAGAGGGCACGCCTGGGAGGGCGATCCTTCAGATTTCTGGCCCCTCAGTTATGGAACTCCCTACCATTGTCCTTACGTTCCACATCCAATCTGTTAGCTTTTAGGAAGGGTCTGAAGACTTGGTTATTTGCTATGTAGAGTTCTGTTCCCCTCTTCCTTGTTTTCTTGTTTACTGTTATGTTCTTCTTTAGTATCCTTTCTGGGTCTGGAGCACAAAGCGCCGGGACACTCCTTTGGAGTAGCCGTTGCTCTATATAAGACCCATTAATAACATAACATAACATAACATAACATAACATAACACTGTCAAATTAGGTTGGCTAACAGTAGCCCTCCATAATGTCAGGCAGGATTGACATCTACAATCTGAAGTTCCTTTAAGGGGGCCAACAATTATGAATAAAAGGGTCAGATTATGTTCGTGGAATGTAAATGGGGTTCAAGCAAAGATTCAGAATAACCAACTCGCTACTTTGTGCTGTTTTCAAATCATTTGTTTACAAGAGACTTGGGCTTTAGTTCTTTTTAGATTGGAAGGGTATAGGGTTATTACTCATTAGCTAAGAGAACAAGTAACTATGGCAGACCTTGAGGGGGTTTGCCTATTTTTATATCAACTGAGCTAAAAATGGAAAGTGAAATGGACGTCCCAAGTCAAAAGGATTATCTAATTGTCAAAATACGATACAAGGAACAAAATATAATTACATCTCTTGTAGTAATCAACGTATATAATTACGAAGAACAATGGCGACCAATTTCATAATTATGATATTGCAGCAATTGGACAATGACACCCAACCTGAGATTATTATTACCGGTGGTTATAACATGAATATGCTATGGTCTTACGATAGAGATGTTGAAATACAATGGTAAAATAACTTATGGTCAATTCCAAGTTTTTCATCAACAATGGGTATGAGGGAACAAAAGAATGAAAACATCGGCAAGACTCTTGTAAAAGAATTAGAAACCATAGGTCTAAGATGGCAAAATGGGAGATTTCCTCAAGATTTGCCAAAAGCATGGACTTTTCAAGCAGGGGATCATAGTGCTAGAATAGATTATACAATAGCATAGTTGAATCTATTTCATACAATGTTGTCTTATCGGAAAGTGGGAATATATATAAATGACCGCGATCATTCGGAGAATGACTGGAATGACTAGCGGGGGGTGGCAGTTAGAAACGCTGGGCTTGGACTGGTCTGTGTGCGCCTTTTTCCTTTTATAAAATTCAGAAACAGATCTTTTGGGTGAACACCAGGCTCTTGGAAGAGACTACTTCTTTATTAGTTAAGATCTGGCAAGAGGACTTTTGTATCCCTTTTGCTCAAGAAAACACACCCCCCTAGCTCCCCAGCACTCTTTCCATCCCTGCCTCTTTGCAACATTTTTTCCTAATGCGTACACAAAATATGGCATTTGACTTCCTGCTAATCACAGTTGTTTATATTCCTACCATAAATAAGCCCCAGCAGCAATCTGCACTTTTGTTAGCAAAGAAGTTTCAATGTGTCACCTTGGAAAAAACTGAAACTGTATTTAACATGCACCCTATTTTACAAGGAAGACTGATCATCAGATTTTTTTTGTTCTTAGGGTGTATCCATTTCTGGTACTAACATTACTTGTCTTAAATCTCTCACCTCCAACTGGACTGACCTTTTACCCAGTGCTCTCTTGCCAGAAGTTTTTAGGGGATTCCCAACGGTTCCCTCTGCCACTTCCTCTGCTTGCTCCACGTCCTCTCATCGAACTCAACTATTCATTCTCTCTTCCAGAGGATTCCTTTGTGGCCAGACCTGGGGGATTGGATGGGGACAAGCAACCAGCTCTCATGCTGCCAGGAGTGCCCCGGAAGTCGATTTGTGCCTGTTCCATCTGTATTGAGGCCTGCCCTGTCCCTGCAGAGCCTTGAAGCTGCCTCCAACCACAGCCTCCCTCACCCCTTCATTACTTGCTCTGCAGCTGACCGACTCCGATCGAGCCTCAAACAATGAACGAAGCTTCACCATGAAAAAGTCAGCACCTGCAACACTCCTCAGGCTTTGGAGCATACCCATGACTCTCAATTCTATAGATCCGGCCCTGAGAAATAGGTGCTTGTGCTTAGAACCTGAAAGCAGCGGCACAAATTAAGCACTGGCACGGAGAAAAAGACACTCAGCCGTGCGTTCATGGAGACATCAGAACCTATCCAATAGCCGAAATCCCCATCAAGTTACCCAATAACAGTACTCTACTGGTTAGGGTAGGAGTATTGGACAACCTACCCGAACAACTCAGTTTGGACACAGACTATCCAGAATTCATCTTGTTGCTCAAAAGCACACTGAGGGAGACTTCTACACCCCCTTGTACGCTGCTCACACAAGCCCATTGGCTTTCGGACCAGTCATTTCAGTATGCTCAATTCAAAGACCCCACCCGCCAGAATGCCTGGCAACAAGCGCAGAACCCAGTGATACCGTCCTCATTCCCCTCATTCATCCTCAAAAATTTTTTATATACAGGATAGGAAAACAAGACGATCCCCCACAGTTAGTGGTTCTCAAGAGATTTCGCTATCAAATATTATTTTTTGCCCAGTCACACATTCTAGCAGGTCACAGTGTGCCTGAAAAAACAACCCAGACTGTGTTGAGATATTTTTTATTGGCCAGGGATATTCGCCAATGTAGATAAATACTGCAGGGAGTGTGAAATATGTCAGAAGAAGGACCCAAAAACCCCCTGCCGTTCCCTTACAACCTCTACCAATCATCGATGACGCCTTTGAGAGGATAAGTATGGATTTACTGGGTCCTCTCCCAAAATCGAATATATATATCTATATACTGATTATTGTCTATTACGCAACTCGATACCCAGAAGCATTTCCCCTACGAACACCAAGCACGAAAAAAACATCAGTGAAAAGTTACTAGAACTGTTTTCGAGGGTAGGATTTCCCACAGAGATTTTAACAGACCAGGGTACCCCCTTTGTTTCTCGTTTAATGAAACAAGTCTGTAAAACCTTGAAAATTACCCAAATAAGAACATCAGCTTATTACCCTCAGACAGAGGGTCTGTGCAAGCGATATAACGCCACCTTCAAGCTAACCATGAAGAAAATGCTAACCACCGAAGGGAAAGAATGGGACATGTTGTTGCCACTCGCCCTCTTTGTTATTTGAAGCCAGGTTTAGAAAAGCTTGGGTTGTTCTCCCTTTGTACTTCTTTATGGGAGACAGCCACAAACCTTGCTAGAAATTACAAGAGAAGACTGGGAACAAGAGAAACACAAAGACACACAACATCTTCTAGAATACACCCAAAGCCTAAGAAACCGCATACAGAAACGGCGAGATTTTGCTCACGACAACCTAGAAAAAGCTCAAAGAAGCTAGCAGATGTCTTGCAATAAAGGAAAGAGGTGACAGCAGTTATAAGTCCATGACTAGGTGCTCCTACTCCTACCTTCCTCTATACGCCAAAAAAGGTTGTAGTTGTTGAAAGGATAGGCCTCACTACTTACCGGTTACACCTTTCCTCAACCAAAACCCAGATATCCACATAAATCTACTAAAGAAATGGTTGGGACCCCTGCCCAAAGACACCCTATACGTTTTGTCAGACTAAAAACCCATTCCTTCAACATTGACTCATTTGCTCATAAACGAACATCTAACAGAGGAACAAAAAGTGTCTCTTCAGACCCTATTAGAGTCCTTCTCCTCCATCTTTTCCGACCTCCCGGTAAAAACAACAATCGTCGAGCATGCCATTGTTACCCCACCAAATTAAGTAATAAAACAACGCCTCTACAGAATACCATGCGCTAGGCGGGACGCGGTTCCTGCCACAATAGAGAGCATGTTACAACTAGGAGTCATAAAACCTTCCAGCAGTAACTGGTCCTCCCCCATTGTCATAGTTCTGAAACCGGATGGTTCCATCCGTTTTTGTATAGACTTCCGATCAGTCAATGCCATCTCGAAATTTGAACTTGTCACCACGCCACGGCCCCGGAGGGACTTTGCTCTTCCAGGTGCATGGGCGTCTACGGGGCTTTTGGAAAGGGGCTGAGTCAGAGAGGGACGGGCGGAGAGGCAGAGGGGTGAAAGGGACCCAGGGTAAAGGAAATAAGTGAGACGGAAAAGAAAGACAAAAGCAGAAATCATCAGCTACTCTTTTTCTTTTGGTTATTCCAACCTCTAGCCCCTCCCTTCACATTTATGCAGAGCTATTATTTATTCCTCACATCCTCGCTTGACTAAACCATAAAGCAAAAACACTTACCTGAGCCTTTTCCTTCTGTCCAAGGGATGACGGCGGCCGAGGCTCACCTAAGGGACTGAAGTGGAAGACCCTGTGGGAAAGAAGAATACAAAAGAGACAATCAATCATTGTGATTTCCTGCAATACTAATAAAAAGTGTATACCAAGAAATTATTCAATGCAGTGAGCTCCTTCTCGACCGATTCTTCTACAATGGGGAGCTACAAACTCTCCCTCCAGGGAATAGGAGACAGAGACAAACACACACACACACACACACACAGTAAAGCATCGTAGGAAAATGCCTGATACAGTTTTTATTTGCTGGCATATGTACATTCTTTTAGAAAGGTGGTGGAACTATTTATTTTGTTCAATGTGCTTATACTCACCGGCAGAACCCAGAGAGTCCGCCTCCCCCTTTCAGATCCAAAGCCACCACGATCACCTGCGGCGTACCCCAAGGATCATCCCTCAGCCCTACCCTTTTCAATATCTACATGGCACCGCTCGCCAACATCATCCGAGCACACCACCTCAACATCATCTCGTACACCGACGATACCCAGCAGATCCTCTCCCTCACCAAGGACCTGGCCACCACCAAATCCAACCTCCAAAAGGGAATGAAGGCTGTTGCAGACTTGATGAAGACTAGCCGGCTGAAACTGAACTCGGACAAGACAGGAGGTCCTCATCCTCAGATCCACCCGCTCCGCATGGGACGACTCCTGGTGGCCGGCTATGCTGGGAGTTGCCCTGATACCCACCAACATCACCTGCAACCTGGAGTTCATTGTGGACTCCACACTCTCTATGGCCCAGCAAGTTAATGCTGTTTCCTCTTCCTGCTTCAACACCCTCCGCATGCTCTGAAAGATCTACAGATGGATCCCCACCAAAACCAGAAGGACGGTCACCCAAGCAATCGTCAGCAGCAAGCTGGACTATGGCAACGCCCTCTACGCAGGAACCACGGCCACACTCCAGAAGAGACTCCAATGCCGACAAAACGCCTCTGCACGCCTCATCATCGGACTCCCTCGCAACAGCCACATCACCGCCCACCTGAGAAACCTGCACTGGCTCCCGGTCAACAAGAGGATCACCTTCAAGCTCCTCACCCGCTGTACAGCAGCACTCTGCAGCACCACTGTACAGCAGCACTCTGCAGCACCACTGTACAGCACCATCCTACAGCACCACTCTACAGCACCACTTTACAGTGCCCCTTTACAGCACCAATGTAAACCACCACTCTGCAGCACCATTCTGCAGCACTACTCTGCAGCACCACACTACAGCAAAAATCTAAACCACTACTCTGCAGCACCACTGTACAGCACCACACTGCAGCACCACTCTGCAGCACCACTCTACAGTACCCCTTTACAACACCAATATAAACCACCACTCTGCAGCACCCCCTGCAGCACCACTGTGCAGCACCACTCTACAGCACCACTCTCCAGCACCACACTACAGCACCACTGTGGTTGGGTGTGGTTGTGTGTGGTTGTGTATGTTGTTTTGTGTGTGTGTGGTTGTGTGTGTATTTGTGGTTGTGTGTGGTTGTGTGTGGGTGTGGTTGGGTGTGTGTGGTTGAGTGTGGTTGTGTGTGGATGTGGTTGTATGTGGTTGTGTGTGTGTATTTGTGGTTGTGTGAGTGGGTGTGGTTGTGGTTGTGTGTGTGGTTGTGTGTGGTTGTGTGTGTGGGTGTGAGTGTGGTTGGGTGTGGCTGTGGTTGTGTGTCTGTAGTTGTGTGTGTGTGCATGGTTGTGATTGTGTAAGGTTGTGGGTGTGGTTGTGTGTGGATGTGGTTGTGTGTGTGTGTGGTTGTTCATGTGGTTGTGTGTGGTTGTGTGTGTGGTTGTGGGTGTGGTTATGGGTGTGGTTGTGTGTGTGTGTGGTTGTGTGTGTGAGTGTAGTTGTGTGTGTGGTTGTCGTTACGTAAGGTTGTGTGTGTGGTTGTGTGTGGGTATGGTTGTGTGTGTGTGTGGTTGTGTGTGTGGTTATGTGTTTGAGTGTGTGTATGCTTGTGTGTGGTTGTGTGTTTGTGGTTGTGGGTGTTGTTGTGGGTGTGTGTGGTTGTGTGTTTGTGTGGCTGTGTGTGTGGGTATGTGGGTGTGTGTGTTGTGTGTTTATGTGTTGGTTGTGACGAAAGGCTAGGCAGCGAAGGGGGTCTGAACAGAGGACGAGGGCTGCGTGGGAGGGGGTGGAGGAGCATGCTGTAAGGCTTACTGAGCCATGAAAGAAAGGAACAACCTACTTAATGACCCGTGACTGAGGAGACAGATGGCGGCTGCAGCGTGTGCACGCTCGCGTGAACGCAAGGCTGTAGCCACTCTGTAGCATTTTCAAAACTCACTTACTAAAGTCTCTCCGAGCAATGCATGCGCGCTGACTCAGCGAGACCTAAAAACACACTGATATTTTTAATTGGACCATTCCAGTTTGTACCCAGCCATGTGCTAATCAATCTTGACCCTGCACCCAATGGGAACAGTCCAGCCCGAACTGACAGGCCAGGCCCTCCCTGAACTGGAAACAAGCATTCTAGGACCGGTTTCGGCCTTTCAGCCCTCATCAGCCAGGATAGCTTGACTCCAGTGGCATGGATAGTGTGGGACCCACGTCTGGGCATACCTGGCCCACTCGAGGTGACAAATGCAAAACAAGCCTTGACATAGCCAATAGATCTCGCTTTTGGGACCTTATAACAATTTAGTTATGCAGCAAAATATCCTTGGTGCAACAACATCAAGGTCCCAAAGACGAGACCTATTGGCTATGCCAATGCTTGTTAATGTATGTTGAATATCTAATTAAATATAGTACCATGTAAACAAGCATTGGTAAATGCATTAGGTTTCTCCTATCTGATTAGTAATTTTTAAAAAAAGTTTTGGGTGAGCAGTTCTGCAATATAATTTAAATGAACTTTGAAAAAGCGTTATGACTTGTTTGAGAAAGGTAAATAATTAAAGGTAACGTGTGCAGTTCTATGCAGGGAAGAATACTAGTTATCAGTGGTGTAAGTTACAAAGAAGAGACCACGAACAGAAGAATGGGAAACTGCTAAGTGTCTGCTGTATGTCTTGTGTGACGTAATTCATTTCTGGCATGCTTCACTTTCCCAGATCATTGAGAGTGCACTATGGCGCTGCGAGGACTGTACGGATCGATTTGAATGCACTTTCTTTTCTTAAGTCACAAATGTATGAAACAGTTCAGAGTCTGGAAACCACTGTACATACAGCCCATTGCCCTGAATGTTTACTCTCAGTGTGGTGAATATGCACCCATGCTAGTGAGTCACCCTAGTTGCATCAGATAAAAAAGCAACGACTATGGCTTCGTTGTTTAGAATATTGAAAATGCTTCACTTCTGAAATGATGAGACTGTGAAAGAACTGTAAGGCGACTCTTTGAATTTACATAAATAGTGAAGGGTGGCACTGCTAGATAGAGACCCGTCCCACTTAAAGCCCCGCATAGGACAATATGAAAGAAGCGTGTGAACAGATACAAATACTATTCTTCTGTAGAAAGTACGCATGTTTACCTGCTAATAAACACAAAGCATCATTTCTGAAATGATGAGACTGTGAAAGAACTATAAGGAGTCTCTTTGAATTGACATAAATAGTGAAGGGTGGTCCTGCTAGATAGAGACCCGTCCCACTTAAAGCCCTGAGTATGACAATATGAAAGAAGCATGTGAACAGATACAAATACTATTCCTCTGTAGAAAGTAGGCATGTTTACCTGCTAATAAACACACAGCATCATTTCTGAAATGATGAGACTGTGAAAGAACTATAAGGAGTCTCTTTGAATTGACATAAAGAGTGAAGGCTGGTACTGCTAGATAGAGACCTGTCCCAGTTAAATCCCCGCATATGACAATATGAAAGAAGCATTGGAACAGATACAAATACTATTCCTCTGTAGAAAGTACGCATGTTTACCTGCTAATAAACACAAAGCATCATTTCTGAAATGATGAGACTGCGAAAGAACTATAAGGAGTGCCTTTGAATTGACATAAATAGTGAAGCGTGGTCCTGCTGGGTAGAGACCCGGCCCACTTAAAGCCCTGCGTATGACAATATGAAAGAAGCCTGTGAACAGATACAAATACTATTCCTCTGTAGAAAGCACGCATGTTTACCTGCTAATAAACACAAAGCACCATTTCTTCACGGTGCTTACATCAAATGAAATGAATGCATGCCCTTAATCTCTGCTTTAAACCCATTGACTTGTAAACTTGTGACGCACACTGTAGCTGCAGAGCATCCTTTCTGTCACCAGGCTGAGCTCACGGCCACAAATGCTGCAATCCTATTATTAATAACCCTCCTGCCCAGATGCTCCTTGCGGCCTCTGTTTACGCGCTCCCCTCCAAAGACTACATCCTTCTGGGAGACCTCAACTTTCACCTTGAAAAGATCAACGACCGCAACACCACCACCCTCTTGGACAACCTCGCCAACCTCGGACTTAAACAACTGGTCACTTCCCCCACCCACATCGCAGGTCACACACTCGACCCCATCTTCACCTCCAGCAATCATGTCTCCTTCAGCCACACTACGGATCTCCTCTGGACTGACCACAGCTGCGTTCACTTCACCTACAACAAGCCAAAACCCATCAACCACCTCCAACCAACTCTGCAAAGAAACTGGAACAAAATCACCATCGACCAGATCTCCTCATCGCTCCTTCTAAACACCCCAGCCCACTCTTCTAACCCAGACCAAGCCGCCGCCAACTTCACCCTTTGGCTATCCAACACCGCCGACACCTTAGCACCACTGAAAAAACGTCAAAGCAAACCTGGCAACAAGAAGGCCTCATGGTTCAACGATGATCTTAAGAAGTCCAAGAAACTCTGCCGCTCCCTTGAAAAGGCCTGGGAAAAAGACCCAACCACTAGCACCAAGGACGCCTTCAAAAACGCCACCCGCACACACCACCAACTAATCCGAAAGGCCAAGAAAACAGCATTCAAGGATCGACTTGACAACAACGCCCACAACAGCAAGGAACTTTTCAACATCGTCAAGGAATTTTCCAATCCCTCGGCCAACTCCAACGACATCACCCCCTCTCAAGCCCTCTGCGACTCCCTAGCCTCATTCTTCCACAACAAGATTGCAGACATCCACAACAGCTTCGACAACCAACCCGGAGACCAACCCGCCCAACCATATGCTGAACATTCTCCCCCCGTGAACACCCTTAACGACTGGAACCCAATCTCCACTGAGGACACCATCCGCCTGATGAACTCCATCCACTCAGGATCCCCCACAGACCCATGTCCTCACCACATCTTCAACAAAGCAGACTCCGTCATAGCACCGCACCTCCGAGACGTCATCAACTGCTCCTTCAACTCCGCAACCTTCCCGGAGAGCTGGAAACACGCTGAACTCACCGCCCTTCTGAAAAAACCCACAGCGGACCCCACCGAACTCAAAAATTACCGCCCCATTTCGCTCCTTCCATTCCCGGCCAAAGTAATCGAGAAAGCTGTCAACAACCAGCTCACCGCTTTCCTCGAAGCCAACAAATCCCTCGACTCCTCACAATCTGGCTTCCGAGCTAAACACAGCACTGAGACCGCCCTCATCGCAGCAACAGACGACATTCGAACTCTACTGGACAATGGAGACACAGTCGCACTCATCCTCCTCGACCTCTCTGCAGCCTTCGACACAGTCTGCCACAGCACCCTTTTACAACGCCTCAGTAACATCGGAATACAAGGAAAAGCACTTGAATGGATCACCTCGTTCCTCACCGGAAGAACCTAGAGAGTCCGCCTTCCACCATTCAAGTCCGAGGCCACTGAAGTCATCTGTGGCGTACCACAAGGATCCTCACTCAGCCCCACCCTCTTCAACGTATACATGAGCCCCCTCGCGACCATCGCCCGCCAACACAACCTCAACATCATCTCTTACGCGGATGACACTCAACTAATCCTTTCTCTCACCAATGACCCCAGCACCGCCAAAACTAACCTACACGAAGGAATGAAAGAAGTTGCCGAATGGATGAAACACAGCCGTCTGAAACTGAACTCAGATAAAACAGAAGTCCTCATATTAGGTACATCCCCCTCTGCATGGGACGACTCTTGGTGGCCGGAAGCCCTTGGAAAAGCACCCATCCCGACAGACCACGCACGGAACCTAGGCGTCATCCTGGATTCTTCACTCTCAATGAACAGACAAGTCAGCGCCGTATCCTCATCCTGCTTCAACATTCTTCGCATGCTCAAAAAAACATTTCGCTGGATCCCCACCGAAACCAGGAAAACAGTCACCCATGCTCTGGTAACGAGCCGACTGGACTACAGAAACACCCTCTACGCAGGTACTACCGCTAAACTCCAGAAGAAACTCCAACGAATCCAAAACGCCTCAGCCAGGATCATATTAGACATCCCGCGCAACGAACACATCTCTGGTCACCTGAAAGACCTCCACTGGCTACCCGTCAATAAGAGAATCACTTTCCGACTGCTAACCCACGCACACAAATCACTCTACGACATCGGACCAGAATGCCTCAACTCACGACTGTCCTTCTACACCCCTCCCGCCAACTACGTTCTTCCAGCCAAGCCCTCGCCACTGTACCTCGCATCAACAAGACCACCATGGGAGGCAGATCCTTCTCATACCTGGCTGCTAAAACATGGAACTCACTCCCTACTTACCTTCGCCTTACCCAGAACCACCTAGCATTCAGAAAGCAACTTAAAACGTGGATATTTGACAAATAATCCTCCTCCCCTTCCTAAGCGCCTTGAGACCCTCTGGGTATGTAGTGCGCTATATAAATTCTTTGACTTGACTTGACTTGACATGTGTCTCCGAGCGTTTTCTGGTTTTAATCAAACCTTTGCTCCTCGGATACCTCTGACTTCAGTCTCTCTTCGGTGGTTGTTATTATTCCGGGTTAAGCGCAACTGATTCAGGGCATGACCCCATCTACACGTGCAAACAAACATGGCATCTCAGGCTGCGCACGCGCAGCACCGCGCATCACAGCTGCACACGTGCGGGGCGAAAACACTACTTCCTATCGCCGAGATAGGACCTTGCACGGAATGCAGCCTGTGCCCTGTGAACTGCCCTGGACAGATATCTCAGTTTCAGTGCGCCTGCGCAGAGGAAAGACAGTTACCCCCCTCCACATAGAAGAGCCAACCCGAGGACTATTGCACATAAATCTCAGCATGTGCTGTGGCGCGAGGCGCCTCGTGCTCCGTGGCGGGAGGCCGTGTCTGTCCTCAGCGCATGCGCAGTTAACCCCACGCTCATGGTTCAGTCCTGGCCTCAGTCTCAGCTGGGCCGGCGGAGGATGCCGGAGCACAGCAGGGAGAACAGGCCCCATATGAAACCCCAGGTGAAGTCATGATCCACAGCAGGGTGCACAGACCCCGTATGAAACCCCAAGTGAGGCCATGAGATACAAAGAATGTCTGATGCTGGGAGGGTCTCAAGCCTGCTGTACGGGATTCATGTTTGTTGTTGTTGTCTGCATCGATCAATGATTATTTTGTATCAACAATGCTCATTGACCCTCATTGGTGGAGTTGGGTCACTCTTTTGAAGGCCTCAGCAAACGTTGACATTTTTTTCACCTGAAAAGTCTGTGTGATGAGAAGATTGACTTGAATTCCGTTTTTGGCTTTCACCAGAGTAAAGGGGGGCAGCCCCGTCAATTGAAAGTGAAAGAACGCACTCCCAGTCAGCACCGACTGCGCCTCATTGCACCTAGGCTCGGCGTGCACAGCATCATCTGATGAGGCTAAAACTCTCCCAAATATGTCTCAACCTCACTAGGGCCTCAGTAACCAAGTAACGGTCAGCCAATGCCCATCAGGTAAACAAGCATTGGCATAGCCAGTAGGTCTCGCCTTTGGGACCTTATAAATGTTTAGTTATCCAGCACAATATCCTTGGTGCAACAACATCAACTGTTGCATGGCTAAACACTCATAAGTTCCCAAAGGCAAGACCTATTGGCTATGCCAATGCTTGTTATCATTGGTTCCTGTTCGTGACTTTTAGAGATGCATGCTTCTGTTTCGTCCTCGTGTCAAACTACTTCCGCCTTTTGTAGATCTAGGTCACGGGTACTAATAAACATTTTCCCGGAGGCCACAAAGTTTGGTCTATGGTGTGACCGAGGGCCGCACTGATGCCAGCGGGGTGTAAAGTCGGGGTAGGGAAACAAAGCCTGTATATCTAGTGGCTGCCTTCAAGAATGAAGGTGTTCCTAAAGTTAAAGGCCTAGTTACCTCCTTTTCCTAACTGCAATTAACCTGTAAATAAGTGTTTGCTGTATGTGTAGGTTTCTTTTTCATGTTAGTTCTGAATCAAGTAAACGGCAGCCCAGTGCTGCTGCTGCCCAGGGGTCCGCATGTAAAGACCTGGAGGGTCTTATGCGGCCCCCGGGCCGTACTTTGAGTATCACTGATCTAGATCCTCCCGGCGACCGCCCCAGCTACATGTGTATTTCCATTTTCCTTAAAAAGGGGTTGCAGTTGAGCCGGGGCCGATGTATCTCCTTTGCTTTCGGTGGTCCCATGGGAGTAAAAGCTGCTCATTCTGCTAACCCTTCCCTAACTTTCCAGAAGTGTCAGAGCAGACAGACTCGTCAAGTCTTCAAGGAAGTGCGAGTGTGACGAGGCTGGTTTATTAATTCACCACTTAACTAATCAGTCTCCTGCACCTCCGTCCTCACTTAAGCCACAATTTGTGACACATTTGCTGTTTTAAGGCTTGTAATAACATTGCAGGAGTTTGTTCGAACTCACCCTTGGGCACTGCTGTTGCTTCCTGCTTGCTGCTGCTGGGTGCTGGGCTCCTGACGCCGTTGGTGATCCCCGTTGACGGCGCCTCCTACCACCTTGGCTGCCGCGGGGAGGAACTACGGTTCCCAGCATCCCTAGCGGCCGGATACCACCACCACTTCCTGTCCCGCGCACCAGGAGGTGCTCAAAATCGCGGAACTCCCTCCGCGTCGCGGACGCGCGCGGACGGCGCCGGGCGGAGCCCGGGCAGAGGGCGGGCCGTCTGTGGCCGTCCGGGGCAGGAGGCGGCAGGGCAGGGCCACCCCCCTTACATCCACCGCACAGGTCTCAGTTCGTGGTGCCTCACTGTGGGGCCGGAACCCAGCATGTCAACACGTTCCGGTAAGGCCTTGAGGGGTGGCGGTGAAAGTACCCCTGGGGGCACTATGTTTGGCTCTATGGACAAGTTCCTTACTAGGGTGGCGGCTGTCATCGACAATGAACTCGCCATATCAGAACGGCGCCTTTCTCTTGACTTTCCTCCTTCCAAAAGCACATCTCCAGCAACATTGTTGTCCTCACAAAACTCTACTTCCCTTGCACGCTTGCCTGGGGACCTACCTGGGGATTCTTACATTGCACCATTAGAGGGTGGTACAGACGGGGCAGAAAGCTCACAGACTGGTAATCACTCCACCAGCCCTTGTGCCGTGCTTATAGAGCCCTGCACCGAGTCTTCCATAGCATGTCCACCTGGCAACCAGTCCCAACACTGCCCTGATGTTCCTGCTCTCGACCCACAACCTCCCCCTAAGACTCGTTCTACTCAGGGGCTCAACAAAAGGAAGGGGAAAAGGGCAATAAACATTCGAAAGGGCTGTCCACCCTCGTTTACTAAGCACGCTAGGTGCCCGCCCCAGAGGGGTCTTTCTTCCCCGGGCGCCGTAGGACCTGTAGCCTCAGGGATTCCCATTACCACTCCAATTGCAGCTGACACAGTACTACCTTCCTTGCTGGTCCCATCAGCGTCTGACCTAGCCAATGTGGGTCCCTCTCTGGAGTCGATCGAGAAGCTGGTCAGGTCTCTTTTGGTACCACTTACTGACCAAGTTAAGAGGTTGGGGGATAGGCTCGACTGCTTTGAACAGGCAACCAGGGATAATTTCTTTTCCCTCAAAACCCTGTTCAAACTTCAGCCAAAGCTCAGTAAGGATAAGACAGACAGGATAGATAAGAACACTAGGATAGAGGTTCCAGAGACACCCCCTTCAGGAGAGCAGCTGCCGCAGCCGCCCAAGCGACCAGCCTCTGGGAAGACTGTCTCGGTTGACCCTCATGATGGCCCTAGGCAGACAAGGCCGAATGTCTCCACCCATACTGCCCAAGTGCATGCTATCCCTCTCCCAGTAGTAACAACCCTGGCGCCTATTCAAGGCCTAAGGCAACATCAGAAGGGAGGAACGGGCCCAACTTTACAAACTGGGGCCGCTCCCCTTGTTACAACTGGTGGCATAGCATCAACCCTTAAGGCTATACCCATTCCTGTCCCACCTACAAACCCTCCTCCCTCAGGCTCTCCTCAGAATACCAGACGAAAGTGTCCCCCAGTTAACCTCCCCCCTGAGTGCCACCCGTATGTTGTTATCCTCACCAAAGTCCCCCCTATCGGGAGTACCCAGCTGGAAAACCATCAGTCACTCAAGAATAAGGTCATCCACTGGCTGAGAGCCTACAGGCCCTTGCCTTCAGGAGTGGATGGTATAATTCTTGGTGTACGCAGGGTGGGATGGATTGGAAACGGGAAAAAATCTCTCGAAGGGGATTGCGTGGTGATAAATTTCCAAGATGTTAGGGTTGCCCATCTGATATGCTCCCAAGGACAATCCACGGTCGGAACGGGTATCGACGTAGTCGACTTAACATTCTTTTACCCCCGGTCCATTACGAACTCTTCCTCCATTCACCTTGGGCAACCCACCCACATCAGCAGCTCTGGGGGCCAAATTCCTGTGGAGAATACCGTTCACGGCCACTCTCCCCCGGGAGTTTTCCCACAGCGGCCATTCCAGGCTCCAGTGATACCGAACTGGGAATCCTGGGGTTGCTGACTCTGGGATGTTTCCGGGGAGGTCCCTGTGGCTCCGAGCCCTGCTGCTGACCCAATACCTTACCTTAAAACAAATAGCCCCTCGTCCTCATCGCAAATTCAGGCTACAGCCGAGTTTGTAGAAGAGCAAGGGGAGACCGGGGCACCTTATAACCTGCTGGCTAGCCTCCCTGGTGCGGGTGTTTTGGACATACCGCTCCCTGTCGAGGATTGTCGCATTACGGCTGTGACGGACCCCCCGATTAGGGTTTTCAGCTGGAATGTGGCGGGCCTCGAGAGGAAGCTAGCACTGCCGGACTGGAACGAGCTTGTGGAGCAATACTCCATATGCCTGTTCCAGGAAACCTGGAGTCGGGTGCCCCTACACAAGGCGGGATATTCCACCCACTTTTTGCCGGCAGTACATAGTGCAACTGGTAGGGGCCGCCCTTCGGGTGGCCTACTTATTTGGGTGGCCTCAAATCTTAATTGCAGGGTGGTGGAGCGGGACACTAATTGCCCGGATCTCCTTAATATATTGCTGAGAAATTCCCAGGGCCGAGTCATCTTAAACATTTTTAACATCTACGCCCGAGGCACAAAGGGGGGTAGAGAATCCCCAGTAATAGCTTGTCTGGAAGCTCAGCTCCGGTTATCTCCTCATAGGTCCTGTACCCTGTTGGCGGGTGACCTGAACTGCACCTTCGAGCCTCTGGATCTAGAAATCCTAACAGACCAAGAGGAACATGATAGTGGGTGGGGGATTCCGACCCTCGAGCTTAGTCCTATTAAAAAGTGGACAGAAGTGGCCCTCCAGATCAACTCACTAGCTATGGAGTTTGGTCTCAGGGCTGCTAATGGCAGGACAAGGTCCGACAAAGCAGGGGCCCACACCTACAACAGGCCAGGGCACATGTCACGGATCGACTATTTTCTCCTTGACATACACCTGTGGAGCATGGTGGAGGACATGGTGATTGTACCATCGGTAGAGAGTGACCACAATCTCCTGTCCCTCACCTTGTCCTACAGGTGTCTTAGTATCACCGCGAGTAGATTTTCTAGCAACCCCGCCCCGGACCTATCAGTGGTTACAAACTGTGGACGACGGCTAAAGTGGGCGAAGTTGGCACTTTCAGAGGAGAAAACTTCTGCCATTAGGCAGCTCCTTGCCTCAGCCCTAGTCAATCTCGACCCCCAAGAGGAAGGGCTGATGGAGGTGGAACCTAGGTACTGCGTCATAACTAAGGCTATTAGTGACCTCTTTGTAATCCCAGCTAATTCGAGCAGAAGGAAACCAGGTTCACGATCGGGACAGGGCTGGTACAACCAGAAGTGTAGGGAGGCGAAGTCACTTCTTATTGAGGCAGTCAAATCCAAACTACCGTCCAAGGCTAGGGAGGCAAGAAGATACTATGCACTCTGCCAAAAAAATGCAAGGAGGGAGTGGGAGGATAATTTCTGGCAGGACCTCCTGGCTGCCAGTCGTGGGAAAGATGCCAAAGGTTTTTGGGACTTGGTGGGCAAAAGGAACCGTCCTGACGATACCCGGAGGACCTGTACCATCAATGCCCAGACTTGGTTCTCTCACTTCCAAAAACTTTACTCTGCTGTTGAAGGCCCACTTAACGATACTTTTAACCTCCCACCCTTTACCCTAGCTCGTGACCTGGAACTTTTTTCTGTTTTGGATGTAACAAAGCAGATTAAAACCCTGGTTCCATTGAAAGCAGCTGGTCCGGATGGCTTACCAGGCGATATCCTCCGCGCTTATCCGGAAGAATGGGGGGTACTAATTACTGCACTCCTCAACGCAATCATTGGGGGAGGCCCTGTGCCAGACTCCTGGAGAGGTGCGGAGGTGGTCCCCATCTACAAAAAGGGCAGTCGGGATTTACCCGGGAATTATAGGCCTATAAGCCTAATAGACTCAAGCCAGAAATTGGCGGGGAAAGCCATCTTGGGGAGGATCTCCCAATGGGTGGACGATAATCACATCCTGTCCAATATGCAAGCCGGGTTCCGCTCAGGTACAGGAACCATCGAACAGGTCTTCAGGCTCTTGTTAGTATACTGGAAGGTGGTGGTGCTGGGCAAAGGCAGTCTTTATTTGGCCTTTATTGACCTCAAGACTGCCTTTGACCTGGTACCTAGGGAGGAACTCTGGAGGGTCCTTTACGGTTTAGGGATGCCCCCGTACATATTAAACCTCCTTATCAACCTGCACACCAACACCTATGCCCAGGTCAGATGGGGGTTGAATGGGGAAAAGACCGACAAGATCAGGGTCGAGAGGGGAGTAAGGCAGGGCTGCGTTCTGGCCCCTACCTTATTCTCCCTCTACATTAACGGGGTGGTAGATCACCTATTGGGCGAACCAGCAGACGCTCCCACCCTGGGAGGAGTAAAAATTCCAACCTTGCTGTTCGCCGACGACACCCTCCTCATCTCTAAAACCCCCCAAGGTCTCCAGACACTGCTGAACCGCTTTCAGGACTTCTGTACCACTAAGGGCCTAGTTATCAACGTAGATAAGACCAAGTACCTAGTTATACATCCACCTCGCAAACTTGGCCGCCCTCCCATCCTGAACTCCATACCCCTAGAAAGAGTGGCAGAATTTGATTATCTGGGAATCCGACTGAACGATGTGATGAGCTGGACCGCCCACATTGACAAAATGACATTGGCCCACAAAAGGGTGGGGGGCGCTATTCTTAAGGAGTTTAACAACTCTTCAAAACATTGTGTTGCCCCTCTACTTGAGATATACAAAGCACGTGCGGTCCCTGCGTCACTCTATGGAGCGGAACTGTGGGGCTCGGGCAAAGTCGACTCACTGAGCAAGGCTGAAAATAAATTCATCAAGGATCTCCTTGCCATTCCATCGAGTAGCCCGACCATCCCAGTGCTCATGGACACTGGCTGCAAAGCCATAAGGGACCAGGCTCGGCTTCGACCCCTTTTGCTTTGGGCACGTCTGTGGAGGGTCCCGGAGCTAAAATCCTATGCCAATGGTCTGGCAGAGGTGATGCATTCTGACGGTTGGCGTAGCATCAAATGGCTGAAGGATATAAAACAACTTTTAGGGGACCTAGGCCTGGACTCATGCTGGTAGGAGACTTTAAAAAAACTTTTCTGGGAGTGGGTCTGTATGAAGCGCTTGAGAAGCCAGCAGCACTGCAAAACCACCGCAGCTTTTCTGCTGTTAAAAGACGCTGTCATGTATGAGCCGTACATGGACATTATATCAGTGGCTATGGATAGGTCCTTGTACATTAAATTTCGGTTAGGAACCCTACCCTTGGCCGACTTCTGCTCGAGGTGGAATAAATCCCAGCCTACATCATGCTTCTGTGCTCTTTGTCAAGACAAGCCAGAGACGGTGCCACATTTTCTTTTTGAATGCCCGGACTACGGTCGCCCCAGATCACGTTGGCTCGGTCCCATCTGCAGAGAACTGGGTACTCGTCAGCACTCCGTTGCACTCCGGATTCTCTTAACTAACACAGCCCCTCCCATTGTTTGTGCTGTTGCTAAGTTTTTAAAATGGGCTTGGTTGATTAGAACTAGAAGACTGTCCATATCAATTTAATTCTATTTTTATCTAATTTATGCTGATCTAATGCGTTTTATCCTTTTACTAAATGTACAGTCTTACTTTTTTCGACATGCTGTTTTTATCTTTTGTACTGCTTTTATGATATGTGCATATCGAAATAAAGCATCAATCAATCAATCAATCAATAACATCACTTTTGTATATTTAAGTCTATACAGATACTGAAAACAGCAAACCACAAGTACGAAAATGCAGAGTACAGGGGGCACGAGCCCTAAACAAAACAAAAAATAGGTTTTAGAGAGGCAGGGTTTGCAAAGTAGCATAGGCAGTGTGCAGTAATGTCACAGAGATGGACATTGCAAGTCTATTATACCTCTCTTTAATGGTAATGAACCGTGATTCACGTATTATAAGCATGCACATGAGCAGCGTATGCTCTCATGTACATAAATAAAGAAGGCTTAAATGTATTTTGGTACAACAATGTGGGAGAGTTTTAATGAAACCTGTGGGAACATGTTAACATTAACTTTTATTGGGCAGAGCAAGTTTCCAGTGGGAGAAAGCTAAAATATTGTAATGCATGATATAGAATGAATATAGCCCTCTCTGAATCTGACTTGCATACCTATGCATTGCACAGATGTTCTACGCAGTATTCTATTATTAATTTCCTTTTGCATGATAGCGTGCATTACAGTTAGCTTATAGATGCCACTTCTTCAGCTATTAACTAATGGTGAGCATTTTTATTTTGGTGCCGGTAAATATTCTCTATCTCAGTGCGACCCTGATAGTTGGCAGCCCACTAGCGATTCATTTGATGTCTACTAAAAACCAGGCAGTTGGGGTATACCTGCTACTAGCTACCAAATGGGTGTTTGGACACACAACAAACTGGAACAAGCATTTGCAATGCAATTTGTCTCGCATTTACACACGTTTGAGCTTTTGGCATTGTAAATGACAATGCCTTTTATTTATATTTTGGTTTTCAAAAAATAATTAAAATACTTTGTCATTTACAATCCCAATAGCTTAAACTTGTGTATATGCGCGACCTGTTGCTTTGCAAATGCTTGTTATCTTCAATCAATAAATCAATCAACAGAATTTGTATAGCGCGCTACTCACCCGTAAGGGTCTCAAGGCGCAGAGGGGGTAGGGGGGGGGGGGGGGAGCGCTACTGCTCGAACAGCCAGGTCTTGAGTTGTTTCCTGAAGGAGAGATGGTCCAGGGTCAGCCGTAGGTGAGTGGGGAGGGAGTTCCATGTCTTGGCTTCCAGGTAGGAGAAGGATCTTCCTCCGACGGTGGATTTGCAGATTCGTAGGATGGAGGCGAGGGCGAGGCTGGCGGATCGGAGCTGGCGGGTGGGTGTGTAGAATGTGAGGCGACTGTTGAGGTACTTCGGGCCCGTGTCGTGGAGAGCCTTGTGTGCGTGGGTGAGGAGTCTGAGCGTGATCCTCTTGTTGACGGGGAGCCAGTGCAGGTCTTTCAGGTGGGCAGAGATGTGGCTGTGGCGAGGGATGTCCAGGATGAGTTGTGCTGAGGCGTTCTGAATGCGCTGGAGTCTTTTCTGGAGTTTGGCTATGGTTCCAGCGTAGAGGGTGTTCCCATAGTCCAGACGGCTGGTGACGAGGGCCTGCGTGACCGTCTTCCTGGTTTCGGTGGGGATCCATCGAAGATCTTTCGGAGCATGCGCAGGGTGTTGAAGCAGGATGACGAGACGGCGTTGACTTGCTTGGTCATCGTGAGGGAGAAGTCCAGGATAAAGCCCAGGTTGCGTGTGTGGTCCGTTGGCTTGGGTGCGGTGCCCAGGGCAGGGGGCCACCAGGAGTCATCCCAGGCAGAGGGAGATGGTCCGAGGATGAGGACTTCTGTCTTGTCTGAGTACAGTTTCAGATGGCTGATCTTCGTCCATTCCGTAACGTCTTTCATTCCTTCCTGGAGGTTGGCTTTGGCGGTGGCGGGGTCGTTGGTGAGAGAGAGGATCAGCTGGGTGTCGTCGGCGAAGGAGATGATGTTGAGGTTGTGTTGGCGTGCGATGGCTGTGAGAGGGCTCATGTAGACGTTGAAGAGGGTGGGGCTGAGTGAGGATCCTTGCGGAACGCCGCAGATGACTTCGGTGGCCGCGGATCGGAACGGGGGAGGCGGACTCTCTGGGTTCTTCCGTCGAGGAACGAGATGATCCACTCCAGGGCCGCTCCTTGGATTCCGGTGTCGAAGGCTGCTGAGAGGTCCAGGAGGATGAGGGCAGCAGCTTCCCCGTTGTCGAGCAGGGACCTGATGTCGTCGGTGGCTGCGATGAAGGCGGTCTCGGTGCTGTGTTTTGCTCAGAAACCGGACTGTGAGGGGTCGAGGG
The DNA here is from genome assembly GCF_964263255.1 of Lissotriton vulgaris. Taxonomy (NCBI): domain Eukaryota; kingdom Metazoa; phylum Chordata; class Amphibia; order Caudata; family Salamandridae; genus Lissotriton; species Lissotriton vulgaris. The sequence continues at coordinate 160,425,560 of NC_141685.1, forward strand.
ATCCGTTGGTCTCGAGGAAGGCGGAGAGTTGTCTGTTGACGGTCTTCTCGATGACTTTGGCTGGAAAGGGGAGGAGTGAGATGGGGCGGAAGTTCTTCAGGTCCGTGGGGTCTGCGGTGGGTTTCTTCAGAAGGGCGCTCAGCTCGGCATGTTTCCAACTCTCCAGGAAGGTGGCGGATGCGAAGGAGCTGTAGATGATGTTCCCGAGTTGGGGTGTGATGATGGAGTCGGCTTTGTTGTAGATGTGGTGTGGGCAGGGGTCGGTAGGGGAGCCGGAGTGGATGGTGTTCATCAGGCAGGTGGTGTCTTCGGTGCTGATAGGGGTCCAGGTGCAGAGGGTGGTGGTGGGGGGCGTTGGTTCGGTGGTTGGGTGCATGGTCAGCGCGCCGAAGCTGTTGTGTATGTTGGCGATCTTGCGGTGGAAGAACGAGGCACGTGAATCACAGAGGTCTTGCGAGGGTGTGATGTTGTTGTTGCAGGCGCTGGGGTTGGAGAGCTCTTTAACGATGCTGAAGATTTCCTTGCTGTTGTGGGTGTTGTTGTCCAGTCGTTCTTTGAATGTTGTCTTCTTGGTGGTGCGGATCAGCTGGTGGTGTTTGCGGGTGGCGTTCTTGAGGGCGGTCATGTGTTCTGCTGTCTGGTCGTGGCGCAAGGCTTTCTCGTGGGTGAGGCAGGTTTTCTTGGAGTTTTTGAGGTTGTTGGTAAACCACGAGGCTTTCCTGCTGCTGGGTCTGCTGGGAGGATTCTTCAGTGGTGCGAGTTCGTCGGCGCAGTTGGTGAGCCACTGTGTGAGGTTGCGGGCTGCTTCGTTGGGGTCCGTCATGTTGGTGGGCGGGTTCTGGCTGAGGGCGGTGGTGAGCTGGTCGGCGGTGATCTTGCTCCAGCTTCTGCGGGGAACCTGTTGCGGGTGGTGGTGGTGGGTCGTGGTTCTCCTAAAGTTGAAGTGGACACAACTGTGGTCTGTCAAGTGTAGTCCGGTTAAGTGGCTGAAGGAGATGTGCTTGCTGGAGGAGAAGATGGGGTCGAGTGAGTGGCCGGCGTAATGAGTGGGGGTGTTCACCAGTTGCTTGAGTCCGAGGTTGGCGAGGTTGTCCAGCAGGGCGGCGGTGTTGCAGTCTTTGTTGTTCTCCAGGTGGAAGTTGAGGTCCCCTAGGAGGATGTAGTCTGTGAAGGTGAGGGCGTGCGGGCTGACGAAGTCTGCGATGGCTTCGCTGAATTGTGTGCGTGGTCCCGGGGGTCTGTAGATGAGGGTGCCTCTGAGGGTGGTCTTGGGGTCGGTGTGAATCTGGAAGTGAAGGTGCTCGGCGGCGGTGAGGGTGTCGTCAGAGTTGGTTGCGATGCGGATGGTGTTTCTGTGGACGATGGCGATGCCTTCTCCTGTTTGGTTGACGCGGTCCCTCCGAGTGATCTTGTAGCCCTCCGGGATGGCTATGGCGATGTCGGGGGCTGAGGAAGCGTTCATCAATGTTTCTGTGAGGAAGGCGACGTCTGGTGAGGTTGAGTCGAGGAGGTTCCAGAGTTCGACGGCATGCCTGTGGACGGAGCGGGTGTTGATCAGGATGCACTTGAGATGGTTCTTGCTGGAGCTCGGCTTGGCGAGTGCGGGTTCAGAGGCAGGTGAATTGGCAGGCCTGGCAGGTGAAGGGTCCGTGGGTGCGTTTCAGGGTGGCTCGGTAGCAAGCGGTGTTCCGGATGGCCTTGAGTACGTTGAGGAAAGCGGCGTCGTAAGTTCGTCGGGAACGTTGGCATCGTTAAAGGACCAGGGGTCCTGGCGCTGGGCGCGGTCCAGGCGCGGACGGGCGTAGGCGGGCTTGCCTTTGGCGCACAGTTCGCTGCGCATCCGTGCGGTGACCTCCATTAATGGCGAAGTTGGAGGGAGGAGCAGCTGGGAGGCGGGAGCGGGGTGGCCAATGGGCGGGGTACAGAATTAAAAAGGGGGCGGGCCGCAGGGGAGCAGCGGCGGGGAGGGGGAGAAGCGGCTGGAAACAGGCGCGGGCACACGGGGACGGTAAAATTACAAGGGCACAGCTAATACAGAAACAGAGAGACCGGAAAAAAATACAGGGGCACAGGCTAAGAAAAAAAAAGAAACTGGCACAAGTCACACGCAACAGTCCTGGCAGGCAGGCACTCAGGCACTGAGGCAGCAGCTGAGGGCTCACGGCAGTAGCGGAGGGGTCAGGGGTCCTGGCACTCACGGGGGAGGGAGACGCGTAGTACATGGGGCGAAGGTCCTGCAAGCAGGGACAAGGTATCATGGTCTTTTTAGTAACATTAGAAAACTTAAATTTGAAGCTTTTGTGTGGGCCCTTACGGCCAAGGGCGCTGTACACACAACCATAAATTTCTAATTCGTTGTCAACAAAGTCTGAATTTGAATGATTCTGTCCAAGTTTAACCAAAAGCTATCTGTTACTGAAACATTTTGCATAGTGTATTTTCTTGTCAACAAATAAACATATGTGTGGCATAAATGCCTCAGTGCCTGCCTACTTCTTTGAAGTACTATTGTCCTTATAGTAATGTCCCCAATTTAATTATATTCAAATTAGATTTATGGATTTCCCCCTTCCCACCCCACAACAGAACCAATGGATTACCTAGATACCTGTGTGAGTGGTTTGATTGCCACAGTTGTCCTTGAGGACTCCGATTCTGGTGTGCATTACTGGGTCAAAGGTGAAGATGGACAGATACTGTTTGGAGAAGTCATGTCCAGCGGTAGCTTTGGCAGCGGCTATAATCCGCTCGCACCTCTTTGTCCCATGGTTCACTGCAATCCCACGGATTTTTCATGGAAGATTAAATCTGTCCCTGTAAGTGTATCCCGCCCCTGGGAAGCCTGTGGGATCCATTCAAAGCCAATCGCCTGTTACATTAAACCACGCAAGCTACCAGGGCAGAACCCACAGATCACTGCCGCGGTGCGTGTGTCTGTGGCGCGGCGGCTGTGCGCGCAGGACTTCTACGCACTTGGTTTCTTGGCCGCCAGGTGTAATATTACTGGAGCACTAAGGCCGCAGGCCACGGATCTCATTCAGTCAATTTTTTTCGTAAATGTATTGTTTAGGTGAGGGGTTAAGTTTCACTTAATTTCCAACAGGAAGAGGATTTTTCTGCAGATGCGCCACTGAATAATCTGTTAACGTTATTCATTGCATAGAAAATTATGGTGGTGGACATGGTGGTGGTGGATGGGTAGTGGTGGACATGGTGGTGGTGGTGGACATGGTGGTGGTGGTGGACATGGTGGTGGTGGACATGGTGGTGGTGGACGTGGTGGTGGTGGACGTGGTGGTGGTGGATATGGTGGTGGTGGACATGGTGGTGGTGGACATTGTGGTGGAAATGGTGGTGGTAGACATGGTGGTGTTGGACGTTGTGGTTGTGCAGGTGGTGGTAATTGATGAGGTGGTAGTAGTGGACGTGGTGGTGGATGTAGTGGTGGTGGCAGTAGTGGTGGATGTAGTGGTGGACGTGGTGGTGGACGTGATGTTGTTAGTGGATATGGTTGTGGTGGACATGGTGGTGGTGGACGTGGTGGTTTTGGACATGGTGGTGGTGGTTGACATGGTGGTGGTGGATGTGGTGGACATGGTGCTGGTGGACGTGGTGGTGGTAGATGTGATGGTGGTGGTGGACGCGTGGTGGTGGACATAGTGGTGGTGGATGTGGTGGTGGTGGTGGACATGGTGGTGGTGGATGTGGTGGTGGTGGTGGACATGGTGGTGGTAGATGTGGTAGTGGTGGACGTGGTGGTGGTAGACGTGATGGTGGTGTACGTGGTGGTGGTGGACGTGGTAGTAGTGGACGTGGTGGTGGATGTGGTGGTGGTGGACGTGGTGGTGGACGTGGTGGTGGTAGTGGATGTGATGGTGGTGGACGTAGTGGTGGTGGACATGGTGGTGGTGGGTGTGGTGGTGGTGGATGTGGTGGTGGTGAAGGTGGGTGTGGTGTTGGTGGACATGGTGGAGGTGAACGTGGTGGATGTGGTGGTGGTGCACGTGGTGGTGGTGGTGGACATGGTGGTGGTAGATGTGAAGGTGGTGGTGGACATGGTGGTGGATGCAGTGGTGGTGGACATGGTGGAGGTGGTGGACAGGGTGGTGGTGGATGTGGTAGTGGTGGACGTGGTGGTGGACGTGGTGGTGGTGGATGTGGTGGTGGTGGTTTATGTGGTGTGGTGGTGGACTTGGTGGTGGACGTGGTGTTGGTGGTAGATGTGGTGGTGGTGGATATGGTGGTTGATGTGGTGGTGTTGGTGGTGGACATGGTGGTGGTGGACGTGATGGTGCTGGACATGGCGGTGGTGGAATTGGAGGTGGTGGTAGTGGTGGTGGTGGGTGTGGGGGTGGTGGACATGGTGGTGGTGGAGGGTGGTGGTGGTGGACGTGGTGGTGGTGAACATGGTGGTGGTGGACGTGGTGGTGGTGTACATGGTGGTGGTGGACGTAGTGGTGGTAGATGTGGTGGTGGACATGGTGGTGGTGGATGTGGTGGACATGGTGGTGGTGGATGTAGGGGTAGTGGATGTGATGGTGGTGGAGGAGATGGTGGACATGGTGGTGGTGGATGTGGTGGTGGATGTGGTGGACATTGTGGTGGTGGATGTGGTGGTGGTGGACGTGGTGGTGGTAATGGATGCGGTGGTGTTGGACGTGGTGGTGGATGTGGTGGACATTGTGGTGGTGGACGCGGTGGTGGTGGACACAGTAGTGGACGTGGTGGATGTGGGGGTGGTGGACCTGGTGGTGGTAGTGGTATTGGTGATGGTGGTGGACGTGGTGGTGGTGGAGGTGGAGGGTGGTGGTGGTGGATGCGGTGGTGGTGGACATGGTGGTGGTGGACGTAGTGGTGGTAGATGTGGTGGTGGGTGTGGTGGTGGTGGACGTTGTGTTGGACATGGTGGATGTGGTGGTTGTGGACGTGGTGGTGATGGACGTGGTGGTGATGGACATGGTGGTGGTGGATGTGGTGGTGGTGGACGTGGTGATGGTGGTGGACATGGTGGCGGATGTGGTGGACATGGTGGTGGTGGACATGGTGGTGGACATGGTGGTGGTGGATGTTGTGGTGGTGGGGGATGTGGTGGTGGACGTGGTGGTGGTGAACGTGGTGGTGATGGACATGGTGGTGGGTGATGAGTTAGTGGTGGACGTGGTGTTGGTGGAGGTGCTGGTGGACATGGTAGTGGTGGGGGTACTGGTGGACGTGGTGGTGGTGGATGTGGACGTGGTGGTGGTGGTGGATGTGGTGGTTGTGGTCGACGTGGTGGTTTACATGGTGGTGGTGGTGGATGTGGTGGTGGTGGTGGACATGCTAGTTGTGGACGTGGTGGTGGTGGTGGTGGACGTGGTGGTGGTGGTGGTGGACGTGGTGGTGGTGGTGGTGGATGTGGTGGTGGACGTGGTGGTGGTGGTGGACATGGTAGTGGACGTGGTGGTGATGGATGTGGTGGTGGTGGACATGATAGTGGTGGATGTGGGGGTGGTGGTGGACATGGTGGTGCTGGTTTATGGTGGTGGTGGTGGTGGACGTGGTGGTGGTGGACGTGGTGGTGGATGTGGTAGTGGTGGACGTGGTGGTGGTAGACGCGGCACGATTGGTGGATGTGGCACGATTGGCACGTTTGGCCGCCTCACTTTGGCACTAGCAAAAAAGGACAGAGGCTGTACCTGGCAGCTATTTTTCCTTTCAAAAAAGAGGGGACGAAAGTTTGGCTGAGGGGGACATAATTTCGCAATAAAATAACAGTTATTTCAAAATGCAAACAAACTTTGACAAGGCAAGAGAAACAAGGACATTGCAAGCTTTTCAAATGACACAAATAAGGAGCTTTCAACCCAATTTGGGCACGCACGGACGGAGCCACTGCCTGCTGAATTTGCAACTATCGCAGAGAATCCTGGCTACATCTGCTATGTTGCTGTACAAAGTTGGGCAGCGACCGACAGCGATTGTTGCGTCCGGCATTATGGATTCTGGGCCATAGAACACGCAGAGAGGCCTCGGACTGGTGTTTCTCAGAATCCACGACCTGCTTATTAGCCAGGGTAGGCAACTTCATCCATCAAGTTAAAATGGCACTCGATTCCCAACTAAAGGCTACTATTTCGATGGGCCCGGATAGTGGGCTCTGCGCTTTCCCCGTCGCCCCAAAGTTGGCAGCTCACAGGTAATTCAGGGAGACGCCGAAAAGAAATTGGTACCATCGGACTGTGGTATTTAACCCGGGTCGACTAAGGGTCGGATGAAGTCCGCAGTGCGACTGATGATGTCGAACTTTTATACGTGTCACAGACTCTAGTAAGCGTGGTCTCATGGTGAATTCAAAGCCCTTATTCTTTTAATAATGTATAATAGTAGTGAACACAGTTAGTCTTGGGACAATATAGCTGCACCAATGGTATTACCTGGTTTTGGCCAAGAAGGGGGGGGGGGGTATTTTATTTTACTGTATTTTATTGAAGTTCATTGTATTTTATACTGTAATGATTTTAAGTAATCTCACAGTTTTCTAATAAACATACTTGCTCCTCCAAAAAAAATTAAAAAAAATAAGGAGCTTTGCATCACCCCACCAGTATAAACAAGCCAAGCCACGAAAGCGAAAGTTAAAGTGATCGGACGGACGCAGAGAGGAAAGCAATTTAATGACCCGTGATGGAGGAGACAGATGGCTGTTCTGCGCTTGTGCACTCAAGCGTGTAGCCAGCCATGAAATCCTGGGTAGCACTTTCGAGATGCCCTTTACTATAAGTCGAGCAATCTAGGCTCGACCTAAAAATTGAATGTGATGTGTTTTCACTAGAATAACTAGGCTGATTGTTGGTGTCTCATCATTTTCATTTGTTTCAGTTGGTAATTTGTAGGTCTCGCCTAGGCAGCGTGCATGCGCTGTCTCTCCAAGACATCTAATAATCTATATGCTTGGGGATACTCCGCCTATTGCGGGATAATTTCTCCCCGCTTGCCATTAGTTAACTTTCCCTTTTTAGGTCTCGCCTGAGCCAGCGCATGCGCTGCCCTGCGAGACATTTTGTTAGGCCTTTTAAAAATGCTGCCACACGGCCTAGCGCTTGCGTTCACGCGCGCAGCCACCAGCTTTCAGCGCCCTGGCCTCTCCTTCTTTCGTGCGCACCACTCGCATGTCTTTTTTTGCACGTGTGTGCGCACAACTCCCGGGCTTGTTGCTCGCGCTTCTTGTTTAAATTTTAATGTTGGTATGTGCTGTACTTAACATGCTTCCTGACGAGATCCCTGGCACTTAAGTTTTTAACAAATTATTCAATGGGTGTAATATCTTTTCACAAGCCCTGTCACCACCCACTGCACGTGTGTACATGTAGCACAGAATTCCCGGGAGCTATAATTACACGCTGAAGTCAAAATCCTTTGTATATATCGATTTTACGAGTGACCATTCAGCGTTACTTGCATCTCGGAGTGTGCCAAATATTTACTACCAGATTTAACAGGACATGTTTCACCTCCTCTGTACCCCGGACAGGCCTCGCCTCCTCTGCTCCCCCTGGACAGGCATCTCCCCTGCACCCCTCAGGACAGGCATCACCTCCTCTGCACCCCTGGACAGGCTTCACCTCCCCTGCACCCCTGGACATACCTCTCCTCCTCTGCACCCCTGGACAGGCCTCTCCTCCTCTGCACCTCTAAGCGGGCCTCACCTCCTCTGCACTCCTGGACAGGCCTCACCTGCACCTAACCCCATGGACAGGACAAGCTTTACCTCCTCTGCACCCCGGACAGGCCTCGCCTCCTATGCACCCCTGGACAGGCTTCACCTCCCCTGCACCCCTGAACAGACCTCTCCTACTCTGCACCTCTGGATAGGCCTCTCCTCCTCTGCACCCCTGGACAGGGCTCTCCTCCTCTGCACCCCCACGGAACAGGCCTCAACTCTTCTGCACCAGCTTCGCAGGCCTCATCACCTCGGCACCCATGGACAGGCCTAACCTCCTCTCCTCCCCCTGGGGAGGCATCACCTCCTCTGCACCTCTTGACATGCCTCACCTCCTTTGCACCCTGTGGACAAGCCTCACCTCCTCTGTACCCCTGGACAGGCCTCTCCTCCTCTGCACCCCTGGACAGGCCTCACCTCCTCTGCTCCCCTGGACAGGCCTCACCTCCTCTAACCCCTGGACAGGTCTCACCTCCTCTGCACCCCTGGACAGGCCTCACCTCCTCTGCACCACTGGACAGGCCACTCTTCCTCTGCACCCCTGGACAGGCCTCACCTCCACTGCACCCCTGGACAGACCTCACCTCCTATGCACCCCTGGACAGGACTCACCTCCTCTGCGCCCCTGGACAGGCCTCACCTCATATGCACACCCCAGGACAGGGCTCACCTTCTCTGCACCCCTGGACAGGCCTCTCCTCTGCACCCCTCAGGACAGGCATCACCTCTTCTGCTCCCTTGGACAGGCATCTCCTCTGCACCCCTCAGGACAGGCATCACTTCCTCTGCACCCCTGGACAGGCCACACCTCCTCTGCACCCCCACGGAACAGGCCTCAACTCTTCTGCACCCACTTCGGAAGCCTCATCACCTCTGCACACATGGACAGGCCTCACCTCCTCTCCTCCCACTGGGGAAGCATCACCTCCTCTGCAGCCAGGGACAGGCCTCACCTCCTCTGCACACAAGAACAGGCCTCACTTGCTCTTAACCCCATGGACAGGACATGCTTCACCTCCTCTGCACCCTGGACAGGACTCGCCTCCTCTGCTCCCCCTGGACAGGCATCTCCCCTGCACCCCTCAGGATAGGCCTCACCTCCTCTGCACCCCGGGACAGGCCTAACCTCCTCTGCATGCCCCGGGACAGGCCTCACCTCCTCTGCACACCCCGGGACAGGCCTCACCTTCTCTGCACCCCTCGACAGGCCTCTCCTCTGCACTCCCTGGACAGGCCTCACCTCCTCTGCACCTCTGAACAGGCCTCTTCTCTGCACCCCATGGACAGGCCTCTCCTCCTATGCTCTCCTGGACATGCCTCACCTCCTCTGCTTCTCTGGAGAGGCCTCTCCTCCTCCCCTCCTCTGGACAGACCTCACCTCTTCTGCACCCCTGGACAGGCCTCACATCCTCTGCACCCCTAGACAGGCATCTCTGCTGCACCCCTGGACAGGCCTCACCCCCTCTGCTCCCCTGGACAGGCATCCCTCCTCTATACCCCTCGGCAGGTCTCACCTGCTCTGCACCCCTGGACAGGCCTCACCTCCTCTGCACTCCTGGACAGGCCTAACCTCCTCTGCATGCCCCGGGACAGGCCTCACCTCCTCTGCACCCATGGACAGGCCTCACCTCCTCTATACCCCTGGACAGGCCTCACCTCCTCTATACCCCTGGGCAGGCCTCACCTCCTCTATACCCCTGGACAGGCCTCACCTTCTATATACCCCTGGACAGGCCTCACCTCCTCTGCACCCCCTGGACAAGCCTCACCTCCTGTGCACCCCTGGACAGGCCCCTCCTCCTCTGATCCCTGGACAGGCCTCTCCTCCTCTGTACCCCTGGACAGGCCTCACCTCCTCTGTACCCCTGGACAGGCCTCCCTCCTCTGCACCCACTGGAGAGGCCTCTCCTCCTGTGCATGCCTGGACAGGCCTCGCCTTCTCTGCTCCCCTTGACAGGCCTCACCTACTCTGCACCCCTGGACAGGCCTCTCCTCCTCTGTGCCCCTGGACAGGCCTCTCCTCCTCTGCACCCCTGAACAGGCCTCTCCTCCTCTGCACCCCTGAACAGGCCTCACCTCCTCTGCACCCCTGGACAGGCCTCACCTCTTCTTCACCCCTGGACAGGCCTTGCCTCCTCTGCACCACTGGACAGGCCTCACCTCCTCTGCACCCCTGGACAGGCCTCTCCTCCTTAGCACCCCTGGACAGGCCTCACCTCCTCTGTACCCCTGGACAGGCCTCTCCTCCTCTGCACCCCTGAACAGGCCTCACCTCCTCTGCACCCCTGGACAGGCCTCACCTCTTCTTCACCCCTGGACAGGCCTCTCCTCCTCTGCACCCCTGGACAGGCCTCACCTCCTCTGCACCCCTGGACAGGCCCCTCCTCCTCTGCACCCCTAGACAGGCCTCTCCTCCTCTGATCCCTGGACAGGCCTCACCTCCTCTGCACCCCTGGACAGGCTTCACTTCCCCTGCACCCCTGGACAGACCTCTCCTCCTCTGCACCCCTGGACAGGCCTCTCCTCCTCTGCACCCTCCTCTGCACCCCTGGACAGGCCCCTCCTCCTCTGCACCCCTGGACAGGCCCCTCCTCCCCCTGGACAGGCCCCTCCTCCTCTGCACCCCTGCACTGGCCCCTCCTCCCCCTGGACAGGCCTCTCCTCCTCTGCACCCCTGGACAGGCCTCTCCTCCTCTGCTCCCCTGGACAGGCCTCACCTCCTCTGCACCCCTGGACAGGCCTCCCCTCCTCTGCACCCCTGGACAGGCCTCACCTCCTCCGCTCCCCACTCAGGCTCAGCAGCAGGAAGAGCTGAGCTTTCCTGACCTCACCATGAATGCCAGGCCGGGGGAATCTGATCCCTGGATTCATAAATTGCAGCCAAGTGAGTTAGCCGCTCCTACCTGAGCAGAAACCTGTCCAGGCTCTCTCCTCCTCCTGGGGGGAGGGGGGTCTGAAGATGAAGGTATCTGGGCTCCTTCCTCCTCTGCAGCAGGCTGAACACGAGGAGAGACAGGAAGTGTTGTCACCAAGCTGCTTGTGCTGTCGCTGCCACCGCCGCTGACCCAGAAGAGGAAACCCTTCTCCTTTCATGCACTGTACAGCTCAGTGGGTATCATCAGCAGGCGAGGAGCGCCCTCTGGTGTCCGCTTCCGGAACCACCGCCTCCAGGCTCACACAAACAAGCATTGGTGCCTGTACAGACCTGGGATTTCAGATGTCACAGATGTGAATGTTTTTAAGGGTCAGACAGTTCAAGTACAGGGCCTCACACTTTGCTGCTGTAAAAAAGTATTTGGAGCTTCACTTCAGATGAGCATCTTCCAAACACTGACGTAAAGGACATAAGAGTATTTACAGAAAGGTGACAACTGGAATTGGCAGTCTGTATTTCAAAGAATATATCAGAATATCAGTCAGTTTTCCAATTAAACTGGGAAGCTTATTTATTCTCTTAAATAATTTATCTGCAGTTTTTCAAATCCCCAACGTACTAGATAGCAAAGTAAACAGAGGTAAATGCCATGGAGTTTTAAACACCAGTTCAGTGACAACGAGGCATAGATCATTTGTCAAAGTGACAATTGAAGGAACAGCTTATTTCTAATTTTCCTATGTCTGTGGCTTATTCCTTATATTTAATTTGATTTTATATCCTCAAACAAGACTGAATTGTAGGTTCTAATTAGGTTTTGAGTTTCTGGTTTAAGGGCACAACTATCTCCTAAAATATTAAGATAGCGGCCTCTTCCAGGCTTTGTTTTTTTGTTTACAGTAACCACCATCCTCTCTCAACAAAGATTCACTGACAAAAAATAAAGCAATATATCTTTGAAACAATTAATTCCTAAGATAGAGATATCAAGTATGAACCAGAAATTTCTTACACAGTTTACATAGTATCATAAAAATTGGTGGGTATTACTGGTCTGAAGAACAGGGGAGGGGCATTTCATTACTCGAAAATATTCTACTCCTTCCATCAATACACCGCTGATTAGTGAGTGCGTTAACTCTTTGTAGCATTGTCATGCAAGCAACCTTGAGTGCCTCGACAGCGACATTAATTCAGACGTGCATATATCAGAGCCCTCAAGCCTCACTCATCACGAGTGACACTCACACATTTGTAGGTCGTGCTGAAGTCCCACACAAACCTGGCCCATTCTTCCAAACTATAGGGATTAACTAGAACTTCACACATGACTATTCGGCACAGAGCAGGCCCTCTGTCCCACATTTTGGTGCAAAACTTTTCTCATATTTCACCATGAGTACTGCACACAGTTCAGTAGAATGTTAAATTGAATGTTTATTTTAGTGAGACTTGGTTGTCAATCTTATCACTTTACATGTGTGCTGATCATGTCTATAAATTCAGTAAAGTCTCTTCCTTTGGAATTGTCAAAGTCACATGTTAAGTGACACCACTCCCTGTGTTTTTTTTAAATACCTCAATTCTCTATTGATTTTTCATATACAATGAGCATATTACAGGGATGGAAGTTTATCGATCCAGCAGAGTCCAAGATACTGTGTCAACTAGAACTTGTGAGAAGACATTGAAAACAGGATAAACAATAAATGAAATAACCCGTCTAGATAGAGGTGATGTGGCTCAGAAAATCCTGCAGATGATCAGGAAAGGAGGATGAGGGAGAACACGAGGGGAAGGGACATGGGAAGAGGAAAAAAAATGTCAGGGTGCCAAGCCCCATGGTGTCCCACAAAAAGCCAAATCCCACTATGAAGGCCATGGCCAGCTAACAATTACAGTGGTGGGTTAAATCTTGGAAGGCTGACATTTTGTGAAGCAAGGTCAGACGGGCCATCAATTGCGGTGCCACCCCTTGGTTGGTCATCAAGGTATCCCAAACATGACAGGCACCGCGCGGTACCTGCCATGTTGTACTGTGAAACCCCCCACCTCCCCCCTTCACCCCGGGGGCCCGCAACGGCCCCCAAAGCAAGAACCGCATGCCTTTGCCGCCACGGAAAGGCATTCCCCTCAGCCCATCCTAATATGGCTGGCGGTGTAAGATAGACACCGCTACCATATTAGACCTTTTCCGCCGCGGTCGCAAGGTGACCGCAGCGGTAAACCGGCGGACGGTCTTCCCGTCTGCCACAGTCCCCCCCGTCATTGTAATATGGCAGGGGGAAATAGGTGGCGGACGGGCAAGGATGGCGGACGGATCGCCACCGCCAGCATGGTGGTGGCGATCCGTCCACCATTCTTATCGTCCCCTAAGTTAGCGGCCTCTGTCAGGCATTGATACTTGGGACTGTCTCTTTGTTTGTTGCTTTGTTGACCACCTCCCTCTCTCTATCAGTTCAATACTTTATTTTGCATAAAAGTGCCTAAAACATTTACAATAATTTAATAAAAAGACATTAAATATGAAATAGTGCCAGTATAGGGATACAAATATCTAACAACACTACCAAGCTTGTTTTAGATCAGCCACCCCACAACAAATTGACTTAAAAAAAATCATAAAAGGCAAATCGTCTTAAGTAAACTGAATAATCTATTGTGTTTCCCTCTAGATGGTCAATAATCCTCTATTTCCACCATAACCACTTCATCTATCACTGGACACTCATCAACACCAATAATAGTCGACAAAAAAAAAACTACCTCTCTCAAGTATGAGTCACTTAAAAAAAATAAACAAGCAATAGCGTAGCCAATAGGTCTCGCCGACGGAACATAATAAGTGTTTAGCCATGCAGGAGAATAGGGTTTGGGCGGAGGGGTGGGTTTGCTTAGACTAGCACTAATCTTTGAAGCTACCGTATATGGGGTCATGCTGCTGCACCACAAATCAACCACCAAGAGAACCAAGCAGATCCAGGCACATGTACAAGCATACACACTCGTGCAAGCAGGCAATGAAGAGGGAGCATGCGGGCACCTGATCTGCCAGCCAGAGTCTGTGCCCAGCTCCTCGTGCTGCCCAAGCAGAGCCACCCGCACACTGCGCCAGATGCCTTAGGCACGTCTCTTTTATTACCCAGAGTGACTAAATCGATGATATCATGGATAATGAGACAGCAAGCACCGTGGCACTGTTAATTGTTAATTGGCAGCTCGCCTTTTTTTTTTTTTAAATGATTGTCGCCATTGCTAAACTGGCAGCCAGTGCCCATGCCGGGGAGAGGTAGCCATGCCAGGCACACCATGGGAAGGCTTTTACAGCAAAGGTGACAAATCTCCCTTAAGGGAAGAAAGAGAGAGATGGATCCTGCAGAAGAGGCAGCGATTTCGGACATCCCTTTTCCCAGTCCTTCCCCTCCCCCTCCTTCTCCTCACCGGATCCGTTACCCCAACACTGACGCCCCTTGTGTACCGGCTTGGCAGACAAGCATCGGCAAACCCAATAGGTCACGCCTTTTGGATTTGCCAATGGTTTTTGCTGACTCTGTTCAGCCTTTTAATAAACAGTGTTGTGCCGCGGGCGGGCAAGGGCGGGGGAGCACCTCACGGGCCGCCGCAAGTGAAGAGGCAGGCGGAAACAAAAAAGAAATGCAGACAACGGGAGGAGGGCTGGAGCATGTTCAACACGGACAAAGGAGGAGGGCAGGAGCAAAGGGTATCCAGACAGAGGAGGACGATAGCCTGGTGAACACGGACAAAGGGTGGGGGGTGGGAGCAAAGTAACAGGAAATTAAACAAGCGCGCCGCTAAAGTGAAAGTGACTGCACTGTGTTTAATTAATAACCTGATCCAAAATGAGGAATGCAGCTGCCACCCTGCGCGCCGCTGCTTGCTCCCGAGAGCAAAACGAGGTGGGAGTGAAGCTTTGAGAAGAGGTGGGACATGCACCCCCCTTTGTCCGTTTGTGCGCTTCCATTATTGGAAGACACACGCAAAGACCAATCCAATGTGTGGGAGGAGTCAGACCCATACGGAGAAGTTTAGAGTGCTGACAAGAAGCCTCCCATAGAGCTAGGCTCGACCTAAAAAAGATATTGTTGAAACAAGAATTCCTAAGAGAGAGCGAAAGTAGGAGACACCGCTTGCCTTCCGCACCGCGTTTTTAAGCTCTTTCAAACACTTTACATTTTACCTTTCTCATTTTAAAAATACCTCACTCATTTGTACATTGCTTATTTGTACTTTCATGCCACGGGGCGATGTTGTCATACAAGTTTGGGGTAGCTTTTAGTTTTTAAATTTACTGGGGGGTTTACAATTCGAATTTGCTTGAATACGATCTGGATTTGCTTGAATTTGAAACAGCTTGAATCACTTTTACCTGCATTCAAATGGCGGTGGTGTAACTCCACTGCGAAGCTTTCGCTTCCCCGCTCCAGTGTTTAGCAGTAGGCGGGGCAGCTTACTCTTTTCTCTTCTAACACTTCTTAAGATGTTCAAAGTGCAGATGTGCCACTGGTGTACTGAAGGCGAGCCTAAGGCAAGCCCATCTGCAGCCGTCCGGGTTCCGTAAGCAACCAGATTCTAGCACATCAGACGACGTCAATGGGAATAGCAATTGCTCCTGCTGCAGATAATGTCTTACCAATGCCCAGTGCTTCAGGGGCAAAGAAATGCATGTGACAAGAGAGATTCCTTATGAAAGGTCTGCAGGTTAAACCTTTCAGCACAATCTAAAGCACCTGAAAGAGAAAGGAATCTAGACTCTTCATGAAATACACATCAACAACAAGAGAAATACCGACTGAGAAGGGCTCCTCCACCAGCCCCATGCATGGTCAGGACCGCATATTTTCTATTCACTACAGATTTGTTACTAAAGATGACTGCATCAAAGAGCTGGTACTGGACGTCATTGCTGATATAATTGTTTTTCTAGGTTGATACAGTCCCCATGTTTTGTCTGCAGCCCACCTTGGTCCAGTTTGATATCGCTGTTTGACGATTACCTGGTCTTCTGAAGTACTTCCTTTGCCCGTTGTTGCTGCCGCCTAGAGCCTCCTGAGATTTGTGGGCTCAATCCTTACATCAAGCCATCCACACGCTTTCCTCGCGGACCGCGGACTGCCGGGGAACTACATCCCCCAGAAGGCAGTGCGGTCTCGCGGGAAGAGGAGCGAGAGGGCCCACGTCACCACCACATAAATCTGCCAGGGAGACCTCGCGGCGCGGGACGCTGTTTGCCGATTACCTGGTCTTCTGAAGTACTTCCTTTGCCCGTTGTTGCTGCCGCCTAGAGCCTCCTGAAATTTGCAGGCTCAAACCTTACATCAAGCCATCCACGCGCTTTCCTCGCGGACCGCGGACTGCCGGGGAACTACATACCCCAGAAGGCAGTGCGGTCTCATGGGAAGAGGCGCGAGAGGACCAGAGTCACCACCAGACAAATCTGCCAGGGAGACCCCGCAGTGCGGGACGCTGTTTGCCGATTACCTGATCTTCTGAAGTACTTCCTTTGCCCGTTGTTGCTGCCGCCTAGAGCTTCCTGAGATTTGCGGGCTCAATCCTTACATCAAGCCATCCACGCGCTGTCCTCGCAGACTGCGGACTGCATCCCCCAGAAGGCAGTGCGGGCACGCGGGAAGAGGCGCAAGAGGACCCGCGTCACCACCACATAAATCTGCCAGGGAGACCCCGTGGCGCGAGACGTGCTCGGGCTCGCCCAGGCAAAGCCCGGGCCAAGGGCGGGCCCGTCTGGGCCCGTCCGGGACCGTTCGAGGCCGGGCTGGGCCACCCCCATGATATTGCCATTCCAAGGACAGCTGGACCCTGCAACGGTGAGTGGAGTGTATTTTTTAAAGTACCTATTGAATTTCTGGGGTAAAACACACCATGGGCAAACGAAATCCAACCGCCACAGCTTGTAATGCTACGTCTATAGATACTATGTTGGAAAGGGCGATGGACATAGTCAGTACCGAGATCGAACTGACAGAGAGACGTTTGTCCCTGGGTCTCACAAAACCCCAACCTGCAGTACAAGTTGAGAACACTGATATAAGTGACCCTCAAATAATGGTATACAATGAGGCTGACCACTGTCCACACCCATTAATTGGAGATAACTTACTGAACGTGGAAAGCTCTGACCATATAGGTGCAATAGTGGACTCTTTATCTAGGAGCTGTCCCATTGACATTACAGTTTTGGTTAATTCGGACATATCCCCTAACCCTGAGGTATGCGGAGTGAAAAGGAAGAGGAAGGCGGTGAATCCAGTTTGCTCCAAACGGAAACAACATCCACGCTTGAACTCAAAATGCACAACATTGAATACATGGACTAAGGGGCTGAAGGCCATAGTAGACCCAATCCCTAGTAGTGACTCAATTAATTTAGTTTCATTGGATGTTTTAAGTAACTCTGTATATACACGGATGGAGTCCACACAGGCTGCCATAGATAATATTATAGACACACCGTATGAACGTGTTAAAGGGATTGTGGATAAAAGCTTTGCAAAACTATGGAAGCGTCTAGATTGCCTGGAATCCTTAACCACTAAGGCAAAATCTCCCTGTAGGGAACCTAATCAGCAGCCTGAAAAGGCCAGTCCCCAGGGAAATTTAGCCCAGAGTGGGCAATATGTACCTCAAACTGCAAAGTCGTTATCTGCCCCTTGTGATATTAACAGTAAAACTAATGATTCTGCAGCTTTAAAAACACGCATTGGACCTGCTAATATTCAAAACATGAGTGTCATTTGTGCTCATGACGGCCCGACAGTCCGCTCGAATACTGTCGATATTAATATCTGCAAACATATTGAGCCAAACAAGGATGTTTTAAATCTTTTTAAATCTACCTCCAGCATCTTGCCCGTATGCTTTGGTTCTTGCATGGGTACCTCCATTAGATAAAAACAAATTAGAGTCCTGGGAACAACTTCGGAACAAAAGTGTGGATTTGCTGGCTAAATACAAAGGGTACAGGAGGTGGGATATACATTATAATCTAATGGTACGAAGGGTAGGCTGGGTGGGACCAGCAGAAAAAACTATTAGGGGTGATTGTATTGTCATCAACTTTCGCCGACCAGGTATTAAAAGATCTATACTAGTTGTTAGAGAGACTAATTGCCCCCTACCCACATACATATGTACACTACCCCTCGGCTTCTTTTATAGACCACCACCGACACAGTGCTCATTCATTAGCCCATTTTCCCAATCGGTAAATAGGTTCTCTCCCATCTCTGACCTAGACACTCTTGATTGACCTTTTTCTAAATCTCAACCAACTGTTTCTGTATTCGCGGCACCCTTTGAGACTCCTAAAATTAATATTGACACTGAGGTGGAAACTTTCTCCAAATGATCATTCTGACTCATTACTACTGGTGCTGAGCTGGAATGTGGCTGGTCTGGCTCCTAAACTAGACATTGTTATGTTATGTTATGTTAAAATTATTTATACCGCGCTCGGTCACCGGACGGTTTCATGGCGCTCATAACAAATGTGGAGGGCAGGAACGGGTATTACTCGAAGGCTGATTGGAAGAGAAACGTTTTCAGCATCCTACGAAAGCAGTCGTAGGCGACTCCGCGATCAGCAAATGGACCTCCAAGCACATAATGAGGACTTAGAGAACCGCTCCCGGCGGAAACAACATAAGAGTCCGGGGAGTCCCATCAAAAGCGGAAGGGAATAGCGTCACCATGTACCTCCAAGATCTGTTCCGGGAAATTCTCAAGGAACCCGCAGACTTCCCCATCCGCATTAACCGGGCGCATCGAGTGGGTCTGTCACGCCGAGCCCCGGCCCCCCTCCCGACATACTAGTTTTCCTCCCAGACGTTCCACTCAAAGAGAGGATTCTCAGAGAGGCACGCCAGTCCCAGCCTCTCCAGTTCAGAGACGCATCAGTGGAACTCTTTTTTAAGATCTCTCTATGATAACACTCCAAAAGAGAAGGGTCTTCAAGATTGTCACCACTTTCCTGAGAGACAAAGGGGTGCCCTATTCTTGGGGCCACCCGTTTAGACTCATCTTTCGGTGGGACGGAGCACTTCACCAGATGCGCTCCCTCCAGGACACCTGCGTTCTACTGGGGCTCGAGCTGCCGGATCAAGAACACAGCGACGACGCTAACATGGAGTCGTCACAAGAAAATCAGTCACAGACCCGACGTGATGGCTAGCAGAACGTCCGAAGACAGCGACAACCCAAGTTGCGTGCACGCCCGGATCAGACGACGATTGCTAAGGAGCACGCTGCAGCGGTCCAGGAAGTGGCAAAGGACACCTCAGGGCCTTCTTAGGACAGCCACTGAGGGGGCATACATGGACAGTCGCGACAAAGAGGGGGGCGGGGTGGGGGCCCACGAAGGTCGCTGATGCCACATCCCCAGTCTATTTTTGACTCCACAGGTTTGGGTCTAATCTGACTTTGGTCACTCTACAGGTCTACTCTACATTTGACTGACCTGGGACTATGACTTTTACTTGGGTTTCTTTGGTTGGGATCGAGGGGGAGGGGGCGGTGGGTGGGTTTTGCAAGGGGGGGGACGGCACGGTTGGGGTTGCCGGGAGGGGCTCTTTTTTGGGGTTGGGGGTTGGGGTGGGGTGGGGGGAGGGACCTCCTTGTCCACTAGTGCTGAGAGGAACCATTTTTCCCTTTTTCCCTTCTTTCCTATTGCACTGACTGGTCACACACATAGCGCACCTGCCCTTGCTACATGCCCGGGATGACTCAACCCTTGACAGTTCTCTCACTAAATGTGAGGGGGCTTAATAACCCGAACAAACGCAGGGCGATTCTCTCTTTTCTGAGGAACTCACAAGCTGACATCTGCCTACTGCAGGAGACACACCTTCTGCCCAAAGATCACCATAGGCTTAAATCCCGCTTCTTCCCAGAGCAGTTTTTCTCATCGGAATCCAGGAAAGTGGCTGGAGTGGCGATCCTAGTAGCGAGATCCTTTAGAGGCCGGGTGTTGCAAAAAGAGGCGGAGATTAAGGGTAGGCTATTAGTCCATCGCTTCCTGGTGGCGGGACAGACGTTGTTGATAGGCTCAGCGTACGCACCTAATGATGGTCAGGAGCGATACCTACACTCAGCGCTAGAAGCGGCCACAGCCAACACCCACCCACACTTACTAATAGGGGGAGATCTAAACCTGGTATTTCATAACACTGCAGACCGCTCTAACCAGTGCTTCAGACTGGTCGGGGCACTTTCCACAGAGGGACACACACATCTTGCTGATTTGGGCTTAGTTGACCTGTGGAGACTCTCCCATCCCCGAGCTACAGCCTACACACACTACTCAGTCTAGCCTCGCATATGATTTATGGGCTGCTATTTCCTATGCTCTACCCAACTAGCGGCGCGCGTGCGGGATGTCGAGATCCTCCCGGCCTCGCTGTCGGATCACTCCCCAGTGGTGGCGTCCTTCCTGGTACCGGACACACCCAGTCCGCAGCGGCACTGGCGCCTGCGTATTGGCCTATTGCAAAACCCTGCCACCGTAGAGAAGATAACAACTGCCATCAGCCACTTCCTTGTTAATAACGCCAATGATGACACCTCCAAAGCCACTCAATGGGCCACGCTTAAGACTGTCCTGCGGAGCTAATTTATCTCGGTGGCCGCGGCCAACAATAGGGAGCGCGCACAGAAGAGGGCCGAACTTACGCAAAGGGTGGCAGAGCTGGAGCAGATGCATCAGCGCACGGGGGCAGCCAGGGCCTGGCGCCAACTGTGCACAGAGAGGAAGATGTTAGCGGCCCTGGATCAGGATGTGGCGGAATTTGCAGCCTTGCGCCTGAAACATGCCTACTACACCGGGGGGGGACCGATGTGGGAAATTGCTGGCGAGCAAGCTGAGAGAGCAGCGCCAGAGGCAACAAATTCGGACTATTCAACCTAGCAAAGGGAACCCGATTACTGAGGACGCGGCTATAGCGGCAGAGTTCGGTAGCTTTTATGCCGACCTGTACGACGCAGACACTCTAGACATACAAGCGGGCAGCGATTATCTAAATGGGGCGACCCTCCCATCCTTGAACGAGGCGCAAGCGAAGTTTCTAGATAGGCCCATTGGTCTAGAGGAAGTCATCTCGGCAATATCTCGCCTCAAGCTAGGAAAATCCCCAGGCCCGGATGGCTACCCCGCGGCTTTCTATAAGAAATTATGTCCGCAGGTGGCCCCCTTATTGCGAGATCTGTTTAATACCTTTGATCGGCCCGGAGCCCTCCCTCCGGAACTACTGGAAGCCGCAATCTCGGTGATACCCAAGCCCGGTAAGGACCCGACCAGGTGCGGTTCCTACAGGCCAATATCCCTACTAAATATTGACCTCAAACTCTATACAAGTATCATAGCTGGCCGACTGGGCCCCTATATGCAACAGCTGGTGGACCCGGACCAGGCCGGCTTCATCCCCCAAAGACAGACGAGTGATAACACCAAACGCGTCCTTCACCTGATTGAGGCCGGATCACGGGCAAAGCCGGGCTGCATGCTCCTCACGGTCAACGCTGAGATAGCGTTCGATCGGGTGCACTGGCCCTATCTAGACCTGGCGTTACAGCGATTCGGCTTCGGGGCTACTCTCCGAAACCGCATTTTCAACTGCTATAGGCAACCTAACGCTACGGTCCGGGTGAATGGCCACACCTCACCACGATTCCCGATTAGCAGGGGGACCAGGCAGGGCTGCCCACTCTCCCCCCTTTTATTCGCGCTCTATATGAAGCCATTGGCACAGCGGATTAGACAACACCAGCTCATCAGAGGCATCCCCTTTGGTGGAGATACACACAAAATCAGTCTGTACGCCGATGACATTCTGCTCTCACTCATGGACCCAATGCAATCCCTGAGAGCGCTCTTTATCGAGCTGCATACATTTGCCCAGGCCTCGGGCTTTAAAATTAATGTGGATAAATCGGAGGCACTGAATGTGTCCCTACCCCCAGAGGTGTTGGCGGAAGCTAAAGCGGAATTTGACTTGCGATGGTCTACATCTACTGTTCCCTATCTGGGAGTCTTACTAGCGCCCACGATACAGGCCACAGCAGAGGTCAATTATGCCAGACTTAGCGCATGCCTTACAGAGACTCTTAGGAAATGGAAACACCTCACATTGTCCTGGCTGGGCCGTATTGCTTCTATTAAGATGACGCTGCTCCCCCAGGCCCTATACGTCTTCCAGACTCTCCCGCTGCGCCCCCCAGCAGGTTGGCTCCAGAAAACGCAGGGTGATCTATCTCGTTTTGTTTGGAATGGTCGCCGCCCCCGATTTAAGCACCTAATTGCCATGCTTCCCCCGGCACATGGGGGAGTAGGGCTGCCCAACCTCGCCCTGTACTTTCAAGCGGCACAGTTACGCACGCTTGTAGAGTGGTACCAGCTGGAGTCCAGCAAGCACTGGCTTTTTCAAGACCAGGCAGTGGCGGGCCGGACACTCCAGGGTGTACCCTTCCTGCCGCGGCGCCATAGGCCACCTAACCTATATGCGTCGTATATCACCGGTACGGTCATGGAAGTATGGGATAAAGTGGCAGCCCGGAGAGATCTCACTTCCTTTCCTTCCCCGCTAACGCCGATATTCGACAACCCAGAGTTCACCCCGGGCCTGGATGCACAGGCATTCGCGACTTGGAGGACTACGCCTTGCCGGGAGGTATGCCACATGTTTGACCTTCAGGGCATCCTTCCATTCCAGAGGGTGAAGGAGACCTATGGCATACTGGAAGCAGATCGCATGCCCAATTTGCAGGTCCGGCATTGGGTCCTACTGCCGCCGATCAAACCGGGAGCGCAGCGCTTTCTTACACCCTATGAAAAATGGCTGCTAACAGGCACGTCGGAGAAGAAACTGCTCTCGGACATATACCAACACCTGCTTCTCACTAACAAATACACCTATAGCGCGGGGCAGGCTAGATGGGAAAAAGACCTAGGAAGGCAGCTCACGCGCAAGGAGTGGGAGGGGATCTACCACAGAGCCCGGCACTCGGCCTACCACACGGGCCTCACTGAGACACTCACAAAAATGGCCACCTACTGGTATCACACCCCAGAACGCATACACCGCTGGGACCCCCAAGTCAGTGACCGCTGTTGGAGAGGTTGCGGAGGGTTGGGCACACTGGAACACCTGCTGTGGAGTTGTGAGAACCTGCAGAAATATTGGACTTCTATTTTAGACCAGATAGACCTCCATTTAGACACCCAGCTCCCCCGATTTCCTGCCTATGTGTTACTGGGACTACCCAACGCATTGATGTACCCCCTAAAGTCTATGAGAGGGAGACTAATAGCGCTTGCATTAGGGGCAGCGGTGCAAAACATTGTGGCCCGCTGGAGGGATCCTCAACCGCCTGTGCAGTTGGGCTGGCTGCACAGACTCTGGACCATTCTGGGAATGGAGAAGCTGTCTCTGACCACGGCGGGCAGAGGAGGCGAATTTGCGGACCTCTGGCGGCCTTTTCTGACGCTTCTTACCGGGCAATTCAGGGAACTGAGCTGTCCCTGATACCTGCGATTGCTGCATCTGGCAGACACACCCCTCTCAGAGCCTAAGACAAAACCCCGCAAAAAGACATCCCAGAATTAGGGTTCCCTCCGTGATGCCCTAGCCACTACTACTGGTTTCTTTAGTGTTTCCTTTCTTTTACCTCAGCGGACAAGGTGGAGGGGAGGGGGGTAGGGTGGGGGAAAGATGGTGTTTTTTTTTTTTCGAATAATGTTTGCATTGTTGTTGCGACCGACTGATTCTCAGTCTTTCAAACGCGGCCGGCCCAGCTGGGTTGTAGGCGG
This sequence comes from Lissotriton vulgaris, assembly GCF_964263255.1. Taxonomy (NCBI): domain Eukaryota; kingdom Metazoa; phylum Chordata; class Amphibia; order Caudata; family Salamandridae; genus Lissotriton; species Lissotriton vulgaris. The sequence goes on from NC_141685.1 coordinate 160,448,969, forward strand.
CATGCTGTGTTTAATATGCATCGTAAAGCACCTGCATTGGCGTTGGCGCAGCAACTGTTTTGTCACTGTTCGGCCCTTGCCTCCAAAAGCACTGGTCGGTGTATTGGCTTTCAATAAAAAAGATTTAATACTGAAAGCAGTCGTAGGTGGGGCAATGTCGGAAAGCAGACGGAAGGGAATTCCAGATTTTGGGGGCCAAAAAAGAAAAACATAAACCACCATGTTTTTTGCGTTTGATTTTAGGGATAACTGAAAGGATGTGAGAGGAGGAGCGAAGATCTCTCAAGGGAACATATCGCTTCAGACTAGAAGAAATGAAAACAGGACCCAAATCAGACAGTACTTTGAATATCGTGCAGCCCAGATTGAAAATGCAGCACTTAGCCACCGGGAGCCAATGCAGGCTCTGCAGCAACAGCGAAACATGCTGATGCTTAGGCTGATGGTAAACCAAGCGTGCTGCCTGATTTTGCACCAGCTGCAACCTGTGGAGGTGGTATGCAGGAATTCCCACATACAGAGTGTTGGCGTAGTCAATTCTCGACATAACAAGGGCCATGATGACAAGGATAAGTGCATCTCTAGTGAGAAATCTGCTGATTTTAAGTATCCTGCGCAGATGGAAAAAGCAGGATGACGTGACAGCACTAATCTGGGGCCTCATAGATAGGTCACTGGAGATGACTATGCCAAGACTCTTCACAGAGTTGACGGGGCAAGGAGGAGGCCCTAATAAGGGAGACCAAATGCTGTCATTCCATGGGTTGGCTGCTCCGCCCACCAGCACAAGCTCGGTCTTGGTAGGATTTAATTTGAGCTGGCTGTGGTACATCCATTCCGATATCTCAAGCATGGTAAATTGGAAGCTGGTGCAGGAGGAAAGGGGGGTGTCAATAGGAAAAATTAACTGCAAGTCGTCCGCGTAATTAAAGATAGTGGCTGCGGATTTGCAAAGAGAAGCAATTAGGGGCTGCATGTACAAATTAAATAACAAAGGGGATAAAGCGGAGCCCTGTGGGACTCCGCAGGATAGGGGGGAATAGGAGGCGGAGAAGGTAGACAGGTGCACTGCCTGAGAGCGTTTATCCAGAAAGGATCTAACCCAGTCGAGAGCTACGCCCTGAATGCCGGCATTTCCGACACGGTCGATCAATATTGCATGATCGACCGCGTCAAAGGCCGCCGATAAGTCCAGCAAGACAAGTGCTTGGGAGATGTTATTGTCGGCGCCCCTTCTCAGGGTATCCATCACAGCCACAATGACCGCCTCGGTGGAATGAAGTGGGCGGAAACCGGCTTGCTGGGCCTCCAGAAAAGACGCGCTCTCAATAAAAGCACTCAGGCAGCAAGTGACATATGTCTCCAAAATTTTCCCCAGACAGGGGAGAAGGGAGATGGGCCTATAATTGCTAAAGACCGTAGGGTCGGCATTGGTCTTTTTTAGGATTGGTATCACAACTGTCTGTTTAAAGGAGTCCGGGATCACCCCCGTCGCCAGTGAGTTGTTCAGTAATGCCAGTGGAGGGTCGGGGAAGGCCAAGAAGATTTCCTTAAGGACTTGGGGAGGGCAGCAATCATTGGGGGAGCCAGAGCTCACTTTATGCAGTAACGAATAACACTCCGAGAGGGAGATCGGGGGAAAGACATCCAGGCAGCAAGGATTTCTGGGAGGTAAAGGAGGAGGAGAAGAGGATGAGGGCGGGGGATATTGTTCTTGATAGTGATGATTTTATCAATGAAAAAAGCATTGAGTGAGTCGCACAAGGACTGTGTAGTCTAAGGTTGAGGAGTGACACGGTCTGGCAAAGAGAGCTCATTCACTATGGAGAAAATATCCTTTGCCTTGGAAGCAGACTCCATAATTTTTTGGGAAAAATAAATTGTTTAGCCGATAAGATGGATTTTTTATAGGCTTTCAGACGGTCCACAAACTCAGCTTTAAGTTGTTGGTCATAATTACACCTCCAGCGGCGCTCAGCCTGGCGTAGGGCTAATTTGTCTAGCTTTAGTTGATCTGTAAACCACAGCTGGGCGTCATGAGGGCGCTTCGTTTTTATAGTTTTCAGGGGGGCGACAGTATTACAGGCGGACAGCAGCCATTGTTCAAGAAGGAAGGCCTGGCGAGTCACCAAGGCGGAGGTCGGAGGGACTGTGGAGGCTAGTATAGAATGAAGTTCCACCAGGTTGGCTCTCTTCCAGTTCCGAGTAGTGAAATTGGTCGTAGGGGAGGGGCGACTGGGGGTAGTCAAGTTAAAAGAAAAAGAAATAAAGCAATGATCTGGTCAAGAACAAGGGGTCACTATAGAGGACGAAATTTCGAAATTGGCAGTCCACACTTGATCTAAGATGTCGCCTTTGCAGTGAGTGGGTATTGTAATGTGTTGATGACAGTTCAGGCCTGATAAGAGATCAGAGAATTCCTCTGAGAGATGGCTTTCCCTGGGGTCAGAGGGCCAATAATTGAAGTCACCGATAATGATAACCTTAGCATGGTTGATGATGAGTTGGGAAATAAGATCACCAAACTGTTGAGGGAAGGAGGGCATAGGGTCAGGGGGTCTATACACAAGAACAACGATAAAAGAGGACCTGGGAGAAGTGAATTTGATAGTGAGACTTTCCGTTTTGGAGATCCTAGCACAAGCTAAGGTTGTAAAAATATACTGGGAGCGTGTGATGGCTACCAACCCGCCACCGGCTTGCCCAGCTGGTCGATTAGATTGCAGGATGTAATAGCCGGCGGGGATAGCAGCAAGGATGTCAGGGGCGGAGTCCTCAGTCAGCCAAGTCTCTGATAAAAGGAGGATATCCACAGCTCTATCGTCTAGCAGCTGGAAAATATCGAGTTGATGTTTCAACATTGACCGGGTATTGAGATATATCACGGTCAATGGAGTGGCCCCCAGAGTTGACGATGTGAGGCGAGAAGATATCGGCTTAGAGCAGGGAGAAGGAGTCTCCAAAATAGGAGTATCCAGGGAAACAAGAATGCCACAATCCAGAGCAGCCCTTGCGGCGCGGGCCTGTAAGGGTACCGTGCGGCAAAACATTAAAAGGTCAGTGGAGGAATAGGTGATGAGTTGGGCAATGTGACTGGCCCCAGGGCCCGGTCGGCCGCGGATGGGCGCAGACGGGCTTTACTTAGGTGCAACTTCGGCGCGAAGTCGGGGCTCCCGCTGCACTCGTCCGCTGAGCGTCCGCCAGGCCACCATTTATACTACCCAGGAAGTAAGCCACTAGACCGCTAACCTGCGAGGTGGAGGGGCAGGGCGGAAGTGGTGTTAGGAGCAGAAAATGGCGCTCAACTAGACGACCCGCCGCACAAACGGCACAATGCCGGGGCAGAACGGGGCCAAGAGCGTTAGGAACAGGTAAGTGAGCTCTAGTACCCTTAAGCATACAACACCGAATAAATTGTACAGTCAAGTTAAAATTGCAATACAGCTATTAGATCAGCTTTTAAATTAAAGTTCAGCGAGACAAGCACACACCCGCAGCCTAAATCGCTGCGTTTATCTGAGGAAATGTGCAACTACCGTGCCTAAAATAGAAAAATGTCTGCAGCCACTAGACCGCTAACCTGCGAGGTGGAGGGGCAGGGCGGAAGTGGTGTTAGGAGCAGAAAATGGCGCTCAACTAGACGACCCTCAAGGAGACGCTAGGGGGCGCACAGCGGAATGAATGCCTGAACTGCAGCTCCGCCGGGCGATCACCAACAATGTGATCTATTGCCGCTCCAACCCCGCTAACCCACTCTCCGAGACCATCCACGTGTGGGGGAAGATGTGGTGCATCGATCGACGTGGAGAAACTCGACCACCACTCCTGTTTTTTTTACTTTTGCCATGTACATTGTAGCGCGCAGCGACCCGCCTGACAACATGGCCGACATCGGCTTGCGGACCTCCGACTTGCGCGGCGGCCTCGGCGTGGGATCGGCCTACTAAACCAGCATCCGCAATCCGGGGGTGAGGAACTGCTTCCCGGGCCCAAGTGACCATTGTGATTTGCCTTCACCCCCGTGTACGACCAGTTGATTCTGCCGTCTCCCTGAACCACGCGCCTGACAAAATGGCGGCGCGTAGTGCCGGAGTGGAGCTATCATCGCCTTCGCGCCAGTGAATACAGACTCGGCCAGGTTGGGCTCGCCGCCTGGCGGATCAACAGGGATCACCACTGGATGGTTCGCTGCTGGATGTAAGCGCTTACCGACTGCTCTCTACCGGCGTGCCGTCGCCGCCTGCCCTAACGAATCGGCGGGAGGCTTGCCGGACTCACGAGCAACTTCTGCGACAGAGGGTCTCACAAGGTGGGCCGTGTTCCCACATCCTGCTGACTGCGGTGGGGACCCGACCGGAGGTACAGGCGCACCCTGGCCACATTAGATCGCGTTGTATGGCACCTCCTTTGAGAAATCATTACTTCCCCCCACTCTGCGAGAAGCACTGGTCATTGCTCTCCTAAAGCCGTCCAAGGATCCGGAGGAATGCGATTCCTACAGACCCTTGTCCTTGATTAACGTGGACTCGAAAATCCTCGCGAAACTTATAGCGGTTCGGCTGTCCCCTTTGATGACCCGCCTGGTCCTTCCGGATCAGTCGGGGTTTGTACCCACCAGATCCACCTCGCATAACACCAGATCCCTGTTTGCACTCTCGCATTACCTGCGACCCTCGGTTAAAGCGGTGGCTGTCATGCTTGACGCCCCGAAAGCATTCGATTCCATTGAATGGCGTTATATGCTTACCGTCCTAAACAGAATGGGGTTCCCTAAACGGTTTGTTCAATGGATCTCATTGCTCTATACAAAACCATGCGCCAGGGTCCGGATCAATGGCTATGTCTCGGCTCCGTTTGGCATTGAGCGTGGCACGCGACAGGGCTGCCCACTATCACCCCTGTTATTTGCGCTGGTGCTGGAGCCCCTAGCATGCATAGTGCGACAGGACTACAAAGAATCGGCACTGCAATTCATAGCCAGGACGCTTCACATATCGCTCTACGCGGACGATATGTTACTATACATCCGTGACCCTGAAACCCATCTAAACCCGCTGCTCAGAGAATACATCCGATTTGGCGGACACTCGGGATTGGCGATTAAATGGTCCAAATCCTCCATAATACCTCTAACTGACACTACATCACCCTTTGCAGTAGATTTCCCATTGGAATGGCAACAGGACCCGATTCGCTACCTAGGGGTCATGTTTCACAGGGATCCAGAGGAGGTCCTGCGAGCAAACTATGGGGTGGTACTCTCTAAGCTTGAAGATAAAGTCCAACGATGGATCCACTTGCCGCTATCACTAGCTGATAGAATCGCAATCGTTAAAATGAACGTGTTACCCAAATTGTTATACCTGTTTAATAACATACCGATCACGCCGACACGAGAAGTCTTCCGCCGCATTAAATCCCTGGTGCGGACTTTGATATGGGCAGGCAAACAAGCTCGTATTGATTTGCAGACACTAACACTCCCATTTGCGCAGGGCGGCTTCAGTGTGCCTGATTTTCTCCTCTACTACCTCTGTGCCCAGGCGCAATATGCGGCATATTGGTACCATAGGGTCCCCTATCTCACACACGCGGCCATAGAAGAGGGTGATGCTCATCCTGTCCCCCTATCTGCGATCATATCGCACACAAGGCCACCACTACATGCAAAGGACATAAACACTGTAGACACCATGGTCAAAGCATGGCACAGACTTGGACAGTTGGCTCACAAAACCCCGCTGTATGCACCGGACATGCCACTACAACATCATCAGGCGTTGTCCGTCACTAGTGAAAAGGTTGGAATGTCCTTGCTGAGTAGAGCTGGTATTGACAAGCTGGGTGATGTGTTTAAAGCAGGCACGTTCATAGGCCTCGACCAATTGACTTATATCCAAAACCAGACTCCCATGTTTCGCTTCACGTACTATAGGTTGACCAGAGCGTTGAGGGAACATTACCCGACATTCCCCACAGAACCGGAATGCCTTGCACCTCTGCAACTACTGATTACTACTAGTGACCTCTCCCATCTGGTGTCCAGACTATATACAGCTGCACAATCCGAAATATCGGGACACACACTTAAGGCTAAGGGGCGGTGGGATGCACTACTAGACACTCCGTTAACGGATGAGGAATGGCATAGCACCTGCGCGTTAACACAGATACTGACGCCAAACGGCAACGTGAGAATTATACATTTTAAATTTATTCACCAAACCTACTACACGCCAACAAAACTGCTTAAGTTTGGCTTACAGGTGCAAGAGGTGTAACAGGGAGGGTGCAGACTTTGTACATCTGGCCTGGGATTGCGCGAAGGTGGCGGGGTATTGGGGGGAGGTCACTGCCACACTAGCTGTCATGTTGGAGGAAGAGGTGCGGTGCATGCCTAAGATCTGTTTACTGGGTATAGTGCCCCAATTCAGGGCGTTAAAACGCAAGTTCTGTGCAATTGCTTTACTGTTAGCGAAAAGGCAGGTGGCGCAATGTTGGCACAGCCGTAAGGTTCCGACGAAGAAAATGTTGCTTCATGATATGTCCACCTGCCGGGACAAACTGCAAACCTATGAGGAGCAACTGCCAGCGAAATCCAGGCCAAAGGACATATGGTGTTTCTTAACAGACCACCTTAACTCACTGCAGGACAGTGAGGAAGACTAGCTCATCTTCTGTCTCATTCTGACATGTGTAATGTTTGGTGCACGAATACATAGCTGATGGCGGCTGACCCTTGTGGGGAACCGGAACTATTGTCGAATTTGATGTCTAGGTTGTGAGTGATAGCACTGTAAGGTCTTAAGTTGGGGTATGTTGCATTTTTCTCTCTATAAAATGATAAAATGTAAGACTCACATCATCTGTCAGGTCAGAGTCCTACGGAAGGTGTGTAGGGTGGCTCTACCTAAAGATTGTACGCTCTTCTTCATAGCGCATTTGTTATTTGTTGGATGATCATAATAACGTGGCGAGCCGGCCCCAGGGTTGTAGGCTCATGCTGTGTACTTTGCTTTGTGTTAATAAAGGTCTTACACAAAAAAAAAAACTAGACGACCCTCCGCACAAACGGCACAATGCCGGGGTGGAATGGGGCCAAGAGCGTTAGGTAAGTGAGCTCTAGTACCCTTAAGCATACAACACCGAATAAATTGTACAGTCAAGTTAAAATTGCAATACAGCTATAAGATCAGCTTTTAAAATAAAGTTCAGCAAGACAAGCACACACCTGCAGCCTAAATCGCCGCGTTTATCTGAGGAAAGGTGCAACTACCGCGCCTAAAATAGAAAAATGTCTGCAGCCACTAGACCGCTAACCTGCGAGGTGGAGGGCGGAAGTGGTCTTAGGGGCAGAAAATGGAGCTCAACTAGACGACCCTCCGCACAAACGGCACAATGCCGGGGCGGAACGGGGCCAAGAGCGTTAGGAACAGGTAAGTGAGCTCTAGCACCCTTAAGCATACAACACCGAATAAATTGTACAGTCAAGTTAAAATTGCAACACAGCTATTAGATCAGCTTTTAAAATAAAGTTCAGCGAGACAAGCACACACCCGCAGCCTAAATTGCCGCGTTTATTGAAGAATGGGTTAATATGGTAAATACATTTTATATCCTTATGTTCCAGGAGACCTGGGCAACTAAAGAATTATACCTAGAAGGATATGAGTTCTATAATATTATACCCCCTCACCCCAAACACGGTAGACCCTCTTGTGGTTTATCAATATGGGTCAGTATCGCATCAGGTGGCAGACCGAAATTAATTCCCATTAGAAACGCTAACTTTCAAGTACTGATTAATACATGGGGGTTTCTATTTGTTTTATTAATTTTTATAGTAGACTTCTTAATCACACCTAACGTTAATTTTGTTAATCTTTTTTACTTTATTTCGGACATGGATAATCTACTGGGAAAGCATAAACTGGTAGGGATATGTTTGGGAGGTGACTTTAATGCGAAGATAGTAGGGGGAAATACTGCGAGTCCCACCCATCATATCTCAGTTAATCCATGTAAGAGAGGACACAAATTAATAAACCACCTATCAAATAACAGCCTTTTAAATGTTATGGATATTGTTTCTGTAAATAATGGGGAAGGTTCAACACTGTCTTATAGAGGTTTTGGTCGAGCCTCAACTATAGACTATGTTTTTATATCTGCACAATTAGAAGATCATCTGGTTTTGGCAGAGGTTAGGGCATCGAGTTTTGGGGATCGCAATCCCATCTTAGTCTCTTTCTGGGCAGCCCCGAGACCCAAAACTAGAAAGGAGGCAGGGGCTGGCAATTTAGACATTTCCACTTATAACCTAAGAGTTAAATGGAAAGCATTGGACTGCACGAAGGTGTTCCAAAAGATGGTATAAAACTATCCATCGCTCTGTGAGACTTGCCTAACACTGGCTAACCCTAACCCAGAGGCAGTCTCTGCTTTTATCTTACTATGCACAGGTATTGAAGAACTAATCTCCAGACCCGCAGCTACACCTATACCCAACCCTAGGTGGTTTGATAACATTTGCTCCAGGGCTAACAGAGAACTCAGAGCTGCCCTATCAGCTTCCCCTAGAGATCCTAACCTCATTAGAGTACTAAGGCACACTTATAAAAGTGCAGTAAAGCACAGGGGAGATGTGGTTTTAAAAGAGCTCAGCCCAGGGGCCCCCGGATAGAAGAGCCCAGCTCAGCTCCCCAGGGGCCCCTGGATAGAAGAGCCCAGCTCAGCCCCAGGGGCCCTGGATAGAAGAGCCCAGCTCAGCCCAGGGGCCCCGGATAGAAGAGCCCAGATCAGCCCAGGGGCCCCGGATAGAAGAGCTCAGCTCAGCCCCTGGGGCCCCCGGATAGAAGAACCCAGCTCAGCCTCAGGGCCCCCGGATAGAAGAGCCCAGCTCAGCCCCAGGGCCCCCGGATAGAAGAGCCCAGCTCAGCCCAGGGGCCCAGGATAGAAGAGCCAAGCTCAGCCTCACAGGCCCCCAGATAGAAGAGCCCAGCTCAGCCCAGGGGCCCCCAGATAGAAGAGCCCAGCTCAGTCCCAGGGGCCCCCGGATAGAAGAGCCCAGCTCAGCCCCAGGGGCCCCAGATAGAAGAGCCCAGCTCAGCCCCAGGGGGCCCGGATAGAAGAGCCCAGCTGCAGAGATTCCCTCCAGGATTATTCAGTCTATTTCTACAAACAAAGCATGAGGTGCTGACAATCTCCTCCCTGAGCAGAGACCCGTGCAGACATGTCCAGGCTCTCTCCTCCTTCTGGAATGCCGGGGGGGGGGGGTTGCGGGAAGATCTGGGGTCTGAAGGGGGAGCAGGGACAGATCTGGGGTCTAAGGGGGGCGCCGGGGCAGATCTGGGGTCTGGGAGGGAGGGACAGATCTGGGGTCTGGGGGGAGGGGCAGATCTGGGGTCTGAGGGAGGGGTCTGTGAGGGTCTGTAGATGGCGGTAACTGCCCACCAGACAGGGCTCCTTCCTCCTCTGCAGCAGGCTGAACACCAGTAGAGGCCGGAAGTGATGTCAGCATCTGCTGCTGGTGCTGTCTCTGCCGCCACTGACCCGGAAGAGGAAACCCTTCTCCCTCTCATCCAATGTGCAGTTCAGTGGGTTTCATCAGCAGGTGAGGAGCGCCCTCTGGTGGCTGCTGACGGAACTGCCACCTCCAGGCTCCAGCTGTGAATTCATTCCACACAAACAAGCATTTATACCTGTAAAGACCTGGGATTTCAGATGTCACAGACGTGAATGTTTTTAAGGGTCAGACAGTTCAAGTGCAGGCCTCACACTTGGCTGCTGCTGTATAAAAGTATTTATAGCTTCTCTTCAGATGAGCATCTTCCAAACACTGATGTAAAGGACTGAAGAGTATTTACAGAAAGGTGACAACTGGAAGTGATAGTCCGTATTTCAATTAATATATCTGTATTTCAATGAATTATATGTATTTCAATGAACATATCTGTATTTCAATGAATATATGAGCATATCGGTCAGTTTTGCAATTAAACTGGGCACCTTATTTATTTATTTAACTCATGTATTCGCAGTTTTTCAAATCCACAGTGTGGTACATAGGAAAGTGAACAGAGGAAAATACCATGGTGTTTTAAACACCAGGTCAGTGACAATGAGGCATAGGTCATGTGTCAATGCTGAAGGGGACAGAGCTGTATCCTCAGCACTTCTTGAGTGGGGTGCAGGGGGGAGTCATCTAGACAGTCACCTTGAGGATTCTCTTAAGCTTTCTAGAGTGTTCATAGGACTTTGCTCTTTCTGGTCCCGACACGCCGGGAAAGAACGTGCATGTGCGTGATCCAAAGGATCAGAATCAGCTTCCGGCCTGGCCATTGTAATGTCAGCCAAGCGCATTGCTCGCATTCTGGTTGTCTATTTGTACCATACGTTATCTTAACAGCATATATCTAACATTTTCTAGCTTTACAATTGCACCAAAATACGTTCTTATTAATGTCATTCTTTTTTTAAGGCCCTTGGATTTCTATCCATGGGCTGTGTTTGGATGCGTATCATTGGAAGAGATTTCTAAAGTATCAGGTTTTAAATTAGTTATGCCACTGATGGCCGTACGAACCACATATTCCTAAACAGAATGGGGTGCATTGCAGTGGCGGCTTGTGACTTTTGAAAGTAGTAAGGCGTAGAAGTTGGGGCTGAGTGTTACATCGGAACCAAGCAAAGCAAGCAAGCCTGATCAACAAAAGGGGATTTGGGGGTTGTCCCCTCTGTGAAAATGTTTAAAAAGAGTGCACTTTAATACAAAATTATTTTATATGCAATTAGACATGGGGTCACAAATTAAAAAAAATTCTAGCAACTGCCTCCTTAAACTGACCGACTTGCGTGCACAGCTGTACCTTTTATAATGTGTATATGTAATTGTGATTGTGTGTACATGTAGTGTGTATGAAGCATGAGCTGCTGTACTGTACCTGCTACATGTGTGTGAAGCTTGTGCTGTTGTTGCCTGACTGTACATGTCATATGCAAGTGAGCGAGAGAGCGAGTGAAGCTTTTTCTGATATTGATGTACTGTACCTGATGTGGTGTGTGTTTCTGTATGTTTGTGAAAGCACATGTATATGCAGCACTGCTTCTGCCAGAGGGTGCCTGCCAGTCATGTGTGTGTGTGTGTGTTTCTGTATGTTTGTGAAAGCACATGTATGTGCAGCACTGCTTCTGCCAGAGGGTGCCTGCCAGTGTGTGTGTGTGTGTGTTTCTGTTTGTTTGTGAAAGCACATGTATGTGCAGCACTGCTTCTGCCAGAGGGTGCCTGCCAGTGTGTGTGTGTGTTTCTGTATGCTTGTGAAAGCACATGTATGTGCAGCACTGCTTCTGCCAGAGGGTGCCTGCCAGTCATGTGTGTGTGTGTGTGTGTGTTTCTGTATGTTTGTGAAAGCACATGTATGTGCAGCACTGCTTCTGCCAGAGGGTGCCTGCCAGTCATGTGTGTGTGTGTGTGTGTTTCTGTATGTTTGTGAAAGCACATGTATGTGCAGCACTGCTTCTGCCAGAGGGTGCCTGCCAGTCATGTGTGTGTGTGTGTGTGTGTGTGTTTGTGAAAGCACATGTATGTGCAGCACTGCTTCTGCCAGAGGGTGCCTGCTAGTCATGTGTGTGTGTGTTTCTGTATGTTTGTGAAAGCACATGTATGTGCAGCTCTGCTTCTGCCAGAGGATGCCTGCCAGTCATGTGTGTGTGTGTGTTTCTGTATGTTTGTGAAAGCACATGTATGTGCAGCACTGCTTCTGCCAGAGGGTGCCTGCCAGTGTGTGTGTGTGTGTGTGTGAAGCCTGTGCTACTGTTGCCTGACCGGCTGCTGTTCTGTGCGGGAGAGCAGAATGAAATGGTGAAGCTTCTGCTTGTTAGCGTAATAAGCGAATCTCGAGAACAGTGTTTACACTACACAAACACTAAAACTGCTGGCCACGGACACTGCTTGCTGCTTTACTCACCAAAACACGGGGTGTGCAGCAGCGCCTACTAGTGCCTAGAGAACCTGCTCTCCGGCGCCTCGGTGACGCTGTTGCGTGGTGAACCGCCCTCCTCATACCTGACTCTCTCAGGGCTGACTCTACCTGATTATCTGCTCTGAGGGGTTGGAGGAAGTGGGTTCCCAAAGGCCACAATTAAGAGGCAGCCCCATCACTCCTCTCCGCGAGCCCTATGTCATTGATGCGCAGTTTGGCTTTTTAAACCGGCTTTCTTTCCTGTGGAGAGAGAGGCCCTTCATTACCAGGTCTTAAATCCTTGTGTCAACTGATAAGGGTGAGGCGTGAAGGAGCCAAGCCCAGGAGCTGTGTGCTCTGCCCATCGAGGCCTCTGCTGCTGCCTGGCACCGCGGAACAGCTTCGGGGACGGATCTAGGAACCTACAGCCTACCAAACAAGCATTAAAAATGCAATAGGTCTCGCCTTTAATTAACTTAAAGCTACTTGCTTTGCTATACAATACCATTAGAAAAGCAAATGGCTTTAACTTAAGAAAAGGCGAAACCTATTACATTTTCAATGCTTGTTATCGTATTGCCTCAAGGAAATTGACTGCCACCAACCGCCTTCGCATTAGTTAAGAACCTTGGAGTTGTAAGTCTAGCTCAGCTAAGATGACAGTAGCCTTCCTGAGTGACCTTTAATTTGGGATTTAGTGCCTACTTGCCCTGCCCGGCGTAAGCTCCATTTATCAGTGCAGCTTTTCAATGCAGAGGGCTTTACTCTGGATTTTCTTTTAGCCCTTTAGGTTCCCGAGTATCACAAGTCAGCATCTAAAATGGTGTAACCCAGCTAGAAGCTGTGGCCACACCTTGCCCTGCAGAGCCATTGGAAGCACTCGGGGGGAGGGGGGAAGGGGACCACCGGCTTCACCAGGCCAGGTGTGGCGTCTTCTGAATGATTATAGCATTAAATGGGAGAAATTATTGTTTTCAGTATCTTTAAATGAGGTGCGGGATGCTATAGAGAAAAGCAAGGGGGGGAAAGCCCCGGGCCCAGATGGGGTCCCTGTGGACTTTTTTAAATCCAAGATTGATTTATGGGCCCCTATTTTAACACGCTATTTCAATGCTGCTATTGAGGACGAACTACCTACCTCATGGGGTCAATCTATTTTGGTGCCACTTTTCAAAAAAGGTTCAAGGGCTGAAGCACGTAATTATCGCCCAATTTCCCTTTTGGACTCGTCACTAAAAATACTGAGTCGCGTGCTTCTGGGAAGATTAGAGTCCTGGGTCGAGGACAATAATGTCCTGTCACCAATCCAGTACGGGTTCCGTAGGGGCATAGGAACCATGGAGCAGTGTGTGAACCTTGAGCTTATCATCGGCAAGTACACAAAAGCAAAGGAAGGGAATTTGTTCATGTGCTTTGCCGATCTAAGCTCAGCGTTCGATCTAGTGGAACACACACTGCTCTGGCCAACATTACTTGCTATGGGCGCACCCCCCGAAATCATTCATTTGCTGGCCAGAATGTATAGCAGCTTATCAAGTAAAGTTAGATTCGGACCAAACGGAGAATGCACCCCCTTTTTTAAAATAGGCAGAGGGATTAGGCAAGGGTGTGTTCTCGCACCCTTGCTGTTCTCCCTTTTTATAAACCAGGTCGATCAGTCCCTACAAGAGTCTTTTGCTGATGCCCCTATGATAAATGGTAAACAAATACCCGTCCTCTTATATGCGGACGACGCGGTCCTGATTTCCAGGACCGCGAACGGGCTCCAAAAGCTAATCGACAAATTTAATGTTTTTATTAAGGGCAGAAAGCTTAAAATTAATAAGGGCAAGACTATGACCATGACCTGTGGGAAGAAACTAAAGAAAAGTAAGTCATTCTTCCTTGATGGGGATAAACTTGAGTCTGTGCAACATTTCTGTTACTTAGGCATTACTTTCTCAGGGGATGGGAGATGGGTAAACGAGCAATCCTGTATAGGCATGAAGATGATCAGAAATACAAACTGTATCTTCAGATTCGCTTCCAAACTAGGGGGGCGTAGAATAAGGGAGATGATTTCTATTTATAATTCCAGGTGCATGTCCTCTGCTCTATACGGAGCAGGGATATGGGGATATAACTCGCAGATCGCCCTCTCCATTCAGCAGGAGGAAAACAAATACCTTAAACGCTTATTATGTCTTCCTGCTTCAGCCTCCAACAAAATCATTCATAGGGAGCTGGGCATACACCAAGCCACAGACTTGATTGCACTACGCCCCCTCTCCCTCTGGCGATCCATTTGGGCTAAAGATGAAACTAAGTTTACCCAGGAAATAATTTTAGACTGCATTAAATTGGACCAGCACTTAAAAATCCCTTGGCTAAAACACATTTTTCACTGGTATAATTCCCTTTTTGGTCAAGATATTTTCAAAGACACCCCAACAGAATCAGTTTTAACGAAGCGTGACCTTAAATCCACCTACATGGATCATGCAAAAGGGATTAGAATGAAGGGGTATGCTACACAAAGTACTTTTAAATTGTACCTGGAATATAATTTAAGCACAGGATCCCCATCATACCTTACATTTGTCAGTATCAACTCCCATCGCTTCGTTCTGGCACGCCTGAGGCTGGGTATAGTCCACCATCTGGTGGCCTTCCCTACTGTAAAGAAGCCGGGGTCTTGCCCGTGCCCATGCGATGGGAAATCGAAACAGAGTATCTGCCACTTTTTATTACTTTGTAACTTTTATACTGGTTTTAGAAAGTTTTACCTAAAGCAACTATTTTTAGAATATAGTACGTATGACATAAGAGCTGCAATGCAACTGTTGTTTGACCTGTCGTCCCCTAATGTGTGTTACCGTGTAGCCACCTATGTTCTTAAATGCATCGGGCACAGGAAATCAATCATTATATGATCTCCGTTGGAAAAGACACCTATTGACCAACTGTGAGCTACTGCCAAACCTTTTGCATTTCTCTTATACATGAACTTTGGTTATTATTATGTTTTTAGATTCGGTTATCGATCGTTCCCTTGGTTCTGTACCTCTCTGGACTTATGCTTTTTAAACTTCTTGTACATAATTGCTGCTAAAATACGTAAGAGATTTTATAGACATTGCACTTTAGTTATCTTTGCATATTTTGCACATACTATTGCACTTTATGCCCAGCTCAGGCCTCTCTTCGACCTGTACTACCTCACTTGGCATGTTTTGCACTAGATTTTAAAATTGCTGCTAAATACAACGTTCAATTTTTGCATATTTTGCACATACTACTGCACTTTATGCCCAGCATAGGCCTCTTGTCTAGTACCATCTTATTTGCATGCTTTGCATCAAACGTTTAAAACGGCTGCTACATATAAGTGATTATTCTATGGTATATAAATGTGATATGCTTTGCACTAATTTGCTAAATTGCTGTTAAATACTATGTCCAATTTTTGCTTATTTTGCACATATTACTGCACTTTACGTCCAGCATAGGCCTCTTGTTTAGTACTATCCCACTTCGCATGCCTTGCACCAAACGTTTAAATTGACACTACATTTAGTGATTATTTTTCTATTTTTCAGGTTTTTACCTTGATTGGCTGAATTAATGTAATTGTTTTAGCAAGTTTCATCATTCTTTAATCTTTTATAAAAGTGACTTCAATTGTATTCATGAATGTTGCTATATGGTTGTACCTGTACAAACCGAATAAAGCATTTTGAAACTGAAACTGATTATAGCATACAGCTGCATAGCATAGTAACTGCAAACTTCAGAAAAACTTCAATCAAACCACCTGTAGCACATTATACAAAGGGCATTTTCAACGGACACAAAATACCCAGAGATTCATTTTCTACAAACCGCTGAAGACCGCCCCATCTCTTTGCTTCCTGCACCAGCAAAGACGCTGGAGATCCATCTTAACCAGCATTTGGCGGCGTTTTTGGACTCCTCGGGTCTCTTAGATCAATCCCAACATGGTTTTAGGAGAGGCCACAGCACGGAATCGGCCCTTACGATAGTGCTTAACAACATCCGCACTGAGGTCGATCAGGGACACACTGCCCTTCTGATCCTATTAGATCTGACAGCCACCTTCGATACCCTATCTCCCTCGGTTCTTACATCTCGTCTGAGGGAGATGGGGGTAGATGGCGCGGCCTTCAGTTTATTGGCCTCTTTTTTGGATCAGAGGGAGCAGAGGGTCAAGCTGGGAAAATTTCTATCTCCACCCACTCCTGTGCAATGTGGGGTCCCACAAGGGTCGGCATTAAGTCCGACCCTGTTCAACATCTATGTGGCCCCACTTGCCAGGCTTGTGAGATCGTTTGGGGTGGAGGTAGTCTCCTACGCTGATGATACTCAGGTCCTGGTGTCCCTCTCTCATTCGGGGAATGCCCCATTCATAATTTTAGACGCTGCATGGATGCAGTTTCTAAGTGGATGATTCACAATTCACTAAAACTGAATGGGGAGAAGACCAAGATTCTGGTCTTTGGTGGAAACTCTAACATCTGGACAGCCGAATGGTGGCCTCCCTCGCTTGGAGTCTGTCCCACACCAACAGACTCTGCGAGGAACCTGGGAGTGCTGATTGACCCAGCTCTTTCAATGACACATCAGGTAAACAGGACTGTTGCTACCTGCTCGGGCATCATTAAGATTCTGCGGAAAATTAAACACTACCTATCTCCTCGGGCTCGCAAGCAGGTTGTTGTTGCACTTGTCGCTTCGCGACTCGATTATTGCAACGCTCTGTATGTTGGCGTTAATAAAGGGCTGGTGCAGCGCCTTCAGACTGCCCAAAATGCTGGGGCCAAATTTGTACTGGATGCTCCCAGACGCTCCTCTGCCACTGCCACGAGGAAAAGCTTGTCCTGGCTCCCCATCGAATCCAGGATTGCCTTCAAGACTTTGTGCTTGACAGATGGGGCACTTGCTGGTAAGGGGGCGGGTGGTATAAGGAATTTGTTGTTTCCTTATGCACCGGGTAGAGACCTCCGTTCATCAACTAAGAGCTTGTTGGAGGTGCTCCGTGTCCGAAGAAGTAAATGGGGTGGTAGGGCGTTCTCAACGGTAGCACCTAAGCTGTGGAACAGCCTTCCCCTTGAAATCAAATCCCAACTGTCGGTCCTGGAGTTTCGGAAAGCTTTGAAAACATGGCTTTTTTCAAAGGCCTATCCGTAGTATTGTCAGCTGGTTAATTTTGATTTTGTTTGGTAGGCGCCTTGATGCCTTCGGGCTTAGTAGCTCTTTACAAGACTTATTTCATTTCATTTTCATTTCATTTCAGAAGCCTGCAAACTATCACACACAGTACCCGCCTTAGCACGAAACACCAGCACGCCCGCTCTTACGTTTGAACAACTTAGATGGACTGAGTCATTCATCCCAAGCCTTTCCAGCTGTTGTGGCCTCAATCAATGCACTCTACGCATACAGAACATCCTCAATGTACACTGATCGCACACTATATCAATAGCCCAGTGTTCCCCAGAAACATCAGTTTTACAATGGTGGCAATAAACAACAACTGCACATTGATTTCCAAAGACAGCATCAAATACTGCTTACCCAAAAAAAACCTTTGCTTAAAGAAGGCCATTATGGATTGCACCACAAAATAGATATAACACATCGGTTTAAAAATATTTTTCTATTACAAGTTATATTTAAAACAAGCATTTGCAATGCAATAGGTCTCGCATTAGGAAAGTTTGAATTATTGGTATTGTAAATGACAATCTTTTTTATTTATGTGTTGGTTTTGAAAATAGCGAAATTAATAGCTTTGTCATTTACAATGCCAATAGTTTTAACTTTCGCAAACGTGACACCTGTAGCATTTGTAATGCAATATGTGTTGTATTTACATGACTTAGATGTATTAATATTACAAATAAAAATGGCTTTTACTTTTTGTAATAATTAATACTTAAACAAAAGGTATTGTAATTTATAATGGCAATAGCTTAAACTTTTGTAAATAACTTTTGGGAAGATTATGTTCAGTGTATTTTATTGTGATGAAAATCCAAGAACAGAAGTGAAATATTAACATCTTTTTGTGACATTTCTAATAAAGCTTGAAACATTGAGAGAACATATTAGAACCAGTTGTTGTTGAATGGTTGCACAGAATGATGCTGTGGCGTTCAGTGGTGCTGAGTGATGCTGTGGCCTTCAGTGGTACTGAGTGATGCTGTGGCCTTCAGTGGTGCTGAGTGATGCAGTGGCATTCAGTGGTGCTGAGTGATGCTGTGGCCTTCAGTGGTGCTGTGGCGTTGAGTGGCGCTGAGTGATGCTGCGGCATTGAGTGATGCTGTGGCATTGAGTGATGCTGTGGCGTTGAGTGATGCTGTGGCCTTGAGGGATGCTGTGCGCTGAGTGGTGCTGTGGCATTGAGTGGTGCTGTGGCATTGAGTGGTGCTGTGGCATTGAGTGGTGCTGTGGCATTCAGTGGTGCTGAGTGTAGGAGAGTAGGGTCTTCTTTCCCATGGTCACCCCACTTTTTGCTTTTTGCTTCACTGGTTTTCGACTTAATGTGGCTGTGGGCCTGCTAATCAGACCCACAGCCCTGCTGTTCTCTCTCTAAATTTCACACCATGTACTTTAGGTACATCACCAATTGGGATTTGGGTCACTCTTGTGAGTCCCTGTACAGTGTACCATAGGTACCCAGGGCATAGGTGCACCCAAGGCCTACCAGGGGCTGCAGCATATCTTTTGCCACCCCTGGCTGGCCATCCAATCTGACACAACTGGCTGATCACTCAGCTGGGGCAAGGTGGTGTAATCACCTCTTGCTTAGGTATAATATTCCTATATCTAACCTTATATCTAGACACATATACACCTATAAGTCACTCCTATGGAAGGCCTTAACAATCCTGGAGGCAGAGTGCTTGGTTTTATGTGATATGAGGCTCTAGCATGAGCTGAGCCTGTCTGCAGCTTTCGGAACCATGTCCTTATAGCTGTTCTAGGATATAGCCATACCATATACTCTTAAGTGCATTATGAACCTCGCGGTTAAATGCTAACTTTGATTGGCTTTATCAAAACATGTTGTGCAAGGTGTCATACGCTTTGGAATACTACCCCCTTGCCAGTTCTGGCGACGGGGGTAGCATTCCACCCTTCTAGCGGGAGAAGACATGTTGTTCCTACTAATCCCAGTTAATGTTAACCAGAGCCTCAGCATCACAAAATGGGGGGTCTACACCACTTGGGAGGCACAGAGGAAAGCTCCTACCTGGCAAACAGCGCTGCTGTTCATCGCACCTGTACTCTCCTGCTCTCCCCCGTCGCCGCACTTGCCACCGCGGGCGCTGAGAGGGGGGAGCGTCCACAGAGGACTACACATCCCAGCGTCCCCTGCTGGGTGCTGGAATGCCGCCTGCAGCGTCATTTTACCGCGCTTGGAGGCGCATAAAAAACAGACACTCTTCCCGCGTCACGGGACGCGCGCGGGCGACGCCGGGCGGAGCTCGGGCAGAGGGTGGGCAGTCTGTGGCCGTCAGGGGCTGAGGGAGGCTGGGCTGGGCCCCCCCCTAACCTCCAGCATCAGCATGGGCAAAAGGAAAAAGGTATGTACCAAAGACGATGCTGGGAGAAAAGCTAAACACCCTAGACATTCCGAATCTATTATCTCATACTTAACCTCAGCGGTGGGGGTATTGACTAAAGAAATCCCACACGCTGAGAAAGAACTGGGCCTGAATGCAGAGGAGATTGACCCAGCCCTGACATCTGACCACATTAGGGAGATGCCTCTGGTCCCAACTGTTGTAATTACTAATCAGGTTTCGAACCCAACTCATATCGCTCAATTACCTCCCACAGATGCATCGACTGTCCACTTACCTACATCCCCCACGCCCATTGTAACCCCACATAGGGCGTATAAGAGGAGAAAACCACTAAGCTCTTTGGGAAGACCAAAAAAAGACTTGGCATCCTCTAATAGACAGGATTCTCGCCTGAAGAGCCAAATTGGGAAACTTATTGAGGATCTTTTCACCGAGCGCCTGGAACCTGTACTGGTATCTGTAGCTAAAGACATTGTGGACACCCTAAATACCTGCGTAGCTGGGCTTCTCTCTAAATGCGAAAAGCTTGATCAGCTGTTGAGACAACATAGCGGGGCTAAGGGAGGACCGACCCAGCTAGATGTTCCAGCTAACAATTTGTCTACAGTTGATAATCCTAACCCCATACTCTGTCAGGTCCCTAGTGTGGTAGGGGCTACTAATATAGTAGGGAAGCCAAGCGCAAGGGCCGGGTCAGCAAACCCAATAATCGATGCAAATGTATGCCATAGCTGGGATAAGTCTTATATAAGAGGTGGTCTAAGCAGGCCCTGATTTAAGCACCACTGTTGTTGTTTTTTACACCAATGCAGGCGTCATATGACTAAGGACCGTTCTCTATAGAACAATTCAATCGCTGTACCCAGGTAATTTAGAAAGGTCAATCCTTTAATATCGATGGTCCCTCCAACGAGTTCACTCGTGTATACCAAATAGTGAGGATCAGATACCAGTCTTCTGATAGATTGATTTTTTCTATGATTCTTGTAAATCTACTGACACTGACCTGATATAGTGTGAGTCTGTTAATATAACTCCCTTGGTAGCTACCTTGGGATCCATCAATGTATGATGTTTTAAATGTTGTAATCCTGTGTAAATAGCTACCATCTGTTTGTAATGTTAAATATATTATCCTTTCCCTTAGGAACCGCCCACCCCCTCCCCCTGTCCTGAAGAAGACCCGCCATGTAAGGGGTAATATCCCTACAATTAGGGTCGAAACGTCGACCGACTACCAACTACAGCACATGATTTGAGTGTGATTAATGGACACCTGTCATTCTGTGATGCGGCAATAATGCTGATTCTGAGCTTTGAGATTAATTCAGCTTAGGCTCCCTTGTGAAGCCACCTCTTTCAATTGTTAGTAATAAATTACAATTGATTTGTTCTGTCACTTATACCTACCTACACCTTTTCCCACACTGCACTCCCTTCCCTCCCTGATAACGTGGGCACTGTTATAAAACGTTTGGATGTACTATATGTATATATGCACTTTAAAACAAAAATACAGTAAATACGTACATACACTATTTGGAATAAACAATAGTGTTTTCTAAAAAGATTTGGTTTAATGAATTTTGTAAATGTATGACTAACACTATTAGGTCTGGGACCACCTCTTATATTTGTATTTAATTTTGTATTTGTATTTAATTTATTTATAAAGCGCTAACAATCATCCTAGGTAGGATATCACGGCGCTGAGGTTTGGTGCTGAGGGGTACGGTGACCGCATTGATTACTGATTATTCTGGTTTAGGGAAGAGTAGTGTCTTTAATTGTTTCCTAAATGATAAGAGACATTCTGTCAGTCTGAGATTGGGAGGTAGTTCATTCCACTTGGTTGCAGCTAGATGAGAGAAAGCCCGCTCTCCCATCCTGACAGTCTTCACGTGGGTAGTGTTTGCTCTTCCTGAAGTTCTGGATCGAAGGTTCCTCGATGGTCTACGGAATTTGACTTTATTGTGTAGAATGGTAGGGCCTGTATTGTAAAGTACCTTGTGTGTGATACACAGTAATTTGAAGTTGGCTCTTTGTCGCATTGGGAGCCAATGTAGCTCTCGCATGCAACTTTTGGCCGAATCATATCTCTTCTTATTGCATACAGCCTTTGCCGCGGCATTTTGCACTATCTGCAGTTTAGAGAAAAGATAGTCTGCCATTCCAACAAACAGAGAGTTGCCGTAGTCCAGTCTGCTCATCAGCAGCGACTGGACCAGGGTCTTCCAACACTCAGTCGGAATCCAGGGGAAGACTCGTCTGAGCATTTTTAATAATGCAAAGCCTCTGCCACAGACAGTGGAGACATGTGATTTCATGGACAAAGCACTGTCCAATACCACACCCAAGTTTTTCGCTTTTATGGTAGGATTTGGGGGCAAGCCCAGGTTACTTGGCCACCAGCTGTTGTCCCAGAGCTGGGGATTTTTGCCAAACAGGAGGATTTCTGACTTGTCTGCATTTAATCTCAGACAGTGCTCTTGCATCCAATTGGCCAGCTCAGTCAGGCATTTTAGTAGTCGAGTTTTAGGATCATCTTTCTCATCAATGGTGACCATCAGCTGGGTGTCGTCAGCATAAGAACACATTTCAACACCCCACTTTCTTCCAATGGCTGCCAATGAGGAAACAAATACATTAAACACATATATATATAACACATGACTACCCAGGTCCCTTGACTACCGGGTTCACCTTCTCACTGTAACACTAATAGCCGGGATAAGGCAAATAGTAGACACCCCCGTCAGACTGGTTACACCCTGGAGCTCCCACCGGATGCTGCACCTTTGGTGGCTATCTTCACAGGAGTTCCCCCGGTAAGGGGGGGTGTTTGGGAGACTACTGCTGACTTGATTAAACTAGCTAGTCAGTGGTGCGACCAGTTTAGTTCAGGCGAAGCCAATATAGCTAGTGCAATCACAATGGTAAGGAGGGTACGATGGGTGGGGCGTCGACCAAAGAACATCCCAGGGGATTGCGTGGTGGTGAACTTCAATAACAGGAATTGTGCAGAAAGATTATTTTGGGATGGCTCAGAGCTTGTAAATAAAGGCATTAGACCCCTCCCCTTGGGGTTTTTTTACCCACCACCCAGCGTTCATAGACATGCAGCCCCACATTCCCGACCATACACAAGACCAAGCAATATAAGTACTTTAACATACCAGGCCAGGATGAGTGCCCAGCGGCACCTTGCTCAGAGGCCAACCAGGGGGGGGGGGGACATTGAACCGTTGAATATACTTCCAGCCTCACCGATAAATGTGCAATCTAGGGGAGAGATACAGCTTAGTAATAGGTTCTCACCCCTATCCCAGATGGAATGCAATGATTGACTGGGCCATGTAACCGCAAGTAAGGGGAAGGAGAGTCATCGTTCTACTATCACTACAGCCTCACATTTAGTCCCATGTAAATTTTTAAGTTGGAATGTGGCGGGCATCAGATCTAAAAGCTCTGATCCCGTTTGGTTGCAATTTATAAAACAGTTTGATATCCTGGCATTGCAGGAAACTTGGGATGCAGACTCTAGCTTTAATCTTGATGGTTTTCAAAGCTTTGCCACTCCTGCGATCAGAGGGACTATGGGGAGATCTAAGGGAGGTTTACTTTTTCTTGTCTCATTAGATCTAATTGGGTCATTTAGAAAATGTCATGTCGAGTCAGATAACTTTCTTATCCTTGAAGGGTATTTGTATAATAAGAATTACCTTTTGATAAACTTGTATAATGCCATGGATGGTCTTGAACATTTTAACATATTAGAACAATTTTTGTCAGTCTACAAAGTTAATCACTCTTTTTCGGTTGAGATTTTCCTTATGGGGGATTTTAATACACACCCTTGCAAATGGGATTGCAATGGGGACGATTTAGATGGGCAGCCAAAAAGTAAGGTACCGCATTTCGAACATGGTAAACAGGGGGAGGATTTGGAAGCATTGCTTTCCAATCTGAACCTATTAGAACCAGCTAGGGAAAGCGGTAATGAGAACGGCCCTTGGAAGCTTTGTTCCTTTCTACTCCTGGTAACCTGGTGACCTGTATTGCCCGAGGCGGAGAGGGACGCCTGTAAAAACTGTGCTGTCACCCTGGTGGGACTCTCGGTCCCAAGGTGCATCGTTTCACCGCCCCTGCTTGAGTGCTCACAGCTGCTGCAGGGGGAGGCGCTGACATCGCGCTACAAAGCGCCGCCTTCCCCCACGCATCGCGGGGTCCTTGGAAGCTTTGTTACTTTCTACTCCTGGTAACCTGGTGACCTGTATTGCCTGAGGCGGAGCGGGACGCCTGTAAAAACTGTGCTGTCACCCTGGTGGGACTCTCGGTCCCAGGGTGCATCGTTTCACCGCACCTGCTCGAGTGCTCACAACTGCTGCAGGGGGAGGCGCTGACATTGCGACATTGCGCTATAAAGCGCTGCCTTCCCCCACGCAACGCGGGACTCCCGTGGGTGACGCCGGGAGAAGCCCGGGCAAAAGGCGGGCCCTCTGAGGCCCTTCGAGGACGACCAAGGACGAGACGGACCTACCCTCTAACTCCCACGCCTCCACAACAAGTAGGATTTCTTTGACTTGTTTCATAGTACTATTTTATAGTGGACTCGCAGCATATATTGTCTTTTGATCTGTTCAGTTGCCAACAAAGATCTCCTGCTACCTCCCACAACAAGCATATAACCCTTAATAACATTTCTACAAGGGGCAGCAGGAGTAAGACTGCCGCAGGGGCGGCTGCATTGATAGGTCCAATAGATAGCTTCATTACATGCACTACTGATGCTGTCGATCTTAGCATCTCATTACTGCAACCAAGAGTATCTCGGGACTTGGACTTTGCGAAACGCTCTTCATTAGGAAGCATTAAATCAGCCAGAACCCCAGGTAACACCGGTACTTTGAGAGTGGAAGACACCAATGACATTATAGCCGTTCCTCACACCTTGTTGAATGAGGTAAATTTATCAGTATCGGACACAAGCACCAATTGTGAGCTGGAAAGTGATCTAGAAAGATCTCCCCTTCTCAATGTGGCTTTAACTCCTGAACTAGTTGAGGATACCTCTGAGAATGCTTTGGGGGAAACTCGGGGGGGGCAATTTCAAAAACAGCTATATCTACTATGCAACCCCTGCCATCGACTCGTAAGAAACGTAAACGCCCGAGAGGGCAAAAAGGTAAAGCCACGTCGGCTGACGTACATCAACAACATGAGTCTCTCAACACAAATATCAGTCATGCATCCAGAGATAGGCCTGACAATAATACAGACTGTGATCACTTGATTGAGCGAATCGGGGATCTTCTGAGCATATATATATCACCAGTTGAATCCAGGCTCGCTCGATTAGAGAAGAGAATCGAAGAACTGGTATCTCTAAATAAAAACTCTCCCCCTGCCCCTCCCCTTAACGTGGCTGGAGCACAAAAAGTTAAATCCAATGAAAGCAAAACAGCGCTGCCCCAACCAAAAGCCACATCCGGTGGAGCCGCTGAGACAAAACAAAAGACAATAGCTAATAAACCAACACCAGCAACCCACCCTGCACCAGCTATGAGTCTTCCTCCAACGACCAGTAGCGCTCACCTAAGAAAACCTCAAACGGGTTCGCATTTACGTGCCGCAAATTCCCACCCAATTTAGTAACACGACGGCAACAACATTCCATCCTAAGACCCCCTCTGAAATTCCTTACAAAGCTAAGCAAATTCCCTCACGGATCACCTTACCGCCAGAATGTGGAGCCTTTGTACTTGTGTTAGTTAATGTGCCTATACTTAAGCAAGAACAGTCAGAAACTGTTCTATCATTAAAAAATAAAATCCTTCATTGGCTTTCATTAAACTGTAATTTTCCAACGGAATGCGCGGGGGAAATCACCCATGAACAGAGAGTGGGATGGATAGACCCTTGCGAAAAGAATTTGAGGGCGACTGCGTAACACTCAACTTCAGAAACCCTCAATGGGCAGAAAAGACTCTTGCCAACGCCCCCCCCACCCTCTACATGGGAATTCAATACTACCTTGCTTCCCCTGGGTTACTTTTATAGGCACCTGCTTCCACCAAGTTCAAGTATACCGCCGAACCCTACGAATCTTCCCTATGAAAGGCACTCTCTGTCAGAAATGAAGACCCCTTTTTCCAACAAAATCCCAAGTTTGTCTACCCCACAGAAACAGTACAATGGCACCAGAGCCAAAATCGCTTGCTTCCATCACTTCATCCCTATCTATCTACTACTCTTCACCAGGATTATAGGGATACTCGTTGGACCCAAGCTTCCCAGCTGCCAACTACTTCTTATAATATTCCTATTTACAACAGATATAATGTATTTTCTGGCTTAGACAGCAACGACTGACTCGCTACCCCTATAACCAACTTGGAAGATGCACCTACCTTAGAATCAGGGGAGAACTTACAACCTGGGGGTATATCTATGTCAATCTCACTGGGGCACTCTGAAAAAGAGGACGCTCGGAGTGTATCATCTGCTCCTACTAGTCCCGGCACATTGGGTTATGTAGACAACTTAGTTACGGTTATAGACCCAACTCATACTAGGTCAAAATTACATTTTACATTTTGGAATATCGCTGGCTTAGCACATAAACATAGCAATCCCAACTTTCTGATCCAACTTAACTCAAGTGCTATTATCTGCCTCCAGGAGACTTGGGCAATCACGCCTATACACATAGTGGGCTTTAAAACATTTTGGTCCCCTGCAAGGAAATCTCCCTCGGGCAGAAACAGTGGCGGCCTTGCCACTTACATTCTAAATACCATACAAATGGAGGACATTGTACCCCTAATAATAAAAGATAACTTCCAACTCATAATTCTAAAAAGGAGAAAACAAGACGTGTACATACTAGTAAATTTTTATATTAATCTGCCGCAAATTAATTTGCTAACTACCCTCACTGAGATTGCAACAGCTCTACAAGAACAAACCATAAAATATGCAAAATTCATGTACAATAATTTGGGGGGGGAGACTTTAATCTCCACTTATGTAGGAACAGTAATAATACCAAATGTGGCATTACCGATGAGGAGGACATCGGTATAACTCATTTTACACACTCCGTTGAAGGTGAGAAAATGAACGAGGTCATGGCTGAACTACAGCTAGGTTTCCTAAATGAAAAAAAAAATCCTCCTGCTCCCTTTTTGCCAACGTTCAATGGAAGAGGACTAATAAGTCTGATAGATTATATACTAATTTCTCCCCTGAATGGGATAGATATCGAATTGTTTGAAGTAGCAAAAAACCCACTGAGTGATCATTTTCCAATTGTTGCATCCTTCGTGGAAAATAGATCACATAAACCCACTAATATTATGGCCATTTTAGCCCAACAAGAACTTGAAGTTGGTTCACTGAACGGTTATACACTAAAATGGGGGAAAATTGATAAGCAAGCCACAACTAATAAAAGAGTCAATTATTGCTGTGCCGAAATTACGAACTGTCTTGACCTTAATTTACAACCAAAGGAGGTCATAAACAGTTTTAATGCCGTTTTAGAAAGTATACACAAAGAGTTAACTAGGACTTGTAAGCAAAAGTCTGAAACAAACCAAAATAACAGCTGGTTCAATTCGGCATGCACAAAGAAACACACAAGACTAAAAGAGGCCTTGAATAAGGATAAGAGGGACAGAGCTGATATTGGCAGACTAAGGAAAGAGTATGCTGGTATGATCAGGTTAAGAAAACAAGAATTAAAAGCCACAATAACCTCTGAGCACACATAAACAATTCCTGTATGTAACACAAACAAGTATTTGGCAAGTGTCTCTTATCTTGAAGAGTGAGATTTGTCTTTTCAATCTCCCAAGGTCAATTTCAATAATCAGAGTTCCAAATGTTTAGTCTTTGTCGTTTATTTCTTTGTTTTTCTTCGTATCTCCCCAGATGTCCAAAGTTAATTACAACAGCCAACACGTGTTTCGTCGTGTACAGTATAATACCTCGACTTCTTCAGGGCTGTAATCAAATAAACATTACCCATAATCACTACACGTACTTCGTATGGCTAGTCATGAGAGGTGGGAAAGTACCAACCACCTCTAACTGAGAATGAAGATGATCCAATCACATTATCTAAAGTATTGGAAGACTTGGAGATCAATAGGTATCTCAGCAAGAGTAGTGGCCTAAAATTGAAATCCAAATGGACACCTCAATTCGGTACTGGAAATACTATTGATGCATTCCACAAGTCTGTGGAATTAGAAATCGATAAACTTATTGATAAGAGGTCTAAAGGTGGATACTACAAGAAACCAGATAATCTAACAAAGGGGGAAAGGGAGGCGCTTAAAATCCTAAGGGCCAATGACGATATTACCATCCGAGTGGCAGACAAGGGTGGTAATGTTGTCATAATGGATACAGACAAATACAATGCAGAGATTTTTTCACAGCTAGGAGATATAAAGTATTATGAACGTTTAGCCAGCAATCCATTGGCACCATTAACACTGTCTATAAATGGGAAATTGAAAACTTGGTATGATATGTCACTCCTAGATGTGGATGAATACAACTATATGTTAATATCAACACCCCATGTTTATACACCTTACCCAAGGTGCACAAGAATAGAGAGAACCCACCTGGACGGCCAATTATCTCGGGCATTGGTGGCCTGACTGAAAAGATTTCGGAGTATATTGACTTATTCATGAGACCATATGTTGAAGGATTGCCCTCCTACATTCAAGACACCAAACACGTGCTTAACATGATGTCAGATGTTGTCTGGCAGGAAGATATG
Organism: Lissotriton vulgaris; assembly: GCF_964263255.1. Lineage (NCBI taxonomy): Eukaryota > Metazoa > Chordata > Amphibia > Caudata > Salamandridae > Lissotriton > Lissotriton vulgaris. The sequence goes on from NC_141685.1 coordinate 160,477,321, forward strand.
TATCTAGTTACATTAGATGTTGTTTCTCTGTACTCAAATATTGATCATACTTTGGGGATTGTTGCAGTGGAAACCTTTCTCAACAGGAGACCAGTTGAACTGATGGAACATACAAAAATGATACTTGATATGACACAAATTGTACTAAAGAACAATGTTTTTGTATTTAATCGCAAATGGTACAGACAATGCCTTGGGACCGCGATGGGCTCCAGATTTGCTCCGTCTTTTGCCAACCTGTTTATGGGTTGGTTTGAGGCGGAGTGGATCTGGGGACGTCGTGGTCTCCAATGGATTGAATTCATACAATATTGGGGACGTTTCATAGACGACTGTCTCATGATCTGGACTGGTAGCCTTGAAGATCTCTTGAGCTTCTTTGAATATTTGAATAGTAACAATGTCAATCTATGGTTCACAACCCAATATGATAAGAGTAAGATTAATTTTCTTGATGTTGAATTGTGCATTAAAGGGGATAAGCTGTGCTCTAGGATGTACAGAAAAGAGACTAGCTGCAATTCATTATTGCATGCAACCAGCTGCCACCCGAACTTTCAGATCAAATCTATCCCGTATGGGGAGATGGTTCGAGCCAGGAGGAACTGTTCAGAGGACGAGGATTTTGATAATGTTATTCAGGATATGTCTACGAGATTTGAAGCAAGAGGGTACGAATGGGATGTAATAGACAAAGCAAGGAGACGAGCATGTAAACTTAAACGCTCCCAAACACTAATGAAGAAAACACTTACTGTAAATAGTAAACAGAAAGTACGCCTAGTGACTTGTTATAATACAGAGTCTAGTAAATTATATTCTATTGTAAATCGTCACTGGCACCTGCTAACTGCAGATAAAGACTTGGCATCTTACATTGGGGAGAGACCAGCCATAACCTTCAGGAAAGGGAAGACCTTGGCTAATGATCTTAGTCCTAGTTATCCAATTAAAAATAGGGAAATATGGCCAAGGAATATGACAAAAGGATTCCACAAGTGTGGGCGATGTAATTGCTGCAGATGGGCATGTAAAAAGAATCTGAGTTTCAGTTACAATGGCTCTGCCATTTATGAAATAGACACTTTCATTAACTGTGAAACTACTTTTGTTGTATACGTAATCTCATGTACATGTGGACAGATATACGTGGGCAGCACGATAAGGAGGCTCAGAGATAGGATGATGGAACACATTAGGGCATGGAAAAATGGGGACACAAGATACCCAATTGCAGCTCATTTTGTCCAAAACATTGGTAATCGGGATGAACACCAATTTTGTTACCATGGAGTAGAACATGTGATTCAAGACCCTAGGGGTGGCAACAGGACTCTGAAACTCAGACGTAAAGAAGTACTATGGATTATGAAATTGAAATCAGTTGAACGTGGTCTTAACATCGATAATGAGTATCAGTACTGCTTAGGAAATGATTAATTTAACTGTAGAATTTTGACTCCATACGAGCTGTGAGGTTGTGGAGATTATGAGGGTCACATTGACTGCTAAATAGAATTAAGATGTCTATTACATGTCTAACGGTGAGATTACACTGTCAAGGAGTATCTTTATGATCTAGGACAATGTATTACAAATGTGTGATTACTATGATCAAATCTGAATTGACCTGTAGATTGTATTTACTGAGACTACTGTTACAGTAGAGTAGGGGATATTGCACTACTTGTTTTTGTCTTCGGTGAACTGACTAACATTGGCACTTCTTTTCTCTAAGATAGTATCGACCCCGAGCCGAGACTGATATTTTGAGACCGTGGGTAAGTTTATACGAACCCCTCCTGTTCTGAATATTAGAGGTTAATTCACCGGCAGTGCCTGAAGAATTCCTTTCTTGTCTTTAGAATTTGAACTTATGGAAATGATGCTTTGAGAAGGGATTTTGATATACAAATAGACCCACCGCGTAGGTGAGATACTTTAGAATCTTTATATAGAATGGGATGGGTAATATATAATTTTATTTGGGTTTGTTGACTCATATCCTATCCCCGATTAGGAATACTTCCCTACTAATCAGGAGATCGTGCGATACACTTACAGATGCAATGAATGAGTGAGTTGTGTTATCTTACCTTACGGCAATAGGATCGTAGGACTTTTTGTATAATATAGTCGGAAGTAATGTGTACCACTTACTTTTGTAGTGTGAGGCAAGAATAAGAGAAGCTTTGAATAAGATTTTCATATTAGCCCGGACAAAAGAGACTGGGTAAGTGATATGGAGTGCTTAATGTAATTAGAGCACCTTCACTAACAGCAGATTTATTTAGTATCATATATCATATTTGATTGTAGTGAACGCAGATTGAGGATTGAAAAAACTGAACAGGATCTGCTACTGTGAATTTGGAATTGGAAGACAGTGCAGGTAAATTTACCGATTGTTGGAATAATGGACATAGGTGGTGATAATGATAATTTTTGGTGGTTAGACATTCTGTTTGGAACTAAACGAGGATTATTTGTTAACTTTATTTAGTGTGTTAGATCTGCTGCTGCATATATATAATTACATCTCAGGCTTCTACTTTACAGATCGATAACTTTACTTACGCTTGGAATACGCATTTGATGCCTGAAGTAACTGTAAAATTTAGAGGTGAATTACTGTATATACTTGAAACTATGATTATCTTCTTGGTTATGGGACCTGATCTTGGACACATATTAAGGGGGAATAACTTGACTGGAGTGGTAATTCTATCTTTCTTTTCTCCTTTAAATCTACTCACTAAGCAGGCTATTATTTTACTGACAGGTGGTTGGTACTTTCCCACCTCTCATGACTAGCCATACGAAGTACGTGTAGTGATTATGGGTAATGTTTATTTGATTACAGCCCTGAAGAAGTCGAGGTATTATACTGTGCGCGACGAAACACGTGTTGGCTGTTGTAATTAACTTTGGACATCTGGGGAGATACGAAGAAAAACAAAGAAATAAACGACAAAGACTAAACATTTGGAACTCTGATTATTGAAATTGACCTTGTGAGATTGAAAAGACAAATCTCACTCTTCAAGATAAGAGACACTCGACAGATACTTGTTTGTGTTACATACAGGAATTGTTTATGTGTATTCAGAGGTTATTGTAGATATTGTCGCTCCTGCATGGGAGTTAGTGATGTAGGATACGCATCATTTCTCTAGAGGCACCATTGCATTATATTTCTAGAACTATTGGACCCTGATAATAATTGGGTTGTGCGCCCATTTTCTTGTTGGTATCCAAAATTAAGAAGATTAAAAGCCGATTTATGGAATCGCCTCAGCAAAAGCACAGTGTCGAAGGATAGCGTAATGTTCTGGCTCATAATAAGATCACCGTTTTTAACAAATAAAAATGAAACACCCTCCATCGACGTCGCTATAAGCGAAGATGAATGGGTGACTTATTTTTCGAAAGTTTTTAGTAAAGACACCTCGGTAGATATTGACCACCCAGTCCCTCTAACGCAGGTTATATACCCAATAAACTTACAATTTTCCCATGAGGAGGTCCAACTGGCATTAAAAAACTCAAAAACTGGCAAAGCCCCTGGTCCAGATGGGGTTCAAGCTGATGTTTTTAAACATCTACCAGACCTCTGGTCCCCCATATTGACCAATGTTCTAAATGCCACATTAAAGGTAGGGCTATTAGATTCTTGGAAGTCATCGATATTGTTCCCGATTTATAAGAAAGGGGATCGAAATACTCCGTCCTGTTACAGGCCTATCTCCCTTCTGGACTCGCTTGGGAAGATGGCAGGGCGGATCCTTCTCAATCGACTCCAGGAGTGGGCAACTGACCAAGGAGTAATATCAGATATACAATATGGCTTTCGTGAAGGCCTAGGAACAGTGGACCAAGCACTTAATCTTTCCCTCCTAGCGGGTAAATACATGGAGGCTAAGGGGTCCACACTTTACATGGTCTACGTCGACTTATCAGCGGCGTTTGATTGTGTCGCGCACTCAGCATTATGGAATATAGTGCTGAAAATGGGTGTTGACCCAGCGATTGTTGATTTCCTCCTTGAAATGTATACAGGAACCACAGGTAGGGTAAGATTTAGGATTAAGGGGGAACTTACTGGAAGCTTCAGGGTGGAAAAGGGGGTCAGACAGGGTTGTGTGCTGGCCCCCTTTTTATTCACTGTCTATACTAATGGATTGGAGGCAGCTATGCTTCAAGGCAGTAAAGATCTACCTACAATAGCTAGTCGGCAAATACCTGCATTACTATATGCCGACGATGCCGTTATTTTAGCAAGAACCCCAAACGAGCTCCAGTGTGCATTAGACAGATATTGCACGTTTATGGCCACTCTGAACCTGAAACTAAACGTTGAGAAAACTTACACCATGCAGGCCAGGAAGGGGATCGGGAAACATCGAAGGTTGTTTGTAAAAGGTGAACCACTAGATAGAACAACAGCCTACCCATACCTGGGGGTAGTAATAGATGAGAAGTTCAAGTGGAACCCAGCGGTCAACGCCAGGAAACTTACCTTTCTGAGGGAAATTGTCTCATTAAAAGCATTCTCACAAAGGCTGGGCCAACGTCCAATACAAGAAATGATAAAAATACATAACGCAAAATGCATATCTACGGCAATATATGGGGCGGGATTATGGAGATTTCTAAATGTGGATGCCATTCAAAAGATTGAGAATTCCTTTTTAAGATACTTACTCGCGGTCCCAAGGAGTAGCTCCACATACGCATGTCACACAGAATTGGGATTAGACTATATAACAGACATTATAAAACTACAGCCAGTAATGTTGTGGCGTAGAATATGGGTTACAGATCAATGCCATTTAACGAGATCCATCATTGAAGACACTCTGAGCCTTGACCACTGTAAAAAAATCAAATGGCTAGCCTTTGTCAAAGCAACACTAGAGGACTTGGGCTATAAGAAATACTTTGACTATCCTTCCAGGATAAATGAAATTTCTAAGGCGGATCTAAAAAAGGAATGTTTTGCACACCTGAGACAGCTACGTCTAGTAACAGAGATCCACAAACAATCTGTACAAAAAGCCATACTAGTGAAGACTGTCTATGTATCGGAACCCTATTTGTCTTTTAGTTTAACCCAATACGAAAAAATGCTGCTCACTCGCTTAAGGTTTGACATGTTTCATTTGCTAGTTTCCTTCCCAATCCAAAATGACTGGGCGTCAACACGGTCACGTTGTCCGTGTGATTTGGTATCTACACAATCAACCATACACACTATCCTATTTTGTAAATTCTTTGTAGAACCCCGTAGATGTTGGTTACTCCCCATCTTAAAACTTTGGGGGCTTCGCCAATGCCGTCCTGCATTCTTGGCACTACAATATTTAGAAAATGAAAAATATGTCAAAGCAATTGTACGTTTTCTCAAATTTTGTATTCATTATCGTCGCAACCTATGAATTGTCCTGACTAGGAGCGGCATAAAGAAGGCATACACATCATTAGGTTCTCAGATGAATGATAAATTGTATGTCACATCTTGCTGTTTTTTTAACTGAGCTGTCTTTTTAAACTAACTCTTTTTTAAACTGTTTTTAGCATTTTAAAATTGTGATTTTAATATATGATTAATTTTGTAAATCGTATTTCATGAACTTTTATGGTGTTCTTATCAAATGAACTACTGAATAAAGTATTTTTGAATTGAATTGAATTGAATGAGAACGCACCTACCTTTACAGGGAGGGGGGTTAACTCTGTTTTCGATTACATTTTTGTGTCCCCCCTATTGCTGACTATAACATTGGCATATAGCGTAGTGATATCACCATTTAGCGACCACAACCCTCTTGTAATAGAACTTGACATGGGTGCTAAGAATACCATCAGGACCCATGGAAGGAAAGCACTACGAGCCATTTCCACAAAAGATTAAGGCAGACGGTTAAAGTGGGACAAAATAGTCCCAGAGGCCTTCTTTGAAGAACTGGTGGCCATGACCGAGTCCAATATTGGTATCTGCCTAGATGGCAACGATGTGGGTGAGGGAACAATAACCTCCTTCTCAGCTATTTGTAAACAAATAGCAGACAACCTAAACAAGGGGAGAGGGACACATCACAAGAAAGCACTAAGATGGTTTGATAGCTCTTGCTCAAAAGCCCATGAGGCCCTCCTGAAGGCCCTTAAAAGAAGCCCAAGACATAGAATTTTGGTGTCCTCTCTCCGCAAGGAGTACAAATTGGCAATCTCCTTGCGGAAACAGAAAATCAAAGAGGAGGCATGGGATAGCTTACAGGCTGTTGATGTACTAAGGGATAGTAGGAAGTTCTGGGCCATAATAAATCACCCATTCTTCTCGGAAAGTGACAGTCTAGATACGGACTGCGTAATCCCGGATGATGCATGGCTTCAGCACTTTAAGAACATTTATTGGGACAATGACACGCCTGAGTCAACATCCGTACTTCCTACTATTAGCTGTCCATGGACCCCCATCAAATTCAAACTAGAAGAAGTAGAAAGGGCTGTTCGTGCTACCTCTAAAAATAAGGCCCCAGGACCTGATGGGGTGCCTGCAGACCTTTTCATTATGTATCCTAACTTCTGGGCAAAAATCCTAACAAACGTATTTAACACCGCAGCACGGGAGGTTTTCCCTTATCCTGGGGTTCTTCCATTATCGTGCCCATTTTTAAAAAGGGGAGCCGTGGGGACCCCGCCTGCTACAGGCCAATCTCCCTGTTAGATTCTTCCGTCAAGATCATGGGAAGAGTTATTCTTCAGAAACTGGGAGATTGGCTGAAGGGGGGGGGGGGTGGAGGTGGGGGGGGGTACTCTCCAATCTCCAGTACGGCTTTAGGGAGCATAGGGGCACCATGGACCAATGCCTTAATCTATACCTCCTAATCAAGTACACTGTGGCAAAAGAAGGCTTCCTATATCTTGGGTTCATGGATTTATCATCAGCCTTCGATATGGTGAATCGTTCCAAATTATGGTGCATCTTGTTAGACATGGGCATTGATGCTTCCCTAGTTTATTTTCTTGCCTCGCTCCATCAGGATCTAGCAGCAGCTGTCAGGGTTACACAGGGCGGCAGGTGCACGGGCCAGTTTAGTTCGAGACGGGGAGTCAGACAAGGCTGCATCCTGATTCCCCTTCTTTTTACGATCTACATAAATGGCCTGGAAAAATCTCTGGCAGGGGTCGGTGCGGACATTCCAAGTGCAGGAGGAACGGGTATCCCGGTCCTCCTGTACGCGGATGATGCCGTACTTATTGCCAGGACAGGTCTGGGTTTACAGAGGCTGCTGGACAGCTTTGGAACATTTATGGATTCCCTTGACCTTAAAGTTAACAGCAAAAAATGTCATGTTATGATTGCAGGGGCTCGTAGGAAGATCAGGAACGTTAAAACTTTTAATTGCCTGGGTGCGGAAGTTTCTAGGGTCCCAGTTTTTACCTACTTGGGGGTCCTATTCGATGAGAAAGGCAACTGGGGTCCCCAGCAGAAGCATAAAAGCAACATAGTGGCTAGATCCACAACAGCGCTTCTTAATTTTGCCAAAAGGTTGGGAGCCAAACCTTTGGAACCCATGCTCAAAATTTATAAGGCTAAGTGCTGTGCGATTGCCTCCTATGGGGCATCGATATGGGGATATGGTCACGTGGGCAAAATCCAATTGGTTGAATACAAGTTTCTTAGATCTCTGCTGGCTGTACCTCAGTCGTCGTCGACCATGGCGGTACACTGTGAACTAGGTGTGGGTTACATATCAGACAACCTTAAAGCAGCCCCGTTGATTTGTTGGGCATAGACATGGCTTAATGAGGACATCACTCTTAATCATCTCATCCTTAAAGATTGTCTGGCCCTCGACAAGGCGTACAGCATCCCATGGCTGGCATACGTTAGAGCGGCGTGTGTCAGGCTGGGACGCCCTGAATTGTTTACCGCCCCAGAGGGAATTAAGAAATAGGATCTGGGATGGATCAAACATAATTTCCGGATCATCGCAGAGGCAGACAGGGAGGAGGCGGAACTCAAAAAATTAGGAGTAAGAAGCATTTATGCTCTCCAGACCTCGCCTTACACAGAACCCTACCTTAAGGTTGTCACAAAGCCGTACCATCGCTTCTTGCTGATAAGGTTCAGATTTAACCTAATTCACCTTGTTTTGGGTGATTACCAACAATGGGGCAAACCATCTGACTCTCCACCATGTTCTTGCGATAACTTCTCGACACAAGACACTCTTCATCTAATTATGTTTTGTGAAAAATTTTCGGAGGCACGAAATAAATTCTTGTTGCCCATATTACGAGAAGCGGGTTTCCTACAGGTGAGGCCTGCACTACTATATTTGCAATTACTGAACAGTGTGCGGGTCATCTTCAGCGTAGCAAGTTTTCTGGTGGCTGTAGCAAGAGCAAAGAATAAAAGAACACTACTTATGAACGGAACCCCTTCCCCAGAAGCTTGGAACTGATATTATTATAAATGTTAACTGTATTTTAATAGTAGTTTTAAGCACATTTGGAGATATCTTGTATTAATTGTTTTCCCATGAATCATGTATTATACATTGTGTATATAAATGAATGCTTGTACATATATGCTTGTTTTTCTAATTGTATATGTATTTTTATTCTGTATGTATGTATTGTTGCTTCTTTTATGATTTTAATTAATCGAAATAAAGAGTTTTGACTGACTGACTGGATGCTGCTGCCACAGACACAAGTCTGACCTCATGCTACTGGGAGTCCTTCCAGCGAGGGAGGCTTGGACAATAGGTTTCCTGTCTTGGGAGGTGCTAGCACCACCCCAGACAGGCCATAGTGTATTGAGGCAGGGAGGGCTGAATGAAAGGAGACACTGCCTGGGGCACACAAAGTGTCCCATGCATAGTCCGGTTGAAACCAGTTACTGGGGCACTCCAGTCCCAGCTCTGGTGCGAAACTAGACAACGGGAAACGGGGTAACCACCCCCTTCCTTGGTCCCACCCGTAGGAGGGACCTAGCAGGTAATCCAGCCCCTAGATTTGGTATATAGGTAGGAGCTGAGTCCCAAGACTTTAGATTTACCCTGACTGAAATTTTAAACAAAACTCCGGACCTTCAACATTCTATCTGAAGAAAGAAGACTGAAGAATCTCCCTTGTGGTCAAGGAGTGACCACCCTGTGCAAGCAGGCACCATCAAGCGCTCAACGGTTTGCTTTGTCGTCGCTCCCGCCAGAGCCCGAACACAGAGCCTGACAAGACCCAGACTTCCAGACTTCCTTAAGCCCGATCCACAGCCACAGCAAAGCTGAGACCCATGGAGGCGACGCGAGACATGGGACCGGCCATCTTGGAAAGCCAGCGAATTGCTTTCTGTGCAGCTCCTGAGGCACCCTCGAAGTTGTGCATTGGGGATTGAGAATCCCCAGCCCCGAGCACCAACTGCACCGAAGATCAGCCTTCCACACTCCACGAGTTCTGCGTGGGGCCCTTCTGCATTTTCCTGCTCGATGCGTCTGTCCGGTCACTTGCCCGTTGGCTAGTGGCCTCTGTGACAACGAACCTTTGAATTTCCAACGCTGGTCTGGTTGCTCCAGACTGGCCCCTGCTTCGCTGAAAAGGAGAAATCCATCAGACCTTGCTAATCTGATCAAGAAGCCCTCTTCGAATCCTGCGTGGGTTGCCTTTGCCAAGGGTTGTTGACTCCAATCCGGAAGCCGACACCACCTACAGCGAGATCCTTTGTTAGACAGTCCGTGCCCAGCTCTTGGTTGTTGTCGACACCTCCTGATCCACGTGGCAGCAGAGACAAGCTTCACGACATCACCTGATTGCTTCCCGACATCGCCTGGTTCCTTCCTGGTTCCATCCTGGTCACTGGCTAGTGACCCAGACTCTGTCCCCTCTGCTTTCAGGTACTCTTCATCCTCGATCCGCCCTTGGATCCAACCAGACACTTCTCTCCTGATCGCCTGCAGCCTCTTTCTCCAAGGCTCCGTAGGAAACAGCCACGAAACCCGACACACTTTGACACCTATACACCCGCTTCCTGTGGGTGAGTTAACGCGAGTACTTCGGTGCTCCTGCAAAGAGTAACAATCCTAGTGTCCTAGTTTCAAGTAGATTTCTCCTACTCCAGTCGGAAGTGACCTAAAAGAACTAGTTTCCAATTCTTTCGTTCCCCTTCTAACTCTATGGTAACCCGCGTGTGAGTTCAGACACTGCACACGCTCCCCTTGGGCCACCTGCTTCCTAACCCTTGGTAGTACAGCATAGCCTTAGCGATTCCCTAGGCCCTAGGCCTATCCTTTGTTTGTGACGTGGTTCTTATACCACTATTTCAGTATATGGTTTGAAGTGCCCCTAGGGCATTACTGTATATTGTGCAACTTATGATATGTTATATTGAGTATCTTGTTATGTGTTTGTGCCTCTGACCTCATAAAGAGTTCAGAGGATTAATTTAGTAATAAATACATATATTTTATAAATAAAACCTGTGTGGTGTCCTTTCACTTGGTATTAAAGGGATTGCATATGGTAAAACAGCTGGCTTCACATGCCCTCTTGAGTTTAGCCTAAGACTGCTTTGTCCATGCTACCACTAGGATAGCTGGTCTATAAGGTTGACTTTACGACCATCACCATAAGGGTTGTTTGGACTGGTGCAAGGTGCTCACTAGAATAGTGAACATCATGTACCAGGCCAACTTCTCTCATTGTTGGGCAGTGGTTGGGATTTGAGCTTGCTGTTGTTTTACCAGTTGTAATCTTTGAGATATAATTTGAAAGATCAAATTAGGTACCATAGGTACATATAACAAGACTTAGAATACATAAGTTCTACTGAACTTAGTTGTTGTAGACCAAAGGGCCTAGCACACCCTGACTACAACTCCTAGAGAGGTTAAGTAGGAAATACATAGTGTAAGTAGGTGCACACACCACACCTCACTAGAAAATGTCAACCACGGGTGAACCTAGTGTATCTCTACCTGTGGGAGAGGTCCCTATCAGGGTACCTTCCAAATTTGACATACTCAGCTTCAGAGCACTGAGACACTTGAGTACCACCAGGAAGCTGAAACAGGGTTCTAACCCTGCCCTTCAGCAACTGATAGACCTCCTAGAGGAGTCTGAGGTTCTTAAGGCCTCTAACCCAGGTCCTTCGGGTAATGCAGAAGGCATACCCACCACCGAAGATGACCCCCCTGGCCCTGAAGAGGAAGAGGAGGAGGAAGAAGAAGTTTCTGAGGAAGAGGTAGACAGCCAGGTATCAGTCAGAAGACTTAGCCAGGCTAACCTAAGCTTACATGGGAATGGAGAAGGGCTAGCCCTTCCCAGACCCAACAGTAGACTTAATCAGGGGCATAGGAGGGAAAGATCCCATTCAGGGGAATCTCTCCACTCCAAAGCCTAAAGGGGTTCTCACAGGGGAATGGATCCTGTGTTGGATTTGTCACTCAAAGGCAAGCTTGAAGACTTCCAGGTAAAATAACACGTCGCAGAAACATTTCTCTGAGAGGCGGCAATTTTTGAATCTTCACTGAATAATTACATTAGTACTTCTAGTAATTTTAAATGAAGAATCTAAAACCATGGTACTATTTTTAAAAAGTTGTAGTAAACAGTACCTTTGTAATTATGAAAGAATATCTTCATTGCTGACCCTGTAGTCTGAGAGGCACTGATAACCTGGCCTCAAGGCCCGCTGGCGGTGACGCAGTTTATATGGTGGCCCCCATTTCATGGGTGCCAGAAAAGTATGGATGGAATACCGTCTGCCAGAGGACGCACACGGTTCCAAGAACACAATCCACTGCTCACGGGATGTTTCGGTGTGTTTTGCCATCCACTTGACCATCATTAGAGAATTAATGGTGCCCGCAGCCACCATCAGCAACATCCTCCCATTACAAGACCCCTTCATTAATCTCTGCAAATTCTTTTGGAACAAGATCACATCCATACACGACAACGTCAACCCTCCACCTGACCCCATCAACCTCGCAGCCAGGCTTCTAATCTCAGCCAAAGAATGGACCTTGGCTATGTTGAACAGCATCACCACAAACGAGACTGCCGCAAACATGAAGGCCATCCACTCCGGTGCCCCATTAGATCCACCCCCGCCACAGTTTCAAAAAAGGCCTGATCACGATCAGTGAATTTCTCACTCCCATCCTGAATGATTCCATCAATGCTGCCCTCTTCCCAGGAGCCTTGAAAGAGGCAGCCGTTACAGTCCTGCTGAATAAACCCTCCGTGGACATCACAGAATGCTACAACTACTGACAGATCTCCCTCCTACTACACACAGCCAAAGCCCTACAGTACACCATCAACAGGCGTCTGATCAACTACCTCATCAACAACCAGCTCCTCAAGGCCACCAAGTCCGGATTCAGGCCCAACCACAGCATGGAAACAGCTCTCATCGCACCAACTTATGCTACACACATAATCATAGACAGAGGAGCGAGTGGGACCTTAATCCTATTGGACCTCTCGGCGCCGTTTCACATGGTATCACACCTCATCCTCATCGGGCACCTTAACGAGATCGGGATTCAAGGGCCTGCCTTTTGATTGATCTGCTTCTTCCTGACAAAAAGAACTCAGACAGTCAACCTGACATCATAGTCCTTGGAAACTGGAAATCTCATCTGCGGAGCACCTCAAGGTTCATTTCTCAGTCTGACCCTCCTCAAAATGGACATAACCCCAATGGCCAACATCATCCATACCTACTTTATCACCATCCTCTTCTACACCGACGACATGCAACTAATACTGCCCTCTCTGAATAAAACCCACAACACAAGGAACACGTTTACTGCCTGCATGACATGGATGAAATCCAACTGTCTCAAACTCAAGACTGACAAGACAGATGTGTTGATCTTTGGAAACAACACCTGGGACTCCACCAGATGGCCAGCTACCCTAGGATCTACTCCCACCCACAGGCTTGCACACCAGTAACCTAGGGATCATTAATAAGAAACGCCTGGACATGTCCGCCCAGTCCAACGTCGTCACTGCTTTCACACACAGAAAATGCTGAAGAAAATCTTCAAATGACTCCCAAGCAACACCAGAAGCCTGTCATCCATGCACTCATCACCAGTAGTCTGGACAACGGGAACTCTCTCTATGCAGAAATCATCAAACAGCTCACCAGAAGGCTGCAAACCACCCAGAACGCAGCTGCCAGACTCATCCTCACCCTCTCACTCAGAACACATATCACACCACACCTGAGGGAGCTCCACTGGCTCCAGATACATAAGCACCCACAGTTCAAACTACTCACCCACACATTCACGGCACTACACTGAGGAAATAGAAATTTTATGTGGCCAGTGTGTCCCCTACTCGCACCCTATGTATATACCCATTCCCCATGTATGTCCATGTCATCATGTAATTCCCTTCTCATGGCTGTAATAATAATGCCTCGGCATTTCCGTCCAATGTTAGTATGTCAGTTATTAGGCCCTCCATGAATGAAACGTTAATTCTGCACTGAGGCCTATGTTGCCAATGCATTTACATGGTACACGTTTAAAAGTCGAGATGCACACGTTTTGTGGTACTGCCGAGCCAGGTCCCGAATTCAGGCTCCGAGCCTCTTCTGACTCTGAAAGCTGCGGTTTAATTATGTATTCCTGACCTCTCCCTTACTTCCTGCTCAGCCGAGAGGTGCCCAGCCTAGCCTGCCAAAGACAGTATTTTGCCTACAGTTATCTTCTCAGCTCCACAGAAAACACATTCCAGTCTAGTGATAGGGGTAAACATATTCTGCCTGCAGAAGATAGGGCCTAGCCTTTCTGTCTCCATTCAAGTCATTTACAGAACCCGTTTCCATAGAAGGCCCATGGCCCCACGCAATGCACGAAGAAATATATGCACACACTAGCATTTAGTGATGAACAGCCTTTGCTCGAGAGACCTTTACTTCAGACAATACATCCTCCAAACACAAGATATCAGATATGCCAAAGGTGCAGGTCGCTCTGACATCCCAGACTCCTCTACTAGTGCTAAAGTCAGCTCCCCCCAGCTTCCCCCAGTTACACGTCAATTTCACGTCATGACCAGTTTTGCGCGCACAAGTAGGGTAAAGGTTCCTGCTGACCATGCAGACCTCCTCTATGCATCCACCCACCTATGACACACCTATGACTCATCAAGTGAACACCCACATGTACGCCTCTTTACACGCCTTCTTTCACGCCCTGTGTTCTTATCTCTCTCTTTCACTTGCTCCGCCTGGAGCGCTCCGCCTTCTCTATTCAATGCAATGTATGTTCTAACTATATATAATGTGTTATGTGAATAAAGATTTTAGATGACGACCCTTCCTGAACCTTAGTGGTGATGGAACCCGATTCTCCAGTAGCTCGAGCTATTGCATTAAAGCCCTTTTGAATCGGACATCACGGACTCTGCCTCTCATTTTGTGAGCAATCCTTATTAATGTATAGAAATTCCGACAGGGTAATTAATTATTTACCACATTAATCTGGCGCCCGAACAGGGACTAGTCCCCTTCCCCACGCGCCGGCGATGTAGGTCCAGCCCCCTGACCCCTTCTATAGCCGTGACGGACTTCAAGTGTACACGACAGCGGGACTTCCTGCCTACTCCCTCAGGCCCACGGAGGAGACGGAGACTGCGACCAGGCATCCACACGAGGCGGTGAGGATTGCGGACCATCCCGACCAGAACCCAAGCAGAGAGAGCAAGGTCCGAGGTATCCCGAGGCCCACCTGTTCCGAGGCGCATGCGCAGCACCAGAAGCAGTAGCAGTCCAGTCCAGTATCGAGTTTCCGAGGCCTTCAGTTTTGCTTCCCGGTGAGTACCGTTATTGGGAACGCATAGAGACGGGTTCATTTATTTGAGCCCGGTAAAGACGGGTATGGGTACACAGATCCGGTAAAGAGGTGTCCATTTAGGTGGATGCGGTAAAGACGTGTCTCTTTACGAGACCGGTATGGTTGTACTGTTTTTGCAGTGCATAAAGTAAACAAGTTTTTCAGGATTGTGTTTTTTCTATGTACTAGTTAGGATGTATCTGTTTTTACTGCTTTAATGTCGTAGTATGAATGATTGTTTCCAGTCTATTTTTGTGTATATTGTGTTTTCGTTCAAGTTAGTTCCAACATGCCACTGTTCCCGAAATTACGTCAGATAGGGACCAGGAAAGGGATACTCGAAGAGGCAGTCCCCGTCCCGCCTAGGGACACTCCTGGTCATTTTATGTACCAGAAGCACGGGCTAGATGCCATACTATTTTTAGACTTATGGGTAGATTACACGAAGGATCTGGAAGAGAAATATAGATGGCCTGTCTCAGGGACATGGGATGCTGATTGCATCATGAGAGTAGAGGAAGCACTATGGAAAAGGAAAGCCAGACAGTCCCAGAAGGATGCCATAGAGTTGTGGCGTAAAGAAGCGCATAGGAGAACAGAGAAAGAAATACAAAAAGCAGAGAGAAGTAGAGAAGCATCAGAAAAAGCCAGAGAAAAAGAGCTAAAGGAAGAAGGTGAACGGGTTAAGACAGAACAAGCAGATAGACAAAGAAATGCCCTTATTAAAGGCATGTATCCCGTCCTCGCCGAAGGACTACCTAAAGTGACCCCGGAAGTGCCTAGTAATTTGCCGCCACCATTGATCCAGACTAAAGTCCGTAGTCATAAACAGACAGCAGCGGACATTTTTCTTTCCTCCTATTTGGAAGACGCCGCTCCGGATTATGTTAATGCAGGTTTTCCTCCTCCTCCTTCTCCTGGCAACAATCCTAACAATCCTTTTCTCCCTCCGCCCGTAGCACAGGATCAACCCGCACCAGTAGTGACACTGACAGTGAAAGACGACTCCAGCCAAGGGGCAGTGGGAGGGGGGCTCACCACAGATATACTGCACACGCCGCCACCATCACGAACACTACGAGAATTAGCACTACAACAAACACCAAAAACAACAACAACACCTCTTAAACAAACTGTAACGATTTCGAATTGTATATATGATCCAGTACCAGTTGTAAGCTCAATGCTCATGTATTCAGTACGATTAAGACGCGTTGCAGACTATCTGATCACATTATCAGGCATGAAAGAACATTTAGACAAAATATACCACTTCATTAGAACGGGGGAGGGACCCGAGAGTATACATGAGGCCATGGCACATAGAAAGGTGGAGGTTCAAGGCATGCTTTTACGATTTTTGATCAATTGTCTGATCAGGGAACAAGACCAGCCAAATAAAGAAGTAACTAAAGGTATGATTGGTTGGAGTGACAACATAGCTGCCGGTAAACATGATACAATGTCAAAGATAGAATGTATGTACAGGAAAATTCGTAAAGAAATTCTGAACTTACACAAGAAAGAGCGAGACGAGAAAAAGAAAGAGGACGACTTAGCCTCTGGAGAGGATGAGCCAGAAACAGAGGAAATTGATAAAATGAATTACGTAGGCAGGGCGAGACAGTTGGACAGGCCTAAAGGCCTAGATTACAGTAAACATGGCCCTCCCATACCAGAAAGATATTCCCTCGAACACCAAGCTACTGAGAATGCACTGAAAAGACGAGTAGGGGGCGATGAACCTCATACTATGCATGAACAGGAACTAGCCCGGTCAGCCGTTCAATGGGCATGTAATTCGAACATATATAATGATGACGTAGTGGCGCAAACTTTTTTGAGCCTTCCTCCGGAAGAACAGAGTTTAGCTGGTATCTACATGGTTCAACATCTAATCACATTGTACGAGAGCCAGCATTCTGATCCAGGTCCCTTGTATAAATTACTGGACGATTTACTCTTAGCGAGATGGAGAGGCCTAGGTACCGAATTAATTAATGTCATTCTAGACCAACGACATAAGTACTTAACTTTTCTGACCACACACTTGATTCCTGCCCCACACCGAGATAGAAAGACATTCCACATAGACAGACACAACCCCCTACGAGAGGTACATCCCGTTAGAAATACAGCAAATGAGCTACAACGAGTATACGTTTACACACCCTTGACGAAAATAGAGATACTGGAAATGAAAAAATGACTGCCTTGTCATGATAAAGACCCAGGGGGATTCCACCGTGAATTAAAAGACATTCGCCGTATAGGGGATTACACATACGCTGACATTATTAAATTATTGAAAGTACTATTACCAGCAGGCATTTATGAAAAGCTTAAAGAAAAAGACTGGGAGGTGGGATAGAAAAAGATCAGTTGGGCAGAATTGGAAGATGAAGATAAAACACGAGGCCCTGGTGTTGGTCTTGGGGACAAAGCTAAAGCACTACCTGAACTATTGATACAGGTCTTGCCGAGATTATTGATTACTAAAAAGGAAGATTGGGATGCTATTTCAGCCTGTAAACAGAAACCAGATGAAGACACTAGTGATTTCTATTCTAGATTCGAAAAATGTTTTACTATTAATAGTGGCCTTAAGACAAATAGTGAATCGTACCCACATCTTTTTGTGTGCAAATTAGTAGAGAATTCCTTACCTCCGATCAAAAATAGAGTACTGAAGGTTGAGAGTACCTGGCAAGCAAATAGCCCGTCCCAAATGTTGCAAATGTTACAGTACCACCAGAACCGAATTAGAGAGGAACAGGAACACGAAAAGAGACGCATGAAAGATACGAAAATGAAAGTACTAGTTGCACAAACAGTACCAGCTGATGGCCATAAAAAGGGCACGGCACCTGTTAAGGGAAATTGTAATTATTGCAAGCAACCAGGTCACTATGTAAATGAATGTGCTGTCCTGAAACACAATATAGCTACAGGCAAGACAAAAGAAAGACCGCGTCCTCCTAGACAGGATAACACCCCGCATAACACGCAAACGCCACAGAACACGCAACAGACAGTAGCTGTACCCCAATCCATTGCTGCCACACAACATGTCACGCAACAAATGTACCAGTACGCACAGTCAGACTATCCAGAATAACAACAGTACTCATGAAAGAGCCTAGAGAGGGAGGTTGGCTTGCCTCTTATTGAGGTTCCTGTAGATCAAGAGGGTCCCTATGTACATAGTCGTGTATTGGGAAAAGACAGAAAATTTCTAATTGACACAGGGGCGAGCAGAACTACCATCAGTCACGACGAGGTTCATGGGGCACCCCTCTCAGGCTCACAGAATATTTCCCTGGGATTTTCAGGAAAGCCTATTGTTAACGAAGTGTCAAAGCCAGTTCCCTTAGGAGTTGGTCCATTGTCCCGTACTACAGACTTGTTACTTACTAAGTCATGTCCAGAAAACTTGCTTGGTATAAAGACATTGAAAGAATTAGGAGCAGTGATTTGTTGTTCTCCGGAAGGAGTGAGATTGTTTTTACGTGATTTTAAAGGACATTATGTGTTGAGAGATTTTGATCCCAGGCTTCAGAATGTACCACAGCATTTATGGGCGCAAGGTCCGACTGATGTAGGTTACATGCACATTACACCACACTGTGTCACACTCAAACAAGGAGTAGTACTGCCACGAATCCGACAATACAAGTTACCACCTGATGCTGTAGCAGCATTACTGAAAATTGTTGATGAACTTATTGCACAGGGAGTGGTTGTAGAAACTGACTCAAATGTATGTAATTCTCCTATCATTCCTATTCTTAAACGAACTGACCCAAATGCACCACCAGTCTACAGACTAGTGATTGATCTCCGAGAACTGAACAAGTGCATAGTACCCCAGTACCCAGTGGTCCCAGACATTTCTTCATTACTGACTGCAATTGATTCCAAAGCGACGTTCTTTACTGTAATCGATCTCAAGAACACCTTCTTTAGTGTCCCAATCCATCCAGAGAGCCAGTACCTCTTCGGATTCTGTTTAAATGGATGCAGCTTCAAATTTACGAGGGCTCCTCAAGGATTCACAGAAAGTCCTAGTATTTATAGTCAAGCATTGAAAAGACAACTAGACAGTATTCACATGCCTACTGATACCCCACTGCTCCAATATGTTGACGATCTCTTGATCACAGCACGAACAGAACGAGACTGTGAACGTGCATCACTGACAGTCTTATATTTCCTGGCAGACAAGGGGCACAAAGTGTCCCCTTTGAAGTTACAATTCTGTGCACAGCAAGTGGTGTACCTTGGACACTTGCTGTCCAAGAGGGGTAGACAGCTGACACCAGACCGCATTCAGTTAATTGCAAATCTTCCACACCCCAAGACACAAAAGGAAGTACGGGCCTTCATTGGCCTCACTTCTTACTGCAGACAATGGATTCCCCAGTATGCATATCTAGCCAAACCACTCATACGGTTGACAACACAGGAGGCAGCGACTTCGACTGTCCTCCCTTGGACTCAGGAACATACACTCGCATTTGATGAATTGAAAAAAGCTCTATGTCAAGCACCAGTTTTAGCGACTCCATGTTACAGCAAACCTTTTACACTTTTTGTCACTGAACGCGAAGGCACAGCATTATCTGTCCTTACACAAGATCAAGCAGGAAAACACAAGCCTTGTGCTTACTTTTCTAGTACATTGGATCCAGTGGCCCAGGCTCTGCCTGCGTGCCTAAAATCAGTTGCAGCAACAGCTCTAGCAATCAGACAAAGCGATTCCATTGTGTTAGGACATCCCCTGACAGTACAGGTTCCACACTCAGTGGAAGTTCTCTTGAACAGGACTCAGACACAACATCTGACTATAGCAAGACTGACAGGATATGAACTGACATTGTTCCAGCCACACATAGAGATCAGACGATGCAATACCCTGAACCCTGCTACACTCTTGCCCTCAAGCACAGCAGACCCTGCACCACATGACTGTGTGGAAGTAATTAATACAGTGACGAAGCCAAGACAAGACTTGACAGACATTGCACTACCAGACCCAGACCTGACACTTTATGTGGATGGTTCATGCATGAGAACAAGCACAAGAGAGTTAGTGGCCGCATATGCAGTGACCACTGATACTGAAGTTATAGAGACACATCGAATTGATACACTGTCAGCACAAGCAGCAGAGCTCATCGCTCTGACACAAGCCTGTATACGAGCCAAGAACTTGAAAGTAAACATATACACAGATTCACAGTATGCCTTTGGAGTCGTTCACGACTTCGGAGTCCTCTGGCAGGAGAGAGGTTTTCTGACCTCTCATGGGGCCAAGATACAGCATGGTCCCCTCATTTAGGCTCTGTTAGATGCAAGACACTTGCCTACAGCCATAGCTATCATGAAGTGCAAAGCACATACTAAAGTCACTGACACCATTTCCCAGGGTAACGACCTGGCAGATCGAACAGCTAAACTTACAGCCCAAACTCAAACAGACATTCCAACTGACACGACAAAGACAGAAGCACCATCACTGACACATTGCATGACAGTCAGAGATCCCTCACAAGATGTACTCGACATACAGACACATGCCACTCCAGACGAAATAAAGAAATGGACTGAACAAGGAGGGGTCCAAACAGACCAGGGTTGGATGACAAAAGGCAAAGCCACATGGTTTCTCCCTGACTCCATGGTTCAAGTTATCATAAATACAGCACATAGTCCAGCACACTTAGGAGAAAAAGCCATGTCAGACAGTTTACAGAATATCTGGTTCAACAAGCATGTGCGTGCAGCAGCAAAACAGAAAGTGCGTACCTGCATTATCTGTTGCCAGTTCAATCCAGGCAAAGGCATTCCCGTAGAACAAGGTGGATTTCATCCTCCTGACCACCTTTTTGAAGTCCTCCAGATGGATTATATTCAGATGGACAGATGTTGAGGATACAAGTACGTCCTCGTAGTTGTATGTGCACTATCTAGATGGACAGAAGCGTACCCAGTCCCAGATTACACTGCTGTGACCACTGCCAAGCAGTTGGTCCGTGAATTCTTTCGCGATACGGCTTGCCCCATGTCATGTACTCAGATAACGGTCAGCCATTCTCTTCTGAACTAATGAAACAAGTATCTCTTCTGTTAGGGTACCAGTGGAGATTCCATTGCGTACGACACCCAGAGGCAGCAGGTCTCGTCGAGAGACACAATCAGACACTTAAAACAAGACTAGCGAAGGTCTGTGCAGAAAAAGGCGTGGATTGGATGGTAGCCTTGCCGGTTGCCCTCTTTTACATGCGAATGGTAGCTCATTCCAGAACAGGACTGTCCCCGTACGAGGTGGTTTTTGGTAGACCGCCGAATATGTGGGGTACGCCTAAGCCAAAAAGAATAACTGATGTCGACAGTAATATGCTGACAGATTACCTGGCTTCCTTGATGTCTGAACTCCTTTCTTGTCGTTCACAGGTTGCAGCTGCTTTCCCCAACAACACCCAGGTGAAGGAGCATTCGATTGTCCCTGGGGACCTTGTTTTTATTCGGAATTTTGATCGTTCAAGTCCTCTCGAGCCCCGCTGGCGCGCACCGAAGTTGGTACTGTTAACGACGAGGACTGCCGTCAAGGTCGAGGGGAGGAAGGGATGGATTCATGCCCACCACGTCAAACGCTTCCATGGACTTGAACCAGTAAACGAAAATAAGGACTGCCCCGATATCAGTGACTCAAAACTCCCTTTGCTAGAAAAGACTCCGCAACAAGAGTACAAATTAAAGCTAGGGTCTAGTAAGTCAGACAGCGTTTAATTGTTTAAGTCCCCCTCGGGTGAAGCGGTTAGACAGGTTCCTGACATGTATAAGATCGTAGACCCAAATAGACAGAGAGATAGGCAGAGAGAGATGAAAGAAAAATATTGCAAAAACTTACGCAGCAGATGCATAGTAACTCTGATCATTATGTTTTTTCTAAGTATATCGATTATATGTATAAGCTTGACGCTACATGTTTTCTTTCCTCCTCTTGGTTCACATATACATTCTTCCTTCAACAACACTATTGAGCACACATTCAGTGATCTGCCACCCCATGAATTGTCATATCGACTAGCACTGCGCAACAATACTTTTATTCGCATGTTACATCATTCTCACCAGACCAGCAATGTAACGAATTGCTGGGTATGTGGCCGACTCCCACCTTATCAGAAAACGAAGGGAGTTCTGCCCCTCTTTCCTTATCCATTTTCGCACAATGGTTTGTGCGGAGCATGGTTTGCTTTAATGTCATCGTTACAAGACAGACAGTTCACAGATTCCCAGAGTGAATGGGTTTGGGGGAACCTGAATATAGCAATGAATAAGGCATGTTTTCCCAACAAAGATGGTTTTCCCCAAAGGAAAGGAACAGATCTAGAAAATGAAGTGTACGAACTAGGTAATGTTTCCCTTAGCCTTATGATTCTGAACGTACAGTCCGAGACAAACACAGGTTCACCGTTCATAACAGTCTTACCAGTAAAAGGTGAATTATGCGTTAGAAAGAATGGTTCAGTGCACTTGGGACACAGTGATTGTAATACTGTGGTCGAATTCAATGATAAAGGAAAGTCTACTTTCAAAGTTTCCCGCCATTCCTATTTCATTTGCGGTCAGACAGCCTATGTACGTCTGCCCTTAGACTGGGGTGGGACGTGTTATATAGCGTTTCTATTGCCACCTGTTTTCCTAGCCCCATCCCATTATCATCGAGATTCACGACTAGTACATGTTAGACACAAGAGGGAGACCGATACCCCAGTTGTCGATCAGACTGAGACAGCGTGGGAGCAATATTCAGATTTCAATAAAGGATTCTTTTTTTTCATAGGTCCCGTCCAAAACAGTACATTAATACGCAGGTTAACACGAACTTTGGAAGCAGTAGTGAATGTGACTACTTCTGCTTTAGGAAACTTGACCGAGGAGCAGTCTGCTATGAGACTTGTTGTTCTTCAGAACTGCCTTGTTCTTGACGTCATCCTGGCCGATAGGGGCGGGGCTTGTAGAGTGATCGGCTCCAGTTGTTGTGTGTTTATTCCAAATAACGCGCCATCCGTGTATGCAGCAATAACGAGGCTCCACAAGATAGCTCACGAGATACACCAGAATCCAGGCACCTGGACTTGGTCCGGTTGGCTCTGGAGTGTGATATCAGCCTGGGGATGGAAAGTGTTGTCCTTCCTGGGAATATTACTACTCGTAGTATTCAGTTGCTGTCTCTGTCTGCAATGTGGCCCAGCGATTTGCGGCTTGTGTGCCACTGCCTGTATTCCCCGTCCACGTTCACGTTCCCGTGCACGAATGAAAAAAGACGAGCAAATGATGCTATATGAACAAATAGATGGTCTCATGAATATAGATGTGTCCTGAAGGGCACAGTAGGGGACAAGGAGGGAATGAGGAAATAGAAATTTTATGTGGCCAGTGTGTCCCCCACTCGCACCCTATGTATGTACCTATTCCCCATGTATGTCCATGTCATCATGTAATTCCCTTCCCATGGCTGTAATAATAATGCCTCTGCATTTCCGTCCAATGTTAGTATGTCAGTTATTAGGCCCTCCATGAATGAAACGTTAATTCTGCACTGAGGCCTATGTTGCCAATGCATTTACATGGTACACGTTTAAAAGTCGAGATGCACACGTTTTGTGGCACTGCCGAGCCAGGTCCCGAATTCAGGCTCCGAGCCTCTTCTGACTCTGAAAGCTGCGGTTTAATTATGTATCCCTGACCTCTCCCTTACTTCCTGCTCAGCCGAGAGGTGCCCAGCCTAGCCTGCCAAAGACAGTATTTTGCCTACAGTTATCTGCTCAGCTCCACAGAAAACACATTCCAGTCTAGTGAAAGGGCTAAACATATTCCGCCTGCAGAAGATAGGGCCTAGCCTTTCTGTCTCCATTCAAGTGATTTACAGAACCCGTTTCCATAGAAGGCCCATGGCCCCACGCAATGCACGAAGAAATATATGCACATACTAGCATTTAGTAATGAACAGCCTTTGCTCGAGAGACCTTTACTTCAGACAATACATCCTCCAAACACAAGATATCAGATATGCCAAAGGTGCAGGTCGTTCTGACATCCCAGACTCCTCTACTAGTGCTAAAGTCAGCTCCCCCCAGCTTCCCCCAGTTACACGTCAATTTCACGTCATGACCAGTTTTGCGCGCAAAAGTAGGGTAAAGGTTCCTGCTGACCATGCAGACCTCCTCTATGCATCCACCCACCTATGACACACCTATGACTCATCAAGTGAACACCCACATGTACGCCTCTTTACACGCCTTCTTTCACGCCCATGTGTTCTTATCTCTCTCTTTCACTTGCTCCGCCTGGAGCGCTCCGCCTTCTCTATTCAATGCAATGTATGTTCTAACTATATATAATGTGTTATGTGAATAAAGATTTTAGATGACGACCCTTCCTGAACCTTAGTGGTGATGGAACCCGATTCTCCAGTAGCTCGAGCTATTGCATTAAAGCCCTTTTGAATCGGACACCACGGACTCTGCCTCTCATTTTATGAGCAATCCTTATTAATGTATAGAAATTCTGACAGGGTAATTAATTATTTACCACAACACAAAAAAGGCCCTGCTTACATTAGCAACCGCAACCACTTCTGTCAACATCCTAGGCACCCCTGCTCAGCCGGACTCACACTCGGACACATCACAGACATACACAGAATCAGATCCGGAGGCCACGCCTATTCATACATCACTCCTAAAGCATGGAACGACTTCCCTCAGAGCCTCCTCCTCGCTTCTTGGGTTAAGCAAGAAGCTGAAGAACAGCTCTTCGAATGACTCCGCCCTTGAGGCTAAACTTCCACACCTGCACAGCTCCAGGTCACACTCCCAGGTGATAGAGCGCTCTACAAATACACTAACACAACACAAGATCATCCATAGCCTAACTTCTTTCCCCCGTTGTGGTAAAAATCAGTGCCAGGTGCACAGATTAAATCCGCAGTGAAGTAAAAAGTAGAGCAGTGTAGAGGTTCCCTCTTCTGCTAGCACTGCATGCAGCCAGAGTACAGCACAGTGCAATGGCCACAGACTCCCTCATTTATTTAAAACCACTCAGAGGGCCAGTAATAAATGGTAGAGTGTGTGAAAGTGTCCACAAAAAGTAAATGCCCCTCGCAGCGTGGGCAAACATCAGCGCAGAGCGCACAGATATCTTAATCTCTAAACACCCTCTTACTGTGAGTGATAATCAGTCCACCGTACAGGTCTGTAAATATCCCTTACAGGGGTGTGGAAATATTTTTAAAATCTGCTTGTTTTAAAGACTGATTGATACAGGCAGCAGCTTGCCCTTTAAAGAAATCCACTTGTGCAACCTACTACCTAAACATTAGCTGGACATAAGACACATTTATAGCTCATTTTTAATAGTAAAACATGTCTAGAGTTGGGACAGCTTGAGGTGGTCTTGGGTGTAAAATTAGTGGAGTATTTTTTAATAAAACTTTTATTAGGAATTTATTAGCATTGGTACTTGTGATGCAAAGGTAACAGATCTGTGCAGTCTGAGCATTAACTCACTTGTACAGGACAACGGTTGGAACCTGGGATCCCTTAGCTATCACACTAGAGTTGAAATGTGTACCCCGGAGGAAAATACATGAATCCCTTCAGTTGGTGCATTTACACTGTTTGGTGACTGGAATTAATTCCCAGATTCATAGCACTAAACTTGGTCCAAGTGTGGCTCACTGGTTAGAGGCGGCAGACCCGAGAGCAGAGGACGGCCCGGGACCAGGGTTCGATTCCCGGCACGGCAGGTTTCTGGACCAGGGTCAGCGGACTCGATAATTCTCTCGCCTCGGTGCCCACTCTGATTAGCGATCACACTCGGCAACTCTGGGCATTAGCTTGCCTCATCTTCACTAACGGCCCCACCAGACCGCTGGGGATGCCTGGTCTCACCCTGGAGATACCCATTAAGGGACCATCTCTCAGGGAAGCCAGGAAGGGTTTCGCAGCGGCCGGATAGAAGAGCCCAGCTCAGCCCCAGGGGCCCACAGATAGAAGAGCCCAGCTCAGCCCCATGGGCCCCCAGATAGAAGAGCCCAGCTCAGCCCCAGGGGCCCCCGGAAAGAAGAGCCCAGTCAGCCCCAGGGGCCCCCGGAAAGAAGAGCCCAGCTCAGCCCCAGGAGCCCCCGGATAGAAGAGCCCAGCTCAGCCCCAGGGGTCCCGGATAGAAGAGCCCAGCTCAGCCCCAGGGGCCCGGATAGAAGAGCCCAGTTCAGCCCGGCTCCTGCAGAGATTCCCTCTAGGATTATTCAGTCTATTTCTACAAACAAAGCATGAGGTGCTGACAATCTCCTACCTGAGCAGAGACCTGTGCAGACGTGTCCAGGCTCTCTCCTCTCCCTGGGGCTGGGGAGTGGGGGGGGAGGGGGAGATCTGGGGGGTGGTGAGGTGAACAGGTGCAGATTTGGGGTCTGAGGGGGGAAGATCTGGGGCCTGAGGGGGGTCTGTAGATGAAGGTAACTGCCCACCAGACAGGGCTCCTTCCTCCTCTGCAGCAGGCTGGACACACCAGGAGAGGCCGGAAGTGATGTCAGCACCGCTGCTGATGCTGTCTCTGCCGCTGCTGACCCGGAAGAGGAAACCCTTCTCCGTTTCATCCAATGTGCAGCTCAGTGGGTTTCATCAGCAGGAGAGGAGCGCCCTCTGGTGGCCGCTGATGGAACCGCCGCCTCCAGGAGTTAATACATTTCACACAAACAAGCACTTATACCTGTAAAGACCTGGGATTTCAGATGTCACAGACAGTTCAAGTACAGGGCCTCACACTTGGCTGCTGCTGTGTAAAAGTATGTATAGCTTCTCTTCAGATGAGCATCTTCCAATCACTGGCGTAAAGGACTGAAGAGTATTTACAGAAAGGTGACAACTGGAAGTGGCAGTCTGTATTTCAATGAATATATCTGCATTTAAATGAATATATGAGTATATCGGTCAGTTTTACAATTAAACTGGACAGCTTATTTATTTATTTAAATAATTTATTTGCAGATTTTTCAAATCCACAGCGTGGTACATAGGAAAGTAAACAGAGGTAAATACCATGGAGTTTTAAACACCATATCAGTGACAATGAGGCATAGGTCATGTGTCAAAGCGACAATTGAAGGAACAGCTTATTTTTACTTTTGCTGTGTCTGTGGCTTATTCCTTATATTTGATACGGTTTTATATCCTCGAACAAGACTGGAATATAAGCCCCAATTAGGTTTTGAGTTTCTGGTTTAAGAGGCCAACTGTCTCCTAAAATATTAAGATAGCGGCCTCTTCCAGGCTTTGTTTTTTTACAGTAACCACCTCCATCTTTCAACAGAGATTCAATCACAAAAAAAATAAAGCAATAAGTCTTTGAAACAATTAACTCCTAAGATCATAGAGCAATCAATAATAATCCAAAGATTTCTCACAGCGTGCATTGAATCATAAAAATGTGTGGGTGTTTCTGGTCTGAGGAACGGGGAGGAGCATTTCACTAATCGAAAATATTGTTCTCCTTCACATAGGCCCCTGTATCATAGTACACTCATCATCAATACACCGTTTATTAGTGAGTGCATCAACTCTTTGCAGCATAGTCATGCAAGCTGCCTTGGGTGACACAACAATGACATTAGTTCAGATGTGTATACATCAGAGCCCTCAAGCCTCACTCATCACGAGTGACACTCACACATTTAGAGGTTGTGCTGAAGTCTGACTCAAACCTGGCCCATTCTTCAAAACTATGGAGATGAACTAGAACTTCACACATGACATCTGCTGTGTGCTGAGTAGCATCGCCCTAACTTTCGGCACAGAGCAGACTCCCATCCACATTTTGGTGGCAAAACCTTTCTCATATTTCACCTTGAGCACTGCACATGTTACAGTTCAATAGAATGCTGATGTGAATGTCTATTTTAGTGAGACTTGGTTGTTACTTGTATCACTTTACACGTGTTCTCATCATATCTATAAATTCATTAATGTCTCTTCCTTTTACATAGTCAAAGTCAAATGTTAGGTGACATCACTCCCTGTAAGGTCATCAGTATGCCAATTCGTTTTCAAAAACTTGAGGCCTTTTTTAAATATCTCAATTCTTTATTGATTTTCCATTTACAATCAACAGGTACGAAAGATCATCTATGAAGCAGAGTCCAAGATACTGTGTAAATTGGAACTTGTGAGAATGCATGGAGAACAGGAAAAACAAATAGCATAACCCTTCGAGATAGAGGCGATACGGCCCAAGAGGTCTGAAAGATCATCTATGAAGCAGAGTCCAAGATACTGTGTAAATTGGAACTTGTGAGAATGCATGGAGAACAGGAAAAACAAATAGCATAACCCTTCGAGATAGAGGCGATACGGCCCAAGAGGTCTGAAAGATCATCTATGAAGCAGAGTCCAAGATACTGTGTAAATTGGAACTTGTGAGAATGCACTGAGAACAGGAAAAACAAATAGCATAACCCTTCGAGATAGAGGTGATACGGCCCAAGAGGTACGAAAGATCATCTATGAAGCAGAGTCCAAGATACTGTGTAAATTGGAACTTGTGAGAATGCATGGAGAACAGTAAAAACAAATAGCATAACCCTTCGAGATAGAGGTGATACGGCCCAAGAGGTATGAAGGATCATCTATGAAGCAGAGTCCAAGATCCTGTGTAAATTGGAACTTGTGAGAATGCACTGAGAACAGGAAAAACAAATAGCATAACCCTTCGAGATAGAGGTGATACGGCCCAAGAGGTACGAAAGATCATCTATGAAGCAGAGTCCAAGATACTGTGTAAATTGGAACTTGTGAGAATGCATGGAGAACAGGAAAAACAAATAGCATAACCCTTCGAGATAGAGGTGATACGGCCCAAGAGGTATGAAGGATCATCTATGAAGCAGAGTCCAAGATACTGTGTAAATTGGAACTTGTGAGAATGCATGGAGAACAGGAAAAACAAATAGCATAACCCTTCGAGATAGAGGTGATACGGCCCAAGAGGTACGAAAGATCATCTATGAAGCAGAGTCCAAGATACTGTGTAAATCGGAACTTGTGAGA
Source organism: Lissotriton vulgaris (assembly GCF_964263255.1). NCBI lineage: Eukaryota > Metazoa > Chordata > Amphibia > Caudata > Salamandridae > Lissotriton > Lissotriton vulgaris. Next base: position 160,506,302 of record NC_141685.1, read on the forward strand.
ATGCATGGAGAACAGGAAAAACAAATAGCATAACCCTTCGAGATAGAGGTGATACGGCCCAAGAGGTCTGAAAGATCATCCATGAAGCAGAGTCCAAGATACTGTGTAAATCGGAACTTGTGAGAATGCATTGAGAACAGGAAAAACAAATAGCATAACCCTTCGAGATAGAGGTGATACGGCCCAGAAGATCCCGCAGATGATTAGGGAAGGAGGACGAGGGGGAACACGAGGGGAAGGGACATGGGAAGAGCAGTGAAAAGTCAGGGAGCCAGGCCACTTGGCAGCCCCTTAAGAAACCAACTCCCACCCCCGAAGTAATCAAGGGGCAGGCACAGAGCACGGAACCAGGCCGATTGGTGTCAGCGTATACTGCTACAGATGTAGGAAGGGTCCCCAAACTTCTGCAGTTAGTCTTTCAGCTTACACATAGGTCTTTTGTAAGTGGCCATGCTGTGCATGTCAAAGAGCCATGTACTATGAGACGGTAGTGTGGTGGATGACCAATGGCATAAAATTCCACCTTTGGCTCTACGAAGGCCGTGGTGGCTTAAATCTGGGAATATTGACATTTTGTGAAGCAAGGTCAGACGGGTCGTGAATTGTGGTGTCACCCCTAGGTTGGTCATCAAGGTATCCCAAACTGAGCCCAAGTAGCACAAAAGTACTATACAGTCCCACAGGAAATGCAAAATGTCACAGGCCAGTGAACCACACCTTCAGCACCTCCAGGACTTGGAATCCTCTGCCACATGTGCTTTATAGACCCACCCCGGCATCCAATGCCAGTGGTGTAGGAATTTGAAATAACTGAATTTCAACCTTTTTGATTCAGTCCTTGGTGCAATTATATCGCACCAATCTGACTCTTACATCTAACAATAAACAACTTCTTGCAGTCCCTAGGATTAAACAGTCACAGACAGGAGGTCGACAGTTCCCCTAAAACGTGGCCAAGTTTTGGAACCAGCTTCCGGACCATATTCGTCTTGAACATAACTATCTTAGGCTCAGGAAGCAGTTGAAGACGTTTCTCTTTCCTTGAGCTGTGGTGACTGATAAGGTGTCACAAGAAGCGCTGGGATGCCCTTGGGTAGCCATGCGCTATACAAGTGCGTATTCATTCATTCATTCAACCTGGCCTCTTGCAGGGAACTGCCATGGTCTTTCCAAAGTTCATGGGAGTCCTCCTCAGAGAGTGAGAGGCACAGCCTCTGCTCCAACAAACACCATAAATTGTGGATTGTGACGCTCGAAAAAAAGGCTGTCTGCAGCGGTGTAGCAAAGTAGGATCTGCTTCTATGGCTCCCTTCCCTTTTTGCCCGGTGTTATACTGTGTCTGACTAGTCTGGCTGGCATCCTGCTAACCAGGACCTTAGCCTCTGTTCTTTCTTCCCTAAATTGGCTATGGCAAGTACCTTGGTACATTCCTGTTTGGCAACTGGTGCACCCTTGTAAGTCCCTAGTATATGGTACTGAAGAACCTGGGGCATAGGTGCACCAGGGTTCCTCCCTGGGCTGAAGCATGTATTATGCCACCCATGAGTGTCCCTCTAAATCCTGACTACAGGCCAGCCATTGCAGACTGTGTGAGTTGATGCCTGCACCTTTCAGGAGAGATATAAGCTCCTTATATCTCTCTTCACTGCACTTAGACCCTATAAGTCACCCCTCTGGCAGGCCTTTTCAACCCCATAGGCAGGGTGCTCGGTTTTAAGTGTGAGGTGCCCCTGCATGAGCAGGACACCCCTACAAACTCTGGAGTCCATTCTCCAGGCTTTGTAAGTGGAACAGCCATCCTGAAATAGAGAGACCAAGAGTCATTACGCAATGACAATCTCGAAACTGACTGGAACGAACCTGGGCATGTGTTGTATCAAACCTGTTGGAATCATACCCCAACACCATATCCGGTGTTGAAGGTATGATTCCAATCACAGGAGAGCTCTTTCGGGGAACCCTCCCTGCTCCGGGACCGACGTTACAGAGCCTAACAGCAACCTAGGTCTGCTGCCGATGCCAGACACAATTCTGCCCTCCTGCTGCTGGGCCATGGCCGAGCAGGGGAAGGTAGGACAATAGGTTTCCTGTCACAGGGAGGGCGCTCCCCACACTGCAACAGCACCACCTGTTTGCCCGTGTCTCCCAGCTCGCAGGCTACCACCCGTGCTTCATCCCTGGTGGCCAGTGGTAGGTTGCTTTGTGTAATTGTATTGCTTGTTGTATTGTTTATTTTGTGTGCTTCAATCCCCCTGTTGCCTCTTGCACTACTTCTGTGCCCTTCTGCCTTCTCGCCGTTCCTCCTGTGGTTTCTCCGTCGCTGCGTCCCCTCCGGCCCCACCCCTCCACTTGCTACAGTTCGCCTTAGTGTATTTTGTATTGCATTTTGTTGGATTGTTAGTTGTTTTCCTTCCTATTCCTCCCTTTCCTCTTGTGCCATTTCTGTGCCATTTCTGCCTTCTGTACCCTCGCCGTTCCTCCCCCGTTTTCCCGCCGCTGAGCCACCGCCCCCACCCCCCAGCTGCTCCTCCCTTCCACCTCCTCTTCTTATGGCGTCCGCGCCTGGACCGCGCCCAGAGCCAGAACACCTGGCCCCCACGAACGCCATGACGCCCGTCTCCGCTACTACTTCAGCTCCCTCCACGCACTCAACCCTGGACGATCATGCACCTGCTGCCTTGCTGCCCCGAAACGCACCCAAGGACCCTTCTCCTGCCGGAACTGCAGCTTCACCAGCATCCGGCCCGCCAACCCTACTCCCAGGAAAGAACCCAACTACCTTAGATGCATTCATCTCAACACTCGTAACACTAGAAACCATGTTAAGACTCAGGTTTCAGGTTTTAATGTCTTTATTTCGATAATAAAATCATAAAAGACAAGTAAAAAACATTACAAAACAAGACAACCACTATACATTAAGTTATATAAAAAAACCAATGAACATATTATTAACTTTGCACTGAAATCATGATTAAAACTAATTATTAAATATTAAACTTTGTTAGTTTTACAAGGCATGTATAAACCTGGGGCTAAAAAGAGCAGAATTAGCACATTTTATAAGTGAGATCTTACATGATACATTTGGCCACGCATATCACAAAAGTTTCCGAGGTATTAGTTTTCAACACCCAGATCGCCTCGGAAGACCTTCTACAAGAAAGGCGTTTGAACAGGGGTTTTAGCCATGTGGAACGAGGTTCTGAATACTGCGGACAAGCAAACAATAGATGACCTTCTGTTTCTTTTTGATCAGGGCACCAGCTACAGGAACTAGAGAAAGTTTTACTCCAGGATGAAGTAAATGAATTCAAAGGTAAGGCACCCACACAAAACTGATGATAAAGTTTCTTGTCCAGTGGTCTGGTGATGGTGTCCCAGTAAATCTCGCGGGAGGGATCTAGCTTAAAGCTTAAGAATCTTCCCGTGAGGCTGCCAGAACTGGAGGCGGTTACCAAGGAGTGGCGGGTTGAGGCCCAAAATAGTTCTTTGAATTCTTTTTTAGATGGGAAAGTGTTGGTGCCTGGGGAGACCCACAGATGTTTAAAACCCATATCATGCAGGCTCTTTTTCACCGAACGAAGCCATGGGATTCGTTCAGAGCCCCCCATGGACCTCACTTCTGCTAACTCCTTAGCAAAGAGTGTGAGATCCAGGGAGGTCCACAAGCGCCTCCAAGTAGCCACTACTCTAAATCTAGCCATGTCTGTAATTGGTGGGCAGCCCATATCATGACAGAGGGGTAGCGATGGGGAGGATTGTGGCAACCCTACCAGGTTCCGAAGGAATTTGCACTGGATTCTATAGAGACTAGAGAGGTCCAGACTCACTTACCAGCCAGGATATGATGAAAACTGTGGATCAATGTTTTGTCCATGGGGCAAAGTAACATAATTTGGAAAATTAGCTAAATTAGGATTGCTATATAAGATACAGTGCCAAAGTTCATAATGCCATCTTTGATGTAATCTTTCCTAATTTTTCAGTGCAGGGCAGTAGAAAAACAAATTTGCAGGAAGTCACGTTGAGTGTGGCACTTGTCCTAGCTCAAATTTACATTTTGATACAATCAGTCAGGGAACTTAGAGTCAAAGAACTTAAAGTAAAAGATTCATATATTCATTTGAAATTTAAATGCTCCACGTTTGATTTCTGAAGAACGAATAAATCATTGTGGCTTCTCTCTGCGCTTCTGGTTAACGAAACACGGCAGAGAAGACCTACAACATAAGCGGGACGCAGTTGGCAGCCGCAGAGTGTACATGCACGTTTCTGCAATGCTCAAAGTCCTCGTGTAAGATGGCCGATCAGTTGAGTGGCGGTTTAGCTGCCGCTTGCTGTATCCTACAAGGGGGATTATACGAAGTATGCATCTAAGACTACTCAAGGTTTCAGTCCTGTTTTTTTATTACAAACTTGCTTCAAATGTTTTGTTTCAGTTAAGCTATTCCTGTAACTGTTCAAAACGAAAAGATTGATCTTGAGAACACAATTTGTCACAAGGGTAGGCTGAGAATTAAGAAAAACAACAAATCTCCTGGTTTTATAGATGCCATCTTGTTTTTGTAAAGACTCTGAATGTGGTTTCCTCAGGAGTGCCAGGAGCCGACGATAGCCCCAACCCTTCCCCCCTACACCACCTGTGCCTATCAAACTCTAGGACACAAGGGTGATATGGAGGGAGAGGAGGGAATAAACCACTCTTTACCTGAGAGCACAAAAGTGTGTCAATCAACGCAAATAGGAACCTGCCTGGAAACTCATATGAGACCATGGAACTATGGACATCCACTATGGCCTAGATTTAAGGGATGTAAGAAATTATCTCTGGTAAAGACCTTGGTACATACCAATATAGTGGCCAGAGTATACTTCTTACGTAACTAGAAACATCTCTGGGCGAAAGGTTTTGTATGTAAAAAAGGTCAGGATCACATAAGTAGTAGCCTGGAGGGTCAAAATTACATACATCAACACCTACAGACTTTATAGTAAGAACACAATGTAAATAGAGTGTGCTACAAGCGCTTCACCGGTTCTTCTTGTCTCAGTACTGTGATGAATGCCAGAATCCGGGAAGTCCAGAAAACGAACAGATAATACGGATAATAAAGGGGAGTAAGGGATATCGGTTGGCGGACCACTAAGCCCACAATGCCACGCAACACTCCTCACCACTGCAACCACAAAACCGGCCGTTCGGCAGGACCATAGTCCGGCCCAATGACGAGTCCGCAAGAAACAGGGTGAAGAATACCACAGTGACACGGGGTATAGACAGCCGGCGCAGAGCGAGGGGACAAATAAGAAGTAATGCCCAAGTTAAGCAAAAGGCACTTGGTACTGCTGAAATTGCCTAGGACTCCTTCCGTGACACTTGAGGAGAGTGAGCTGCCTGACGACTCTCGGCGGGTGGATCAGGAAGGGAATGAGCAACACAAAAGAATCAAGAAAACGGAATCGACACACAGAAAATAGTCGCTTGTTAGATCGGGAGAGGTATGACTTGAAATACCGTAAACCCCGAAGGGCGCCTTTAAACCAGAGCTGATGCTCCTGGTAAGTTAGTGGAATTTCAATGTCCTCAAAAGGAACATTTTCCTCTGGAGGTTCCTCTGCTTTGTAGTAGTGGAACTCTTTTGTTACTGGATTTGCTTGTGGAAAAGTAATCCAAGAGTAGAATACCTCTGTCTGCCGATATTTGTGTGCCTCTATCACAAATATGACTTAACCACCTCTCGATGATACCCCATGTTCTATAAGTGTTATAGTTATGGTTTTTTTTTACATTTTCCGGGATGCCCCTAGCATCCGGGTCTGTTTCTGGGAAGGTTGTGTTGTCTAACACTCCTTGAGCGTCTATTCTAACTCTCTTCCTTTCGTCGTCACTCATTTTTATTTATTTTGAGTTCAAGGAGACAAAGATTAGGTGCACAATATTTTTGTAACATCGTATCCTTCAACGTTGAATAAACCAAAAACTAAGACATAGGATTCTCGGCCTTCTAAGTTTGGGCGGATATTATGCCCTTTTACCCACTCCAGACGTCTATTGGAGTTTTTACGGGAAAGAGGGGTCTGTGTGAAAAGCACAACTGAGTTACTCTAGTATCCAGCGTTAAATTATCGCATTACCAAACGTTGGGCGCCATGTAGTGTAGTTCCTATATTCCCAATAGGCTCTGCGCATTGTAATTGTATATATTGTAGTTTAGATGTAGGACTGAGGTCTACTAGGTCTCTACCGGCTATATTAGACTTAATTGTGAGTGCCAGCTAGCTCAGAGGTCACTAGAAACGTTCTCGAATAAACAAGAAGGGATTAGTTTCTGACAACCGCATAAAACATGACAACTTTGTTTCCCAAGAATAAGAAATCAAATCTCTAGAGTCGCGGAAACAATAGATAACTGTTTCACTCAGTCAATCGTGCATGCTTAGTTTGACCAGAGGTGCAAGAGAAATAGAGAGACAAACATTTTCAATAAAAAGGTATTTATTGAACAGTCTTCTTTCTCAAGCATTGAAAATGAACTGCTACAATAGCAAAGCTTACTATGAAGTACAATGCATATAATACGAACAGTATTATAAAGTAATACTGTAAAAGCATGATATGGTTTCCAAGCCATAAAGTGAATAAAATGTATAAAATGTATAAAATACATACAGTGATAAAAGGATGACTAAAATACTCAACTGGTGCTTCTAGAATACGCCTACCCCGGTGTACCTAACCTAAGTCTGGTAAGAGGGAGAGAGTATTAGAGGAGGAGTTTAAGTCTAGGAGTTCTCTGCCTGGAATCTGATTCCAATAATTCTCTAGGAGGTCTAATCAGCTCCGTACCTTTGTTCTAGAATGAAGGAGGTCTTGCATCTCGTTCTCAGGACTCGATTTCCCAGATACCCGCAAGGGTTGCCTGGAAACACTGGAGCTGGATTTCTCGGCAAGAGAAATGACAGTCTCGCAGTGCGTCTGCTGGAGGGTCGGCTTCCTTTGGCACTTGCTGCTGCAGGGCGTCGGGCAAGTAGATAGTCGATCTGCTCCAAACCACCGTGTGTTTGTTTAGGCAAATCAAGGCATATTTATACTTTGAAGGTGCCGAGTTTGACGCATGTTTGGACTTAATAACGTCACTCAAAGGCTCATTTTTTGGAAAACGCCGGGAGTTCTAGGAGAACTTAATATTCAAGCAGGGGGAAGTCCCGGGCTGCTGAAGGCGGGTTTTTCCAAGAAAACGTCGCTAATTCTTGGAGCTTAGTCGAAGTATCCATGCCGTATTTGGACTGTATGGTTTGGGCCAAATATGGTAATGATTTCTATGCCTATATAAGGGAATGATAAAGTATACCTATATAAGGGCATGAATCAGGAAATTTATATGGGTGCAAGATTCATTTACAACAAAGTGAGTGCATTTTTGCTTTAAGGATTCTCTATTTACCACCAATTACAAGTTGGTTATAAATACCAAATACCTTTAAAAAAGCAATTATTTGCTTTTTTTAAAGTGCCATGTGGCAGACATATATGCCCTTAGGGCATGTATGTGCGCCACATGCACAATTCAGCGGTGTAACAGGGTGTCAATGTGACACCCTGTCACCCTTGAAAATGCTCCCGCTATTACCAATCCGGTATTTACTGAATCGGTAATAGTGAATGGCTTCCTATTCATTCCAGGCCCACAGGAATGAATGGGAAGGTATTCCTCATTACCGAATCTGTATTACCGGTTCGGTAATAAGGAATATTACCGAATTGGTACATTTTACCTACTTTTTACCTACATCATATTTACCGATTCTTAAATACCGAATCGGTAAAATTTGGTATTTAAGAATCGGAAAATTGAGATTACCTACATCGGGCCCTAAAGGTATAATAAGGTGATAGCGTTGCCTAAGATTTTATTTCATACCAATCAAGTTACTTCCTGTGTAAACTTGGCTCACCAAATGCAGCAATAGCAGGCAGAAAAGGCTTACTTTAAGGTCCAGTACTGTCTAATCTATGTTTCTTCTAAACACTAGGGGATTCAACAAACTTTATTCGGTTTTATAAATGGAAAAAACCCATAAAAGTCACAGATAGGATGCTTTTTTGCAGCATGCTGCTGGGGTTCTGGACAAGGAGATTGAACTGGCTATTAGACAATTATCTCGCTCACCTTCCCACCCTTCCCTAGGGGTTTCTTCTGTTGCTCCATATGCTGGTTCCCATACTCAGTCCCCTCAAGTAGGCTTGGTGGACATACCTCAAGATATGCCTCAAGACCAGGCCGGGGGTATCGTCCCCCTTACACCAGTTGTTGTCACACGGGTCGGTGCCCAGTCGCCAATTTTTAGGTCAGCCCCTGACATGACCCCTGGCAAAGGGTGGGGCCCAGGAGGCGCTAAGAGGAAGCGCCCCTCAGTTGGGGGCCTTGGTAAACGCAAAAAGAACATTGGATCACAGTCATCTTCAGCAGTCCACCTAGAAGTGTTGTTGTTGTTGTATGTACTTTATTCAATAAAAATGTTATCATAAAAGTATGCACATCCTCCAATCATAAAAAGAATCCATTTATACATACAACCAATATACAGGACAATAAAATGCAATAAAAATAATATGTACAAAAAAAACCTAAAGTGCCGCTACAGTACACTCGAGGAACAGCAATCTGAGTGGACCCGCTAGCTCCTAAGTCATGTTTTTCTTTAACAACTTTGTACGGTTTTGCCAAGCACTACCCAGGAACTTGGCTACCGCGCAGACAATGACCAAGGACGTAGTATCAGATGCTAAGATACGTTGAGCCATCCTGTGGTGCCTAAAACCCAGCTCTTTGCAGATTGGTTTCAGCCATATTCTTCTCGCCACCGTATATGCTTTACATGCAAAAAGAAAATGGGCTAGTGACTCCGTGGGAGCTGTACACCCTGGGCAGGGAACAGATGGAGAATTACACTTGTTCCAGCCTGCTGTGATTTCATTAATCGGGAGGGTTCCAAACCTCAGCTTTAAATAGAGTGTCCTGTCTCTGGGATTTTGAATCAAGTCGAGAAACGGTTCGAGCTTCCTAACAGGTTTGTGCTCCAGAAACTGCTCGGTAAGGGGCCCCCATTTGGAACTATGTAACTCCTCCGCCTGCACTCATTCCCAATATACTTTCTTAATTGTTTGTTTGGGTGCCGGGCACTGGCTGGCCCACGTTTCGCTCAACCCTATATTTGAGACAAGCTGCCTAAGTTTGCTTATCCACTTGATCTTATTACAGGTGTTCAATTTAATGAGTTCGTCGAAGGCTGCTGCATAATTTGCCAGTTCAGGCGTCCTTCTTAAACGTACCCAAAATAATAGAGGGCGAAGACGTACTATGCCTTTAATTGAGCGTTTACCCATGTCCTGACAAAGGGGCGTTAACGGGGTGGAGGCTGGAAGAGAAACCAGACCTCTAAGGAACCTATTCTCAGATCTAACCAGGTCAATGGTGTTCTCAAACCCCCATAATTCAGACCTGTATACTGCCGAAGACAATGCTTTCCCTTCGTACACCATAAGGGCCGGAGCTATTGGTTTACTAGTAGACGCTCACTGCTCTCTTAGAATTGCTACTGACACTCGCTTGTGGTTGAGAAGCATTTTGGCCATGTGTTAGTTCCAATTCATCCTGTTATTAACCCGAACTCCCAAATAGTCAAACGACTCAACCACCTCTAGTGGAATACCATTAAGGGAGATGTTATTCCTAAATATTTTGAAGGTGACAGGGTCATTAGCTTGGTCTTGGTGGTCTTGATGGTTAGGCCCCTTTCCACACAAAACAAGCTAAACCTATCCAGCAGTTTTTGAAGGCCTGCTGGGCTTTTAGAGATCAGGAGGGTGTCATCGGCAAAGAGCAGGGTAGGTGTTTTCTCCCCCGCCAGGACTGGGGCATCGGCTGGGTCGTCTCTCAAATGGTCTACCACGCCATTAACGAAGAGAGAGAACAAAGTCGGGGCCAACACACAGCCCTGGCATACCCCCCTGTTCACTGTCACCCTCTCTGTCAACTGCCCCGGATCCCCCATCTGATTTTGGCACAGTTCCCCTCGTGAAGTTTCTTAATAAAATCAAGAAGAGAAATGGGGAGGCCCAGGTCTTGCAGCACCTGCCAAAGTTTATCGCGGAAAACCAAGATGAAGGCGGTCTTTAGGTCTATAAAGGCCAGGTATAGACTGCCTTTCCCGATGGTCACGATTTTCCAGTAAACCATAAAAAATCTGAATACCTGGTCCATCGTGCCCACCTTCTGTCTGAAACCTGCCTGGAAGTGTGAGAGAATGTTCCCTTCTTCCATCCAAGACCCTATCCTGGAGACAATGAACCTGCCAACTACCTTCTGGATTACATCGATTAAGCTAATCGGCCTGTAGTTGGCAGGGTCCTCTCTAGCACCTTTTATATATATGGTTACCACCTCATCTCCCTTCCACGAATCGGGGATGGCGTGGCCCCTTGCAATAAGATTCATTAGGAGGGAAATAAATGTGGCCCAAAGCACAGGATCATATATGAGTAGATCTCCAGGAAGACTATCGGGCCCGCAGCCTTTCCCGGGGCTATACCCTTAATGACCACATGTACCTCTTTGATTGAAAAGGGTTCTGCTGGTACAGAGTTCTCTGATCCAGATCTTACAGGAGCGCTTTGTGGGGACTGAGATTCTCCTACGCCACAGTACAGGTTGAGAAAATGGGTGTACCATTGTTGCTCTGTAATGTGGTTTGGGGTAGGATCAGCTCCCCTTCTATTGGCTTTATTAATTAACTCCCAAAATAAGGTTGGGTCTTTCATCTGGGAGGCAGATTTAAGCTCCTGCCAGTGCTGTTCCTCCCAGTCACGCTTCGCTAAAACTGTGGCTCTTGAGTACTCCTTTCTGCCTCCTCTTACTAATGTCAAGTCTTTCTTGCCCAGGGCTACAGTTAAAGCCTTCCTCTTTCCTCTGCATGTGGCCGTATACCAGAGGTTACTCGATTTTACAAGGTTCAGTTTCAGCGTTCTAGGCTCCTTGATAATAACAAACGAGCCCAGCCTCTCTATTGTGTTACTATAAAATTAAGTAAGGGGGAAGACCTGAGTTTTTTCATGGGCTACGTTAAACAATTCCAGCTCTACAATCTTCTGCTCTATGTGCTTCCTAATACTGGATAATGTGTCCTCCTGACATGCAACCAGAAGTGCCTAACCTGGATGCAATTTTGTTAGACATGCTCAAAGCAGCCTTGCTGTCAGAATTTGGAACTAAATTGGACCCCATGATACTCCGACTTTCTGCACTGGAAAGCAACCTGTCTGCACTGATAGCTACTTGCAAAGGGACCGTGTCCTTCTCTCCACAAGTATCCCTCTTACAAGGCCTACGATCTCGACCACCATTTCCAGTCCCAGTAGTAGTGGCACAGAAGCAGGAGACAGAGCAGTGTCTATCACGAAGCAGCCTAGTCACATGGTAGGAGATACAACTGCACCTATTGCCCAGGACTGACCCTCAGCACCGTCCAGCCAACCGGAGGGGGGCGGGGCACCCAGAACCCAGTATCTTTTCAGTCTCTGCAATCTCAGGGTTTCAAAGTGGGCGGATTGTACAGTTCCGATGATAGACGGGAAGGGCTGGAAGCCATGCCCCCGGGACTAGAATAACTATTATCCTAGTTTGGGCTCTATTCATCTCCTACCAGAGTCCACGACGCTTGTTGTGGTGTTAGCTAGAGTACCATACCTCAACCCCGGGACCAGGGAAGACTTTTACCAGCTGAACAATAAGGTGGTGCACTGGCTCAATACCAACATTGCCCCTGGGCTTAGGGTGGAAAACCAAATTCTCATGGTGCGCCAGACACAGTGGGTTGATAGCGTCAAGAAATCTTGGCTGGGGGACTGCATTATCATCACGCGAGCAGCTCCAAGAGGTGGGCCATATGAGTCGTGCAGAGGGGATTATAGTGGTAAGCACAGCAAATAGGTTTACTCCTATGAGCTCATAGGAAGATTGCGATTGACGATGTGTGGGTCCCTCGGACCCTGTGGCACCCTCATCCCAGGGAAATGTATCGCCTCCGGAACAGGTATCGAGTGTGAATGAAGGGTGTAAATTTCTTTCTTGGAATATCATGGGGCTGAAGAGTAAGATTGGGAACACCGAATGGTTGGCCCTTGTTAAGAGTTTTGATGTGATATGCCTCCAGCAAACATGGGCTGGAGCAGAGTGGTCGCTCCCCTGAGACTGTGGTATCGTACTTGCAGCGCTTTGCCCATATCGACTGCCAGCTGTGTGTTCTGACCGCCGCTTTGCTAACTGCCAGCGTTATCTGCATTGTTTTTAACTTGCCAACTTTATCCCAGCATTTGCGTTCTCCCCCAAGCGCTCTCGTCGTTCAGACCCCTCCGCCTCCATTTTGTTGATTGTTGTCCTCCGTAGCCCGCCCCGCCTCCCAGCTGAGCCGCCCTCCCACAGACAACAAACAGCGCTCCAGTACCTGGAAGCGCCGTGACTCGATCTCCGCTTCCCAGCAGAGTGTTCGCTCCCCTGAGACTGTGGTATCGTACTTGCAGCACTTTGCCCATATCGACTGCCAGCTGTGTGTTCTGACCGCCGCTTTGCTAACTGCCAGCGTTATCTGCATTGTTTTTAACTTGCCAACTTTATCCCAGCATTTGCGTTCTCCCCCAAGCGCTCTCGGCGTTCAGACCCCTCCGCCTCCATTTTGCTGATTGTTGTCCTCCGTAGCCCGCCCCGCCTCCCAGCTGAGCCGCCCTCCCACAGACAACAAACAGCGCTCCAGTACCTGGAAGCGCCGTGACTCGATCTCCGCTTCCCAGCAGAGTGGTCGCTCCCCTGAGACTGTGGTATCGTACTTGCAGCGCTTTGCCCATATCGACTGCCAGCTGTGTGTTCTGACCGCCGCTTTGCTAACTGCCAGCGTTATCTGCATTGTTTTTAACTTGCCAACTTTATCCCAGCATTTGCGTTCTCCCCCAAGCGCTCTCGGCGTTCAGACCCCTCCGCCTCCATTTTGTTGATTGTTGTCCTCCGTAGCCCGCCCCGCCTCCCAGCTGAGCCGCCCTTGCCCCTCCCCCTCCACCATCCATTTATGACAGCAGCTCCCGCGCGCAGCGTTTACGCGCAGCGTTCGCGCCCAATCCGCGCCGAAGGTGCGCCAAAGGTAAGCCCGTCTACACCCGTCCGCGCCTGGACCGCGCCCAGCGCCAGACCCCCCGCCCCTCGTGCTGCACATCCCTCCCGCATTACCTACGATGCCGCCACCCTCCTAGACCTTAACCCCGGTCGCACCCCCACCTGCGTCCAAGCCGCTCCTGGACACACCCATGGACCATTCTCTTGCTACTCCTGCAAATTCAGCGGCACCGACAACATCTCCGCTACGACCACACCACAGAGTCCCGACCCCAACCAACTACAATGCATCCTTCACAAAACCCGCTCGGTGCACAGGCACGCCATTGACCTATGGAACCTACTAGACACTATCTCTCCAGACGTCGCCTTCCTAACGGAAACATGGATGAACACTTCCTCCGCCCCAGACATCACCATCGCCATCCCGGAAGACTATAAGATCACACGCAAAGACCGTACCAGCCACACAGGAGGAGGCATCGCTATCGTCCATAAGAAATCAATCCGCATCTCAACCAGCTCAGACGCCATCCTCGCCAATTCCGAACACCTCCACTTCCAAATACACATCGACCCCAAGACCACACTCAGAGGCACCCTCCTCTACAGACCACCAGGACCCCGCGCTAAATTCAGTGAAGACATCACAGACTTCATCACTCCACACGCGCTCCCCTCCAAAGAATACATCCTTCTGGGAGACCTCAACTTTCACCTTGAAAAGAACAACGACCGCAACACCGCCACCCTCTTGGACAACCTCGCAAACCTCGGACTTAAACAACTGGTCACTTCCCCCACCCACATCGCAGGTCACACACTCGACCCCATCTTCACCTCCAGCAATCATGTCTCCTTCAGCTCACTACGGATCTCCTCTGGACTGACCACAGCTGCGTTCACTTCACCTACAACAAGCCAAAACCCACCAACCACCTCCAACCAACTCTGCAAAGAAACTGGAACAAGATCACCACCGACCAGATCTCCGCATCGCTCCTTCGTAACACCCCAGCCCACTCGTCTAACCCAGACCAAGCCGCCGCCAACTTCACCCTATGGTTATCCAACACCGCCGACACCTTAGCACCACTGAAAAAATGTCAAAGCAAACCTGGCAACAAGAAGGCCTCATGGTTCAACGATGATCTTAAGAAGTCCAAGAAACTCTGCCGCTCCCTTGAAAAGGCCTGGAAAAAAGACCCAACCACTAGCACCAAGGACGCCTTCAAAAACGCCACCCGCACTCACCACCAACTAATCCGAAAGGCCAAGAAAACAGCATTCAAGGATCGACTTGACAACAACGCCCACAACAGCAAGGAACTCTTCAACATCGTCAAGGAATTCTCCAACCCCTCAGCCAACTCCAACGACATCACCCCCTCTCAAGCCCTCTGCGACTCCCTGGCCTCATTCTTCCACAACAAAATTGCAGACATCCACAACAGCTTCAACAACCAACCCGGAGACCAACCCACCCAACCATCTGCCGAACACTCTCCCCCCATGAACACCCTCAACGACTGGAACCCAATCTCTACTGAGGACACAATCCGCCTGATGAATTCCATCCACTCAGGCTCCCCCACAGACCCATGTCCTCATCACATCTTCAACAAAGCAGACTCCGTCATAGCACCGCACCTACGAGACGTCATCAACTGCTCCTTCAATTCCGCCACCTTCCCGGAAAGCTGGAAACACGCTGAACTCACCGCCCTTCTGAAAAAACCCACAGCGGACCCCACCGAACTCAAAAATTACCGCCCCATTTCGCTCCTTCCATTCCCGGCCAAAGTCATCGAGAAAGCCGTCAACAACCAGCTCGCCGCCTTCCTCGAAGCCAACAAATCCCTCGACTCCTCACAATCTGGCTTCCGAGCAAAACACAGCACTGAGACCGCCCTCATCGCAGCAACAGACGACATTCGAACTCTATTGGACAATGGAGACACAGTCGCCCTCATCCTCCTTGACCTCTCGGCAGCATTCGACACAGTTTGTCACAGCACCCTGTTACAACGCCTCAATAACATCGGAATACAAGGAAAAGCACTTGAATGGATCACCTCGTTCCTCACCGGAAGAACCCAGAGAGTCCGCCTCCCACCATTCAAGTCCGAGGCCACTGAAGTCATCTGCGGCGTACCTCAAGGATCCTCACTCAGCCCCACCCTCTTCAACATCTACATGAGCCCCCTCGCGGCCATCGCCCGCCAACACAACCTCAACATCATCTCTTACGCGGATGACACTCAACTAATCCTTTCTCTCACCAATGACCCCAGCACCGCCAAAACTAACCTACACGAAGGAATGAAAGAAGTTGCCGAATGGATGAAACAAAGCCGTCTGAAACTGAACTCAGACAAAACAGAAGTCCTCATCTTAGGTACATCCCCCTCTGCATGGGACGACTCTTGGTGGCCGGAAGCCCTTGGAAAAGCACCCATCCCGACAGACCACGCACGGAACCTAGGCGTCATCCTGGATTCTTCACTCTCAATGAACAGACAAGTCAGCGCCGTTACCTCATCCTGCTTCAACATTCTTCGCATGCTCAGAAAAACATTTCGCTGGATCCCCAACGAAACAAGGAAAACAGTCACCCATGCTCTAGTCACGAGCCGTCTGGACTACGGAAACACCCTCTACGCCGGTACTACCGCTAAACTCCAGAAGAAGCTCCAACGAATCCAAAACGCCTCAGCCAGGATCATATTAGACATCCCGCGCAACGAACACATCTCTGGTCACCTGAAAGACCTCCACTGGCTACCCGTCAATAAGAGAATCACCTTCCGACTGCTAACCCACGCACACAAATCACTCTACGACATCGGACCAGAATGCCTCAACTCACGACTATCCTTCTACACCCCCTCCCGCCAACTTCGCTCTTCCAGCCAAGCCCTCGCCACTGTACCTCGCATCAACAAGACCACCATGGGAGGCAGATCATTCTCCTACCTGGCTGCTAAAACATGGAACTCACTCCCCGCTTACCTTCGCCTCACCCAGAACCACCTAGCATTCAGAAAGCAACTTAAAACATGGATATTTGACAAGTAATCCTCCTCCCATTTCTAAGCGCCTTGAGACCCTCTGGGTAGGTAGTGCGCTATATAAATTCTCTGACTTGACTTGACTTGACAATAATTAGCACCTGTATGGCTATAAAACACTCTTTGTTCCAGCTACCCCATCCAGGTCAGGGAGAGCCAAGAGGGGGCTTATCATCTTTGTTTCTCTAGCTGTCCTTGGCATCTCCGCTCCCTGTAGGAAGGAAAATGCTACTTACCAGTGTGCATCTGTTCTTGGCATGTAGAGCTGCAGAGATTCACACTCTGTGCATAGATCGCCATCTGGTGTAGGGCTCGGATGCTTGCACCTTGTTGTTGTCTAAGAAGAAGTCTTTTGTAGTCACAAGATAGGTGACTTCTTTGGACGATAGTGCGCATGGGCATCAACTTCATCCTCAGATTGTTTTTCGCCATGAAGGGAAATGATGGAGTTTGTAAGAAACAGAGATGTCCATAAGAATGTATCTAAGATAACACTGGAACAGATACAGGTTCCGAGGAGGTGGGGTGTGTGTGAATCTATATACATGCCGAGAACAGATGCATACTGGTAAGTAGCATTTTCTGTTCGAGGCATATGAGTCGCAGAATTCACTAGCCCCTAGTTGGCGTGTTGAGTGCGCTCTAGGGGGAATTGTTAACATGCATTTTGCTTTCTGATAGCATATTTGAATGCATTTTACTATCCACCTGGCAATTCCAGCATTGAAAATTGGGTTGCCTTTATGAGGTGGTGAGAAAGCCACAAACAGTTGTTTTGTTTTCCTAAAGGGTTTAGTCCTGTCTATGTAATAAAGTAAAGCTCTTTTGACATCAAGCGTGTGAAGATCTCTTTCCGCTACAGAATCAGGGTTTTGGAAAAATACTGGTAACTCTACTGATTGATTAAGATGTAATGGAGAAATCACCTTGGGAAGAAATGTTCTAAGAACCACTTTGTTGCGATGTATTTGTAAAAATGGTTCTTGTACTGTTAAAGCCGGAATCTCACTTACTCTCCTGAGAGAGGTGATTGCGACAAGGAAAGCTACTTTCCATGTAAGGAATTGTAATTCGCATTTGTGTAAAGGCTCAAACGGGGGACCCATGAGCCTAGTAAGAACAATGTTTAGGTTCCACACTGGAGATGGTGGCAGTCTGGTTGGAATTATTGTTTTAAGGCCTTCCATGAAGGCTTTGATAGCAGGTACCCTAAACAATGACAAATGTTGCCTGTTTTGTAAGTAGGCTGCAAGAGCAGCTAGATGTAATCTGATTGATGAGTATGCAAGATTTCATCTTTGTAGATGTAGTAAATAGCAAATAATGTTCTGAATTGAAGCATCTAATGGGTCAATTTTGTTGTTATTGTAGTAAATGACAAATCTTTTCCATTTAGCTGCATAGCAAGCTCTAGTAGTCGGGCGTTTGGCTTCTTTAATAATATTCATACAGTCCGCAAGAGGTTCAGGTAACCGAACTCGAAGATTTCAGGAGCCAGATTGCTAGATTCAGTTGTGCTGGATCTGAGTGCCTTATCTCTCCATGGTTCTGCGTCAGCAGTTTTGGGGACAGATGTAGTTTTTGGTGTGGAACTATTGAAAGTTTGAGGAGTGTTGTGAACCATGGTTGCCGTGCCCATGTGGAAGCAACCAGGATCATCTTGAGAGACGGCTGTTGGAGCTTGCTTACTACTAGTGGGATGAGTGGGAGTGGCGGAAAAGCGTATGCAAATCTCCCTGACCAGTTCATCCATATTGCATTGCCCTTGGACAACGGGTTTGGGAACCTGGCAGCGAAGGTGTGGCATTTCGCGTTTGAGTGTGTGGCGAACAGATCTATGTCTGATTGGCCCCAAATTTGGAAGAAAGGTTGAAGGACTTGTGGATGAAGTTCCCATTCGTGTATTTGTTGAGTCTGACGACTTAACAGATCCACTATCTGATTATTTACTCCTGGAAGATGTTCTGCCAGGAGATCTATGTTTTGTGTAATGGCCCACCTCCCTATACTTTGCACTAGGTGAGACAGCTGCAAAGAATGTGTTCCTCCTTGCTTTTGTATGTAGTACATTGCTGTCATATTGTCAATCCGGACTAAGGCAGCCTTGTGGAGAAGATGTACTTGGAACTAGAAATATTGCCAGTGGTTCTAGGTGATTGATGTGGAGCGCTTTTTGTTGAGCGGTCCACTTGCCCTGAATTGTGTGATTTAGGAGATGGGCTCCCCAGCCGGTGAGTGATGCGTCTGTTGTTAGCAATATTTGTGAAACTGACTCTAGGAACGGCCGTCCTTTGGAAAGGTTTTGTGTGTTCCACCACTGCAGAGAGCCATGTGTTTGGCTGTCTACCAACATCAGATCTATAAATTGTCCCAGAGCCTGATTCCACTGACATGCCAAACATGCTTGTAAAGGGCGCATATGAAGTCTTGCGTGAGGTACGATGAAAATGCAAGAGGCCATCATCCCTATTAGCTGCATAAACACTTGTGCTTAGAGAGAGTGTTGAGGCTGAAACTTGGTGATGAGGGTTTGCATGCTGGCTATCCTGGCTGGATTGGGGCATGCTAGAGCATTGCAAGTGTCTATTGTAGCTCCTAGATACTGATGTACGTAGGAGGGTTGAAGGTGTGACTTGGTGTAGTTTAGTGTGATCCCTAAGTCGTGTAATAGCTCGATCATTTGATAAGTGTGATGAACACACTGACGTATGACTTGGCTTTTTAGAGCCAGTCGTCCAGGTATGGAAATGCGTGGATTTGCTGCCTTCTTAAGTGCGCTGCTACTACTGCAAGGCACTTTGTGAACACCCTGAGTGCTCTGGTCACCCCAAATGGAAGGACCTTGAACTGATAATGCTGGCGTCCACTGTGAATCTTAGGTATTTCCTGTGAGCAGGGTGAATGGGAATTTGGAAGTAGGAGTCCTTGAGATCAAGTGTGGCAAGGAAGTCGCCTTTTTGAAGCTGTGGAAGGATCTGCTGAAGAGTGATCATGTGAAAATGATCTGATTGGACGTAGAAATTGAGAGGTCTGAGGTCCAGTATTGGTCTTAGATTCCCGTCTTTTTTGGGGATTAGGGAATACAGGGAGTAAACCCCTGTTCATTGATGTTGTATGGGAACTGGTTCTACTGCGTGCTTTTGAAGCAGTGAAAGAACTTCTTGTTTGAGGAGTGTTAGATGTTCCCCGGACATTGGACACTGTTTGGGAGGTAAGTTGAGGGGAGTAGCAGAAAGTTCCAGGCAGTCACCATACTGGATAATATGTCTTACCCACTTGTCCATAGTGATGGAATTCCATGACAGGTAGGAACTGTGATAGTCTCCCTCCGACCGGAGTGGAATGAGCTGGAGGGAAGTCACTGCTTACCAGCGGGGGAGGTGCGAGTGTTGTTGTTACGGCGACCTCTCCCTTTGTTGTTACTTTCCCTGAATCCACCTCTAAAATATCACCTACTGGGAGATGTTTTTGTGGTGTTTTTGTATGAAGAGAAAATTGTGCCTGTACCAATGTTCTTGGATTATCCTCTGTAGAAGGAGCGGCGAAAAGAACCACGTGTGGATGGAGACTGTAATGCGCCCATGGATTTAGCAGTCTCTGGGTCCTTCTTAATTTTTTGGTGTCTACAGCCGGTCCAAAAAGTTGTTGCTGATTGAACACCTGGTTGAGGATAGTTGTTTGTACCTCCTGTTTGAAGCCAGAAATGTGCAACCAAGCATGTTGTCTGAGTAACATGCTAGTGTTAAAGGCCCTAGAGGCGGTGTCTGCTGCATCAAGGGCTCACTTGATTGATGCATTGGTTATTAATTTCCCCTCTTGGATGAGATCATTGGCCTTGGTCTTGTATTGATCTGGTAAATGTTGCAATAGGGTTTCTAGTTGGTCATAGTGAGCCCTATCATATCTAGCAAGTAATGCTTGTGTGCTGGGTATCCGCCAGGTATTAGCTGCTTGAGCAGCAACTCGTTTGCCGGAAGCATCTAATAATTTATACTTCTTGTTTGGAGGTGGTGCCTCACCAGAGGTCTGCGAATCAGCCCGTTTTCTAGCGTTAGCTGCCACCAGGGAATCTTAAGGGAGTTGACTTTTGATGTAGGCGGGATCATTGAGAGGAGGTTTATATTTTTTGTCAATTCTCAGATTGAGAATTCTAGCCCTAACAGGGTCTTTAAATATGTCAGGGGCATGTTTTATGACACCTTTTAACATTGGCAGGGTTTGTACAGTCTTCAGTGACTGCTCAAAAGTGTCTGAATGCATTGAAACACCATGGTATGTTGCTGCCCTATTTACCAACTGACTAAAGCCAATATTGTCATCTGGGGGAGATGGCTTTGTTGGGTATGCCTGGGGATCAGGGAGGTCTGGAGGGTCGACCGAGTCATCATAATCGTCCCAGTCGTCCTGTGGTACGCCTGTTGGTATCAGGGTCTGTAAAAGGGTCATTGTTGCCTCCCCCATCCCCTAAATCATCATCTACCTGTGGTAATCGTGAGATTGTTGTAATTATAGGAGAGTATGGAGGAGAGATAGGATTGGTAGGAAGAACAGGAGAATAGGGTTGTATAGGTTTAGTAGCACAGTTTTTTTCTTAACAGGCACTGCAGGAATGCCTAGTGTATCCAGTTTCCTCTTCTTGTGTGGAACAGTAGACACATGTCCGGTGTTAGGGTGTATGTGGAGTGTTTTTTTATTCGGATCGATAGGATCCGGTCGAAAAAATTATTCCTCTTCGGTAGACGCTTTCGGTGCCGATCTTTTCGGGTCCAAGCGAGGTTTGGATTTCTGCTCCGGAGCCTTGGAAGGTGTTTTTTGATCCTTCGGCTTCGATGTGGAGGCGAAAATCTTTTTCGGTTCCGAATGTGTTGGTTTCGGATCAGATGCCATTTCTTTCGGCGCCGGGGTGGTCGATGCTGATTTCTTTCTGGGAGTAGGCTGTGCTCCCGACTTCGGTGCCGATGGAGACTGTGGGACACTAACATGCGGCTTGCTCGGTCAAGAGCTGCCTGAAGGCTTGTCCTTTGTCTTTGGAGCCGAGCCCGGGGGCGGGGCTTCTGAACATTGTTTTTGGTCACAGCTGGGACCAACAGCCGAAGTCTTGACCAGGGCCTTCTTTTTTGCAGGTGGGGTTGGGGTTGCGGCAGTGATACTCACTTGTTGATCGGGAGGGATGGGGTGGTCCGAGTCGGAGTCGTCTGCTTCGGACACGATTTCCAGTTCCTCAGATTCAATTTCAATTCAATTTCAATTCAAAAGTGCTTTATTCGAGTATTACTCATAAAAGCAGACAAACAAACACATAATAAAAATACAATTAAATTACAAGATCGAATATGACTTAAGCACAATACACATTAAAAAGACAATTAGAATTACATTTCATCCTGTTATATACAATCAAAGGTGCAAAGTTCATATGATAAAAAGACAGATTTAAAAAAAAAAAAAAAAACAATCCAGTATCACTGTTAAAAATCAATGTATTTTTTAAAATTGTTCATCAGATAGACACCTCGCATGGGAACAGAGAATAGATAATCTAGCAGTCTCTGTTCAACTAAGCAGAGAGTAGTTACCCTACTAGCAATCTCTGCCTAATTACCCACGCCCACCCCAGATACTTTGCAGTCGCTATAATAATCCAGTTTAAGGAGGTAGATTTAACAATGCGTAGAGCTACCATGCTACTTTTAGTACCCAGGTTTCTACACATGGGAGCCAACCAAACACGTCTAGGAGCAGAATATGCATGACAGGAGAACAAGAAGTGACCCAACGTTTCCTTTCCTTCCCCACAAACTGGGCAAATAGCTGGACCTCCATCTCTCCATTTTGATGTTAAGTTACTCAGAGGTAGAGAGCCAGCCCTCATTTGGAAAAACAGTTTCCTATCCATGGGTTTCGTTATGAAATCCCAATACATTTCATACATGGGAAACAGTTTAGCTTCAAGGAAAGCAGTCGTCATAGACCCATTATTATTGCTAAGGAGACTCCTGTTTTCAACCTGTTCCCAGAAAAGATTTTTTATAAACAACTTGGATGGGAAGGATGACCCGGTTGGATCGGACCACAGTTCAATTGACCCTAGTTCACTTAATGCTAATTTTAATGATCTGAACCATCTGATTTTATGAAATCGGTCTGCTTTGATGACATCAGCAAACCCTGCTGCATATTGTGACAACTCAGGGGTGGTCCAGATTCTACGCCAATATAATATCGGACGAAGTTTGCACATTGCCGAGATTTCCTTCCTGCCAAGGTCATATCTGAGAGGCAGAAGGGTGCTGCTCTGTGGGGTGCCTGTTAGTTTCCGAAGGAAGTTATTCTCTGATGTCTGTAACTCCTGGAGGTTTTCTTGCCCCCACATCTCTGCCCCATACAATGCTGACCCTATTGCCTTCGCCTCATATATGATCAAAGGAGGTTTAATTGGTTTGGTCAAAGATTTGCTATGCTCCTTGATGATGGTACCAGCCAGTTGTTTGTGTCTTAGTACTGCAATGTTTAAATGATGGTTCAATCTATTATCATTTGAGATGTGAATCCCCAGGTAAGTAAAAGAATTTACTACTTCGAGGCAACGCCCACTCATGGATATTTTGGATTTAAAATTTCTACAGGGATTAAAAACCATGAGTTTTGTTTTAGCTGCGTTTACCTCCAAGCCGTGGTCACTACAAAATTTATCAAAAATTACCAGTGCCTTTTGCAGACCGCTAGGGGATTTCGATAGAATTAAGGTGTCGTCTGCGAACATTAAAATAGGAACTTTTACACCTGCGAGAGAGGGAGCATCTACAGGCTCGGCTTGCATGCGGGAAACAATTCCATTAATAAAAAGTGTAAACAATGTTGGTGCCATTGAACAGCCCTGTCGAACCCCACGCTCGACAGGAAAATCGATAGTGTCGTTACCGTAGCCACCCCATTGAATTTTAGCATAAGTGCCCTCGTGGAGTCTCATGATCAAAGTTAGAATGGTCATCGGGACCCCCAGAGCTGCCAGCACCTCCCACAATTTTGCCCTCGGCACCAGGTCGAAGGCAGCCCGTAGGTCAACAAATGCTGCGTAAAGACTGCATCCACCCAGAACCACGGTCCTCCACTGTATCAATTGAAAACGGAAGACCTGGTCCACAGTGCTGGTTGCTCTGCGAAACCCAGCCTGAAAAGGAGATAAAACATTCTGCTCCTCTGCCCAATCAAGCAAGTTGTTAATGATTACACGTCCTACAACTTTTTGAACCGTGTCAATTAAGCTGATTGGGCGGTAATTGCAAGGTTGGGCACGGTCTCCCTTTTTATATACTGGGATAATGACAGCACCCCGCCAGGATACCGGGATTTCAGCGCCCCAAGCAATATGATTTAATAAAAGGCAGATGTACTTACTCCACCTGTCGGTATCATTTAGAAACAAGGTAGTGGTGGGGGTAGAATCAACTATCCTCAAGTTTATGCGCTCATTTAACAATGAAACAGATGCGTTTCTTCTCAGTTTTCCATTTTATTGTTTATCATATTTCACCAATTGTAAGTTCATCGGTAAATCCAATTATATCAATCTTATTTTTTTGCAAACATAATAATCTCCTTATGTCGCAATGATCATCGTTTTAAATACACTTTTCATCCACCCAATGCATTTCGGGTCATTGAAACGCGACCCTTCGTCAGGGGTCTGTGAATTAGGGAAAACACAGGACCAAATTAGTTGCAACCACAACTATCAACAAATCGAAGAAAATAGTTCACAACATAGAAAAAGCAATGAACGGAAAGTTGCAAGAGTTTTAAGCGAAGTGAGAATGGCAGGCTGGTGCACACGTTAAATGTGGACCTAACAGTGGTGAATAGCATGCGAGAGTTAAACACAAGAATGTGTTTGCGGGAAACCCAGTGCTCTTACCGCGTAGTTTATGCAAATGTGCAGACCAAAAACCAAAGCATTAGTATAAAAGGACTTACAGAGAGTCGGCGGACGCCGTAACTTCAATCAAGTCGCGGTAAACCTCGGTGTGGAACGGATGTGTACGACAGACGTTTAAAGGGTGGTCATGTGATCGGAAGCTGGTCCAATCAGCGAGCGGTAAAGAAAAAGTGCCGGAGTTACCCAATAGAAGAGGAATATAGAGAAGAAAGGTGCACCCAGAGAGTTCGGGTCATGTGATACGAGTATTGAGGCTTCATGATAGGAAGTAGATGACGACAAATGTAAATACCAAACACAATCAAAATACATGGAATGCTTTTTAAATCAAAACATATCACGATATGTGAGGACCAGAGTAGGTCCTTGACCAATGCTGAGAACAACATTAAAGGAAGCATGAATGTTCCACACGATCATTCATCCCAAATGGATGTGTCGAGTTAAGTTTTTTGATCCAATAGAATTCAGATCGTAATCTTTGTTTCAATGGATCCACGTCAGGGCGTTGTGGGAGAGTCTCAAGAACCGTGAATTTTAATTGAGATATCTGGTGTCTGGCTTCATTCCAATGGTTAGCTAAAGATGATTTCGTATTTTTCTGGCGGATATTGCTCTTATGTTCTGTAATGCGTATTTTTATTTTACGTTCAGTCTGGCCTACATAAACTTTCCCGCAAGGGCATTTGATGGCATATATGCAGTTGGTGGTGTCGCAAGTGCTCGTGTGTTTGAGTTCAATGGGATGGCCTTTAGTAGGGTGTGTGAAAGTTCTTCCTGGCATTACGTTATTGCAATGAATGCAATTGGAACACTTAAGCATTCCTTTCCAATTGTGGTCGTCTTTCTTGCGTGGTTTGAGAAGTTCTTTCTTTACCGCTCGCCGATTGGACCAGCTTCCGATCACATGACCACCCTTTAAACGTCTGTCGTACACATCCGTTCCACACCGAGGTTTACCGCGACTTGATTGAAGTTACGGCGTCCGCCGACTCTCTGTAAGTCCTTTTATACTAATGCTTTGGTTTTTGGTCTGCACATTTGCATAAACTACGCGGTAAGAGCACTGGGTTTCCCGCAAACACATTCTTGTGTTTAACTCTCGCATGCTATTCACCACTGTTAGGTCCACATTTAACGTGTGCACCAGCCTGCCATTCTCACTTCGCTTAAAACTCTTGCAACTTTCCGTTCATTGCTTTTTCTATGTTGTGAACTATTTTCTTCGATTTGTTGATAGTTGTGGTTGCAACTAATTTGGTCCTGTGTTTTCCCTAATTCACAGACCCCTGACGAAGGGTCGCGTTTCAATGACCCGAAATGCATTGGGTGGATGAAAAGTGTATTTAAAACGATGATCATTGCGACATAAGGAGATTATTATGTTTGCAAAAAAATAAGATTGATATAATTGGATTTACCGATGAACTTACAATTGGTGAAATATGATAAACAATAAAATGGAAAACTGAGAAGAAACGCATCTGTTTCATTGTTAAATGAGCGCATAAACTTGAGGATAGTTGATTCTACCCCCACCACTACCTTGTTTGATATAAGGCACGGTCAGACTACGTGCGACGTTCATGCGCCATCACGAACTGGTTGAACATATCAGATAAACTTGTTGTACAGAGTGCATAGGGATTACACTGTTTCTCGGTATCATTTAGAAAGACATCCGCCGGGACTCCGTCAATACCCAGAGCTCGGCCACTGTGAACAGATTTCAGGGCAGACAGGACTTCGCTCTGCACAAAGATGTCTTCATCTGCGAACAGGTAAGTTGGGCTGGAGCTGTTAACAAACTGATCCCTGGAGGAGTACTGCTCGCTGAAAAATTTAACCCATGCATCATGAGAGACATTATTATTGGGAGCTTCTGGAGATCTATCGTGACCCCATTTGACAATATGCCAAAATAGTCTAGAGTGTTTGCGTTCACTTGCACATTTCAGCTTCTGCCAGTGGTCTTCGTCCCATTCTCTTTTAGCCCTACCAATGCAGTTTTTATAGTGCTTCCTGGCAGATCGAATCTCACTCAAGTTGTTACTTTTGATTGCAGCTCCTAAATTAAATCTTGCTGCCCTACAATCTTGATTATACCACTTTGCTGATTTGTGTGGGCGGACCCTCGTGTTATGTACGGGTTTTAAGAAGAAACCTTTAACTTCGTTAAAAAGAGTCATGTGTGCTTTAGTGATATCTTCATGTCCCTGTGAAGACCCAGCTATACTCTCCAGTGCCATAATGGCCTTGTCTGTCGCTGCTCCTATTTTTTCCAGGACCTGCTGATCTGTCTTGACACCAGACCACCTTAACCTACGCATATTATTAGATGGAATAATCGTCGGGAGCACAAGTTGGTCACAAGGGGTTGGAGCAATTTCATTAGATGTCCACCAATTATGTGAGACACATAGAGGGTCGTGGTCGCTTTCTGGCCTAGCTGTTACTACCATGTCACTGAGAGATGACCATATGGTTATGCTAGAAATGACATAGTCAATGCGACTTTTACTTCGCCCGTTGTTAAAGGTCATGGCGGGAACACGATCTGATTTAGTTCGACCGTTCAAGTCTCGTAGCCCGTGCTCCAGACACATAGCGTTTAGGCCTAGTATGTCAGCCGTCCAGCGAGTTATCGGTGGGGTATCTAGTGAGGGGATGTCCCAAAGCTTATCTTCCTCTACTCCGAGAGGAGAATCACCAGTGATGAGAGGTTCGAAAGTGCGATTTAAATCGCCTGCAATTAGAATGTTTTTCATTGCAGAATAAGTCTGAAGAAGATTAAAAAGACTCAAAAGAACCTCTGATTTACCTTTGCTTCCACCTCTAACATAGATATTGTAAATATCTATGGAGATGGATAGATCACTAGTCAATCTGATGAGCTGGATATATTTTTGGTCAAGCTCCACACATTTTACAACAGTTTTTAAAGACTGCCTGATCCAAATAGTAAGACCCCCCATCGGCCGCCCTTTAGGGCCCTTAGTAGCAGGAACATGAAAATGTATATACCCCAAGGCAAAGATAGGGTCGCACGCCCAAGTCTCTTGGAAGATGCAAAGGTCGTAATTATTAATAAATTCAAGCCAGTCAGCACAATCCATCTTGGAACAAAGTCCAGCCACATTCCAGGACAAGAGATTCCCTGAGTTATATGTCTTAAGAGAACAAGGGTTTGTAATAGTCTCATGTGTCGTCCTACCCCCAGTGTCCTGATTAGTGATATTTACATTGGATGGCCCTGCTGAATCATCGAACGGATACCCCTGAGTACAATCTGTAGTTGAGTTACTGGCTGCATCAGAAGTTCTTTTGTCACAAAGAGACAAGGGGATAGAGTTACAAATAGGTGGTTGTCAGTCACAAGCATTCAAGTTAGATAATGCAGAGAAACGATTTTCCAACCCCAAACCCCAGTCCACTGAAGAGACATCCTTCCTCCCCCTCTTAGTCACAATGTTCCATTTGGTTCTCAAAATACTTGAATTTGGGCCACTTCCCTTTCTTGGATAGAAGAAGTCCAGAGTCAATGGAACTATTGAGGTTGATCTCCGTTGTGGTGGTAGGATGTTGGGTAAGATATTAGGCAAAACCCCGGGGTCGGAAAAGTGTAGGACAACACACTCCCCTTTGAACTTTTTCACCCTGTCCCCAATCCACTGAACCCTTCTCGCATTAACAAGCTCTTCAGAGAGTTTCTGCTTTCCCCATGGAGAGATTACCATGTTGTTGGTCAACCATGATAGGGATTTATTTATTAGAGAAGATGTTGTTTCACGCTCACCTTGAGCCAAGGGAGGAACATTAGCAAGAACAAGTACCAATGGGGAAGCTTCAACTACAAGCTCGAAAGTCCCTTTTTCAGTGATTGGGTCATCAGCAACAGGAGCTGGGATCGGGGCAATATGAGCATCACCAGGGAAAATACTATTAGTTGCCATTTGAGGGTTTGATACAGGGGTAGGGATAAGTCCACTGTTAGCTGCAGTTACTGATTTACTTAGAGTTTCCTCTATCTTGGCGGAGACATTTTCCGGGAGTTTACCAATCTCGCCCAAGGTTTTTTCCAGTAGACCTTCCAGTCGGTTGACCTCAGAGGTTAACTTATCTATTTTACTGACCAGAGGTTTAACCACACCTTTGATTTTGGTATGCATCAAAGCCAGTAGTTTGTTAAATTGGCCATTTGAAAGTGTGACATAAGCCTCATTAGTCAGATCAGGCTCCTCTTCCTCTGAATGTTTCCTCGGGAGGTTTGCTACTTTGTTCTTAGCTGACCTTAGACACTCCCGTTTCCCCGGGACAAAAATGGGAGCTGGGGGGGAGATGGAGGGTTCATTACTAGTGGTTATCTCTGCCAGAGCTTTGTTGACGCTAAGGTCTTCAGATCCAGCAACAGTACCACTAGGCTGTATGATAATAGTATCAGGAAATGAATCGAGTATTGCACCATTTGAGCTACTATTAATCTGAAGGCCAAAGGGATCATCTGACTCAATATCAATAAGGGGAGATTGGGTGGATGAGTCTATTCCCAAAGATGTTCTCCTATCACTGTTGATTCTTTCTACAACTTGTACAAGATAGTTCTCAATAGAGTTGCTAGGAGTAGGTAACTTTTTTGGAGGCATAATTCTCTTTGCACACAGCCAAAGTTGAAAACATAAAATCAAATCAACCGGAGTGAGAAATGAGCAGAAGCGTCGTTTTCAACACAACAAACCAAGAGACCAGGCCCAACCCAACCTTGGCCAACCTCGGACGGCCTCAGACGGCCCGCCCTTTGCCCGGGCTTCGCCCCGGGCGTCCCGCGAGACGGGGGTTGCAGCAGCTTTAAGCGCCGCCTGGCGCGTGATTGACGCAGGAAGTGTCTCAGAGGATGCTGGGAATTGTAGTTTGGTAGCAAGAACCAGCGCCGCTCTCCGCTCAACGGCCGGACCCGGAGTTGGAGCTGGGGTCTAACGGCGGGAGGCGGGAGGCGGGCGGTCTGAGCAGCAACAAGAGTCCCTCTCTCCTCTCCAAAGGGCGTCCAGAAACAGCGGTAAGCCTCAATGGATGTTCCCCCTCTCGACCGGGGTTGCAGCAGCTTTAAGCGCCGCCTGGCGCGTGATTGACGCAGGAAGCGTCTCAGAGGATGCTGGGAATTGTAGTTTGGTAGCAAGAACCAGCGCCGCTCTCCGCTCAACGGCCGGACCCGGAGTTGGAGCTGGGGTCTAATGGCGGGAGGCGGGAGGCGGGCGGTCTGAGCAGCAACAAGAGTCCCTCTCTCCTCTCACAAGGGCGTCCAGAAACAGCAGTAAGCCTCAATGGATGTTCCCCCTCTCGACCGAGGTTGCAGCAGCTTTAAGCGCCGCCTGGCGCGTGATTGACGCAGGAAGCGTCTCAGAGGATGCTGGGAATTGTAGTTTGGTAGCAAGAACCAGCGCCGCTCTCCGCTCAAGGCTGTGCTCCCGACTTCGGTGCAGATGGAGCCTGTGGGACACTAACATGCGGCTTGCTCGGTCAAGAGCTGCCTGAAGGCTTTTCCTTTGTCTTTGGAGCCGAGCCCGGGGGCGGGGCTTCTGAACATTGTTTTTGGTCACAGCTGGGACCAACAGCCGAAGTCTTGACCAGGGCCTTCTTTTTTGCAGGTGGGGTTGGGGTTGCGGCAGTGATACTCACTTTTTGATCGGGAGGGATGGGGTGGTCCGAGTCGGAGTCGTCTGCTTCGGACACGATTTCCAGTTCCTCAGAATCTTCCTCTGGGACATCGGGCCTTCATCAAAGATGTCCACTGGTACCAGAACTGCTTGCTGCGCCATGATGTGTCGTCGGGCCCGGCGATCACGGATGGTCTTTTTGGATCTAAAGGAGGGGCAGGCATGGCAATTATTCTCGTCGTGCTCTGTCGAGAGTCCCAAATTACAGACCTTGTGGTGGTCACTGTGTGGAGCCCTTTCCATGAGCCGTAGGCCCGAATGGCGTCGATAGGCCCAGCGGCCCGTGTCGACGACCGGAATGGGATATTTGGGAAGTGTGTCGAAGGTCACGCGATCGAGAAACAATACCGTTGAATTTTATGATGGTTTGTGCTTCGAAAAGGTTTGGAGATATGGTGCCGAACCGGAGCGCAGAAGTTACATCGAACCCGATGGCAGAAAAAAACAATCTGAGGATGGAGTCGATGCCCATGCACACTATCGTCCAAGGGAGGAGTCACCTATCTCGTGACTACAAAAGACTTCTTCAAAGACAACAACAAGGTGCAAGCACCCAAACCCAACACCAGATGGCGATCTATGCACAGAGTGTGAATTCTGCAGCTCATATGCCTCGAACAGTGGGTTTCTGTTGCAGTAACTTGGTGCAGAACAAAGTGAAGAGTCGACATGGCACACATCCTTGTGTGCCATGCCCACAAACCACTGCCCTGGCATACATCAGTCACCCCTCTAGATGGGTGCCCTATGCCAGTGGTGAGTGTACAGGTGCATGAGCCCTATATTCCTACAGTGCCCAAGTCTATTCCTGGGCATTTTAAGTGCAGTGCTGCCATTAAGAATATATGGTGCTGGGAGCTTGTCATTACGAACTCCAAAGCTCCATTCTGGCTACACTGAAGACTGGGAAGTTTGGTATCAAACTTCTCAGCACATTAAACCCACACTGATGCTAGTGTGGTATTTAATGTAAAATGCACACAGAGGGCATCTTAGAGATGCCCCCTGAAACTCGACCAACTCCTAGTGACCTGACTGAGTGGCTGCTTAGGCTGCCACCTTCAGACATGTTTCTGGATGCCTTGGTCGAGAGCTTGCTGCTCTCGGGGGCCTGAAACAATGCACATCCTGCGAAGAGGTGCCAAGCCTCCTCCCCCAGGATATCCAGGGTTCACGAAGGGGAAGCTTCAAAGGCATGCCACCTTTGTGAGACTCTCCAGACCATTTGCGGCTTTCAGCAATGGGTACCCACTGGTTCTATCCCCCACTTTGGGCGGGAGAACCGGCGGGAAAAACAAGTGCGGAAGAGAGGTGTGCCCACCTCTGCCAACTCCACCCCTAAGGTGGGGAGGCGAGGTGAAGCACAAGCTCGAGTCCCCACTATCTTGAGGATGGGGGACCCAGCTAACCAGGGACTGGCTCAAGCCCACCTCCCACTGAAGAGTGACAGAATAGGGGGTGTACCCACCCCAGGGAAGGGACCCATTGGTCCCTGCCCTTTACCTACCTGTAACGTCCCTAAATTTAGTATTTAGTGGCAGCCTTCCTCAGATCCAGCAACAACAAGAAAAGAAGAGAAGAAGGACGAGAAGCCGTGCAGCGCTAACAAGAGGACGACGCCCACTGACTTGGCCCCATCCCTACAGGCCTGTCTCCCCTTGAACCTGCTCCTGCGAAACCCCGGCCTTTCCAGCAGCCAGCACCCTCAAAAACCCCAAATGGCCGGCCTGCCTGCCTTCACTTTCAAGACTGTTTCTCCTGTGAACACCGGATGTGTTTAAACTGCAGCTTCTGGTGCCAGCCAGAAACCGAGAATCCAGCCCACTCCACATCCGCCGAACCCGACCCGAGCCCGAGTGGAAAAACACCCCAAGGAAGTCCCCCTGGCGATCCTGACCCGAGATCCAGTGACCCATGACTTGCCTCAAGCCTCCAGAAGACGTCTGTAGCCACAATCCACAGGACCCCCTCTACCGTGACCGGAGCGGGTAAGAAAATCCGACGTCCAAAGGCACCCCTACATCCGACGCCCCGCGGCCTTGTGTGCCTAACCCAGCGGTGTCTAACCAACCTACAAGATCCAAACTTACCACTCGAAGTGGTGGTCATTCCTGGAAGATCCTCATCCACAAGCCTGCAGTGTTTCTTTGTCCCAGAGAATCTCCATTGAAATGAACAGGGCACCCGACCTCAAAACAGCCCCTGCGCCCGGCCGCCCTAGTGCCGCTGAGAGTGCACCTTTGGTCCCCAACTTGCCCTGAGCTAAACCCTAGGAGCTTTGCTCCCACAATCCTGTGGTCTGCTTGCCAGCCGCCACCAAATGAAGCCCCCCTATCCTCCATAGGATAACATTGGGCCTCAACACTCTGAGCCCAGCTGTCCTAGTACAGCTGAGGGTGCAACAACAGTGCATCACTGACCCTAGGAGACCCCCTGAGTCTAACCCCAGAACCTTAACTCCCACAGTCAATTACTTACCTGAGAACCGTTAACCTGTTTTCCCTTCATAGGATAACATAGACACTTTTTCTCCAAAAACCTTCGAAGTGTGGAGTTTTGAAATCTAAAAATATTTTTTTTAATTGCACAAATAACCAAAACGTGTTTACTTACCTGTTTCAAAAGAATGTCCACTGTTGAATCTAGGTATCCAAAGCAAAACAAAAAGGGGATGATGGACGGAGCGTTTGAGCAAATCAAACACTCACCCCCAGTCAACTGATCTGGGTTTAATCCATCACCATTCTTTAGCTCACTCCGCCACCCCAGTTCCGAAATGGCCATATGCAAATCAGTCTGACCTTGTGCCTCATGGGAACAGTCCAGCCCGAACTGCCAAACTGCCAAGCCATGTCTTCCCTGGACCGGAAACAAGCATCCTGGGACGGGTTTCGGGTTCATAACCCTCATCAGCCAGGCTATCTTGAATCCAGTGGCAAAGTGAGCATACCCTGCCAACTTAGGGTGAACAACGCGATACAAAGGGGGATGATGGACGGAGCGTTTGAGCAAACCAAACACTAACCCCCGGTCAACTGATCTGGGTGTAATCCATCACCATTCTTTAGGTCACTCCGCTACCCAGTTCAGACATGGCCATATGCAAATCAGTCTGACCCTGTGCCTCATGGGAACAGTCCAGCCCGAACTGCCAAGCCATGTCTTCCCTGGACTGGAAACAGGTATCCTGGGACCGGTTTCGGGTTCATAACCCTCATCAGCCTGGCTATCTTGAATCAAGTGGCAAAGTGAGCAAGGGACTCATGTCCGAGTATACCATGCCAACTTAGGGCGAACAAAGCGATACAAAAGGGGATGATGGACGGAATCTAGGCATCCAGCACTGAGTTAGAAAAGTAACACGAAAAGTAACTTACCTGCATTTTATTGTAGAAGCCCATTCATTTCAATGTACTGCTCCAAAAAGTTTACAAGTGTGGAGTTTTGAAAACTGAAAATATTCTTTAAAAATCATGCGAATAACCAAAACGTATTTTCTTAGCTGTTTCTAGGAAATGTACCAGTGCTGAATCTAGGTATCCATCACTGAGTTAGAAAAGTAAAACAAAAAGTAACTTACCTGCAATTTAGTGAAAAAGCCAATTCATATCAATGTACTGTATTTGCTAAGTGTTGCATACTACTTATCACCTGTAAATCAAACAATTTCCACTGAATAATTGAACTGTGTTCATACAAGTAAAAGATTACCGCAAAGTATTTTTATGCTTACCTGTGCCAGGCTTGCTTGGTTCTAGAAATAAAACAACAGTATATTTTTTTATACAAAAACAATTGGCCTAGAGTTCAGTTCTTGAGTGTGTGAATTCATTTGCTGACTGAGTGTGTACATCAATTGCTTAACACTGTCCTCTGATACTGCCTTACTGCTCGACCAAGCTACCACTTTAGAGAGTAAGTTTCTATCTAACTTTAACCTCTGCCTTCCTCTGGAGACCCTTGGACTCTATACACACTGAACCTCACTTTGGTGCAGTATACAGAGCCAGTTTTGGACAATACCTCACAGTATGTCTCTCTCAATTTACATGTGATTTTGTTGCCCAGTGGAAAGAGCAAGCTGCTCTGTTAACTTCTTCAACGCTGGAGAGACACACCCGGATGAGGGAAATATAACTCTGCTGGGGTCTGTACTTCAGCATAGCATCTTGAAAGGTCAGAGTTATCACAAATTTATTTTAACACTTATGTGTAGGGACATCATGCAAGGAGGAGTGGAAGCTATAGGCTGTGCACGACAAGCAGGCTTACACATGGAACATACTCCCAAGGGTGTTGAGCTTAACTCCATTTTACTTGAATTTGATCTAACATCTGTAATAATAAGCTGCCTCCGGGGAAAACAGACATTACTCCCACCTTTATTGGGAGAGGGTGTGAGGCCGTTATTGATTTCACCTTTGTATCTACCCCCCTTTACTCTCTGGTTACCGATTTTTCTGTGCAGGCGAGTGAATGCAGTGACCACAACCCCATTTGTGTCTCAACAGGCTGACCCGAGCACTCAGACACACCAAGTTGGGCGGGGGCTGGTGTCCCCCTTAAAGAGGTGGAAGCGGGAAGGAGCGTAAAGTGGGGGTGTATTGTCCCAGAGCTACCCCACGAGTCCCTTTTAACTCGGTGTCGTAGCGAGTTTGCCACCTGTCTCGACGATGAGGCAAATGCTCCGGACATCATAGGTGCATTTGGATCCATGTCTACTGTCATAAGGAAGTTTCTACGGGGCCCGTTAGCAACCAGGTCCACGATGGTTTGACTCGGCGTGCTCGCAGGCTTCCAGGAACCTGAGTCAGACCTTGGGTGATAAGCCCCGAGACCAGGTGGTGGTCAAAAGACTAAGAAGAGCATATAAGGCTGCTCTAGCAACTTGCGAGTCTGTCCTGAAGGAGGAGGCCTGGATCAATTTAGTGGAGGCTAGTACACTGTGTAATAGCTCAAAGTTCTGAGGCATTATTAACAGCCCATTTCTATCTGAAAATAATGCTAATTTAGTGGATGCTCAAATCACACAGGACGATTGGGTACATAATTTTGCTCCAGATGGGATCCCACCAGATCTCTTCATCGACCACTTAAAAACCTGGGTGCCTGTCCTCACAGCTGACATCAAT
This sequence comes from Lissotriton vulgaris, assembly GCF_964263255.1. Classification (NCBI taxonomy): domain Eukaryota; kingdom Metazoa; phylum Chordata; class Amphibia; order Caudata; family Salamandridae; genus Lissotriton; species Lissotriton vulgaris. The sequence continues at coordinate 160,541,318 of NC_141685.1, forward strand.
ACTGCAGTCCAGGTTGGCCGCACAGATTCTTGGGCTCAGTTGATTTTAGTCCTGGCATTTAAAAAGGGATAGCGGGACAGTAACTATTGTTATAGGCCCATTTCTCTGCTGGACTCTGTGGTGAAGGTGGTGGGCAGCATGGTACTTGACACACTTGTATCATGGGTTGATGAAAACAACTTTTTATCCGATATCCAAAACGGCATTCGCCCAGGTCGTTTCACTGTGGAACAGTGTTTAAACCTGTACATGGTTCTGAACAAATACACTGTGACTCGTTCCAGCCCCATAAACCTAGCCTTCATGGACCGGTCCTCAGCATTCAACTGGGTCAATAGGTCCAAGCTGTGGCAGTTGATGTCTTCCATTGGCATTGACAGTAACATTGTTTTATTCACCGTGATTAAACTGCGGTTGTCCACTATTCATAGGACCTGAAAGCATCTAGTCAGCTTGACATCAAGAGAGGGGTGCATTTTAGCATCTATATATTCATTCCTTAGAGAAGGCCATTTTGGCCACAAATGCGGATTGTGCTCAAGTAGGCAACCATAGACTGCCAGTCCTCCTATACGCGGACAACGCAGTCCTCTTTGCAAGGACAGCTAGGGGCCTAAAACTTCTGAATTCTTTTGCCCTTTTTATGGAGAACTTGGACCTGTTGTTTCATCATGCCAAGTCGTTCATGCAGGTGGGACCTTGTAAAGCTAAGCAGTTCACTTTTAAACTCTGACTTTCATCAATACTGAAGAGCAATGTTTTCTCCTATTTGGGAGTTGTGTTTGATGATTCCTTGTGTTGGTGCCCTTTGCTTACTTGGAAGAAAGGCGATCTAGTGAAAGCTTTTGCAGCTGTTTTTTACTTTGCCAGCAGAGGGGAAGGGAAGCCAATAGGGGCAGTGTTGAAGACATATGAAGACAAATATATCTCAAAGGTTAATTATGGGAGTGAGATTTTGGGCCACATTGGGGTAGGAGCAGTGCAAAGTGCTGAAAACTCTTACCTGCAAAGGGCATTTTCTATCCCACAAAGCACTTTGTTTTATGTCGTGCACAAAGAGTTGGGAATGCCTTTCCTCTCAGATGTACTGGCTTTCCGTCCCCTGGCTTTGTGTCCTAATATTTAGGCTAAGCAAGAAAATACACTCAACAGGCATCCTACTGGAATGCCTTTCACTTGACCATGTCTCAAGCATCCGATGGCTCCAGTTTATAAGAGTTTGCCTCTCCAGGGTAGGTAGGAACTCTATTCGCTAACCCTGAGCGCAGATGTAAGAGTGACTTTTCTCTGGTCAAAGAGTGTATTTTAGGAATGAGCCACTGTGATAGAGAGGGAAATGAGCTTTATAAGCCTAGTGTGTGTATGTACATCGTGTTAAAAACCGTACCAACCAGCGAACCTTATCTTCTAGGGCTTAAAAGCATCCATAATCATTTTGAATGACCCGGTTTCGGCTCAACCTCTTCCATTACCTCATGGCACACCCTCTAGGCTCCCACAGAGGCCTGTGCCTCATGCCCTGTGGCTGCAACAGTGAGTCTCCTCAGGACATGATGCACTTTATAATGTTTTGTAGTTTTTATGTTGTCCCTAAAAAGTTATTTATTATTCCCATTCTCAAAAAAACAGGTTTTAAGAGGGTGAGACTACTTCTTATCTTTTTACAACTCCTCTCTAAAAACACTATTTTGCATACGCTTTACTTTTTACGGTTCGCTGTTAGACTCAGGTCAAGCTACGATTAACTTCTTCTCTGTAATTCATGAATTTTTATCTTGTGTTTTGATTAACTTGGACATATTATATTTGTCAATCTGTAACTTGGAAAATGTTTTATCATTTTATGTATGACTTTTATGGTTTTCTTTTATAAAACCAAATAAAGTTTGTTGCTAATAATCACTAGGGAAATCATTTACAGGGTAGCATAGTATCCCTCACAATAACTCCAGGAGTCACATTCCACACAATGTACATGCTTTGTTCTCCCTACTTCCAACTTTACATGTCTCCCCAATCACCTGCCCAAACCTCTCCCTGCTGATGCCAATGTGGTACTCCGTCAACCCGCAGCCATATTTTTGGCCCCTTTGAAAGTGCCCATACAATAAAAATGCTGTAGTTGTAAATACATATCAACTACCATTTGTTGTGTTTGGAACATTTTAATAATAAAACCTAATAAACATAAGCTGATTATTAAAGTAAAACAGAACATCAGTTGCCCTACACATAAGAGACAAAAGTTGTACATAAAAATCAACTACTGTTACACAGCAAAGTTATGTGGAGCACAATTCTTAATTTCGGGCAATCTTTAAAGTTTAACAATAGAAACATTAATAAAGAACAGGAAAGGAGAGAACGAAGGTGGGATACAGTGGTTTTATTAATGTAATGCTTCCTACATATAGAAAAACTAATACTAATTATTTTCCTTAAGCAATAAAGTCCTCACATTAAAATACTAAGAGAAATATATTGAACAATGAACATTTCATGTGTAATTAGAATTCAATTTGAATATTTTAACCTCCTCGGCATTATTTGACTCATGATTACAACTTGAATGCTTTCGGGAAAGAACTGCCTCATGGGGTTCAAAATCACTTCTTTTCCAACAATAGGATTAAAGTGATAAACTTGAATTTCAATTCAATTTATTGATTTAGGCCTTTTTGGAATCAACAATTTTAAATATATACAAAATCTATACACTTTTGTAAAATGGTCACCTAAACTTGAATTCAATCCACCTTTTGATTAAACGCTTCCCATTCCAGCAAGCATCACAGGGCCATTTGTTGTTATCTTCCCAATTAGTGATAATGTTTCAGATGGCAAAAACAATAGATATGTTTAGTATTTTACTTCCGAAAGCAAAAACATGCCATTTCTGAATCATGGTGCACAATAAAATATAGGAACAGAAGGGCATCTTTAGGTATAGCATTCATTGAGGTTTGACCAGGCTTAAAACTAGAATTCCTGAACTTTTGGAAATTTAAATGTCACATTTTAAAAGAATTCAAACAGACCCATGATGAGCTCCATGAAAAATTGAAGATGAGTGAATTGTACTTAGACAACATGTGCTGATAAGCAATCTATTGATGTTTAATACAGTGGTCAGGCAATGCTTGTGGATCTTAATCTATTCAGATTTTAACTCCATAGTTTGTTCAATAAATTGACAAGGCATAATACGTGAAGGTAAATCTCTCAAATCATTTCTATTACTGTTTTATTTGCAATAACACTGATAGAGATCAATGATAAACAGATTTTAAAAGCCATGGGTGGAATTGATCCTTGGTCTAAATCTAGATTATTGTCTGCAACAGAAACCAGTGCAAACAGATCACATATAAAAGCATTGAATATGTTTATTATAGTGGTTTAGAGTAAACATAGATGACACACATTGTTCCTGAAACTCAGAAATTGATTACATCCTATTTTATGTCCAGAGACCGGTTTAGATGCTTTCCTGTTTAAGTGACAACATTTGCAAATATATTGAACAAAACATTAAAGCTGGATGTCAGAAATTCTGTCTTTAAGCGTTGTGTAAGAGTCATGTGTGATGGTTTTTATTTGATCTGAAGTAACACTAACACTAAATAGGTACGTGCACCGGTTATCATTCAACTAACATTATTAGCAAACTTAATTTGGAGGGAAGTGAGAAAAATTGACCCATGTACCAAGGATTTTATTGTTCAAAAATCCACTGGTTCGGTAATTCACGGAGTTTGCAAATGCTAACCCCCTTTTTGGAATGTACTAAGCCCATTTAACAATTAAGAATTTGGAAGGGGAATGTTAATAGTGTCCCTTCTAAATACGGAATACATCCTTAAGGTATGCATTAAGCTTTGAAACCATACGTGGGCTGATAAACAGTAACAGGAGGTAGTAACCCAAGGGGACATTTGTGAATCTGAAAGTAAAATGGGGTGCATTAAAAATGCCTTTATTTAAAAGCAATCACAGACAGAGTAGTGTGCTGACTCCACAAGCAACCACTTTTACCAAATGGATTATTAATACATGAACCTCAGTATTTCCTATATATTGCTGAAATGTAGTCTCTAATATTTTTGTCATGTGGTGTAAATATTTGTTTCTATTATTTTATTTCCCATTTCAATATTGTCATGAAATGTACCTATTCTTTTTGTCAAACATATTGAAATATCTTTATCACAATTTTTGGGGCATTCTAAAAAGTGTTTTCACTCTCTAACTTAAAGCTTCCTAAGAAAAATACTGAAGCGCAGTCCTGCTTTCTCCTAGATCATTTAGCTTTCTCACTAAACCAAGCACAATATTGATTTGAGAGAGGTGGTTATTGTAGTCATACGTACTGGGGTTAGTTTAGAAAAGACAAATATAGAACCTCCTTTATCTTTAGAAATAATACTTGCAAAAGTTTATGTCCAATAATTTCAGATAATTTACTGATAAAGATATCAGATAAAGATCCCCTAATTTCTTATACCTTGTGGTATCAAAAATCAAAATTGTATTTCTACCACAATCAAGAAACCCTTGAATCTATGAGGATTACTGTTGCAAATGAAGACCTAGCTAAGATGAAATATCCCTATAAAGTGAAGATTTCCTTCACCCACCATAGTTGGCATGCTTCCTCATTCGGAATCTCCTCCCACCGTTATAACTAGTCACAGTACAGGGTACAGCCACCTCACTGTGATGGAGGAGTTCAGGCATGTTTTGTTATAGAGAATGGTATACTAAATACCACAAAAATGAGCTCAGGGTAGTGGGGGCACCGAGTGAAAGTTAATAAGAGGTCAACATGTTTCAGCCTATTAACCCTCCAAGGAGGTGTTTGCGGTTTTCTTCAGGACCTAATCAAAAGTGCTGCTGCTCATTGTCAATAACAAGCATTGGCATAGCCAATAGGTCTCGCCTTTGGGACCTTATTAGTGTTTAGCCATACAGATCCAGTAGCAATGTGAAAGAATTTCTCTTAAAAAAGAAGACTATAAACTAACTAAGCTAGACGTGACATTATAACTGGTTAATCGAATGTTTCTGGAGGTTTAGTATATATATAGAAGTCCTTTTTTCTATGGCGTGTCATATAAAATTGATGCTCTAAATTTTGGTAAGACTACACAATGTCATAAAAATTCAAAACCGCTTTTATATCATTTTACTTTTGAAAGCTTGAAGTGAAAGTGAATTCTAAATGTCATTTGCTTATGAGTAGGCGCTAATGACTATTTCCAGATGACAATGTAGTTAGCATTTTTTTGTATAAGATGCGTTAGAAGTATGGGTATGGAAAATGGCTATTTTGGCCAAAGGCTCCCCTTTCTTTATGCATGCTAGTTTTAATTTGTACACAGAATCACAATTTTTTTATGTGGTACACTGTAGTGTTAGATGAATCTGTTTTACACTTTTGATAAGCAAGAGATGAGGATGAACTGTTTTTTCGTCCCTGGTTTTAAATGGATTCAGGTTGGTACAGAAGAGGTGTTGGTTGACTGCCTCAGAAATAGTTGTTTCCCGCATGCTTCTTTCATGTGACTTAAATCCCTTCAGTCGAAGAGGCGGCTGCATGCTTGCAGATATGGCCAGATCAGTACTTGGCTGGTTCAGTTCACCAGTGGGGCTAGAATAGAAGCTGTTAAGGGCAGGGGATTAGCTTCCCATTGGTGCAGCAGATGCAGTGGCACCAGGTCCCAGACGCCTTAAAGGCCCACTGAACCCTGATAACTGCTGTTTGTCACAGTTCAAACAGAGGCCTGAGGGGCCCACAGAACAAATATTACTGTTTTCCACAGTCAAAACAGAGGGCAGGTGTCACATTTCCTTTCTTGCCTCGGGCCCAGGGCACACTGGCTAGGCCACTGGTTAAGGATGCATTGGGGAAGAGGTGGGGAGACAGGTGGATATTTAAACAGCCCGACAATGACTTCATGCCTGGGTATTAAAGTATTCATTGAAATTAAGGACTGAAGGAGGAATAGATCTCATAATATCGGGAGGCCTACTTACAAATGCAACTCGATAAGCGGCTGCCTTTTAACATCTCACTTATCACCTCTCCTAATTTTCAGTTTTATTTTAGATGCAGACTTAAATTGTGACCTATGAATATGTGTATCTATCTTTAGGTTCCAAATGGTCCATCTTTTCCATATGCAAGTATCAGACAGGTCGGAAACGCCTAATGGCGTTGAACTTCATAAAGCCACATTAATCACTGGTCTTGAAATGCAAATGGCAGCATTAGGCACACAGGAGTGTAATCTACATAATCTCATTATGTACCTTAGTATACAAGTAGTACCACATTCTTTGTATACCTGAATTAAATAGGCACACAAAATAGTACCGTATTTCAAGGCCCAGTTCAGAATTACAGGGAAGGTGCACTGTCCCAGACTACACAACGGTGCAGTCTTCAGTGGGTGCTGTCATGTCACACAGGGGAAGTACACCAGATTATGCTGGAAAAAGCATGTGGTGCACCAACGTAGGTACCCTTGTAAACCACCAGTGTGCTTACAAAGTAAAGCGTCTGGCAGCTATTAAACGAGGTGGCACGTTTCCCCTGCAGGTGGTTGGGGTCTGTCACCTTCCTGTCAGGTGGTGGTATACAATCAGTGCGCCTCCTAACTGCTTGTTTGCCCTTTCGCCCGTGTCAATAATACAGTGCAGTCGCAAGACAAAAGGTATTCCCACATTTAAATGTGGTCATGCCCAATACAAAGGAAAGCATGCCCGCTGAGAATCTCTCCAACGTGATCCACACTACATAAAGGACTATGTAAGTGTCTGCAGCCTCTTCTGTAGAACAAAAGCCAAAATGCCCATGGGACGCCGAAAGAGGGTGCACTCTGATGCTTCATCATGTACGAAGCCTTTGGCGTTCATCTGTACTAAGCGAGTGACAGAGTTAGTGGAGTGTTTATTGCCCTCTATGTCAGCTTGTACATTAGTTACTGTAATATGTTCACCTACATTATGCTTAATATAAATAGTGCACAATTTCGGCGTTTGTGTCTGCCTACAATGTGGACATGATACAAACAACAGTACCTACTTGTTATACTTAGCTTTGGTGCTTTCCCTGCTACTCAGCTGGTGTGGCTCTTGGAATGCCTGATGTCATAGTAGAATCCTGTGTGTCTGGCCTGTGTGGATTAGCAGTTGATGGCAGGCAGGCTGAGTGGCAGGGAGGCCACTCCTGGTGGGGTTTATTTCTATTCATCTTAACTTATGTGCTTAAACCTGAACTTGTAACTAAGCCTAATTAAACCTACGTGATATTTATACCTGGCTTATGGACTTCCTTTAATTACAACATTTTTGGCGACGATTGGAGAACCTACAGTCTACTGGAAGCAACCAAAAGGAAAAGAATCTACAGCGTGCAAGAAAGGAACCTACACAAGATAAGTGTGTTTATAGTACCTATGCGTGAAGGAATGAGTCTGACTTTGTGAATAAAAGAACTGACAGCGTAAAGAAAAGAGAAAGAATTAAGGAAACTACAAAAGAGAAATGTCTGAATATTTTAAACTATTGTATTACATCGAAAATAAGGAAACTGAAGAAACTACGAAAAAGGAAATATAGCGCCCTGGTTAGCCCCACCAGTGTCCATTGACATCTGGACAGCCTGCAAGCCCAAGGTGTGCGAGTTCTTTCTGTTGTAGTCTTGAATAATTTTATTCTCTCGGCGCAATGGTTGACAGCCCATCTGTCATGCTATTTGTTTTGTTTTTTTTTAAAAGCTGTGCGAGCAATATTAGAAAATATTCAGCAGAACTGTGTGAGTGAACTTGTTGAAAGGCAGAAGTTATACACTTAAAGCATCGTGTGTAAAGTAAAGGTCAAGTAAAAGGCTTAAATCTCGGATTTATTGACATATCCAAGGAACTGTCTCCACAATTGTTAAGGTATTATTATCTAAATAATCTCTGAACAGCTGCAAGTTCATTTTGTTTAAACAGCGTTAAACATAGCACGAACTGGCAAATGTGAAAGGCAGCTCGAGCCTATAATCAAAAGTGAACATTATTCCTGCAGTGAAAGGCGAAGGCAAGCTCGAGCCTTCTATTCAAAAGTAAACATGCTGCCTGCAGTGAAACTAGAAGGAGAGCTCAAGCCTTCAGATTGTAAGAAAACACGGCGCAAGGATTAAAGCGCAAGGCATATTTCACGTGAGAAACAGAATAAACAATACTTTCGGTCCGGTAGTAGCAGATTTATGTTGACAGCTGTGCTATACAGCCATTTTAAAAGCAAAGTGATATAGACAGCAGAGATTGTAAGGCCAAGCGATAAACTTCATTTTTTTTTTGAAGTAATTAAATTGTCAGTCGGGTTTGTTTATGAGCACGCTTTAGTGGAGTGAAGAGATCTGCCTAAAAACACAGCGCGAACAGTGTTTAATATCTGTGTTTAGTATTGTTGAAGGAATTAAACGGTCAGCCAACAGTGTAAATGTGCAAACTCGGTGAGGAAGGAAGCGATCTGCCGGCTGTTCAAATGTAAACAAAGCGCGAGCAGTAAAGCATAAGAAAAGGCTCGAGATGGAGCGGGCTTGTGCAGTTTAAAAGGAAACAGGTTCAAACGGAAACTGAGCGCGTGTAGTCAGGCGCGTTGTCAAGCAACAACATTTTTTCGCATGCTCGGACGTAGAAATCGCGTGAGCAGTGAAGTGAAGATAGGGGCTCGAGCTATTGAAGTAATTGACATGTGAGGGAGCGCGAACAGGAGGAAGCTCGTGTCATTGGTTCCGACACCATTTAACATAGCGTGTGAGCTGAATGGAAGGAAAGTACATGCAGCGTGGCAATTGACAGAGAATCTGTGATTAGTACTATTAGCTTCTGTGATGAGTGAGGCATCGAGTGAACTACAATTTGGGCGATTTCATCGAAAAGAGATTAAGCCAAAACAGCTATACTTACATTTTAGGGCGCATCAGTCAGTGTTTGTTCACCTTCAGAGTAACATCGAGGAAGTAAAAATAGAAGAAGGAGGAACAAATCTGCAAAATAATACCTGATTGGTTGTCGGCTATTCAATTGCAAAAAGGGAGCCCATTGGTCAGCTGTGTTCGAATCAGCAATTTAGCACAAACTAAAGCTGTAGAGATTTGGAAGGAGGAAAATAAAAACTTACTTTATAAGTGTATCAGAAATTGAATGCTAAATAGTAAATCCTGCAGAGTTTTGTCAGCATCGAAATTCTCTGTTACAAGGAGTAAAATCACCAGTGCAAGAGATTGGTATGAAGTTTCAACTTCCCGTGAAGCTGTGCAGCTTGAACTCTCTGAAGAGATATCGGGTGAGAGATCGCTCACCGGCGGTCAAGAATTTTGGCATGTGCAAGATATTGTGTGCCAATGTAAAGGTTATTTTTGGGTGGTTGCAGGGTGGTCAGTTATGTTGATTTGCTGGTACATCAGTTTCTCTTTTGCTATGGTGATGAGTGTGTGGGGTAGTAAGTGCCCCAGTGCTGAGTACTTTAGAATGGTCAAGGACAGAGATTTTTTTTTTACTTCATTGGAGACCCCAGGTGAGAGACTGCTCTTTAGTACAAGAGACTTTCTCTTACATTATATTGCTGGTCAATTTAATGTTTGTCTCGTTGTGTGTATGTGGGTGTGGGTTCTTGGTCATGGTTTGTGTCTAAGGCATGTATCAGTGTATATTGCACTGTGCAGTCATCTTAGGGGAGGTTTTGGCTGTGGCGTATCCTGTCCTGGAGTTATTTGTTAGTTCCTGGGGTGGTATGTGGCCAATGCACTTTATTTTAGGGTGGTGAGTACCCTACGGTAGTGAGTTGGTGGGCTGAAGAGTTTCCCAGTGCTGTGCATTTTGGGAGTGGTTGGTTAGGGTGGTTAGTGCACTACGGAGGTGAGTTTCTGGGCTGGTCAGTGCCCTGGTGCAGTTATTTTTGGGTGGTAAGTGCCCTATGGAGTTGAGTTTGTGGGGTGGTAAGTACCCTAGGGTTTGTTTTTAGGGTGGATAGTGCTCTATGGTGGTGAGTTTGTGGGTTGGTGTTATGTGTCACAGTGTTGTTTATTTCAGGGTGGTGAGTGCCCTATGAAGTTAGTTTGTAGGGTGGTGAGTACGCCAGTGCTTGTTTTTAGGGTGGATAGTGCCCTACGGTGGTGAGGTTGTGGGGTGGTCAGTGCCCCAGTGCTGTTTGTAGGGTGGTGAGTGCCCTATGGAGGTGAATTTGTGGGGTGGTGAGTACCCTAGTGTTTGTTTTAGGGTGTATAGTGCCCTGCGGTGGAGAGTCTGTTTATTTTAAGGTGGTGAGTGCCCTATGGAGGTCAGTTTGTGGGGTGGTGAGTAGCCCAGTGCTTGTTTTTAGTGTGGATAGGGCCCTACGGTGGTGTGTTTGTGGGGTGGTCAGTGCCCCAGTGCTTGTTTTAGGGTGGATAGTGCCCTACGGTGGTGTGTTTGTGGGATGGTCAGTGTCCCAGTGCTGTTTGTAGGGTGGTGAGTGCCCTATGGAGGTGAATTTGTGGGGTGGTGAGTACCCTAGTGTTTGTTTTAGGGTGTATAGCGCCCTATGGTGGAGAGTCTTATATTATAGTATGGTGATGAGTGCCCTATGGAGGTCAGTTTGTGGGGTGGTGAGTAGCCCAGTGCTTGTTTTTAGTGTGGATAGTGCCCTACGTTGGTGTGTTTGTGGGGTGGTCAGTGCCCCAGTGCTTGTTTTTAGTGTGAATAGTGCCCTACGGTGGTGTGTTTGTGGGGTGGTCAGTGCCCCAGTGCTTGTTTTAGGGTGGATAGTGCCCTACGGTGGTGTGTTTGTGGGGTGATCAGTGTCCCAGCGCTGTTTATTTTTGGGTGGTGAATATTCTACGTTGGTGAGTTTGGTTAGTTTGTGGGTTGGAGTGTTGCAGTTTGGGAGGCATGTGTTTAACTGTTCCCTGGTGTTGTGCGACTAGTTTGAAATATGGCAAGTTTAGGACAACGTTTTACTGCATTGGAGACCTCGGGTGAGGGACCGCTCACCGGAGCATGGGATTTTTCATTTCATTATGTTGCTGGTCATTATAATGCATGTTTCGTGTTGTGTGTGTGTGTTTCAAGGTCCTTGTTTGTGCTTTGGTGAGGTCAGGGTGGTAGTGTATGTGTCCTGAGGTAATTTATTAGTTTCTGGGTGGTTTGTGGCCAATACACTTTATTTAGGGTGGTGAGTGCCCTACAGTAGTGAGTTGGTGGGGTGGAGAGTTTACCAGTGCTGTGTATTTTGGCGTGGTAAGTGCCTCATTTATTTGTGCAGTAGTTGGTGTTGACTGCAGTAGTGTGGTTTATTTCTGTGCAAATTTTGGGTGGTTAGTGCCCTGCGGTGGTGAGTTTGTGGGGTGGTTAGTACCCTAGTACTTGTTTTTAGGGTGGATAGTGCCCTACAGTCCGTTAGCATGGTGTGTGCCTTGTGTGTTTTTGGCTCATGTGTTTTGGGGTGGCGAGTGCCCCGTTCATTCATGCACTAATTGTTATATAACTAGTGTTATTTATGCATGTTTTTAAAAATTATTTTTCCTGAGGGAGGGGGATGGGCAATGTAAAGGTTAAGTTTGGAAATGCATTGCTCATCTTTGCAGTTGATGTTTATCTTTTAATGTGCAATGTAATGATTTCTTTTACAATGCATTGTATTTGCAACGTAAATGCTTTCTTTTCAGAATACATTGTATATCCTCTTTGTATGTTTTGATTTTTGTTCATATTTCTTCCTTCACTTGAGAATTGTCTTTTCCCTAAGGAAGGGGGATATGTTATACTTAGCTTTGGTGCTTTCCCTGCTACTCAGCTGGTGTGGCTCTTGGAATGCCTGATGTCATAGTAGAATCCTGTGTGTCTGGCCTGTGTGGATTAGCAGTTGATGGCAGGCAGGCTGAGTGGCAGGGAGGCCACTCCTGGTGGGGTTTATTTCTATTCATCTTAACTTATGTGCTTAAACCTGAACTTGTAACTAAGCCTAATTAAACCTACGTGATATTTATACCTGGCTTATGGACTTCCTTTAATTACAACACTACTGTAGTGTAGTTGCTATATTCCCAATAGGCTCTGCGCATTGGAATAACATAAACAATAGTTTAGACGTAGGACTGAAGTCGACTAGGTCACTATTGAATATGTTAGACTTAATTGTGAATGCCAGCTAGCTAGAGGTCACTAGAAACTTTCTCGAATTCACAAGAAGGGATTAGTTTCTGACAACCGCATAAACATGACAACTTTGTTCCCCAAGAATAAGAAATATATCTCTAGAGTCACGGAAACAATAGATTGCTATTTCACTCAGTCAATTGTGCATGCTTCGTTTCACCAGGATTTGCAGAGAAATAGAAAGACGGGTGTTTTCAATAAAAAAGGTTATTTATTGAGCAGTCTTCTTTCTCATGCAAGAGAAGTGAATTGCTACAATGGCAATACTTGATATAAAGTAAATTGCGTACAGTAAAAAGAGTATTATGAAATAATACTGTAAAAGCATGATATGGTTTCTAAGCCATAAGATATATAAAACGGATAAAATACATACAATGATAAATAATGACTAAAAGTACTCAACTGGTGCTTCTAAAATACGCCTACCCCGGTGTACCTAACTTAAGTCTAGTATGAGGGAAGAAGTAAGTGAGGTATAGTTTAAGTTCAGTATTTTTTGCCAAGAATCTATCCAAGATTTTATCTAAGGGTCTAATGAGCTCCATACCTTGGTTTTAGAATGAAGGAGGTCTTGTATCTCTCTCTCAGGACTCGATCTCCCAGTAACCCGCAAGGGTAGAAGGGAAACACTGGAGCTGGATTTCTCGGCAGGAGAAAAGACAGTGTCTTTCTCAGAGCGTCAGCTGGAGGGTCGGCTTCCTTCGGCACTCGCTACAGCAGGGCATCGGGCAAGTAGCTAGTCGATCTGCTCCAAACCACTGTGCGTTTGCTAGGGCAGATGTGGGTATATTTATACCTGGAAGGTGCAGAGTTTGACGTAAGATTGGACATAATAACCTCACTAAGAACTCGCAGTTCTTTGAAAACTCCATGAGTTCTTGGACAAATTAATACTTAAGCAGGGGGAAGTCCCGGACTGCTGAAGTTTAGTTTCTCCAAGAATTCGTTGTGGATTCTAGGAACTTGTGGAAATAGCCATGCCGTATTTGGACTGCATTGAGTATGTATAAATATGGTTATGATTCTTATGCCTATATAAGGATATAATAAGTTATACCTATATAAGGGCATGAATCGGGAAAATTACACTAGGGTCCAAGATTTGTCTACAACACTACTAGGTGGATGTTACAATTCAACAAGAGTCTAAAATACTTCAGCACAATTGACTTTGCATCAATATTACGGGACATCAGTCTTGATGGCAAGCCAACTTTGTTTACATTATTATGAGAGACTATACTTGCCACTTGGATACAACTTTACAAGACAATTTTATAAATTTTCATACAGTTGTATTTATATAATAAAACAACCTACAGACAATAATTGATCTAGCTATTCATCTTTTTGGGTTCTGGAATAGAACACTTCATCGGGGTAGCAAGCACTATATAAATGCAAAACCTTCCCTCATCTATCCCTCCAGTCTCTTTTTCAACCCAACTAACAGACCAACATGTCCAGCTCTCAAATACATTTTATATTTCCCTACACTAATTCACCACTAATCATTTTGGGATCCTGGAGTAGCGTGCCACTCGCCAAAAAAGCGGTTCAAATTGACCCTAACGCACTCTGCTGCTCGCCGAACTCTGCGTTGAGCGGTTGAGTTTTTTTGACACTTTGCCGCGTTCTTCATTGAGGAACACCGCCTAGGCCTAATCTTAGCATGAAAATCTAGATTTCAGTCATATGTTAAGAAACAAGTGTGAGTAGAAATCTTTTGGGTGGAGAAAATTTAAGACATTAATATTGTGAATTTTTTGTTAATTAGTTGATGTTTGCAAGTAATAACACTTCTCTGTGTCAAGTAAAGACCTTGAGAGTTTTGTAACTTTCAGATACTCAAATTGTGGATTTTGTTGCAATTAAAACATTTTCAAGGCCTGAAATTTCTTTGGAGGTTGCATGCGGGCAGCCTAAGTTATCCTGCAAGAATTTCTTGATTAATCCTATTGCAACTACAACATGTGTTCTCTCATGTAAAGTCAGGTTGTTGGAAGCTTTTCTGCAACTCAAGATACGCCTTACTTTTTACCTGGTGCGGGTGCATTTCTCATGTTAAGTGAGATCTCCTTTCTGAGTATAACGTTTCTGGCTTTCCCCTCCTGTATAAGGCTTTAGACCAGTGTGAATTCTCTCATGTAAAGTGACATTGTATTTGTGATTAAACCTTATCTGACATTCAGAACACACATAAGGCTTTTTTCCCCCGTGTGAGTTTGCTCATGACAAGTGAGACGTAATTTGTGACCAATCTTTGCTTGCCTTTCGAGCACTCATAAGGTTTTTCCCCAGAGTGGGATCTCTCATGAAGCATAACTCTGTCTTTCAGATTCAAGCTTTTATGGCATAAGGATTTTCTTCAGTGTGGAGTTTCTCATGGTGAGATAGCGTTTTTCTCTGCAGCTTTTCTGGCATTCAGAGCACTCAAAAGGTTTTCATCAGTATGGAGTGGATTATGGTTAGTGAGGCTGTGCCTATCAAAAAATAAGAATTTCTGTCATTCACAGCGTTGGTAATGTTTTTTCCCTGTGTGCGTCTTCTCATGTAGGTGAGATTGCATTTAACATGGATGCTTTTCTGGCACTTGGAGCACTGAAGTATTTTTGATGGTGTGTTTTCTTATGGTGCATGTAACCGTAACCATCACTACCTCTGAATCTTTTCTGACATTTAGAGCACTGATGTTTTTCCCCCAGTGTGGATTCTCAAATGTACAGTGAGATCAGGTTTTCAGCTGAAACATTTTTGGCATTCAGAGCACTGATAAGGTTTTTCCCCAGTGTGCGTTCTTATATGGTGAGTGAGATTGATTTTATCACTGACACATTTGTGGCATTCAATGCAATAAGGTTTTTCCCCAATGTGGGTTCTTGTATGCCGAGTGAGTATTCTTTTTTCACTGAAACATTTCTGATATTCAGAGCATGGATAAGGTTTTTCCCCAGTGTGGGTCCTTGTATGTGTAGTGAGTATTCTTTTTTCACTGAAACATTTCTGGCATTCAGAGCACTGATAAGGTTTTTTCCCCAGAGTGGAATCTCACATTTCAGTCAGGTCAGTATAGCTCTAAGCTGGCGCTGTATGCGGACGACTTGATTTTATATACGGGTGATCCAGGTACAGCTATTCCTCGGATCGAGGAACTGACAACAGAGTTTCGGGCATTATCAGGATACAAGGTGAACAGATCCAAGACTGAGGTCATGTGTTGGAACGTAGATCAATGGTATGGCACTGAGAGTCGGGAGTTTAGATATCTGGGAATATATATTGTGAGGGAATTGGATCGAATTCCTAAGTTAGATCTGGACAGAACAACTAGGGAAATGGACCGTTTGTTTAGCAGATGGAAGAACCTCCCATTGTCAATATATGGGAAAGTGAATCTAGTGAAAATGGTCATTCTCCCCAAGCTCGCCTACCTGTTTTCCACAATACCGCTAACATTCCCTAAGAAAGACATAAATAAGATACAGAGCAAAATAGGTTGTTTTCTGTGGGGGGACAAAGGGATGCGCCTGACCTGGAGGAAACTCAGAAGAAGGTTATTAAAAGGTGGGTAAGCTCTCCCCGATATTAGTCTATATGTAGTGGCATTCCAGTTTTAGAGCCTATGCATGCTACTTACTAAGCCAGACGACTCATCCTGGGGCAGATTGCTGGAAGAGATGGTGAGAGCAGAAGGGGGAAGCGATGCGTTTATGTATAAATTTGGATCTCCTAGATTCTTCAAGTGGGTTCGTTTGAAGATACTAAAAACCGCCCTAGATACATGGTACAGGGTAAGGGTAAGCAGTGGGATTGGGTACTATTCAGACTCCGCTCCAGTTTGGGATTCACCTGGTACCCCGGACTGCTTGAACGATGCCTTGGCAGTGCCTATAAAAAGGGCTGGGATTACAAAATAGAAAGAGTTAATGGATGAGGAAGGGATATACCCATGAGAGTACTTGAGGGCAAAGGTAGGGACAGATTTATCAAGATTTAAATATCTTCACAGCGGAACGTGAGGAGATAAAAAGTAATGAGGAAATAGAAAGGCTAAGTCAATCCTTCACACCTGTTATAAAAGAAATCTCGGTATGGTATCAACATCTACTAAAGGGTGAAGACACTGGGATAGCTTCGGCAGAGGGGGTTTGGAACAATTTCTCTCTGGCACCACAGGCAGAGGGCATGCTTGAACCATCCTTGAAGACACTATACAAACATATAAAGCCTGCCTGTCTGAAAAAGAACCATTTTTTCATGGTCAATAGGCTTTACTACACTCCTTATAAAATCAGGAAATTCGCCCCCTCACCGCCACCAAAATGCCCGAGATGTCAGGAATTGCAGGCAGATGACATCCACATGTTTTTCGAATGTTTTTGAAACATTTCTGACATTCAGAGCATGGATAGGGTTTTTCCCCAGTGTGGGTTAGTGTATGTCGAGAAAGACTTCTTTTGTCACTGAAACATTTCTGCAAAAACAACAAGTGATGGACCGAATGTGGATCAATGTCACACATTCCCCCAGTCAAAAGATCTGGGCCCAAATCCATCGTTTTTTTGCACTCCACACCACCCTGGGTTAGACAATGGCGATATGCAAATCAGCTCTGACCCTGTTGCCCCATGGGAACAGTCCAGTCCGAACTACAAAAGCCATGTCTTTCCCAGAACGGAATCAAGCATCCGAGGACCGGACCGGTTTCGAGGTAACACCTCTCATCAGCCCGGCTAGCTTGACTCCAAGTGGTGTGGAGTGCCTGGGACCCACGTCTGGGCATCCCCAGCGCACTTAGGGCGGCAATTGCAAAAACAACAAGTGATGGACCGAATGTGGATCAATGTCACTCATTCCCCCAGTCAAAAGATCTGGGCCCAAATCCATCGTTTTTTTGCACTCCACACCACCCTGGGTTAGACAATGGCGATATGCAAATCAGCTCTGACCCTGTTGCCCCATGGGAACAGTCCAGTCCGAACTACAAAAGCCATGTCTTTCCCAGAACGAATCAAGCATCCGAGGACCGGACCGGTTTCGAGGTAACACCTCTCATCAGCCCGGCTAGCTTGACTCCAAGTAGTGTGGAGTGCCTGGGACCCACGTCTGGGCATCCCCAGCGCACTTAGGGCGGCAATTGCAAAAACAACAAGTGATGGACCGAATGTGGATCAATGTCACACATTCCCCCAGTCAAAAGATCTGGGCCCAAATCCATCGTTTTTTTGCACTCCACACCACCCTGGGTTAGACAATGGCGATATGCAAATCAGCTCTGACCCTGTTGCCCCATGGGAACAGTCCAGTCCGAACTACAAAAGCCATGTCTTTCCCAGAACGGAATCAAGCATCCGAGGACCAGACCGGTTTCGAGGTAACACCTCTCATCAGCCCGGCTAGCTTGACTCCAAGTGGTGTGGAGTGCCTGGGACCCACGTCTGGGCATCCCCAGCGCACTTAGGGCGGCAATTGCAAAAACAACAAGTGATGGACCGAAAGTGGATCAATGTCACACATTCCCCCAGTCAAAAGATCTGGGCCCAAATCCATCGTTTTTTTGCACTCCACACCACCCTGGGTTAGACAATGGCAATATGCAAATCAGCTCTGACCCTGTTGCCCCATGGGAACAGTCCAGTCCGAACTACAAAAGCCATGTCTTTCCCAGAACGGAATCAAGCATCCGAGGACCGGTCCGGTTTTGAGGTAACACCTCTCATCAGCCCGGCTAGCTTGACTCCAAGTGGTGTGGAGTGCCTGGGACCCACGTCTGGGCATCCCCAGCGCACTTAGGGCGGCAATTGCAAAAACAACAAGTGATGGACCGAATGTGGATCAATGTCACACATTCCCCCAGTCAAAAGATCTGGGCCCAAATCCATCGTTTTTTTGCACTCCACACCACCCTGGGTTAGACAATGGCGATATGCAAATCAGCTCTGACCCTGTTGCCCCATGGGAACAGTCCAGTCCGAACTACAAAAGCCATGTCTTTCCCAGAACGGAATCAAGCATCCGAGGACCGGACCGGTTTCGAGGTAACACCTCTCATCAGCCCGGCTAGCTTGACTCCAAGTGGTGTGGAGTGCCTGGGACCCACGTCTGGGCATCCCCAGCGCACTTAGGGCGGCAATTGCAAAAACAACAAGTGATGGACCGTGGCATTCAGAGCACTGATAAGGTTTTTCCCCAGTGTGGAATCTCACATGTGCAGTTAGAAGTGATTTACTGTTGAAATGTTTTGGGCATTCAGAGCACTGATAAGGGTTTTCCCTAGTGTGGATTCTTATGTGCTGTGTGAGACTATATTTTAAACCGAAACATTTCTGGCATTCAGAGCACTGATAAGGTTTTTCCCCAGTGTGGAATCTCACATGTGCAGTTAGAAGTGATTTACGGTTGAAATGTTTTAGGCATTCAGAGCACCTCTAAGGTTTTTCCCCAGTGTGGGTTTTTATATGCAGTGTGAGATGTCTTTTTTCAGTGAAACATTTGTGGCATTCAATGCACTGATAAGGTTTTTCCCCAGTGTGGATTCTTATGTGCCGTGTGAGACTGCTTTTTACGCTGAAACATTTCTGGCATTCAGAGCACTGATAAGGTTGTCCCACAGAATGGGTCACTGCATGATTAGAAAGACTTTGTTTGTTACAAAACCTTTTCTGGCATTCAGAGCACTGATAAGGTTTTTCCCCAGTGTGGAATCTCACATGTGCAGTTAGAAGTGATTTACTGTTGAAATGTTTTGGGCATTCAGAGCACTGATAAGGGTTTTCCCTAGTGTGGATTCTTATGTGCTGTGTGAGACTATATTTTAAACCGAAACATTTTTGGCATTCAGAGCACTGATAAGGTTTTTCCCCAGTGTGGGTTCTTAAATGCACCGTGAGATTGCGTTTTTCATTGAAACATTTCTGGCATTCAGAGCACTGATAAGGTTGTTCCACAAAATGGGTCACTGCATGATTAGAAAGACTTTGTTTGTTACAAAACCTTTTCTGGCATTCAGAGCACTGATATGGTTTTTCCCCCGTGTGGATTCTTGTATGTTTAGTGAGTCTGATTTTTACACTGAAACATTTCTGGCATTCAGAGCACTGAAAAGGTTTCTCCCCAGTGTGTGTTCTTATATGATGACTGAGACTGTTTTTGTCAATGAAACATTTCTGGCATTCCGGGCACTGATAAGGTTTCTCTCCAGTGTGGGTTCTTCTATGCCGAGTGAGCTCGGGTTGGGTATTGAAACATTTCTTGCAATCTGTGCACTGATAAGGTTTTTCTCCAGTGTGGGTCCTTATATGTATAATAAGTCCTATCTTTCTAATGAAATATTTCTGACATTCAGAGCACTGGTAAGGTTTTTCCCCAGTGTGGGTTAATACATGTAGAGAAAGACTTTGTTTTTTACAAAACCTTTTCTGGCATTCAGAGCACTGATAAGGTTTTTCCCCAGTGTGGGTCCTTGTGTGTACAGTAAGGCCTCTTTTTTTACTGAAATATTTCTGGCATTCAGAGCACTGATAAGGTTTTTCCCCAGTGTGGCTTAATACATGTAGAGAAAGACTTTGTTTTTTACAAAACCTTTTCTGGCATTCAGAGCACTGATAAGGTTTTTCCCCAGTGTGGGTCCTTGTATGTACAGTAAGGTCTCTTTTTTCACTGAAATATTTCTGCCATTCAGAGCACTGGTAAGGTTTTTCCACAGAGTGGGTTATTGCATGTCGAGAAAGACTTTGTTTGTTATAAAACCTTTCTTGGCATTCAGAGCACTGATAAGGTTTGTCCCCAGTGTGGGTTATTGCATGTCGAGAAAGACTTGCTTTGTTACCAAACCTTTCCTGGCATTCAGAGCACTGGTAAGGTTTTTCCCCAGTGTGGCTTAATACATGTAGAGAAAGACTTTGTTTTTTACAAAACCTTTTCTGGCATTCAGAGCACTGATAAGGTTTTTCCCCAGTGTGGGTCCTTGTATGTACAGTAAGGTCTCTTTTTTCACTGAAATATTTCTGCCATTCAGAGCACTGGTAAGGTTTTTCCACAGAGTGGGTTATTGCATGTCGAGAAAGACTTTGTTTGTTATAAAACCTTTCTTGGCATTCAGAGCACTGATAAGGTTTGTCCCCAGTGTGGGTTATTGCATGTCGAGAAAGACTTGCTTTGTTACCAAACCTTTCCTGGCATTCAGAGCACTGGTAAGGTTTTTCCCCAGTGTGGCTTAATACATGTAGAGAAAGACTTTGTTTTTTACAAAACCTTTTCTGGCATTCAGAGCACTGATAAGGTTTTTCCCCAGTGTGGATTCTTGTATGCACAGTGAGTTTGCCTTTGCAACTGAAACATTTCTGGCATTCAGAGCACTGGTAAGGTTTATCCCCAGTGTGGGTTCTTATATGCTTAATGAGACTGGATTTTTGACTGAAACATTTCTGGCATTCAGAGCACTGGTAAGGTTTATCCCCAGTGTGGGTTCTTATATGGTTAGTGAGATTGTTTTTGTAAATGAAAGATTTCTGGCATTCAGAGCACTGGTAAGGTTTGTCGCCAGAGTGGGTTATTACATGTCGAGAAAGACGTTGTTTGTTATAAAACCTTTCCTGGCATTCAGAGCACTGATAAGGTTTTTCCCCAGTGTGGATTCTTATATGTTCAGTGAGATAAGATTTACTGCTGAAACTTTTTTGGCATTCAGAGCACTGATAAGGGTTTTTCACAGAGTGGGTTAATGCATGTCGATAAAGTTGCGGTTTGAAACTAAACCTTTTCTGGCATTCAGAGCACTGATAAGGTTTTTCCCCAGTGTGGATTCTCATATGCGTAGTGAGATTAGATTTACGGCTGAAACTTTTTTGGCATTCAGAGCACTGAGAGAGGATTTTCCCAGTGTGCATTCTCTCAAATTCAGTGAGATGAGATTTATGGCTGAATCTTTTTTGGCACAGGTAACTTTTTCCCCAACTTGGGTTATTTTGCTTTGATTGAGGCGGGTTTGAACACTGAAATTGTTCTCAAAGCCCGTGTTTTTAAAATATGTATTCCTAGAGTCAATATCTCTACATTTAGTTATCTCTTGCTTATATGCCACGGTAAGAGTGAACCCGATTTTAGAGTCGGGCTTGTTTAGATAATGTTCAGCATTTATCTCTAAAAGATATTGTGTGTAATCTTCTTAACACATGAATTGAGCAAAATATGTCTGGATGCAGCCCTGTAACACCGGTCGAAATGTTTGTAACAGATATTAGTCTTTTGGTTATAGCCTCTCCGGCAGCAACTTATTTTGTGACTGAAGTTTTTCTCAAATCTATTTGTATAGGTTCTTAGCAATGCAGTGATAAGGTGTTAGTCTGATATTTAATGATTAAACTGAGAAGTACCTTTTTGCACTGGAGTAATGGCAGTAACTGAGAACATTAGAACATGCACAGTAATATTGTGGCTCATCAGTCGCAGAACATCAGTTCCTTTTACCCGTTCTGTGTTTGGTGTAAGGTTAAGGATTGTAGTTCTGAAGACAAGGATTTATTTACATTAGCTAGCGCAACGGTGCTCATTTAATCCATTTTGATATTTAACAGTTTTAAATATCACTCCTGCACAACAGATAAGGTTGAGGCGATTTACATAGAATTACAAAACAGTACACAATAAAAAGGAAACAATCTGAGATGGTCATGAACAACACAATAAAGTGGTGAATTTTTAACGTTTTCGCCAGAGTGAGCAGAGTGGGTCGAGGTGTTATATCCCGAGGCAGATAGTCTAAAACTTGCGTAACTGGTTACAACAGTTGTTGAACAAAGGTGATTTTCCAATCTTTTGGTTGTTAGGTTGTCAGCTTCGGAGTCTTCTTTCAGTGTCTTTTCTTTGATGGTTTGCAGAAGAAACCTTTTGTTATATCTTTCTTTTATGCAGTGTGTGCTTCCTCTCTGGGATTACATGATGCTTTAGATCATGCGTGCTTTAGATGAACGTTATTCTGTCATGCTGAGGCAATTTGTCTTTCTGATAATATTTCAGATGAGGACGTTGTGATTGGTCTTTCTGGCACTATTTCCGATGCTGTGTGGACAGATATGCCTTTGCTCTGGGTTAATGAAATGCAAAATTAGAGACTTCACTTACAGGTATAGTACTTTCCTCAGCTCCCACTTCCTCGCTACACCTAGATTTTGGAAATTGTTTAAACTTAGAATGCTGGATGTCCTTCAGTTTTTCAAAATAATCCTTCTTATAGCACTAACATTCAGTTGGCTGGTGCTAAATCTTGCTTTCTTCGTCCGTAATTTCAATCACCTATAGTATTAAAATTAAATAGTTAATACATGTAAATATCCCCAAAAATAATTTACAAGCCATATCAAAGCAGAATTGCTAAATTTTGAAAGTGTTGAGCTGTTCTTCAGACAGAGCAGAGAGTAGAATGGTAGCCTGAGAGTACTTGGATCTAGGAGTGAGTATTTGTAGAAATTCCAACATTTTATTAAGCTCAGAAAGGATACATGTACCCTATGGACTTGTAACATAGAATCCGAAAAGCAGACATTAAAGTCATATGGACTGGCACCAAAAAGATATTGAAAATAGAATACTATTAATTAATTTTTAATGTAGATTTCTAGGATGGGAATTTCCCCTCCACGGACAACAGGCGTTTCCCCCTGCCCTGAGTTACCACCTACTTGTATTGGTAACCTGACTTTTGAGCTCTGGCCTCTGCCGCACGCAAATCTATTGTGTGTTGCGAGGACTATGCCTAGACCTATCCCTCAACTATGGTCCAGAGTATGAATCATGGGCAATGAAATTAAGGAGTACTTTCATGTGTTCATTTTATTCCACCTGATTATCAGTCGTTAGGCTTTTCTGCACCTGTATTTAGAGAAACAGGACACCATTTTTTTCCAGACAGAAAAATTAGACTGAAAAGACCCACAAGACTCGGTGCAGCAGAAGCAGCCAAGACCTATGCTGTTTTTTTACTAACTGGGGGAAACACACAATTCTTCCCTCTGTTAGAAATATCTTTCCCCTTCCCTCCCCTGCTTCGCCCCCCCCCCCCCCAACCAACCACATGCATATATCTACCTCCTGCTTAAAACAAGTGGTAAATAAAAGCAGAAAAACAGTATGAAATAGTGAATGGCATGTGGTTTGAAAGGCAGAAGAATCTGTTCCTCGTGGCAACTCCCCAGTACATTGCGTCAAAACTGTAACTGCACGTTACTGGGATAAATCTACCACAAAACAATTACATAAGATTTTTCTGCCACCCCAGTACTGTGCAACTTCTAACAAGGGACTATAGGAGATCTTGGACCGGTCATGTGACCTGGAGGGTCACACCAAGTGTGCCCTCATTTAAGGCAGAGGACTGTCATGGGTTTAACAGCTAGAGCGGTGATGGCAATGCACCCTGTTGTAAGGATCAATAGCCTGATTAGATCTTTGCATCATGGTCAGTGGAGTGGCTTTCTACTGACACATCCATGTAATGCTCCATTTCTATACCTGTGCCCAGACTTTGCAATAACATCAAGTGCATGTTTAGGGTGTTGGTGTGCGTAGCATAAATGCAATGTGAGAGTGCGACAGAGTAAACACCATCTCCTGCCTGCCAGTTGTGTATACAAGTGGGACCATCTATCCCTCATTTATACCAGAGTTTAGGGTCCTCCGTTACCAAGGAATAATGTGCTCTACAAAGTACGCAGGTGCCTGCTGTGGCACCAGGGATGGTGTCAGCCTAACAGTTTATCTAAATTGAATGGACATCACCTGTAGGCTGAATTACTTAATGGAAAAGCTGTGCAACTGTCCTGAAGAGCCTAGAAGTCTGCCTAGAAGCCTGCCTGTCTGGTAAGAAAAGAAAGGGAGTTTCACTATCCAGCAAGAGGACAAGGCTGTCCTGGAAAAAGCAAGGTCCGACACATCCTCGTTATCTGTAGGGCGAGCCGGAAAGCCATCCAGCAAGACTAGCTAGTCTGAGGGATGCCAAGACTCTCCCAACAGTTCAAGGCAGAAAATAAAACTCTACGACAACATGATTGTTGAGGCCCAGTAGGATGATTGTGTGCTGCCAACAGGCCCATTCAAGGTTGCATTTGCCAAATTCCTAACACAACAAAGTCTGAATCTACTGACTTCTTGGAGAGCCTGTGTTGGGCTTTTAGCTGCTGAATTTCTGACTACTCTGTGTCAGAGGTCCATGAGGGACTACAACTACTCCAGTGTCAAACACCCTGTCTGAGCTTATGCCTGTGGTCCAGCCGGCCACAATGTGGGCTCAATTGCTGATGGTCAGGCCTCCAGAGGGGGCTGCACTTACAGACAGGCCAGGTGTGACTGCTACCTTGGGACTCCTGATCTTCAGGCAACTGCAAAGAAAAGAGAGTGGGTGCCCTACTGAATGCAGCACTATATCCAGGACAAAAGCGCTCCACAAAACCTGCTGGTGGGTCACTGCTCTCGCGAGGCTTCGGAGGTGCCATTCAAATGTCGGGAAACAGGAAAGAGACCCAGACAAGACTGACTCATCCTGTGAAAGGGTGAGACACTTACGACAGAGCATACACGCATTGGGGGTAACTGGAGTGACAGAACTGACCCTATACTATATTCATGATACTCATAAATGCCCCTAGAGCGCAAGAGGGTATCAGAACTGGACGCACCTGTCTGCAGCTCATAGTAGTCTAGCATGCCTGCACTACCTTTTCACCCGGACTGTCCTTAAAGATGACTTTAGGGCCGCTACGCACATAGCAGGGGGAATCTCAGACCATTTGCTGGTGGAGGTGCAACTCGATGGTCCGGTTGGTATGAATTAGGAGACTAAAAACGGTTCTGACATTTGCAGGTGGGTCACGCTCTGCAAGGTAACATCTGGGAAGGGGGGGGGGGAGTTGCCTGATGCATTCCCACTGGAGGACCAGCTGCTAACTAATCCCCTGACCGAAAAAGCAATCTCAACCATCTATAGGAAGTTGATCTACAATTCTCTGGATCCCTTGGGCCTATGCTGTTACCACCTTGCATACAATTGTAGAAACAGCACGCATTAGGAAGAATTCAGCCCAAGCAGCTGAATTGATAGCTCTGACTAGAGCTTGTGTATTGGCTAAAGATAAAAGAGTGAATGTGTTCACCGATAGCCAATACGCATTCGGGGTAGTCCATAGTTTTGGCCGCCTCTGGAAGGAAAGAGGATTCTTTACCTCACACAGTACTAAAATACAGCAGGGCCAGCTACTAAATGACCTCTTAGAATCACTTGCCTTGCCCACTCAGATAGCGATTGTGAAGTGTAGTGCATATAAGAGGATCACTGATGACGTAGGTGAAGGAAATGCTTTCGCGGATCAGATAGCAAAAGATACAGCTAGAGATGTGACAAGTCGTATGTATGTTGCTGGACCTGCCAGACGGGTCAGTCAAGGAGGAATGTGTGAGGACACAATAGAAAGTGTGAAAATGATTCAGGAAGAGGCTACAGAGAAAGAATTAAGTAAGTGGAAAGATGGTATGGGAATGTTAGATGTGACGGGGTGTTGGATAGAATTGTCGGAACATCAGCGTTGGCTGCTACCAGATGCCTATGTACTTCCAGTAGTGACTATGGCGCATGGTCCAGCCCACATCAGTGTGAAAGGAATATGCAAGCTTTTGGCTCCGGTATGGCAGAATGCGGGAATCCCTAAATGTGCAGACAATCTAGTTAAGCATTGCATTGTTTAATGCATAACCCAGGAAGAGGGACACCAACTCCAGCAGGCCATTTTGCTCCCCCAACATATCCTTTTGAGGTGTTGCAGATAGACTACATTCATATGGAGAGATGCAATAACCTAAAGGATGTCCTTGTGGTGGTGTGTGCCTTTTTCTAGATGGATAGAGGCCTACCCCCTAAAGGATAATACTGCTTTGTCTACAGCCAAGGTCCTTCTGAAGGAATACTTCCAGAGGTTTGGTTTACCTCGAATTGTCTGGAGTGACAATAGAAGTAAATTTGTGGGCCAAATCATGCAGAAAGTATGTACAGGTCTTGGTATTAAGCAGAAATTCCATGCGGCAAATGACCCTCAGTCAGCGGGTTTGGTAGAGTGCTATAATAGCACTCTCAAGCTTAAACTTGCAAAGATACAGGCCAGCACGGGTCTTGCCTGGGCCGATGCTTTATCTTTGGCTCTCTTGTCCACCCAAAAAGCTGTTCATTCTCGTGTGGGACTTAGCCAATATGAAATTGTGTTCGGATATCAGGCTAATGTCTGGGGTGTCCCTAGGCACAAAAAGTACTCTGATATAGAGTATCCAATGTTGGTTGATTATTTGCATGACATCACCACTAAATTGCGTGTTCTCCATCAGCAGGTACAAGACGCTTTTGCCTCAGGCCTCTTCCGATCCCGGGCACACCATCCAACCTGGGGACTGGGTGTGTCTGAAGAATTTTCAAAGAAAAAAGAATCTGGAGCCCCGCTGGGGACCGCCAAGACACGTACAGCCATGAAGGTTGTTGAGAAAAAGAACTGAACTGGATTCATGGTGTGCACTGCAAAAAGGTACCCTTGCCTTTGCCTTTTGACCAGTGGGTCCGCGAAGGTATAGGTGATTTTGAAGGAGAAAGGGTCCCCCGGTTTGTACCTTTTGGCGATGCACACCTAGAATGAACTCGGACTGAGAAGGAAGACGATGATGTTTTGCAAGAAGCTGTACCATCGCATCTCAAAATAGATACAACTGATCCAGAGATACTTTTTCAGGACCAGACTGTGCCGAACAAAAACAAATACAATCCAAGGCCTAGAAAGACAAGTGACATTTGAAAACCTTTCCTTTTTCTGAACTTACATTTCAAATTTTGAATAGCATATATATTTTTTTCTCTCCTTTCCTGTGTGATACTGGAATCATCCAATTTAAGTTGCAGGGTCATGGTAGGAGACTTGGTTTGTGACCTGAGTAGTGGCAATAGGCCTGCAGGACCAGCAGTGTCATAGGACGGCTAATAACCACAACTAAGTGAGATAGGAAGATTGCCACGAGCAATACTTTAGAGGATGAATTCTGGTGAATCGGAAAATGATAAAAGAGCAGAAATGAAAAAGAAATATTGTAAATTATTGTTTAGTAGATGTGGCGTAGTATTATGTGTTTTGATTTTTCTATGTGTTTTATTAGCTTGTGTGGGTTGGGTTACTCACACTTTGCTGCCAATACCTGTACCTACACCCACCTCTCACCCTATATCTTTTCACACTACTGTCTCCCCGCACCAGCTACATACCCTCTCTGAACATGAACAGACCAGGAGAACGGAATACTTTAACAATTCATTCATACATTTGTTGCATCAGCATCTACTGGTCACTAACACCACCGATTGTTGGGTCTGTGGGCTCATGCCTCACAGCACGGATAAGGGGATGCTATTTTTAGTCTTGCCGTTTTCTTATGAAGGATCCTCCTGGGCGTTTCTGGCCATGTTTTCCAACGCATATGAGCACCAACCTCGATACCCTGTTAATACTGATGTTTGGTCACGATCCCTTGATGAAGGGAATAGTAGCCATGACAAAGAATACTGGCGAAGGTGGGAAGATCCCACCTGACGAGAAGCAAGCATATGATGGTTGGAACTTGACCCGATACAAAAACAGCCTTACAGTTAGGGCTGGACGAAAAAGATCTCCACCCGTTTGGACTCTACCCCGTCGAGGCCATTACTGTTTGCAAGGGAATGGTCAGAATGTCAAAGCCCAATTAGGAAAGAGCACTTGTAACCATACTTATACTTTTTCATCTCAGACTTCTCCTCTGTTAATACCAGCTCAAGGTACATATTTTGTCTGTCATGATAGAGCCTACACATGGTTGCCGATCAATTTTTCGGGATCGTGTTATGTGGCTTTCCTCCCTCCTCCAACATCTACAGCCCCACACGGCAGGACAAGAGGGAGGGGACTTTATGAAAGGACTCCTCCCATTTTGGGGCCCTATGGCCAATAGCAGAGACATCAGACACCTTATTCGCGTTGTCGAGGCTACAGTAAACAATACGGTGGGGGCATTGAGTAACCTCACCGCTGAGCTTCAGGCGGACTTTCTCGTAACTTTACAGAACAGAATGGTGTTGGATGTTATTCTTGCAGATAGAGGCGGAGTATGCAAATTATTGGGCCTAGCTGTTGTATTTACATACCAGACAATGCCCCCTACAGTATACCAAGCCACTTTGTGAATAGGTCTGCTTTTCTCTGGAGACCTTGGTCTTGATCGAAGGCAGGCAGTCCTCCCAAGGTTCTGGAGGTCGCTGGGCTGCAAGACGAGTTGACGTTTGGTTCAGGATCATCCAGGGATGCAGACAGGCCAGTAGGGCTGGGACCATGTCCGGCTTTCGAGCTGGGTACTCGACAGAATCCGCGCTGCTTCTTGCCACTGAATCCATCAGGCAATTTGTGGATGCAGGTCAAACGATGGCCTTGATCCTGTTGGATCTAAGTGCCGCCTTTGACACTGTAGCCCATCACACATTGGTAGTGTCTGAGGAAGGGTGGGGTATCTGGCAATGCCCTGAATTGCCTACAATCTTTTCTGTCGGGTCACTGCTTCCAGGTGAGACCGGCAAACACTACTCCAGGGTCATCATGCTGAACCAGGGAGTGCTGCAGGGCTCGACCCTGAGCCAGACCCCGTTTAATCTCTATGTAGCTCCCGTAGCGGAGACTGCTGAGGGGTTCGGGATCAGGGTCGTATCCTATGCCGATTAATCGCACCTGGTGGTCTCCCTGACAGAGGCACAGGAGTTGGCTGCCTCCAACTTCATGGCATGCATGCAAGAATTGGCTGCATGGATAGCTAAGAACTGCCTGAAGTTGAATTGCAACAAGACAGAGGTGCTTGTGGTGGGTAAGGCCCCGACTGTGTTGTCATCGGCATGGTGGCCCCAGGACTTGGTGGGTCACCTACGCCCTGTGTGCAGGCAAAGAACTTGGGAGTTTGGTTAGATCCCAGTCTTTCCTAAGACTATCAAACAAGACGAGTGGCAGGCGCCTGTTTTGGGATCCTGAAGGTCCAGCGTTAAACCTTGGACCTACTCCCTGTGGCGTCTAGGAAGACTCTGGTTCATGCCCTGGTGATGTCGCGCCTGGACTATGGTAATGTCCTTTATCTAGGCGCAACAACCAAGTGTATGCTCCGTCTGCAGGGAGTGCAGAATGTGGCAGCCCGCCTTATTTTGAGGCGTCCGAGAAGGGCATCGGCTAGGGCAGCCTTGGCCGCGTTACACTGACTCCCAATTAAAGAAAGAGTCACTTTCAAGGCACTTTGTGTCTGTCATCGGATCCTGCAGGGAAGGGCCCCTCCGTCGCGGTCGGATCTCCTGACCCCCCTATGTCCCCACACGTCAGCTGAGGTCAGGTGGGGTAGGATTGGTGTGCGTACCTGCCATTAAGAAAGCCAGTAGTGTACTGCAAGTGTCAATGGAACAAGCTAAGAAAAAACGGTGCAAAAAACCACAATAAGTGTAAATAATGCATGAGTAGTGTACGGCCAGTGTCAATGGAACAAGCTAAGAAAAAACGGTGCAAAAAACCAAAATAAGTGTAAATAATGCACGAGTAGTGTACTGCCATTGTCAATGGAACAAGCTAAGAAAAAATGGTGCAGAAAACCACAATAAGTGTAAATAATGCACGAGTAGTGTACTGCCAGTGTCAATGGAACAAGCTAAGAAAAAACGGTGCAAAAAAACACAATAAGTGTAAATAATGCACGAGTAGTGTACTGCCAGTGTCAATGGAACAAGCTAAGAAAAACGGTGCAAAAAAGGCTGGCGACGAGTAGACGGACCACGTTGCGGGAATAGAGGCCAACGCTATCGGAAAGAGAACGAAGATTCAAGCAGCCAAGATCAAAGGCAATCAGACCGGGAATGTTCACGGCGGACAGAAGCGGACAACCTCGGCCACGGATAAAACGGGAAAGCGGGCTGATCAATAGACACCCAAACATAGATAACGCTGCAGACGCGCCGGCTTTGGACACTGGGCTGACGTGGGCTATGGAGGGAAGGGAAGGTCTGCGCTTCTCCATGGACTTTCTACCCCCTTCACGCAAGTACACTGTTCTGGGTTGGGATGAAGCCCTCTGCTGAGCTGGGGTGGCGGGCAGTTCAGAGTCCGTCGGGCAGGGAGGCAGGGTGGGAGGGTGGGACAAGGGATTGGGAAGTATGGGTTCCGAGTTTTTTTGTTCTAGTTTGTAACGGCAATGATAACATGGTGGAATATCCCCTGGCTGACAGGTTTCCACATAACATGGTTGGATTACGGCTCACGCTCATCAATTACCGCATCCATGGCGACACACACCCCAGTTGATTGTACCCAGGACACAGCCCCTGAAGCTGAGGTGACCCCCCTCACACTACTCACTTGGAATGTACACAGGCTAGGAGACAAGATTAAGAGAGGACTGGTGCTACAGGCCCTGAAACGTCAAGCTCCCACATTGGCACTCCTGCAGGAAACACACCTCACAGCCACGGCGTGTAAGGCATTAGATAGATGGGGGTATAAGATGGTGGTACACTCGGAGTTCTCGTCGG
Organism: Lissotriton vulgaris; assembly: GCF_964263255.1. Classification (NCBI taxonomy): domain Eukaryota; kingdom Metazoa; phylum Chordata; class Amphibia; order Caudata; family Salamandridae; genus Lissotriton; species Lissotriton vulgaris. Next base: position 160,572,113 of record NC_141685.1, read on the forward strand.
GCTCCAGGGGAACGGGTATCCTGGTGCGGAAAAACTCTTCCTTCGTAGTAATCCAAACAAGAAAAGACGATCAGGGGAGATTTGCAGCAATACAGGGTCAATGGGAAGGTAAGCTTATTAATGTGATATCAGTATACATCCCCCCGGCGCTCCACACAGTGGCATTCCCAGCTCTTAGTGAATTTCTGCTTACCCTGCCAGAAGGAGACCTTATTATCGGGGGGGAGTTTAATGCCACAATGGATGCTAACTTAGACAGATATCCAATGGTGACGCAGGCACCTGGAGTCTCTCGCTTGTAGAGTTTCGCAGAGGCACTGGGGCTGGTTGACATTTGGAGGCATACCCATCACAGAACGCGACAATACACGTTTAATTCAAATGTACATATCAGTCTATCTAGAATAGACTATTTTTTGACATCGGAACCAGTCTGCAGAACGTTGATGACATTACGATCAAACCCAGAGGTATATCAGACCACTCACCAGTAGTGTTAACCTTCTCCTACCACCACATGTCCCGTAAAATGCTTTACTCTATCTACCCCGGATACTTACAAGTCCCGAAAATTTTAAAAGAAATCCGCAAAGCCACGAAATACTTCTTTGCGGAAAACACTGCATCTGTTGGTTCCCCGTCAGTTTTATGGGAAGCTTACAAGACGGTCATTAGGGGGCAGGCAATAGTCTCCATTACGGGACACAAACGAGAAAAACAGAAAGAACTAATGGATCTAGAGCTAGAATTACACTCAATCGAAACAGACCACTCAACGGACCCCACACCTGACTCAACGCACACTCTGCACCTCAAACAACAACAGTATAGGGATCATCTGAAAAGAGAGACGGTGTCCAACCTCACAGCAAAGGTATATGATGTAGGGGACAAGGCAGGAAAGCTCCTGGCTTGGCTTGATAGGCGAGAGCGGGTCACTAAGGGAATAGCGCAACCACAGGCAGCAGAGGGACAGTTCACAACAGACCCACGGGCCATAATACTCACATTGGCAGGGCATTTCCGAGATGTTTATACATCGGCATCGGGCATGTCCGAGGCTGAGGCAGCGGCCTCCATAAAAGGTATAGAAATGCCCAAACTAACGCAGGAGGCTTCCTTGGAGCTAGAGGCGGATCTCACAGAGGACGAGTTGCAAGCCGCAACCCGCTCGCCGCAGTCGGGCAAAGCGCTGGTACCCAACGGGATCCCAATAGAATTATATAAACAGATGGCGGACACTATCAGTCCACACTTACTCAGAATGTACACCGACAGCTTAGATAGAGGCAAACTGCCGCTTGACCAGCGACTGGCCACAATAGTGGCCATCCCGAAACCCGGTAAACCTCCGTCCAAGTGTAACTCTTATCGCCCTGCTCAATGCAGAGGCAAAAATGTTTGCTAAAGTACTGGCAAACAGACTGATGGCACACTTCCCGCATTTAATTCACCCGGACCAATCAGGCCTCATGCCAAATAGAAACACTGCGCTAAACCTCAGACGCTTGCATGGAGCGATGGCTCAAGCACCAGCCCTGTCAGAGCCGGCGGTTGTCATATCCCTAGATGCGAGGATGGCTTTTGATATGGTGGAGTGGAGTTACCTTTTCACTGTCCTTCCTCATTTGGGATTTGTCCCTAAGTTTTGTGTGTGGATCCGCCTCCTGTACACCGGACCACTGGGGTATGTAACGGACAATGGGCACATATCGGACGCTATACCACTGGCAAGCGGAGACCTGCCGGAAGGAGACCTTATTATCGGGGGGATTTAATACCACAATGGATGCTAAGTTAGACAGATATCCGGTGAGGACGCAGGCACCTGGAGTTTCTCGCTTGCAGAGTTTCATGGAGGCACTGGGGCTGGTTGAATTTGGAGGCATACCCATCACACAACGCGACAATACACGTTTCATTCAAATGCACACAACAGTCTATCTAGAATAGACTATTTTTTGACATCGGAAACCAGTCTGCAGAACGTTGATGACATTACGATCAAACCCAGAGGTATATCAGACCACTCATCAGTAGTGTTAACCTACTCCTACCACCACATGTCCCGTAAGAGGCTTTACCCTATCTACCCCAGATACTTACAAGTCCCGTAAATTTGAAAAGAAATCCGCAAACCCTCAAAATACTTCTTTGCGGAAAACACTGCATCTGTTGGTTCCCCGTCAGTTTTATGGGAAGCTTACAAGACGGTCATTAGGGGGCAGGCAATAGTCTCCATTACGGGACACAAACGAGAAAAACAGAAAGAACTAATGGATCTAGAGCTAGAATTACACTCAGTCGAAACAGACCACTCGACGGACCCCACACCTGACTCAACGCACACTCTGCACCTCAAACAACAACAGTATAGGGATCATCTGAAAAGAGAGACGGTGTCCAACCTCACAGCAACCAGACATAAGGTATATGATGTAGGGGACAAAGCAGGAAAGCTCCTGGCTTGGCTTGATAGGCGAGAGCGGGTCACTAAGGGAATAGCGCAACTACAGGCAGTAGAGGGACAGTTCACAACAGACCCGCGGGCCTTAATACTCACATTGGCAGGGCATTTCCGAGATGTTTATACATCGGCATCGGGCATGTCCGAGGCTGAGGCAGCGGCCTCCATAAAAGGTATAGAAATGCCCAAACTAACGCAGGAGGCTTCCTTGGAGCTAGAGGCGGATCTCACAGAGGACGAGTTGCAAGCCGCAACCCGCTCGCCGCAGTCGGGCAAAGCGCTGGGACCCAACGGGATCCCGATAGAATTATATAAACAGATGGCGGACACTATCAGTCCACACTTACTCAGAATGTACACCGACAGCTTAGATAGAGGCAAACTGCCGCTTGACCAGCGACTAGCCACAATAGTGGCCATTCCGAAACCCGGTAAACCTCCGTCCAAGTGTAACTCTTATCGCCCTGCTCAATGCAGAGGCAAAAATGTTTGCTAAAGTACTGGCAAACAGACTGATGGCACACTTCCCGCATTTAATTCACCCGGACCAATCAGGCCTCATGCCAAATAGAAACACTGCGCTAAACCTCAGACGCTTGCATGGAGCGATGGCTCAAGCACCAGCCCTGTCAGAGCCGGCGGTTGTCATATCCCTAGATGCGAGGGTGGCTTTTGATATGGTGGAGTGGAGTTACCTTTTCACTGTCCTTCCTCATTTGGGATTTGTCCCTAAGTTTTGTGTGTGGATCCGCCTCCTGTACACCGGACCACTGGCGTATGTAACGGACAATGGGCACATATCGGACGCTATACCACTGGCGAGAGGAGACCTGCCGGAAGGAGACCTTATTATCGGGGGGATTTAATACCACAATGGATGCTAAGTTAGACAGATATCCGGTGAGGACGCAGGCACCTGGAGTCTCTCGCTTGCAGAGTTTCATGGAGGCACTGGGGCTGGTTGAATTTGGAGGCATACCCATCACACAACGCGACAATACACGTTTCATTCAAATGCACACAACAGTCTATCTAGAATAGACTATTTTTTGACATCGGAAACCAGTCTGCAGAACGTTGATGACATTACGATCAAACCCAGAGGTATATCAGACCACTCACCAGTAGTGTTAACCTACTCCTACCACCACATGTCCCGTAAGAGGCTTTACCCTATCTACCCCAGATACTTACAAGTCCCGTAAATTTGAAAAGAAATCCGCAAACCCTCAAAATACTTCTTTGCGGAAAACACTGCATCTGTTGGTTCCCCGTCAGTTTTATGGGAAGCTTACAAGACGGTCATTAGGGGGCAGGCAATAGTCTCCATTACGGGACACAAACGAGAAAAACAGAAAGAACTAATGGATCTAGAGCTCGAATTACACTCAGTCGAAACAGACCACTCGATGGACCCCACACCTGACTCAACGCACACTCTGCACCTCAAACAACAACAGTATAGGGATCATCTGAAAAGAGAGACGGTGTCCAACCTCACAGCAACCAGACATAAGGTATATGATGTAGGGGACAAAGCAGGAAAGCTCCTGGCTTGGCTTGATAGGCGAGAGCGGGTCATTAAGGGAATAGCGCAACTACAGGCAGCAGAGGGACAGTTCACAACAGACCCGCGGGCCTTAATACTCACATTGGCAGGGCATTTCCGAGATGTTTATACATCGGCATCGGGCATGTCCGAGGCTGAGGCAGCGGCCTCCATAAAAGGTATAGAAATGCCCAAACTAACGCAGGAGGCTTCCTTGGAGCTAGAGGCGGATCTCACAGAGGACGAGTTGCAAGCCGCAACCCGCTCGCCGCAGTCGGGCAAAGCGCTGGGACCCAACGGGATCCCGATAGAATTATATAAACAGATGGCGGACACTATCAGTCCACACTTACTCAGAATGTACACCGACAGCTTAGATAGAGGCAAACTGCCGCTTGACCAGCGACTAGCCACAATAGTGGCCATCCCGAAACCCGGTAAACCTCCGTCCAAGTGTAACTCTTATCGCCCTGCTCAATGCAGAGGCAAAAATGTTTGCTAAAGTACTGGCAAACAGACTGATGGCACACTTCCCGCATTTAATTCACCCGGACCAATCAGGCCTCATGCCAAATAGAAACACTGCGCTAAACCTCAGACGCTTGCATGGAGCGATGGCTCAAGCACCAGCCCTGTCAGAGCTGGCGGTTGTCATATCCATAGATGCGAGGATGGCTTTTGATATGTTGGAGTGGAGTTACCTTTTCACTGTCCTTCCTCATTTGGGATTCGTCCCTAAGTTTTGTGTGTGGATCCGCCTCCTGTACACCGGACCACTGGCGTATGTAACGGACAATGGGCACATATCGGACGCTATACCACTGGCAAGCGGAGACCTGCCGGAAGGAGACCTTATTATCGGGGGGATTTAATACCACAATGGATGCTAAGTTAGACAGATATCCGGTGAGGACGCAGGCACCTGGAGTCTCTCACTTGCAGAGTTTCATGGAGGCACTGGGGCTGGTTGAATTTGGAGGCATACCCATCACACAACGCGACAATACACGTTTCATTCAAATGCACACAACAGTCTATCTAGAATAGACTATTTTTTGACATCGGAAACCAGTCTGCAGAACGTTGATGACATTACGATCAAACCCAGAGGTATATCAGACCACTCACCAGTAGTGTTAACCTACTCCTACCACCACATGTCCCATAAGAGGCTTTACCCTATCTACCCCAGATACTTACAAGTCCCGTAAATTTGAAAAGAAATCCGCAAACCCTCAAAATACTTCTTTGCGGAAAACACTGCATCTGTTGGTTCCCCGTCAGTTTTATGGGAAGCTTACAAGACGGTCATTAGGGGGCAGGCAATAGTCTCCATTACGGGACACAAACGAGAAAAACAGAAAGAACTAATGGATCTAGAGCTAGAATTACACTCAGTCGAAACAGACCACTCGACGGACCCCACACCTGACTCAACGCACACTCTGCACCTCAAACAACAACAGTATAGGGATCATCTGAAAAGAGAGACGGTGTCCAACCTCACAGCAACCAGACATAAGGTATATGATGTAGGGGACAAAGCAGGAAAGCTCCTGGCTTGGCTTGATAGGCGAGAGCGTGTCACTAAGGGAATAGCGCAACTACAGGCAGCAGAGGGACAGTTCACAACAGACCCGCGGGCCTTAATACTCACATTGGCAGGGCATTTCCGAGATGTTTATACATCGGCATCGGGAATATCCGAGACTGAGACAGCGGCCTCCATAAAAGGTATAGAAATGCCCGAACTAACGCAGGAGGCTTCCTTGGAGCTAGAGGCGGATCTCACGGAGGACGAGTTGCAAGCCGCAACCCGCTCGCCGCAGTCGGGCAAAGCGCTGGGACCCAACGGGATCCCGATAGAATTATATAAACAGATGGCGGACACTATCAGTCCACACTTACTCAGAATGTACACCGACAGCTTAGATAGAGGCAAACTGCCGCTTGACCAGCGACTGGCCACAATAGTGGCCATCCCGAAACCCGGTAAACCTCCGTCCGAGTGTAACTCTTATCGCCCTGCTCAATGCAGAGGCAAAAATGTTTGCTAAAGTACTGGCAAACAGACTGATGGCACACTTCCCGCATTTAATTCACCCTGACCAATCAGGCCTCATGCCAAATAGAAACACTGCGCTAAACCTCAGACGCTTGCATGGAGCGATGGCTCAAGCACCAGCCCTGTCAGAGCCGGCGGTTGTCATATCCCTATATGCGAGGATGGCTTTTGATATGGTGGAGTGGAGTTACCTTTTCACTGTCCTTCCTCATTTGAGATTTGTCCATAAGTTTTGTGTGTGGATCCGCCTCCTGTACACCGGACCACTGGCGTATGTAACGGACAATGGGCACATATCGGACGCTATACCACTGGCAAGAGGAGACCTGCCGGAAGGAGACCTTATTATCGGGGGGATTTAATACCACAATGGATGCTAAGTTAGACAGATAGCCGGTGAGGACGCAGGCACCCGGAGTCTCTCGCTTGCAGAGTTTCATGGAGGCACTGGGGCTGATTGAATTTGGAGGCATACCCATCACACAACGCGACAATACACGTTTCATTCAAATGCACACAACAGTCTATCTAGAATAGACTATATTTTGACATCGGAAACCAATCTGCAGAACGTTGATGACATTACGATCAAACCCAGAGGTATATCAGACCACTCACCAGTAGTGTTAACCTACTCCTACCACCACATGTCCCGTAAGAGGCTTTACCCTATCTACCCCAGATACTTACAAGTCCCGTAAATTTGAAAAGAAATCCGCAAACCCTAAAAATACTTCTTTGCGGAAAACACTGCATCTGTTGGTTCCCCGTCAGTTTTATGGGAAGCTTACAAGACGGTCATTAGGGGGCAGGCAATAGTCTCCATTACGGGACACAAACGAGAAAAACAGAAAGAACTAATGGATCTAGAGCTAGAATTACACTCAGTCGAAACAGACCACTCGACGGACCCCACACCTGACTCAACGCACACTCTGCACCTCAAACAACAACAGTATAGGGATCATCTGAAAAGAGAGACGGTGTCCAACCTCACAGCAACCAGACATAAGGTATATGATGTGGGGGACAAGGCAGGAAAGCTCCTGGCTTGGCTTGATAGGCGAGAGCGGGTCACTAAGGGAATAGCGCAACTACAGGCAGCAGAGGGACAGTTCACAACAGACCCGCGGGCCTTAATACTCACATTGGCAGGGCATTTCCGAGATGTTTATACATCGGCATCGGGAATGTCCGAGGCTGAGGCAGCGGCCTCCATAAAAGGTATAGAAATGCCCAAACTAACGCAGGAGGCTTCCTTGGAGCTAGAGGCGGATCTCACAGAGGACGAGTTGCAAGCCGCAACCCGCTCGCCACAGTTGGGCAAAGCGCTGGGACCCAACGGGATCCCGATAGAAATATATAAACAGATGGCGGACACTATCAGTCCACACTTACTCAGAATGTACACCGACAGCTTAGATAGAGGCAAACTGCCGCTTGACCAGCAACTGGCCACAATAGTGGCCATCCCGAAACCCGGTAAACCTCCGTCCGAGTGTAACTCTTATCGCCCTGCTCAATGTAGAGGCAAAAATGTTTGCTAAAGTACTGGCAAACAGACTGATGGCACACTTCCCGCATTTAATTCACCCGGACCAATCAGGCCTCATGCCAAATAGAAACACTGCGCTAAACCTCAGACACTTGCATAGAGCACTGGCTCAGGCACCAGCCCTGTCAGAGCCGGCGGTTGTCATATCCCTAGATGCGAGGATGGCTTTTGATATGCTGGAGTTGGGTTACCTTTTCGCGGTCCTTCCTCATTTGGGATTTGTCCGTAAGTTTTGTGTGTGGATCCGCCTCCTGTACACCGGACCACTGGCGTATGTAACGGACAATGGGCACATATTGGACGCTATACCACTGGCGAGAGGGACGCGCCAGGGATGCCCCCTGTCGCCGCTCCTTTTCGCGTTAGTATTGGAACCCCTCGTGACGTGGATTAGAGTAGATCCATTACTAAGAGGTGTTCGGTGGGCGGAGGGGTGGGAAGACCGTCTTTCCCTCTATGCTGATGACATTCTGGTGTACCTAACAGACCCTGAAAACTCCATACCAGTGCTCCTTGAGACACGTGATAGTTTCGGAAAGATATCTGGGTACACTATCAATTGGTCTAAATCAATTCTATACGTGCTAAACGGTCCCGCACCACAGCTCCCTGTGAATTGCCCACTTGTAGTTTCACAGGACTCATTTAAATACTTAGGTATTCACATCACGGCAGACCCAGCGGATTTCTTTTCCAGAAACCTGGCACCCCCCCTGGAGCGCTTGAAGAGAGATGTGGTGCATTTGGAATCACTTCCCCTGACGGGGAAGGCAGCATTATTCAAGATGATGGCCTTGCCTCGGTTTTTATACGCCCTTGAAAACACGCCGTTTCCAGTACCACTTAAATACTTTAAACAAATAGCTGCGCAGGTATCCACACTACTTTGGGGCAACAGACTGGCGTAAATAGCCCAAGCAAAACTGAATCGAGGATGGTATGATGGAGGGATAGCGCTCCCCAACATCCAATTGTACTACTGGTCGGCACATCTCAAAGTTGTTAATCAATGGATACATGCCTCTCAGGCCGACCCAGCATACAGGGCTGATAGGGCTGATAGGGCTGAGTTGGGCACAGGAAATATGCTTGCGGTCTTATACAAGAAAGGACAAGCTGTGAAGCTGATGGGTCCAACAAAACACACAGCCATGCTATGGCACGCAGCGCAGACACGGCTGGGATGGAAGGGTGTTATTACCCTACTTACCCCACTCTGGGACACTAAGCAACTAGGGCACTTGAGAAATAGCAAGGGATTTGACCAATGGGACAATATAGGGGTTTCCACGGTGGGAGACTTGTGGAACAAAGGGAATGTAATACTATTTGACCAGATCAGGCAACAGCACGCCCTTGCTCCAACTGAGTCTTTCCGATATACACAAATACGACACGCACTATTGGCGGTACTGCCGCAGGATACTGAGGTCCCTGAAGCTTCCCCACTGGAAGACAGACTACTTACAGACCACATGCCAAAGCGCGCCACATCCTTCACTTATCGTAAACTAATCAATAACCTGCTGGACCCTACAAACTCACTAGGAGAAAGATGGGCGGTTGACGTGGGAGACATGGATGAAACAGAATGGCAGGAGGGCCTGGCCTCGCCCAAGGAAGTGGGTTAACCCTCACGGCTCAGACTTGTGCAACTTAAGATCTTACACCGCACATATCATACTAGAAGCACTCTATACAAAATGGGCAGGGCACAACATCCATATTGCCTTAGAGGGTGTGGGGAGGAGGGGTCCTTCTTCCCCACGCTATGGGACTGCTCAATGATGGCTGATTACTGGCGAAAGGTACTACGAAAGATATCACTGACAATGGGAGTGTCGCTTATACCCGAGCCGCGCAGATGCCTGTTAAACATGTGGGAACCCAATGATCTTATGCGTCCTGGGCAAAAGTGGGTCACGCTGGGACTGCCATCGCTGGCGACCTGGTGTAGAGATATGGACCTTACTATGTTGACTGAGAGAACAGTTTACATAAACCGGAAATGCCCCCGGAAATGGACCAAAATATGGGCAGCATGGAGTACATACCGGGGGGACATATGTGAGCCGATACCTGATTTTGATGAGGACAGTTCCGATGACAAATTCGGGGATGTGTAAGGGAACTGTGCCGAGTAGACTGCCTAATGTTTCAATTGCTGTCAGCCAGTTTAATGTAGGATTTAACGAGGATTTGTTTAAATGGTTATGTAAGCTAACTGTAACATGTGATTATATGCATTCTGATATTCTTGCCGATGTTTTGAATGAAAACAATAAAAATAGATTTACAAAAAAAAAAAAACTAGCACGATCATTCGTGCTTCCTCTAGGTCCTGAATATCCTGAACGAGTTGTCATTTGTCCCCGTTCACGTGGACACTGCTGAGCACGCAGTACTGGACAATCAGAAATCCAATGTCCAATTTTCTTTCAATATGCACACTGGTCAACAGACAAATTCGAACGAGTATAGGAAGGAAAAGACGAACCACAAGATCCACGTCCACCTATATCATTACCTCTAGATGGCGGACCATAAGCCTGAGCCAACATAACCTTCGTTTTTAACTCTTTAGTCTTTTTATCCTCATTACCCTTCGCTTCTAATTCCTGGTGTTCAATATACTGCGCCTTAGTCAAAAGAGAAACCGGAGAAGATGTAGTCCATGAACTCTCACTGGCCTTTAGGCGACTAGTTATTCCTGGCAACAGATTTGCGACATATTTATCGTCAAACAGATGCCTACCCGTGTCATCTGTCAATGGCTGGCCACTAAAGTCGTGGAATGCCTCCTCAAAGCGTGTAAAGAAATCTGAAACTGAATTATCTGCCTTTTGCTTACACAACGTGTTACATTCTTTAGCATATTTCTTTTATGTTCATAAACATCTTGCCAAGTGACATCATGATGTTCCTGAGCTGCCTGTCCGTGCACCATGTTTATATTCCAATGACATTCTGTATTCTGGAATGGTGGTTTAGAGATAGAGTGCCAGTTGCATTTGGAGCTTGAAGCATTGAGGCTACTAATGCTGTGCTGGACAATAAACTACAACTTAATTTATTTGATTCCTGGATTGATTTCAACAATTTTGGCGACGAGGGAGAAGAACCAAGGTACACTCCAATCATTTGATCAGCACAGGTACGGAATGTGTTTCAAAAATATTCATGCTTAATTATTTTTGTGCATGGATAGCACCAGCGGCAGTTGTATTATATTTCATTAATTGTGCACTGATGGCACCTGCTGCTGTATTCTAACAAGAATTTGGATTAATTGAGAAGATTTCTTCATTACTTATTAACTGATACTTGACTTAAATTACTTCTTTTGAGATACTTACATCAATACTTTGGATTATATGTTTTTACTTGTTCTTATGCTTTCAACATCGTTTAACATCGTTAAGGAAGAAAAGACATTTAAATGCGATTATCTTCCTGCCTATAATTTACTCGTGGCAGTGCAGCGTCATTTTAATGCTTTTCTAAGTGACCTGCTGAAACTCGTATTTCAATGTATGACAGTGTTCAGTTACACGACCTGCGTGTTTAAATCCAACCGTGCAGAACAGTTCTAATCACTTTGGCACCCCATCGTGTACATTGGGAGTTTGTTGCATCTTTTGAGTTTCACTCACGCTTGTTAAGCGGCACTGCAGAATTCCAACACCGACGAACGTCCATGGCAACCGAGTTTTGGCAATGATTTCAGCACGTTGATCTCCGTCGAGACGTTACACAAGTCAGCTCGTTGATCTTCGTCAGGACATAGCACGCTTACGACTGATGTCATCAGCGGCCATTTTTATCACCGGGGCAACTGTTCTTAAACAAAACACGAACAAATACGGTGATTTACATCTAAAGACTACACAACATTAAATGCTTCGTTTTTCTTGTTTTCTACAGTTTAACACTACGCAGCAATTTATTCTTCATTTCCTGGTAAACTTCAAATAAACACTACGCAACAATTTATTCCTCAAAGTTAGCCAGCGTCTCTTCCTGGTGTTCTACGAAGAAATACTACACGGTGATTACTCTTCATTTCAACGCAAAGGACAACTAATGTGGTGTTTCTTTACAATGTGGTATTTACATTTTTTTTTTAAATTATAGGGTATTTTGAAATGATATTAATATGTTAAGAGTCATAGTATAAGAATTATCATTCTATTATCACACAATATATAGTTACACATTATAGGATGGTGGCGTTATGGAGACGCATATGGTCTACCCCGGAACTTGCCATGTTTGCCCAGGAGATACAGGATGTAAGAGCGCAACAGGGGGCAGGGGAAATACCATGGTTTAAGACAATTAAGAATACTCTCATTGGAATGGGCCTTCCTTTGCTTTGGTCCGAGCCGGGTTCTCACATCTTTCCCTCAAAGAAAGATTTTAAACTTCTCTTTTGGTCCAGGGTAAAAGAAGAACACGTTGCGCTTTCGGAGAAACCTAACCTGACAGGCCTGTTTTTGATTCATAAAGTAGTTCCACACACAGAGACCTATTGGGATGTAATCCTTAAAAGCTTAGACAGGAAAATTTACCATCAGTTTCGTATAGGTACATTGCCATTAAGGGATTTTACTAGTGGTTGGCAGAAGTCGGAGTCCACTTCATGTCCCTGTTGTACTGAAAGCATAGAATCTATAGGTCATTTTCTATTTGTATGCACTGCTTACCACGAGCCACGCCATAAGTGGCTGAAGCCAATATGTAATAGATTAAACACCCGGGTGAGCAGAGAAGCATTGACCATCCTGAGATTCAACACATCCGAATGGTTATCCATAGGTCTGGCAAAATTCCTTGGGTGGGCCTGGTTAATCAGATCTAGGCATGTTCGTAGCACTACGAGCTAAAAAAATCTAATTAGTCTGTTAGCCTATTATATTTGGGCAGTATTAATGAATTGTCTTTTTCATATACAAATGTTTTAACATTTTTATAGACGTCTTCCTATGTATATTTAATTGAGCTTTTTTAAACAAATTTTTTCTTGTCTGTATAAAATTTTCATGATTCTGTTATATGGTTTGTATTATTATGTATGTCTTTTATGAAGAAAATTCGAAATAAAGACGTTAAAAACTGAAACTGTTACACATTTAAAACTTAGTTGATGCATATATACTGTATTTAATTCTGCTAGTTACATTTTCTGAATACAACGTGTAACTATGCAATTTGACACCCAGCAAAGTTTTTGCAGTCCAAGGGTGATCCTCCCATGCCTTGGGCGAGATGGAAGGAAGAATTTATCACAAACATGAAGGCTAAAGATGGCGAACGCATGAGGGCAGAAAGAAAGAAAAGTATTTTTTTGCATTGTTTAGGTTCGGAGGGGCAAGTTATTTTTAGATCATTGCCTCAAATTACTTCCCAGAGCTATGGAAGCGGTGATAATTTGAATGTGTATAATGAGGCTTTATTAAGAACAGAAAAAAGATTTAAGCCTGTTACAAGTATTGCTTTAAACAGATTCAAGTTCTATACTAGAGAGCAAAAATATGATGAAAGTTTCGATGACTTCCTCACAGGATTGAGATCTTTATCTTTGCATTGTAATTTTGGATTGTTAACGGATGAAATGATAAGAGATCAAATCATAGTACATGTTAAAAATAAAAAAATACAGGAAAGATTATGGGTTTTAGGAAATCCTAGTTTGGCTGAGGCAAATTCAGAAGCAAAGGCATTAGAACAGTCGGAAAAATGGATGGAGGTTGTCAAAGACAATGCAAATAAAAAATGGCAGAGGAGGAGGTTTGTTATATTAAACCAAAAAATGAGAACCAAATGCAACGACAACCCACACGTTTCCAACACAACTATCGAGGAAGTTCGAACACTAATATGTACAGGAATGTTCAAGGGTCAACACGGAACAATGCGGTTTGTTTTAAATGTGGCAATAAGTCTCATTTAGCATCATTTCCGGGTTGTCCTGCAATCAACAAGGAATGTAGGAACTGTGGTAGAGTAGGGCACTTCACAAGTGTATGTAGGGACATTAGACGTAATGTTACACCCTCCAGAGGTGCAGTGTCATGTGTTGCGAATAATGAAGTAAACAGGCCTAATCTTGTACATGAAACAGACAAAGTAGATAGATGTTTTGTTGTTTCTATTATTGATGGAGTTCCTGATTATATTAGGAAATCACCTAATAGCGATTTTAGAGTTTGTGGAGTGAACATAGTGTTAATGGTAGATTCAGGGTCCCAGTGGACAATTATCACGCATCAATATTTTGTAGAGCAGTTGAACAAACAATTGTGTTTAGAGAATTTAGTACCATCTGACTTTTTGGCTGAAAGTTTTGAAGGCAATCAGATTGAAGTTGAGGGTTACTTTGGAGTGAGAATCTGTTTTAAGCATAGGAGTACTGATATTAAACTGTACATTGCAAGCAAATGGGTTAATGTCCTGGGATGGCGTGATCAATATAAACTAGGAATTATATTGAATCCAAGAGCAAAAGAACCAGTCACTTTATAGTTCAAGTTCAAGTTCAGGAATTTGTATAGCGCACTACTCACCCAGAGGGTCTCAAGGCGCTTGAGGGAGGGTGGGTGCATTACTTATCGAATAGACAGGTTTTAAGCTGCTTTCTGAAGGAGAGGTGGTTCTGTGTAAGGCGGAGGTGAGTGGGGAGAGGATTCTAGGTTTTCGCCGCTAAGTAGGAGAAGGATCTTCCTCCCGCGGTGGATCTATGGATGCGCGGAATTGCGGCGAGGGCTTGATTGGATGATCGTAGTTGGCGGGTGGGTGTGTAGAAGGACAGTCTTGTGTTGAGGCATTCGGGTCCTAGGTCGTAGAGGGCCTTGTGTGCGTGGGTGAGGAGACGGAACGTTATTCTCTTGTTGACGGGGAGCCAGTGGAGGTCTTTCAGGTGGCTGGAAATGTGAGCTTGACGGGGGATGTCCAATATGAGTCTGGCTGAGGCGTTTTGGATGCGTTGGAGTTTTTTTTGTAGTTTGGCTGTGGTTCCGGCGTAAAAGGTATTTCCATAATCCAGTCAGCTCGTGACCAGTGAGTGGGTGACTGTCTTTCTTGTTTCGGTGGGGATCCAACAGAAGATTTTTTTGAGCATGCGCAGGATGTTGAAGCATGAAGATGAGACGGCGTTGACTTGTCTGGTCATCGAGAGGGAGGAGTCTAGGATGAAGCCCAGGTTACGGGCGTGATCTGTAGGTATGGGTGCTGTGCCCAGGGCCGGTGGCCACCATGAGTCGTCCTAGGAAGAGGGGGATGATCCTAAAATGAGGACTTCCGTTTTGTCAGAGTTTAGTTTTAAACGGCTGTTCTTCATCCATTCGGCTACTTCTTTCATTCCTTCGTGTAGATTGGTTTTTGGCGGTGTTTGGGTCTTTGGTGAGGGAGAGGATCAGCTGGGTGTCGTCTGCGTAGGAGATGATGTTGAGGTTGTGTTGTTGCTCGATGGATGCGAGGGGACTCATGTAAACGTTGAAGAGGGTGGGACTGAGAGATGATCCTTGTGGAACGCCGCAGATGACTTCAGTGGCCTCTGATTTGAATGGGGGGAGGCGTACTCTCCGAGTCCTTCGGGCGAGGAACGAGAGAGCTTTTCCTTGTATTCCGACGTTGCTGAGGCGTTGTATGAGGGTGCTATGACAGACTGTGTCGAAGGCGGCGGAGAGGTCGAGTAGGATGAGGGCAACTGTTTCTCCGTTGTCCAGTATTTATTTATTTATTTATTTTAGCGATTTCTAAAGCGCCTGGTGACCCAAGGGCATCCCCGCGCTATGTAACATGAAATCCTATTGAGAGGGAAGGCAGCCGAAGGGTGTTATTTGGGAAACAGATGGGTCTTTAGTTTTTTGCGGAAAGCAAGGAAGTTGGATTCCAGTCTGAGGGCGCGAGGGAGTGCGTTCCAGCCCTTAGCCGCCTGAACGGAGAATTGTCGACCTCCTGTGCGGGCTTTTTTGAATCTGGGAATGCGGACTAGATTCTCATTTTGAGATCGAAGTGATCTGGTTGCTGTATAAGGTGTGATCAATTTACTGAGGATCGCCGGACCAGATCCGTTGTAAAGCTTGTGTGTCGTACACATTGCTTTAAAATGCACCCTTTGGCGCACGGGGAGCCAATGCAGGGTTTTGAGGGCTGGCTTGGCGGATATTCTGGAGGGGGTGTTGGTAATCATGCGTGCTGCCGCGTTCTGTGTCCGCTGGAGTTTCGTGATGGTAGCCTCGGGGGCTCCCAGGTAGACCAGATTGCTGTAGTCCAAACGGGACAACACTAGGCCCTGGATAAGGAGCTTTCTGGACATAGGTGGGAGTAACGGCAGGATTTTACGGGTCGAGCGCATGAGCCCAAAACATGTGCCCGAGGTTTTGGTTGCCTGGGTTTTCATCGTAAGCTGTGGCTCAAGCCACACCCCGAGTGTCTTGATTTCAGATTTAGGGGGGGGAATTTCTCCGAACACATCGGGCCATAGTGTAGGAGGGATAGTTGTCCATTGCTTGCCGAGTAGCATTACCTCTGTTTTAGTCCCATTCAATTTCAGTGATGAATCATTCATCCAGTTGTGGATATCTATGAGGCAGTTAGTTAGATTTTCAGGATGGTCAATCAGCTGGGACAAGGAGACGACTAGTTGGGTGTCGTCGGCGTAACTCACCATTTTGATGTTAAATGGTGTTACCACGTCCTCAAGGGGGGCCATATAGACATTAAAAAGCGTCGGGCTTAGGGAAGAGCCCTGGGGGACGCCGCTAGTGAGTGGGAGGGTGGATGAGTGATGGCTGTCGTCCCACACTTGAAAAGTGCGTCCTGTAAGAAAGGATTCGATCCATTTGATAGCTGTCCCGGTAAGTCCTGCATTTGCCAGTCTATTCAGAAGGACACGGTGGTTGACCGTGTCAAAGGCTGCACTTAGATCCAGGAGGATCACTGCCACTGATCCTCCTGAATCCAGTAAGCCCCTTGCCTCTTCAATAACTGCAAGGAGTGCGGTGTCCGTTCCATGGCCTGGGCGGAATCCGGTTTGGGATTGTCGGAGCAGTTTATTCGATTCAAGGAACTGGGATAGTTGGATGTTTACCAGTTTCTCGGTGACTTTACTAATGCCAGGGAGTAGGGATATTGGTCTGTAATTGGACAGGTCTGATGGATCTAGCTGGGGTTTTTTTAAGAGTGCTTTGACCACAGCACTCTTCCAGCTGTCGGGGACGGTTCCGTGGGAAAACGAACAGTTGATAAGGTCCGTAATGGTAGGGACAATTACTGAGGCTACGGTCTTGAGGAACCTGATAGGGGCTGGGTCCAAAGGGGATCCACTTTTCATTTTTACTAGGGTTCGCTCAACCTCTGCGGGGGTGACAGGTCGAAAAGTCTGAAGCGATGGACGACAGATGCTTTCAGTCTGTTCGAGAGAAGTACTACTTTCCGTGAGGCTAGGGGAGCTGGGGGGTGGGAGGGATGCCAGGATGCGGGTGATTTTCTCGTTGAAGAAGTTAGCTAGCTCATTACTTCTGTCAACTTTGGGGGTGTTGGAGGGGGAGGTGATGGGGACTTTGGTCAGCTCTTTGACGATTAAAAAAGATTCTCGGGCTGAATTAGATGCTTCTTGTATTCGTGTGTCGTAGTAAGAAGCTTTGGCTGATTTAATGGCCTCTTTGTAGAGTTTGGAGTTTAGAGTAGCGTTCGGATGTTGTCTGTAGCTGCGATGAGGGCGGTTTCGGTGCTGTGATTGGCTCGGAAGCCAGACTATGAGGGCGCGAGGCACCTGTTGGATTCAAGGAAGGCGGCGAGCTGATTATTGACGGCTTTCTCAATGACTTTGGCAGGGAATGGAGGAGTGAGATGGGGCGGTAGTTCTTTAAGTTCTTTATGTGATGATACACTATATCAGATTGCCACCATTGGTAACAACGATAACTGTAATGATAAAGAGAAGAAATTGGTAAACAGTTACAAGAATGTGTTTTGTGACAAGTTAGGGAAATTAAAGGATTTCTATCATAAAATAGTTTTAAAGGAAAATGCCACACCTATCAAACAAAAAATTAGGGGAGTTCCAATTAGTGTAGGACAAGAATTGAAGGATATGTTAAAGAATTATCAGATGAGGGGATTATTGAAACTATTGAATCGGCTGAGTGGGTTTCCCCCATAGTTTTGGTCCGCAAACCGGATCAAAAATTGAGAGTATGTGTTGACCTTAGAGCTCTCAACTCTAATATTGTCATAGATTGTCACCCAATGCCAAATATTAACGAAGTTGTATCAATGTTTGAGGGAGCCCAGATATTTTCAACGTTAGATTTGTGATCAGCATACCACCAAATAGAACTTGAGGAGGAGTCAAAGAAACTCACAGCGTTAATTACGCCTTTTGGCCTATACCAATATACGAGAATGCCATTTGGCCTGGCGTCGGCGGCGTCAGTGTTCCAAAGAGTGATGTTCCAGATATTTAGAGATTTGGATGAATTTGTCAAATGCTTCCAGGATGATATTTTAATTTTCTCAAGGAACGAAACTCAGCATGTATTTCATTTAGATGAAGTTTGCAAAAGGTTAGAGAGCCATGGTCTCACATTGAGGGCACACAAATGTTATCTTTTCAAACATACAGTCGAGTATTTGGGTCACACATTGTCTGGAAATGGAATTGTTCCAAAGAAGACTAATGTAGATGAAATTGTTAAAGCCCCATAATCTATTAATAGGGATCAGTTGTTATCGTTCACGGGTATGTGTAAATATTACAGTAAGTTTGTGGAAAATTTTGCGACTAAAATGGAACCATTGCGGGTTTTATTAAGACAAAATGTGTGGTCAAATGAACAACAGGAGGCTTTTGAATGTATAAAGATGGATATAATTAATGCTCCTACATTGAAACCCATTAGAATGAAGAAAGAGTGCATAATCACGGTGGATGCCAGTTTATATGGTTTAGGGGGCATTCTGTCCCAAAGAGAAGGAAAAGAGGAGTTGTGCGTGGCTTTTGCCTCACGCACATTGAACAAGTGTGAACGGAAATATGCAGCAATTGAGAGAGAATTGCTCGCGTGTGTGTGGGCGGTGGAACATTTCAGGTTATATGTGTGGGGTTGTAGATTTATCCTTAGGACAGACCATAAACTGCTAGTTAATATATTGTCCACAGGTGGCGGTTGGCATTCTACTGCCAGGATTGCGAGGTTATCATCAAGATTGCAGGAGTACAATTTTAGCACAGAGTATGTTCCAGGAAAGAAAAATGCCACTGCCGATTTTCTATCTCGTCTGCTGTGTGAACAGGACAAGGTGGATGTGGTTAAGGAAGGAGAATTTATTGCTGATGTGATGGGTGACCATTTTCAAGAGATTACAGAGGAGAAGTGGGACAGTTGTGTCAGGATAGAGGATAGGTGGAGTACTCTTAAAAAATATAAAATGGAAGGATGGCCTAAAATTTTTTTTATTAAAGAAGAGCTCTTACCATTTGCAAGGGTGGCGGATGAATTGGAATGGGAAAATGTTTTTTTGTTTAAGTCAGGCAAATGTGTTCCACCACAAGGTATAGGATGTCATACTCAAGTTGTCTCATAAGACACATCCCGGTATATCTTCTATGAAGAGGTTGATTAGGAGTTTCTTTTGGTGGCCTGGAATGGATGCATTTATAGATAGGACAGTAAGAGAATGTAAGAGTGTGTGTCGAGTAAGAAAATGCTAAAAACTAATATTCCACCTTTAAAGGTTGTTAAGTGGCCAGACATGCAGTGGCAAAAGTTAGCCTTTAATATTTCAGGCCCATTTAAGAATTTACCAGAAAATTCACAATATGCGCTAGTGTTGATTGATTTCCACTTAAAATGGCCAGAAGTAAAATTTGTACCCAATGCCACTACCAATGCGGTGATTGTTTTTTTAAAGAGATATTTGCTCGAGAAGGTTGTCCTTCTGTGTTAGTTACGGTCAATGGGGTGCAATTGAAATCATTAGAAATTGAGAATTTCTTAAAGGAACATGGTATTACACACAAGTGTATATCATTATATGAACCACATGAGAATGGCCAGGTGGAACGGTTTAATAGGGTGTTGAAGTCATATATAACAGATGTGGTGAGAACGCGTGGTGAATGGATGAATGAGTTCAGAGAGAGATTGTGGGTGTATCAAATTACACCCCATACAACAACAGAGCGTAGTCCATTTAAACTACTCAAAGGAAGAGATCCAGCTTCAAAAATGTGTCCATGGTGGTTTAAGAAAAAGTGTTACGGTAAACTGGACATTAAAGAATGTGTACATGATACAGCTAAGAGAGTAGAAGCAAAGCAACACAAGACCGTGAGTTGGTACAGTAAAAAATGGAAGGTCAAAACTCATAATTTTGTTGTGGGTGATTGGATAAGGATTATGAGACCAGGTCTGATGATGAAAGGGTAATGTAAGTTTGGTAAACCTATACAAATCAAAAAAGTGTTTAGTAATTCTGTAATTACTCAAGATGGAAAGTTGTGGAATGTAAGAAGAATTGCTAAGTGTAATAGTGTTGTTTCTGATTCTAGTTATAGATATAAACCCAAAACAGATGTATATATACAGATATAAACCCAACACAGATGTTTTGGCAATTTAAATACCTCAAACACTAATAATGTGCAGAATAAGACATGATCTGTGCGATGTTTGCAGGAACCTGGGAAACTGAAACATGAATCAGATGGCCAGAATGGGATGTCACAGTCAATGGTCCCAGCCCAACTGGCCTCTGTGCCGAGCATGCAGAATCAAAGGCAGATATATTGGAACACGCCTTCAGTCCCGATGGTCCCAGCCCAACTGGCCTCTGTGCCGAGCATGCAGAATCAAAGGCAGATCAATTGGAGCATGCCTTCAGTCCCGATGGTCCCAGCCCAACTGGCCTCTGTGCCGAGCATGCAGAATCAAAGGCAGATATATTGGAACATGCCTTCAGTCCCAATGGTCCCAGCCCAACTGGCCTCTGTGCCGAGCATGCAGAATCAAAGGCAGATATATTGGAACACGCCTTCAGTCCCGATGGTCCCAGCCCAACTGGCCTCTGTGCCGAGCATGCAGAATCAAAGGCAGATATATTGGAGCATGCCTTCAGTCCCGATGGTCCCAGCCCAACTGGCCTCTGTGCCGAGCATGCAGAATCAAAGGCAGATATATTGGAGCATGCCTTCAGTCCCGATGGTCCCACCCCAACTGGCCTCTGTGCCGAGCATGCAGAATCAAAGGCAGATATATTGGAACACGCCTTCAGTCCCGATGGTCCCAGCCCAACTGGCCTCTGTGCCGAGCATGCAGAATCAAAGGCAGATCAATTGGAGCAAGCCTTCAGTCCCGATGGTCCCAGCCCAACTGGCCTCTGTGCCGAGCATGCAGAATCAAAGGCAGATCAATTGGAGCATGCCTTCAGTCCCGATGGTCCCAGCCCAACTGGCCTCTGTGCCGAGCATGCAGAATCAAAGGCAGATATATTGGAACATGCCTTCAGTCCCGATGGTCCCAGCCCAACTGGCCTCTGTGCCGAGCATGCAGAATCAAAGGCAGATATATTGGAGCATGCCTTCAGTCCCGATGGTCCCAGCCCAACTGGCCTCTGTGCCGAGCATGCAGAATCAAAGGCAGATATATTGGAACATGCCTTCAGCCCCGATGGTCCCACAGCCCAACTGGCCTCTGTGCCGAGCATGCAGAATCAAAGGCAGATATATTGGAGCATGCCTTCAGTCCCGATGGTCCCAGCCCAACTGGCCTCTGTGCCGAGCATGCAGAATCAAAGGCAGATATATTGGAGCATGCCTTCAGTCCCGATGGTCCCACCCCAACTGGCCTCTGTGCCGAGCATGCAGAATCAAAGGCAGATATATTGGAGCATGCCTTCAGTCCCGATGGTCCCAGCCCAACTGGCCTCTGTGCCGAGCATGCAGAATCAAAGGCAGATATATTGGAGCATGCCTTCAGTCCCGATGGTCCCAGCCCAACTGGCCTCTGTGCCGAGCATGCAGAATCAAAGGCAGATCAATTGGAACATGCCTTCAGTCCCGATGGTCCCACAGCCCAGTGCAGAATAGAACGCCAAATTCTCAACAAATTCAGGATTTCAACAAAATTCTTCAGTGATTAAAAAGGATTTTTCACAACTTGCATCTACACTTGGAGTTTCTACTGGACTGAATCAGACACAATGACGGTGCCTGAGACGGGAGAAGGATTGCATGCTTGGTGCAGTCCTAGAGGTCACCCAGAGTGGCTCTTTTGTAAAAGAAGTAAATGGGAATCTAGCATCACTTTTAATCAATAAATGTCCTACACGTTCCACAGTCAGACTGACGGGAGCTCCCAACCCACCCCTCTTGGGAAAGGAGTGCAGGTTTAATTTGATTTGATTTGATGTATTATTTTATAGAGCGCGCGAATGCCCGAGGGCATCTTGGCGCTAAGACAGAAGAAGGTTTTCTGGCCTGATCAAGCCCTCTAGCAGACTACCGTGAAAAGCCAGGTTTTCACTGCTTTTCTAAAAGAAAGCAGGGATGGACTGTTTTTTATAGAAATTGGAAGCAGGTTCCAAACTTTTGCTGTATGTAGAAGGAAACTTCTGCTTCCCCATCTGGCTCTTTTGAATCTGGGCACCAGGATCAATTTGGCTTGACTGGAAAAAAAGAAGCCTGGAGGGTTCATACTGTTTCAGACGGGTCTTTAAGAACTGAGCGCCAGACCCCTGGAGCGCCTCGTAGGCCAGACACAGTGATTTAAATTGAATCCTTTTGACGATAGGGAGCCAGTGCAGGGATTTTAATTTATGGGTAATTGGCTCGTGTTTAGGAATGTCTAGCACCAGCCTTGCAGCTGCATTCTGCAGACGCTGAAGTTTTGATAGAATTTGCAGCTTAGCTCCGGCATACAGGGCATTCCCATAGTCTATCCTAGACAGGGCAAGGGCAGTTACCATCTTTTTCCTGGCATCCTTTGGGATGAAGGGCAATAGTTTTTTAATCATTTTTAAAATGAACCAGACTGCCGAAGCCAATTTACTGGCCTGGGCGTCGAAGGAAAGAATGATATCTAAGGTCATACCCAGATTTTTGACCTTCTCTGCTGGAACCGAACAGCTGCCCAGGCTATCAGGCCACCACTCCGGGGACCAGATGTTTGGATCACCCCCTTGCACCAGAACCTCACTTTTATCCCCATTCAATTTCAGACAATTGGTGAGCATCCATTGTCTGACTTGTACCATGCAGGATCTGAATTTCTCCGCTGTCTCTTTCACATCCTTGCTAATAGACACCACAATCTGGGTGTCGTCGGCGTAATACATTGGTGTGAAGCCAGCTGCCCTAATGATTTCAGCTAATGGGGCTACATACAAATTAAAAAGGGTCGGACTTAAAGAGGACCCCTGGGGCACTCCGCAAGGGGAACTGCAAGTTTTTGAACTAGCTTCCCCCAGCTCGACTGAAAAATTTCTGTTGCACAGATACGAGGCTAGCAGAGCTCGTGCCGAGCTGTTAACTCTAGCCTCGGTTATTTCTAATAAACAACTAATGAGCTGTAGGCAAATGTTCCCGTACAAATTGGGTCAATTATGAATGGCCAGAAACTTAAACTGTGATTAAGATCCAGTTATTATGTTAGGGAATAACCTTGTAAAATGACTTGTGGCTTTTAGGGGAAAAGTCACAATTAATTATTCATTTTGTAGGTGTGGTTTACTTAACTACATTTTGTTGTGCCATGTTTTCATGAACATTCATTGGTTGCTGTCATTTTTATTTCATCATGAACCATGTCAATAATATGTTCTCTCTGTCTTAAAACTTATAAAATGTACTGTTTTGGGATATTTCCTGCAATTTTTTATTTTACAGTTTTCCTATAGTCAAACTACATGTCAGTCCTCTTACTGATTTTGTACTTAAGAACTTTTCCTTGATTTTTACTTAAGCAAATTCTATGGCAGTTTGCTATTTGATATTATAGAAACAGTTTTTCTTATTTCGTAGCACACATTTGTTGTTGTGGTCTGTCTATTGACTTTACAGATAGAGTTATTTCTGATTCTGGCTTTTGATATACTTTAGCAGTTACCTTTATGTGATTCTCCTGCAAATATTATGATAATTATTTCTCTGACTGAGTAACCATGTTTATGCTTTCAGTAATTATTTGAAACCTTTAATATAGCTTTGAAGCTTGTTGTAGCTCCAAAGGCAATGGCCTTTATCAAGGGAGCGATCCTTTAATGGGCAGTATTGCCTGCTACGGCTAACTATAAGGTCATTACACTGTTTGCCCCATGAGGGCAGAATGTGTTTATTAATAAAACAACGGTGTCCCAGAGACCGAGGGGGTTGAAACACCTCCGGTACTCCGAACTGCTGTAAGTGGTAATGTTGAACAGTTAACAGCTGCATGCAGGACCATGGCGGTTAATTGTTGAAAATTCACAACAATAGCTGTGAAAGGAGGCTGAAGTCAGCCCCTGGTTCTCCCTGGGCTCGGCTAAACTGCTTTTCATCATTCAGATGAGCCGGAGAGATGCAAGAGATGAGCAGAACCCCACCTCCTTCCTAGATGCCAGTGACACTGCGAGGAGGAAGGGGGGGAGGCTCTTGTGTGCCCTGCTGCAGGCTCTATCCTCTGCCTTCTCCTGCCCAATCCATATATTTTGGAGAGGCAGGGGAAAGAGAAAGGCAGAGGCTGTGTTTTAGGACATTGTGATGTTGAGAGCAGCGGGCCTATATCCGTTTTTAGAGGCTGCTGCTGCTCCGTTGACTTCAATGGAGGTCTCAACATTTCAATATTCCTAGCTTTGTCTTGCGAAGGATTTATTCCAAATTATAGTCCTTGGGTCGCCGTCCTGTAGGGCTCACAAGACACTGACCCTCCGCATCACACCTTTAAATAATTTATAAATTCAAAGCGCCAACACATTGATGCCTTGTTGCTCCCATTGGTCAGCATTCAGTGAGCCACTACTCGCACATAAACGTTGCGATGAATTAGCAAATTATTTTGCTACTAAAGTGGCCAAAATCTACTCCTTGTTTCAGCAGGTTGACCCGGTACCACTCCTCCCTCCCCCTCTTGGGATGACTAGGCTTGAGGAGTTTAATCCGCTCGACTGCTCGACACTGCAGTTACTGCAGGGAAATCTTAAGTCCGGGTCCCCCGCCAATGCTGCTCCCCGTACCATTCTTAAGAGGGTATCAGAGACGGTGGCGCCAGTCATTCAGGAGGTAATTAATTCTTCCATGGCATCGGGTCTTGTTCCACCTCCTTGGAAGCAGGCGAGTGGAAGGCTATTTTAAAAAAAAACGAATCTAGACCCGGAGGACTGGACAAATTATCGCCCCATTTCCTTGCTGCAGGGCATTAGTAAGCTGGTGGAAAAACATGTGAACGCTATACTTTCCACCTTCCTGGAAAACCACAAATCCTTACACCCCACCCAGACGGGCTTTAGGCGCAAACAGGGCACAGAGACCGCCCTCATTGCAGTGGTCGAAGAAGCCAGGAAAATTGTGGATGCTGGAAGCTGTGCAGCCATCATCCTATTAGACCTAAGCGCAGCCTTCGACACTGTCAATCATACAGTCATGATTCAAACGTTAAGTGACATAGGGGTATCTGGTGTGGCCCTGAAATTGCTTCATTCCTTTCTCACGGACAGAACTTTTGCTATCTTTGAGGAGGAGGTAATTTCAACCCAGATGCCCCTGCACTGCGGCGTCCCCCAGGGATCCTCCCTTAGTCCCACCATGTTTAACATCTACATGAGGCCGTTGGCTGAGGTGGTTTTGCCCAGGGGGGTGCAACTGGTCACTTATGCCGATGACACCCAGTTAGTAATTTCACTCTGGTCAGGGCTCTGCTTGTAATAATCTCTCTGCATGCCTAAGTGAAGTACTCGATTGGATAGACGAGTCCTTCCTGAAGCTTATGGTACAAAAACCGAGGTCATGATGTTGGGGCACAATGCACCCACTACTGTGGATGCTTGGTGGCCTAGCAGCTTTGGCCAGCCCCCTTCCCACAAGAAACAAATTAAGAGTTTAGGTGTCTGGCTAGACCCAACTCTTAGTTTCCTGGTTCAATCTCGTAAGGTGGCAGCCACCTGTTACGCCCTAATAAGATTAATAAGAAAGATGCTCCCGTTTGAAGCCAGGCGCCTCCTGGTGCAGGCCCTGATCCTATTGCGGCTGGATTACGCGAATGCAGTTTATCTGGGTGCCCCTCAGGGAACGATAAAAATCCTGCAGACAGTCCAAAACTGTGCGGCTCGTCTGCTGTTGGACATCCCTAGGAGGAGCTTGACTAAGCCAGCATTACGTCAACTGCACTGGTTGCCAGTGCAACAAAGGATTTGGTTCAAGGCTATGACTATTGTGCATAAGTCGATGATAGATTCCGCACCTGCCTTGATACAACCTATGTTCAAACTCCATCAAACTCCACGGACTTTAAGGTCCAGCAATAAGAAATTTCTGAATGTCCCTAGGATCAAAAGGACCCGTATGGGTGGCAGACGTTTTTCCCTACAGGCTGCGAAATTTTGGAACCAGCGTCCCGATGCCATCCGATTGGAAGTTAACCATCTGAGGTTCAGGAAACTTTTAAAGACCTTTTTGTTTTCCTGAACCGTTGAGTAATGACTAGGTTGTCTAATGCGCTGGGATGCCTCCGGGTAGTCATGCGCTATATAAGTGCGTATTCATTAATTCATTCATTCATGCATTCATTCATTCATTTATTCATTTATTCATTCGAACTCTGCATCAGCTTGAGCTTGAATTGCAGTTGCTCAGAGAACATGGTTTGGAAAAATCTAAGAGTCTGGTTGAATTATTTATGAATGGTGGACAGAATTATGTACAAGGACTTTAACATGCCTTTTGTGAACCAGATTGTTTCGATTTGCAAGTTTCATGGTCTGGAAATGGAAATATGGGGGTTATGAAGACGTGGACTGGGTTGTTAGGGTTTGTTCTCTGACACTGTGGGTGCACTCCATATTCACAGAGACATTTCCCAGCAAAGGATCGTGGTTCTTGAACCAAAAAAAGTATTTATTCATAACCAGAGTTGCTTGGCAATGGCGTCCAGAGAACAAGAGATTCTTTTGTTTTGGAAGTTCAGGACGGTTATTTGGAAGATGGGATGAAATGTAATCGTCTAAAGCAAAACTATTTCTTTACTTCCTTTCAAGATATTCTGGTGATGACCAGGCAGTGCAGCGTGGCTGCCACCCTCGGAGGAACAAAATATAATATAACTGTCAGGTAAGGATTCCTATACCTCTAAGTTTCCTTTTCCGCTGTTTCTTCTTTCTCTTTTCCCTTTCTTGATCTCAGTTTTTTTTGTCTCTTCAACTTCAACATTTGACTCCCTCTGTGCACTATTCTTGTTGTTATCAAACTTCTGATAATCACCTGATGGAGCAACATTCCTCCTGGAACATGTTGGGAGTGTAGTGCAGGTCCTGTTCCTTTTTAGGTCTCGCTGAGCTAACGCACATGCGTTGCTCTGTGAGAGTTTAGTAAGGGTTTTCAAAAGTGCTCCCAAAGGCTGCAGCCGGATGAGATACAGTGCATATGCGCCGGGCGCGTGCACCATTTGTCAGCCTGCAGCCATTGAGAGCACTTTCGCGGCCGCTTTGTTGTTCTCAGTGAGCCGCGTGGCACTGAGAACATCAAAGTGGCCGCGACAGTGCTCATCATTTGCCACCCCCTCCCTTATACCACTTCCTGCTTGTGCTGTTCTCGTCTCTGTCCTCGTATGCTGTTCCTTCACAACCCTTTTTCGACGATCCCTCCCTTCCGAGTGAACTGACCGTTTCTTTCACCCTCGCCAGCCCCTTTTCTCGCTCGTTTCTGTGCTTCTCCCTCCTTCCTCACCAGCATATTTCCTCTTGTGGCCTGCCGCCCCTCTGCCCTCCTTCCTCGTATTCTGTTACCCGTCCTTCCCTCATCCATTGTTACTCTGCCCGCTTTCTTATGATGCCCTGGTACGCCTCTTAGGATTTCGATCAGCGCTGGGCTTTTTTCAACAGCCGAGTTCGTATCTCTTAAGACCCATCTTCTACGGCACTTTCTTTCTGCACCCCAAGCTGTCATGTTCTTATCTAGGTCCCTAATCTAAATTGCCCGATTCATGTCCGATAACGGATTCAATCATTCAAACCCCTATGTGGACATTAGAATCAAGCCCATATTAGAGTAAGAGTCGACGCACTCCTTACATGGCGTTTCCTCTTCCACCAAGCCCCTAGAAAGTACAAAACTGGCTCTGAGACAAAATCAGCCCACTGTAAGTCCCGGGGGATTTTACCCATGTCTTCAGTATTGATTTGTACCCGACCCATGGAGGGATAGACGCACTTCGTGCATATAGTGACGTTAATATGTCCACCCTTGACATTAATATGTCTACCTTGATGTTAACCTGTCTACATTGACGTTAACATGTCTACATTGACGATAACTTGTCCACCTCTTGACATCAAGCCAGGCACCTGTACAGTATAAATATGCCCAGGTTTTTTCCAGTAAAACACACGGTGGTATTCATGGAGCAGATCGACCGTCTTCACGCCCGATGTCCTACTGAAGCTGAAGGAAGGCGACCCTCCTGTCCGACGCACTGGGAAAGACGCTGTCTTTTCTCCAGCCGAGAAATCCAGCTCCGGTGTTTCCCGACTGCTCTCGCGGGAAGCCGGGAGATCGAGTTCCGAGTGAGATACAAGTCCTCTCGCATTCTAGATAAGGTATGGAGCTGGTTAGACGCTGAGAGAATTCTTGGTTTTATAAATTTTTAGCAAAACGATTTAACTTAAAGTACTTCTCACTTACTTCAACCCAGTACTAGACTTAGGTTAGGTACACCGGGGTAGGCGTAACTTAGAAGCACCAGTTGAGGAAGTTTCGTATTTTATTACAGTATATATTTTAAACCGTCTTAGATGCATCTTATGGCTTAGAAACTATATTATGCTTTTACAATATTATTTTATCCTACTCTTTGTACTGTACGCACTTTACTTTATGACAAGTATTGCGATCGTAGCAATTCACTTCTCATGTACGAGAAAACAGACTGTTTAATAAATACCATCTTTTATTGAAAACGCCCGTCTCTCTTTCTCTAATATTCTGGTGAAACTAAGCATGCACGAACTTACTGAGTGAAACATCCCCTCTATTGTTTTCCACGACTCTGGAGATTCCCTCCCAACTCACGGAGATGCAAAGTTGTCATGTTGTATGGTTGTCAGAAACTAATCCCTTCTAGTCTAAGTAGGAGGCGTAAAACCCTCTTGCACATTCGAGAAAGTTTCTAGTGACCTCTGAGCTAGCTGGTAAACACTTAAGTCTAATATAGTCAGCAGAGACCTAGGTGACCTCAGTTCCAGGTCTACACTGGTGTCTATATTATTCCAATGCGCAGATGCCTATTGGGAATATAGGAACTACACTACAAAGCTACCCACGTAGTGTTATTTAGCGCTCCCTCCTCTGCCCACTAGTCTGTGGGCTACCAGCATTCCACCGCCCTCCGTAGGCGGGGCTGTCTCTGTGCCCGACTCTCTCTACGGCTGCCAGTTTCTCTGGTATTTTGTGGCCACAGGGCGTGTGCGCCGCTACCCAGTGAGCTGTCTCTGTGCTTGGCAGTCTGTCCCTCAAACCCCTCTTAACTCTGCCTCTTCGTGGTCGCGGGATTGTTTACCCTCTCCAACCGTCCTGTCTCCGTCTCTAACTATCTCTAAAAGCCCCGCCTCCCCCTCCGCTTTCATGCTACCCACAGTTGGGACATTATTCATGTCCAGGACGCTCGGCTGAAATATCCCCCCTCGTGACATCAGCGTGTTCTGTTCTTCAACCCGCCCCCTCCCGAAACACACACAGTCCCTTTCACACTCCTCCCACACCAATCCCCTCCCGTGGTATTGAAATAGATAAAGAAGCCCCACCTCTAAAGCCTCCTGTAAAAAGAAATGACATTTGCTATGCGTGACTGCGTTGTTACCCAGCTCTTATTCCAAATTATATGACGTTGAGTGGAATCGTGTGGCATTGTGTAGTATGGATTGGACTTGCATTACTTTAGGCGGGCAAGGGTCCATTGGACTGCCTGAATTAGTGGTAAGCACCTCTTGCCGAATTTTCCTGCTGTAGGAGGGATGAAATGGAACAGTGTGAATTGGGCTGATTGTTCCGCTAGATTTGTTAGGTGTGAGAGAGCCTGGGCTGCGTTATCTGGGTGGTGACTTTTAAAGGAATCATAAACTTAGGATACCTTGTTGACAAAGAGTTCACCCAATGTGTTACGACATTGCTTCCGAACTATTGTTTCCAATTTTTGATAGTTTTTTTTACAGTGGCAAAGAGAGCTTTACTAGAATTTTTTGACTCATTGATTTTTTGCACAAAGTATTTGCTTTTTTCCGTCATTGTTAATTTTTTATAGCTGGCTAGGACTGCTTTATATTCCTGTTTGAGCTTGGTGTCGTAATTGGTTCTCCACATTTTCTCTGCCCTTCTGCACGTCTGTTTCTGTGCCTTCAGTGCTTCTGAGAACCATGGATGTGAGGGGGTTTTCCCTTTGAAAGTCACTCTCCTTTGTGGGAAGTGACCTGAACTGGGGCATCCAACCACCCATTAAATTGCTTACAGGCTGTATTGCTGTCCGCATCAAGAACTGGGTAGGATGAGCGGAGTGTGTCAAGAAGAGCCTGAGGGTTGACTTTTGACCAGTCGGGATATGTAGTGTTCCTAAGAATTTCAGCGGGCCTCCCTGTGTCTTCTTTAATTTCTAATAAGAAGAAGACCAGCTTGTGGTCTGACCATGGAACCGGGAGAGTGCCAATTTTGTTTAGGCTCTGACATGAGGTGAAAATACCATCTAAGGTATGGCCAGCACAATGAGTGTCGGGGTATACCTTTTGGTTCAAGGCAAAGTTTGCCAATGCATCCTTGAATGAAGCTACCTTGGGATCAGAAGTTTTCTCCAAGTGTAGGTTAAAGTCTCCTAGAATTGTGTAGTCAGGGCCTATCACACTAGATTCTAAGAACGGACTTAGTAGCTCAATTAGAGGCGTTTTGGCACAGGGTGGTCTCTAAATTAATAGGCCATTGAACGTGTAATTGTTTGTGATCTTAATCTGAAAGATCAGGGTTTCACATTCCGGGTTACTCCCTTTTTCTGAACTCTTGATCCTAAGCCCCTCTTTTGCTATGATTGCTAAACCTCCCCCGCGTTTCATTTTCCTGTCGGCTCTATAAATGGAGAAGCCCTCGGGGATAGCCAAGGTCAGATCGGCATCCGAGGCTTCATCTGCCCAGGTTTCCGTAACAAATAGTAGGTCAATATTTTGGCTTTCAATCAGTTCCGCTGTGTGGATGTTGTGTTTAACCAAGAACCTGACATTGATTAAGCTAGCCTAGATAGTGTTGTTTCTATGATTTGGTATCTTGGACTGGTTTTGGGGCAGGTTTGGGTCCCCGGTAGATGCGAATGCAAAAGCGCGCAAGCAGGATGGACAGTTTTTACCTTCCTTCTGTAACTCGATAATGGGACATGTAGCTCTGGGTCTTAGCGATAGGTGCTCCTGGCTGGAGTAACTCAGCTGCCCTCTGTCAGGAAGATTTTGGGCAGGGAGTGTGGCCCTGGGCCCGGACGGGCGCAGACGGGCTTGCCTTAGGCGCGCCCGCTGAGATCGTCCGCTGCGCTGTCAAGAGTGTGATGTCATTTTATGCTGTCCGGGGGTGGGATCGTCCGGCCAAATGCACCGTCACCCAGCACCTTCCCTAAGATGGCGGCAAAACTAGCAACTAGCATAATGATGGATTCAACCCAGATCTCTTGGCTGGGGGTGAATGTTTTGATTTGTTCTGCATTCCGTCCATCAATTGTGTGTCTTTTGCTCTATTATCATTGCAGCACATAAATTCTATACCAGAATTCCGATGGTTCAATTAATAGTGAAACTGCTAATGATATGTTATTTTAATTTGATATCGTACACAAGTTACCCCTAAGCAGAAACTACTTTAAGGAGAAATTTAGGATTGGTACGTAGAATCCCTCTGTCTTTGTGAAGTTGAAAGAAAGGCTCTTGTATAGGTAATGCCTGAAGTTCATCAACTCTCCTTAGTGAGGTTATCGTTATGGGGAAAGCAACTTTCCATGATAGGAATTGTAACGGACATTTGTGCATTGGTTCAAAAGGCGGGCCCATTAGTCTTGTAAGGTCTATGTTTAAGTTCCACTCTGGAGCAGGGTGAATACTTGGCGGTATAACCCTTTTTAATCCTTCCATGAAGGCTTTAATCACTGGTACTCTGAAGAGAGTTAGGTGTTGTCTATTTTGCAAGTGTGCAGCTACGACTCCCAGGTGTAAACAAATGGATGTGTAAGTGAATCCACATTGCTGTAAATGCAACAGTTAACAAATGATGTTCAGCACAAACGCATCAAGATGATTGATATTGTTGTTGTTACAATAGGCAACAAAACGTTTCCATTTGCCTCATAACATGCTCTAGTAGTAGGCTTTCTAGCTTCCTTGAGAATATTCATACAGTCTGGTTGTAGTTGTAAATAACCAAACTCTATGACTTCAGGAGCCAAATCGCTAGGTTGAGGTCTCTGGGAATTGGATGTCTGATTTCTCAATGGCTCTGAGTGAGGAGACAAGGTGTGAGATGTAGCTTTTGATGTGGAACCACTGAGAGTTCTAAGGATGAGAGTACCAAGGTTGACAAGAACATGTGGGGCTATTAAGATCAATGTGAGGGACATTTGTCTGAGTGTCCGAACCAGTAATGGAATTAGCAGGAGAGGCGGAAAAGGGTAAGAAAATATCCCTGACCAAATCATCCATAGGGCATTTGCTTTGGATGCTGGGTGTGGGAACCTGGATGCAGTTTGGGCCTTTTGCGTTGTTCACTGGAAACCTCAGTTTTGAAAGTAGGGGAGAAGAACTTGGGGATGAAGTTTGTGAGAAGTTAGCCTTGTTGTGTTCTATCTAGGACCCCGATCAATATTGCGACCTCATGCCCCTATACGGCTATAATCAATACATATCCCTATAATGGCATAAACAATCAGAGCCATATTTCAGTAACTCGTCTCTGCAGCTCATGACAGTCCATGACATAGCAGAAGCCACTTCCTTAGATTCCTAGATAACACACCGAGTTCTTTCGACATCTCAAACCCCCAGCAACCTGGGAAAGCCCAGCTTGCTTTGTTTTGATTAGTAATAGAACTCCTGCGAGCACTGTAAGAACGACCAGTTCTTAATGACATCTTTATTGATGTCTTATGTCCAAAAACGTACGTCAAACTCAGCACCTTTCAGGTATAAATATACCAATGCTGCCTTAAGCAAACACACAGTGGTGGTGAATACTGGAGCAGAACAGCTGTCCCTTGCAGAGCCCAGCAGATGCGAGAAGCCCACGGACGCTGCCCCTCCTCCTCCTTGACGCGCTGAGAAAGATGCTGTCTTTTTTCCTGCCGAGAAAATCCAGCTCTGGCGTTTCCAGTCTACCCTTGCGGGTAACTGGGATATCGGGTCCTGAGCGGAGATACCAGACCTCCTGCATTCTATTCCAGAGGTACGGTCTGACTAAACCCTTAGAGAGAATTCTTGAAACAAACTCTTGGCAAAACCAACTTAACTTAAACTGCTACTTACTTACTCCCTCCCATGTATTAGGCTTAGGTCAGGTACACCAGGGTAGGCATAGTTAGAAGCACCAGTTGAGGTCGTTAGCTAATGTATATATGAATGTATATATTTTATTCATTTTAACCATCTTATGGGTAAGAAACCATATCAATGCTTTTATAGTATTATTTCGTAATACTCCTTTTACTGTACGCACTTTTCATAATAACAAGTTTTGCAATTGTGGCAATTCATTTCTCTTGCATGAGAAGGAAGACTGCTCAATAAATATTATCTTTTATTGAAAAACGCCCGTCTCTCTATTCTATGCATCCTGGTGAAAGTAAAATCTGA
The DNA here is from genome assembly GCF_964263255.1 of Lissotriton vulgaris. Lineage (NCBI taxonomy): Eukaryota > Metazoa > Chordata > Amphibia > Caudata > Salamandridae > Lissotriton > Lissotriton vulgaris. Next base: position 160,605,801 of record NC_141685.1, read on the forward strand.
ACAACTGACTGAGTGAAATAGCTGTCTATTGTTTCACACGACTCTAGAGATTGATTCTTATTCTGAGGAGCAAAGTTGTCATGTTTATGCGGTTGTCGGAAGCTGAATCCCTTCTTGTCTGAGCCAGGGAAGCTGATCACTTCCTATTCAGTCAAGAAAGTTTCCAGTGACCTCTGACCTAGCTGGCGCAAACCTAAATTAAGTCTAACATAGTCAGTAGAGACCTAGAAGACCGCAGTCCTACGTCTACACTGCTGTTTATGTTATTCCAATGCGCAGGGCCTATAGGGAAAATAGGAACTACACTACAGCCTGGCATATGATGTCCACTAGTTCTAGTGGGCACCATGCACCAGTCTAATCGACCCTTATTGATGGTGGTTGTAAAGTCAACCTTATAGAAAGCTATCCTAGTGGTAGCATGGACCAGTAGTCGTCAGGCTAAGACTTAGAGGCGAGTTAAGCACGTTGTTTTACCTTTTTTAATCCCTTGAATACCAAATGAAAGGACACCACACATGGTATATATCAAATATGTATTTATTTATTCTAAACACAACCCCTCTGCACTCTTTATGAGGTCAGAGGTAAAAGCACAATACAAGTTACTTAATTAGCATACGATAAATTGCACAAATACAGTTATGCCCTAGGGGCCTCACAAACCATACACTAAAATATTGGTATAAGAACCAGTTTTGGAATAGAAAGCAGGCCTATAGCCTGTGGAATCGCTGGGGCTACTCTAAACAACCAACGGTTAGGATGCAGGAGGACCACGGGAGACGCGTGCAGTGACTAAACACAGCCGCAGCTTACCATTGACTTTCTATGGGAAACGAAGAATTTACAAAGTTACAGATTATGGGCACACGGGAGTGAACTACGATGGAGCCCTTTTACACTAGGACACTAGGAGAGTCAATACCCGCAGGAGCACCAGAGTACTCGAGTTACCTCACCCAGGGAAGCCGGGTGCGTAGTTGTCTTTTCGTGTCGGGTTTCGTCGTCGATTCCAATGGAGAGCTGCGAAGAAGGGCAGAAGGCGACCGGAGGAAAAGTGTCCAGGTGGAACCAAGAGTGGATTGAAGATCTGAAGAACCTGAAAGTAGAAGGGACAGAGTCTGGGTCACTAGCCAGTGACCAGGAAGGAACCAGGAAGGAACCAGGCGATTTCGGGTGATTTCAGGTGAAGAAGTGAGGCTTGTCTCTGCAGCCACGAGGACCAGGAGGCGTCGAAGATGACCAGGAGCTGGATTCGAGCTGTCCCACGAAGGATCTAGTGGACTGCGGTGTCGGTATCTGGATTGGACCCAACAAGCCTTGGCAAACGCAATCTACGCAGGAGATGAAGATTGGCTTCGGAGCAGACCAGCAAGGTCTGAGGAGCTTATCCTTTGTAGGGAAGCTGGAGCAACCAGGAAAGCGAGTTAGTTTTAAAAGAAAGTCTTCCAGGGGCTCACTAGCCAAAGGGCAAGGAACCGCGAAGACGTGTCGAGCTGAAATGCAGGAGCGGGCCCCACGGGACACTCATAGAGTGTGGAGGCCTGTGCGTCGGTGCAAATGTGGCTCGGATCTGGGGCTTCAAGAACCCCAAAGCACAACTTCCAAATACCTCGGAAAGTAGATCCAGCTTGCAAAATGCAGGATGTCCAGGAGTTCCGGTCCCACGTATCTCGTGTCCGCCACGGGTCTCAGCTTTGCTGGGAACGTCGAGCAGCGTCAGAGATGTCTGGAAGTCTGTGTCCTGTGTCACAGAGTCTTCAGGATCCGGCGGGAGCCTCTACAATGCAGACCGGCAAGATGCTTCTTGGTGCCTGTTTGAACAGGCACCAAGGAAGTGTCTTCCATCTTCCAGTTTTCCAGTATTTTTAGACACCGTCACAAAGTGGAAGGGGTACCCTGGGGACCCCTTCGAAATTGCGACTGCATTACCACCCTTTTGAAGAGGGTGGTAATTTGCAAGTGTTTTGCAACCGCAATTGTGGTCACAAAACATTCACACATAGCATTGCGAACGCAATTAGGAAGGGAATGCCCCTTCCTAATTGCGACTTGCAATTCTTAAATAGAGAGTCGTAAATAAACTGTGACTTGCTATTTTGAAATTGTACACGGCCAACAGTGATTTTGCATGTGCAAACGGGTTCGCAAACCTTTTTGCGCATGCAAAATTACGTTGTACATCTGGCCCACTGTGATTGATTCCACTGACTCGCTAGACATTGTTGCAGAGGACGCATGTGAAGCCTTGCATGAGGTACGATTGCAACGTAGGATGCAATCATTCCCAGCAGATGCATGAAGACTTTGGCGGGTAATGATTGGTTGAGTTGAAATTGTAATAATGTGGCCTGGATATTGTGAATCCTGGCTATATTGGGAGCGGCTAGAGCGTTGAGAGTGTTGATGGAAGCTCCCAGATAAGATTGCACTTGTGCCGGACACAGGTGAGATTTTTGTGCAATTATTGTAAACCCCAACTGGTGAAGTAGATGTACTGTTGTCTGATTGTGTAGTGTCCTTGGTGAGAGAGAGGATGACCTGGGTGTCGTGGGGGTAGGATACTATACTGAGTCCGTGCTGTTTGACGATGGTGGCGAGGAGGGCCATGTAGATGTTGAAGAGCGTGTGGCAGAGCTACGATCCTTGTGGTACTCCGAAGTTGATTTCTGTGGGTTTGGAGAGGAAGGGTGGCAGTCTGATTCTTTGGGTTCTGCCAGTGAGGAAGGAGCGGATACAGTCAAGGGCGGTTCCCTGTATGCCGGCGTCATGGAGTCTGCCGGTGAGTGTGCGGTGGGGGACGGTGGAATGCCGCAGAGAAATCAAGTAGGATCAGAGCTGCAGTGTGCCCTTGGTCGAGGAGGGTGTGGATGTTGTCTATGGCAGCGAGGAGAGCGGTCTTGGTGCTGTGGTTGCTGCGGAATCCAGATTAGGAGGGGTTGAGATGGGAGTTTTCTTCGATGAATTTTGTTAGCTGGGTATGGACGATCTTCTCTGTGACTTTGGAGGGAGATGGGTCGGTAGTTCTTGAGGTCGGTGGGGGTGCTGAGTGCTTCTTGAGCAGGGGTCTGCCTTTGGAATTGTTTCCTCTATACTCTCCTCTGTAGAAACCTCTAGAGGAAAAGGATTGGATGTTACCTTTGTAAGAGGAAGCATTTTAGTCTGAGGATGTTGTTTCGGACCCTGCTATGTAAAACGAGCGGCGAAAGGAGGCTCTATTGGATGGGGACTGGAGTGCTCCAATGGATTTTGCTACTTCAGTGTCCTTTTTATTCTTTTCTAAGGATTGGTCAACTACAGGACCAACCAGGTGTTCTTTGTCAAGGGGAGTGTTCAAAACGGGCTGTTGAACCTCAGGAAACCCTGAGATCCTAAGCTATGCATGCCTTCTGTGGAGAATGCTAGTTTTGATCTCCTGAGCTGAGATCCTAAGCCATGCACGTCTTCTAAGGAGAATGCTGGTATTGATCTCCCGAGCTGCGGTGTCTGCTGCGTCTAAAGCACATCTCATTGAGGACTTAGAAATGAGTCTCCCCTCTTCAACTAACTGCTGTGCCTTAGTTTTGTGTTCGCCTGGGAGATATTGGAGCAGTTGCTCCATCTCATCCCAGTGTGCCCTGCCGTACTTAGCTAGTAGGTCCTGTGTGTTTGCGATGCGTCAGTGGTTAGGGGCTTGAACAGCTACTCGTTTCCCCGAGGCATCTGTAAGTTTGGATTCTTTATCTGGGGGAGGTGCATCCCCACAGGTTTGCGAGTTAGCTCTTTTGCGAGCGTTGGACACTACTAGAGTGCCATGAGGTAATTGTCCCTTAATAAATGCAGGATCTATCTACCCTTGGAGTTAAAATACATGCTCTGACAGGATCTTTAAAGAGATCATCTGCATGCCTCATCATGCCTTCAAGCATAGGGAGTGTTTGACTTGACCTGTGCGTAGACTCAAGTGTTTCACATAGAAAGTCCTCCTCTAATGTCTCTTTATGTAATGGTACCCCCATGATACTCTGCTGCTCAAGCAATGAGCTGATCATAAGCCATATTATCATCTGGTGGTGATGGCTTTGCTGGGTAAAGGTCTGGTTCATTGCCTACTGGAGGTCAATGATGTAATCATTCCATGGGTCTGCAGGCAAATGAGTATCATCATCACCTTGTCCACATCTGGATCTGGATGTGGAGATCCCTGAGGTGTTATGTGTAAGGGCTCTTTAATTATTAACTGTGTAAAAGAAGGTGGAGGTAGGGAGGGTTGTGGAGCAGGATAAACATGGCTAGTAGCCATCTCCTTCTTCTTTAAGGGAATCTTATCAGAAGTGTCCTCTCCAGGATGCTTGTGCTTCGCTGGATTTATGTCTAGTATCAGGATTCATTACAAATGTATGTTGTATGGGATCCAATTTGGCCTTAAGGACGTCTAAAATTGGTTCTGGAGGCTCAAGAACATTGTCCTCGGTAGTCGGCTAGTCTTTAGAATGTTTCGGCTCAGAAGCGAGATTGTGTTTCGAAGCAGAGGGTTTTGGCTCCGAAGCATGATTGTGTTTCGCGGCGGAGGGTTTAGGCTCCAAACCAGATTTGTCCTTGGAGCCTGATGATTTCGAATCCGAAGGAAATTTCTTCTGACTCAATCCGGAGCTGGAGGCCTTGACGGTTTTGGTGTCGAGGGACGTGGCGTTGGAAACATTGTCTCGGAGCCGACTGTGACCAGAAGGCAGAGGTGGTGCCGTAGCCTTATGAGTTTTAGAAGAGGATTTAGGGGGCAAGGGTTCTTCGGTACTCACTGTACCATGTGCCGAAGGCACATCTTGGGACTCCAGATAGATTTCGAGCTCGGAATCAGACTCTGGAATCGAGAGGGCCTCTTCTTCTACGGAGGATACTTCTATCTCTTCTTGGTTAGATTCTTCTGCAAAGATATCCAGTGTGTTGAATGCTTTGGCGCTGCCTCTCTCGTCATCGAGCCTGATGATCGGGTAGAGTCCTCTTGGACCACAACGACTTACAAGCATCGCAGTCTTCCTCCTTGTGCTCCGGAGAGAGGCATAAGTTACAAACTTGATGTAGGTCGGTGTGAGGGTACTTGGTGTGGTACCAAGGAAAGAAATGGAACGGAGTCCGTTCCATTTGTAGAAGGCTGGCCCTACGTAGCCCGACGGTTGCCCGCAAGGTTTTCTATCGAAAATGGATAGTTTGTTGATTGATCTGAAACGCAGAGAACAAAGAAATGCATACTGAAACAATACTGTCGAGGGTAAAGTGGACTGCCTACCGAGGGGAACGTGAAGAACGGTTTCGGAGCGCAGCAATACACATCCAAACCCGTTGGGGGTAAAAAACTATCTAACAATGGAGTCAATGCCCATGTGCACTATCACCGAAAGGAAGAGTCACCTTACCTCGTGACTGGAAAGACTTCTTCAAAGAAAAACAACTTGCAAACATCCGGACCCAACACAAGATGGCAGGAGTATGCAAAGCAATTACATCTACAGCACACATGCCTCAAACATAGGATTAATGGCCCCGAATCCCTGCCGTGGTATCTGGTCATGTTGTGGCTGAGTGTGCCATGTGATACGGCAGGCTATAGTGCTTGGTGTGATTTGGTCATTTTTGACAAGGTGAAGTGTTGAACGGTTAGGGACATTTTGATTTTCTTTGTTTTGGGGATCATGCGATATAGTGCGGTACCTACCGTGTGATGTAAATAAATTACATTGCTAATATACCATAAGGATGTGGGGTGAGTGTTTTTAGAACCGAAGCCTTGCTGATTATTCGCAGAATAACAGGTCTGGGAGGTCACTACTGACTAGAGCAGGTTAGCAGCTACACAGGCCTTGGGCATTGATCCTATTGAGGATAATATGTGTCGGGCCACTGGTGACTGGAGCTATCTAGCAACAACGTGAGCCTCTGGTATTCATTACAAGCAGGGTAACAATACATGTCAATATTGACTGGAACTGGTTGGCAGTAGAGTTAACCTCTGGTTTTGAATATTTGCAGGATTTAAGGTACAGGGGTCACTACTGACTGGAGTTACTTAGCAGGATAATAGGTCTCAGGGAGCCAATACTGACTGAAGCTGAAACATACATTTAGCCACCTTTGGCGTGGCACATTACATATTTACAAATGTCTCTCAAGTCACACTGGTAGGAGCTTCTCGAGCCCCTGTCCACCAGCAGCCTGAAAGTTGCCAAGGCGCGTGCTTCCTGCTGCCACAGCTGTGCAACTCTCATCCAAAGCAACAGAAAAAGAAGGGAAGTTCAGCGGATCAGAGTATATTATTTCACTTCTGCTCCCATTTCCGGGCTTTTAAAGCTTGGAGACGACAGCAGTGTCCCGTCATACACAACCCTCTTCTCCCCCCTTATCAGGAGCTGCCAACCCGGCGCTCCAGTGCTATCAGGAACGCGCACTCACCCAACAAAAATACCACTAGCATCTGAACCAAGGAAGAGCGAACTCCTGTCTTGTTTAACGTGGACTCTGGTCTCCCTGCACACAAAAAGCACATGCAATGTCACAGCATCCCTACAAAATCCAGCCTCACTCTCCTTCCAGTTGCAAAGGGGACAATGTTAACAGCAGAAATACAGGGTCGGTTTTATGGATAAAATAGATATATAAACACAAAGGCACTCACCTGAGGAAAAAAAAGTATCTAGATCTTGAATCTGTAGGAGCGCTCAGAAAATAAAAATTAAAACATGTCTCGCTTTCTCATTCCGACGCACAAAAAAAGAAGTACATACAATCCCAAAGTAAATTGAGAGATATACTGCCGCTTTTAGACTACAAAGGCAGAAGCAGTGGTCTACTGGACTATCAGAGAAGCAAAGGCTGCGAGGAGGCTTCAGCCGAGGCCTAGCTTGGCTCAGCCGCCCGAGGAGAGGGCCGGGGGACAGTGCACGGTGCGGGGAGCCCTCTCTTTGTTTGCACTGGGGACTGAAGCCACATAGGGCCACGGGGAAGACACAAAAGGCAGAGGGAGGGACTCCCTCGCCTCTCTTCAGTTGTTGGGCTTTACAAACAAGCTGCCTGCCACCGCATCCTAGATGAAGAATGGCGAGGTGGTGCAGACAGCGGTGACGCCAGCCCTCCCACCCCCGAAAATGACAGGTATTTCTCCGAGCCATTTGTGAATGACCTCGGAGAAACATGGTGGTGTGGAGCGCTCCTCTCTTGCCTTACGATCTCGGAAGGCAAGAGAGGATCGCTCCACACCACCATGTCTCTCGGAGGTCATTCACAAATGGCTTGGAGAAACGCCCATAATTTTTTGGATTGAGGGGCGTGTTTAGGTCAGACTGGGACCTCGGCGAGAGGGAGGGTGTAACGCCCACCACTAGAAAAGGGGCGGGGCTTAAAAAAAATAGAAAACGCCCCTGAATCTGCTCAAGCCGGAGCTAGAACCGAGTAACGCCCCTCTTCTCCAATGGCTGGCCAGCATTTACGAGGCCAGCCAATGGAGAAGAGGGGCGGGTTCAAGCCCCCATACTACACAACATTAAATCTTCGGCTCCGCCCACTGCTTCGGAGTGCGACGGTAGCCTTGACCTAAAAATGGGCACAAATTTGAGGGAAAAACAAGTGACATAGAAGGCAAAAGGGCACAAAAACGAGTGGAACAGAAGGCAAAAGGGGCACAGAAACGGGGGGAAAACGAGTGGCACAGAGGGCAGAAGACTAAACAACATCAAAAATGGGGAGTGAAGAGGTGGTGCTAATCGGCACCAAGGTGGGCGCATCCTCCTCTACTGTAAGTACAAATTAACAAAAAGGTCCACCTGAGACTGAATTCCTGTGTGTCCAAATGTTCCAGGCATACACAGTATTTGTTAAAATACCCCTCACACACCAAAAGGGCCCTTGGTGTCATGCTTCATCATCGGGGTCTTCCCTCCCCCCTCTGCGGGACGGGGCGTGCTGCGACAAGCGACTACGCTGGAGCACCTTATTTTGTGGGCGCTATGTGAGTGTATTGGAGTGAGTGTCAGTAGGGTCAGGGGTGATAGAAAAAGTGAAGTTAAAATAATACCTGGCCTGGTGATAGAAAAAATTACTTAATAGTCACTGGCTGGTATTGTTAAAAGGGGTGGTGCGGAGAGGTAAAGCTAGTTAATGGGCTTGCTCTCCTGTACCGTGATATGGGAAGCCACGGACGAGGGAGGATGCGAAGGCTGCATGGGGTTGAGAGGACCCTTTAATTACCCTTTGTCCAGTTTGGCTCATGGGGCATTGACTCCATTACTTCTCAGCTTACTACATCAGAAATTCTGAGAGAGCTGGTTGAGTGGAGTGATGAAGCATAACACCAAGGGCCCTTTTGGTGTGTGAAGGGTATTTTAACAAATACTGTGTATGCCTGGAACATCTGGACACACAGGACTTCAGTCCCAGGTGGACCTTTTTGATAATTTGTACAGAGGTCAAAAGTGCACTAAAAACGAGTGGAACAGAGGGCAGAACGGCACAAACCCGGGGGCCCTGCTGGAGGCCGAGAATTGCAGCCGGAGGCCAGGGGGGAGGTTCAGAGTTTAGCTGAGAAGCTTGAGGCGGCGAAGCCCTGGCACCCGGCACCGGTACATGAACCTTAACATTAAACTTAAAATAAAACATAGGCCCTAAGAAGTGCTGTAGGCACCAGCTGAGTTAGAGTTGGTGACAGCACCTGGGCTGACAATTAGCCGATAGTAGCAGGGGGTTGGAAGAGTGGAGTGCGCAGCGGCAAACCGTGAAACAGAGGTAAGTGAGGAGCAGTTGCCCTACATAAGTTTAACCCGTTAGCTGCTGCTGTCGGCCAACAGTCGTCACGAGCACTACCAAGGTAGTGCTGCGCATGTCTGTTGGCTGACGTGGCCCCGCCTGTTTCTTAGAACGTTCCGCACTGGCGCGGAATGTTCAGAGCAGCCAAAGGGTTAAAATATGGAAGGGCTGTGATTGTTTTTCTTAATATTCAAGGACATTAAAACTAACCCAAAAACGACTGCGCTAGTCACATGGGTACAGGTTATTGAATTGGTATTGGCAAAAGGGGACTTGTAATCTAATCCCAGCGGAGGATTGGGGCAAGCCCGAAACAAGATGGTAAGGATACATTGCATGTTTGCTCTATGCCGACGATCTGGTGATTATGGATTAGACTGAAGTTGGCTTGCAAAGGAAACTAAATATATTTAAGGATTACTGCACCAAGAAAAAACTTGTGATTAATATGGACAAGACTAAAGCCTTGAGCTTTGGTCGGAGGAAAGCTGGGTTCACATGGTGGATGGGGTCAGAGAAAGTAGAAAGGTCACTGAATATAGATATTTGGGATTATGGCTTGAAAAAAGTATGAAATGGTATATTCACCTAGAGGCGTCAGCATCGATTAGCGGCCTGAAACTGTTTAATAAAGCCTATGGGGCAATGTCAGATAGACTAGTGCTAAAAGCTTACTCGGCCATGGTACCCCAGCAATTTCTGTATGACGCAGAACTGTTATATTTGAGCGGCAAAGAGTGCTGGGATGTAGAGGAAGGCAAAAAGTTTAAAAACCTATTCACGCTCCCTTTGTCAACAATGGTCTAGGCCATAAGACTTGAATTATATCTGACTTCTTAGGGCATTCTAGCCAGTATAGCCCTACTCCGTTTCTGGCAACGCCTAGGAGTAGGCGAGAACACCAAAATATCACAGTGGTGTAAAAACAAAATACAGAATAGCGAATTAAAAGGGGCAAGAGAGACTAAGGCGATCATGAAGAAGCTATGTGGTATGATGATGGTTAAACTGTGCTCCATCACCTATACGATTAGTATTGATAAGAAAGTACTTAGAACGTTGGGGAAGGAAAGATCTAAGGCACATGACCCAAATCACCTCGCTAATAAGATCTCAGTGCGCTTTATGATTGACACATGGAAAAATGAACAATGTTCTCCCTACATTGATAGGTTACCTGATTGTCAATTACGAAGAGAGGTTTTCAGGGTAAGAATCAGGGTGGACCCGTGCTATGGAAATAATGTGGTAAAAAGCTCAATGATTGACAAGACGGGAACATGCATTTGCACTGTGGGTAAATCATGTGACTTGTTACATATTTTATTAGATTGCCTGAAGTTTCTAGATGTACGAATTATGTTTTTAAAACCGATATTTAAGAAATATGATATTAAATCTAGGACCCAGGCTATAAATTTGGTGACTGAAATGATCCATTTAGATATTGCCATTGCTATTGGGGAATTTATGCAAAGAGTGAAGGTACTTATCTCTGTCCTTTTCAAGGAGTTCTAGTAAAATAATGTTACCTTAATTGGGGCAACGGAGGCTTTTATAAGTGCATGCGTTTTATGATGGATTTTTGCGTATTTAATGATGTGTAATTTGTATGTGTGGTTGTGTGTGTGTGTGGTTGTATGTGTGCGGTTGTGTGTGTGGTTGTCTGTGTGGCTGTCTGTGTGGTTGTCTGTGTGGTTGTATGTGTGGTTGTGTGTATGTGTGTGTGTGGTTGTGTGTGTGTGGTTGTATGTGTTTTTGTGGTTTGTGTGTGGTTGAGTGTGTGGTTGTGTGTGTTGTGTTTGTGGTTGTGTGTGTGGCTGTGTGTGTGTGGTTGTGAGTGTGCTTGTTGTTGTTTGGGTGTGGTTGTGTGTGTGGTTGTGTGTTTGTGTGTGGTTGTGATTGTGGGTGTGGTTGGGTGTGGTGTGTGTGTGGTTGTGTGTATGTGTGTGTGTGTGTGTGGTTTATTTATCTACTTTATTTATGTACTTAATCAACTTATAAAGCGCACTGTCACCTTACAGGCATCCTGGCACTGGTGGCTACATGAGAGGCGAAAATATGAGTCGGGCGAGCACAAGAGACTATGGCTTTGGTAACAACCAGGTCTTCACACATTTCCTGAAAAGGAGAAGTTCCCTAATTTGCCTAATCTCCCAAGGGAGGCTGTTCCACAGTTTGGCCGCTGCCACTCCAAAAGACCTACCCGCTGACCTGACTTTTCTAAATCTAGGTACTCTCACTAGTATGTCTAGCCGATGAAGAACGAAGCAGTCTAGTGGGAGAGTACCAAGCAAATTTTGTTTGCATTGCTGGGGGTCCTAGTCCGTGAAGGGCTTTAAAGACAAGGCAAAAGGTCTTGAATTGTACTCTCTGCCTAAGAGGGAGCCGGTGGAGTTCAGCCAGTGCTGCTTACACGGACGATCTTCTAGGCAGCCCTAAAACTAATCTAGCTGCAGCTGATTGAATTCTTTGAAGCCTGTCCAACAGGAAGCTAACCCTGAGGGACCCCATGCGGCACAGGAGAGAAAGCAGACTGAAAAGGCGGGAGGGACACCGCCTGCTGTCTAACCTGCAAAAATGATCAAAACCAACGCAGGGCACAGCCTCTCACTCCAGCCTCACTCAATCTTCTCAGTTGAATCTCGTGGTTAACTGTGTCAAAAGCAGCAGACAAGTCGAGCAGGATCAGTGCAACTGCCTGTCCCCTGTCTGCACACCTTTGAAGCTCATCCATAACGGTCACCAAGGCCATCTAGGTCCCGTGGGCAGGCCAAAATCCAAATTGCAACTCCTCCAGCAACTGATGCTGCTCCAGATGTTTAGAGAGAGATATGCTAACCTAGCGTTCAACAATTTTTTCAGGAAAAGGTAGTAAGGAGATCGGCCTGTAGTTTTTTTAACACTCGGGATCCAGGGATGGTTTTTTCAGCAGTGGGGATACCAGGGCCTGCTTCCAGTGAGAGGGGACTATACCACTGGCCAGTAACTGGTTACAGATCAGGCGAAGAGTAGGGAAAAGTTCCTGCTCATACTCTTTCCAGACCTTGTGTGGGACCGAGTCCATGGGCGAGCCGGAGGAGATACCCCGTGCCAGCGAGCTGAAACCCTCCTCCATTAGAGGCAGAAACTCCGATAGTTGATCAGCAAGCTGCCAGATGGGGCCAATGTCTACACCCTCCGAGGCCCGATCCCACAGGGCCAGGGAGCTGCTGGACTTAGAGGAACCCTCAAGATCCTTGATGATCAATTAAACGTTTTCTCTGAAGAACTTAGCCAAGTTCTCACAGAGTTCCTGCGAGGGGGGTATCGAGTTCTGGTGAGACTATTCAGTATGGTAAAGATGCTCCTGGAGCTATTCGCAGCGTTGCAGAGCGCGGAGCAGAAATAGTCAGCTTTGGATTTCCAATTCAAGGTCTTATACTCCAGGATTTTGCGCTTCCAAAGCACCCTGTCTGAATCATTATATCCCCGCCTCCATCTTCTCTCAGCCTGTTTACAAGCTAATTTCAGATTTTTCAAGGAGTCGTTAAACCAATGGGCCGAAACTCTACCCTTGCAGCTGTGTTCTTTGAGGGGGGCGTAAGAGTCCACAGCCGAGTTAATCTTAAGGCACAGCGAGGCATAGTTCTCATCGACTCACTTGTCCAAGGAGAAGCAATCTCCAACCTTGAACACCAAGTTAGAGGTCCTCTACCGAGCAAGAGCCTTCCAATCTCTACATAGAAATTCCATGGTAGCATGCGACGCCCGAGACTGGGCCACATTAGTGTTAATGTAAAATTTAATTAAGCAGTGGTCTGTCCAATCCATAGGCAGAATTTCCCCCATATGAAGCAGATGGGGGACAGAAAAAATTAAATCAAGGCGATGGCCTTCCTTGTGAGTGGCTTCCGCGACTTGCTGGAAGAGGCCAAGGTCTTCACATGAGTGAAGTAAGTTAAAAAACCTAAAGTCGAGGGAGCCATTTGACCACAAATTAAAATCACCTAGAATTATCAGTTTATTGTGAGTGGCTGCCATGTTAGTAAGGGTGGATAAGAAGAATTGTTGCTGCTGAACGCTGAAGGCTCCAGGGGGTCTATAACAGATAACCCCAGTTAAAATGAGTCCAGAGTCATTTTTTATGGACAGGCCGAGTAGCTCCAACCCATCAACCAAATCCATATCCAAGGTCCCAATATGCCTGGAGGCCCTATATATGACCCCCACCCCACCACCTCTTCCATTCAGCCTCGGAATGTGGAGAATTTTAAAACCAGGCGGGCACACACAATCAGGATCAACCTGACAATCAGGGCGAGTCCAAGTCTCCGTCACGAACAGAACATCGAGCTCTTGTGATTCCACCAGCAGTTGAATTTCGAAGCTGTGTGTGGTTGCATGTGTGTTTGTGGATATGTGTGTGGTTGTGTGTGTGGTTGTGTGTGTGTGGTTGTGTGTGTGTGGTTGTGGTTGTGTGTGTTGTGTTTGTGTGTGGCTGTGTGTGTGTGGTTGTGTGTGCTTGTGGTGATTGCATTATTGTTCATTTTAGGGACAAGACCCTGGTATATTGGCTCTTGGATAGGATGCTTAGGAGCAATAAGGAAAGAGGCACTATTGAGGTTGTACCATCAGACATATGATATTGGTTCCGTCTATCAAAGGTATTGAAAGCAGTCTGATTATGCGCAACAGTGTCAAACCTAGCGCGGTCATCCATGCCTCCTCTATACCCTGAATACCCCACATGACTTCTCGCTTGCCCCCGTCCAAGCGGATACTGCTGAGCATGCAATGCTTGACAATCAACAGGCCAATGTCCAATCTTCCTACAATACGCACACTGATCAGAAGACAGAGTTGGTCTAGCATAAGTGGGCAAGCTCGGACAATAAGACGCACGTCCGCCTCTGCCACCACCTCTATAGGACGGGCCCTAAGCCTGAGCTAGCATAACCTTTGTTTTGAACTGCTTAGTCTTCTTATCCTCATGGCCTTAGCTTCCAATTCCTGTGGTTCATAATACTGAGCCATAGTCAAAAGAGAGACTGGGGAAGACGTAGTCCATGAACTTTCGCTGGCCTTCAGGCGACTAGCTATTCCTGGCAACATGTTTGCGACAAATTTATCAACAAACAGATGCCTGCCCGTGTCATCTGTCAATGACTGACGACTAAGGTTGTGGAATGCCTCCTCAAAACATGTAAAGAAGTCAGAGACCGATTCATCTGCTTTTTGCTTACAGGATGCTAACATAGTCCAATCTATCTTTTTGGCTGGAATAAGAGTTTTCAATTTAACTACTATGGCCTTTGGAAGATCTAAAATCACTTGTTGCGGTTTCTGTGCGGGTTCCCTTTCGGAATCGATCCTCTCTAATTCCTTCCAAACATACCCAAAAGTTACATGATCATCGATTTTACGAATAGATCGCCACATATCAGGGGGTAGAATAAGCCCAAAAATATTTCAATATCAGACAAAGTCATTGTACAAGAATTAATAGCTCCCTCAACTTCTTCATAAAAGACGGTCGGATTTTTCCGTGGGTCAGGCAAAGCAGCTTTAAGAGCCATGACATCTGCTCTACTCCTGGGAGCATAAACCCGATTATAAATAAAATAACCCTTCGCATCAGTGGAATCCTTATTATCATCTGATCCCGTACTCTTAGGCAGGACATACAAGGGTGTGGCTTCCCGCATAGGTTTCCCATGAACCACACTATTCTTATCTGTCCTGAAGCAGCATCCTGCGGCATGGAGGTCTGAATTGTTTGCTCAGCTGCAGCAGCTGCCTTTTTCTCCTCTCGCAAATGGAGTGCATCAGCTCATAGTTTAACCACGCGTCTAATCAGGTCAGCCACCTGGAAAGGGAGAAAAAGACCGTCACGCCATTATTTACTATCGTTTGCTATATCAAGAGGCTCTAAATCTGTCTAATTATTTCTAAACCGTGCAATTAGTTCTGTGCTAAACGTTTCGACAAAATATAACAGTTCCCTATCCTGCCATTGTTGTACATTGGCTAAAAGATCTGTAGCAGAAATGTTATCACAAGCTGCTTTGCGAGCAGCTGATCTAAGAGCGGCTGCACGATCAGCCGGTAGAATTGAGCGAGTCTGACGCTGAGCATCGGTTCCTAACTGATCCTGATCTATAGGACAAATATCATCATCAGAATCAATAGTAGTAGCAGAGGGAAAAGTGTATGGAGGTGGGGAGCGATCTAACAAAATGGAATCATCCTGTGGCTTCTTGAGTAGATGGTGAAGGGGGCGGCGGACAGGGTATTGGCCATTTACCTGTAAACGACGCTCCCTATCCTCTCTCTCTTTTATTTCCTTCATTTCTTTATTCTTTAGTTCCAACGCTTTTGCGTGGATATTTTTGCGTTGCTCTTTTTCTAATAAAGCTTGCTCTTTTTTCACATGTTCACGTGCTTCTTACTCTCACATTCGTACACAATCAAATATATCCTGTCTACTTTTACGTTTAAACATCCATTGCTCCACATACTGAATCTTTTTAAGATCAAATGACCCATTTATAGGCCACCCTTACTAGTAGATTTATTCCATAACGTGCTGTACATTTTAGAAAAAATACCATTTTAATATACATGTCTCTATTTGGTGTCCCCTCCAGGGGAACCGGCTGATTCCGTTCAAGTTCCATACTGGTACCTCCAAGAAAGCAACACATTCCACGAAGTGTGCTAAGAACAGGCATGCCAAAAATATTGCAGCATATGCAATATTATATGCAAAGTAGCACTTAAGTTAGGGTGTGCAGTTCAAATTTTATAAAAAGTAGATAAAAATCTCCTCATTACCTGTCTATATAAATTGCAATTCATATATATCCAAATTCCAAATATTGGCCAATTTCCATACAATTCCAAAACCAAAAAGCATCGCAACAAACAACCTTACCAAGCAAAAGTCTCCTGATTCGAAGTGCCAAGTTCTGAATCGACCAAATGGTCTCTGCAAGGTGAACACCAGAAGGAATCTCAGTCGAGGACCGGCACCGCCTGGAGGGTCAGATAAGGAAGGGAGGAAAAACGCCGTGGGTGCCAAGTGATCGGGCAGTGATCGTCTGTAGCGAGATTCCAATCCTCTGTTTCGACCACTCCTTTGGGCATCCGAGTCACCGATAAGTCCCACTTGGTTGGACACCAATTTATAGAAGTAGACCTCAGCAAGGCCTACCGGTGCTAAGGGTTCGCCCTACTCTGAACACAAGTCCTCAGACCAATAAATAGAAAATGGCACAGAAGCTGAAATATCAAGAAAACTATTTATTAAACCTCATGAGGAGGAACTAAATTCACACAACACCCTTCGGCAGTGTATGAAGTAGCACAAGGAGTAGAAGAACCATGGGCCTCTTATACCCACACAAGGGCTCAAAAGAAGGCGGTACAAGCACACATAGGAAGTTATATACATAGATGGTCATACAGAGAATGCAGTCAACAAAGAAGGAGGAGCCAACAGTTGCTGACTTTAGCAAAGATATTCTGACAGTAACAAACCTAAACAGGTGCATGGGCAGCTACAGACTCTTCTGAGCATGTGCAAAGTAACAGAGGGTAAATATAGTCAGTGTTTGATCACAGCACAAGGGCAAACAATAGTGAAGAAGGAAAGAGCCATGGCGAGCACATGGTCAACAAGATGGCTGCTAGAAACAAGATGGCTTCTACTAAATGCTAACACTGATCTCTGACAAATTTCCACACAGAACCGTGTCCACGTCAGGGTGAGGCTGGGATCGACACCGGTTGGGGGCACAACCTGCGTCAGGGGTGTCACCACTAGAAACGGCACCGGGGAAGGTACTGTGAGGTGAACGGCATGATCGAGAACCAGGCCTGGATTCTTGGGAACCCTTTGGAGCTGGGGCCAGAGCAGCTGACATCGAAGGCCTATGACCCCCAGCCGAGTCTGTGGGGCCCGAAGGCACGCCTGTGGAGGCTGGCTGCCCAAAGATGCTGTGCAGTGCTTCATTAAATTGACGAAGCTGGGCAGGGAGTGCGGAGCTTTCCAAGCGGGCTCTGAGGAAGGAGCTAGAGAGCGTCGAGGCTCTGGGTCCCGCATCGCGTTAGCCGACGGACGGGGAGAAGGCAAAGAGCAACAATGCTTCTTCGCCTTCTTTTTGTGCTTCGACTTACCAGAGGAGTGCGAAGACTTCGACGAGGAATGATGATGCCTCTGTGACTGGTCCCACAACCTTCCTCTCGAAGGGGCCCTCGAGTGACGCAGAGCGGACTGCCGGGCATCCACAAGCTTTCGGGACCGCTGCCACAAAGACTTCAGATTCATGCCCGGGCAGTCATAGCACGACTACGGATCGTGGTTGCGCTCCAGGCACCAAAGGCACACGAGGTGCGGATCGGTGACCAGCATCAACTTGTGACAGGAGTCACAGGGCTTGAAGCTAGTCCGACAATGGGACAGCCCTCTTGCTATCAGAAGTTGAAGACTAAAAAAAAAAGAGGTTGTCAAAAGTCGAAAAAGGGTTTAGTCAAAAACTGAGTAAGGGGCACGCTCTCTCTGATCTAGACACCGCGACGTCATCATGGCGACCACAACGACGGACACGGAGTCGACCAACGCCACCTACCGACGTGCAGGGGTACTGCTAAGAAAAAATTTCTCCGGATCCAGTCTGAAGCCTGGAGGTTATTCTAAGGTAAGGAATCTATAAATAATAGTCTCTTTCAGATACAAGCACCCTGGGACCGGTTTTGGGGTAATACGACTCTTCAGCCAGGCTAACTTGAATCCAGTGGCAAAGTGAGCAAGGGACCCATGTCTGGGCATACCCTGCCAACTTAGGGTGAACAAAGCCAACACAAGGAGATTTGAATGGACCAGTGAAACTTTTCAGACACTCACCCCCAGTCACAGATCTGGGTTGAATCCATCATCGTTCTTTAGCTCACTTCGCCACCCCAGTTCAGACCCAGCCATATGCAAATCAGTCTTGACCCTGTATCTCATGGGAACAGTCCAGACCGAACTGCCAAGCCAGGTCTCAACTGGACCAGAAACAAGCATCCTGGGATTCAAGCTAGCCTGGCTGATGAGGGGTGTTACCCCGAAACCGGTCCCAGGATGCTTGTTTCTGGTCCAAGGAAGACCTGGCTTGGCAGTTTGGTCTGGACTGTTGCCATGATGCACATGGTGAAGACTGATTTGCAGATGGCTGGGTGTAAACTAGGGTGGCAAAGTGAGCTAAATCTGTAACTTGGGGTGAGTGTCTGAAAAGTTTCAGCACTCTGTCCATCATCTCCTTGTGTTTGCTGGTAAAACATATTTAAAAAAGCAAACAAGTCTGCTCTAAAGTACGCGCAACAAAAAACAAGCATTTGCAATGCAATAGGTGTAGCATTTACGCAAATTTGAGCTATTGGTATTTAAAATGACAGTGCTTTTTATTTATGTTTTTAAAAACCAAAACATGAATAAAAGGCATTGAAATGGCAATAGCTCAAAATCGTGTACTTGCAAGGCCTATTGCATTGCGAAATACTGCTGGTTCATTTAATCTGCCAATTTCCAGACTCTGCACAAGCAAAGGTTTTCATTCTCTTGTCTGAATGGGTTCTTGTAGGTCTTGTGACTCTGTGCACAACTACACTTTGGTTGAGGTAGCATGCGTTGTTTCTCTGTGCAAGTACTGAAGTTGCATGCACTTTGAAAAATCCAAACCTGCTGGGATGGTCAATGCCTCTTTCCATGGGTTCTCTTCCCAGTTATGCAGACCTCACACCGTGTTTTAGTAAGAACCTCCACGGCGGGAAACAGGGGTCGAATTGTGTGGTATGCAGTGGGTTTGTGTACTGGAATTATGTGGCATAGTGTGTCTGTGGAATTATGTGAATAGTAATTATGTGATATTGAATGTGCTAGAATTATGTGGAGTGGGAAATGGGTTATGGAGTGTAATAATGTGGACTGGTATTTGGTGTTGTGGAGTGGCATGTAGTGGAGTTTAATCATGTGGTGTGCTGTGAAGTTTGTGATATGATGTGGAATTATGTGGTGTGGATTGGATGTATGTGGTGTGTTGTGTAATTGTGTTGAGTAGAATTATGTAGTCTGATGTCGAATTATGTGGTGGGGCTTGGAAATGTGTGAAACTAACAAAAGCGCTGTTTTAGGCGAGACTTAACAACGCAGATCAATTAAATGGACAAGACTTACAATAAACTCAGTGCTGAACAGCACCATGCAGCACATTAGTTTACTACACTGACCAAATACTTAATGCTGAAACTGCAAACAAATGAAGAGATAAACCCATCGACCTCAAGAACTTCCGCCCCATCTCGCTCCTCCCTTTTCCTGCCAAAGTCATCGAGAAGATCGCCAACAGACAGCTTGCCGCCTTCCTCGAGACGAACGGATCCCTCGACCCCTCGTAGTCCGGTTTCAGAGCCAACCACAGCACTGAGACCGCTCTCATCGCAGCCACCGACGACATCCGAGCCCTTCTCGACAACGGGGAAACAGCGAAACTCATCCTCCTGGACCTCTCCGCCGCGTTCGCTACTGTCTGCCACCGCACCCTAGTCCAGCGCCTCAGCAACACCGGCATCCAAGAGAAGGCACTGAAGTGGATCATCTCGTTCCTAGCTGGAAGAACACAGAGAGTCCGCCTCCCCCCGTTTCGTTCCGAGGCCACCGAAGTCATCTGCGGTGTCCCGCAAGGATCATCACTCAGCCCCACCCTCTTCAATGTCTACATGAGACCCCTCACAGCCATTGCACACCGACACAACCTCAACATCATCTCCTACGCCGACGACACCCAGCTGATCCTCTCCCTCACCAGAGACCCCGACACCGCCAGAACCGGCCTCCACGAAGGGATGAAAGACGTCGCCGAGTGGATGAAAAACAGCCGCTTGAAACTGAACTCAGACAAGACGGAAGTCCTCATACTTGGACCATCACCCTCCGCCTGGGACGACTCCTGGTGGCCCCCTGCCCTGGGCACCGCCCCCAAGCCGACAGACCACGCACGCAACCTGGGCTTCATCCTGGACTCCTCCCTCTCCATGACCAGACAAGTCAACGCCGTCTCCTCTTCATGCTTGCAGACCTTCCGCATGCTCCGCAAGATCTTCTGATGGATCCCGATCGAAACCAGGAAGACGGTCACCCAGGCCCTCGTCACCAGCCGGCTCGACTACAGAAACACCCTCTACGCCGGAACCACAGCCAAGCTACAGAAAAGACTACAACGCATCCAGAACGCCTCCGCCCGACTCATCCTAGACATCCCTCGACGCAGCCACATCTCCGGCCACCTGAGGAACCTGCACTGGCTCCTCGTCAACAAGAGGATCACGTTCAGGCTCCTCACCCACGCACACAAGTCTCTCCACAACCTGGGCCCCAAGTACCTCAACGACCGCCTGACCTTCCACACGCACACCCGCCAGCTACGATCCGCTAGCCTCGCCCTCGCCGCCGCACCACGCATCCGAAGAGCCACCGCCGGAGGCAGATCCTTCTCCTACCTGGCGGCCAAGACATGGAACTCCCTCCCCATCCACCTTCGGCTGACCCAGGACCACCTCGCCTTCAGGAGACAACTCAAGACCTGGCTGTTCGAGCAGTAGCGGCCCCCTTCCCCCAAGCGCCTTGAGACCCTTCCGGGTGAATAGCGCGCTATACAAGTGATATTATTGATTGATTGATTGATTCACGCAACTCATGAGGAGCGAGCCATGGCTTAAAGATTGACAATGAACTTTCACTGGAGTTTTGACATTTGTTTTTTAAAAACACATAACTGGGAGTAACCTACATGTAGTTTGACATACAATAACGTGATCAATGATCAACCAAGATGTATATGCTTCAGGTACATCACAAGTACATGTAGTGGGCGAAGTTGCAGTGCACTGCAGAGGGAAGGTAAAGTGGAGCATCTTATACTGCATTCTCTCAAACACAAGGCATTGCATCATCACTTCATTCCTTCAGAATCAAACACAAGGCATTGCATCATCACTTCATTCCTTTAGAATCAAACACAAGGCATTGCATCATCACTTCGAATCAAACACAAGGCATTGCATCATCACTTCATTCCTTTAGAATCAAACACAAGGCATTGCATCATCACTTCGAATCAAACACAAGGCATTGCATCATCACTTCATTCCTTTATAATCAGACACGAGGCATTGCATCATCACTTCATCCCTTTAGAATCAAACACAAGGCATTGCATCATCACTTCTTACCTTTAGAATCAAACACAAGGCATTGCATCATCACTTCATCCCTTTAGAATCAAACACAAGGCATTGCATCATCACTTCCTTCCTTTAGAATCAAACACAAGGCATTGCATCATCACTTCATACCTTTAGAATCAAACACAAGGCATTGCATCATCACTTCATACCTTTAGAATCAAACACAAGGCATTGCATCATCACTTCCTTCCTTTAGAATCAAACACAAGGCATTGCATCATCACTTCATTCCTTTATAATCAAACACAAGGCATTGCATCATCACTTCATTCCTTTAGAGTCAAACACAAGGCATTGCATCACCACTTCATTCCTTTAGAGTCAAACATAAGGCATTGCATCACCACTTCATTCCTTTATAATCAAACACAAGGCATTGCATCATCTCTTCGAATTAAACACAAGGCATTGCATCAGCACTTCATTCCTTTAGAATCAAACACAAGGCATTGCATCATCACTTCGAATTAAACACAAGGCATTGCATCACCACTTCATTCCTTTAGAATCAAACACAAGGCATTGCATCATCACTTCGAATTAAACACAAGGCATTGCATCATCACTTCATTCCTTTAGAATCAAACACAAGGCATTGCATCATCACTTCGAATCAAACACAAGGCATTGCATCATCACTTCATTCCATTAGAATCAAACACAAGGCATTGCATCACCACTTCATTCCTTTATAATCAAACACAAGGCATTGCATCATCACTTCGAATCAAACACAAGGCATTGCATCATAACTTCCTTCCTTTAGAATCAAACACAAGGCATTGCATCATCACTTCCTTCCTTTATAATCAAACACAAGGCATTGCATCATCACTTCGTTCCTTTAGAATCAAACACAAGGCATTGCATCATCACTTCATTCCTTTAGAATCAAACACAAGGCATTGCATCATCACTTCGAATCAAACACAAGGCATAGCATCATCACTTCATTCCTTTAGAGTCAGACCAGGACCGTGAGTCATAGTGATAATTTTCAGAAACCTTATCACAGTGCACACATGAATGACCCCTGCCAACTACTGCAATGCATTTCGGACCAGAAAGGTCCTTCGTCATAACTTATGAAAATGCACATCAACAACAAAACTACAAACACAATCTTAGTGCATGAAAGACTGTGCCGCTTAGCCAAGAATAACAGTCTTAAAAAAACCTGTAAAAAAGGTACAAGTTATAAGCAGATTCCAACCCCTGCAAGAGAGAATCATAAGCCTGAAACCACTAGTAAAAAACAGTCTCATGAGTCTTGTATGATGCTGCATTCTAGTATTTGTGCCAGCTGATTGAAAAACGCCTACAGACGACATGTGTCAAGCCACAGAGTTCATGACATCATTTGTGTTCAAAACAAGCAGCAAACTGAAAGTGCCGTCATTCCAAGATGCAAACTCAAGAAGAAACCAAGGTGATTCTTACCCAAGTCAAGATGGCGACCAGGACTGCGTGGAGGATGGGGAGCACTCGAGGCAGCCCCTGCTTGTGCCCGGAGGGACCAAGGCCCCGGAGTGTGGGCTGAAGAGACCCTGCTGGATCAACAGCTGCGCATGCGCAGAGTACAGACATACCTTCTGCCCCGGAGTGTGGGTTGGAGAGAGCCTGCTGGGTGAACAGCTGCGCATGCGCAGAGTACAGACACTGCCTTCTGCCCCGGAGTGTGGGCCGGAGAGCCTGCTGGGTCAACAGCTGCGCATGCGCAGAGTATGGAGTACAGACACTGCCTTCTGCCCCGGAGTGTGGGCTGAACAGAGCCTGCAGGGTCACCAGCTGCGCATGCGCAGAGTACAGACACTGCCTTCTGCCCCCGGAGTGTGGGCTGGAAAGCTTGCTGGGTTACCACCTGCGCATGCGCAGACTACAGACACTGCCTTCTGCCCCGGAGTGTGGGCTGAAGAGAGCCTGCTGGGTTAACAGCTGCGCATGCGCAGAGTACAGACACTGCCTTCTGCCCCGGAGTGTGGGCTGGAAAGCCTGCTGGGTTACCACCTGCGCATGCGCAGAGTACAGACACTGCCTTCTGCCCCGGAGTGTCGGCTGGAGAGCCTGCTGGGTCAACAGCCGCGCATGCGCAGAGTACAGACACTGCCTTCTGCCCCGAATGTGGGCTCAAGAGAGCCTGCTGGATCAACAGCCGCGCATGCGCAGAGTACAGACACTGCCTTCTGTCCCGGAGTGTGGGCTGGAGAGCCTAAAGCGCTACCAATGATGGCCCTGGGTATCTGTTTGGCCAGCCCCCGCCCGCCCACGCTGTAGCAGTGGCGCAGACTAGCGCGTGCGCAGTGCGCTCTCTTGAGTTGGCTGTTGGTGCTTGCATGCACTGGGCCTGGCCTGCCATCTGTGCCGCCTCGAGTCGACTCGAGAGTCGAGAGAGACACCGACACCGACGGCCACATTAAGGTAAAGCGAAAATTAATTCCAATTTGAATTTTTATCCAGCAACCCATTTGCCGAATTGACGTAACGTTTGTTCTTATACCTGCGTGTCTAGCATATCAGGGTCGTAACACAGGCCCACGCAGCCCCGCGTTGCGGGGGGGGCCCCGGCCATGCAGCCAGTAAGCACTTCACATCGTCTGGGATGTGAAGTGCTTACATAACTTGTGTTCGGTTCCCCATCATTACACCTCGCGGTTGCCTCTTTTACAAATTAAATAGTGCTCCGTGGGTCTTCGCTCTTTTAGGGTGGGGGCATGGGGCTGGTAACCATTGTGACGCGCATTTCAGCAGAATTAAAAGTGCGCGCGTGAGGCATCCCGGAAATGACTTCAGAGATTGCGTGGCCACCGGCAATCATTTAATTTTGCCTTGTCCTGTTTCCTGCCGCCCATTCGCGCCTGCCACTGGAGCTGCAGGGCAGGCGAGCCTCAGAGGGTGGGGTGGGATGCATCCTCCTGGGGTCATTAAAACGTCTTTTTTAGGCCCCGCAGCAGCCCTCGTGCTCCAGGGCCCCATCGGCTCTGTAGCACACACACAGAGAGGAGACACAGTTGTCTGCGTGTACTTTGAGGTTTCCTTGGGGAACGAACGGACGCTCACTTTTGAAGTAATTGAGGCAAGGTTTGTTGCTTTATTAATGTCGGTGGTTGCAGCTGCAGGTGGTGGTCATTTAGACTCAGTTTTAGGGACTGGCATTTCCTCACGTAACAGAGGGAGAGAGGCCCGAGTCGTCCTGAGGTTATTATCCAGATTGATTTTGCCGTCAGGCAGGCCACACTTTGTCTGGCAATATGTGTTTTGTTTTTCGGTCAGCCATTTGTTTGTAGTTGCAGTTGGGGCCTCACATATGCATATCCTGTTGGGGCCCTCCATGTGCGTTGCACATGGAGCGTTGCACTTGGGGCCCCCTCAAGTTTCGTTACGCCACTGTAGCATATATTGCAGTATTATACCTCAAATTGTACTTTGTTTTCTCTTGTAACCTGCACACTTGTCACTTTTTCCTCCTGTAATGCACTGTTTGCTACCTCATTTATTTTGTTTGCTCACGCACAGCTCTGTGGTCCACATAGGCTCCTGCTGGGTGGTGAAGAGGTACCATTTGCACTCAACTGGAGCCTTATTGAGTTAGGCAGCAAATTATTCACTTACTGTACAGTCGATGCACCTAGTAGTGCAATGAAAACCACCGCAATGTTGTAAAACAGTAATTGCCGAGGCTTATCTTGTAACCGGCGCATTAGGGCTGAAGGTTGTGATATTGGCACTTACTAAATGCATTATATTCACCTTGTCTGAACTAAATCTCATCTAGCTGATGTAAAGTGCTTGGCATACCACTGGAATGCAATTACATATGTAGGCGCTAAATGTGCAGGAGGCCACGCCACGGGCTACTAGTATGGAAACGTTAAAATAACTTAGAAGGCAGAGCAGGAAGTCAGTGCGTTACTTAAAAGAGCGCCGAAATAAGGCGCGAATGAAGCATAGGGTAGCGAGGAGCTGGAGAGGGCTGCGCGCGGGCGGGATGTTGCTGGAGGGGCTACGGATGCATATGCGGCTTGAAATGACACGCTGCAGGCTGACAGGAAACTAGGCTTGTGGCCTCCACTTATAGCGATATATTTTGGTAGCTAATGTATGGAATTATCCCTGACAATCCATCAGTCACAGGGCTGTTTATAACCATGCCGCCACTAGCTGAAGACACAGAAAGTAAATCTTTATTTGTCTTTCTTGTGACTGAATGGCGAGGAGTAAAAATAGTCCCCTGTGACTGATATTTTGTCATCAGAAACTGAATCTTTCATGCATGCTCCATCACTAACTCACACCCCCTACTCCTTTATTGCAAAGGTTTTAAAGAAACATGACCTAGGTCTCGATGTACTAACGTGTTTTGCACTCACAGGGCTTTGGTGAACAAAACTGGAGCCAATCCAAGTGCATAACCCACCCAGTGTCATTATGTACTGAAAACATGAGTCACAAATGGATTTGCACTTCGCAATGCCCGTTTTGCAACTGCTTGCGGTTTGCAAGAAAAAACGGTGTATAAACATGGCGCCCCACTTCCTTGTGACTCAGAAGGTTATATAGCAATGGTTGCTGCCCCCATTTGCAGTCACAAAGCATTGAAAGGATACCACCCGCATAAGTGGAAGCTGTCCTTGAGAGACAGTTTCCACTTTGGGAAAGTGGCCTGAGGGCATTGAGGGAAGCATACATCAGTGCAGCCTGCTGCATGCTCCCCTGAAGTTCATTGACCTCATATATAATACTTTTGAGCCAGAGGCTTTCAGTTAGCTCTCTCCATCCTTTGGTCTGCTGTAGTGTCATTCAAATTTTGCTTCTGCCAACAGCCAATGCGTCCTTCTAGTTTAATGTTTTTTTTCCTTTTACTATTGTTTCCCTTTGTGAGGTGGGTAGATCCCCCACATTGCTGCACGGCTGCTCATGTGTATATTTGTATTTATATCTGCACATTACCCTCTTGCCTCATTATTTTTTCTGTGGTTTTTGGAACATTTTATTACAAAAGTATACACAAGCAGCTAAATTAAAATGAATTTTGGAAATAAGTAAGTAAGCAGCATACTTTGCAACCGGTAATGATATAGGGGTTCTACAGGAGCATAATATAAGCAAAAGCACGAGCTCAGCCTCATAAGACAATATAGGAAAGAAATTAAAGATAGCAAAATAAGTAAAAGAAGATAGATGGATATGGTGATTCAATCATGATTTGTTGTTGGACTTTAATATACGATGCATAGGGGTAGTAGGTGATTGTAGGCTCGGTGATGGAGTCTAAAGTCCCTAGGTGGACAGGAGTGGGAACTTAGTAAGCAGCCATAAAGGGTGAGATGGCATTTCACTAGTATTTGCGTATTGTTTAGTAGATGTGGGAAAATGCCTTATTTTAGATCGTTCCTAAATCTTAGGTATTCTAAAAAGTTGTAAATTAATCTAGGAAACATGTCTCATGGTATATTAGCTGCTTGGAGTGAGAAGGGTGTCATTTCCCCTCTTGTGGAAAGGGGAGGTGTCTAGATACTGACTCTAGGTTTTGGTCAGGGACATTCATGTCTCATGTAAGCTCAGTAGGTGATTTTGTGGACTATGCCAAGCCCTTCGAAGAAAATCCTCTGAGAAACTGGGGGCTATTGGAGGTGTGACATACGTTACTAAGCTCTGTGGCTGCAAGATGTAGAAGAAGCCTTACTGCTGCCTTTTGTACACGCTGGGTTTTGCACTTGAGTAACAGAGCAAGGCCTACATACAGTCCACTGGATTCTTCTATTTCTGTCACTATGCTGGGTAATATGTGGAGATCTTAATCCTGGAAATTTATGTAAGGTTTTTATTCAGTAGGGTCTTGAGGAAGAAAAAGGATTCTTTCCATATTGTTTTGACGTGTTAACGTGTGAGATGAATAGCTGGATGGAGATAAGGATGGATGGAGAGAAGAGTGAGTGTGAGCGTAGCTATTTGGGGTTGGTCCGCCCCAGGCGGCACTATTTTGGGGACAGGGCTGTCTAGACCTGGACCGTGTCATGTATGTGCATGTAACTTGCATGATCGAGGTAACTATTAGCGGCGATACTACGTGTCTCTCGGACCTCTTTCAGGTGCTCGCCGTCCTTTTTCCCGAGCACCCTCCCAGGGGGGCGGCAATCTGAAGGATAGCCCCGGGCGCCACAAGCTCTAGCTACGCCCCTGCTCCTTCAATAACCGAGGGTTTCTTCAATTAAGAGGGATGTCTTTTAATGGCAGCAGTGTACGAAGAGGCAAAATTTCTTTCAGTAAACAGGGGTCTGGGGTTCCGAATCCACCAGAGTCCTTCGTTCAAGCAGAGCAGGTAATGGCTGCTTGCCCTCCTGGGCCTAATATGATGAGGGTCTTCGAGCGTAGGATGCACCACTGTGGGACCACCTGACACCAGATGCTGCTGCCGGTCCTTCTATGCGCTTCTGTTCTCTTCGGGGGCGCAGTCTGACCCCACCTTCATGAGTTCACAACTCTCGCCCCTTCCGTGATTGTGAGTGGTAAGTGCACCTGCTCAGGTGGGGGCAGCTTCAGTGGGACGGAGACCCCGCTGTGGTTCTTGAAGGGAGCTATTCATAGGGGCAGGATCGTGGCCACTGAGGTCTAACAAAAGGGTGACTTTCCTTTTTTTTTATTTCTGTAATTTTTTATTGAAAGAAGAGTATATATATACAAGGTACAGTATGTATACAGGGGTACAAAGGGATAGACAAGAAGAAACGCCCAAGGGGGGGGGGGAGACATAGCAAGTGTAGTACTGGCATTCCGGGCCGGTTACATAGTTATATAAAGATCGCATGATCTCGATTGTTCTCGATTGTTCATGTCTCAGCTTCCCGCTCATTCCCCCCACCCTGTGTATTATTGTCCCTGTCTGGTGTGTGGTTGTCCCTGTCTGGTGTGTGGCTGTCCCTGTCTGGTATTTGGTTGTCTCAGTCGGGTGTGTAGTTGTCCGTGTCTGGTGTGTAGTTGTTCGTGTCTGGTGTGTGGTTGTCCGTGTCTGGTGTGTGGTTGTCCCTGTCTGGTGTGTGGTTATCCCTGTCTGGTGTGTGGTTGTCCTTGTCTGGTTGTCCCCGCCTGGTTATTCCTGCCTGGTATGTGGTTGTCCCTGTCTGGTGTGTGGCTGTCCCTGTCTGGTGTGTGGCTGTCCCTGTCTGGTGTGTGGATGTCCCTGTCTGGTGTGTGGCTGTCCCTGTCTGGTGTGTGGCTGTCCCTGTCTGGTGTGTGGTTGTCCCTGTCTGGGGTGTGGCTGTCCCTGTCTGGTGTTTGGTTGTCCCTGTCTGGTGTTTGGTTGTCCCTGTCTGGTGTGTGGTTGTCCCTGTCTGGTGTGTGGTTGTCCCTGTCTGGTGTGTGGTTATTCCTGTCTGGTGTGTGGTTGCCCCTGTCTGGTGTGTGGCTGTCCCTGTCTGTGGTTGTCAATGTCTGGTATGTAGCGTCCCTCTCTGGGGTGTGGTTGTCCCTGTCTGGTATGTAGATGTCCCTGGCTGGTGTGTGGCTGTCCCTGTCTGGTGTGTGGTTGTCCCTGTCTGGTGTGTGGTTGTCCCTGTCTGGTGTGTGGTTGTCCCTGTCTGGTGTGTGGTTGTCCCTGTCTGGGTTGTGGTTGTCCGTGTCTGGTATGTGGAGGTCCCTGTCTGGTGTGTGGTTGTACCTGTCTGGGGTGTGGTTGTACCTGTCTGGGGTGTGGTTGTACCTGTCTGGTGTTTGTTTCTCCCTGTCTGGTGTGTGGTTGTCCCTGTCTGGTGTGTGGTTGTCCCTGTCAAGTATGTAGATGGGCCTGTCTGGTGTGTGGTTGTCCCTGTCTGGGGTGTCGTTGTCCCTGTCTGGTGTTTGTTTCTCCCTGTCTGGTGTGTGGTTGTCCCTGTCTATTGGGTGGTTGTCCCTGTCTGGTATGTAGATGTGCCTCAAGTGTGGCAACAAGAAATGAGTGAGCCATTAGAACCTTTTACTGAAAAGGACATAGATTTGTCCATTAGTGAAATGCGTCACTCCGGGGCCATGGGCCCGGACGAAGTGCCCATCAACGTTTTAAAACAGAACAGGGCAAAATGGTGCAAGTTACTCTGTCCAGTCTTTAATATTTGTTTACTAAGTGGTGAGGTTTTACCGTCCTGGAAGGGAAGTATCCTGGTGCCGTTGTTTAAAAAAGGAGATCGCCTATCCCCCCAGAATTACCGCCAGATTGCCTTACTGGATGCAATCGGCAAAGTTTTCACAAGATGTCTGCTCAAGTGGATAAATACTTGGGTGGAGCACTCGGGCGTTCTTCCACTTGAGCAGACGGGTTTTAGGAAATATCACGGTACCTTGGACAACTTGGCAGCCCTTCAGGTAATAACAGACAAATATATTGGAGCCAGAAAAGGGAGAGTCTATGTGGCATTCATAGATTTCTCCACGGCCTTTGATAAGGTTGATCGTCAACTACTGTGGAGAAAGCTACGCGCTCTGGGAATGCCCCATGGTCTCTTAGGTCTGGTACAAGACTTACACGATAACACATGGTGCAGAGTATTAATGGGAGGGGAAAGAGGCTTATCCCAGCTCATACCATCTGCAAATGGCCTCAAGCAGGGCTGTCTTTTAGCCCCCCTCTTATTTTCCCTTTACGTTAGTGACCTTCCCCATACTATATCCGCAAGTGAAAGCATTGCCCCACGCTTGGGAGATACATATATCTCTTGCCTAATGTACGCGGATGATATCCTGATTTTAGACCTCACCCCAAAAGGACTCAATAATCGTCTTCAATTACTACATACTTTCTCCGAAGAGCATTTCCTGAAAATCAATATTTCTAAAAGTAAGGTAATGTGTATGGAGGGGAGAAAAAAACTGAGGTTAGAAAACTTCAGCTGGGAATTGGGAGGTCAAAAATTAGAAAGGTTGTTAAAAGCAATTTAAGCAATAAATCCCATATTGAAAACAGCACCCACAAGGCAAAATCTCAGGGAAATGGCTTAAGAGCACTATATAAATCAACAGGTAAAAGGCACTTTGGGTATCTGTTGGAGGCATTCCGGGCAAAAGTCCCCCCAACTCTACTTTATGGCATAGAGTTTATCGACTTAGTTGAATGGGGTTTTTTAGACATTGTTGAGGGATCTCTCTTGAGAAGTTTTATCTCGGCTAATAATAGCTGTAGTACAGCTGCCCTTCGTTTGGAACTCGGGCTAAGAAGCAGCTGGGCACAGGGTTTGGCAGGAGTCATTTGCTGGGTAATATGTCTGATCAAGGGAAAGCCAGCAACATTAAGATCCCTAATCAAAAAAGAGTTGATGGGCCCACTAAAAGAGTACTCAATGCTTATAAAGAACTACAGGAAGGCCCTTATACTCTTGGATTTGGAGGAAGTCTCCCTCCTAGACCTTTCTACACAACAACTAAAGCTCACACTAAAACATGCCACCTGGAAGTTGAGCTACGAAAGGGATCGTAACCTGATTTTACAAAAAAAGGGGACAAACCAAGCTGTTGATACCTGTTTGTTAAGACAAATACAACCTTATGTTACTTGGAATATGCCCCATGGTTTGCGCCGCTTTTGGCTTCTCCTCAGGCATGACCTACTTCCAGTGAATAAACTGTTGGCCAAATGGTATGGCATATCCAACAAATGTAACTTTTGCAACAGCGCAATCCAAGACTCCATACATGTTTTATTAGTTTGTCCAGCACTAATGGCCCATCGTCGACTGTGGGTAAAGCCCGTATGTATTCAGCTTGGTATTCTATCTGCTAGATCTTTGATTGATGCAATCTTTTGTCCTCCGAATGAAATCTTCTGCCATAGAATTTTTAATTTTTTTAAATGTTTCTTAGAATTGTATTAGTTGAATGGCATGACATTTTGTATATTACTGCAGAATTGGTGGATAATATGTGGTTTTATTTCGATATGTTTAACCTGTATTCTTGTAATATGTGGATCTCCATGGAGTTCCAAAATCATATTTATAAATAAAATGTATAACGATTAGATGTCCCTGTCTGGTGTGTGGTTGTCCCTGTCAAGTATGTAGATGGGCCTGTCTGGTGTGTGGTTGTCCCTGTCTGGGGTGTCGTTGTCCCTGTCTGGTGTTTGTTTCTCCCTGTCTGGTGTTTGTTTCTCCCTGTCTGGTGTGTGGTTGTCCCTGTCTATTGTGTGGTTGTCCCTGTCTGGTATGTAGATGTCCCTGTCTGGTGTGTGGTTGTCCCTGTCTGGGGTTTGGATGTCCCTGTCTGATGTGTGTTTCTCCCTGTTTGGTGTATGGTTGTCCCTGTCTGGGTTGGGATTCTCCCATAGAGCAGAATCTCAGATTTTTGTTTATTGCACTTGAGCTGTGCATCCGCCAGCCATTTAAAGATGGAAACTAGGCACTGTTGACGGAATCTGATGTTTTGTCCCAGGTAAACAACAACTGAGTATCGTCCGCATAGGCCATCACCTTAGCCCCTAGCCCCTCTGCCAGATATAACAATGGCGTAACATAAATGTTTAAGAGGAGAGGGCTAAGGGAGGAGCCCTGCGGGACTCCAGAAGTAACCAGCTGAGTGGAGGAGGAGAAAGGTGGGAGCCAAATGTGCTCAACCTGCTCCTCCAGGAAAGACCTAAGCCAACCCCCACCAGCTCCCGACACACCATTCTCTGCTAGTCGGGCCAAGAGAAGAGCATGTGGGACCGTGTCAAACGCCGCCGAGAGGTCCAGCAAGATTAGTGCTGCCCTCCCGCTGGTGTCGAGGCACTCCCGGATAGCTTCAGCCACCTCTATTAAAACAGCCTCAGTGCTGTGAGAGGCTCGAAACCCTGATTGAGCAGGTTGCAGAAGTGCCTCAGTCTTCACATATTCTGTAAGTTGTTTATTGACCACCTTCTCACAGACCTTGGAAATAGCCGGAAGGAGGGAGATAGGCAGATAGTTACCCGGGTTAAGGGGATCCAGATAAGGTTTTTTAAGAAACTGCAAGATCTTCGCCTGCTTCCACCCCTGACGAACAGCCACTGTCTGGAGAGACAGGTTGACAATGAAGTTCACCTCTGTATGTACACTGCTGCCAAAAGCCTGGCAAGGCAGGAGTCCTAAGGAGAACCCGACTTGAGCCCCCTGAGGATTTTAAGAGATTCCAGGGGGTTGACTGCTCTAAATGCTGACAGAGAGCAAGTGGAAGCAGCAGGTTGCACCGCCAAAGGCCCCTCAAGGCAACCATTACCAGAAAGAAATGTAGTCTGGATGGCCTGAATTTTATCTCTGAAACAGCATGAGAGCGTGTTACACCAGGCGAGAGAAGATGGAGTCACACTCGCTTGAGCCAACGGTAACATAAAACTCTCCACTATGGCAAAGATTTCTTTAGCGTTATTCCTGGTAGAATCAATGCAAGCTGCGAAGAATTGCCCTTTAGCTACGGCAATAGCATCAGAGTACATTTTTTGCATTGCTCTAAACTTCCTCTTGACTATGGGACAGTAACCACTCCTGCGCCAAGCTCGCTCCAAAATCTTGCAATCATGCTAAGCAGCTTTAAGAGTCAAGTTGAACCAGGGTTTAGAGGGCGCACCTCTGGCAGGTCTGACGGGCCGAAGAGAGGCTACAGAATCAGCCGCCCTCGCCACCCAACCAGTAAACCCCGACTTACACTCCTCCAATTCACCTGACAAGACGGGCCTAGAAAGATCCAGAGCTTGTTTGAATTCCAGAGGATCAATTTTCCCAAAAGCTGGCTTCTGGTAGGAGCGCACCTGTGTCTCTGCTCTAGATACCATCTAAGAGAAATAGGATATAAAATGATCGGAGAAGGATACCGGGCAAGGATCCCATAAGGAGATGGGGAAATTGGAACAAATCGGGTCCAATGTATGGCCGGCCTGATGAGTAGGAAGGCTGACATGCTGACTGAGTTGAGCCAGTTGTAATATATCCAGCAGGTCAATCACCTCCCTGGTATCAGGTCGATCCAAATGGATATTAAAGTCCCACAGAACCATATAGTGGGAAAACCTTACGGCCCTAGAGACGATAGCGTCCCCACAGGTCTGGAGGAATGGACCCGCAGGACCAGGGAGCCTATAGACCAGGGAGGCTCCCAAGGTAAAGTGGGCTGAAAAGCGCATGCTAAAATCAAGCACCTCACAGCCTGCCCATGCGGTAGTGTCCCCCAAACGAAATTGTCCAGGGGTACAGCGCAGAGAGGCCTGTCCAGGGGTGCAGAGGAGGAGGGACCTGCCTAGGGGTGCAGACGAGGAGAGGCCTGTCCAGGGGGAAGAGGAGGAGAGACCTGTCCAGGGGTGCAGAGGAGGAGAGACCTGTCCAGGGGTGCAGAGGAGGAGAGGCCTGTCCAGGGGGCAGAGGAGGAGAGGGGAGCAGAGGAGGTGAGGCCTGTCCAGGGGTGCAGAGGAGGAGAGGCTTGTCCAGGGGCAGAGGAGGAGAGGGGCGCAGAGGAGGTGAGGCCTGTCCAGGGGTGCAGAGGAGGAGAGGCTTGTCCAGGGGCAGAGGAGGAGAGGGGTGCAGAGGAGGTGAGGCCTGTCCAGGGGCAGAGGAGGTGAGTGTGAGAAGTTGGCCTGGCATATGCTGTTCACTAGTTATAGTGGGCACCTTGCACCAGTCCATACAACCCTTATTGATGATAGATTAAAGACAACCTTTATTGAAAGCTGTCCTAGTGGTAG
Organism: Lissotriton vulgaris; assembly: GCF_964263255.1. NCBI lineage: Eukaryota > Metazoa > Chordata > Amphibia > Caudata > Salamandridae > Lissotriton > Lissotriton vulgaris. Next base: position 160,639,492 of record NC_141685.1, read on the forward strand.
CTATGGATGAAGTCTTGAAGGAATATGAAGCAGCTTGTTTTACCAGTCTATAATCTCTTGAATGAGCAAATGAGAACCTGACCAGGTATATATATATAAAATATATATAGTTATTCTAAAACACACCCCTTAGTCTCTTTATGAGGCTAGAAGTCGAAGTACACAAGATACAAGTCAAATACAGTAAATAGCACAGTTTACGATAAGCCCCAGGGGGGACCAAACCATATACTAAAATAGTGGTATAAGAACCACGACTTGACTGGACACAAGGCCTAGAGCCTGTAGAATCGCTGGACCCCTTTGGAATCACCCAAGGTAGTGACACCGGGAACCCACGGGGAACGCGTGCAGTGTGGGAACACAGCCGCAAGTGCTGTTAGCTTCTTTGGGGAAGTCGCAGTTAGAAATTTAAAGGTTAAGGACACTTAGAAGTTGACTAGGAACAAACCCTTTTGGACTTAGATGGTTCTAGGGCTGACACCCACGGGAGCACTGGAGTACTCGAATTACCTAACCCAGGAAAGCCTGGAGCACAGGTGCCAAATGGTGTTGGGTTGCGTCCTTGTTTTCAATGGCGAGTTGCTGCAAAGTGCTGCTGCCGGGAAGAGTAGAAGTGTCTGAAGAGATCAAAAACTGGATCGAAGATGAGAAGAACCTGAAAGCAGAAGGGACAGAGTATGGGTCACTTGCCAGTGACCAGGGGCACGATAGTCGAATGCCCACTGATGTCGGGGGCTTCAGGTGAGATGAGGGGAAGCTTGACTCTTCAGTCACGAGGACCAGGAAGCGTTGACGACAAACAGGAGCAGGATTTGAGCTGTCCCACAAAGGATGTCGAGTGCTGCAGCGCCGGTGCCTGGATTGGATCTCTTCGGACACTTCTCGTCTTCACGGCAGCAGCACTTTGCAGCAACTCGCCATTGAAAACGACAACACGACCCAACATCATTTGGCACCTATGCTCCCGGCTTTCCTGAGTTAGGTAACACGAGTACTCTAGTGCTCCCGTGGGTGTTGGCCCTAGAACCATCTAAGTCCAAAAGGGTTTGTTCCGTGTCAACTTCTAAGTGTCCTTAAACTTTAAATTGCAGAGGAGATGAGGCCTGTCAGGTGTTGGGGTGCAGAGAAGGTGAGGTCTGTCCTGAGGGGGTGTAGAGGAGGTGAGGCTTGTCCCGGGGATGCAGAGGAGGTGAGGCCTGTCTTTTGCTGGGGGTGCCTGTACCGAGGGGGTGCAGAGGAGGTGATGCTTTTCTGGTGGGAGGGGTGCAGAGGAGGTGAGGCGTCTCATGTCCAGTGAGTTACAGAGGAGGCCAGTCTAGGGGGTGCAGAGGACTTAAGGCCTGTCCAGGGTGTGTAGAGGTGGTGAGGCTTGTCCAGGCATGTGTAGAAAAGGTGAAGCCTGGCCAGGGGTGTAGAGGAGGTGAGGCCTGTCCAGGGGTGCAGAGGAGGAGAGGCCTGTCCAGGGGTGCAGTGGAGGTGATGAGGTGCCGGGTTTTTAGGGACCCGGTGGTGCCAGGGGACCACACCCGAAGACCTCTGAGTTCTCCCTGTTCTGGACTTACAGAAACACGGAGTCTTCTAGGTGAAGTCAGAGATCGAGTTTTATTGGCTGCAACCAAGTAACATGTGTCCTAGAAGTACGACAGCACGGGCTGTAAGTTCTCAGGAGACTGTTCGTTTTTACAGAACCAGCCTTCTCCTTATATACATAAATAACAGCTGCAGGCAAGAATTCTTGAATTTATGATATGGCTATACACATATTTCTACAATAATACAAAGAGCGAAGTCATGCTGGTCAGCACATATTTTAGATGTCCAGTTTGTGATGGATTACCCCGCCAGATCCAGAATTCCCATCAGATATCGATGAAACACCAATAATGTCGGGCACCCTCCCATCATAAAACGGGTCATAAACAAGAATCATGGACAGGTGTATGTGTATGGAAAACAGGGTCTGTATGTAGTGAATGGTTTATGACATGTTGTGCCTTGATGATATCTTGCTCGGCCACTGAGCGAGGAGCTGCCCAAACAGGCTTGGCTGGAGGCAATGGAGTCAGCTCGGCCAGGTCATGGGGAAGTCAGCTACGGTGGACGTGTCCTTTCAGATCAAACTCGGTCTTAATCAATTGACTATATGAGGGCAAGTCATAAGATGGATGCCGTTTACAAAATGGAGTCTGAGGGTTCGGGACGGAAACCATGATTTAAGGGTGCTAGCATCACTCAATCATGACGCAAATGCATAGGGATAATGTCCTAATCATTACCGGTCCGTAGATACCAAATTCGTCATGGTACGACAATATTTTGTGTAAGGGTGTTGGACCTCGATATCTGTGGAACAGCAGGGTCCGGATTTACAGTACCACAGTCCCTCCTTTTGCCCTCATGTTAGGCAATAACTCACGCTAATCTGAGTCCAAATCTGTATTGATGAATTCATGGAGATGCTGCTGTAGCATCTTTCTGTTGCTCAATTCGTCCCTTGATACAGGCTTCCTTACACATGAAGTAGCGCAGAGGCCACATATTGCAGGAGCGCACTGCACAAACAGGCAGAACATAAACAGAACGGCTAAGATCATCCCGATGAAGATCAGAGTTTTCCATCCCCAAGCAGAGATCAGTTCCCAGACCCACCCTACCAGAGACCAATCCCCTTTCTCCATGTGAAGGGAATCAGAGATTTTGTGTAATTTGGAGATGGCCTGGTACACTGTCGGAGCATTATCGGGGATGAAAATGCAGCAACTAGATTGGATCACTCTACATACACCACCACGGTCTGCAAGTATAACATCTAGGGCAACCCTGTTCTGAAGGGTCATAAGTCGATCCGACTGAAGCTCAGCTGTCAAGTTGCTAAGGGCACCGGCCGTTTCAGTCACGGCGGACTCAACTATCCTAGTCAATTGTCGAATGTTCCTGCTGTTCACCATGGGCCCCCAAAATGGCAGAAAACCCTTTGCGAAGTCTCCAAACTCCTGACCCGCGGTGTCGTCTTGACTCACGACACCCCTAACTGTCCTTGTCCGATGGTAGTCTGCCCCGGCCGTGTAGGTGGGTGGCAGCAGAAACGAGATAAAGCATGTGCCCGAGAAGTCAGGGGGCAACCATGTATAGGCTTTGTCATGGCAGACGAAGTAGGTGCCTTTAGCCGCCAAGAACGGAGGGGAAGTTCGGGAGGAAAACACGTATGTTTCCGTGCATACGCTCTTCCCTAACTGTGCTTTGGGATCCCTGCCAATACCTTGCAGACACAAGTGACCTCGGTGGGGCACTATCCAGACTGGGGAGGATTTCTTTGTTTTCTGGCTTTTATTCAAAGAGATCCTGTATTTAGTCACGTTCCAACGGCTGTAGGGAGCGAGTTCATCTTTAGGAATCGTTTGATACGTGTCAACATCCCTACTCATATTTCTTATTCCTACCACTAGTGCCTTGTTGCTGGAATCGCTCTCCGCGGAACGGGGCGGGTATGGTTCTAGGGCGAACAGGAACATGGTCTGGAAAGACCACAGAGAACCGTAATAACTGAATGGTAGGATGAAGTATGGAATGCCCTTATCTGTCGTGTGCGGCATGAGTCCGCAGATCCAACAATTCGATGTGTTCATTATGGACTGGTGCTGGTGTAGTAGCTGGATAAAGGAGTTATTTACGAACTCTAGTCTTCTGGCAGACTTGTGTTCAGGACGAGGGTGAAAGGAGTGTAAAGAAGCAGTCGGAGAAGGCGTGGGCTGAGTGTTGTTTACAAAGGTGATTTGAAACGTGGATAAGGTGTAACCAATCAAGAACATCATTATGCTACATATCATCAAAATACATATTATCAGGAATTTCTTCCTGGCCATTACAGTGCATATTCTTGTTTTAAAGTTCATGCGTCTAGCAGGTCTCTCTACCCTCGGAAACTCCATCCTCTGGTTGCTGCCGGCGGTGGGAGGTTGCTTCTGCCAAGATGTGCGCTCTGTCCAGTTCGGGGTAATTCCCTCAGACTGACCAGAACCGTTGATCTAGGCGTCCCCGGCTGCACTCCTCAGACTTCAACCGCGGCCCTAGCAGCAGAACCGGATGGCGGTTCGAAAATCAAAAATGAGCTAGTTCCCTGGGCGAGAGAGCTGTGAAATCAAAAATAGTTCATGGGGAAAAAGGGAAAATCGTACTAATTCGATTATGTCAGTTCCTTGGTCTTGACCTCAGATTATATTGTTCCTTTCCAGGCACGGTGTGATCTTCAAACAATGTTTCAGGTTCTGTAGTGTCCAACTGTATCGGCGGTGGGACAGATCCTTGCAAAATACAATCGCTCTCTTTGTCGGTACCAGTTCCTTTTAGTCGTGCATCGCTGAAGGGGACAAAACGAGGTATAAACTCAGTTTCGGAGTCAGCGACTCCTTGCTGGACCCATCGGTCATATGGAAGGGGGAGCGGGACCCTTTTGCAATGGGCGCCGTGCACCCAGTGTTTCTTCCCGTGGACACTTACTGCAGAGCGGGTGGACAGCAAAACCTGGAAAGGTCCGGTCCAGCAAGGCTCCTCGTTCTTTGTTCGTCTGAAGTTCCGAACCAGGATCCAGGAGCCAGGTTCGATGGCGTGGCCTGGATCGTCAGACACCGGTGGAGAGGAGCTGTGGACCTGTTGATGTAAAGCATGCAGTTTAGTTGTCAGTTCGTGCAAATAGTCAAACAGTGCAGGGTACTCTATCTCCCTGAGCTTTCTGGGCCTCGGTACTCCCCATATATTTGCTGGGCGCCCGAAAACGATCTCGTGTGGGCTAAGTCCTAATCTAGAGTGGACAATCATCCTGGTAGACAGGAGTGCTAAAGGCAGGGCGTCTGGCCACTTGAGACCTGTGCTGGCTTGGATTTTGGCCAGTTTCAATTTTAACGTGCCATTATAGCACTCTACCAATCCTGCCGATTGGGGATGATTCGCAGCATGAAATTTCTGGTGGATGCCTAGACACTCACACACTCTCTTCATCACTCGTCCCACGAATTCACTTCCATTATCACTCCAGACAATTCTAGGCATGCCAAATCTAGGGAAGAATTCCTTGACAAGGGCTTTGGCAGTTGACAATGCAGTGTTGTTCTTAAGGGGGTACGCTTCTACCCACCTGGAGAAGGCGCAAACGACAACGAGGACATATTTCAGGTTATTGCACCTCTCCATGTGGATGAAATCGAGCTGCAAGACCTCGAATGGGTACGTTGGAGGCGCAAAATGACCAGCTGGGGTTGGGGTTCCCCTACCGGGATTGTGCTTCAAACACACCATACAATTTCTGACCAGATTCTCTGCACATTTTGGGATACCACCATTCTGCCATACTGGGGCCAACAGTTTACATATTCCTTTCACACTGATGTGTGCCATTCCATGGGCCATCGTCACCACTGAGAGCACATAGGCGTTAGGTAACAACCATCGCTGATGTTCTGACAGTTCGACCCAACAACCATTCGCGTCTAACCTACCCTTGCTTTCTCTCCATTCATTCACCTCTTTCTCAGTAGCATCAGCTTGTATAGACTTCACGCTTTCGATAGTGTCCTCACACATACCCACATCAGGGGTCCATCTAGCAGGACCTACGACATACATCCGACTCATTGTGTTCCTTGCAGTCTCTTTCGCGACCTCATCGGCAAATGCATTCCCTTGACCAACATCATCTCGGATCTTTCTATGCGTGCTGCACTTCACAATCGCAACCTGTAGGGGCAAGGTCAGTGACTCGAGAAGGTCGTGTACTAGCTGGCCGTGTTGAATTTTCGCACCATGTGACGTCAGGAACCCACGTTCACGCCACAATCTTCCAAAACTGTGGGCTACGCCAAAGGCGTACTGACTATCAGTATACACATTCACTCGTTTTCCTTTCGCCAACACACATGCTCTTGTGAGTGCGACTAACTCTGCTGCTTGTGCAGAATTCTGGGGGATGCGAGCTGTCTCTACAATCGTGTGTAATGTTGTCACGGCATATGCTGCAGTCGTATCACCATTCGGCAACTTGAAACATGAACCATCAACCCATAAATTATCATTACATTCAGAGAGGGGAGTGTCCTGTAAGTCTACTCTCCCTTTTGTCTCTTCCTCTGTCCTAAAGCAGCAATCATGTTTGTCGACCTCATCTGTCTCTGCTGGAATGGGTAATAATGTAGCAGGGTTGAGTGTATCACACCTCTTTATGTGAATGTGACTTGCTAACAGGGTCAATTCATAGCTGGATAGTCGAGCACTAGTTAGATGTTGCGTTTTCGTCCTGTTTAGTAGGATATCTTCTGCATGTGGGACCATAACGGTCAGAGTATTATTCATGACTAACCCAGCAGACTATCGAATACAGACAGCCGCTGCGGCAGTGGCCCTCAAGCAACTTGGTAATGCCTTGGCTACAGGATCTAGAGTCGCAGAGAAATATGCACATGGGCGTTGTTTGTCCCCAAAGTGTTGTGTCAAGCTTGATAATGCGCAACCTTCCTTCTCGTGGACATATAATGTAAACGGCTTGCTGTATTCGGGGTTGCCCAACACAGGAGCCGAACATAATGCCTCACGCAACTCATGGAAACTCGCCTGACAATCTTCAGACCAAGGCAAAGGATTGGGTGTGTCTTTACGCATTAATGCCAGCAAGGGTTTGGCCAACAGTGAGAAGTTCGGTATCCATTGTCTAAAGTACGATGTAATGCCCAAGAAGGCACACACTTCTCTTTGTGTCCTTGGGACACTCAATTCTGCAATTGCCTGTATTCTTTCTGGGGTCAGTCTCCTTCCCTCCTTCGATAAGATGTGACCTAAGTAGGTTAAGTTCTTGTCGGCAAAATTGCAGTTTGGAAAGCGAGACTTTGTGCTTCATGTCTCATAAATGACGCAGCAATGACGATGTGGCTCGCTTGCAAATCTCTTCAGTATCTGCAGCGATCAGTAGATCGTCTACATACTGAATCAGAGTCGCGCCACCAGGTAGAACAATCGTATCGAGTTGTGTTTTCAGAGCCTGACTGAATATTGATGGACTCTCACAGTAGCCCTGAGGAGCGCGTTTAAAGCGAAAGCTTCGTCCTCCTAAATTGAAGCCAAAGATATCTCTGCTCTCCTCTGCAATCGGGATGCTGAAGAAAGCATTCTTCAGGTCAATCACTGAAAACCAATTGGCTGAGGCTGGAACCATTGTCAATAAGGCAGTAATGTCGGGGATGACTGGAAACTGTGGTACAACGATCTTATTCACTTCCCTTAGATCGATCACAAATCGGTACACAGGGGGCTGTGAAGGATCGGTACGCTTTAACACAGGCAAAACAGGACTGTTACAAATGTTGCCTGAAGTCTCTTCGATGACATCTTTCGTAATCAGATCGTAGACGATCGCTAACAAAGCCTTTTCACATTCGTTTGATATTCTATATTGGGGAATACGTGGCAACCTAACATTAGTTTTTAATATTATGACATATGGTGCTATCTTCAAATGACCCACATCATTAGAACCATTCGCCCAAAGTACATCTGGAAGAGATGACAACTCAGTTGGAATTCTTTCCTTTGACAAATACATCGGGGAAATTACTTTCTTACCAAGGGTGAGTTGTACTCCCGAAGGAGAACATTACAAAGTCACATATAATCTCATCAACAAATCCAAACCTAACAAATTTTCGCCACAACCTGTTGTAAGAATGAGGGGTGCTTCTAATTCGCATGGGCCAACAGAAAGAGGCATGGGACTGGAGATCAGGTTTCTAACAGGGGCGCCAGAAAAACCTACTGAAACATTCATTTCGCCAGACAAAGGTGCGCCAGGAAGTTTTGAGTGCATAATAGAACTTTTTGTAGCACCAGTATCCAGCAGAAATGGCTCTGACACTCCGGATGTAATCACCTCGACATAAGGTCCATTCTGATCTACTGGAACTGAAACAACTCCCTCTCTTTGTCCATGGCTGTCCTAGCAATTATTACCCTCATTCTCGTTTTCTGCGTAATAGTTGTCTGCATAGTACTGAGCTGTCCTGGAAGACGCATTATTTTGTTGGTCAAAGCTATTCATAGAATTCTGAGGCGGAAAAGAAATGGTATTCTGGGAGAAATTTCCACGGCCCCTCCCTCTAGGAGCCTGTTGAACACCTCTACCTCTTGCGCCGGAAATACCGTTTAAGCGTCGCGCAAGAGCTTGACAATTACTTTTGAAATGACCCTCTTCTTTGCAATATGCACATTGATTCGGGCCATACGGAGAACGCTGATGAGAAAACTCGTTTCCTTGCTCGTTTCTCGAATACTGCTGTGGTTGCTGATAATTGGGCTGACTAGGAGTGCGAGGCGGATAGGCTTGCTGGAGAAGAACCTTAGTTTTTAACTCTTTAGTCTTCTTGTCTGTCTTATCTAGCTCGTCTTTGCGTCTATTTTCATAGTACTGGGCTGTGGCTAAAATCTGCGCTGACGTGGAAACAGCCCAAGCACTCTCTGAATCTTTCAATTTATTGCACAGTTCAGGAAGCAGATTATGTACAAATTTGTCTACAAACAATCTTTGGCCACCCTCGGTAGCCATGTCCTGACCACTATGATCAGTGAAAGTCTCCTCAAATCTCGTGAAAAAGTCAGACACATTCTCATCTTTCTTCTGCTTGCATGCAGATAGCTTGTCCCAATTTACGCGTAATTCAGGCTTTAACGTTTTCATGTACGCGATAATCCTACCGGGAAGGTCTGCTATTAAAGGCTCGGGTTCAGAACCTCCAATTTGTCTAGCATCAGAAGCAGTAATATTAGCCCATGAGTCACCTAGTTCTTGATCATGGTCTGCATGACGAATTTTACTCCATAAAGGATGCGGAACAACATTCCCAAACAACATGTCTACATCTGCTAAATTCATTACACATGAGCTGGCAGTCTGTGATAACTCCTTGTACTATCCTGCTGGGTTTTTACGTGGATCAGGTAGTGTCTGTTTGAGTGCTTAAACTTCGGATCTTTTCCAGGGGACATGTACCCATACACTCTGGAAATGCGGTGGAACAGATGGTTGTGCATTCGCATCACCTTCCCTCCAAACTGGAGGAACCTCTCTCATAGGGTACTGTTGTGCCTTTTTCCTACCAGACACATCATCCTCATTAAATGATCTAGAGCTGTTTCCCTTACTCCTATAAGATAACAACAGATCCATTGCTCGTTCAACATCTGCACCTATAATCATGCCTTCGTAAAATTTGAATCGCATGCGGGCTAGTTTCTGCGTTTTGGGTCATTGTCTTGTAAATCTTCCCAGAGGTACACACACATCTCTTCAAATACATATCTTTGAGTGGATGACTCCCACTGACGGAAGACTTCCATAACAGACTGAACATCATATCTTACAGTATTAGTAACCCATGTCCTGTCCAGGGGTGTGCATAGGAGGTGAGGCCTGTGAAGTAAAACTCCACGAAAAAGATACGTGGAACTTCTTTATTTAAGATCAATAGAACCTGCACCCTCAGCTTGCTGGTGCCTGTCACTCCTAGTCAAGCGCAGCCTCATCAAAATTTTAAGGCTGCCTTCAATTGGAACATTCTACGTAAGAACCAAAGGTGAGCGGGAGGGGGGGTGGGGGGGAAAGTACCAAGGGGACACGATATAACACATCTTTCTCCCTGAAGGGAAGAGAGGAAGCCAAGTGAGAGGTAGAGAACAAGAAGTGTTGAAAAGAAGACAGGAGAAAGGAAGAGGGAAGAGGATAAGAGGGAATTGATGGAGGAAAGGGAAAAGGGCTAAACAGGCAACACATTCCAACATTTGGTCTTGCGCAGAAGACCTAACAAACACAGAATGTTACAATAAGTATATCATCCATCACACCATTCTGTATCATTCTGTATACTTTGTGCCAACCTGGAGAGGTACTTTGCCTTATTCCTCTTCTCGCCGGGACCTCATCAGACTGAGTACTCAGGGCAAGAGGTCTGCTGGCCACCCTATGTTCTACCTCATTCTAGCCTATGGCGACACGATCCATACTCCATTTTTCCCCATCTTCCAAAATGACAACATTCTTTTAACCTCTTATTTTCTCTGGAGCATAATATTTGTCGCCTTTACCACTCAGGCCCTCAGGTTTCCTGATGTTAACATTTTGCCCCGTCTGAGAGACCTGTCCTTTGCACCCCATTTCCTGTCGTACCACTCCTTGTACTGCTTTTGTCTGGATTCCACACTCATCCTGAACTCTGCTGGATTGACCCACATCTTATCTTTAGGGCACAGCCAGTTGGGGACAATTTTGAGCCCGCTTTCCTCCCCCTCAACAGTTCAAAGGGAGTATGACCTGTGGTGAGACTTGGTGTAGTATGGTATGACTATAGTGTATCTCTAATAGATGGTTCAATGGGTTTACCTGACTTGACTGCCAGTTGAATGCACTCTTTTATCACTCAATTAGCCCTCTCTACCTTTCCATTAACCTTTGGACAATACAATGGTGTGCGTATGTGGGCTATTGACATGTCCTTAAGGAAGTCCTTCCTTTCCTCCGACACCAACTAGACGCCATTGTCCGTGACTATGGTAGAGGGAATGCCCTCCTTAGAGAATACGTCACTCAAGAAAACCTTAAGGGACTTTGTGTTGATGTTGTTCACAAATTTGTAAGTAATCCAGTTTGAAAATTAATCAATGAGCACTAATAGGTACCAATGCTGAGGTCCCTCTGCATGTATAGGACCAGTGATGTCAAAACCTAGTTTGTCAAGTATGAAGCAGACCCTGCTTAGAACCTGTCCCTTAGGTTACAGCAATAATGCCAACAGGTGGCTTAGTCTTTTAAATCCAAATAAACGAAGTGATCAATAAGGTTATCCAACCTGTTTATTTTTCTCAAATTAGAGTTTTCAAAGAAGCGTTTGAATATGATCAATCATCCAATCATTGGTGAATTAATGTATTCATTCATCATAAGTCATGATGGGGGAGACTCCAAAAAATCTCGATGCATTTCGGGCATTTGATATGCCCTTCTTCAGGGGAACATCTGTAAGCCAAAAACAAAAGAAAATGCACTGTATCCAAGTATGAAAATTGAACAATCACAATCAATGTCATGCCGACCTCGTGTGACAGAAAAATAAAACAGCATGAGACGAGAGCAGATAGAAAACGGATAAGTCAGATCGTCGAAACGGTGCTCTATAGATCAGTGCTGGTGTTTAAAAATGTGCATATAGATATCCAAAAATAAGAGTGATCAGTGCAAAAAACGGTGTAAGGGTTACCGGTGCGACCAATATGCATGCAAAAAAATGCGAAAAAACTCTTGCATAGCGTATTCAAACAAACGTCAAGAGCTGGTGGGACTTCTGTTTAGCTATCTCAACGCTGGAGAAGAGATAGACACGATGATTACTTATGTGAACGCAAAAAAATAATGAAGCTGTGTAGCGTCAAAAAATCTAAGCGCAAAACGTACAAGAGTGCAGAAGTCGAGTCACCAGTAGGTTCCGGTGTCAGCGCGTGTAGCTCTACCGGTACGAAAAGTGAGCGAACCAGTGCAGTAAGCGAGTCAAAATGGTGAAAGCTACTAGATATAAACATACGGGGAAAGTTTGATCACGTGGAAGGAAAGTGAAAGAAAGAGATGAAGGACTGTTCGCCCAGCGTGAACCCATCTAATATGGCGGCTGTGTAACGTGAATCAACAAATATGTATCAATAATGATCTAAAAAAGTGATGCAGAAAAAACGTAGAAGAGGACAAATTGAAAATAAAAAATGAAACTTGAGAAAATGAACAAATCTGGATATAACAAAGTGTCAACGAAGTGAAACCTAGAACAGATGTTAATGTAGGTGACTGTACGGTATTGAAAAGACTAGGTCAAGAAAGGCAAAATACAAAATATCAAGATACAAAATAACTTAACAATCAGTGTCAACAAACTTGTGCATATGCAAGAACATGAAAGTCAATAATTAAAATGTCCAGTCAAAGTGTTATAGGTAACAAAGAAACTCCATGCGGTCATTGTGCCCATTAGGCTGCATCGTGTTTAGGTAACCAATCCAAAAGTTTTCTCTTCGCAGTAGGACATTGTTCAAATCCATTCCCTCAGAAATATCGACATTTTCAAGAATCAAATATTTCAGTTGCGAAACATTGTGTTGGTGAAGTGAGAGGCTAATGCTGATTTGGTATTTGTTAATCGGATGTTGCTTTTGTGCTCTAGTATTCTGGTGCGAATCTTGCGCAATGTCTTTCCCACGTAGCATAAGCCGCATGGGCATTTGATCAGATAAATCACTCTGGCAGAATTGCAGGTTGCATTGACTTTAAGTTTGATTGGTGTCCCCTTCATGGGGTGGTTGATAATAGCACCACGTATCACATTGTTGCAATTGCTGCAGTTCAGACAAGGCTGTAGGCCTTTGAAGATCCCGATTGTAGAAAAACGGTTTGGTTTGGTGAGCATTTCTTTGAGGTTCGGGCCCCTGGTGTATGCAAACATGGGCTGCTCACAATAAATGTGTTTAAAGTCAGGTTCTGCTGTTAGGATAGGCAAGACTCTGAGGATTATCCTTTTGTATTGGTCGCTGAATATAGAGTACCTAGACGTAATCACCATCCTGGTTTGAGGTAATTTGTGTTTGGGTGTAAGTAGCTCCATCCTTCCCTGAAGTTGGCATCTATCTTCAGCTTTTTTCAGTATTTGAATGGGGTAACCTCTTTTGACAAATCTATTTTCCATTTCCTTGATTTGAAAATTTTATTCTGAGGGATCTGAAACAATTTTTTTGACTCTGAGAAACTGTGAATATGGTAAATTGCATTTTAAATCCGATCTGTGGAAGCTGTTAAAGTGTAAAATGCTGTTTCTGTCCGTTGTTTTTCGGTAGATGTTGGTGGCTAGATGATCATCTTGCCGGGTGATCTGTACGTCCAGAAATTGAATACTTTGTTGGTTAATTTCATGAGTGAGTTGTATGCAATCATCATGACAGTTGAGTTGTGTCAAGGGGTTGAGTAAATCCCCTTCTTTGCCAGACCAGACAAAGAATAAATCATCAATGTATCGCAGAGACATTTTGCAATGTGACCCAGGGCTGAGTGTGTAAAATATGATTTTCCTCAAAACAATGCATGAAAATGTTAGCATAGGTCGGTGCCGCACAATTTCCTATGGATGTTCCAGAGAGTTGTAGGAACCAGTCATTGTTCCAGGTGAAATAACTTGGATATAGAGTGAAGTGAAGTAATTCCATAAGTAGTACTTTCAAATCTGTTGAGATGGTGGATTTGAGTAGAACATGCTCGGGGTATTGATGTATATAATGATCTAACGTCTGCTGTGCATAACCAGATTTCTTCTTGTGGATGATATTTCAATTTGTTGATTTTCAAAATGAAGTTGGCTGTGTCACGTACGTATGTGCTCATTTCTTTGACAAATTGTTGGAGGTGTCTGTCTAAGAATTTTCAAGGGAAGGGTTCACCCAATACAGCCACTGGGACCTGGGTACATATATTGCTGAGAGAGAGGGGTTGATGCACTAACCTTAACAATCTGATGCACCGGTACCTAGTACTGGTTTATTGATTTCGAAAATGTTGTTTTCCTGTCCAGTATGAGGTCCTCTGGTCCTTTTATTAATTGCCATCTCTGACACTGGACCCTGCTCGGCTGCGCCGAGTACTTCCTTGAGTGGGTGAGCCCGTGTGCTCCCTCTCTGCCTATGGAAACAAGCAACCCATGGTATGTCTTGTTTTCTTTTATGTGCTGAGTTTTTTAATTTTACTTTCTCATCTAGGAGGTGACCCTAATTATTATTTTCTATTTTGAAATAGGCTTTGTGTCCCCGTCTTTTGTCCTGAAGAAGACCCCACCGCAAGGGATCTACTTAGCCTGCTTTCATACAAGGGGTCGAAACGTCGACTACTTTCCTTGCTTTCAGCTTCATTCCAATATTTTGTTATTATTCACAATTTATGAAGCATGTTATTTGTGTATGTTATTACTGAACCCATGGTTTGATATACCATAGTTGTATTATTCGAAAATCTATCACTGTTTGGCCGCTTGGCTGTTTTTATGTCACTACCCTTTCCTACACTTACTGCACTATTCCCTCCCTTCTCCGGGGCACTTTAATGATTTTCTATGTGATGTATTCCTTTTCTATCATTGCCCTAATAATTGGCTGTGCTTCATTGCAATTAAATAACAATTGGAGCTTATTGATGTTTTCATTTATTTTGATTGACTTTTTTGTTTGAACAAGTGTGTTTGATACTGGGACCCCTCTCTCTCAGCAATGTCTAAGAATTTGCCAACGGATTCACGTATGCTGCCATGAGTTGAAACGATGGGTCTGAATGGCGGATGTTCCAGATTTTTATGTATTTTGGGTAACATGTAAATTGTGGAAGAACTGGGATTGATTGGTAACAGAAATGTATCGACCCTTTTGGTGATGATGCCTGTGGTAACCGCTTTAGAGACAATGTTTTTTAACTCATCCATAAATTGATTGGTCTGATTGTAACCAAGAGACATGTAGGTGTTTGTATCATGTACGTGTAGGTTGACCTGGTCTTCGTAGAATTGGCTGTTCATAATAACCAAGGCACCGCCCTTATCAGCATTTTGACAAGTAATTTGAGTATTGTTAGCCAATTTTCGAATGACTGCTTTCTCTTTCTCTTTCATAGTCATGTTTGTGTGTTTAGACAATCGTTTAAATGGCAGTTTAGAAAGATCTTTTTTCACTAGATTCTCAAAGAGATCAAGACTTTTTTGGCTGATGGGAGCCAAAAAGGTGCTTTTGGGTCTCAAGCCCATAAGAAGAGAATCATCATTAGGGTTGGTTATGGTGACCACATTTTCAAAATAATTCCTTAATCGTAAGTTTCTCATGCATTTGAAAAAACTAATCTCCAGTTCAAGAGTGTTGGACATAGTAGTCGGCACAAAAGATTGCCCTTTTTAGGTTTTGCCTGGCGAAAGCTGCGCTTTCTGCGCAGCTTTTTCGCGCAGGCGAAAACCTGATGAGAACAGTAGTGTGGCTTTGGTTCGGCCCTCGTCATTGATTGGCTGGCTCCGTAAACGGAGCCTTGCCATTGGACGAGGGGCCTGTCCGTCAATGCCGGACCAGACACGGGGGCGTTCCCGAGATTCTTTGGCTTTTGCCGACGTCACGGGACGCCGGGAACGCCCCCGTGTCTGGTCCGGCATTGCCGGCACTTCTGCGTCTCTTCTCCCCCGTTTCCCGCCCCGTGACTGGCCGGCCGGCCAATCCTAGCGCGGCCGGACGGAAGTGCCCGCCCCCCGCAACAAGAAGGAAGACGGCAAGAAGTATGGCGGCGCCCGCGGGGCTCCCGTGGCCTGGAGGGAACCCCGGGAGATGCGGAGGACGTTGCCGGTCTCCCATGCCGAAGAGGGAGACCGGAGAAGTGCCAGAGAGATTGTTGACGTTGCCATTCTCCCATGCCGAAGAGGGAGACCGGAGAAGTGCCGCCGTCGCAAGGTGCAGGTGAGTCGATTTGTTTTTTTTTTTTTCCCCTCCTCTCTTCCCCTGCCTTCCTGCCCCAACCTCTCTCCCCCTGTCTCCTACCTTCACTCGTCGCTACGGGCCGCCGCTTAAGCGAGGTCGCTGCCGCCTTGTTACTAAAGAAACGCCTAAGTTGGCTGAGCCTGTGGTGCAGCAAGGAGCTCAGATGGTACTACATGACTTCCTGTCCTGTCCACTTCTGCGGGTGCTAATGAGAGAGGTGCGTGCACTGCCCGTCTTTCAAAAGTGCGTGCTCAGGTTCACTTGCTGCCTGCCAAAAAAAAGTATTATGATTGCTACCTGGTCTTGCTTGACCCACGCCTGCTCGCGGTTCTACTCCTGCCTACTCTGTTCTTCCTGCTGCCTCCCAGGAAATTCGTGCTGCCTGCTCGGGTGCCTTGCTGCCTTCATAGCTATCTCTTCTAATTGATTGAAATATTTCGGTTGCCTTCTCTGTTAAACGTCACAAACTTCTCTCAGGTGTATCCAGGGATTCTTCTGGAATTGTTGCTGCCTGCTCTGGTTTCCAGTCTGCCTGTAAGGGTATCCTTGTTTGGACATTCGTGCTCTGCTACCCTTTGTGCCCGCTGTCTGCCATCTCTACTGCCCTCCCTGGTAGAGTGCCCTACTATCACAGCTCCCTGCTGTGGCACCCCCACTGCCTGCCCTGCTATTACTGTGGTCCCCCCTGTTACACCCCTTACATAATCAAGGACGCTGTCTTGGTCTATTGTCGCTGCTGCCTGCTCTGGTATACCTAACGGGACAACTTTGCTGCCTGCTATGAATCATACATAGCCTATGATACGCCCGCCCGTCCTTCTGACACCCCTCCTAGCTGTTCCGGTACTGGCTGCCTTTACTATGATGCCATCTGCCTGCCCCAGCATCCTCATGATGGTACTACGTGACTTCCTGTCCTGAAGGGCGCAAGACTCCAGTCCTGGATTTATATTTAACAGCGCAGTGCATTCTGCTACTTGTAGTTTTTGAGTCAAACAGAGCTAACGGGCTGAGCTGTCACATTACAAACGGCTGCAGGAAGAAAGCCAAGACTGGTGACATCGACTGTATGCAATCTGGCGCATTGATGCGCCTGCTAGGGTTTCCCTGCTGCTGACTGCAAGGTTACCCCGTGGACTGTCCTGGCATCACCGAGGCCTGCTCAGGTGTCCCTGAAGTGCTGACTGTGCAGCCTGCCGCAAACCGCACCTGCCAGGCACCTCTTGAAAGAACAGTTCTGGAGGTAGCCCATGCTCAGGAAAGGTGGGGCGAAGCCCATGGCCGCCCCCTCCCCCCTCATTACAATGCACCAGCCCCACACGCTGCACCTGCGGATAACAGAGCACCTTACCTGCAAAGCCTGAAGTCCGTGCCAGCTCTTCCCGTGACTGCTGCTCCTCCCTGTGCCCTGTGGTTCCTGCACCTCCCGTGCCTGCTCCCTGTACCTCCTGTGATTTTTGCGCCTCTCTGTGCCTGGTCCTGGCGCCTCTGGGATCCCGAGGCTGCTACTTCACCTCCAGGCGCCTGGTCGCTGCACCCACTGAGGATGCTGCACGTCCTGTGCCCGCTCCTTGCACCCCTCGCGGTGTAAGCAAATAAAATTAAATTAAAAGCTTTTTATCATCTCTCTCCACGCCTTCTTAGTTGTTAGGCCAATGAGTCATCAGCAATATTATTCCTGGTGCAAGATTCTGAAACAACCCATCAGTCATCTACCATAAGTAACCAATGAAATATCGTTAACACATATGGTCACGGGATGCAGAGTGAGGGGTGACACAGGGGTGACCAATGGAAAAATGCAAACATGAGCACTGTTAAATGCTCGTTGTTTGTCACAGTAATGGAATCATGCATTGGTTCTGGCTTAGGGCCACGCATTCTCTCCTTGAGTCCCTCCCGCCGCGCTCTCTCAATCACATGCACGGCCTGGGTGTATATTATATGAAGATGGAGAGAAATATGAGCTGACACGTTTTATAACGTACCATCATAGAGTTTCACCATTGTGAGCCACAATAAATGTGGCAGGGAGCTCTCCAACTTGCAGAGGTATCTGCCATTTTGCTTGGCTGCCAGGAGGAGATTTGGCAGCTGCACTTTTTTGGATTAGTGTTTTAGCCTCTGGCACCAAGGCTTACTCAGGTTTTCCTTCTTCCAGTCGACCTGGCCTGAGATGAGGACTTAAGCTGCATAGATCAAAAAGCAAGATTTCTTTTTAAAGTAAGAAGTATAAATATCCATCTATGTGGTATTTATGTAGTGTGAACCTAGCCGAAAGACAGCAGAACTTAGATGGGAACATTCAGTGACGTAGTAGTTCAGGCATTCTCAAATGAATTCTCTCCACTGTAAAGTAAGTTTTGGTGAGGTCGACAAATTTCCCTTTCAACAGTTGCACATACAGTGGCGTCATTAAACAAATGCCCCAGGTGCCCCTGGCCCAGGAGATTAGATGCGGACCACTGATTATGCTTTCAAGGCTGGTGACAATATCAAATAGTGCAATAAACCATTACTCATTGACAAAACACTTGGGGCCTGATTTACTAACATTGCACGTCATGGTTGCACCTTTTTATGCCCCATCAATGACGCAAAATGCTTGTAGATATTTACAAAGCTGCGCAAGGGGCAATTGGCGCTGCTGTACGTGGCTTTGTAAAATAAAAGTAACGCAATGCAGTGTCTTGCGTAGTACTGCGTCACATTTCATTCTGAGAGGCGTTCCGTGGGTGGAATACAGGCGTTCTCTTGCATCCACTCATGGATTCCACGCAATCCTAGATTTAAAAGGTTTGTAAACCTGGAACTGCGTGAAATCTCTGTGCCGCCCAGAGGATGGTGTAACGAGAGAAAAAATGCTTTTCTCCTCGCTCGTTTCTCTTTCTATGTGCACCTCAAGCAATTGTTTTTCTCCTTATAACGCAGGCCTCAGTGTTGAGCTTTCATGTATCAACCTGTTGTATTGTGGGAGATGTAGTCTTGGCCAGTTTCAATTAAACAAACGGGACCAAGATACCGGTTAACAGGAAACGTACAGGGCATAACATTCATTAGTCATGAAGACAGCTTGTACCTCTAAAAATCCGGAAACCCTGCATGCGAATATGATGTTACGTTAAATGCACTTGAATCGCACAATCCCAACCTTTCAGGATCCGCGTGCCCTGTCCGGCTCGCCCATTCACTGGCGTGAATGCGGTTGTGTGTAGAAATGTGTCCCTCAGAGAGGCGGGCAGGCTGGGAGCAGACTGGTATGTGCATTGCTTGGTGGTGGGTTATAGTCAGGGAACAAATCCTAAAAAAATAAGTGGGGATACAGAGTGCAGAGTGCAGAGTGCAGAGTGCAGAGTGCAGCTTCAGAGTGCAGAGTGTCAAAAGCAATGCCAATAGCTCTAACTTTAACAAAGGCAAAACCATTGCATTGTAAATGCTTGTTGTAAAGTGCGTTTCTCGAACTCCGTTAGTTGGTAAGATGAAATGTTTATCACAAGATTATCCTTATCCATTATTTCTTGCGACCTTTCTTTATGGTCGGTTGAGCTGTTTTTTTCCGTGGGAGTTTCAGTTTCTAGATTTTATGCTCTTCCGGGGTCGCTGGAGTCCTTTGGGCCTGTCCCTAAAAAATGAACCGCAGATGTTGTGGCTGTTTGAGAGTCGTCACGAGTGTTTGTCACGAGGTGTTGTAAGGTAGTTGATCGTGCACGGGTGTCACCTTCAGAGGATGATGTTTCTGTCTCAGAGTTAGGATTGTGAGGTTTGGCCTGGCATTCAAGCAGTCGAGCACGTTCTACTCAAATCCACCATCTCACCAGATTTACAAGTACTACTTATGGAATTACTTCACTTCACTCTATATCAGAGTTATTTCACCTGGAACAATGACTGGTTCCTACAACTCTCTGGAACATCCATGGGAAATTGTGCGGCACTGACCTATGCTAACATTTTCATGCAGTGTTTTGAGGAAAATCATATTCTACACACTCAGCCCTGGGTCACACATTGCAACATTTTTCTGCGATACATTGATGATTTATTCTTTGTCTGGTATGGCAAAGAAGGGGATTTACTCAACGCCTTGACACAACTCAACTGTCATGATGATCGCATACAACTCACTTATGAAATTAACCAACAAAGTATTCAATTTCTGGACGTACAGATCACCCGGCAAGATAATCATCTAGCCACCAACATCTTCCGAAAAACAACGTACAGAAACAGCATTTTACACTTTAACAGCTTCCACAGATCGGATTTAAAATGCAATTTACCATATTCACAGTTTCTCGGAGTAAAAAAAAATAGTTTCAGACCCCTCAGAATATAATTTTCAAATCAAGGAAATGGAAAATAGATTTGTCAAAAGAGGTTACCCCATTCAAATACTGAAAAAAGCTGAAGATAGATGCCAACTTCAGGGAAGGGTGGAGCTACTTACACCCAAACATAAATTACCTCAAACCAGGATAGGTACTCTACATTCAGCGACCAATACAAAAGGATACTCCTCAGAAACTGGCCTATCCTAACAGCAGAGCCTGACTTTAAACATATTTATTTTGAGCGGCCCATGTTTGCATACACCAGGGGCCCGAACCTCAAAGAAATGCTCACCAAACCAAACCGGTTTTCTACAGTCGGGATCTTCAAAGGCCTACAGCCTTGCCTGAACTGCAGCAATTGCAACAATGTGATACGTGGTGCTATTATCAACCACCTTTTGTAGTGAACCCTACCTCTCTGTCTTTTGAGGACCATACCAGCATTAGGATTGTGTTCAGTTTCACTTGAACCAAAGATGAAAATATCGTCCTGAAAACACATAGTCTTGGGGCAATCTTTAAGTACATGTTGCATTGCACTTTGAAATGCTGAAGCTGCAGACGCCAACCCAAATGGCATCCTCAAGAATTTGTAGTTGCCAAATGGGGTGGTGAATGCTGTCAAAGGTTGAGATTCCGGATGTAACTTGATTTGATAATAGGCCGAGGAAAGATCAAGAACACAAAAACATTTTGGTCCTGTGTAGTACTCAGCATTTTATTGATCCTCGGTAAAGGATGTCTGTCGGGGGAGTGTCCTGGCCTGCTTGCAGGCCAGGTCACTTCCCCGCTGCCGCACAGCTCCACTTGAGTGTCTGCGCCTCCTTTGCTGACGCTGACGCTCCGCCGTGAGTTCATCCCCGATGTCTGCCTTGCATTTGTAATACTTTGCTTCCTGTATTTTTGTGCCTGTACATTCTATTGTTGCGCCCCTGTAGGGTTCCGTTGCCCCCGCCTCGGCCCGTTGTCCCCTCCCCTCTTCTGTTCACCCCCTCTGCCTGTTCCCCGCCGCTGCTCCCCTGCGGCCTGCATCGATTCCAATTCGCCACCCCGCTCCTACCTCCCAGCTGCTCTTCCCTCCCCGCCTAAAATGGCGTCCGCTGCGCGACAGCAGGAGTGACCCCTGACCCTGCTTGCAGGCCAGGTCACTTCCCCGCTGCCGCACAGCTCCACCTGAGTGTCTGCACCTCCTTTGCTGCCTCTCCGCTGTGAGTTCATTCCTGCTGTCTGCCTTGCATTTGTAATACTTTGCTTCCTGTATTTTTGTGCCTGTACTTTCTATTGTTGCGCCTCTGTAGGGTTCCGTTGCCCCCGCTTCGGCCCGCTCCCCCCTCCTCTCTTCTGTTTACCTCCTCTGCCCGTTCCCCGCCTTTGCTCCCCTGCGGCCCGCCCCCCTCGATTCCCATTCTACACCCCGCTCCCACCTCCCAGCTGCTCCTCCCTCCCCGCCTTAAATGGCAGCCGCTGCGCGACAGCAGGAGTGACCCCTGACCCTGCTTGCAGGCTAGGTCACTGCCCCGCTGCCGCACAGCTCCACCTTTGCTTCCACTGCCGCTCCGCCGTGAGTTCATCCCGCTCTCTGCCTTGCATTTGTAATACTTTGCTTCCTGTATTTTTGTGCCTGTACTTTCTTTTGTTGCACCTCTGTAGGGTTCCGTTCCCCCGCCACGGCCCGTTTCCCCCCCCTCTTCTGTTTACCCCCTCTGCCCATACCCTGCCGCTGCTCCCCTGCGGCCCCGCCCCCCTCGATTCCCATTCTCCACCCCACTCCCACCTCCCAGCTGCTCATCCCTCCCTCCCCGCCTTAAATGGGGGACGCTGCATGGCCATGCCTCTGGCTTGCCAGAGGCAAGCCTGTCTGCGCCCGTGCATGCCTGGACCGTGCCCAGTGCCAGAACCCCTGGCCCCCGCGAACACCACAACACCAGAATACACTATGATGCCAGCACCCTCCACTCACTCAATGCCGGCTGAAAACACACCTGCTTCCAGGCCACCCCGAAACGGACCCACGGACCCTTCTCCTGCCGCACCTGGAGCTTCACCTGCGATAGAACCACCAAATCTCCACGGACTGGACCCAACAACCTCCGTTGCATACTCCTCAACACCCGCTCCGCACGTAAACACGCTGTCGAGCTCTGGGATCAGTTCGACACCTCCGCCCCAGATGTGGCCTTTCTGACCGAGACCTGATGGAACGACTCCTCAGGGCCTGACATCGCCATAGCCATCCCGGACGGCTACAAGATCACCCCCAGGGATTGGGCTAACGGAGTTGGAGGAGGAATAGGCATCATCCACAAGTCCACCCTCAGAATCGCGGGCACACAGATGACACCCTCAACACCGCCGAACACCTGCACTTCCGGATCCACACCAACCCCAACACCACCCTCAGAGGAACACTCAACTACAGACCCCCCGGACCCCAGGCTCAGTTCAGCGACTCCATCGCCGACCTCGCCAGCACCCACGCACTCGCCTCCACGGACTACATCCTCCTCGGGGACCTGAACTTCCACCTTGAGAACAACAACGACGCCAACTCCGCCACCCTGATCGCCAACCTCGGCCTCAGACAACTCGTCACCGCACCCACCCACGCCGCCGGGCACACGCTGGACCCCGTCTTCTCCACAAGATCCCATGTTACCTTCCACCACACAACCGAACTCCACTGGACCGGCCACCGCTGCATTCATTTCACCTTCAAGAAACCAACCACACACCACCACACCCAACAACTACCTCGCCGCTGCTGGAGCAAAGCCACCGACGACCAGCTGTTCACCCTCGCCCAGAAACCCACCCAGCAACCCCACCAACCCAGACGCCGCAGCCCGCAACCTCAGACAGTGGATCGACGACTGCGCCAACACCCTCGCCCCGCTCAAGAAACCCTTCAACAGCCATGCCAGCAATAGAGCCATCTGATTCACAGACTAGCTCCAGACCTCCAAACGCGCATGCCGGAAACTGGAGAAGACATGGCTCCACGAATGCACACCGGACAACCACGCAGCCCACAAGGACGCCACTGTGAAGACATCACCACCTCATCAGACTAGCCAAGAGATCCTCCTTTAAAAACCGGCTGGACAACAACGCACACGACAGCAAAGAGCTCTTCAGCATCGTAAAGAAACTCTGCAACACCAGTGCCACCACCAACAACATCCCGCCCTCACAAGAACTGTGCGACTCAGTAGCCATCTTCTTCCACTGCAAGATCGCTGACATCCACAACAGCTTCAACACCATGACCGCTTGACTACACCAGACACCACCTCCCCTGCGAACACCACCAGCACCAACCGCCTGACCTCCTGGTCCATCATCAATGACAACGAGACACGCAAGATCATGAACTCCATCCACTCAGGATCTCCGTCAGACCCGTGCCCACACCACGTATTCAACAAAGCAGACGCAGCCCTCGCACCCCAACTACGGAAGGTCATCAACATCTCCTTCGAAACAGCGACATTCCCGGAAAGCTAGAAGCACGCCAAAATCAATGCCCTCCTTAAGACCCCAAAGCGGACCCCAAGGACCTAAAGAACTTCTGGCCCATCTCCCTGCTCCCGTTCCCGGCAAAGGTCATTGAGAAAATCGCCAACATTCAATTGGCCCGTCACCTGGAAGACAACATCTTGGACCCGTCCCAGTTCGGTTTCAGACGCAACCACAGGACTGAGACAGCCCTCATCGCTGCCACAGATGACATCAGGCACCAACTAGACAACGGTGAAACATCAGCCCTCATCCTCCTGGACCTGTCGGCCTCCTTCGACACAGTATGCCACTGCACACTCGAGACACGCCTCCTAGAAGCCGTAATCCAAGAGAAGGCCCTGGACTGGACCACGTCCTTCCTCTCAGGCAGAACCCAGAGAGTCCACCTCCCACCCTTCCAATCCGAAGCCACCAACATCATCTGCGGCATCCCCCAGGGCGCATCCCTCAGCCCGACACTGTTCAACGTCTACATGGACCCCTCGCACAAGTAGCCCGCCATTACGACCTCAACATCTCCTACGCCAACGACACCCAGCTCATCCTCTCCCTCACCAAGGACCCACACACCGCCAAAACCAACCTCCACAAGGGAATGAAGGCCGTCGCAGACTGGATGAGGAGCAGCCGTCTGAAACTGAACTTTGTCAAGACGGAGGTGCTCATCCTCGGACCCACCCCCTCAGCCTGGGATGACTCCTGGTGACCGACCACGATGGGAACAGCACCAACACCCACCGACCATGCACGCAACCTAGGATTCATCCTCGACTCCTCCCTCTCCATGTCCAGGAAGGTCAAAGCCATATCCTCCTCCTGCTACAACACCCTCCTCATGCTCTGCAGGATCTTCAAGTGGATCCCGACCGAAACAAGAAGAACGGTAACACAGGCCCTCGTTAGCAGCAGATTGGTCTACGGCAACGCACTCTACGCAGGAATCCCAGCCAAACACCTACGACGACTACAACGCATCCAAAACGCTTCCGCCCGACTGATCGTCAATGCCCCCCGACGCAGCCACATCACCCCCCACCTGAGAAACCTATACTGGCTCCCCGTCGACAATAGGATCACCTTCAAGCTCCTCATCCACGCACATAAAGCACTCCACAACGCCGGACCAGCCTACCTGAACAGCAGACTCAGCTTTCACACTCCCACCCGCCAGCTCCGCTCCGCCAGCCTCGCCCCCGCATCCAACGTACGACATCCAGCGGCAGATCCTTCTCCTACCTCGCCGCCAAGACCTGGAACACCCTCCCTACCCACATATGGCATACCCAAGACCTACTCTCCTTCAGAAGACTCCTCAAAACCTAGCTCTTCGAACAGTAACCGCATTCCCTCTCCCCTCAGCGCCATGAGACCCTCACGGGGAAGTAGCGCGCTTTACAAGTACTCTGATTGGTTGATTGATAAAATGTGGTCCCTAAGTCCACACATAGTCTAATACTCTGACCACTATCCTTGGTTGTGATTTGTGTGCCAACCAAGCAGAGCTCTGTATTTCTTGAATTACACCTTGGTTGACCAATTTTTCAATTTCCAATCTTAAAGGTTCTCTCATAAGTAAAGAAATAGAACGTGTTTTTTGAACTACTGGGACTGCACTTTCTTTTAGAACAATTTTATGCATGTACGTTTTTAACAATGCCAAATTTTCATTACATCTGGAAATTCTATAGTGAGATTGGTTCCGACTTCTGGGGGATCAATAAGTAAAACTTGGTCATGATTATTGGGGTCCAGGGTAATTCCTAATTCTTTCTGATGTTTCCACACCAGAAGACTTGATCCCTGCTTGGTTATATAAATCTTTCCCACTGTGTGTCTATTTTTAAATGAAATTCTCATTCTCACCATCTTTTCTAAGGGTATAGGTTCTCTATTGTACCCAGATGGACTTATATCAGCATTTTCCAACTTGATGTTATGCTTAGTAAACTTCTCGGTAAAATATTTACTTTTCCACTAGAGTAAAAGGGAACATGAGTCTGCATATACCTTGAATTTTTCCTCATCAAGACTAATCTCCCATGTGGGATACTGTGTTTTTTACTCCAAGTTTCCTTCCTCAATCTGAAAAATAAAATTATTTTCCTCTTCCTTCTCTACCTCAGGGTTTTCAATCACATGTACTTTGGGACTATATAACAGCTTGTCACGGAAGGGGGGCTGCAGGCGATGCCTGTCCAATGCAGTGCAGAGGAGGTGAGGCCTGTCCAGAGCTGGGGGGTGCAGAATAGGTGAGGCCTGTCTAGTGGGGTGCAGAGGAGGTTAGGAATGTCCAAGGGGTGCAGAGGAGGTGAGACCTGTCCAGGGAGGTATAGAAAAGGGGAGGCCTGTCCAGCATGGTACAGAGGAGGTGCTGCCAGTGCAGTGGGTGCAGAGGAGGTGAGGCCTGTCCATTGGGTGCAGAGGAGGTGAGACTTTTCCTTTACTGGGTGGTGCAGACGATGTGGGGCCTGTCCAGAGGGGGTGCAGAGGATGTGAGGCCTGTATGAAGAGGGCGGGGTGTGCTAAAGAGGTGAGGCCTGGCCAGTGGGATGCAGAGACGAGGAGGCAATTTCCAGAGGGGGGGGGGAGGCAGAGTAGGTGAGATGTATCCACATGGGTGCAAAGGAGATGAGGCATGTCGGGCAAGGGGTTGGGAGGTGCGGCAGAGGTGATGCCTGTCTAGGGTGGTGCAGAGCAGGGAAGACCTGTCCAGGGGGTGCAGAGAAGGTGAGGCCTGTCCAGGGGTGCAGAGGAGGAGCAAGGCCTGTCCAGGGTGCAGAGGAGGTGAGGCCTGTCCAGGGGTGCAGAGGAGGTGAGGCCTGTCCAGGGGTGCAGAGGAGGTGAGGCCTGTCCAGGGGTGCAGAGGAGGTGAGGCCTGTCTAGGGGTGCAGAGGAGGTAATGCTTGTCCAAGGGTGCAGAGGAGGTGAGGCCTGTCCAGGGGTGCAGAGGAGGTGGGGCCTGTCCAGGGGTGCAGAGGAGGAGAGGCCTGTCCTGGGGTGCAGAGGAGGAGAGACCTGCCCAGGGGGCTCAGAGGAGGTGAGTGAGGGCTGTCCAGGGGTGCTGAGGAGATGAGGCCTGTCCAGGGGTGCAGAGGAGGAGAGGACTGTCCATGTGATGTAGAAGGGGTGAGGCCTGTTTGGAGGGCGGTACAGAGGAGGCGAGATCTGTCGGGGGGGGATGCAGAGGAAGCGAGGCCTTGCCAGGGGGCTCAGAGGAGGTGAGTGAGGCCTGTCCAGGAGGGTGTAGAAGAGGTGAGGCCTGTCCTGTTCTTGGGTGGTTCAAAGAAGGTGGCGCCTCTCCAGGAGGGATGCAGTGGAGATGAGGCCTGTTCGTCCAGGCGGGGTTGTCGAGAGCTGAGTTTAAGTTTGTTTATTGTTGCTCCAAGAGATTTGTGTAATGAGTGTAAGTTGCTTGTAAACTGGCCAATTGAAGAGCCACGGAGTGAAGCGCCTCAAAATATTTTATTATATATACAAGAGATTAATGCAGATTTACAGACAATATTGCAAAGGCAAAGACCGGGTAAAAGAGGGTGCATCTTTTAGTGTTGCATCCAGAGGTTAGTTCACATATCCAGCAAAATGTGAGGGGCTGCAGAATAACATTCTGCATGAGATTTTGTTTTACGCAAAGAACTGTAGTGACAATTCTGTTACTAAGTAGAAAAATATATCAAAGAAAAAAAGAGCGCTCAGACAAAAATGTTCCAGAAGGGTGACAATATTGCAAAAGCAAAGACCGGGTAAAAGAGGGTGCATCTTTTAGCGTTGCATTCCGAGGTAGTGCATATATCCAGCAAAATGTGAGAGCTGCAGACTAACATTCTGGATGAGATTTTGTTGTAACCAAAGTTCTGTAGTGACAATTTTATTACTAAGCAGAAGAAGATCAAAATAAAAATAATGATGGCTCAGACAACATTTTTCCAAACGGGTGACGAAATTGGTTCTCAAGGATTGCATTCTCGTTTTGATTCTGGGTTTGTTTGAGGTGTGAATTTGGATATGCACGGTGTTGGTGTGCAGAGTAATGATGTTCAGTATGGGCAAGGAGGAAATGTTGTTCCTCTGGGTCAGGGCCGGACTGGGAACCCAAACCAGGCCTGACAATTTTGGCGGCCCAGATCCCTACCTCTTTTGTTGCTTGGGGGTGATATAACATCACCACAGCAAAACCAGCCCCCAGTGACCAATATGTTTCCCAGCACTGAACAATCGTCCTCCACTCTTCCAGCCTCCCGGGAAAACCCTGAAGCCCGTTGCGGCCGGTCCGGCCCTGCTTAGGGTATAGGTTTTACTGAAAGTGGCAATTTAAATACCTCAAACACTAATGTGCAGAATATGAGATGCTCCTTGCGATGTTTGCAGGAACCTGGGAAACTGGAACATGAATCAGATGGCACAGAATGGGATGTCACAGTGGGAAACATCCTTTACAACGCAACTTTTACCACGCAGTGCCTTTACATCGCAACTATTACAATGCATGTCATTACAATGCATTGCGCTGGGGGCGCTCTAGGATAGGGATTCGATTTAATTTACTATCCAACAACTTCCCTACTATCCACGGGGACTGGAGTTGGAATAGTAAATTAAACTATTCACTATCCAGCACCCCTCAACGCTATGCGTTGTAACAGCATGCGTTGTAAAACCTGCGATATAAAGGCATGCGTGGTAAAAGCATGCGTTGTAATGTCATACATCCGTCCCAGTCAATGGTTCCAGCCCAACTGGCCTCTGTGCCGAGCATGCAGAATCAAAGGCAGATATATTGGAACATGCCTTCAGTTCAGATGGTGCCACAGCCCAGTGCAGAATAGAACGCCAAGTTCTCAACAAATTTAAGACTTCAATAAAATCCTTTTTTGATTAATAATGATTTTCCACAACTTTCATATACACTAGGAGTTTCTACTGGACTGATTCAGACACAATGGCGATGCCTGAGACCGGAGAAGGATTGCATGCTTGGTGCAGTCCTAGAGGTCACCCAGAGTGGCCCTTTTGTAGAAGAAGTAAATGGGAATCCGGCATCACTTTTAATCAATAAATGTGCCTCCCGTTCCACAGTCAGACTGACGGGAGCGCCCAACCCACCCCTCTGGGGAAAGGAGTCCAAGTTGTAGGCATTTCTAATAAATAACTAATAGGCTGTCAGAAAATGTTCGCGTACAAATTGGGTCAATGATGAATGGCACAAACATAAACTGTGATTAAGAGCCAGTTATTATGTTAGGGAATAACCTTGTAAAATAACTTGTGGCTTTTAGGGGAAGAGTCACAATTCATTATTCATTTTGTAGGTGTGGTTTATTAAATTACATTTTGTTGTGCCATGTTTTCATGAATATTCATTGGTTGCTGTCATTTTTACCTCATCATAAACCATGTCAATAATGTGTTCTCTCTGTCTAAAAACTTATAAACTGTACTGTTTTGGGATATTTGCTGGAATTGTTTTATTTTACACTTTTCCCAAAGTCAGACTACATGTCAATCCTCTTACTGATTTTGTACTTAAGAACGTTTCCTTGATTTTTAACTAGGCCGTTTCTATGTCTGTTTGCTATTTGATATTATAGAAAAACGTTTTCTTATTTCTTAGCACACATTTGTTGTGGTGGTCTGTCAATTGACTTTACAGATAGTTATTTCTGATTCTGGACCCTCCTTCTGAGACGCCAGTGACACTGCGAGCTACGGGAGGAGGAAGGGGGGAGGCTCTTGTGTGCCCTGCAGGCTCTATCTTCTGCCTTCTCCTGCCCAATACATATATTTCGGAGAGGCATAGGTCTAGTTCTTGGGTTGCCGTCCTATAGGGCTCACAAGACACTGACCCTCCGTATCACACCTTTAAATAATTTATAAATTGAAAGCGCCAACACATTGATGCCTTGTTGCTTCCAATGCTCAGCATTTGAACTCTGCATCAGCTTGAGCTTGAATTGTAGTTGCTCAGAGAACATGGTTTGGAACAATCTAAGAGTCTCGTTGAATTATCTATGAACGGTGGACAGAATTTAACATGCCTTTTGTGAACCAGATTGTTTTGATTTGCAAGTTTCATGGGATCTAAATGGAAAGATGGGGGTTATGAAGACGTGGACTGGGTTGTTAGGGGTTGTTCTCTGAGACTGTGGGTGTACTCTATATTCACAGAGACCTTTTCCAGCAGAGTATCGTGGTTGTTGAACCAAAAAAAGTATTTATTCATAACCAGAGTTGCTTGACAATGGCCTCCAGAGAACAAGAGATTCTTTTGTTTTGGAAGTTCAGGACGGTTATTTGGAAGACGGGATGAAGTATGATCGTCTGAAGCAAAACTATTTCTTTACTTCCTTTCAAGGTATTCTGGGATCACCAAGTAGTGCAGCGTGGCTGCCACCCTTGGAGGAACAACATATAATATAACTTTCAGGTAAGGATTCCTATAACTGTAAGTTTCCTTTTCCCCCGTTTCTTCTTTCTCTATTCCCTTTGTTGAACTGTGTTTAAAAATGACCATCAAGACTCCATTCTGTGTTGCCATGCTCTCGGCAAACCTGATAAGGAATTGCTTTCTGTGACTCTGTTGAACCTAGCTTAACCCCCTGCTCCTCGTGGTTGAGCCTCCTGAAAAGCTGCTCGTGCACCTTGTCCTCCGGTTGCATCAGAGGTTCAGCCACTTCCTGTCAGCTGTTGGTAATTCAGCCTCTCATGACCAGCCACTGTGACTTGTGACCACCATCTGTGTCCTGAAAACAAAGGCTGTGTGTATTGCGCCAGCAGCAGCAGGCGCTCTGTGACTGCACCTTGTGACGGAAGACAGAGGCTGTGTGTGTTGTGTAAACAGAAACAGATGCTCTGTGACTACGCCATGTGAGCATGGAAGTCAGACCAACGCCACCTGAGGGACATGCTCCTTTACCACGAGTGCGCCACCCGAGGCTGATGAAACACGAGGCCTAACTAGAACTGGACAGATGAGAAACTTGCATTGTGTAAGGGGGGGTTGCCAGTACTATAAATATGTGTAAGCTGTGAAGGAAAACAGCAGTCTCCGTAGAATTGTCTTTGTACCATTCTGGGACCTCTGTCCTTAGCTCGAGCTAATAAATGACTTGCTTCCCTCCGCGGCTGGTTGTCCTGGTCTCTTTTGGTAATGTATGATTGATGCAAGAAGGACCCGTAGATTCAAGGCGTTTCCCTGCGCCACTGGCTTTGACTTCCCTAGTGGGGGGGGGGGTCTCCAAAAGCCAGTTCTACACCTTTCTTGATCTCTTTTTTGTTTTTGTCTCTTCAGCTTCAATATTTTACTCCCTCTGTACACTATTCTTGTTGTTATCAAACTTCTGATAATCACCTGATGGAGTCACATTCCTCCTGGAACGTGTTGGGAGTGTAGTGCAGGTCCAGTTCCTTTTTAGGTCAGTTTTGCCCCCCAGTTCCTTAACTATTGGCACATTTGTCTCCTCCTCTACAGCACGTGATACTATAATCCCTCTGTCTGTCTTTCAGCGTTGTTTCTCTTTGGATCTGACTTCCATCTCTTTACATCCTACCATCCTACCCTTTTCTGTCTTATCTACTACAAGCAAAAGACACAGTACATGTGTGTGGACACACATGCACACAGGGCTTGCTTTAGGGTGGTGTGGCCGGTGGAGCTGCACCTGGTGCTGACCTTGGGGGCACTGTGTTTAGATGTAACTTATGGTTTCCTGTGCTGGAACATGTGGTGAGAGTGGAAGATAGCCTTTTTCTCTTTCTTCTGTTTTGTGTTTTCCTTATCTAGACCCTTTTTCGTTTCCTTTACTGTTGTGCTGTTTATTTCTCTTTTTCAGGTGTTGCAGCGCCCTGGTCCTGTCGAAGGAGCATGATGAGCTCTGGGCCACCAAGTAAGTCCTTATCATCCGCACAATTTGAAAGGGTGAATTCCACTGAGCTAACTGGACACAGCGTCTGTCTATGGTGGCATTTAAAGCACTGAGTGCAACAAGGCCAATTCCTTTGTTCCTAGATCACTGGAAAAAGGAATAGATGAAGAGTCTAGGTGGGCAGGGTTAGTAAATAACATCTGATAATTCATTAAAAGTATTACAAATATCTCATTTGATGCCAGCCTTTGCCACAGAAATTGTAAATTGATAGTGTTGGCTGCTTCTGAGAATCGGTGTCACAATATATGTGCAACTTGAGTTTCTTTCTTAAATATTAATTACGTTTGCTCTCACATCCTTGAGTTCCAGTGATCCAAAGCTCCCGATCTACAGTGTTCCGAGCTGTTTCACCACTATCAGAAATGATACTCAACTGATTTCCTAGCTTGTTTTTGTCAATACATTCTTTGTGCAAAGTATAAGGTCACAAATATTTTTTCTTTGTGTTCATTTACAATCTCTGACTCCGTTTCTACAGGTGACTGAAGCATGAACAGAAAAAAGAAGGTTTAAATTTAGTGAAACATAACGAAAAGGATTATTTCAAGAAAAGTTAAAACATTCTCGCGCTCTAGAGAAGAAACACATTCTATGTGCCAGGAATGGTGAGGATGTTGGAGCGGAAGAAACTGGTGAATGTGAAAGTTGTCAAATCCCTAAAGGAAAATTACCATAAATGTTTACCAAGTGCCAGTAACTGAGATTGAGGAGAACATTGGCCACAACTGATCCCCACACAGTGCACTTGAGAAAACTCAGTGATGTAAATTCTGTTTCATGGTTTATGAGAAATGCTTTGGAGACGCAAACCCTCCCCAACAGATCAGTATCCGTAGACGTGATGTGAAAGAACCGTCAAGAAGACTAATATCCTCGGTTTACAAGCGCAAGCTTTTGTCTCCATCTCCTGTGATTCAGAGGAAAGAAAAGATTGTTTAAAAGAAAGTCATTGTAAATGCTCTTTCTCAGATGTTGATTCACCAAAGATGCTGGATTATCATTTCCAATATAGGAAGATTTTCCCCCACCAACTCTGTCTCTTGAGTTTGATCCGATTGGTTTCAAAGGATCCTGTAACTCCAAAGTGGATCAAGTACCGGTCTTAGCCACTGAGCAAAAAAGCATATACTGGCACTGAAAGTATAAAAGGGGCCAGTGTTACGCTATTGATAATTCTTAAACCACCCTGGCATGCCCTAATCATCTATCATTACTTGCATGAACAAACATAGCTACCAGGCAAACACTAAAGCCTAAAGACCTTATCAGTGCTTTTAAAACTCCTAAATCAAATGTGATAAAACAGAATCACTAAATGAGACTAATTAAACAAGAGAAAATTCACCCGGGCATAACTTGGAGAAAATGAATCCATGAGAGGCCTCTTAATCAATACAAGGGGCTCCTCAGTGAAAGTTTATAAAGACAAGTTAGATTGGTGCCTTTAAAGGTAGGAAAATGATCTCCAGGTAAAAACTATCATTAGTTAAATACATATGTTAAGAAGAGCATCTGAAATGTATTTTAGAAGTTAATGCTGAGTTGTAACTTAAACATGTACACAATCAGAAATCAGATTCAGTCTTAAAATGACGTGTATTCAGGAACAAACCCAACTTGGAGAAACAAACAACTCGAATAAGAGCAATAACTGTGAGAACAGCTTTAGTTATCAATCCCACCTCACTAAACATGAGAAAACTAGCTCTGGACGAAAACCCTATCAGTGTCCTGAATGCCAGAAAGGCTTCAGTCTCAAATCCAACCTTACTGTACATGAAAGAACTCATACTGGACAAAAACCTTATCAGTGCTCTGAATGCTCGAAAAGTTTCAGTCAGAAATCCAGACTTACGGTACATGAAAGAACCCACACTGGACACAAACCATATCAGTGCCCTGAATGCTGTAAAAGCTTCTGTAGCAAATTCAATTTCACTATACATGAAAGAACTCACACTGGACAAAAACCTTATCAGTGCTCTGAATGCTCGAAAAGCTTCAGTCAGAAATCCAGCCTTACTGTACATGAAAGAACCCACACTGGACAAAAACCATATCAGTGCTCCACGTGCCAAAAAAGCTTCCGTTTTCGTGGCAGTCTGATTCAACATCAGGTAACTCACACTGGACAAAAACCTTACCAGTGCTCTGAATGCTTGAAACGCTTCAGTCAGAAATACAACCTTACTGTACATGAAATGACCCACACTGGGTATAAACCGTATCAGTGCTCTGAATGCTGTAAAAGCTTCAGTCAGAAATCCAGCCTTACTGTACATGAAAGAACCCACACTGGACAAAAACCATATCAGTGCTCTGAATGCTGCAAAAGCTTCAGTCAGAAATCCAGCCTTACTGCACATGAAAGAACCCACACTGGACAAAAACCATATCAGTGCTCCACGTGCCAAAAAAGCTTCAGTTTTATTGGCAGTCTGATTCAACATCAGGTAACTCACACTGGACAAAAACCTTACCAGTGCTCTGAATACTGGAAAAGCTTCAGTCAGAAATCCAGCCTTACTGTACATGAAAGGACCCACACTGGGCATAAACTGTTATACTGCTCTGAATGCCAGAAAAGCTTCAGTAGTAAATCAGCTTTCTCTCACCACGAGAGAGCTCATACTGGACAAAAACCTTATCAGTGCTCTGAAAGCTGGAAAAGCTTCAGTCAGAAAGGCAACCTTACTAAACACGAAAGGACAAACACTGGGCATAAACTGTATCAGTGTTCTGAATGCCAAAAAGGTTTCTATCAGAAATCCGGTTTAACTCTACATCAGAGAATACATACTGGGCTCAAACAGTATCAGTGCTCTGAATGCCAGAAAAGCTTCAGTCGTAAAATAACTCTCACTCAACATGAGAGAACTCACACTGGGCAGAAACCGTATCAGTGCTCTGAATGCTGGAAAAGCTTCAGTCAAAGATTCAGCCTTACTCGACATGAAAGAACCCACACTGGGTATAAACCGTATCAGTGTTCTGAATGCCAGAAAAGCTTCCAACTGAAAATGACTCTCACTAGACATGAAATAACTCACACTGGACAGAAACCTTATCAGTGCTCTGAATGCCAGAAAAGTTTCAGTCAGAAATCCAGTTTAACTCAACATGAGAGAATCCACACTGGGCTCAAACCGTATCAGTGCTCTGAATGCTGGAAAAGCTTCACTCGGAAATCCGACCTTACTGTACATGAAAGGACCCACACTGGGCTCAAACCGTATCGGTGCTCTGAGTGCCAAAACAACTTCAGGGATAGATCCGGTTTAATTGTTCATGAAAGAACCCACACTGGACATAAAACTTATCAGTGCCCTGAATGCCAGAAAAGTTTCAGTCGGAAATCCAGTTTAACTCATCATGAGAGAATCCACACTGGGCTCAAACCGTATCAGTGCTCTGAATGCTGGAAAAGCTTCAGTAAGAAAATAAATCTCTCTACACATGAGAGAACTCACACTGGACAAAAACCTTATCAGTGCTCTGAATGCCGGAAAAGCTTCAATCAGAAATCCAACCTTACTGTACATGAAAGGACCCACACTGGGCTCAAACCGTATCAGTGCTCTGAGTGCCAAAACAACTTCAAGTATAGATCCAGTTTAATTGCTCATGAAAGAACCCACACTGGACAAAAACTCATCAGTGCCCTGAATGCCAGAAAAGTTTCTGTGACAAATCCAGTTTAACTCAACATGAGAGAATCCATACTGGGCTCAAACCGTATCAGTGCTCTGAATGCTGGAAAAGCTTCCAACTGAAAAAGACTCTCACTAGACATGAAAGAACTCACACTGGGGAAAGACCTTATTAGCTCTCTGAATGCTGGAAAAGTTTCAGTCGGAAATCTGGTCTCACTCAGTTTGGGAGAACTTACCTGTAAAAAACCTTGTCATTGTTCTAAATGCCTGGGAAGCGTCTGCTGGAGATTCAATTTCAGTCAACAAGAGAGAAAGCACAACGAGAAAGGAAATTACATTTACATGAAGCAGCCACAAAGACTCCACTCCATTGATTGTCCAACAAACCGTCTACTGAGAAAAGCACACAGCGAGGGATGGAAATGCTTGAATTAACCTCAACCTTTTGTAACTATTCGTGGCCTCATTCCATTGAGTTTGAGTTTAAAAATACTTTTAAAGCGCACGTATACCAGCGTTTTCTTGGCGCTGTAGCTAGTGGGGACTGAGGGTTAAGAGCAGGGAGAAAGGAATGGGCATTTATTCAAAGGATTTTGTGAATAGGTAGGTTTTGAGACTTTTGCGGAATTGGGGATAGAGGGTGATGCAGCGTGTTTTGCTCCGTGAGTGTTTATAAGCCATGGCTCTGACCCACAAAGGCCATTGATCCTGAACTTTGAGGCCACGCTGCTAGATTCAGGAATGTTTGTAACCTCAAACTGTTTCCAGCCTTAATAAGCCTCACCAGGGGGCTGCAGCAGGAGTCCCTTTGTCGTAGGTCTATATGGGACCAACATCTGTTCTGTGCCACGTAGGGCTGATCATTGAGAAAAACTAAAGGTGATGGATGAACTGGTAGTTTATCTCGGCAACATCCCGCCACATCATTCTCTAGTCTTTGTGTAACTACAGACAAGGCCAGCCATATGCAAACCATTCTTGGCTCCACCCTAAATAATCCTAATGACTTCTGTTCCAATGGGACATGGCCTCGTATTACAAAGATATGCGAGACAGCAAGGACCCCCTGATACAGTTCAACTTCCTGGGTCAGGGCACTTGAAGAAAATGTGTTCCAATTTGGAGAACATATGTACCAACAAACAAAAGGCGTAAGCATGGGGGCAGCAAAGGCCCCATCGATAACCAATATTTATATGGCTAGGTTTGAATTTCATCACATACACAACGAGATGGCACCATTCTATGAGTCTGTTTCCCATTGGTACCGGTTTATTGACGATATATTTTTTATATGGACCAATGGGGAACAGACTCTACAAGAATTTCTAGAATGGATTAATTTAGCAGATAGTAATCTCCGTTTCACTGCACAAGTTGATGCTACAAAAGTGGAATTCCTTGACATATATATCAAAAATGAATCCAAGAATCTGACGGTTGACTTATATACTAAGTCAACAGCAAGGAACACGCTACTCCATTTTAGTAGCTACCATCCGAGAAATCAGAAGGATGGGATACCATTTTCGCAGTTTTTGAGAGTGCGGCGAAACTGCACAAACATTAAAGATTATGATATTCAGGCTGTAAAAATGAAAGAGAAATTTCTTGCTCGCGGATATCCGAATCGTTTAATACGTGAGGCATATAAGCGAGCAAGATACTTTGATCGCGATGCTCTTCTGAATTCAAATAAACAACAGAAAGAACAAAAGTTGGTCTGCATAACAAATCACTCTCCTCTAAATGCCACAGTCAGACAGATCATCAACTCAAACTGGCATCTATTAAATATAGAACCGACACAACCAAAACTACCAAAACCCATGTTTGCGCATCGAAGCAACAAAAATCTGAAAGATCTAGTGGTTAGATCACGTTTCAGTGGAACTACCAATATTGTCCCCTTTGTACAGAAATCACTAAATGGAGAAAATGCCATTAAGGGCACCTCCAGATGTGGCACATGCCAATCTTGAGATGGCATAATATCAGATGAGACATTCACATTCAACAAAGTACAAATACAGGCTAAGGAACTATGGACATGGAATACAACCAATATTGTTTATTTGATATTGTGTCCATGTAACTTAGGTTACGTTGGAGAAACCGCAAGAACTATGAAACTCCGCGTAACGGAGCATAGATCTGCGATTAAAACAAAAAAATTGACAGCACCACTGGCATCCCATTTTTCTGAGTTCCATCATTCTCCGTCTCAGATCCGTTGGCGCATCCTAGAAAAGATTCATATAGCCAACAACAACGGCGGAGATAAAATTAGGAAAAAAAGAGAGCTTTATTGGATCTTTACTCTTAATACATTTACCCATGGCTTAAATAATGACCTACCGTGGATAAATGCTATCTTATAACAAGAAAGATTGATGCCTCTGTCTTTATATCTCTTTAATTTAGGCAAATGATAGGATTAGTCAAATAATATATAGTCCCCCGTATAATAAGACCTTTCCATATATGACACCAGCAGTAGGCATACCCATCTTATTTACGGTACTCACTTATTCATTTTTCATTTTTTCTTAGATAAATAAACAGTAAACAAATCAAAAATAAACCTAAAATAAACATTAGAAAAGCTAAATACTCATGACTGGTCAATACCGGGCATCTAGCGATATGAAGTCTTGTCGCTTTAAGATGCACGAGAAAACCAGGTGAACCAATTAGCTGCCTTGATAAATAGACCAATAAGAAAGCGCCAAACAAATCCTTTGCCCGAATATCGGAACCGCCGGGACGCCGCTCAAGCCGGTCCGTCTCATATAACAGGAACACAGGTAAAACTTTTGCAGCCTTGCATCAAACGCGTAAAGCTTTCCTTAGTTTAAACAGGCTGGCCACGATATAACGTTAGCTACGTTCGTTTTTATCGTTTCAGCTGCCTTGATATTAGACCAATAAGAAAGCGCTAAACAAACCCTTTGCCCGAACATCAGATACCACCAGGACGCCGCCTTAGCCGGTCTGTTTCAGATAATACAAACACAGGTAAAACTTCTGCAGCTCTGCACCAAACGCGTTAAGCTTTTCTTAGTTGTAAATATGCTTGCCATGATATAACGTTTGCTGCATTCGCTTTGCCATTTCAGACCACATATGCCGTATAAATGCTGGGATTAACCATTGGCATTTATCGCAGCAGGTCGTCCACCCCGAGAGACGATTTAGGTAAACAATAGAGTCACCTTTGAATAGTAAAACCGTAACATACCTCGAAGATTTAATATGACCGGTGAACAAAATCTTTTTTCTTTATAGATGTATGACCACATGTATTTTTAATTCGTATCGGATACATACTGAGTATGGCACCTAAAAACAGCGAAAACTAAGGATTTTCTGGTAAACGCGGTAAGGAAAGGATGTGGTTTGATTAAGGACATGTATATGCAAACAGTAAACACGTAATCAATGTGCTTTATTATAACTTATGCTTCAGATAAATAAAACGCATGCAGTATAAAACCAAACTTTACCTACTGCAATACTACCAGCGGCTCTATAGACTAAAACTGTAATATAAAAGCTAAAACAGTGGTATTTTTACAGAGCATGTACTGTATTAAATAGAGTTTTCAGATGATCAGTTACTTTTGTAGTGGCAGGTATTCGTTTCTGTGCCTCTAGTAATGAAAGGAAATGTAAAACCAACCATATATGAGTGGACAAATATGAATAGGGTAATCAAAGGTAGTAAGTCAAAGTTTATGTTAGAAATTATAAATAAGTAATACCTGCCTTAATAAAATAAACTTATAAAAATACTGCCTGTTGAATAATGAGGTTCACCTGATTCACTTACAGTGATCTAAATATTTTGTCCTGACTATAACAATCCCGTGCCGCGAATGAAGTAGCCTACTGGATGTTTAGCGAGTCTAGGTGACCACTATATCTACATACAGAGTTTGAAATCCAAGTCAATCTGAGCTTCCTTAAAAGTCGGGTAAGCATATTCAATTAATTTGACAAATGATTACAACTATTTAGTCTCAGCATATAATCAGTGAATAATGTTCTCACATTGCAGATTTGGCCTTCATCGATACTCATATTAATCTCCACGGTATCTTGGCATTTATTCTGTCCTGACCCTTGATATCTATCCTGTTCTGTCCTTAAAATAGGTAAGCTTATCTGATGCCTTTAGACATGAATGATTAGTATAAAAGGTCCATACTAAAATCTTAATAAATGTGAAAGAGACTCTTTACACCCTGACAGTATGCTAAAAATGAACTTAGGTACAACAATTTATATTGCATGTAGTGCAACTGATATTAGGCTAATATCTTAACATAGTAATCAAGGAAAGCAATAATAGCTAATGATTTCTAGTGAACAGCCATTTTGCGAGCCAAATACCCAACCTTACTACACTTATATCTTTTTCTGTTGTCTTTCTTATTAACCTGGCTGTTTACCCTGGTTATGTAATTCTTTTTTCCCCTTTATCCTCTGTTTTATTCTGTCAGAGTTAGGTTGTCTATATATATATCACAACCAGTAAATGAGATGAACAGTATGCTATTATCCAAATGAAATAAGTTGCAACTGAAGAACTGTTGTCTATGTGTAAAAGAAAGATATGGTTACATTTCGTGAATTGTGTAGTCCATGGCAACTATGTATAGGATAGACACTATTATGTTTGGAAGCGGTATTATCAAATCGTGTTGATAACCAGTATCTAGCACATGTTATAAAAGCCAGAACACTAGCTGTTTTGTACACAGAAATATAATATTGTAAAAATATATTTTTTATAAATATCTTTTACAGCACGATGGTACGGTCCTGAGGAAGGCACTTAAATAGTGTTGAAACGCGTAGACAGGAGACAGGAAACCATCCAACAGTTTTTATATTTATGAATTATTTGAATGATTGAAGTTATGCATATGATGTAATGCTACAAAAAACTTTTTTATCTTTTGTGTATAATTATGTATCAATTTTATCAAATATCATGTTAGTGTAATAAGTATTAAATTTGTATCCTAATGTGTACAAACAGTAGTGGAATATCATTTCTCTACGTGGTCTAAGCCACCTTTTATGTGTTAGCTGGTTCCAAAAATTTGCCTGGGTATTTTACTCACACATACTCGTATTACAAAGATCCACACGAGTGGCCTCTTTCCATCTTCTTTTTGTTTCAAATAGAACCTGCTATCCCTTTAACCATGCCTCAGGCCTGCCAGGTTCCATGCTTTGGCTCTTATCATCAACCTTGAACCATCTCCATAACTTGGAAGCTCCGAAGACTTCACAGCTTGAAGTTTCCCACATTTTGATGGCCGTGGATTCAGGTTCAACTTGATAACCCAACTCTACTCAGTGGGAATTTTGCACTTCAAGCCACTTCTATGCAGCTCGTCACCTTCTGATACTGATTCAGCCAAAAACCTTGCATCAAATTCCAGTGTTAATCATCACCAGAGACTAAACTTACCTTTGTCCCCTCGAGCATAGCTACCGAAGTCAGCTACAATTTTGTAGGTGACTTCCTGATTGATTCAGTGGATCTGCTCTTCTTTTTTTTATTCATTTTCCTTTTTGTTTGGTTTTGACTTCCACTGTTTTGCTTTACCTTCGAGCGTGCCTTAGGCCATACTGCTCAAGCCACGGTACCAAAAGCGAGCTAAGAACACTTTAGTAGAAGAGACATTTACCTTTGCTGACCAAAGTTTGGGAAAAGCAAAGCAGGCTGACTCCAGAAAGCACACTAAGGTTACTTTGTTAGGTGGCATCTGCACCACCTGTAGATGCAAAAAGCAAAGATTATGAGGGAAGCTGTTGGTATCTGTGCCCCCAGAATTTGAGACTGCCGCCCTCTCTCAAACAGTTGAAAGAGCTAATAATGCACCCGCCAGAGATTCATGTCTCAGCAACTAAGACTGCTTGCTCCTGCCATACAACACACACACTGTTACCTGAATCCCTTTACCTGCTACATAAACAAGTTGTGCTGTGCGTTGTGAACAGGCTTTCACCCCCTTTGTATGTAAATGAGTTTCTGTGATCAGACACCCCAGGCTCCCATTTCTTCTAGTGCTGTGATAATGTGAGAACGGTAACGAGATCACAAACAAGGGCTGTATTGTGAAATAATCATCTTCCAAGTCACACAGTAGTTTGTAGTTCTTTACTAGTCTTTTAAATGTACATCCCCCTATCCCGTTCCAAGGTAGAGTATAGTTTGCGAAGTGCGACTCTCTTGTGGCCCGCTCCCCAGATTAAGTCCATAAGAACAGAAACTGAGTCCAATTTCCTGAAGAAGTGCAGAGGCAGGTAAACTAGAGGGGTCGAGAAGCAGTATAAATGTATTAACAGCATTTTTGCAACTGCCACTCTACCCATGGGTTGATAGTGGCAGGGAGCCCCAAAAACTACAGGGATCTGCTAACATTGGACATCACCTAAGTTGCCCTGTATAAGTTGTTGTTCGGTGTAGTAAGTTCACCCCTAAATACCTCAAGATGTCAGGGTGCCACCCCAGTGCTAATTGGGGCAGCACTTCCTGTTCTAAGTTGTGAGTTGGCGCATGGGATGTAAGCTGGATTTGGTCCAATTTAGCCTTAGTCTAGGAGCTCTACCAAAATCGTCTAGAACCTCCATCACCTGCGGTAGATACGAATGCACGTTCCTGAGGCACACAAATTCATCATCAGCATACAGTGAAATGACCTCCCAATTTGGCCCACTCTGTATACAGATTGCTGAGTCCTGCGAACGAAACAGGCCAGTGAACAGGTCCATGACTAGGGCGAAAGTAATTGGCAGCGGGCATCTTTGCCACATCCTTCAAAAGAAACTGAGATCTCTGCCTGTCCGGATGTGGGCCAGTGGGTTGGTGTAGAGGAGATTTATTCAGTGCAGTATTTCTGCACCTAGTATCATGCACATCAGCACTTTCGTTAAGTAAAACTACCTCAGGGTGTTGAAGGCCTTCTTTATATCTAGTGCGAGTGCTGTTTATGGAGACAAATTCATGAAGATTCTTTCCCATCATCCGGAGAGGCGCCATAGGTTTAGACACGTTGTTCTCCCAGGTACGAAACCATTCTGGCCTTGGTGCCAATGTAGAGAGACAGGGGAGCAACCTGTTTGCAAGGACCATCATGCGAATCTTGTGGTCGGTGTACAGTGGCCAGTAGGAGCGTAGCTCCAGGGGGTCCCTGTTGGGCTTAGGCAGGACCAATATCATAGCCTCCCATAGGGATCCCAGCAATGTGCCCTACTGCTGGGCTGGTTGGTACATTTGAAGTAGTTTTAGAGCGAGAGTTGCTCTGTAGGTGAAGTAAAAGTCCAACGGGAACCTGTCCATCCCAGGAGTTTTGTTGCATGTGATCTAGTCAATAATTAAGCCAATTTCCTCAGTGGTCAGAGTTTCAACTGGTGTAT
Source organism: Lissotriton vulgaris (assembly GCF_964263255.1). Classification (NCBI taxonomy): domain Eukaryota; kingdom Metazoa; phylum Chordata; class Amphibia; order Caudata; family Salamandridae; genus Lissotriton; species Lissotriton vulgaris. The sequence goes on from NC_141685.1 coordinate 160,681,918, forward strand.
GTCCCTGAAGGGGGTTAAGACTGGGGATCGTCAGTCTATTCAAATACTCATCTAATTGAGATTGCACTCCCAACACAGCCAGGTATACAGACGTCTGGTACTACAGGAAAGCCTGGTTTATATCTGTTTGTACATTCAATATCTCTCCCACCGGGGATCTACTGGCTATTCTGGAGGTCTTTGGGGTCAAGAAGCTTAGAAGCCATGCTAGTGCTTGATAGTGTAGTGTTCCTAGTCTGACCACCGCCTCACTTTACTCCTTTTGGAGAGGGTTGATTCTGGTCTAGTTTCATGCAGCTACCCCAGATATATTTCCGTTGTTCATATTGTTTGTTCAAAGGAGAGGTTCTGTCTCGCAAGGTATGTTTTACACCGTGCTACATCTTGATGCACAGGCCTTATGTGAGACCCTTAAAGGTATCCCACTCTATCACTGTCATAGAGGCAGTCCCTTCATTCTCCTGAAAGATGGCAATATGTGTACCTTCAGTATCACAGAAGACTCTGTCCTGTAGGGCCGGGGCATACAGCCTCCTAGTAGGTACTGGTGCATGTCATCTGCCCCACTGAATCATCATTTTGAGGTGGTTGTGGTCCAAAAATGTGTGGCCTAGACATTCAGGTCACAAGACCAAGGAAGCCACAGAGGGATTACATAGGAGCAAGCCGATTCTGGTGGGCAGTTAGTGTACTGATAATAACAATTAGTATTCTTGTGTACAAGGATTCATCTGTCACCAGATGTTGCACATCTGGGTAAGCATAAGCCCGTCCACAATACATGGGTCATTCTTATTGCATTCCCGGTTTGTGGCGGGTGGAAGGATCTCTCTAGGGAGGTGTCATGGGCAGAATTAAAGTTCCCACCCCATATACTCAGCGTTGCCAGGGCTTGTATCAAGGGCTTGGATGAAGTACACCTGTCTCAAACTCAACACAGACAAGATGGAAGTCCTCATTTTTGGGAACAACACCTCACCATGGAATGACCCATGGTGCCCATGGATCTCGGCACCCCTCCCCCGTATCAACATACCATGCCCACAACCTCTGCATTATTCTGAATCGCAAGCTATCCATGAAGAAACAAGTCAATGCAGTCTCATCCACCTGCTGCCACACCCTTCGCATGCTCCACAAGAGCTTCAGGTGGCTCCCGGCAAATAGCAGAAGGTCCATCATGCAAGCCCTCATCACTGGCAGACTGAACACTGGAAACCCATTCTGCGTAAGAATCACTGCATGCCTCCAGATGATTCTCAAGACAATACAGAACTCAGTGTTAAGACTCATACTCAACCTCCCAGAATGACACACGTCACATCTCAAGAAACTACACTGGCTCCCAATTCAGAAGAGATGCCAGTGGAAGATGCTGACTCATGCCTCAAGACCTTGCGCAACGAAGGACCAGCATACCTCAACAAACGCCTGACCTTCCACCAACCGACCAGACAGCTTTGATCAGCTTCCCTCTCCCTCGCAGACACCCCACAGATCTGCTGAGCCAACAGCAGAGGACGCCATTGGAATCGCTGCAGCTCAACAGTTTCCCAACACAAGCTCCTCTCATCTCCTGTGGACGGCAGCCTTGACACCAACACCGACACTGGCAGTGTAGGGCGTTAGTTCTATTGAAGTTCAAGCCAACTCGGGGCCCTAGTGGTGTTTCTGGGGTCAGATCACCTTGTCCTCTGTCATCAGGGCAAGAGCAGGGTCCAATCACAGTTCTACTGGAATTTTCTTCAAGGCGAGGGCCAACTCTCTGTGCAGCAAGGCTCCCCCCGAAGGGTGGGTGATGGGGTGGGGCTGCTGCAAGATTCCAGTTCCACTATGACCCTGGCTTGTTTTGCGTGCTGCTTGCCCATTTGTAGGCTTGCAGTAGGAAGACCTACGCAGCCCTCTCTTCTAACAGGGATTTTGCCACTCCTGTCATGGGAGGGTACAGCTTGAGTCCTGGGATAGGGTCATCACTCAGCTGGTGATGACCCTATCCAACTCCCGGAAGAGGCGGCGCCTGTCTAGGGGAATTAGCAGGCTGGATGAATAACAACTACCTACGCCTCAATGGGAGCAAAACCGAGCTTCTAGTGATGGGGAAACACCGTCAATCTGATCTTCAGCATGGTGGCCACCCGAATTAGGGCCCACTCCCAACCCCTCTGAGCAGGTGAAAAACCTGGGTGTACGACTGGACGCCAATCTTTCCTTTGAACATCATATCAGAGGGGTTGCAGGCAAGTGCTATAGCATTCTAAAAAGACTTCGTAAAACCTTGGACCTACTCCCCGTCACTGGTAGGGACACGCTAATACATACCCTTGTCACCTCCCATCTGGACTATGGGAACTCACTGTATATCGGTCTGAGTAAGAAAGGACTGCACCAACTTCAGTGCGTTCAGAATGCGGCTGCTAGGTTGGCATTGAATCTCCCCCGGAAGTCGTCCGGGAGCCGTGCCTTAGCCACCTTGCATTGGCTTCCCATCCGGGAACGTATTGTGTTCAAAACTATGTGTATGGCACAAGGAATTGCACAGGGAAAGGGACCTATATACCTACAAAATATGCTGACCATGTATCGTCCTAAGCGGCTACTGAGATCCCTAGGTAGTATTATTTTCCAGGTCCCGCGTATTTACAGAGCACGGATGGCCTGTCGCTCTTTTAGATACCTTACCTATAAACAGTGGAACACACTTCCGATTGAGCTCCGTAAGGAACCATCTGAGGTGAGGTTTCGTCAGGAATTGAAGACTCACCTATTTCCCAAGTAGTTGGGTCCGATTTCCGGTAGGCCCCTTCTTGTGCTTCCAGCCGGACAGTTGTTGAAGCTCTTTTATGGTCTGTATCAATAGTGCGGGGACACACTGATTTATGTGTAACCAGGCGCTTTATAAACTTTATTATTATTATTATAAGGTCGATCTCTTACTGCCAAGTAGTGTATCAAGGAGCCATTGTTCTAAGAAGAGCTCCATGTTAGGGCGCTCGGCCCCCTCTGGGAGTCCCACCAATCTTATGTTGTTTCTCCGTGACTCTCTGCATCTTCCACCCTGTCTCACAGCTTTGCAACCTTCACCTGCAGGGCCTTGAAGGTGCATTCCCACCAAGGCACACTCATACTTCTTCAGCCTGAATCTAAGGTTGATCTGGTCAGCCCGAGGCAGCCCCACCTCTATTGCCAGAGCGTCCAGTTTAGGTCTGAGTGTGGCCTTCACATCTTTGATTGCTCGCAAATGTTTGTCAAAGTGCTCTCCCTGGGCATGTGAACTCTGTGCGGCAGTGGTCTGTAGTGCCTCTTGATGGATGAGAGGATGGCGAGGTTCCTTCCCCCCACTGTCCCTGTCCCCCTTGTGCTGCAGTTTCTTGACCATCTTTGTGCCGGAGTGAGTTGAGAGTGGTCGGCATCTGAAGGGATGCGAGGGCTTAGTGCGCAATCCTCTAATCAATAGGACGTGTCCGCCCCAGCAATCACTGCTGCCAGGTAGGTGTAAGGAATCTCCCCTCTGGTACCCCACTCTTCACCCCTCTAATCAATGGGACACAGCCGCCCCAGCAATCACTGCTCCCAGGTAGGTGTAAGGAATCTCCCCTCTCGCACCCCGCTCTTCTCCCCTCTAATCAATAGGACGTGTCCGCCCCAGCAATCACTGCTGCCAGGTAGGTGTAAGGATTCTCCCCTCTCGCACCCCGCTCATCTCCCCTCTAATTAATAGGACACAGCTGCCCCAGCAGTCACTACTTCCAGGTAGGTGTAAGGTATCTCCCCTCTGGTGCCCGCTCTTCACCCTTTGTTCCTCACCAGTGCGATGAAGTAGTCCAATGTTGATGTGCCCAGCTAGTGCACTGTCTACGTGCTGGGGTGGTGATTGTTTCCCTGCATTCTAGTAAGGGGGAAGGTCAGCACATGTTTGACCCTTCACGTCACTCTGAATGCTCCATATCCTCCTCGGTCCCACCGGCTCAGGGTATCAGGCTTGCTTAAGTGGTTCTCAGCACATACCCAGGTGCTAATTTTATTTATTTATTTATTTATTTAAAACACTTATAGAGCGCAGCTGTCACCTGGCAGGTATCCTGGCGCTGAGAGCTTACTCCTGAGTTAGAAGCAATGGGAACTGATTATGGGGGGGGGTGGACGTGGCGGGGGAACTAGGGGAAGAGCCACGTTTTTATTCATTTCCTAAAAGGTAATATGCACTGAGAAAGGGAGCCACAATTTAAGTTCACCAGCTATGCTATGGGGGAGCATCATGCCCAGCCTTCTGTGCCTGTTCCAATGATCAGAGTCCTCTGTTTTGCATAGTAGGGCCCGTGGTCCAAGGGAGGGTGGTGCACCCTGTTGTGGTGTATGGGGACGACCTGCTCGGCATGTATCCCAGGCCTGGATCCTGAGATCAAGCAGAGTGCCTCTTGCCCATGCCCGTCTCTTAGTGGGCAGGATGTAAGCAAGCCTCAGCAAGGCCCGCTAGTGCAAGGGGTTCGCCCTTCTCTGCACAGAATCTTCAACCCAGCAAGAAATTGGCACAGAAACTGGAAATACAAAAGATCAAGTTTATTAACCTTTAAAGGTGGTACTACAACTCACACAACACTCTTCAGTATTGTATCGTAGCACACCGAACCAAAGCACATGGCCCCTTTTATACAGAATAGAGGGGCTCAAAAGAAGGCGGCACAAGCACGAAGCACAGTTTTATGACCATATATAGGCATATTCGGAGCACAATCAATACATGGGTGGAGTTAACGGTTCCTGAGACCCCCAAAGCATATTCCTTCGGACATTAATCATAAACAGATGTGGACTCTACTGGGCATGTCTGAACACGTACACAGAGGGAAGATGCTATAAATAGCCTGTTGCTGGGCAGATGCCAAGAGCAGTTGAAACAAGGGTAGGACTGAACCTTGTGGTGAGCACATGGCCATATGGCCGATTTACAGAACGAAGATGGAGTCAGTTCGGTTGATTCGAATATAGCTAATATGGCATATGTCTTCGGCTAATGCTCAACCCGATCGTCATTAATTTACAACAGACGACCCTTTTAGCATTAGCTGAAGACATCCGGTTTCCTGGGATAATCTAGATATTCATCCCTTATGTCAATAATCATCATCTCCGCGATTTCCTTATTCAAACTACTTTGCATCTTAACTTCGGCAATTCTCTTCCTGGTTGGAATACAGGTAGTAATACACATGGAACATATCATTGGACCACATTGTATACATAAGCAACACTTAAAGATTATTGCAAATATGATACAGAGAACAGTCAGCACATTCCAACCCCAAGTTTAAATAATGGCCCAGAACCATCCTGCAAAGGTCCAAGTGCCATTCTCGGTGTGTAAATCAGCAGCAATCTTATGGAGTTTATTGATTGCTTTATATACGGAAGGTGTGTGGTCAGGAATAAAAACGCAACAACTACTTCCGATAATGCGACATGCACCACCTCTGTCAGCTAACATAACATCTAAAACCATTCTATTTTGTAGTGCTACAATTCTGGTCATCTGTAGTTCTTCAGTAATATTCTCCAAGGCTGTTGCTGTTTGATTCGTAACAGCTTCTACAACCCTAGTTAATCGTCTTATTTTCCTGCTGTTTAATGCTGCACCCACAAAGAAAAACAATCCTAAATTAAAATCCACATACTGTTGCAGGCTAGTATCAGTTTGGTCTATATCATCCGTATTCAATGTCCTTTTATAACGATTTACAGTGATATTGCTGAATAGCTTAAGATATTGTTGATCCAATCAGGTGCCAGGAATACAGGAGGACAAAGAAAAGACATATAACAAACTCCAGACCACCCTCCTGGTAGTCTGTAATACCCACGATTCCCACATACAAAATAAGTATTGTGTGATGCCAAAAAGTCTGTCGATATTTAGGATGGTTACACAATCACTAACCCCAACGGGGATATGTCCTATAATTTGCACACATAAACAAAATACAATGGTTCAGTAACAAATAATTTTCAACCAGAATACATTTCAATTTTCATTCAATAGGCCGTTTTTGTATAAATAATTCTTTTTATTCATAAATCTTCTTAAAAACGTAGCCAATGCGTTTTGTCCAGCTCCTGATGTTGCTGTCCATACCTGGACCGCTGATGTGCTAACTCGCAAGTTACATACTCAAGAAACAACCTACAGGATGTGTATACCGACATCCACTTACTTTGACCAGTAAACGAGAAAGAGGCACTAATATGTGTCCTTTTGCTGTGATTCACTGCTCTTAAGAATATCAGTGTGAGATAGCCTGCTCCTAAGACATAGGATCTAATACTGTGACGCTATCATCTGAAGTTACTTTGTGAGACCGATCTTTTTATCCATTTGACATCACATAGTCTCCGCATTTTTCGCCCTGAAGAAGTCCTCTGGACGAAACGCGTTGGCTACGTTTTTAAGAAGATTCATGAATAAAAAGAATTATTTATACAAAAACGGCCTATTGAATGAAAATTGAAATTTATTCTTGTTGAAAATTGTTTGTTACTACCGTTGGGAGTGCTGAACCATTGTATTTTGTTTGTAAATTTGGGCATTGCCTTTGGAAGTCTAGGCGTACATGGCTTCAGGTTTCTTGCACCCCGTATACACCGTCCATAAAAGTATAAGACCCTTAACACTGGAATGGGTGCAGTCAGCAAATACCCCATACCCGTGTGCTTTTTGTTGCTAGACTTTGCACACATAAGTCTGCTTGTGCTTGAGTCACAGAGATCACAAATTTCTCACTGGTAACAAAGTCTCTCGTATTCGTGAAGATATATGGTGTTGAAGCATTGTCCGGTCTGTATTCTTCCCACTCCCATATAGTTCCATTCGCTTGGGGATACCCATCTTTGTCCTGATGACATTCTTTATTCAGTTTAAACAGGAGTCGACCTACTGTAGGTTTCCTTGTAGCGAACAACAGGGTATACCAGGCTCGACAAGAACCATTGTGCGAAAAAGGGAGAGGTATGAAAGGCGTTCCTCCCTTCCTCTGATGTGCAGGCATCATCCCACAAATCCAACAATTTGTGACATTTGTAGCAACATGCGTATGATGTTGTTTGGAGGGGCCACCAGGCTCTGGTCGCCAGATTGGTGGCCACTCGAGCTAGGACCTGTCCCAGTGCCCAAACTAACCATTAAAAATCTGGGAGTGCGCCTGGACCAAGCCCTGATCATGAAAGATCATGTCAGTCAGGTTACGGGAACATGCTTCCGTACAATAGGTCTTCTACGGCGTATCTTCCCTTTCCTACCCAACACCCATAGGAAGACACTGGTACAGGCATTAGTTCTTGGACGAGTGGACTATTGTAATAGTCTACTCACTTCCGCCAACCAGGAACAACTACACAAACTGCAGGTAGTGCAGAACACTGCAGCAAGACTCATCCTGAATGCCCCTCCCCGCACCCCTTCTCGTCCCCCTCTCTCCCACCTTCATTGGCTCCCGGTGCAACAACGAATAGACTTCAAAATCTGCTGTATCATGCACAAGTGCATATATGGGTCGGGTCCCAAATACCTAAAAGAGATCTTTCTTCCCTATTCCCCTGGACGTGCTCTGCGCTCCAGCAACACTATGCTGCTGCAAGTACCCAAAGTCACTAAAGCCAGGCAGGGGGGGCGTGCACCCTCCTTCAAAGGCCCCATGCTGTGGAACTCTCTTCCACCTCAATTGAGGCTGATCACTAACCTCTTTTCCTTCAGGAAAAAACTAAAGACTCACTTGTTCGCACAATAATAATCCGGCTATTCTCTCTATCTCACCATCACTACAATTTGGCCCACTCTTGCAGAAGCTACGCGCGGAGATACCCCCTCGGGGCTGATTCAGGCGCGCTACAAGACCATAAATAAATAAATAAATGGAGCATCTGAATGAAGGTATTATTGAGATTTGACTGTCGATGCTTCAATTTTTGATATGGGAGTGTAAAGAAAAAGTGCTCCTTTGGCACTGGTGTAGTGACAACAAACAACTCTCGAGCAGGAGCTGCTTTCTCAACAGACCATGTGACTACTGCCATAATCATCAAAGCAGCAAGGAACCCTACAGCACAGAAAATCTTCTTCTCCATTGTCAAAGGAACGCAGAAAGTATCTTCCTGAAACTAAAAGTAGTCACCTGAACTCTTCCCCTGGGCAGCCGTTGATTTTTTCACCAGCGGGCTAAGGCGGGTGTCGCTACTCTAATGCAGGGCTGACCCCCCACCTTACCACATCGGCTCTCCATTTCACTAACCCGGGGGCCCACTCAGGCAACTTTCAAAATTACTGCACTTTCAAAAACTACTGCAAACTCTTTCTTGGCCTTAGATTATATCGTGTAGCTCCAGATGTCGTCTGGTCCGGGAAGAACTCCTCAGATCCGTCAGGTGTTATAGCTCGGCCTCTCTCCCAGTCAGAACCTCTCGGTGATCTGTAAGTACAGCTGGCTCCACCAACGCTGAATTCACTTTGCGACAATGAATCCCATGTATCCAATTCTTTCGGTTGGTGACTCGAACCGCTGTCCTCGTAGCAAGTAAGACTTGCTCAGGTCCACACCACCTCGGCTCCAGACTGCTCGACCTTCCAAAAGATTTCACCAGTACGAAATCACCTGGTCAAAGATTATGGCCTCACCTGTAGATCAGTCAGCGAGTGCTTCACGAACCTGTTGATGAATAGAAACCAAGTTATTAGTCAACTGTGCCAAACAGTCATTCATCAAGACACAAGGAACATCATACACAGAGTTGGGCTTAGGAACTCCCCAAAGATTCATCGGCCTCCCAAACAGAACCTCATATGGAGTCAGTCCTGTTCGCGAATGAGGCACAGATCTTATCGACAACAATGCCAGTGGCAACGTATCTGGCCAAGTCAGAGAAGTAGAGGCTTGGATTTTAGCTAGTTTCAGCTTTAGAGTGCCGTTATAACACTCCACTAATCCTGCTGATTGCGGATGGAATACTGCATGGAACTTTTGCTTGATCCCTAATCCTTTCAGAACATACTTGATAACATTCCCCACAAAATGAGTTCCGCCATCACTCCACAAAAGTCTGCAAACACCGTATCGAGGGAAGAATTCCTTCAGCAGCACCTTTGCTGTAGTAATTGCAGTATTGTACTTTGTAGGGTACGCCTCAATCTAGTTACTGAAGGCACATACCACCACCAAAACATATTTCAGATTATTACAGCGTTCAAGCTGAATGTAATCCATCTGCAAAACTTCAAAAGGTGCAGTTGGTGTAGCAAAACCTCCTGCTGGATTTCGTGTCCCCTTTCCAGGATTAAACCGTAGGCAAATCATACAGGATTGCACTACTCTCTTAGCCGTGCTAGCAATTTCTGGATGCTCCAAAGCTTAGTAAGCATTTTCACTATTGCTGAAGATCCAACATGTGCTAGCCCATGTGCCATCTGAACCATAGGTTCTACAAAAGCTATAGGCAACTTCCATTTGTTCATCTGTTTATTCCGCCAACAACCTTCATCATCCAACTCTCCATCTTTGGACCATTGCTCCCGTTCTTTATCGGAAGCGGTCTTCTGAATCGCTAACACTTCCTTCCTAGCATCATGCCACCGCTCTGCCTGTGACTTCACTACATACATGAAAGTGATGTCAGGCTGCATCGCAGTCTCACGTGCGACTCGGTCTGCCAACGCATTTCCTTCTCCCACCTTATCAATCACTTTCTTGTGTGCATTACATTTCACTATAGCTATTTTCTTTGGATATGTCAGTGCAGTCAGTAAATTATGCACTAGTTCTCCGTGCATTATCTGTGTTCCGTGTGATGTCAGAAAACCTCTTTCCTTCCAGAGCAGGCCAAAATTGTGCGCCACTCCAAAAGCATAGCGGCTATCTGTATAGATGGGTAAAATACCGTCACTCCGCATTTTTTACTCCGCATAGACCACTGGGTATTGTGGCACCACTATCTTATTCACTTCTCGTAAATCAATGATGAATCTATAAACCCTAGTGTCAGTATCTTTCTTCAAGATGGGTAATCAATCAAAGCATTTATATATAGCGCACTACTCACCCAGAGGGTCTCAAGGCGCTAGGGGAGGGGGGGTCCGCTACTGCTCGAACAGCCAAGTCTTGAGTTTCTTCCTGAAGGCGAGGTGGTCCTGGGTCAGGCGGAGGTGGGTCGGGAGGGAGTTCCATGTCTTGGCGGCGAGGTAGGAGAAGGACCGTCCCCATGTGGTGACTCTTCGGATGCGGGGGACGGCGGCGAGGGCGTGGCCGGTCGATTGAAGCTGGCGTTTGGGAGCGTAGAAGTTGAGGCGGCTGTTGAGGTATCCTGGGCTTGGTTGTGTAGGGCTTTGTGTGCGTGGGTGAGGAGTCGGAAGGTGATTCTCTTGTTGACCGGGAGCCAGTGCAGGTCTCTCAGGTGTCCGGAGATGTGGCTGCGACGGGGGATGTCCAGGATGAGTCGTGCTGAGGCGTTCTGGATCCGTTGGAGTCTCTTCTGGAGTTTGGCGGTGGTTCGGCGTAGAGGGAGTTGCCGTAGTCCAGACGGCTGGTGACGAGGGCCTGGGTGACCGTCTTCCTGGTCTCGGTGGGGATCCACCGGAAGATCTTACGTAGCATGCCCAGGATGTTGAAGCACGACGAGGAGACGGTGTTGACTTGTCTGGTCATGGAGAGGGAGGAGTCCAGGATGAAGCCTAGGTTGCGTGCGTGGTCTGTTGGTTTGGGTGCGCTGCCTAGGGCGGGGGGCCACCAGGAGTCCTCCGTCTTGTCAGAGTTCAGTTTCAGGCGGCTGTTCTTCATCCATTCGGCTACCTCTTTCATCCCTTCGTGAAGGTTGGCTCTGGTGGTGGCGGGGTCATTGGTGAGGGAGAGAATCAGCTGGGTGTCGTCGGCGTAGGAGATGATGTTGAGGTTGTGCTGGCGTGCGATGTCTGCGAGGGGGCTCATGTAGACGTTGAAGAGGGTTGGACTGAGCGAGGAGCCTTGAGGAACGCCGCAGATGACTTCGGTGGCTTCAGATCTGAACGGGGGGAGGCGGACTCTCTGTGTCCTTCCGGCGAGGAAGGAGATGATCCACTCCAGTGCCTTTTCCTGGACTCCGACGTTGCTGATGCGCTGTACTAGGGTATGGTGGCAGACAGTGGCGAAGGCCGCGAAGAGGTCTAGGAGGATGAGGGCCGCTGTTTCTCCGTTGTCGAGCAGAGCTCGGATGTCATCGGTGGCTGCGATCAGGGCGGTCTCGGTGCTGTGGTTGGCCCGGAAGCCAGACTGCGAGAGGTCGAGGGATCCGTTTGTCTCGAGGAAGGCGGCCAGCTGCTTGTTGACGGTCTTCTCGATGACTTTTGCAGGAAACCGGAGCAGCGAGATGGGGCGGTAGTTCTTGAGGTCGGTGGGTCGGCTGATGGCTTCTTGAGTAGGGCGCTGAGTTCGGCGTGCTTCCAGCTCTCCGGGAAGGTAGCGGTGTCGAAGGAGGTGTTGATGATGTCCCGCAGGTGGGGTGCGATGACAGCGTCGGCCTTATTGAAGACGTGGTGAGGGCAGGGGTCGGTAGGAGATCCGGAGTGGATGGAGTTCATCGTGCGGACGGTGTCTTCGGTGCTGATCGGGGTCCAGGCGCGGAGGGTGGTGGTGGGGGGCGGTGGTTCGGTCGTGGCGTGCGTCGGTTGAGTGCTGAAGCTGTTGTGTATGTCCGCGATCTTGTTGTGGAAGTAGGAGGCGAGGGAGTTGCAGAGGTCTTGCGAAGGGGTGATGTCGTTGTTTCCGGCGTTGGGGTTGGAGAGCTATTTGACGATGTTGAAGAGTTCCTTGCTGTTGTGTGCGTTGTTGTCCAGTCGTTCCTTGAATGCGGTTTTCTTGGTGGCGTGGATGAGTTGGTGGTGTTTTCGGGTGGCGAGCTTGAGGGCAGTCATGTTGTCCGGAGTTGGGTCTCTGCGCCAGGTTCTCTTGAGGGCTTGGCAGTTCTTCTTGGAGCTCTTGAGTTCGTCAGTGAACCATGGGGCTTTCTTGCTACCGGGTCTGCTAGGCGGGGTCTTCAGAGGGGCGAGGTCGTCTGCGCAGGGTAGGTTTGGACTGTTACAAATAATAAAGGGAACTTCCTCAACAACCCCCACTTCAATGAGATCGTATACAATTTTCGTGAGTGCTTCTTCACCCTCCTGTGAAATTCTATACTGGGGTAGGCGTGGTAACACAGCTCCCTCCTTTACGCTAATGTGTACCGGGGGAATAACCATCTGTCCCACATCAGTATCTGAAGTAGCCCACAATGTTTCAGGTAGGGAGGCTAATGCAGTATCTTGTTTAACACAACAGGCTCTTTCCATTACGTGGTAATTGTCATTCAGAATTACACGAACTCCTTCAGGGGAACATCGTATTGTGGCTCTGAAATGCTTGAGCATGTCAAGACCCACAATATTATCTGGTGTGTTAGGGGAGAGCAAAAACTGACATGGAGCAACAAATTTGTTAACATGAAATGCAAGTGGTTGTGACAATGAGCTAAGAAAAGGTGTTCCATCGAACCCTATGGATGTAATCGTTAAGCCAGACAGGGGAGCCCTCAGAATCAATTGCTTAGATAGGGCGCTACGAGTAGCTCCCGTATCAACCAGAAACTGATCAGTAGACCCCAAGACAAGTGCTGTAACATAATACATTTGTAATAAATTTGTAACACACTTATCAACAAACAAATGCCGACCTGTGTCGTCCGTTAGTGACTGACCACTAAAATTGTGAAACGCCTCTTCAAACCGCGTAAAAAAATCTGAAACTGATTCATCTGTTTTCTGTATACACGATGCTAAAACAGTCCAATCGATCTTTTTAGGGGCGATAATTGTTTTTAGCTTAGCCAATATCGCAGCAGGGAGATCTAAAATCAATTGGCAGGGCTTTTGTGCTGGCTCTCTGTTTGCATCCTCTTGTTCTATTTCCTTCCATAGTGCCCCATACGCTGCACTGTCATCAACTCTCCGCACAAACCTCCACATATCAGGGGGTAATATCAACCCAAAAAACAAATCAATATCGGTTAGCGTCATACTGCAAGCATTTATAGCTCCCTCGACTTCCTCATAGAAAGCAGCTGGATTTTTCCGTGGGTCAGGTAACGCAGCTTTAAGCGCCACAACATCCGCCCTATTCCAGGGAGTATATACCCAATTATAAATAAAATACCCATTCGCATCTACAGAATCTACCTCATCATCCATGCCTTTCCCTTTAGGAGGGACATATAAAGGTGCAGCCTCTCGCATAGGCTTTGCATGCACTACAGCGATCTTGTCTGTTCCAGGGAGAGATGATTGGCTCCCATCGGGCAAACCAGTTAGTGCGGGTGCCTCCGATTTCCGCTTCTCCTCTCGCAGGCGAAGTGCCTCAGTCCGTAGTTTAAACAACCGCCGCATCATATCAGGTAACTGAGAAGAAGGAAAAAGACCTTTACGAAGTTTCATACAATCGGCTGCAACATCATCAGGTTCTAAAATACCAGAAACTTTTCGATATAAGTCAACAACTTCGTCAGCAAAGGTATCCGTAAAGTACAGCTTCTCTCTATCACACCATCCCTGTAAATCATCTAAAATAGCAGGCAATAAAGCATCATCACGCATTGCTCGACGGGCGGCCTTCCTCAGGTCAGACGCCCGATCTACCGATAACTTGGAACGAGTATCTGGCTTCACTTGAGTCGGGTCGGAATCCACAATTTCGCCAGCCGGAGCGGTCGGAACAACAAATGGAGGCAGAGGTCGGTCTAGTAGCGAAAAATGATCTTGAGAGTTATTATGGACAGGATAGAGAGGTTGTCGAACAGCATACTGGCCAGATATCTGTAATCTATGCTCCTTCTCCTGTCTTTCCTCCAGTTCTTTCGCTTCTTTCTTTCTCAATTCTTGCGCTTTGTCATGCACACTCTTTCGTTGTTCTTTCTCAATCAGCGCTTGCTCAAGTTTCTCGCGTTTCTCGCGTTCACGTACTTCTTTCACCCTCATTCTCACACACTCAAACATGTCTTGTCTAAACTTTCGCTCGAACATACATTGCTCCACATACTCGATCTTTCGCATATCAAATGACCCATGTTTTGGCCAACGCAACTCAGCATCTTAACGTGTATATGTCCTCCATAACGTGCTGTACATTATAGGGGAAAGACCATACTTCACATACATATCTCGATTAGGCGTCCCCTCTGGGGGAGCCGGCTGCGATTCTTCAAGATTTAACCGGTCTGCTCCACAAAAGCAGCACATTCTTCGAAGTGCACTAAAAGCAGGCATGCCAAAAATAATGCAGAATATGCAGTATTATAATCCAAGGGGCACTTAAAGTATTTTTAATACGTTGCGCCGTTCAAAGTCTTTCTGGAGAAATATCTCCTCATTACCTGCCTATATATGTTGCAACACATATATTACCCATACACATATACAAAATGACTAATCAACCAAAACCAAATGCCTTGACAAGCGTATCCTAAAACTGCTTTGCCACTCTCAGGCTACCAAAAACCCACAGCAAGTACCGTACAACGGCTCTTACCAATCAAAAGGGCCCAGTCTCCAACTGTCAAGTTCTAAATTCGACCAAACGGCCACTGCACTGCAAACCCACAGAAGAGATCTCAGTCGAGGACCGGCGCCACCTGGATGGTCAGATCGGAAAGAAAGGAAAAACCGCCTTGGATGCCTCCATTCAGGTCTCTATATGGCAAGCGTACGCTCCGCAGCGAGATTCCAATCCTTCGTCACGACCACTCCTTCAGGCATCCGAGTCGCCGATGAGCCCCACGTGTCGGGCGCCAATTGATGTAAGCAAGCCTCAGCAAGGCCCGTTAGTGCAAGGGGTTCGCCCTTCTCTGCACAGAATCTTCAACCCAGGAAGAAATTGGCACGGAAACTGGAAATACAAAAGATCAAGTTTATTAACCTTTAAAGGTGGTGAGCACACGGCCAATATGGCCGACTCACAGAACAAAGATGGAGTCAGTTCGGTTGATTCGAATATAGCTAATATGGCATATGTCTTTGGCTAATGCTCAACCCGATCATCATTAATTTACGACAGGCATCTCCTGCTGGGGGTGCCCCACCGGGGTTATCTAGACAAGCAGCCCTCCAGGCGTGTCTGCAATATCTCCCCCTCTACCACTACCGACCGGCCCTAGCCTCAGGTGGCCAGAGCCATCCATGGGAGGCCACGGCTCCAGATGCACGCAGGCTGCGGCTCTCTGATGGCCAGAGCAATCCATGGGATGCCCCGACTCCAGATGCACGCAGGCTGCGGATCTCTGATGGCTAGAGCAATCCATTGGAGGCCACTGCTCCAGATGCACGCAGGCTGTGGCTCTCTGATGGCTAGAGCCATCCATGGGAGGCCACGGCTCCAGATGCACGCAGGCTGTGGCTCTCTGATGGCCAGAGCAATCCATGGGATGCCCCGGCTCCAGATGCACGCAGGCTGCGGATCTCTGATGGCTAGAGTAACCCATGGGAGGCCAAGGCTCCAGATGCACACAGGCTGCGGCTCCCTGATGGCTAGAGCAATCCATGGGAGGCTACGGCTCCAGATTCATGCAGGCCGCGGCTCTCTGATGGCCAGAGCAATCCATGGGAGACCACGGCTCCAGATGCATTCAGGACGGGGCTCTCTGATGGCCAGAGCAATCCATGGGAGACCACGGCTCCAGATGCATGCAGGCTGGGGCTCTGTGATGGCCAGAGCAATCCATGAGAGACCACAGCTTCAGATGCACGCAGGCTGTGGCTCTCTGATGGCTAGAGCCATCCATGGGAGGCCACGGCTCCAGATGCATGCAGGCTGCGGCTCTCTGATGGCCAGAGCAATCCATGGGATGCCCCGGCTCCAGATGCACGCAGGCTGCGGATCTCTGATGGCTAGAGTAACCCATGGGAGGCCAAGGCTCCAGATGCACGCAGGCTGCGGCTCTCTGATGGCTAGAGCAATCCATGGGAGGCTACGGCTCCAGATGCACGCCGACTGTGGCTCTCTGATGGCTAGAGCAATCCATGGGAGGCCACGGCTCCAGATGCAGGCAGGCCCCGGCCTCAGATGGCCAGAGCAATCCATGAGAGGCCACGGCTCCAGATGCACGCAGGCTGCGGATCTCTGATGGCTAGAGTAACCCATGGGAGGCCAAGGCTCCAGATGCACGCAGGCTGCGGCTCTCTGATGGCTAGAGCAATCCATGGGAGGCTACGGCTCCAGATGCACGCCGACTGTGGCTCTCTGATGGCTAGAGCAATCCATGGGAGGCCACGGCTCCAGATGCAGGCAGGCCCCGGCCTCAGATGGCCAGAGCAATCCATGAGAGGCCACGGCTCCAGATGCACGCAGGCTGCGGCTCTCTGTTGGGGTCATGGCACACTGGAGAGTCTCACAATAGTGGGGACCTCCTCTATGTCCATGTAGTCTGTAGTGATCGTCGTTGTCTCTTATGTGTGGAGAGCTGTCAAGATGATTTATTTATTTATAAAGTTTTATATAGCGTGAACATGATCCCGATGGATATCAGAGCGCTTTACAGTCGGAGGGATAGGAAGGTAACAGTTGCATTACCTGGGTAGAATTCATACTAGTTACCACTGAAGCTCTGCAGGCTGCAGCAAGTGAACAACTTATCCAGATCAACCACCCAAACCAGTGCTAGTAAACCAGCAAGCACAGAAGCGGAGAGAGGGCGGCCCTTCGATGCAAGGATTCAAGCAGATCTAGTACTGTGAATCCTTCATTGAGAGAGCCGATAGTCTTGCCTAACTCCTGAGGCGGAAGCCGGGAGCAACGCTTGACCTTTTAAAACTGTTATTGTGTACTGCCTGTATTACTGCTTTTAAATTACTGCATTTGCACTTCGCTCTTTGCGCGCATTACCCACAGTCTGCCAGCTAACTCCTGAGGCGGAAGCCGGGAGCAACGCTTGTTCTTTTAACATTATCATTGTGTTTTTGATTTACTACTGACTGTGAATTATTGCATTTGCACTTTAGCACTCACTTTTTCGCCACACTGTCTTGCCTGTTTTCCCGAGCAGCCGACTAGGTGCTGTTACCGGGACTGACAGGGGGTCCGTCATCTTGGGGATAGCCCAGGGTTGGCGTTGCAGCTTTCTCGCGCACGACCCTTAGCACAGTATAAATGTGCCTCCCCCCCCCGGCCGCGCAAAGGTAAGCCTGTCTGCGCCTGTCCGCGACAGGCCGGGGCTAGGGGCCACCCCCCCTGCCTCTTTCCTGAATTACAAAACAACCATAGGAGAGGCAGGGAGATTAAGGAACACTCTCTTAGTCCCCGGTTAAAACGCATAAACAAAAGAAGAGAGGTTAAAAAGGTATCAAAAAGCCACAGAGACGGAGCGATGCAACAGGGGAATCACACACCCACTTTGGGTGGATAAGAAAGCCCTCACACACCGACCTAGTCAGTGTCATGCTTCATCATAGGGCCCCACCAAAGAGGCCGAATGCCTCTATGGTGTGCTACGACGCCAGAAGACTGCGGAGCTGGTTGTGTGAAAAGGGCGTGCAGTGAGGTATAAAAGTAAAAGTGCCTAAAGGGTATCTGCAAAAAATATTTTAATGGTTGATCCCTAGGACACGATTAAAAGGGTTATGTGTCTGAATTTGCTGCCAAAGGTAATGGATTGGTTAATTCAGAATTTTAGTTAGTCAGTCAACATGTTTCAGCCTTTACAGTGGTTTAAATTTACCTAGGCATTCATCAGGACTAGTTTATACCCCGGCGGTATGGACTCTCTAATCGTCCACCCTGACCTGGGGGCGTGAAAGTGAAAAAATCAAAAATGTGATAAAGCGCATAAAAAAGGGGGGAAGAGCAGGTCGCTCATTCCAAAAATACTCCTAATTTAGGAGTGTTTCTGCACCTGTAAAACAAATAACACAGACAAACAAAGAAGACATACACACAATTAGTTGTAGGTGTAGGTCATTGCGTTTGTCCAGGGTGCTCCATAGTTGTGGCAAAGGTAGTGTTCCCAAATAAACACTAAAGTTAACACCATCCAAATAGCCCTATAGGGATGATACTACTAACTCTAGGAAGTGAAGTGGAAATAAGTGCTTAAAACACGCAAAGTAGCTAGAAGGGGATAAAAACACAATAAAAAGCACTCCATAGGAGGGATCAATGGACCAAAGGTCTGTGACCCCACCGAATAGTTCATAAATTCAAATAGATATTTCACTTTAGATTATGGCGCTAACTGCACCATGGGTCTCGGGAGGGGGGTAGGAGCGTACCTGGCACATCCTGAAAGTAGAAAGCAAAGGCTTGAAATACATTGGATCGGGTTTTACTTAGCTCGATCGCGTCGATGAAGTCAAATCGTGGTGGTTCAGCAACTCACGCCCTCAACGCTCGCAACCCGCTTTTGCACCTAGCATAACCTCAGGAACAGACCCCGACGATGGGGAGCGGGCCAGTTTCTGAGTTTAAAAGCGTTTCCTCGTTGTTTCTCGCTCTTCCGGGTGGGCGTGTCCCGCATCAGAGCGAGGCTTGCAACTCGCCGGCCCGGGTTAGGTGGGCGTGGCACGTCTCAAATGGAGGCTTGGATTCAGTGGCCAATGGGAGCGGGCATGTTTCCATGGCAGCCCAGCGGTTTCAATCTTCGGAATGAAAACTTTAAGCGATCCATAAGCCGCCCAACTTACACCGCAAGCAGCGATGCAATGATGCAATAAGCCATAAGTTAATTGCGGGGCAGACTGCCCAGAGTGTAAAAGGATAGTAAGAGTTGCCAAGTCATCCAAGTACATAAGCTAAGGCACAGGGCATAAGTATGCAATCAGTGTGACATCAAAGCTACACAGGGGTGGGGGTGTCACTGAATTGAGAGTATTAGGTAGGTAGTATCAAGGGAGGAGAAACCTCTTAAGTGAAAAAACGGTGGTGGAGAAAACCACTGCATTTGGTATGCAAAAACAGTTGTACACCAGCCCAACTAAGACTACAGGGTAAATAATGGTGACTGCTGCTGTAACATGTGTCATGGACCACCTGGTTACCCCAGGACTGTATTCCACGGGATGTCATTGTTCAACCCAACAGTATTGGTACCCAAACGATAAACCCAGCGCTGTTCTTTTTCAAACAGCCTGCTCGTGATGTTAGTGGTACCAGTGATTGCTTCTATAATTGTCCATTTCATGTCATTGGTGGTGTGATTGCAATCCACAAAGTGACGACTCAGCTTCGTCGTTGCTTTTTTGCACCTGATATTACTTCGGTGCTCACAGATACGCTGTTTCACTTTGCGTGTGGTCATGCCAACATAGCGTAAGGCACAGGGACACGTGATTAGATACACCACATTGGTTGAGTTGCAGTTCGTATGTGCTACCTGGGTCCAGATTTTTCCTTGCTCCAACGAGAGTGTTTTTGATGCCTCCGTTAGGTGGCACACGCTGCAATCCGAGCAGGGGTAGTGCCCTGTGATTTGAGGTAAACCCCATGCCGCCGTGACTGTAGGGATTTTAGGGGGTGTCTTTTCTTTTGGACGGGTGTGAACTAAGGCATCCTTCAGACTTCGACCCTTCTTGAAAGAAAAGAGAGGCTTTTCCCAACCCTCTTTGGAGGATTTTATGATACTCCAATGCTTGTTTATTGTCTTTTTCATGAGGTTAGACAGGCTATTGAAGGTAGTTACACAAGTGACATGTTGTTGACATGTTGTTGGCATGACCACACGCAAAGTGAAACAGCGTATCTGTGAGCACCGAAGTAATATCGGGTGCAAAAAAGCAACGACGAAGCTGAGTCGTCACTTTCTGGATTGCAATCACACCACCAATGACATGAAATGGACAATTTTATAAGCAATCACTGGTACCACTAACATCACGAGCAGGCTGTTTGAAAAAGAACAGCGCTGGGTTTATCGTTTGGGTACCAATACTGTTGGGTTGAACGATGACATCCCGTGGAATACAGTCCTGGGGTAACAAGGTGGTCCATGACACATGTTACAGCAGCTGTCACCATTATTTACCCTGTAGTCTTTGTTGGGCTCGTGTCAACTGTTTTTGCATACCAAATGCAGTGGTTTTCTCCACCACCGTTTTTTCACTTAAGAGGTTTCTCCTCCCTAGATACTACCTACCTAATACTCTCAATTCAGTGACACCCCCACCCCTGTGTAGCTTTGATGTCACACTGATTGCATACTTATGCCCCGTGCCTTAGCTTATGTACTTGGATGACTTGGCAACTCTTACTATCCTTTTACACTCTGGGCAGTCTGCCCCGCAATTGACTTATGGCTTATTGCATCATTGCATCGCTGCTTGTGGTGTAAGTTGGGCGGCTTATGGATCGCTTAAAGTTTTCATTCCGAACATTGAAACCGCCGGGCTGCCATGGAAACATGCCCGCTCCCATTGGCCACTGAATCCAAGCCTCCCTTTGAGATGTGGCACGCCCACCTAACCCGGGCCGGCGCGTTGCAAGCCTCGCTCTGATGCGGGACACGCCCACCCGGAAGAGCAAGAAATAACGAGGAAACGCTTTTAAACTCAGAAACCGGCACCCTCCCCATCGTTGGGGTCCGGTCCTGAGGTTATGGTAGGTGCAAATGCGGGTTGCGAGAGTTGAGGGCGTGAGTTGCTGAACCACCACGATTTGACTTCATCGACGCGATCGAGCTAAGTAAAACCCGATCCAATGTATTTCAAGCCTTTGCTTTCTACTTTCAGGATGTGCCAGGTACGCTCCTACCCCCCTCCCGAGACCCATGGTGCAGTTAGCGCTATAATCTAAAGTGAGATATCTATTTGAATTTATGAACTATTCGGTGGGGTCACAGACCTTTGGTCCATTGATCCCTCCTATGGAGTGCTTTTTATTGTGTTTTTAACCCCTTCTAGCTACTTTGCGTGTTTTAAGCACTTATTTCCACTTCACTTCCTAGAGTTAGTGGTATCATCCCTATAGGGCTATTTGGATGGTGTTAACTTTAGTGTTTATTTGGGAACACTACCTTTGCCACAACTATGGAGCACCCTGGACAAACGCAATGACCTATACATACAACTAATTGTGTGTATGTCTTCTTTGTTTGTCTGTGTTATTTGTTTTACAGGTGCATAAACACTCCTAAATGAGGAGTATTTTTGGAATGAGCGACCTGCTCTTCCCCCCTTTTTTATGCACTTTATCACATTTTTGATTTTTTCACTTTCACGCCCCCAGGTCAGGGTGGACGATTAGAGAGTCCATACCGCCGGGGTATAAACTAGTCCTGATGAATGCCTAGGTAAATTTAAACCACTGTAAAGGCTGAAACATGTTGACTGACTAACTAAAATTCTGAATTAACTAATCCATTACCTTTGGCAGCAAATTCAGACACATAACCCTTTTAATCGTGTCCTAGGGATCAACCATTAAAATATTATTTGCAGATACCCTTTAGGCACTTTTACTTTTATACCTCACTGCACGCCCTTTTCACACAACCAGCTCCGCAGTCTTCTGGCGTCGTAGCACACCAAAGAGGCATTCGGCCTCTTTGGTGGGGCCCTATGATGAAGCATGACACTGACTAGGTCGGTGTGTGAGGGCTTTCTTATCCACCCAAAGTGGGTGTGTGATTCCCCTGTTGCATCGCTCCGTCTCTGTGGCTTTTTGAGACCTATTTAACCTCTCTTCTTTTGTTTATACGTCTTTCCTGAATTACCCCTCAAGTGACCTGCTGAAGATTTGCAGCACTGCTGGACTCCTCAGCCCCCCACTACTAATCACCTTAGGCGACTTGGCATTTACCAACCATCTCTCTATTACGTCTCATAGACCTCCCTCACCTAGCCAAATCACCATGGACACTCAACAATTACACATCCTCTATCTCAATACGAGATCGTTGGTAAAACACCAATTGGATATCTTCCTTCTATTAACGGATCATAAGCCTGATATCCTTCTGCTCACAGAAACATGGCTCAATGCAGACTCTTCACCAGATGTCCTCGGCGCGCTCCCTGAGAACTACTATATTTTACAGGTAGACCGTGCCCCAGGCAAAATAGGTAGTGGGGTTGCTGCCATTATTAACAAACAATTAGCATTCACTAAACTGACGTCACTCGACCTCTCAGCAGCCGAAAACATGGTAATTAGGTTTGACTCCGGTCCAGGTACATTTATTTGTGTTCTGATGTACAGACCCCCCCCAGACCATGACTTCTTTCCCATTCTCCTTATGCGAACAGTTAGCCACGCTGGTCACCGATTAAACTAGGATCTTGCTGATCGGTGACTTCAACTTCTGGCTGGACAACAGGACCAGAGACCCGTCAGCAAGCGAACTTGGGGACCTTCTCACAGGGCTTAACTTTAATCACCATATTGACTCAGCCACCCATATTAAAGGGCACACGTTGGACCAGACTTGGAGCTCCAACCTTAGCGTCTCCGTGCCCATGATCTCGCTGTGCATATGGTCCGATCATTTTCTGGTTAAATTCTGTATTTCCATCTCCAAGCCTATCAGGACTACTGATACTAGGAAAGGCATGATTAGGAAGTGGGGATCCCTGGACACCCCAGCCTTCCTTAACAGCTTGCCGAATTCTATCCCCGTCTTTAATGACGATCTTGATCAATCTGCAGCGGATATTTCCGAATGGCTTGTAAAAGCTAGCAATATACATGCCCCTTTGAAAACATCAAAAACACTGCGCCAATCTGACGCTCATAAATGGGTTTCTTCGGACCTCCGGGCCAAGAAACTTGCAGTTCGCCAGAAGGAACGCGAGTGGAGAAGGAACTACGATCCCATCGGAAAGACCCAATATCGGACTGCTCGTTCTGCCTACATGAAGGCTATTCTTTTGGCCAAAGCAGTTTTTCTCCAACACCATTGAAAACTCTGTTAATAAGTCAAAGGATATATTTTCCACTGTGGATAGGCTTACTAATCCTGCAAGAACTCAGCCCAGACCCAAAGCTACTCAAGATTTCTGCAATACCCTTAATAATTATTTTCAAGACAAGATTAGGCTCATCAAGACTAGTATCCCTGTTACCTCTCCCATTCCTCTTGATAACACCCTTTCCCTTAAGTCCTCCCTTGACCTCTTCCCCCCCCCCCCCCCCTGGATGCCTCAGACTTGCTTGCTCTCATGGTTAGGGTTAAGTCAGGCTCCCCTCGTGACTGCTGCCCTCCTCATATCTTTAACCCCTTCCATGCTCATGACGAGCTCAGCTCGTCATGAGGTAGCCTGGAGCTGTGCTCATGACGAGCTGAGCTCGTCATGACACCAGCAAAATGGCAATTCCCAGCACAGGAGGGGAATTGCCTTAGCAGCCATAGTGTTAAAAAGGTAATCACTGCCTTTCCTTTGCCCATACTGAATTTTCTCAATAACTCTTTGACATCAGGCAGGATACCAAGCTCATATAAGGAGGCTGTGGTAATACCCCTGCAAAAAAAACGGGAGTGGACTCTACCATTCTGTCGAACTATAGACCTATTTCGCTACTGCCCTATCTGGCCAAGGTCCTGGAGGCCCATGTCACCACGCACCTTTGCAACTTTATTAAGCAGTCGGATTTTTTGGACCCTGCTCAAGCTGGATTTTGTCCAGCTCATTCTACTGAGGCAGTCATTACTGCTGTCCTGGACTCCCTACGCCATCATGCGGACCTGGGCGTCCCTCAGGCCCTGGTCCTGCTCCATTTGTCGGCGGCATTTGACACGGTCGACCATGACATCCTTCTCGACCATGTCAAATCAGCCGGAATACGGGGCCCTGCCCATGAGTGGGTTAGGTCCTTCTTAAGTGATCGCTCCCAGGCAGTAGGTCTTCCCCCTTTCTCCGCGCCCAAATTACTCACTACTTGTGGGGTCCCTCAGGGCTCCTCTTTATCTCCTATCTTGTTTAACATTTACATGCTCCCCCTGCTACAATCATTAAAATCATTTAAAGTCACCACCTTTAATTACGCAGACGATCTGCAACTCACCTTCACTATTGACGACTCCCCAGAATCTGTCCACCAATTCCAATCTACCATGCTTTTCATAGGTCACTGGATGGACAGTAATCATCTCAAATTGAATCCCGGAAAGACAGAGTTGGTTCTCTTTGGTAAAAGTAAGCTCTTCTGGCCTCCCAAACTTGGTTCACCTCCTAACCCCTCCAAATCGGTGATGAGCCCGGGGTACTCATTGATGATGAGCTATCATTGAAGCCTCAAGTCAATACTGTGGTGTCATCGTGCTTTTTCCAACTTCGGAAAATAAAGAAGATCAGCCGATTGCTCACCCACTCTGCTCTGGCCCAGGTTGTAATGGCCCTGGTGCTGTAGCATTTAGACTATGCCAACGCCATCTACCTGGGCCTACCGGCTGTTCTGAGCAAATGTCTGCAGCTGGCACAAAACCAAGCAGCTAGACTTATCTACCGTCTTCCTCGCTGGCAATCTGCCAGACCATTGCTCGGGCAACTTCATTGGCTTCCTGTTGCACAACGTACCCTTTTCAAGGTTGCTTGCATGACGTTTAAAGCCCTTTTTGCACGTAGCCCCAGGGTCATTAAGGAACTTTTGCCCAAATACATACCCTCACGCAATCTTCGGTCTGCTTCCCAAGTTCTCTTGACCGTTCCTCGCTTTAGGCTCCAACGTATGGGAGGACGCAGGTTTGCCACAATTGCCACCAAGTTGTGGAATACCCTTACCTTGGATATTCGTTTTTCCACATCCCTTCTCTAGTTCAGGCAACTACTTAAAACGTGGCTGTTTGCACAGACACTGGCGTAGTCTTCCTGCTCCCCCTGAGCTTAGTGTCTATTGTCGATTTGATTCAAAAGTGCTTTATTCGGTATATATAAATATAACCATATAGCAACAAAGAAAATTACATGTACATCGTTAATTTACATCACATCCTAATTTGACAAGTAACAGGTACGAGCAGGGATTAACTCCATCTTAGTTCTAAATTACACATTATACAAACTTAATTCTTAAAAGTAACATATGATAACGATTCAATATAGGGCAACAATAATCCTTATTAAAATACATGGTAACGGTAACTAATAAACAATGTGCAAAATTGGCAATCGCAAAGTGCAATCTTAATCTTCCTGTGCATGTGCAAATTTGGCAGTAACAAAGTGCATTTGAGTAAAAATTCAATGTACACTTTCCTCTTTTGATACATGTGCAATTGGCAATAATAATAAAGTGCATTTATGTTAAACCATACGATAAATTCATATAATTATCGATTTCCGTGCAAAAATGCATTTTAAAATATATGTAGCCACATAAAAACATATATCTGGGCTCCCTAGGTTAAACATCAGCCGCATCGCTATCTTAGTGCTACGAGTATCACATTTGAAAAAGATGGGCTTTAAATAAAATTTCCTAAAAGGGATATAAAATTTACAAAACAGCATAAAATGGGAGCTACTCTGCTTAGAAATACCATCACAGGGATATAAACATGTACCATGCTGCTTAGTCAATGGGAATGCAACGAAATGATGTGCAATTCCTAGACGTAAACGAGTTAAAACAAAGCGATGAGAGCTTCTGCTAACAACAGTAAGGTACATTTGGAAGCCTTCACTAACATT
The DNA here is from genome assembly GCF_964263255.1 of Lissotriton vulgaris. NCBI lineage: Eukaryota > Metazoa > Chordata > Amphibia > Caudata > Salamandridae > Lissotriton > Lissotriton vulgaris. The sequence goes on from NC_141685.1 coordinate 160,707,557, forward strand.
ATGCTCCTGATAAAAGTTAAACATACTTTGTTTTGCACATTCAATCAGTCTAGTACTTCTTTTATGTTTCAGGAATGAAACTTTAAGCTCTTTTTTTGATATTCCCGCCCCCATTTCAGGTTCCATGAAGATGTCAAAAAGTGTTTTATACCACGATTGAATATGGCAGAGCCACGGTATATTGGAGCGATGGTCAAGTCTTAAACAGTCATTAATCACGTCCTGTGTAAATTTTGTTTCCTCTTTTGACCAGATCGATCGCCACAGGGCAAGCGGGCGCAAGGCAATTAGATCCTTGACGTAGTTTAAGCCCACTTCCCTATGGACTAATTCATTTGAGAATAAACAAGAAAAGAGAGGTCAAATCAGTCTCAAAAAGCCACAGAGACGGAGCGAAACAACTGGGAATCACACACCCACTTTGGGTGGATAAGAAAGCCCTCACACACCGACCTACTCAGTGTAATGCTTCATCATAGGGCCCCACCAAAGAGGCCGAGTGCCTCTTTGGTGTGCTACGACGCCAGAAAGACTGCGGAGCTGGTTGTGTGAGAAGGGAGTGCTGTGAGGTTTAAAATTAAAAGTGACTGAAGGGTATCTAAAAAATGTTTAATGATTGATCCCTAGGACATGGATAAGAGAGTTATGTGTCTGAATTTTACTGCCAAGGTTATGGATTGGTTTAACAGTTTGGTAAAGGTCTATAGTCAAGTGACAACATAAATGTTATGTTATTTTATGTTATGTTATGTTATCGGATTCTTCTATAGCGCAACGGCTACTCCAGAAGGAGTGTCCCGGCGCTTTGGCGAAGAAGTCCTTAGGGAGAGGCGACATAACTGCAAAACATAAGGAACGGCAGAGTTATCTGGTAAAGAGCCAGGTTTTTAAAGCCTTTCTGAAAGACATCAGACTGGGGGACTGTCTGAGAGAAAGGGGAAGCTCATTCCAGGCACAGGGGGCCAGGTAATGAAAAGAGCGCCCACCTTGTCTGGTGCGCTTAATGGACGGAACAACCATTTTAGACAAGGAGGCAGATCGCAAGGCCCTGTTCGGTTTGTAAAAAGCAAGACGTCTCCTGATGTAACTAGGGCCTGAATCATGGAGGGCCTTGTAGGTCAGCGTCAGACTTTTGAAAAGGACCCTCTTGGCTATAGGAAGCCAGTGCAGTTCCTTTAACAAGTCAGAGGCACTAGCACGTCTAGGGAGCCCATAAATAGCCCTGGCAGCTGAATTTTGGACTACTTGAAGTCTCCTCACGAGGTATTTGGGGAGTCCTAGATAGAGGGCATTAGCGTAGTCTAAACACGACCCTACAAGTGCTTGAACAATGACCCTTCGATGATTAATAGAGATCAAGGGGAGAAATTTCCTGAGCATCCGCAGGATCCCGAGACATTTCCCCGAAAGACAGGATATTTGAGGCCCAAAGGTTAACTCATTGTCGACAATGATACTCAGATTTTTGGCCTTGATACTTGCGTTTGCAGGTGGAAACAAGTCTTGTGGCCACCAGCTTTTCCAGTTTGGTTCAGAGGCGCATCCAAAAAAAAGCAGCTCCGACTTGTCGGAGTTGCATTTTAAGCCGTGTCGTCTGAACCAATCAAATACTGCTTCTAGGCAGCCTCTGATGCGAATCCCATCGAACACCTCGTTCTTGTCATATGTAAACAAGAGCTGGGTGTCGTCAGCGTAAGACACGATCTGAGCGCCAAACGACTCCGCAACCTCTGCAAGGGGGGCCAGAAAGATGTTGAAGAGCAGGGGGCTAAGAATAGACCCCTGAGGGACCCCTACTTCCAGAGGTGCCATAGCAGCGGAGTGAGGTGGCGCCCAGATCGTTTGCCGACGGCTGGCTAGAAATGATTTAAGCCAGTTCCACACCGTCCCCCGAAGACCACAATCCCAGAGTCGTATTAGGAGGGTATCATGGGGAACCGTGTCGAACGCCGCTGACAGGTCCAACATAACCAACATGGCCTTTCCACCAGCATCCAAAACCTCACTGATGGCGGTAGTGACTTCGAGTAGCGCGGTCTCTGTGCTGTAATTCGCACGAAACCCAGATTGGGTGTTGTGCAGCAGATTGTTATTCTCGATTAAGTCAGAGATTGATCTGTGCACATGTCTTTCTGCCACCTTCGCCAGAGAGGGGAGGAGAGAGATTGGCCTGTAGTTGGCATGAACGATGGGATCCAGGGCTGGTTTTTTTATAAGTGGAAGAATGAGAGCACTCTTCCAAGCCTGGGGGACTACACCAGAGGACAGTGAGGAATTAAGAATGGAATTGATGGGGCCGTTTAGCACAGGGGCTATTTTGTTTAGACAAGAAACAGGGCAGGGATCTAGAGGAGAGCCCGACTTCAGTCCTGTCAGATGATCTAATGAGGAAGCAAGGCTCAGCTGAGGGAATTCCCAGAGAGTGGGTTGTGAAGAGGCGGGGACACCAAGAGAAACATCCTTAGGTTGTTTAGCGTAAACAGCAAGGGAAGCTTGGATAGATGTTATCTTGTCTACAAAATAATGCGCCAGTTCAATCAGCCAGGGTTCTGAGTGAGACTGAGTAGGGGTGCCTAAGGACGGAGAAGTAAAGTCCTTGACAATTTTAAAGATTTCCTTACAGGAGTTTTCTGATTCATCGATACGACGTTCAAGATAAGATTTTTTTCCACTCCATATCAACTTGTGGTAGGATCTAGTCAAGTTTTTGAATTTTACTTTCTCAAGAGGATTATAGTCTTTCCTCCAGGCTCTTTCTGCTCTCTTGCAGTTTTGGCGAGCTTCTCTAAGCTGAGAGGTAAACCAAGGGGCTGAGGGCCGTTTGTTTCCAGATTTAGCAACTTTCTCGGGCACGAGAACCGCCAGTCTTGCCGTAAGCCATTCGGTAAAATAAGCTACATCAGTTTCCACATTACCTGACAGGGTGCAGGGTGAACTTGACATGGCCTGCAGTAGCGTCTCATTTGAGAGCAGATGAAAAGGCCTGGAGAATCGTTTGGAAGAGGTAGTGGGATTTGATCTAGGAGGAGGGGGACTGGATAGGAAGAAGGTGATTAGATAATGATCCGACCATAATACTGGCTGTGGGGCAAGTACATTAATAGAGATGGTAGAAAAAACTTGGTCCAGGATATGGCCCTTATTATGCGTAGGATCATGAATGAATGGAGTAAGTCCTAATGCTGTGGTGACATCCATGAGTTTCATTGTGTCAGGGTTAGTGGCCTCATCCATATGTATGTTTAGATCGCCTAGGAGTATGCAGTGTTCCGATTTAAGACATGGGACTGAAAGTGCTACCTGTAATTCATCCAGGAAAGAGCCTAAGGGACCGGGCGTTCTATATAAAAGGATGTCGGTGCATGCCTGGGAGAGTGACAAATGAAGTGTGAAGCCGAGGGCCTCGGTGTCCTGAATATTATCAATCGGGAAAGTAGTACAGTGCAGCTGGTTGTTGACTATGATAGCCACACCTCCCCCACGCCCAGATGTTCTATCCCTCCTAATGATGGAATAGTTTGGAAATGTAATAAACCACAAATAATATGATTATCAACATACACTAACAGATAAACTCACCACTCACCAAGTAATAAACATTTTTTTGTATATGTTTATTTTATCCTCATTTTATCTGTTTTCATTTTTTTGATTTTTTTGAAAAAATTCATTGTATACAAATTTGTCTTTTACGTTAAATTACTAATAGTGCATAAACATTAAAAACATTTAGAAGACAGACATAACACGAGAAAGGTAATGTATGCAATATGGCAAGGTAGGTCACAACGCGCGTTTCGGCTGGCTAGCCTTCCTCAGGTGGCCATTTATTGCACTAATTTCGGTTGTAGAGAAAAACTACACGTCCTCTTTGGGCTTGAGTATAAGATAAATGTCTTATGGAGATATTGGTCCGTCCGCACGGAATAACATGATTAGTTGAGTTGTAAAGTATCCTTGGAGATTGTTCTTCTTTTAAAAAAATTTCAAGCTCATTGGCAGATGTTGTGATAGTCCTGTTTTATGGCGTATTCATTAGGTTAGATATTGAAAAAAGGTTATCACAAAGGGCGGGGTCGTCTGTGCAGCTAGGACGCAGGGGCACCTAAATGCATGTATAGATGGTTTTCTAGAGGGCTCATGGGTCGTACTTCCGAGAGTCAAGGATCTTAAGCGATGAATGGATCTTGTGATCGTTGTTTCGAATATGTACGGCCGGCTATGACTCTCGTAGACGTTGTGGATTGGTTTAATTCAGAAAATAATTAAGTCAGTCAACATGTTTCAGCCTTAGAGGTGGTTTAAATTTACCTAGGCATTCATCAGGACAGAATTATACCCCGGCGGTATGGACTCTCTAATCGTCCACCCTAACCTGGGGACGTGAAAGTGAAAAGTCAAAAAAGGTGATAAAGTGCATAAAAAAGGGGAAGAGCAAATTGCTCATTCCAAAAATACTCCAAATTGCGAAGTGTTTCTGCACCTGTAAAGTAAATAACACAGACAAACACAGAAGACATACACACAATTAATTGTAAATATAGGTCATTGCGTTTGTTCAGGGTGCTCCATAGTTGTGGCATAGATAGTGTTCCCATATAAACACTAAATTTAACACCATCCATATAGCCCTATAGGGATGATACCACTAACTCTGGAGAGTGAAGTGGAAAAGGTGTTCTAAAATGTACATAGTAGCTAGAAAGGGTTAAAACACGACACATGTACTCCTTTTGAAGGGATCAATGGACCAAAGGTCTGTGACCCCCTTGAATGGTTAATTACAAATCATATCTCACTTTACAATGTGGCGCTACTGGCACCAGGGGTCTCGGGAGGGGGGTTGGAGCGCACCTGGCACATCCTGAAATTAGAAAGAAGAGGCTTAAAATACCCAGGATCGGGTTTTCATTTAGCTCGATTTTGTAGATGCTTGCCGATCGTGATGGTGGTGTCACTTACACCCTCAACGCTCTCAGCCCGCTTTTGCACCTGTGCATAACCTCAAAACCGGACCCCGACCATGGCGAGCGGGGCTGGTAAATGAGTTTAAAAGCGTTTGTTCGTTCTGCCGCGCTCTTCCGGGTGGGGGTGACCATAGCCAAGGCGAGGCTTGGAACGCGCCGGCCCTGGAAGGAGGGGCGCGGCTGTTGTTCACAAAGAGGCTTGAATTTAATGGCCAATTGGGAGCCTAAGCGGCTTCTATGATGATCGGAAGCTTTATGTAAACTAACATTCTCCAATCACAAAGTGAACAAGCACTAATCCGCTTATCGTCAGCCAGTTGGGTGAGGCTGCGAGGTATGAACTGTTTAGAAAATGCAATAAGCATAGTTATAAAGCCTTCGAGGTATAGAGGCTAATAATAGGGGTTCCCATGAGTATCACAATTGCCCAGAGCATGAGTAATGACATGGATTACATCCAAAGGTACAGTCTTCTGCCACTGAAGCTGTTTTTCAGTGAGAGCTTTTTATAAAAAGGAAAACTTAAGTTGTCAATGGACATTCAGACAAAAGTCACTTAGGGTGAAGTACTGTGCCAGGCTGGTGTAGATTACCATGAACATGGCCATAGTTGCCCACACACAATAACAGAGTGCATAATCACACAGACAGTGTAACAGTACAGTGGTGGGGTAGTCACACATGAATGTTGAAAGAGGTACTTAGTCTGGTTTGCAGATGTAGTTTGTACATGAACATAATAGAGACTATCGGGTATTGGTGACCACATTGTTAAGCCAGGACCGTATTCCACGGGATGTCATCATTCAGCCCAACGGTGTTGGTACCTAAACGGTACACCCAGCGCTGCTCCTTTTCGAAGAGCCTGCTAGTTACGTTAGTTGTGCCAGTGATTGCCTCAATAATTGTCCATCTCATATCATTGGTTGTATGATTGCAATCCAGAAAGTGACGACTCAACTTTGTTGTTACTTTTTTGCACCTGATATTACTCCGGTGTTCACCAGATACGTTGTTTCACTTTGCGTGTAGTCATGCCAACATAACGTAAAGAACAAGGACATGTGATTAAATAAACCACATTAGTTGAATTGCAGTTAGTGTGTGCATTCTGTGTCCAGGTTTTACCTTGTTCCAACGAAAGTGTTTTTGAAGCCTCCGTTAGGTGGCACATGCTACAATCAGAGCAGGGGTAGTGCCCGGTGATTTGAGGCAAACCCCATGCCGCAGTGACTGTAGGGACTTTGGGGGGTGGCTTTTCTTTTGGACGGGTGTGAACTAAGGCATCCTTCAGACTCCGACCCTTTTTGAAGGAGAAGAGAGGTTTTTCCCAATCCTCTTTAGAAGATGTTATGATCTTCCAATGTTTATTTATTGTTTTCTTCATGAGGTTGGAAAGGCTGTTATATGTGGTTACACACGTGAGTGGTGTTGCTTCTCGGTTATTGTTTTTTTCTTCCAGTAGCGCCTCTCTTGGCTGGTTTCTTGCTCTCTTGAAGCCATTGCTAAGGGTAGACGCTGGGTACCCCCTATCTCTCAGTTTTTCAGTTAGACCAGAGGACTGTTCTTTGAAGTCTGTTAGTTTACTGCAATTTCTTCTCAGCCTAGGATATTGCCAATAGGGAAGATTCTCCTTCAGAGGCCGGGGATGGAAGCTGCTGAACTCAAGTAGATTATTTTTAGCTGTCGGCTTATGATGAGTTTTTGTTGTTAGACCAGTTCCGGAAACAGAAATTACTACATCGAGAAAGACGATGTCCGTTTTGCTAGTGGTGTTGGTGAACCTCAGGTTATGGTCAAGGGTGTTGATCAATACCAGAAATGACTCAAGGTCACTATCACTGCCTGTCCATAAGAGCAAAATATCGTCAATGTAGCGCTTCCATAAAAGCATGGACTGCGAGAATTCTGCAGTTGGCGGCAAGATGTATTTGGCTTCAAAATCAGCCACATAGAGTCCGCCCACACTCGGGGCAAAGGTGCTGCCCATAGATGTACCTGAGCATTGAAGGAACAGCTTGTTCTTGAAGGAGAAAAAATTCTCTTTGAGGGCTATGGTAGCACACTCGATGATAAATGCCTTAGGTGTCTGGTATCTCCACTCAATTGAGTTGAGTGACTCGCCCAGGACTTTGATAGTGTCGTCCTGTGGGATGCTAGTATAAAGACTTTCCACATCCAGTGTCACCAGAGTAACTGAGTTTTCTGCGAAGGTGATGTCTGAGAGGAGCCGTAATAGGCTCTTGGTGTCTTTGAGATAGGTGGGGGTTGACTATACCAGTGGTTTCAAGAATTGGTCGCAAAATCGCGACAAAGGCTCCAAGAGGGAGCCTATCCCTGACACTATGGGACGTCCAGGAGGTGGCAACCGGTTTTTATGCATCTTTGGCAGTGTATAGAAATATGGTATGACATTACTGTTGCTATTCAGAAAATGTGCTTCATTTTTGGACAGGTGTCCTCTTTCTTTCGCCTGTCTAACTAAGGTAGAGATCTTCTTGGTGAGATCAGCAGTTGGATCTGTCGTCAGTGGAGTATAGTTCCTGTTGTCCCCTAACAGGTCCTCACAGGTTTTCTCATAGTCTATGGTATTCTGTATGACAATCCCTCCACCTTTATCTGCCGGCTTGATGGTTATTGTGGTGTCGTTCTGCAATTGTTGTAGTGCTTGGTATTCAGCAGTGGTGAAATTACCAAACGTTTTCGGTTTCTGGCAAGATTCTAGGTCTTTAAATACTGCCTGCTCAAAGGCGGTAATAGCCGCTGGTACAGAATGTGGAGGAGGAGTGAAAGTGGAGTTGGGTCTTAACCCCCGTATCACCTTTCCGAATGGATTCATTGGGGTCTGTTTTCCCTTCCAAGAAAGCTTTCAGCTGTAGTTTGCGGAAGAAACCAGCAAGTTCACAGTGCAGTTTGAATTTGTCAGGTCTTGCTGTTGGAACAAACCCTAGGCCTTTCTCTAAGACTTCAATTGGTGTTAGCAACCTTTCAGACAGGTTAGTCACTAGACTCACACTCCGCTCGTTCCTGGTTGTTGATTGTTGCTGCGAGTGTGGTTCGCTACAGAGTCGTCCTCTTCCCAGGATACCCTGTTGCTGCCTCTCCTTTTGCCTCGTCCCCTCCGGCCGCTCTCTAAAAAAGGCGGTCTGTACTGGTTGTGGAAATTGACAGGGGGCATAAAGCCTGGGTTCCAACCCATGAAGGGATATTGAGGTTGTTGGTATGGGTAGCAGTGGGGGCCCATTCCCATTTGCGGTGGATGCCATTGCTGATGGTGATCTAGTAATCAAAGAGAATGGACACTTGATACTGCTTAACCATTGGTTAAGATGGAACACTCTCATAAACGCGGTGTTGTTCGTGCGGTGTATGTCTTTCTTCCGCCCCCCACACGCGTTAAGGCATTTGTCATTGAGTGTTCCAAAGACGTGCTATATGCCAAGCCTCACCCAGAGGCAACCTCTGGTCTAAGTAGCAGTGTCCAGAGATAAAAAAGGGGGAGGGGGGGAGGGCACCCAAAGAAACAAGAATTTTGTAAAAAACAAATACTGCACCAAAAAATTTTTTAATGAAAAGGTGGAGTATAGTTATTAAAAGTGGGGGGTTGCGGTATCACTGGAGGTCGAGTTAATGAATCTCCTTATACCTTGGTATTTACAGCGTCAACATGTTTCTGCTCCATATCGCCCAGCCGGGTCTACGGAGCATTCGTCAGGACAATACAAATAACACACAACGAAAATATTACTTGCACAATTTGTGTAGTAATGTTGTTCCAAATGTAGTTTATTCGGAAATTTTCTATGGGAAAAACAGAGAACATTTTCTGTTTAGGGTGCATATATATAGCACTGACATAGGTTCTCAATTTTGTGGAGATTTTAGTGAAAGGAATAAGTGCAAAAAACATGACTCGGATTGCATCTATTTGGACAAACGTGTTAAAAAAGCTTCACTAATGGAGGTCTATGTTTGCGAACTAGCTCAGGGGTGACTAAGTTTATCTAATTCGCATATGGTAACTTTAAAGTAGGTTGGTAGTCAATGACTTTGGCTTGTATATTCTTATAGTGCAAAGATAAACTTATGTCAGTGCTATATATATGCACCCTAAACAGAAAATGTTTAGGGTGCATATATATAGACCAGAGGTTGCCTCTGGGTGAGGCTTGGCATATAGCACGTCTTTGGAACACTCAATGACAAATGCCTTAACGCGTGTGAGGGGCGGAAGAAAGACATACACCGCACGAACAACACCGCGTTTATGAGAGTGTTCCATCTTAACCAATGGTTAAGCAGTATCAAGTGTCCATTCTCTTTGATTACTAGATTACTGTTACTGGGGTAATGAATGGACCCTCTATCCTCCTCCCTACCTTCTGATTATCCATTGCTGATGGTGACCCTGGTTGCCCGGTCTACCTCTGTTGTTCCTAATGCCACGATTCTGAAGAGCCAAAACAATACATCTGGTGTTCTTTTTGATTATATGACATAAATGTTAATGCTCTTTATAAATGATACTTTGGTGTTCTAAAGACTGTGATTCTAAAAAATAATCCACTGTATCTCAAATTTGTCACATTATTTTTTGTAAATGTTCGTTGGTTGTTGCTTTTGAGAATTTGTTGCTTTATAATTGTTTGTGATATTGTATGCTAGTCTAAATGTATTGTAATGCACTGTGTTTAAGTAATAGAACTATAAGTGCTTTGTGATTGTTGTGTGTTTTCTCTCTCTGTCCATGAAATTCGGTTTCAGAGGAGAAGATCTTTTTATATAAATAACAAGTGAAAGGTAAAAATAAATATACCTGACCAGATTTAATTCAAGTGTTTATTTGGTCGTTACTAATGAAAAGTTGAAATAGTCTATGAAGGGTAGCATTTTCGTGTGTATTTGAATTCATAAACGGTCCAGCTTTCCCTTCTGTCCCGACAAGGACCTAACTCCTTTTGCTTTGTTTGAACTGTGACAAACAGCAGTTATCAGGGTTCAGTGGGCCTTTAAGGCGTCTGGGACCTGGTGCCACAACACCTGCTGCACCAATAGGAAGCTAAGCCCCTGCCCTTAACTGCTTCTATTCTAGCCCCACTGGTGAACTGAACCAGTCTATAAGTGCTGATCTGTCCATATCTGCAGGCATTCAGCAGCCTCTTCAACTGAAGGGATTTAACCCCTTCTGTGCTCAAGACGAGCTGAGCTCGTCATGCAGCACAGTGCTCGTGTGCTGATGACGAGCTGAGCTCGTCATGACCACACCCATTTACATTATGGCCCAGCACAAGAGGGGAAGACTGATAGCAGCGATGTGGTTAAGTCGCATGAAAGAAGCATGCGGGAAACAACTATTTTCTGAGGCAGTCAACCAACACCTTGTCTGTACCAACCTGAATCCATTTAAAATCGGGGACGAAAAAACGGTTCATCATCATCTCTTGCTTATCAAAAGGGTAAAACAGATTCATCTAACATTCCTGTGTACCACATAAAAAAATTGTGATCCCACCCTTCCTCAAGCGCCTTGAGACCCTATGGGTATGTAGCGCGCTATATAAATCTTGACTTGACTTGTGTACAAATTAAAACTAGCATGCATAAAGAAAGGGGAGCCTTTGGCCAAAATATCAATTTTCCCTACCCATACTTCTAACGCATCTTTTACAAAAAAAATGTTAACTACATTGTCATCCGGAAATAGTCATATGGCCGGGATGCCCGCCACCCCCTCTCAACACAATCCCCAAGGATGGGAGAAGTCGGACACAGGTTTGAACTTTTGGAAGGCGGGAGGGAGTCACCCTCCCGGCCGTATTTATTAAAATATGAAACAAAATTTAAAACATTAAATAAAAGTTTCATAATTATGTACAATTTTACATTTATCACATTTCGATGAAGACATATTCTTTGGCTAACCTTAACAGATCTCTAATACAAAGGTTTCCTAGCCGAGTCTAACATCCTGCAAATGCATACATTCTAAATTAAAATTGTACATCCAAGCATTAAGGGCCAACGGCAAGGTCTTAACCGGTGTCAGATCCCTACTACCAAAACTCTCGCCCTCACGGTGTGAGTGGCGCATGCGCAAAGGACCCTACCCTCATTGCCAACTGTAATTCCCTTGTCGTGGTGGGAGCCCCCTTTCCACTCGACGGCATCTTAAAGGTCGTCCGAGTTCCTGTGTGAGGTATCTGTAGGAAGGACAGCGTGGACTCCCCCCCCCATCCCCACACTCTCTATCCGCCGTCGCGGATATCCGGCCCCCGGGAAATTAGTAGGAGGGGCATCTAGCCGCCTCCCCCCCTGGGAGGGGCCTATGGCCGTCTCCCCCTAGGCGACCCATCCTTAGTGGGTGCCGCATCCCCATGGGAGGGGCCAATGGCCGCCTCCCCCCGGGCGCTCCCATCCATTCTGGGTGGCGCCCCCCTCTAGGGACCTTGAAATTACTGCTCACCGATCATGACCTTACCGCCACAGGCCGGATAGTTGACCGACTATCCGGCCCCCCCAACTCCTCCTAAAGGTCATGCTTCCTCAAACCCCTTAGCCAAGCTATGAAGTCTCCTATGAGTAAACCATTCCCCTCCCTGGACAAGTGTACCCCATCGTTCAGATACATGAGATCACCCCGAATACACCCGTGAGGAATGCTATGCAACTGCGAAGAGCGAAACAATTTACCAATTTTATTATTAACCCTTTTCACCGAATGGTTCAGTGCTGACACCGAAAGGCCCCCCCGCCATACCTTCCTGGGAATTATGTGGGACCAGGCAATCGTGCACCCCGGGACTCTTTTAGCCAACCAGCTAACAGCAGACAAAATCTGTTCAAACAACACTCGTCTACCCAGTGTCACCAAGTCATTGCCCCCCAGGTGTACTATGACTACAGATGGCGGTGACCTTTGCCGCCCTAAGAGACCCTCAAAAAATGATTTGAATTGGTCAAAACAGAGCCCGCCCTTCCCATGGAAGGCCACTCTGTACCCGTATTTCCCAGCTGCGTGAGATGCGTCACCTGCTTTGAATACGTCCCCGGCGCGCCTCACATATGAGTGGCCCACGACCCATACCACTCTCTCTCCAGACGGTGGTCCTTGACCGCTGGTCTCCTGGTGCTGGGTCGACTGCAAATTCCGCCCCGCGTGACAGGCTCGCAAAACTGTAATTCAAACAAAAGACAAAAAGTGTGAGTGCATGTCAATTGATCTTTACAACATGTGCAAACGCACATACCTTTTGAAGCAATTCGAGGACCATCGTCCCAACTGTTTCACTTCCTCCGCACTCTGACCCCTGGCTGTAGCTTCAGTAGCAGCCCCTATCCTAAAGGAGTGGGTCCCAAAATTGCATGGGTCCATGCCCGCAGCAGCGATTGTCAGTGCTAGCACCCTCTGGAACTGAAACCTCGTCAGTGGGGTGCCATCCTTGTGTCTCAGCAAACTCCCCCCCCCCCCATGTAGTCGCCCTCAGTGCCAAGTATTCCTCTATACACTTTATCGGGCACGTGGGGGACCCTCGCGCGCGCTGCACGACAACACTATTTCCCATAGCCCCCTGGTCGGTCTTGGACCTGGCTATCGAGACCACCATCGAATCACCCCTAATTTGGACGTGATCCCTGCGCAAGCCTCCCTCAACGTCTTTCTTATTCCTTGCGACCAGTTCGCTCACCCGCATAGCCCCATGGAATGCTAATGCGAAAGCTGCCCTGAACAGAACTGCTTCGAAATGGGAGGAGCACGTCTCGTCTAGTTTCACTACAAGTAGAGACAATCTGTCTAAGCCAATCGGGTGCCTCGCATCTTGCTTGCGACTCTCGAGGCGCTGCTAGCCGCGAAGGGCCTTCTTAACCAAAAAGGAACCCGTCGGGTCTTTTATGCCGTGCACCTGCGCCATGAATGAAATGGCCGCCCTATGCCTATTGGCCGTTGCCGCTGATCGGCCTTCTCTGTGCAGCGCTACAAGGAACCCCAGGAAGGATTCCTCCTGACCCCAGCTCTGACTCCCTGTCGGACCCAAAAATGTGCAATAGGAACGAAACGCTCCTTCGTATGCCTTCCTTGTCCTGGGGGCTAAGCTTGCTGCCACGAGGTCTTGTAATCCGGGGCACCGATTAGCCACAGTGCTTCGGGGAATAGTGCTGCCACTAGGTCCGCTGTAGGTAGATAACCCCTGAACGCCTGCATATGTGAACGAGAGAGTGCATCAGCTGCATGATTCAGTACGCCTGGCACATGTTTCGCCCTGAACTGTACATTCAGTCTCATGCAAAGCAGCACAACTTCTTTCAACAATCTCAAGATCCATTTGCAGCGTGCTGCCTGTTGGTTAATGCATTCGACAACAGTCATATTATCAGACCAAAACACCACTGAGCGGTCCCTGAAGTCGTCAGGCCATGCCATCAGAGCAACCCAAATGGGGAATAACTCCAAGAACCCAATGTTACCTGTGAGACCGCTGGAGTGCCACCACGCCGGCCATGTTTGCGCCGACCATCGATTACCTAAGATGGCGCCAAATCCCACGCTCCCCTCTGAGTCAGTCCACAGACCTAGCTCATCTGAAGACGCTGGCGGCTTGTTCCACACGACTCGACTGTTGAAGTCCGCCAGAAATGCCAACCAAATGCGCATATCCTGGCAAACCTCTGCCGACAGTCTCGTACGGTGGTGCCCCTCTCTGAGACCAACCATAGCTTGTGCAATAGAGCGTGAGAAGGGGCGGGCCATTGGTATCACCCTCAAAGCAAAGTTAAGCTGACCCACTGTTTGTTGTAACTGGTGCAGGGTCACTTTCTCCTTGCCCAGGCATTGCGTCAAGGTAGCCCTAAACTTCGCCACCTTTTCCATCGGTAAACGGAAACATCCCTCCACAGAATCGAGCTCAATTCCCAGAAACTCCAGTGAAGTAGATGGTCCGACCGTCTTACCTGGTGCCAATGGGACTCCAAACTCCCTCATGAGGATGCAGAAGTCGTGCAGCGCCTGCGCACATTTCGTATCGCCGGCTGCTCCCAAGAACAGGAAGTCATCAAGATAGTGCATAACATGCCTATGCCCTGTGGCCTCGGTGAATGCCCACTCTAAAAAACAACTGAACATTTCAAAATAGGCACAAGAAATGGAGCAACCCATAGGCATGCATTTATCCATGTAATAACTTCCTTGAAATGCAAAACTTAGCAAGCGTTGATCCTGTGGGTGTACCGGGAGCAACTGGAACGCCGATTCGATATCTGATTTCGCCATCAGCGCCCCGGGGCCCAGGCGAGTTAACATGGCCACGGCATCATCGAACGATGCGTACCGCACTGAACAAACTTCCGGGTCAATGGCCTCATTCACCGAGGAACCCCTAGGAGCAGACATGTTATGAATAAGTCTAAACTCTCTGGGTCCTTCTTCAGGACAACCCCTAACTGGGAACAGATGAACTCCGCCACCGGCGGGCGATGAAAAGGCCCTGCCACTCCCCCTAAGCTGACTTCTTTTGCAATTTTCCTCTCTGCCACGCTTGGGTTGTGCTGTACCGATAACTGTTTTTTACAAAAGGAGTCCCCACGAAAATCCCCCGCCGGGATGCGGAAGCCATGTAAGAATCCCTTCCTCAACACCCCAGCGGAGACATGATCAGGGTATTTGTTCAACCAAGGAGTCATAGCCATGAGATCAACGGGTGTAGGCAATCGGTCACAACGTTCTACTTCACTCCTGCTTGGACCCTCCTTTTCCTCCCGTCCCGCTATTCTTAGATCTACATGAACTCTCCGGGTGTGAGGAATTCCCACAGCCCGCACACACATGCTTGAACCTACGTGTTCCCTGCGGTCTGTTACAGTTGCCTCGATTGAAGCCCCAACAGACCCCACGCTTGCCGCCATTCCCGCCGGTCTTAGGCTGGTAATCCCCTCCGGCGCCGCGGGCTTTTGGCGGACGACCCCTGACCCACTCCCGCCTGGCGAGGATGTACCTTCCGCCCCTGGCTGGAGCTGCTTGTGCCATGACACCGAGTCCAGGCAATCCCACGTCAGAGTAGCATCATATTCTTTCGCTTTCCGGAATTTCATGTCATAACCTTTCCATTCCTCCCCCTCATACATTGCATAAAAATCCATAATACGATTTTGATAGCAAGACAATTCAGTCAACACCTCGGGTTTACGTTCCCCCATAACTGCAGTAAATATAGAAAAGGCCTTAACCCAGTTCATTACTGTCTCATCCACCCTGAATTCCGCCATCTTGGCGCGCCAGACGCTCGGGTGCCACAAATCCTTCTGGGTTTTACATATTCCATCTCGCGATGGTCAGTTAATAATGAAAACATGTTAACGTATTTGTCTCCCCCATATCAACTCTTTCGTGGCCATAGGGATGTGCTGTGCCACCTTCTCCCGCCTCGAGGGTAATGAACCCTCCCCCGCCATTGGCAATGCGAGCTTACCCGGTTCGGCCGTTGTTCCCGCCGTCTTCTCGTGACCAACTGCAGGTCCTACCGGTGCCACCTGTGGGGAAACAAGAGGGACATTCGCCTTTGCAGCATCTCTCGACTTCCGCAATTACTCGATTAGTAGTCTGGCCTCTTCGGCCGGGTCCCCAGGGGCCACTGCGTCCCCTGCCTTCTTCTTGAGCCATGCTGCCAACTGGAGGGCCAATTCGGGAGGCATTTCCTCATCATTAGCGGGAGTAATCACAACCGGTATCGGCTAACCCGCATCTGGGTTTGGTACCGGGTTGTCTGCTGGCGTGACGGGGGTGACTGGGGGTACCTCAGGAACCGGGACCTCCCCAGAAACCGCCCTCCTCTTGACCCGCTTCCCCCTACCCTCGGGAACAATTCCCGGCAAGGCCGGGCCTATTACCTTCTTGGGGCGACCTGAATTGCTCAGGGCCGCCAACTGTTTCTTAACCTCCGACAAACCTCGACTGATCGAATCAACTTTTCCGAGCTTTCGGTCCATGCCAGCCATTCGGTTCGACAACAGGCGTAATACCTTCTCCATCTCGGAGCCCTTTCCTGCTTTCTTGCCAGCCATGGTTTCGAGTATTCTGCTCTTGGTCGATCACGAGGTCCTGGATCCTTCGTACTCCAAATAACTGAAAGAGAAACAACAAGATTACAAGTTCTCAAAATTGCTGCTTGTTCCGTCGAGGGCTCACGAGCAACGAGTGGGTGCAGCCTTCAGAGCACAGGAACAAGAGGACACTTCTTCGGATTCCCGCTCTATTGATTCTTCTACGGGAGGGCGTGTACCCTCCTCCGGTACGCCTACTGGGTGTGGTCTTCGGTGTAGGTGTCTAGGACAACCCCTCTTGGGCGGGAAAAGGCGCGCCCCGGCTGCGCCGCTTCGGGCATACCAGCCGAGCCACGCCCCCCGCCCAAAATGGCTTCCCGGGGGGATCGGGGCACCCAACCATACGTTCGGGGGGACCGAGTGGTCGCCCCTTTCCATTATCGCCTACTCATAAGCAAATGACATTTAGAATTCTCTTTCACTTCAAGCTTTCAAAAGTAAATTGATATAAAAGCAGTATTGAATTTTTTGACATTGTGTACTCTTACCAAAATTTAGAGCTTCAATTTTATATGATACGCCATAGAAAAAAGGAGTTCTTTATATATACTAAACATCCAGAAACATCTGATAAACCAGTAATAATTAGTTAGTTTATAGTCTTCTTTTGTAAGAGAAATTATTTCACATTGTTACTGGATCTGCATGGCTAAATGCTAGGTCCCAAAGGCGAGACCTATTGGCTATGCCAATGCTTGTTATTGATTGAGTACAATGAGCAGCAACACTTTTGATTAGGTCCTGAAGAAAGCCGCAAACACCTCTTTTGGAGGGTTAATAGGCTCAAACATGTTGATCTCTTATTAACTTTCACTCTGCTGCCCCCACTACCCTGAGCTCATTTTTGTGGTATTTCGTATACCATTCTCTATAACAAAGCATGCCTGAACTCCTCCCTCTCAGTGAGGGGGCTGTACCCTGTACTGTAACTAAGTATAACGGTGGGAGGAGATTCCAAATGAGGAAGCATGCCAACTATGGTGGGTGAGAGAAATCTTCCCTTTAAGGGGATATTTCATCTTAGCTAGGTCTTCATTTGCAACAGTAATCCTCAAAGACCCAAGGGTTTCTTGATTGTGGTAGAAATACATTTTTACCCCTTCATTGTACGTTTAAGCACAGACCATTGCTTGAAATGTTGTGACGGAAAGTTGATAATTGCATTTAATACCTTCTCATACCTGGATTTATCTAGAAGAGAAGTCTGTTAATTCTAGCAGATTTTTGATACCACAAGGTATAAGAAATTAGGGGATCTTTATCTGATATCTTTATCAGTAAATGATCTGAAATTATTGGACAAACTTTTGCAAGTATTATTTCTAAAGATAAAGGAAGTTCTATATTTGTCTTTTCTAAACTAACCCCAGTGCGTATGACTACAATAACCACCTCTCTCAAATCAATATTGTGCTCGGTTTAGTTAGAAAGCTAAATGATCTAGAAGAAACCAGGTCTGCACATCAGTATTTTTCTTAGAAAGCTTTAAGTTAGAGAGTGAAAACACATTTTAGAATGCCCCAAAAATTGTGACAAAGATATTTCAATATGTTTGACAAAAAGAATAGGTACATTTCATGACAATATTGAAATGGGAAATAAAATAATAGAAACAAATATTTACACCACATGACAAAAATATTAGAGACTACATTTCAGCAATATATAGGAAATACTGAGGTTCATGTATTAACCGCATGCGCGCTAGCGGAATTCCGCTCGCACGCTGGGTTTTTCAAAATCGCACTTTGCGTGACGAGCTGGGCTTGTCATCAGCGTGCGAGGAGGCTACGCCATGACGAGCCCAGCTCGTCATCAGCGTCGAAGGGGTTAATAATCCATTTGGTAAAAGTGGTTGCTTGTGGAGTCAGCACACTACTGTGTCTGTGATGGCATTTTTAATGCACCCCATTTTACTTTCAGATTCACGAATGTCCCCTTTGGTTACTACCTCCTGTTACTGTTTTTCAGCCCACGTATGGTTTCAAAGCTTAATACATACCTTAAGGAGGTATAACGTATTTAGAAGGTACACTATTAACATTCCCCTTCCAAATTCTTAATTGTTAAATGGGCCTAGTACATTTCGAAAAGACATTTGCAAACTCTGTGAATTACCGAACCAGTGGATTTTTTAACAATAAAACTCTTGGTACATGAGTCAATATTTCTCAATTCCCTCCAAATTAAGTTTGCTTTTATAATGTAAGTTAAATGATAACCGGTGCACGTACCTATTTAGTGTTGCTTCAGATCAAATAAAAACCATCACACATAACTTACACAATGCTTAAAGACAGAATTTCTGACATCCATCTTTAATGTTTTGTTAAATATATTTGCAAATGTTGTCACTTAAACAGGAAAGCATCTAAACCGGTCTCTGGACATAAAATAGGTTGTAATCATAATCTTTCGATACATTTTCTGAGTTTCAGGAACAATGTGCGTCATCTGTGTTTACTCTAAACCACTATAATAAACATATTCAATGCTTTTAGATTTGATCTGTTTGTACTGGTTTCTATTGCAGACAATGATCTAGATTTAGACCAAGGATCAATTCCACCCATGGCTTTTAAAACCTATTTATCATTGATCTCTTTTATTGTTATCGCAAATGAAACTGTAATAGAAATGATCTGAGAGATGGACTTCAAGTATTATGCTCAGTCAATTTATTGAACAAACTATGGTGTTAAAATCTGAATAGATTAAATCCACAAGCATTGCCTGACCACTGTATTTTACATCAAAAGATTACTAATCCGCACATGTTGTCTAAGTACAATTCAATCATCTTCAATTTTTCACGGAGCTCATGCTGGGTCTGTGTGAATTCTTTTAAAATGACATTTAAATGTCCAAAAGTTCAGGAATCCTAGTTTCAAGCCTGGTCAAACCTTAATGAATGCTATACCTAAAGATGCCCTTCTATTCCTACATTTTATTGTGCACCATATTCAGAAATGGCATGGTTTTGCTTTCGGAGGTAAAATTCTAAACATATTTATTGTTGTTGCCATCTGACACATTATCACTAATTGGGAAGATAATAACAAGTGGTCCTGTGATGCTTGCTGGAATGGGAAGTGTTTAATCAAAAGGTGGATTGAATTCAAGTTTAGGTGACAATTTTACAAAAGTGTATGGATTTTGTATATATTTAAAATTGTTGATCTCCAAGAAGGCCTAAATCAATAAATCAAATTGAAATTCAAGTTTATCATTTTAATCCTATTGTTGGAAAAGATGTGATTTTGAACCCCATGAGGCGGTTCCTTTCCAGAAAGCATTCAGGTTGTAATCATGAGTCAAATAATGCTGTGGAGGTTAAAATATTCAAATTGAATTCTAATTACACATGAAATGTTCATTGTTCAATATATTTCTCTAAGTATTTTAATGCGAGGACTTTATTGCTTAAGGAAAATAATTAGTATTTGTTTTTTATATGTAGGAAACATTACATTAATGAAACCACTGTATCCCACCTTCTTTCTTTCCTGAACCTGTTCTGTATGAATGTTTCTATTGTTGAACTTTAAAGACTGCCCGAAATTAAGAATTGTGCTCTACATAACTTTGCTGTGTTACATACATTTACATATACATTACAACATACATTTACATTATTATCAACAAACTTTATTCGGTTTTATAAAAGAAAACCATAAAAGTCATACATAAAATGATACAACATTTTCAAGTGAAAGACATTCCCGTAGGATGTCTTTGCTAAGTGTATTTTCTTGCTTAGCCCAAATATTAAGCTACAAAGCCAGGGGACGGAAAGCCAGTACATTTGAGAGGAAAGGCATTCCCAACTCTTTGTGCACGAAATAAAACGAAGTGCTTTGTGGGACAGAAAGGGCCCTTTGCCGGAAAGAGTTTTCAGTACTTTGCACTGCTCCTACCTCAATGTGGCCCAAAGTCTCACTCCCATAACTAACCTTTGAGATATATTTGTCTTCATATGTCTTCAAAAGAGCCCCTATTGGCTTCCCTCCCCCTCTGCTGGCAAAGTTAAAAACAGCTGCAAAAGCTTTCAATAGATCCCCTTTCTTCCAAGTAAACAAAGGGTACCAACTCAAGGAATCGTCAAACACAACTACCAAATAGGAGAAAACATTGGTCTTCGGTATTGATGAAAGTCTGAGTTTAAAAGTGAACTGCTTAGCTTTACGAGGTCCCACCTGCATAATGAACGACTTGGCATGATGAAACAACAGGTCCAAGTCCTCCATTAAAAGGGCAAAAGAATTCAGAAGAAGTTGCAGGCCCCTAGCTGTCCTCGCCAAGAGGACTGCGTCGTCCGCACATAGGAGGACTGGCAGGCTATGCTTGCCTACCTGGGGACAATCCGCATTTGTGGCCAAAAGGGCCTTCTCTAAGGAATTAATAAAGATTAAAAGAAAGGGTGCTAAAATGCACCCCTGATGCACCCCTCTCTTGATGTCAAGCTGACAGGACACGTTCAGGTCCTTTGAATAGCGGACAACCACAGTTTAATCACGGTGAATAAAATGATCTTACTGTCAATACCAATGGAGGACATCAACTGCCACAGCTTGGACCTATTAACACAGTTGAATGCTGAGGACAGGTCCATGAAGGCTAGGTATATGGGGCTGGAACGAGCCACAGTGTACTTGTTCAGAACCATGTACAGGTTTAAACACTTCCACAATGGAACAACCTGGGTGAATGCCGTTTTGGATATCGGATAAAAAGTTGTTTTCCTCAAACCATGATACAAGTGTGTCAAGTACCATGCGGCCCACCACCTTCACCACAGAGTCCAGCAGGGAAATGGGCCTATAACAATAGGTACTGTCCCGTTATCCCTTTTCAAATGCCGGTACTATAATCGATAAAGCCCAAGAATTTGTGCGGCCAATCTGGACTGCAGTATTGATGACAGCTGTGAGGACAGGCACCCAGGTTTTTAAGTGGGCGATGTAGAGATCTGTTGGGATCCCATCTGGCTTGGGGGCCTTGTTTTTAGATAGACCCAGAATACCGGCACTCACCTCTTGCGTGGTGAAAATGCGTTCTGACTTTCCTTCTACTCTTTCCTGCCCCTCAATTGGAGGGGTATCCGACTGGAAGATACCCTCGAAATTATGTACCCAATCATCCTCTGTGACATGGGCATCTAGGTATTCTAGTAATTAGCATTATTTCCAGATAGAAATGGGCTGTTAATAATGCCCCAGAACTTTGAGCTATTACGCAGTGTACTAGCCTCCACTAAATCAATCCAGGCCTCCTCCTTCAGGGCAGGCTTGCGAGTTGCTAGAGCTGCCTTATATGCTCTTCGTAGTCCTTTGACCGCCACCCAGTCTCGGGGCTTAACACCCAAGGCCTTTCTCAGGTTCTCGAAGCCTGGGAGCACGCCAAGTCAAACCATCGTGGACCTGGTTTCTAACAGGCCCCGTAAAAAGTTCCTTATGACAGTAGACCTGGATCCAAATGCACCCATGATGTCTGGAGCACTTGCCTCATCGTCGAGGCAGGTGGCAAACTCGCTGCAACACCGAGTTAAAAGGGACTCGTTGAGTAGCTCTGGGACAATACACCCCCACTTTACGCTCCTTCCCGCTTCCACCTCTTTAAGGGGGACACCAGCCTCGCGCCCATCTTGGTTTGTCCTAGTGTTAGGGTCCAGTAAGTTGAGACACAAATGGGGTTGTGGTCACTGCATTCACTTGCCTGCACTGGAAAATCGGTAACCGGAGAGTAAAAGGGGGTATACACAAAGGTGAAATCAATAACGGTCTCACACCCTCTCTCAATAAAGGTGGGAGTAATGTCTGTTTTCCCCAGAGGCAGCTCATTTATTACAGATGTTAGATCAAATTCAAGCAAGATGAAGTTAAGAAGCTCAACGCCCTTGAGAGTATGTTCCATGTACAAGCCTGCTTGTCGTGCACAGCCCATAGCTTCCACTCCTCCTTGCCTGATGTCCCCACACATGAGTGTTAAAATCCTCTGTTAAAAAAAATTTGTGATAACTCTGACCTGTCAAGATGCTATGCTGAAGTACAGACCCCATCAGTTATATTTCCCTCATCCGGGTGTGTAACTCCAGCATTGAAGAAGTTACCAGAGCAGCTTGCTCCTTCCCCTGGGCAACATCACATGTAAATTGAGAGAGACATACAGTGAGGAATTGTAAGAAACTGGCTCTGTATACTGCTCCAAAGTGAGGTACAGTGTGTATAGAGTCCAAGGGTCTCCAGAGGTCGGCAGAGGTTAAAGTTAGATAGAGCCTTACTCTCTAAAGTGGTAGCTTGGTCGAGCAGTGAGGCAGTATCAGAGGACAGTGTTAAGCATTGGATGTACACACTCAGTCAGCAAATGAATTCACACACTCAAGAACTGAACTCTAGGCCAATTGTTTTTGTATAAAAAAATATACTGTTTTATTTCTAGAACCAAGCAAGCCTGGCACAGGTAAGCATAGAAATACTTTGCGGTAATCATTTACTTGTATGAACACAGTTCAATTATGCAGTAGAAATTGTACTTTGTTTGATTTACAGGGAAGAAGTAGTATGCAACACTTAGCAAATACAGTACATTGATATGAATGGGCGTTTTCACTAAATTGCAGGTAAGTTACTTGTTGCTTTACTTTTCTAACTCAGTGCTGGATACCTAGACTCAGCACTGGTACATTTCCTAGAAACAGCTAAGTAAATACGTTTTGGTTATTCGCATGATTTTTAAAGAATATTTTCAGTTTTCAAAACTCCACACTTGTAAACTTTTTGGAGCAGTACATTGAAATGAATGGGCTTCTACAATAAATTGCAGGTAAGTTACTTTTCGTGTTACTTTTCTAACTCAGTGCTGGATACCTAGATTCCGTCCATCATCCCCTTTTGTATCGCTTTGTTCGCCCTAAGTTGACAGGGTATGCTCAGACGTGAGTCCCTTGCTCACTTTGCCACTGGATTCAAGATAGCCTGGCTGATGAGGGTTATGAACCCGAAACCGGTCCAAGGATACTTGTTTCCAGTCCAGGGAAGACATGGCTTGGCAGTTCGGGCTGGACTGTTCCCATGAGGCACAGGGTTACACTGATTTGCATATGGCCATGTCTGAACTGGGGTAGCGGAGTGAGCTAAAGAATGGTGATGGATTAAACCCAGATCAGTTGACTGGGGGTGAGGGTTTGATTTGCTCAAACGCTCCGTCCATCATCCCCTTTTGTATCGCTTTGGATACCTAGATTCAGCACTGGGACATTCCCTTGAAACAAGTAAGTAAACACGTTTTGGTTATTTGTGCAATTTAAAAAAATATTTTTAGATTTCAAAACTCCACACTTCGAAACATTTTGGAGAAAAAGTGTCCATGTTATCCTATATAGAAAACAGGTTAACGGTTCTCAGGTAAGTAATTGACTGGGAGTTAAGGTTCTGGGGTTAGACTCAGGGGGTCTCCTAGGGTCAGTGATGCACTGTTGTTGCACCCTCAGCGGCACTAGGATGGCCGGGTGCAGAGTGTTGAGGCCCAATGTTATCCTATGGAAGATAGGGGAGCTTCGTTTGGTGGCGGCTGGCAAGCAGGCCACAGGATTGTGGGAGCAAAGCTCCTAGGGTTTAGCTCAGGGCAAGTTGGGGACCAAAGGTGCACCCTCAGCGGCATTAGGGTGGCCGGGCGCAGGGGCTGTTTTGAGGTCGGGTGCCCTGTTGATTTCAATGGAGACTCTCTGGGACAAAGAAACACTGCAGGCTTGTGGACGAGAATCTTCCAGGAGCGACCACCACTTCGAGTGGTAAGTTGGGATCTTGTAGGTTGGTTAGGCACAGCTGGGTTGGGCACACAAGGCCGTGGGGCGTCGGATGTAGGGGTGCCTTTGGATGTCAGATTTTCTTACCCGCTCCGGTCACGGTAGGCGGGGTCCTCTGGATTGAGGATACAGACGTCTTCTGGAGGCTTGAGGAAAGTCGTGGGTCACCGTATCTCGGGTCAGGATCGCCGGGGGGACCTCCTTGGGTTGTTTTTCCACTCTAGTTCGGGTCGGGTTCGGTGGGTGTGGAGTGGGCTGGATTGTCGGTTTCTGGCTGGCACCAGAAGCTGCAGTTTAAACACGTCCGTTGTTCACAGGAGAAACAGTCAGGACATACCACTCTATTTTACACTCACCACTTGTTTGTTTGCACTGCGTATTCACTTATTCAATAACCATCAATGATCAGCCGCAGAATGACCGTCCATAAGTGCCTACGGACTCATCTTTGCTCGATGCACAACTCCGTGGGCTTTTGGTCTCGATGATCAAGGGACTATCCACGTGTGATTGGAGAGCCAGATGATAGGACTGATTAGGAAGTTCATTTTGATGGTGATCCACTTATGAGCCTCCGGGATCGAGTTAATCGGCACTGTATGTACGATAGTTCATGCTCTCAGACCCACGGTCATTTTGTTCTTCACGTTTCAGGTTATCCTGGTTGACTAGGGCACCGACTCCTTAGTGGCTACATGTTTCTGGAGTCCAGGATACTGCCACCCAGCACTGCACTTACAGTGCCCAGGAATAGACTTGGGCACTGTAGGGATATAGGTCTCATGCACCTGTACACTCAGAACTGGCATAGGGCACCCAGCAAGAGGGGTGACTGATGTATGCCAGGGCAGTGGTTTGTGGGCATGGCACACAATAATGTAGCAAAACCTTTCCAAAGGACGGCCGTTCCTAGAGCCAGTTTCACAAATAGTGCTAACCGCAGAAGCATCACTCACCAGCTGGGGAGCCCATCTCCTAAATCACACAATTCAGGGCAAGTGGACCACTCAACAAAAATCGCTCCACATCAATCACCTAGAACCACTGGCAATATTTCTAGTTCCAAGTACATTTTCTCAACCTTAGTCCGGATGGACAATATGACAGCAACGTGCTACATACAAAAGCAAGCAGGAACACATTATTTGCAGCTGTCTCACCTAGCGCAAAGTATATGAAGGTGGGCCATTACACAAAACATATCTCCTAGCAGAACATCTTCCAGGAGTAAACAATCAGATAGTGGATCTGTTAAGTCGTCAGACTTAACAAATACACGAATGAGAACTTCATCCACAAGTCCTTCAACCTTTCTTCCAAATGTGGGGCCAACCAGACATAGATCTGTTCCCCACACACTCAAACGCAAAATGCCACACCTTCGCTGCCAGGTTCCCAAACCCATTGTCCAAGGGCAATGCAATATGGATGAACTGGTCAGGGAGATTTGCGTACGCTTTTCTGCCACTCCCACTTATCCCACTAGTAGTACGCAAGCTCAAACAGGCTCTCAAGATGATCCTGGTTGCTTCCACATAGGCACGGCAACCATGGTTCACAACACTCCTTGAACTCTCAATAGTTCCACACCAAAAACTACATCTGTCCCCAAAACTGCTGACGCAGAACCATGGAGAGATAAGGCACCCAGATCCAGCACAACTGAATCTAGCAATCTGGCTCCTGAAATCTTGGAGTTCGGTTACCTGAACCTCCGACGGCCTGTATGAATATTATTAAAGAAACCAAACGCCCCACAACTAGAGCTTGCTATGCAGCTAAATGGAAAAGATTTGTCATTTACTACAATAACAACAAAATTGACCCATTCGATGCTTCAATTCAGAACATTATTTGCTATTTACTACATCTACAAAGATGAAATCTTTCATACTCATCAATCAGATTACATCTAGCTGTTCTTGCAGCCTACTTACAAAACAGGCAACATTTGTCATTGTTTAGGGTACCTGCTATCAACGCCTTCATGGAAGGCCTTAAAAGAATAATTCCAACCAGACTGCCACCGTCTCCAGTGTAGAACCTAAACAATGTTCTTACTAGGCTCATGGGTCCCCCGTTTGAGCCTTTACACAAATGCGAATTACAATTCCTTACATGGAAAGTAGCTTTCCTTGTCGCAATCACCTCTCTCAGGAGAATAAGTGAGATTGCGGCTTTAACCATACAAGAACCATTTTTACAAATACATTGCAACAAAGTGGTTCTTAGAACAAACCCAACAGTTCTTCCAAAGGTGATTTCTCCATTCCATCCTAATCAATCAGTAGAGTTACCAGTATTTTTCCAAAACCCTGATTCTGTAGCAGAAAGAGGTCTTCACACGCTTGATGTCAAAAGAGCTTTACTTTATTACATAGACATGACTAAAGCCTTTAGGAAAACAAAACAACTGTTTGTGGCTTTCTCACCACCTCATAAAGGCAACCCAATTTTCAATGCTGGAATTGCCAGGTGGATAGTAAAATGCATTCAAATATGCTATCAGAAAGCAAAATGCATGTTAACAATTCCCCCTAGAACGCACTCAACACGCCAACTAGGGGCTTCCATGGCATTCTTAGGGAACATTCCCCTAGAAGACATTTGTAACATGTTCTACTACATACACCTTCACCAAACACTATTGTGTAGATGTGCAGGCAAACACTTTTTCAAACCACTCAACAGATACAGGCAACCACCGCTAGGGGAGACACGGCTGTACAGTCTACGCACAGAGTGTGAATTCTGCAACTCATATGCCTCGAACGGAAAATGCTACTTACCAGTATGCATCTGTTCTTGGCATGTATAGCTGCAGAGATTCACACGCCCCCCCCCCCCCCCCAACCTCCACGGAACCTGTATCTGTTCCAGTGTTATCTTAGATACATTCTCATGGACATCTCTGTTTCTTACAAACTCCATCATTTCCCTTCATGCCGAAAAACAATCTGAGGATGGAGTTGATGCCTATGCGCACTATCCTCCAAAGGAGAAGTCACCTATCTTGTGACTAAAAAGACTTCTTCCAAGACAACAACAAGGTGCAAGCATCCGAGCCCCACACCAGATGGCGATCTATGCACAGAGTGTGAATCTCTGCAGCTCTACATGCCACGAACAGATGCACACTGGTAAGTAGCATTTTCCTTCCTACAGGGAGCAGCGAAGCCAAGGACAGCTAGAAAAACAAATGTGATAAGCCCCCTCTTGGCTCTCCCTGACCTGGATGGGGTAGCTGGAACAAAGAGTGTTTTATAGCCATCCAGGTGCTAATTATTGTCTCCAGCCCAAGTTTCCTGGAGGCATATCACATCAAAACTCTTAACAAGGGCCAACCATTCAGTGTTCTCAATCTTACTCTCTAGCCCGCGATATTCCAAGAAATTTACACCCTCCATTCACACTCGATACCTGTTCCGGGGGTGGTACATTTCCCTGGGATACGGGTGCCACAGGGTCCGAGGGACACACACATCAATCGCAATCTTCCTATGAGCTCAGAGGAGTAAACCTATTTGCTGTGCTTACCACTATAATCCTCTCTGCACGACCCCTGTGACTCACCTCTTGGAGCCGCTCGCGCTGGGACCGTAGTTGGTAATAGTTGGGTCTTTAGAAGTATCCCAGCGGGAGTGTCAAGATTGTTGAGTTCCGACACCTGTAGTTAGACTGGGCAACCGTGCTTAATATTTGGTTTACCATGACTGGATTGTTAAAATTGATGATAATGCAGTCCCCCAGCCAGGATTTCTTGGCGCTACCAACCCACTGTGTCTGGCGCACCATGAGAATTTGGTTTTCCACCCTAAGCCCAGGGGCAATGTTTTAATTGAGCCAGTGCACCACCTTATTGTTCAGCTGGTAAAAGGCTTCCTTGGTCCCGGGGTTGAGGCATGGTACTCTTGCTAACACCACAACAAGCGTTGTGGACTCTGGTAGGAGATGAATAGAGCCCAAACTAGGATAATAGTTATTCTAGTTCCCGGGGGGCATGGCTTCCAGCCCTTCCCACCTATCATCGGAACTGTACAATCTGCCCACTTTGAAACCATGAGATTGCAGAGACTGAAAATATACTGTGTTCTGAGTGCCCCGCGCCCCCCTCCGGTTGGCTGGACGGTGCTGAGGGTGAGTCCTGGGCATAATAGGTGCCATTGTATCTCCTACCATGTGACTAGGCAGCTTTGTGATAGACACTGCTCTGTCTCTGCCCCCGTGCCACTACCACTGGGACTGGAAATGGTGGTCGAGATCGTAGGCCTTGTAGGACGGATACTTGTGGAGAGAAGGACACGGTTCCTTTGCAAGTAGCTATCAGTGCAGATAGGTTGCTTTCCAGTGCAGAAAGTTGTAGTAGGATGGGGTCCAATTTAGTTCCAAGTGCTGACAGCAAGGCTGCTTTGAGCATGTCTAACGAAATAGCATCCAGGTTAGGCACTTCTGGGTGGACTGCTGAAGATGACTGTGATCCAATGTTCTTTTTCCGTTTACCAGGGCCCCCAACCAAAGGGCCCTTCTTCTTAGCGCCTCCTGGGCCCAACCCTTTGCCAGGGGTCATGTCAGGGGCTGACCTAAAAATTGGCGACTGGGCACCGACCTGTGTGACAACAACTGGTGTAAGGGGGATGATACCCCCAGCCTGGTCTTGAGGCATATCTTGAGGTATGTCTACCAAGCCTACTTGAGGGGACTGAGTATGGGAACCAGCATATGGAGCAACAGAAGAAACCCCTAGGAAAGGGTGGAAAGGTGAGCAAGATAATTGTCTAATAGCCAGTTCAATCTCCTTGTCCAGAACCCCAGCAGCATGCTGCATAAAAGCATCCTATCTATGACTTTTATGGTTTTTTCCATTTATAAAACCGAATAAAGTTTGTTGAATCCCCTAGTGTTTAGAAGAAACATAGATTAGACTGTACTGGACCTTAAAGTAAGCCTTTTCTGCCAGCTATTGCTGCATTTGGTGAGCCAAGTCTACACAGGAAGTAACTTGATTGGTATGAAATAAGATCTTAGGCATCGCTATCTCCTTATTATACCTTTAGGGCCTGATGTAGGTAATCTCAATTTACTGATTCTTAAATACCGAATTTAACCGATTCGGTATTTAAGAATCGGTAAATATGATGTAGGTAAAAAATAGGTAAAATTTGCTGATTCGGTAATATTCCTTATTACTGAATCAGTAATACCGATTTGGTAATGAGGAATACCTTCCCATTTATTCCTATGGCCCTGGAATGAATAGGAAGCCATTCACTATTACCGATTCAGTAAATACCGAATTGGTAATAGTGGGAGCATATTCAAGGGTGGCAGGGTGTCACATTGACACCCTGTTACACCCCTGAATCGTGCATGTGTGCACATGTGGTTAGTGTAGATGTCTACAAGGGATTTGTTTTATACGCAATTTCTTAAATCAATATCTGTTATCAACAAGTTCATTCACAAAATTGAACTCAATGTATCCTTAGGATTACTTGAAGCATTAGTCAGCAGTTATATCAGAACAATGATAACAATCAATGTAAAAGAGAATAGACACACAGCAGGAAAGGTTATGTTTGAAGATAAATTGTATTGACACAAATCAGAATAAAATTACATGGGGATGGCAAATGAAACAAATCAATAGATAAAAAGTCATGAAAAGCGATACATATAAATTCAATCGTCAATTCATCACATTACATCAGCTCCATAACTTCATGAGGGAACCCAAACAAATAAATGAAGTGTGGTATCCTTTTGATGTAACAAAAACTAGGCTGAGGAGTTGATGTTTTATGTCGACGTTTCGGTCTTGTGGGTATTCATCTGTAAGACCATCATCAGGACTAATTTTCATCAAATAAAAACCCCCTATACAAAGACAATTAGATGCAATTAGTTGATGTATCAATCAAAACAAAATAAAAGCATCAACTAGTTCTCTACAAGTAAACCTACAAATCTAACCTAAAAATGCTGCTGTGTGGGTCACATCCTATTGATGAGACGCTAATTAGATCTTGAATGTATCAAAATTACAAAAAGTTGATCAAGACCTCTATGCTGAAGGCATAGAGGTCTTGATCAACTTTTTGTGTGTCTATTCTCTTACATTGATTGTTATCATTGTTCTGATATAATTGCTGACTAATGCTTCAAGTAATCCTAAGGATACATTGAGTTCAATTTTGTGAATGAACTTGTTAATAACAGATATTGATTTAAGAAATTGCGTATAAAACAAATCCCTTGTAGACATCTAAACTAACCACTCATTGCCCAAGCCTACAAGGGTCTATTGGGTTCTCCCACGTTTTGATACTGTGTGCACATGTGGCGCACATACATGCCCTAAGGGCATGTATGTCTGCCACATGGCACTTTGAAAAAAGCAAATAATAGCTTTTTAAAGGTATTCGGTATTTACCACCAACTTGTAGTTGGTGGTAATTAGAGAATCCTTAAAGCAAAAATGCACTCACTTAAGTGCTACCTACATAGGTTTTAAGGATTCGGTAATTTACTGATTCCTTAAAATAAGGAATCAGTATTTTACTGATTCCTTAAAATAACAAATCGGGAAATTACTGAATCTTATTTACAGCCTCCTACAATGGAAAGGGCTAAATACCGGTCTGTAACCAAAAATTCACCAATTTTTGGTCATTACCGACCAGTATTTAGCTTCCTACATCTGGCCCTTAGTCTCTTATCGGTAAACACTTTGAGTGCTTGGAAACTGGCTCTGTTAAAATAGCGAGTGCTTTAAAAAAATCCTTGTGAATCTCCCCCCCCCCCCCAACAAGGTGTTCACTGATTTGGGCAGCACAAACCTCACTCATTTATTTGTGGCTTCACCTCTTTGCCAAAATATTGTGATTGAGAACTCTCTATTAAAAGTCTGGGCAGCTCGCACTCAGTGGCATTTCCATGATAAGAACAGTCCCGGTCTCACTATCACAGACAGTGACATCCACTAAAAAACAAGATGGCATCTATAAAACCAGGAGATTTGTTGTTTTTCCTAATTCTCAGCCTACCCTTGTGACAAATTGTGTTCTCAAGATCAATCTCTTAGAATTGAACAGTTACAGGAATAACTTAAATCAAACAAAACATTTGAAGTAAGTTTGTAATAGAAAAACAGGACTGTAACCTTGGGTAGTCTTAGATGCATACTTCGTATAATCCCACTTGTACCACACAGCAAGCGGCAGCTAAACCGCCACTCAACTGATCATCTTACACGAGGCCTTTGAACACTGCATGTACATGCTGCGGCTGCCAGCTGCATCCCGTTTATGTTGTAGGTCTTCTCTGCCGTGTTTCGTTAACCAGAAGCGCGGAGAGAAGCCACAATAATGTATTCTTTCTTCAGAAATCGAACGTGGAGCATTGAAATTTCAAATGAATATAGGAATCTTTTACTTATACTTTCAATCAATCAATCAATCAGAGAAATTTATAGAGCGCACTACTTACCCGGAGGGTCTCAAGGCGCTCGGGGGGGGGGGGTTGTGCTGCTACTGCTCGAAGAGCCAGGTCTTGAGTTTCTTCCTGAAGGAGAGGTGGTCTTGGGTCAGGCGCAGGTCGGTCGGGAGGGAGTTCCAGGTCTTGGCGGCCAGGTAGGAGAAGGACCTTCCTCCTGTTGTCGTTCTTCGGATGCGGGGGACGGCGGCGAGGGCGTGACTGGCTGATCGGAGCTGGCGTTTGGGAGTGTAGAAGTTGACGCGACTGTTGAGGTAGCTCGGGCCATGATCGTGTAGGGCTTTGTGTGCGTGGGTGAGGAGACGGAAGGTGATTCTTTTGTTGACGGGGAGCCAATGCAGGTCTCTCAGATGTCCGGAGATGTGGCTGTGTCTTGGGATGTCGAGGATGAGTCTGGCTGAGACGTTCTGGATCCGCTGGAGTCTCTTCTGGAGCTTCGCGGTGGTTCCGGCGTAGAGGGCGTTGCCGTAGTCCAGTCGGCTGGTGACGAGGGCCTGGGTGACCGTCTTCCTGGTCTCGGTGGGGATTCACCGGAAGATCTTCCGTAGCATGCGCAGGATGTTGAAGCATGACGAGGAGACGGCGTTGACTTGTCTGGTCATGGAGAGGGAGGAGTCCAGGATGAAGCCCAGGTTGCGTGCGTGGTCTGTTGGTTTGGGTGCGGTGCCCAGGGCGGAGGGCCACCAGGAGTCGTCCCAGGCGGAGGGCGAGGAACCCAGGATGAGGACTTCCGTCTTGTCTGAGTTCAGTTTCAGGCGGCTGTCGTCATCCACTCGGCTACGTCTTTCATCCCTTCGTGAAGGTTGGCTCTGGCGGCGGCGGGGTCGTTGGTCAGGGAGAGGATCAGCTGGGTGTCGTCAGCGTAGGAGATGATGTTGAGGTTGTGTTGGCGTGCGATGGCCGCGAGGGGGCTCATGTAGACGTTGAAGAGGGTGGGGCTCAGCGATGATCCTTGAGGGACGCCGCAGATGACTTCCGTGGCCTCTGACTTGTACGGTGGTAGGCGGACTCTCTGTGTTCTTCCAGCGAGGGAGGAGATGATCCATTCCAGGGCCTTGTCCTGGATTCCGATGTTGCTGAGGCGCTGTACTAGGGTGCGGTGGCAGACAGTGTTGAATGCCGCGGAGAGGTCTAGGAGGATGAGGGCTGCTGTTTCTCCGTTGTCCATCAGGGCTCGGATGTCATCGGTGGCAGCGATGAGGGCGGTCTCGGTGCTGTGGTTGGCTCGGAAGCCAGACTGTGAGGGGTCGAGGGATCCATTCGTCTCGAGGAAGGCGGCAGGCTGTTTGTTGACTGTCTTCTCGATGACTTTGGCTGGGAACGGGAGGAGCGAGATGGGGCGGTAATTCTTGAGTTCGGTGGGGTCAGCTGTAGGTTTCTTTAGCAGGGCGCTGAGTTCTGCGTGCTTCCAGCTCTCCGGGAAGGTAGCGGTGTCGAAGGAGGTGTTGATGATGTCCCGCAGGTGGGGTGCGATGATAGCGTCGGCCTTGTTGAAGACGTGGTGAGGGCAGGGGTCGGTTGGAGATCCGGAGTGGATGGATTTCCTCATGCGGACGGTGTCTTCGGTGCTGATCGGGGTCCAGGCACGGATGGTGGTGGTGGGGGGCGGTGGTTCGGATGTGGCTAGCGTCGGTTGCATGCTGAAGCTGTTGTGTATGTCCGCGATCTTGTTGTGGAAGTAGGAGGCGAGGGAGTTGCAGAGGTCTTGCGATGGGGTGATGTCGTTGTTTCCGGCGTTGGGGTTGGAGAGCTCTTTCACGATGTTGAAGAGTTCCTTGCAGTTGTGTGCGTTGTTGTCCAGCCGGTCCTTGAATGCAGTTTTCTTGGTGGCGCGGATCAGTTGGTGGTGCTTCCGGGTGGCAATCTTGAGGGTGGTCATGTTGTCCGGTGTTGGTTCCCTTCTCCAGGCTTTCTCGAGGGCTCGGCAGTTCTTCTTGGAGCTCTTGAGTTCGTCGGTGAACCAAGGGGCCTTCTTGCTGCCGGGTCTGCTGGGCGGTGTCCTTAGTGGGGCGAGTTCGTCCGCGCAGCTGCTGATCCACTTCGTGAGGTTGTCGGCGGCCTGGCTGGGGTTCGCTGAGCTGGCGGGAGGGTGCTGGCTCAGGGAAGCGGCGAGCTGGTCGGCTGTGATCTTGTTCCAGCTTCTTCGAGCAACCTGTTGCTGGTGGTGGTGGATTGTCATTTTCCTGAAGGTGAAGTGGACGCAGCTGTGGTCCGTCCAGTGGCGTGGCCGAAGGCGATGTGTTTGCTGGACGAGAAGATGGCGTCGAGTGTGTGTCCTGCGAGGTGGGTGGGGGTGGACACCAGCTGCTTGAGTCCGAGGTTGGCGAGGTTGTCGAGCAGGGTGATGGTGTTGCGGTCGTTGTTGTTCTCCAGGTGGAAGTTGAGGTCCCCCAGGAGGATGTAGTCAGCGGAGGGGAGGGCATGCGGGCTGACGAAGTCGGCGATGTCCTCGCTGAATTGTGTGCGTGGTCCCGGGGGTTGGTAGATCAGGGTGCCTCTGAGGGTGGTCTTCGGGTCGGTGCGGATCTGGAAGTGTAGGTGTTCGGCGGTTTTCAGGGTGTCGTCGGTGTTGGTCGTGATGTGGATGGTGTCCCTGTGGATGATGGCGATGCCTCCTCCCATCTGGTTGGTGGTGCGGTCCCTCCGGGTGATCTTGTAGCCCTCTGGGATGGCGATGGTGATGTCGGGCGCTGAGGAGTCGTTCATCCAGGTTTCCGTGAGGAAGGCGACGTCAGGAGATGTGGTGTCGAGGAGGTTCCAGAGTTCGACGGCGTGCCTGTGCATGGAGCGGGTGTTGAGCAGGATGCACTTGAGGTGGTTGCTGCTGGTGTTCGGCTTGGCGGGTGCTGGTGCAAGGCAGCTCCGGATGCAGGTGAACTTGCAGGCGTGGCAGCTGAAGGGTCCGTGGGTGTGCTTCGGAGTGGCTCGGTAGCATTCAGGGATCCTGCCGGTGTTGAGTGCGATGAGTGTTGCGGCGTCGTAGGTCCGGCGGGTCGTCTTGCTTTGGCGGGGGCCAGGTTCCTGGCACTGGGCGCGGTCCAGGCGCGGACGGGCGCAGACGGGCTTACCTTTGGCGCGCCTTCGGCGCTCAATCAGCGCGCCCGCTGCGCGTTACCGCTGCGCGTTTGCACGGTCGCCATATATGGCCAAGTGCGAGGGAGGGCGGAGCAGCTGGGAGGCGGGAGCGGGGAGGGTACAGAAGAAAAAGGGGCGTGGTCAGCGGTGGTGGCTGGTTAAGTTCTTTGACTCTAAGTTCCCTGACTGATTGTAACAAAATGTAAATTTGAGCTAGGACAAGTGGATACTGTCCTTATGGAATCCCTATGGGATCGTAAAGAAGTGCCAACCTCAGAGCGACTTCCTGCAAATTCGTTTTTCTACTGCCCTGCACTGAAAAACTAGGAAAGATTACATCAAAGATGGCATTATGAATATTGGCACTATATCTTATATAGCAATCCTAATTTAACTAATTTTCCTAATTATGTTACTTTGCCCCGTGGACAAAACATTGATCCACAGTTTTAATCTCATCCCGGCTGGTAAGTGAGTCTTAACATGCTTTCTAGTGTTGCGAGTGTTGAGATGAATTCATCTAAGGTAGTCGGGTTCTTTCCTGGTAGGAGGACTGGCGGGCCGGATGCTGGTGAAGCTGCAGTTCCGGCAGGAGTAGGGTCCTTGGGTGCGTTTCGGGGCAGCCAGGCAGCAGGTGAATGATCATCCGGGGTTGAGTACGTGGAGGGAGCTGAAGTAGTAGCGGAGACGGGCGTTGTGGCGTTCGCGGGGACCAGGTGTTCTGGCTCTGGGCGCTGTCCAGGCGCGGACGCCATAAGAAGGGGAGGTAGAAGGGAGGAGCAGCTGGGTGGTGGGGGCAGACAAATGGGCGAGCGGGGGAGCGGGGCGCAGCGGCAGGAAAATTGGGGAGGAACGGCGAGGGTACAGAAGGCAGAAAGGGCACAGAAATGGCACAAGAGGAAAAGGAGGAACGGAAAGGAAAACAACCAACAATCCAACAAAATACATTAAGGTGAAGTGTAGCGAGCGGGGGGCAGGGCCGCAGGGGACGCAGCGGCGGGGAAACCACAGGAGGAACGGCGAGAAGGCAGAAGGGCACAGGACACAGAAGTAGCGCAAGGGGGAATGAAGCAAACAAAATAAACAATACAACAAGCAATACAATTACACAAAGCAACCGACCATTGGCCACCAGGGATGAGGCACAGGTGGTAGCCTGCAGGTGGAGGAGGGCCATGAACTCGTGTCCGAGGCAACAGCAGGGACCTGGGAGACACGGGCAGACAGGTGGTGCTGTTGCAGTGTGGGGAGCGACCTCCCTGTGACAGGAAACCTATTGTACTACCTTCCCCTGCTCGGCCATTGGCCCAGCAGCAGGAGGGCAGAATTGTGTCTGGCATCGGCATCAGACCTAGGTTGCTGTTAGGCTCTGTAACGTCGGTCCCGGGAGCAGGGAGGGTTCCCCGGAAGAGCTCTCCTGAGACCAATTTCACGGACCAACTGATAGATCTAATTGCTATACATGTGCTCTCCTCAAATACATTTCTTTTGTTGGGGGATTTTAATTTTCATGGTGAAAATCATACGACCCTGAGGTTAATAAACTCCTCTCTACTCTTGACATGATTGAACTCACCCAAAGAGTTACAGGCCCAACTCATCCAGCTGGCCACTCGCTAGACCTAATCTTTTCTAATATTGATCATCTAACCTGTAACCTCCCAGACTCTCTCACTTGGACCGATCATTCAATGATTAAGTTCTCTATCCAACAGCCATGACCTAAGAGCTCAGACTTAAGTGCAGGGAAAAATCAAGTGGCGCAAGACCTTGGCGAAATCTTTCTGTAGAAGCCTTTAATGAGGATTTTCACCTGGAATCACCAAAGAAGGATAAGGATGCTCCTACGACGTTGGAAGAATTTAATACCGCCTTTGTGACAGTTTTGGATTCTCCCCAATGTCCACCATCAGCACTTCGGAGCTAAAGATTGAAAAATCCAAATGTAAGAGATTGGAGAGACTTTGGCGAGTTAGTAAAGACCCACAAAACAAACTACGGTTTAAACAATTCTTGTATAGCAGTAATCTAAATTTAATATCAGCCAGACGTCTATTTATTATTAACCAAATTGAACGTGCCAGTAACGTCTCAAAGGCCCTTTTTAATATAGTAAAAGACTTTGTATCTCTTCATGTCTGTAGACAATTGTCTACGGAAACACAAGATTTTTGTAATTCGTTAGCAATCTATTTTCTGGCTCACCCCAAGATCTTTGTCCTCCAAAGACAATGGCCCTATTAGCCACTCGTTTCGTGCCAGCAATTCTAAATATCAATAATTATTCAATACAATCAGGTACCATTCCAATAACATGGAAGGAAGCATTGGTACGTCCAATATTGAAGAAACCAACTGCGGATCCCCAAGAACTAAGCAACTACCGCCCTATTTCTTTGGTACCCTTATTGGGCAAGCTGCTGGAATGTATAATTAACAAGCAACTAAGTCTATGCCTGGAGTCAGGGCCGTTTCTACCATTAGGCAGGACTAGGCGGCTGCCTAGGGCGGCAAAATGGTGAGGGCGGCACTGTGGCAAAAAAAATCATGTAGTAGAGTGCACTGTGCAAGCGCACCTGCTGCATGTGACATGTTGCGCAGTTTAAACTAGCTTAGTGGCGTGTGTGGAGCAGGATGGACACACTAGTGCTAAGTGCTAAGTGCGGGTCCCCAGGGCCGTCAATCTTGTAGCGCTGGATAGTGCTACCAATGACGGCCCTGGGCAACATTTTTGGCCAATCCGTGAGCAGTGCTTCAGCCAGGGAGGGCAGCCAGTGACCGTGATGCGTGACGCGCACGGCGCACCACCAGTGCCGCCATCGATCCCTCTCAGCGCGCGCAGGACGGCTGGCACACTGCTCTGGTGTCCGTGCCCGGTTGGCTGGCCCCTGTGTGATGGCTGTGAATTAACAGGCTGAATTTAATTAATTACTAATACTGCTGCTTCTGCAGCTGCCACCAGTGCCACACAGTCTTGTTATCCCGTCCGGTCCTGACTCCCGGCCCTCTTCTTTTACTGTCTCCAACTCCAGCACCACAAGCCTGCAAACACAGCACAGCCGGGGTGGTCGTGGGGGCGTAGGTGACTTGAGCAGTGCACCAGTGAGTCAGCGCAGTCAGCGAAGGCCGCTGGCTGCGAAAATAAATATAAATATATATTTCGGATGGATCGTATTCGGATGCAATCCAAATGTAATAATGTTGTTCACTCAGGCCTGCTAATGTTAAATGAAAATGAGGCGGCGGCATGTGAGTGAATCATTATCTCCGAGACTCCGAGCTCATCCACTCCTCACGGTCACAGCCAGGCTGGCGAAAAACAGTGAGTGAGAGCTAAGTAGCAGCACTGTGAGGGGTGAGGTGACGGGTTTGGATGGTGGCGCGGGCGGGGTGGGTCTGTTTGTTGCCAGGTGCAGCAGGCCAGGCAGGCTGGCTATGGTTCTCTTGAAGAAATGTTTTGGAGCACCTGTTGCGAGTGTTGATTTTTAAGTACGAGACAGTGTCACTGGTCAAAATGATCCTTATTAGATATAACGTTCTGTTTACAGAGGGTTCTGTTTGTTAGATTAGGGAACGTGAATGCCAAATGTACTTTGTAAAGTTTCACAAAGTTACATTAGTCAACATTTGGGAAAAGGGTGACAGAACAATTAAATACCTAACCTGATTTCACGGTGCACGCTTTTGTTTTTTTGAGTTTTTCCCCAGAACACGGACCATTCAGCTATGATTTTAGAAATGTTGCCTGAACTGTTGAGCTATCAAACATGCTGCACGCATATCAATGGACCCCAAATTTCCAACTTGGAGTTTCCCAATATTTAAATTCTGTTGTCCAAGGGAGGCAGCCAGGGGGAGATGTGGCTAAAGATCATAAGATGGCGGTGGGGGCCCCATGTTGTCCACGCCTCCCTCCGGCCTGTGACTGAGGTGAGGTGATGGATTCTCCCGGCACGTGAGGAATAGCTGCCAAGGTTTCAGATTGGATGCTATGTGTGACATTTTCTTGAATTCATTGTAATTATGAGTGACATTTCAACGAATATGAGTGACATTTTTTCACGAGCAAAGTCTAGCAATGAAAACAAGAAAAATATATAAATTACTGAAATGACCCATTTGAGCAACAAGAACCTCTAAAACGAGTCGCATCATAATCCATAAGCTGTATTACTGAGCAGTGCGCCCTGGTCCTGCATGCCACCCACTACCTGCGCTAAACCCTGCTGGTGGCACCATCACCCCACTCACAGTTTGTCACACAGAGCTACTCTACAACAAGCTCTGCTGACTCTGATACTTGGCGCACTGAGAAGTTACGTTGGCAAGCACCACAGTGGCTCTCACAATCAATCACCTGACCCAGGTGCGAGCGGCTACTAACACAGCTTACAGTCAGTGAGAAGGAGTCAAGACAGACTGCTATGTGATGTATAGTCAGTTCTCAGAGGTAACAGGGCAGACAGGTGGCAGCTCAGAAGAAAATCATGCCTGTGGCACAAGAATGAACTGTCAAGGGTATTGCCAGCAGGGTAGGCAGATTATAACATTGATGTAGCACTGACTCCAGAGCTGAGCAGTCAGATTTCTTTAACTATTAACTTACGGAGCCAGAGTGCTGCTGGCAGCGCAAGTCTGTGGGAAGCAGCACAGACCCGAGGCACATAATATGCTATAGGCACCGGTGGCGCGCGCTGGCATCACCGCACAGCCAGTTTCAGACTTGCATGATTAACAATGCGTGACAATGCATTTCAGTGCGGTGATGCGGATCACCACACTGAAATGCATTAGTGTCACACCCCATGCGTGATACTTGGCAGGCATGATTTGGAGGAGTAGTAGGACACGGGAGAGGGGGTCAAGGAACTGCGAAGAGAGCGAAGAGAGTGTGCCTTAAAGAAGAGCAGAGGACCCCTTACCTTGAGCTGCGTGGTGCAGTACTGCAGTGCGTGGACGGTGGAACAGGGCCTGGTGTCAAGAGTGCCACAGCATTTCACCACAGCCAGCCCTCGTATATATCTAATGCATTTATTCTTCTAGCCTGAATGACGGGGGAGCGAGTGATGGTAGAAAAAGGGAGGGGGCGGCATTTTTCAATTCTTGCCTAGGGCGGCAAAACACCTAGAAACGGCCCTGCCTGGAGTCCAAGAAAATTCTGTATCAATCACAATCCGGGCTTCAGTACCGAGACTGCCATGCTCGCTGTAACTGACTCGCTCAGACAGAAAATAGACATTGGAGGATCGGTAGTACTGATCCTTCTAGATCTCTCCGCGGCTTTTGAAACCATCTCACAGTTAGTGCTCGCGGAGAGACTACCTTCCTGTGGCATTCAAGGGGCAGCCTTGAAGTTGTTGCAGAACTTTGTCAGACAGAATGCAAACTATCATGCTAGGGCCATATCTGTTAGACAAAATTGTAGAACAGGTAGGTTTTGAGATAATTTCCTATGCTGATGATACTCAGCTTATAGTTACTATTGGCCCAAAGATAGAAGCAGAGAAATTGCGGTTCTCCAGCGGAATGCTTGTAATCTCTAGCTGGATGACAGAGAACTGCCTCCAGTTGAATCCTGGAAAAACCGAGGTCATGCTAACGGGGAAAGCCTCAGCTAGCTGGGCTGATGAATGGTGACCCTCACAATTGGGACTAGCTCCTGTTCCTAAACAATGTGTTAAAAATCTAGACCTAAAATTAGATCAGTCATTAGCCATGAAAGACCACATTGCTGCCACTACTAGCTCCTGCTACTATAGTATG
Source organism: Lissotriton vulgaris (assembly GCF_964263255.1). NCBI lineage: Eukaryota > Metazoa > Chordata > Amphibia > Caudata > Salamandridae > Lissotriton > Lissotriton vulgaris. Next base: position 160,747,748 of record NC_141685.1, read on the forward strand.
TGATTTCACAAGATGCTGAGCGAGGAGAGTTACAGTTTGCCCGTACTGCAGGGACCTGAGGATCTAGGCGGAAGGATTGGTTCCGCATTTTTGTCATTTCTCTAATATATGGATAGAATTGGAGCAATGTCAATGTACGAGATGAGTAATTGAACCTTGGGAGACAACCTGGAGAAATATTTTAAGCGGACTGTTTGATTTAATCAGCGGATTTACATGGTGAAAAATCGGATATTGAAAAAGGTTTTTAAAGTAGGAAAGGAACTCTTACCCTGGGAAAGACAACCTACTTCTTGCAACTGCGAGGGACAGTAATCTGGAGCTTACAGGATACATAAACCCTGAGGAAGTCGAGCGTACACACCCAATGACGACGAAACGCGTTGGCATAAGGGAGTGGAAGACTTTGATCAAGTGAAAAGAAATAAAGACACAAGACAAGCACAATAATTTGGAGATCAATCTGTATATTCTTTTGTATTGTCAATTTATATGTTATTTGGCTTGTGCTTCAGAAAACTGTTAAAATTGCATTCAATCTTCTGATTGATTTAATAGGAGGGATTGGGTGTACACTCTCCTTTTCTGAAGGCACAGCGATACGTATCAAATGTCAGGATACTGTGGGTTCATAACAAATTGTGTGTACATTTTACATGAGCGCCCCGAATCTCTTTAGAAACCCAACCTTCAGTTTCTACCATTCCAATAACATGGAAGGAAGCATTGGTACGTCCAATATTGAAGAAACCGACTGCGGATCCCCAAGAGCTCAGCAACTACCGCCCTATTTCTTTACTACCCTTATTGGGCAAGCTGCTGGAAAGTATAATTAACAAGCAACTAAGTCTATGCCTGGAGACAACGAAATTCTGGATCAATCACAATCCGGGTTTCAACCGGGCTTCAGTACCGAGACTGCCATGCTCGCTGTAACTTCCTCGCTCAGAGCGAAAATAGACATTGGAGGATACTGATCCTTCTAGATCTCTCCGCGGCTTTTGATACCATTAGGAGGCCTTCCTAACCACATCAGAATCAGGCCCTAAGGTGGGATTGTATGTTACAGCTGTGGGCAGCCTTTTTTAAAGCACTGCTGCCTACAATCTATGCTGTTTGCTGGAGCAGAGGTTGGGCCTCTCACTCTCTGAGCAGGACTCCCATGACCTTTGGAAAGATCATGGCAGTATACCTCAGGAGGTCAGGTCGAAATCAGTTATTTCAAGTTCCTACACCACTGGCACTGGACGCCGGAGTGGATCTATAAAGCACATATGGCAGACGATTCCAAGTGCTGGAGGTGCTGATGGAGTAGCGCACTCGCCTGTGACATTTTGCATTTCCGGTGGACTGTACAGTACTTTGTGCTACTGGGCTCCGTTTGGGTAACTTAATGACCAACCAAGGGGTGGCACCGCAATTCATGGCCCGTCACACTTTGCTTCACAAAATGTCAATATTCCAGGATTTAACACCCCATGGTAACAGTAAGCTGGCTACAACCTTCGTAGTGGGAGTTGTTTTTTTGGGGGGCGACCACGGGGCCTGGCACCCTGACTTTTCTCTCCTGTTTCCATGTCCCTTTCCCTCCTGTTCCCCCTCGTCCTCCCTCCATGATCTTCTGCGGGATCTTCTAGGACTCATCACCTCTATCTGGAGATGGTATTTTATTGATCGTTTTTCCAGTTATCAATGCCGTCTCACCAGTTCTAGATAACACAGTATCTTGGATTCTGCTGAATTGATAAACTTCAATCCCTGTTATATACTCATTGTGTATGAAAAGTCCCCAAAAAAATTGATATTTAAAAATGTTACAGGGAGTGGTGTCACTTAACATTTGACTTTGACAATTCCAAAGGAAGAGACATTACTGAATTTATAGACATGATCAGAACAAATGTAAAGTGATAAAATTAACAACCAAGTCTCACTAAAATTGACATTCAATTTAACAATCCACTGAACTGTGTGCAATACTCATGGTGAAATATAAGAAAAGTTTTGCCACTAAAATGTGGGACAGAGAGTCTGCTCTGTGCCGAATAGTCACTTGTGAAGTTCTAGTTAATCCCCATATTTTTGAAGAATGAGCCAGGTTTGAGGGACACTTCAGACCGACCTCCAAATGTGTGTGTCACTCGTGATGAGTGAGGTTTGAGGGCTATGATGTATGCACGATCAAACTAATGTTGCATTACGAGGCATTCAAGGCTGCTTGCATGACAATGCTACAAAGAGTTGACACACTCACTAATCAATGGTGTATTGATGACGAGCGTACTGTGATATAGGGGCCTATGTAAAGGAGTAGAATATTTTCGAGTAATGAAATGCCCCTTCCCTGTTCCTCAGACCTGTAACACCCACTAATTTTTATGATACAATGCAAACTGTGTGAGACATTTCTGGTTCATACTTGATATCTCTATCTTAGGAATTAGTTGTTTCAAAGATAAATTGGTTTTTTTTGTCAGTGAATCTTTGTTGAAAGACTGTAAACAAAACGACAAAGCCTGGAAGAGGCCGCTATCTTAATATTTTAGGAGACAGTTGTGAGAAGTTGGCCTGATATGCAGTGCTCACTATTCTAGTGATCACTATGTATCAGTCCAAACAACCCTTATTGATGATTGGTTGTAAGTCAACCGATAGACCAGCTATCCTAGTAGCGTGGACAAGAGCAGTCTTTAGGCTAGACTCTAGAGGGCGTGTTAAGCCAGCTGTTATACCATCACATATACCCCTTGAACACCAAGTGAAAGGACACCACACAAGTTGTTATGAAAATAAAAGTATATTTATTTAGAACACAACAACTCTGGACTCTTTATGAGGACAGGGTGCTAAGAACAATACAAAGCTCTTAGGAAAATACGCAAAGTTGCACAAGTTACACAAATGCCCTAGGGTCACAAAAAACCATATACTCTAAAAGTGGAATGCAAAATTACTAGCAGGTAAGTACTACGCTAATAGGCTTTGGGATCGCTAGGACTTGACTACTGAACCTTCAGATTACTAGCAGGAGGCCTAGGGAGATCGGGTGCAGAGTGTGCACTCTCACGCGGGATGCGGAACAAAGTCTATGGTTGCTAGGAATTACAAAGTTAGTGTTATCGGACGAATCCGACTAGGTCGGGCTGAAACGAAAAAGGACCTGGACCCTTGGATAGCAAAGCTATGCTGGGGCACCGAAATGCTGAGTTTACCTAGCCCAGGGGCTGCGGCTGCATAGGCCTGGAAAGACGTCGGGAATCCTCGTTGCAGTCTATGGAGCCTGAAAGAAGAAGTTGCTGGCAGGCGACCAGTGAAGAGATTCGGATGGATCCAAGCCTGGATCGAAGATGGAAGACACCTGTAAGCAGAGGGGACCAAGTTCTGAATCACTAGCCAGTGATTAGATGGGCACCAGGATGGCACCGGATAGAGTCACCTCGACCAGGTGAGTGGGCGACGCTGGGCTCTGCAGTCTCACGGACCAGGAGGCATTGTCGGCGACCAGGATGGAGGTGCGAGCTGTCCCACGATGGTATCTGCTGTGGACGTCGCTGGACCCAGGATTGGGGCAACAAGTCTTGGCAAATGCAAGCCCACGCGGTGGACTCAAAATGGCGTCTGGAGTGGACCAGGAGGGTCCGGGGCGCTCCTCTGTTGGAGGGGAGCAAGGGCCAGCCTGGAGCAACCAGACCAGCAGTGTTGATGTCGTCGTTTGTCGTCGGGTAGGCCGCAAGCCAGCGGGCTAGTAGCCAGACAACGCGGTGAGCAGCAAAGAGCAGAAGGGCCCCACGCAGATCTCGTGGAGGCTGGGAGGCTGAACTTCGGTGCTGGAGCTGCTCAGGGTTGGGGCTTCTCAGACCCCAAAGCACTCACTCGAGGATCCCTCGGCGGTCGTGCTAGGCAAGCGTCGTGCAGTCTTGAAGATGGCCGGTCCCTCGAGGTCTCGTCGCACCCATGGATCTCAGCTGAGCTGACGATGTGGGTAGAGGTCAGAGGTGCCAGGGAAGCCGGGTCTCGTCGTGCTGGTCAGTCGGATTCCGGAGGAAGGACGTGCAGCAAACCGCAGTGTTCTTGGATGGTGCCTGCGGGTGCAGGGTGACTACTCCTTAGTCACAAGGGAGAAATCTTGAGAAGAAGTCGAGAGTTCCTTTAGTAGAAAGTAGTTTCAGGATTCAAAGATGATCTAATTTGGAAGGGGGCCCGCTCCTATCTTTATACTAGGAAAAGGGGCTGGCACGCGACTAGGTCCTGCCCACGGGTGGGACCAGGAAGGGGGGTGGTTACACCCCTCTCCCATGCCGGACTTTCCCCAGCTCAGGGGCTGGTGTGCCCCTGGAACTGGTTCTAGCCGGCAGATGCATAGTGAGCACCGGGGTGCCACTTGCAGTCACCTTCCTCTAAAGCCCTGCCTACCCAGGATACACAAAACCCTGTCTGGGATAGTGCTAGCACCGCCCCTGACAGGAAACCCTTTGTCCAAGCCTCCCTCGCTGGAAGGACTCCCAGCAGCAGGAGGTCAGACTTGTGTCTGTGGTGGCAGCATCCATTTTGTGATGCTGAGGCTCGAGTTAACTTTAGCCGGGGTTCACAGTTACATACATGTCGTGTCCCTCTAGAAGGGTGGAATGCTAACCCCGTCACCAGAATTGGCGAGGGGTTAGTATTCCAATTCGTATGACACCTTACTCGACATGTTTTGATAAAGCGATACCAGAATTGGCATATAACCGCGAGGATTATAATGCACTTAAGAGTATATGGTATGCGTTATCATGGAACAGCTATTAGGACTTGGTTCCGCAAGCTGCAAACGGGCTCAGCTCATGCCAGAGTACCATCTCACATGATTCCAAGCACTCTGCCTTCAGGATTGTTAAGGCCTGCCATAGGAGTGACTGATAGGAATCTATGTGTCCATTTTTAGGGTTAGATATAGGTATACTATACCTAAAGCAAAGGGTGATTACACCACTTTGCCCCAGCTGTCGTGCAGCCAGTTGTGTCAGATTTAGATGGCCAGCCAGGGGTGGCATAATACATGCTGCAGCCCCTGGTAGGCCCTGGGTACACCTATGCCCTGAGTTACAGGATCTGATAAGGTGGCCCAGTACCAATTGGTAAATGCACCTAAGGTACACATGTCAATTTAGTGAGAGAACAGCAAGGCTGTGGGTCTGGTTAGCAGGCCCACAGCCAGAGAAGTCGTAAACCAGTGAAGCAAAAAGCAAAAATCTGGGGTGATCATAGGATTGCAGACCCTACTCTCCTACAACAGTTGTGCTCTTAAACCAGAAACTCAAAACCTAATTAGAACCTACAATTCAGTCTTGTTTGAGGATATAAAACAGTATCAAATATAAGGAATAAGCCACAGACATAGGAAAATTAGAAATAAGCTGTTCCTTCAATTGTCGCTTTGACACATGATCTATGCCTCATTGTCACTGATCTGGTGTTTAAAACTCCATGGTATTTACCTCTGTTTTCTTTGCCATCTAGGACGTTGTGGATGTGAAAAACTGCAAATAAATTATTTAAAAGAATAAATAAGCTGCCTAGTTTAATTGCAAAACTGACCGAAATACTCATATATTCTTTAAAATACCGATATATTCATTGAAATACAGATATATATTCATTAAAATACAGATATATATTCATTAAAATACCGATATATTCATTAAAATACAGACTGTCACTTCCATTTGTCACCTTTCTGTAAATACTCTTAAGTCCTTTACGTCAGTGTTTGGAAGATGCTCATCTGAAGTGAAGCTATAAATACTTTTTTACAGCAGCCAATTGTGAGGCCCTGTACTTGAACTGTCTGACCCTTAAAAACATTCACGTCTGTGACATCTGAAATCCCAGGTCTTTACAGGTATAACTGCTTGTTTGCGTGAAATGTATTCACTGCTGGAGCCTGGAGGCGGCGGTTCCGTCAACGGCCACCAGAGGGCGCTCCTCGCCTGCTGACAAAACTCACTGATTTGCACCCTGTATGAAAGGGAGGAGCGTTTCCTCTTCCGGGTCAGCGGCGGCAGAGACAGCACCAGCAGCAGCGTTGACATCACTTCCTCCCTCTCCTGGTGTGTTCAGCCTGCTGCAGAGGAGGAAGGAGCACTGTTTGGTGGGCAGTTACCTCCATCTTCAGACCCTCACAGACCCCAGGAGGAGGAGAGAGCCTGGACAGTTTTCTGCTCAGGTAGGAGAGCTGCCAACTCACTTGCTGCTGAGCCTGAGTGGGGAGGAGGGGAGGAGAGGCCTGTCCAGGGGTGCAGTGGAGGTGAGGCCTGTCCAGGGGTGCAGAGGAGGAGAGGCCTGTCCAGGGGTGCAGAGGAGGAGAGGCCTGTCGAGGGGTGCAGAGGAGGTGAGGCCTGTCCAGGGGTGCAGAGGAGGAGAGGCCTGTCCAGGGGTGCAGAGGAGGAGAGGCCTGTCCTGGGGTGCAGAGGAGGTGAGGCCTGTCCAGGGGTGCAGAGGAGGCGAGTCCTGTCCAGGAGTGCAGAGGAGGAGAGGCCTGTCCAGGGGTGCAGAGGAGGTGAGGCCTGTCCAGAGGAGTGCAGAGGAGGCGAGGCCAGTCCAGGGGTGCAGAGGAAGAGAGGCCTGTCCAGGGGTGCAGAGGAGGTGAGGCCTGTCCAGGGGTGCAGAGGAGGAAAGGCCTGTCCAGGGGTGCAGAGGAAGAGAGGCCTGTCCAGGGGTGCAGAGGAGATGAGGCCTGTCCAGGGGTGCAGAGGAGTTGAGGCCTGTCCAAGGGTGCAGAGGAGTTGAGGCCTGTCCAGGGGTGCAGAGGAGGTGAGGCCTGTCCAGGGGTGCAGAGGAGGAGAGGCCTGTCCAGGGGTGCAGAGGAGCAGAGGCCTGTCCAAGGGAGAGGCAGAAGAGGTGAGGCCTGTCCTGGGGTGCAGAGGAGGAGAGGCCTGTCCAGGGGTCCGAGGAGGTGAGGCCTGTCCAAGGGAGAGGCAGAAGAGGTGAGGCCTGTCCAGGGGTGCAGAAGAGGAGAGGCCTGTCCAGGGGTGCAGAGGAGGTGAGGCCTGTCCAAGGGAGAGGCAGAAGAAGTGAGGCCTGTCCAGGGGTGCAGAGGAGGAGAGGCCTCTCCAGGGGTGCAGAGGAGGAGAGGCCTGTCCAGGGGTGCAGAGGAGGTGAGGCCTTTCCAGGGGTGCAGAGGCCTGTCCAGGGGTGCAGAGGAGGAGAGGTCTGTCCAAGGGTGCAGAGGAGGAGAGGCCTGTCCAGGGGAGCAGAGATCGAGGAGATGAGGCCTGACCAGGGGTGAAGAGGAGGAGAGGTCTGTCCAGGGGTGCAGAGGAGGAGAGGCCTGTCCAGAGGTGCAGAGGAGGTGAGGCCTGTCCAGGGGTGCAGAGGAGGAGAGGCCTGTCCAGGGGTGCAGAGGAGGTGAGGCCTGTGCAGAGGTGCAGAGGAGGAGAGACCTGTCCAGGGGTGCAGAGGAGGTGAGGCCCGTCCAGTGGTGCAGAGGAGGAGAGGCCTGTCCAGGGGTACAGAGGAGGAGAGGTCTGTCCAGGGGTGCAGGGGAAGTGAAGCCTGTCCAGGGGTGCAGAGGAGGTGAGGGCCGTCCTGAGCGGTGCAGGGGTGATGCCTGTCCAGGGGGAGCAGAGGAGGCGAGGCCTGTCCAGGGTGCAGAGGAAGTGAAGCATGTCCTGTCCATGGGGTTAAGTGCAGGTGAGAATAGAACAAAAGAGAGCAACCCTGCCTTATGATATAGTGGTCCCAAAAATGGGATCCAAACAATATAATCGGGGTGATTTATCTAAGAGCCAGCATTGCACATAACAAGAAACGGGTCAATCCAAATTTACTCAAAGAAGATTTTTTAGAATATATATCTATTTTTTATTTTTTTATCTTCTTTGAATTAATGTAGCAAAAGGTACAAAAATTGATTGCATTGTTTAAATCCACATTATATTTGGAACATCAAAGACACACATGATAAGGGGAGAGATAAAAAAGCGGAAAATTCATCCTATGGCATAGCCTACCCAGTAACATACCACACTGCATTCATACTCTCAAGCTTACTTATCACTCAACCTAGTGTTCTTTCATTCAACTTTCATTCATTCATATAGTCCTGGTGTTTGCAACACAAAGATGCTAAATTTGTTGCATAAATCAGAATGTTATTCCAGGAGGCAGATGACATATAGAGGAGTCCTAATGAATATAGGTCAATATGCCGAATTCCTGGAAAACCCAGGCCGACGCACGTTTCGGTGACTGGCCAGTGGGGCCACACCTTCGTCAGGGCTAGGGGTTGTTTACTGGGAGGGGAACAGGTATAAAATCTGGAAATAAAAACAGTATCTTAGATTTTTGTTCAATGTACACAATACAAGTTTAGATTATACAAACATGCATTTTCTATTTGTTTAATACATTTTACATTTTTAGTCAAACATTGGTTATTAGTATGATAACTGTGTGGTTGACTTCTTGTGGCTGTGCAATGCCAAACTACCTAGTGACACTCCCAAAGACAGACTCCCCGTCGGGTGAGGTCTGTTAGAGGCAACTTGATAACCTTGTCTAAGTGAACCATTGATTACATTTCATGACACCTCTTATATTCAAACTATTTAAGCTTCCCTCATACATATACACATTCATTCTGGCGCGCATTGACTGAGTTTCCGCAATTGGAACTATGATCCATAGAATTGGATTTAACTGTTGTTATAGCGATCAGTTATAGCGGTCAGGAGTTTATTTTAGGAGACCCAACCTCTATTTAGAAAATATCATTCACAATCTAGTATTATACTTACATAATGTGTGTCAGAGCAAGGGGATTACTGGCATAATTCGTTTGGAGGGTAGAGATTTTCAAACTTAACAAGGAAAAAGAGAACACGATGTATTTAAGCATAACATACTATTCCTCAATCTTAAGAAATGTAACTGGTAAGACAAAAAAGATTGAGTGATATATTACCTATATAGGAATCCTAATATTAGGGGAACAGATACTCGTGGCCAGAAGACCTAAGGACAAGGAGGATAACGCTCTCTGGTTCCATTCATACTGGGTACTGGGTACTGTAGTCCTGTAGTCAAGATAAAGTTTAATTCAATTAGAGCCTGATGGATTTGATGTTGGTCAGGGCACTGTTTCAAGTAAGGAAATCACAAGACGACATGGGGGTTTTTTAATTTTCTTTTTTTTTTAAAAATAAGTTGTAATTCAACCCTCCATTTTTACTTTCAGACACAGTATTTAGATATGGACTCCAATGTTTAGTTTTGAATACGTTCGAAAACGGCCTGAGGTCCTATGATCCTGTGTTGCAGGAAGAGATAACAGTGCAATTAACGATTTACCTGAGGGGTTCTTGAGTCTGCTCTCCGATGAGAGTGTATAACTGATAAGATTCCAAGGGACAGGTATGTGGCTTTCGGTAAGGATTCCTGACAAAAAAGAGGAGGGCTGGTTATGGCCATGATCATACTAGGAACGCTGTCTATCCTGAAACCTAAAAGGCTAAAAACCAAAGGTTCCGTTACCTAAATGGTAAAACCGTTTACCGGAGAGCAGTTAAGATCATTCTCACGGAGCGCTGTGTAGTAGGCACAATTCCGTAAATGGCGGGCGAGTGGTTGTGGGTGGGGCGTTGCACCGTAGTTACTGCTATGTGAGCGGCGAGCGAGTGGCTGTAGATGGGAATTCCTAACGGAAGATAGAAGACCAATTATATATATATAATTTGACTCGCAATCTACAGGAGTTTTGCGTAAGCAGCGGGATATCGGAGTATATACATACCTTAGAGTGGTAGTGGATCGTCCTTCAGTGGGATTCCGTCGACTCCACCGGTCGACCAACCGCAACGGGAGACAGGGCTCTCACCTGTTTGGTGCCTGTTCTCATATAACCCCTTAAGTGCTGCCTCGGGGCGTTGGCCGACGGCAGCACTACCTCCCCAGTGCTGCGCACGTCCATTGGACGTTCATTCAGCACTAGTTCGAATGGACAGCGCAGCACTGGGGAGGGAATTGCGCTGCAGCTAAGGTGTTAAATAAGCAGTTCTCCGCGCCTCTGGTGAGAAGGATCAGCTGTGCTAGGGCAGTGAACATAAATGACAGACCTAATTCTTTCAGTTGGCGGGCGGCGGCCATCTTGAGTGAGTAAACTCTTATTTTTTTAAACAAAATTGGGTTGTTTCGGTTCACTATCTATATAAATCAAGTTTTAATTGAAATGGTCTTGATATTTGCATGACGTATATTAGGAAAAACGTCATGCAACAATTGGCTCAACCTAATTCTTTCAGTTGGCGGGCGGCGGCCCTCTTGAGAGAGTAAACTCTTATTTTTTAATTTTTTTAACAAAATTGGGTTGTTTCGGTTCACTATCTATATAAATCAAGTTTTAATTTAAATGGTCTTGATATTTGCATGACGTATATTAGGAAAAACACGGCACCAAGGTATGCCATAGTTTTGTTTTCACTTGTGCTGGCCTCATTTAAACATCGGGGAGCCAGTCCATTGTGTTAGTCCACTTCATAATCACCCATATAAGATTGGAAATAAGTCCAATATAAGAATTCTGCCAGATAATAAGATTTTTTCTCCCTATTTGCTTTGGATTTCTTAAATCCTGTAACCTGAGGTTGTTTTACAAGAATGCCTGGTGCCAAGGACATTCTTCGTTCAGTCCCTTAGTTACAGCATTCAAGAAAAAAATCCAAAACACTTCTCGTTTTTTTCGTAGGCCCACAGGATCAGTTCCTGGGCAGGCCTTTATTTTTTCCAGGATGAACCAGCGAAGTTCCAGTTCTTTGTGTTCTTTTTCTAGCCAATGTGCTACAATAGGGGCTGCGATTTTTTTGTTCCTGATGTTTGACTTATGTTCCCCTATTCGCACTCGACATTCTCTGCCTGTTTCCCCGACATAGGGGAGATCGCATGGACACAATATCAAATATATGATATTGCTGGTACGGCAGTTGGTCATAGTGGCATTACGTCGTACTGATACCGTACGAGTATTGGTACTGACAGTTTCTCCCACAATGGCCTGTGGGCAAATATGGCATGTCCCACATTTGTGGTTGCCATATATAGGTCTTTGATGTTCCAAATATAATGTGGATTTAAACAATGCAATCAATTTTTGTACCTTTTGCTACATTAATTCAAAGAAGATAAAAAAATAAAAAATATATAATTTATTCTAAAAAATCTTCTTTGAGTATATTTGGATTGACCCGTTTCTTAATATGTGCAATGCTGGCTCTTAGATAAATCACCCCGATTATATTGTTTGGATCCCATTTTTGGGACCACTATATCATAAGGCAGGGTTGCTCTCTTTTGTTCTATTATCAGATTCTTCCCCCCAACAGCCTGCCCACATCCTTAAAACCCATTGGGGAACCCCCTTCTTTCACTAATTAAGTGCAGGTGAGGCCTGTCCAGGAGTGCAGAGGAGGTGGTACTGTAGTGTAGTTCCTATTATCTCCATAGGCATCTGCGCATTGGAATAACATCAACAACAAAAGACCAGTAACTGAGGTTACCAAGGGTCCCCTGCTGACAACATTAGACTGTGAGGGTGGGTGTACAGCGGGCCGGAAAAGCAAGCGAGGAGGCCGTATGTAGTGTGCTATAGTAGGGGTTTATTGCAAAGTCACAAAGGTAGAACACAAGGAAAACAAAGAGGACGTCCGGGGGCTGGATCCACTCTGGGCCGGCGTTGCTGCTTGCAGTCTTCGGCGATTCCAACGGAGGCTCCGGCGACGTGGAGGATCCACGGAGGGCAGGGAGCAAAAGAGAAACAAAAGGGACCGTTAGTCCTATCCTAGTATCTCTGCTACAGTCACCGTCACCCGGGTGTGTGGGGGAGGACCGGAAAAACGAGACAGTGAGGAAAGGAAGGGACCGGGAGGAAGGAATACGGGGCGGGAGGAAGAAAGGGTGCTTGGTCGGGACGTGAAGAGGGTGGCGGGTCAAACAGTGCAGTGCTATACAATTATAATACAGTGCAGGGGACGTGATTCTAAAGAGAAGGGGAATTTATACAAGGACTATACAGGGGACTCCTAGTGAGTAGAATTAGTGAGGTTAAAGGCACTCACGCGGTCCGCCGTAACTCTCCCGTTGAGTTACGGCCGCTCTACAGCCACCTCCTGTGGACTCCACCACTCTTCGGTCCACACGTCTGCTTCAGCCGTCTGCTCTCCGTCTCCTCCCTCTTCTCCTTCGCGTCCACCAGTCCGAGGTTCCTGCCACAAATCTCCGACAACTTGCACTTCCGGGTTCTCCCTTTTATCCGGTGCTGTCGCTGCCATAGGGGCGGAGTTTCCGGAGTCCGCGATATTTGAGGCTGTCTGACCCGATGTTCTGGTTGGTCCCTGTGGGAAAAAGAAGGGGGTGACTCTCTGGCGTTTTGCTGGCGTCTCAGGTCGAGTCCTTATGGTGGTATAATGAGGCCGGGGATACAGTCCCGGGGGTGGCGAAGGAGGTAAGTTCGGGGAAGGGCGGAGTACCGGTCGGGGTTGTCGGGATGCCGTCTCACATCCCCTTTCCCTAGCTGTCCTTCCTGTAGGGGAGGGAGACGCAGGGTATCTCGAAAGGAAATCCGCGTTGCCCTGTTCGGATCCCTTCCTATGTTTGGTAGTGAAGCGGAAGGGCTGTAGGGAGAGGAACCATCTGAGGACTCTGTCATTCTGACCTTTGTTCCGGGCCATCCACTCCAGAGGGGCGTGATCCGTGTAGAGGACAAAGTCTCTGCCCTCCAGATAATAGCGGAGATGGTCCACCGCCCACTTGATGGCCAGGGCTTCCTTCTCCACCACTGCGTAATGTTTTTCACGGGGGAACAACTTGCGGCTGACATACAGAATAGGCCTTTCATTACCTTGGGAATCCTTCTGGGATAGCACCGCCCCTAACCCCTGGTCGGAGGCATCTGTTTGCAGGATAAAAGGTCGGGAGTAGTCGGGGGGTACCAAGACAGGGCTGGAGGTCAAGGCTTCCTTCAAGTCCGTAAAGGCTTGCCAGGCTTCGGGAGAGGGGTTCCTTAGCTTCTCCTCGGATCGGTTTGATTTCGTTAGCAGATCCGTCAGGGCTGCTGCTCTCTGGGAGAAGTTTGGCACAAAGCGTCGATAATATCCGAGAAGTCCTAGGAAGGCTCGGAGGTCCTTTTTTGTGTGGGGGAAGGGAAGGGACCGAATAGCAGCTGTTTTGCTTTCTTGGGGTCTTATTAAGCCATCCCCCAGAAGGTACCCCAGGTACTTAACCGTTTTCGCCGCCAGGGTTGTTTTGGCGGGGTTAATGGCGAACCCAAAGGACCCTAGGGAGGAGACAACGTCAAACAGATGTTTCAAGTGTTGGGGCCAGCTGTCTCTGAAGATGATGATGTCATCCAAATAGGCGCCAGCGTACTGTGCGTGGGGTCTCAAGACGCGGTTCATAGCGCGCTGAAAGGTGGCGGGGGCACCGTGTAGACCAAAGGGCATAACCAAAAACTGGTACAACCCCTCAGGGGTAGAAAAGGCGGTCTTCTTTTTATCTTGTTCCCTGAGGGGTATTTGCCAATACCCTTTGCATAGATCCAAGGTCGATATGTACTTTGCTTTGCCTATCCTTTCGATCATTTCATCGACCCGGGGTAAGGGGTAGCTGTCAAAGGTAGAGACCTTGTTGACCTCCCTAAAGTCTATACAAAAACGGACCGATCCATCTGGTTTGGGCACAAGGACGATTGGAGAATTCCAGTCACTCACTGAGGGTTCTATGATTCCCATCCTCTGCATGTCCGCTATCTCTTGTCGTATGACCTCTCGGCGTGCCTCGGGAAGTCTATAGGGCCTTAAGCGGACTATTTTTACTGGCGTAGTTTCTATTGCATGCTCGGTGATGTTGGTTCGACCAGGAGAGGAGGAGAAGACCGCTTTCAGGGGTGCCAGAAAATCCCGTAATTCCTGGGTTTGTGTTGGAGTCAGTTCCGGATCAACACAAGAGTCAAAAGAGAGAAGTTGGTGATCGGGGTTTCCGTGTAGAACGGGACGGGGTCCTTCCCATTTTTTTAGCAAGTTTACATGGTATATCTGGGAGGTTCCACGGGTAGAGTCTATCTCAACCTCGTAGGTAACCGGGGTCACCTGTCGGAGGATGGTGTAAGGCCCTTGCCACTGTCCAAGGAGTTTTTGGTCTGATGAGGGCATCATGAGGAGTACCAAGTCGTTGACAGCGAATACACGGGGCCTGGTACCTTTATCATACTGCTTCTTCTGGTTATCTTGAGCGTTCTCGAGATTCTGTCTCACTATGTCCCGGATCATAGAGAGGTGAGTCTTCAGGTTCTCAAGGTATTCCGGGAGCGGACGGGTGCGATCCGGTTCGGCCTCCCAGGCCTCTTGTGCCATGTCTAGCAGGGTACGCGGGGGACGCCCATACAGTAACTCATACGGTGTGTAGCCGGTGCTACTCTGGGGTTTGCAGCGGATGGCGAAGAGGGCCAAGGGTAGCATGTCCTCCCACCTTTTGGCTTCCAGGCCCAAGAGCTTCTTGAGGGTCTGTTTGAGGGTGGCGTTGTATCGCTCCACCAATCCGTCCTTCTGCGGATGATATGCCGAAGTACGGATTTGTTTTATCCCCAGTTCAGCGCACACTTGCTTCATCAAGGCAGAAACGAAAGGTGTGCCCTGATCGGTCAGGATTTCCCGGGGAAACCCTACCCGGGAAAACAGGGAGATCAGGGCTTTGGCTATCGCTTGGGTAGTGGGTTGTCTCAGGGGTATGGCTTCAGGAAAGCGGGTGGCGTAGTCCACTATGACCAGGGCATAGCGACAGCCGCTACGGGAGGGCAAGAGTGGTCCTATGATGTCCATCCCTATTCGGCTAAAGGGGACGTCTATGAGAGGGAGGGGTTGCAATGGCACTCTGGGGGGTCTATGTCGGCTGTTTTTCTGGCAGACAACGCATTCCCGACAATAGTTTTTGATCCTTTGGTACACCCCGGGCCAAAAGAATTTTTCTAAAACGGTTTGACTGGTCTTTTCGTCGCCAAAATGACCCCCCAGAAGGTGGCTGTGGGCAAGAAAGAGGACTTTGTCCTGGAAGGGACCTGGGATAAGCAACTGGGCGTTCTGTTGGGGCCCACCTTTTCTGTACAGCAACCCGTTTTTCTTAAAGAAATAGGGACCTACTTGCAAGGGGTCTTCGTGATCGAGGGCCCTTCCCCACGCTTCCTGAAGAAGGGGATCCTCCTGCTGGGCCGCTCGGAATTCCCTATCCGTCTGCCACGGGTGGTCATCAGTAAAGGCGGGGAACGCGCTGACGTATTCTTTCCTCTCTTTTCTCTTCTGGCTTCTGGTTTTGGGGGTTTTAGGAACCGTTGCGGGGTTGTTCTGGCCTGGATAAGGAGCGTCCTTCCACCACTGGGACAGGGAGTCTGAGGTGTCCTGGAGAAGCGTAGGCAGTCCCAGATAGTCACTCCCCAGAATGGCCTGTTCGGGGAGAGCGGGGACCAGACCAATGGTGAGGGAGGTCCCGGGGTCATGCTGGTGCTGGACACGCACGCGGGTAGTGGGGTAATGTTTGGTGTCCCCATGGACGCACTGAATGGCAACCATCCCCGTAGGACTGACTGGATGTGCCAGATCTTGAGGTCTCAGGACGCTCTGACGGCAGCCGCTATCGGCAAGGGCCATGACTCGTTGGCCGTCGATAGAGACCGGATAATGGAAGGCTGGTGGTGTGGTGCCCGGAGGGTTGCATAGATAGTTCCTTACAAGTCCGACCTCCATAGGCTCTTCCTTCTGCGGGCACATCCGGGCAATGTGACCGAAACCGCCACAGGCATAGCACTGGGGTCCTGGATTAGGGGGGCGGAACACAACCGGGGAGGAAAACAGCGGTGTTGGTTCTGGTCTTTGTGGTAGAAGGGGCCGGAGAGGCCGTGATGGTCCGGCGTTCGGGGCTCGGTGCGGGTGTTCCTCCTTGCCCCGCTGGAGTTCCTGTGCCCGGCTGAAGGCTGAGGCTATCTCAATGGCGGTTTCCAGGGTGAGTCTGGAATGTTGTCTCACCCACCGCTGTGTGGCAGGATGTAAAGAATTCAGGAACTGTTCCAAATAGATTTTCTCAAGTATCTCGTCTTTTGTTGAGTTTTCTGGCCGGAGCCATCGGTTTGCAAGATCCTTGATTCGGAACGAGAGGGCCCGGGGATTCTCTTGTGGCCTCTCTTTGGCTTGGCGTAGCTTTAATCTATACGTATCATCGTCGATCCCAAGTCGTTCCAACACGCACCTTTTGATATCTGCATACGGGGTGGTGCCCTGTATGTTGGCCTGCTGGTATGCGGCTTGTAGATCGCCAGTGAGAAGGGGTCCCAAATATTGCCCCCAACGGTCCGCTGGCCAATTGGCTGCTTGGGCAAGACATTCAAAGTTAGTAAAGAAGTAGTCCGGGTCTTCCCCCGGGACGTACTTCTGTAGCACCACAGAAGGGAGGGAGGCTAGTGGTCTCTGCTGACCCAGGGCCGTTGTTAACTTCTCCATGGTCTCTCCGTGGGCGGTCCCTTGACCCTTCAGGACATCGTGAAGTTGGCCCCTGTCGTCTTCAGCTGTCTTTAGGAACTGCTCCATCAGTTTGGCAAACTGTTCCTGAGACTCCGCCATCTTCTGCACAACGGCCTCCATGCTTCCGGCGGATCCCACTTCTGACACCAAATGTGAGGGTGGGTGTACAGCGGGCCGGAAAAGCAAGCGAGGAGGCCGTATGTAGTGTGCTATAGTAGGGGTTTATTGCAAAGTCACAAAGGTAGAACACAAGGAAAACAAAGACGACGTCCGGGGGCTGGATCCACTCCGGGCCGGCGTTGCTGCTTGCAGTCTTCGGCGATTCCAACGGAGGCTCCGGCGACGTGGAGGATCCACGGAGGGCAGGGAGCAAAAGAGAAACAAAAGGGACCGTTAGTCCTATCCTAGTCGTAGGATCTCTGCTACAGTCACCGTCACCCGGGTGTGTGGGGGAGGACCGGAAAAACGAGACAGTGAGGAAAGGAAGGGACCGGGAGGAAGGAATACGGGGCGGGAGGAAGAAAGGGTGCTCGGTCGGGACGTGAAGAGGGTGGCGGGTCAAACAGTGCAGTGCTATACAATTATAATACAGTGCAGGGGACGTGATTCTAAAGAGAAGGGGAATTTATACAAGCACTATACAGGGGACTCCTAGTGAGTAGAATTAGTGAGGTTAAAGGCACTCACGCGGTCCGCCGTAACTCTCCCGTTGAGTTACGGCCGCTCTACAGCCACCTCCTGTGGACTCCACCACTCTTCGGTCCACACGTCTGCTTCAGCCGTCTGCTCTCCGTCTCCTCCCTCTTCTCCTTCGCGTCCACCAGTCCGAGGTTCCTGCCACAAATCTCCGACAACTTGCACTTCCGGGTTCTCCCTTTTATCCGGTGCTGTCGCTGCCATAGGGGCGGAGTTTCCGGAGTCCGCGATATTTGAGGCTGTCTGACCCGATGTTCTGGTTCGGATCACTAAAATAATATCGAGGGACAAAATATCGACTTGCCAAAATATCGTGGACAAAATATCGACAGTCAAAATATCGAGTTTGTATCTACAAACAGGTAAGTACAAAAATATCGAGTACAAAATATCGTTAACAAAAATATAGATGTAAAAAATATCGACTTTATTAAAAACAGTGTTAAATTAAATTAATATTAAATTTTAATTACTAAAATATACTTAAAACGACTTAAATTAAATTATAATAATTAAATAATAAATGAAAATAATATTAATAATTTTTTACAATCTTATTTGTTGACCCTGAACCCTAAAAATACCCCTTTACCCAAAAACCCAAAACTGACCCTGAACCCTAAAAATACCCCTTTACCCAAAAACCCCAAACTGACCCTGAACCCTAAAAATACCCCTTTACCCAAAAACTGAAAACTGACCCTGAACCCTAAAAATACCCCTTTACCCAAAAACTGAAAACTGACCCTGAACCCTAAAAATACCCCTTTACCCATGAACTGAAAACTGACCCTGAACCCTAAAAATACCCCTTTACCCATGAACTGAAAACTGACCCTGAACCCTAAAAATACCCCTTTACCCATGAACTGAAAACTGACCCTGAACCCTAAAAATACCCCTTTACCCATGAACTGAAAACTGACCCTGAACCCTAAAAATACCCCTTTACCCATGAACTGAAAACTGACCCTGAACCCTAAAAATGCTCCTTTACCCAAAATTTATCAATATTATTTAATTACCAATTAATTATTAATTAACAATAACAATAAAGTAAATATATTAGAACATTAGCTGTAATTATTTTAATAATTAATATTATTTTTTCCAAATTAATTACTTAAAAATAACACAAAATTATATATATTAAAAATGTACTCTAATTAATGTAATTAACTAATTACAATTAATTAATTAACAATTATTTACTAATACAAAATATGTTCAAAATTATATTAATTAATTAACTAATTAATATTAATTAATTATCAATTAATTATTAATTAAAATATTAACAAACATATATTAATTAATTAATTATTATTAAATTACTTCCCACCCTATTCCCCTATAAACCCACAACCCGCTACAGAATTACATTACGCAATTATTATAAAAACAAAATTCATGTAATAAAATATTTTATAACATTAATACACACTATTCACACATATTATTACATAAAAATACACTATAAAATATTATATATTATTAAAAAATCGATATTTTTGCTATCTATATTTTATACAGTCGATATTACTTCACTTACCTGAAAAACGATATTTTTGTAGTCGATATTATGTCCAGTCGATATTTTGTCCAGTCTATATTTAAAACTCGATATTATGTCCAGTCGATATTTTGGAGTCGATATTTTGTCTCTATACCTTCTGGTTGGTCCCTGTGGGAAAAAAAAGGGGGTGACTCTCTGGCGTTTTGCTGGCGTCTCAGGTCGAGTCCTTATGGTGGTATAATGAGGCCGGGGATACAGTCCCGGGGGTGGCGAAGGAGGTAAGTTCGGGGAAGGGCGGAGTACCGGTCGGGGTTGTCGGGATGCCGTCTCACATAGACTTAAGGGGTTTTGCCAGCTATCTCAGAGGTCACTAGAAACTTTCTCGAATGTAGGATGAGGTATTATAGTGCCTATTTAGACAAGAAGAGATTTACCTTCTGCCAACCATAAAACATGACCACTTTGTATCTCCATGAGTTAGGAGTAAATCTCCAGTCGTGAAAAACAATAGAATCAGTTTTACTCACTTAAATATGCATTCTTAGTTTCACTCGAAAGTGTAGAGAAAGAGAGACGGGCGTTTTCAATAAAAGGTGTTATTTATTGGACAGTCTGTTTTCTCACACAGGAGAAGTGAATTGCCATGATAGCAATACTTATAATAAAATATAGTGCATACAGTAAAAAGAGTATTATAAAGTAATACTGTAAAAGCATGTTATCGTTTCTTAGCCATAACATGCATCTAAAACATATCCTAAAATCTATACAATAGAAAGCTAACTAAAAATAGCTAAGCTAACTCAACTGATTTAATCTACCTTATGCCTACCCCGTGTTCCTAACCTAAGTTGTGAACGGGAAAAGATAAGTGAGAACCTCAGTTAAGTTAAATAATTTCTCTGCCAGATTATTCTAAAAACCAAGAATCATTCTCTGTGGCTAATCATCTCCATACCTTGTTTCAGAATGTGAGAGACTGGAATCTCTGAACTCGATATCCCGGCAGCCGGCTGTGGCAAGCAGGGAACACCGGAGCTGGATTTTCTCGGCTGGAGAAAAAGGCAGCTTCTCTCTCAGTGCGTCAAGTAGGAGGGTCGGCTGGGTTCAGGTCTCGCATCTGCTGGGCTTGGGACGAGGTCAGTCGATCAGCTCCAGAAAACCACCTCGTGTTTGACTGGACCAACCTGGCTGCTTTTATACTAGCTAGGCGACTGGTTTGACGCACAAGGTTGGACATATGTACGTCACTAGGTGCTTGAAGTGCGCAATGCTGTCCAGGGGTTCGGGACAAATTAAACATGAAGTGCGTAATGCTCTCCAGGGCTTCGGGACAAATCAATACTGGAGGATTAGGAGTTTACCCTGAGGCTACCGTATGTTTGTCATGTCCCAGAGCCGGTTTGTATTCTCTAGGGGCCATGTAGTCAGAGTTTTGTTCCTTCTCTTGGGTGATCTCCCTCTTTGTTTAAATTGTTTCTCCCTGGGTGTCGTTTTTTTATTACTTTCCCATCTATTTTTAGGAGTATTTGAAGTGTTTTTTACAAACGACTTCTCTGTGCTATCTGGTAGTTAGGGTTTTAGTGGTTTCCCACCCAAACTATCTCTACCCAGTTCTTTATGGCATTTTTCCATTATTCTGGCTAGTTCAGAGGGCTGGTCTTCCTCATCTATTTCTCTTAACCTATGGCGGATTGCTACAGATGCTGCTTCACCCCTTACATTAGCTAATAATATAGCTGATACCTGTTTAAAAGTTTTCAGTAACTTCGTACAAAGTCAAAGTCAAAGTCAAAAAGATTTTATTTGTGTTGGTACTCTACCGAGGACCACAAATATAACATAAGATAAAAGTAAACTATACATACGATACGTACATAGAAAATTAATATAAAGTTAACATGGATTTAAAAAATTTATACAAATTATAACATACAAATTCATTTGGGGGATTTATAACCGTTGCTAAAATTTCTTTTTCCTTTGTTAACCTGCAGGATCTGTAAATCGATGATAAATACTGAGCGCGAGCTGCTACCACTTTAGAGTTAGGGCAAACAAACAGTAAGTGCTCCACAGTCTGCTCACCCCCTAGACATAGCAAACATAAGTTGGATTGATCTCCGGGTAACCATTTTGATTTATAAACCTGTACAGGTAAGATCCCAGCCCGATACAAAAAAATTACCCTCCTTGCATTATGTGAGAGACAAAAGGAGATATATGGCTGTATACGTTTATACTCTATGATGGTAGTAAATGGCTTGAATGTTTTTAGCCTGCAGATATGAGCGGAGTCCAAATCATAACTTACCCTAGGTGTAAAACATTTAAGAAAGAGTTTTAGTTGTGACGCGGACCAAGTCTGCAGGATTTCTGTAGAGATTTCAGCCATTTGAAATGCCACTGACATGTTCGCTGAGAAAGTTTGTTTAACCATATCTGTGCCAAAAGTCTCTTTTTGTGTCAAAAAACGTAGAGTTCCCTCCGTGGCATGGAGTAGCTGGTAGGCCCATCTAATTATGTTTGCCACAGCAGTGGCAAAGGCGCTAGTAATTCCAAATTCCAGCCTTAGGACCTGAACTGGAGTAGCTTTCGGGACCTTCATTATTTTTTTCAGGATTTTTCCTTCCTGACGGTCCATGAAGCCCCATTGTTGAATTGGAATGTGTTCTGTGGCGTAAGACAGAACCGCTGGTATTTTAGCCCTGTATATTTTTAATAGTGAGGAAAAATGCCTGCTCCCCGTGGCGTTGTACAGTCTCGTTAGTGCTCCTGCATGCAAGTCAGATTTTTTCGTTAACTTTTCTATATGCATTGTATTTGTTAGATTCTTGGAAAGAACCCTTCCAAGATAGATATATTCTTTCTCTTCATCGACCTTTTCCTCGCCAAGCTTCCAGATATATTTGACACTTTTCTTCCTCCCAGTAAAGGCCACGACTTTGGTTTTTCTTACGTTCGGGATTAAGAAATTGTCATTTGAGTATTTGAACAAAATGTCCAAAGATTTTTGTAGACCATATGGTGTGAGGTCGAATAGGACGATATCATCCGCATAGAGCAGCAGGTGTACTCGTTGTTGACTGATTTTTGGGGGCAGGCTGGAGCCCTTTTGTAATTGATTTGGTAAATCGTGGAGATATAGCGAGAACAACATTGGAGCTAGGAGACAACCCTGTTTTAGGCCGTTTTCGGTGTCTATTTTTTTCGTTAGTCCTTTTTGGCCCCCCATTTGAACACGACACCATGTCGTTGTGTGGAGACTTATTATTGCCTGTAGCAGGTGGTCGTTGATTCCCAGACTCCTCAGTTTATTCCACAGTGTGGGCCGATCCACTCGGTCGAATGCTGTCGAGTAGTCTATGAAAGCCATGTAGACCGTCTGTTTTCTTCTTGTGACGTATTTGTCCAGAAAAAACTGGATGATTGCAATATTGTCCGTCACAGAGTGTTTGGGCCGGAAGCCTGCTTGGACCATGGGTATCAAACCCATCGAAAAAGCCCAGTTTTTTAGTTGTAGTAGTACCTCTGCTGCAAATATTTTCCCAGTGGCGTCCATCAGGGCAATTTGGCGGTAGTTGCCTGCGACCGTTTTGGAACCTTTTTTATGAATAGGGATAATGGTACTCCCTTGCCAAGACTTAGGAACCTGACCCGTGGAGAAAATATAATTAAAAAGTGGGGTAAGAAAGAGGCTCCATTCCCTAGAGTTTGTTTGTATGGCCTTTATAGGGATTTGGTCGGGACCAAAGGCTCCTGAGCTTCTTGCCCTCCGAATGTGGGTTTCGACCATTATTGTCGTAGTTGTTGGAATTGTTTTTTCAATAGCTTTTACCTTTGCCTTATCTGGACTGCTTGCTTGTAGTTTGCCAAGATTTTTTTTATAAAGCTCAGCCAGGTAAATTTCCCACTCTTTCGGAGGGACGGGTACTGCTTGTAGTTTCTTTTTTGTCCCGGATAACTTGGCTATTATGGACCAGTAGGTTCTTTGGTTTGGTTCTTTGGCAGCAATTTGTAAATCTACCCAATTACGATCTTCAAAGGATTTTCTCTCACGTATTTTTTCTCTCCTGAGTTGGTTTTTCAGTTTATTTATTTCTTTCTTTCTTGTGGGAGAGAAATGTGAGTATTGGGCACGTATCAATTTGTTTATGATTTTCTTTGTCGTTGAGTTCCCTGGTTTGTTATTATTTTTCCTTTTTTGGATTATATTAGTACTTTGAAGATTCCTTTCAATTATTACCTCCTTGAGTTCAATGAGCATGGTCTCGAAGTTTTCTATAGGGTCATCAGAGTATAAGTTCCTTAAAAACTGTTGATGATCGACCAGATTTGTCATTTTGCTCAGAGAGGAAGGATTCCAGAAAATACGTCTCTGATCGCTGCTTACCAGAGTTTCCTTTCTGCCGAGGGTCATCAAGCCTTCTTCTGCAGACGGAACCAACCAACTGGTTGCAAGTTGCATGATTGCATGGTCGCTCTCTGAAGAAAAATTAGAGCACAAATGGAACATTGTTTCGTGCTGGTCTTTACCACAGATAATATAGTCTAATATAGATGGTCTCCCGTTTCCCTGTCTTGTATACGCTGCCGGGATATCGCCTTTCACGTTCCCATTAAGGATTGTTCCGTTTATGGAGAGGAGTACTGCTAACAGTGTTTTCCCTCTTTTGTTGGATCGAATACCATCGGGAAATTGAGGGATAACTTGTTCCATGCTTTCTTCTTCCAGGATTTTTCCCCATTTTTTTAGTTCTGAGTTGGAAATTTTCCCATTGAAATCTCCCATAATTATATAGGGTGAGGGGGTATGGGTTTCGATTATTTGTGTGATAGTTTGCAAGATCTCATCATATAAGCTGTCGTAGTTTTTTCCTGGAGGGGCATATACGTTGAAAAGCAGTATTGGTTTAGTGGTAATCTGATTGTAGGCTTTCATGGACAATTTCATACATTGCACGTTCTCACTTTTAGTTTCCACTATCTCTTGTGCCCACGAGTGATCCTCTCTCATTAAAAAAGCCAATCCCCCTTTGGCGTGGCCCCGGTTTGAGGCTTTAGCACAGATACTATACGCATAGAAACCTTTTTGTGATATGGGCTCTGTTGCCCAGGTTTCTTGCAGGGTCAGTATATCCGGCTGGTTACTGAGAACCTCTTTCATTTTTTTCTTTGTTCTACCAGCGATGTTCCACGATATGATCTTAAGACCTTGGTTAAACAGGATATTTTAGATGGTTGGTACCTTTGTTATAGTTTAGAATCCCAGGAAGCCAGGTCCATGAGTTCTCCATTTTATTTTCTGCATATTTTTCCTTTGATTCCATATGCCATACTTCCCTTTCGCCTTTCTTTACTCGGATTTTCAGTATCTCTTCTCTTTGATCAATTTCTCTATTTTGTATACCCTCTATGTGTCTTAATGTCCCCAAGGATCTTTGTCCCTCGTTTGATTGCAGTGTGGATAAAAGAATCGTGCTATAGTTGGAGGTTGGAGGTTTTTTATTTCCTTTAAGCACAACTTTATCTATTACGTCATAACCGAATCGGTGTATTATCTCTTTCTCCTTCAGAATTATACTTGGTATCACTGGAGACCAAAACGAGACTGTTGCGGTTTTGGTTTGACCTCGCGTTGGAAATGACACCAAGTCAATGTCCCTACTTGTCATATTCTGAAGAGGTGTTATATTCTGTAGAAGGTATAGAATCCTACTTCTGTTAAGAGGGATATTATCAGTAGGGAATAATTCTTCAAATTGCAGTATCTTAGATTGCGTGGCGTTCCTGTAGTCGTTTTCCTTTTCAGAAGAGATTTTTTCTGCAATTTCATCTATTGTCATAGAAGCTGATTTTACAGGGAAATATACATCCGCCTTTGGGTTCAAGGACTTCGTTTTATCCTTAGTTGTTCCGATAGGGGATTCTTCTTTTTTACTCCTACACGGAGTATTTTTCTCAACGTCGTTCTCTTGTAGTTCTTTTTGTGGCATTATAATTTTTTGGAATTTCAGTTTTCGTGCTTGCTTTTTGTGAATCCTTCTCATAGGTTTTTTCTTCCTTTTATTTTTTCCCTTTAGCGTAACATCCTTAGTTGAGTTTGGTGTCATTTCTCCTGAAGATATTTCAGTTTTAATCTCTATGTTCGATGCCTCGCCTTCGTTTACAGAGTCGTTGTCAGGTCTTTCCGTTCCTAATTTATTGAAAATTGGGAATTGTTTTTGTTTTTTCGGAGGATTTTCTCTAAACAGACGTTTCAATGAGAATACAGTGGAATCATTGAAATAATCCTTTTTTTCCTTTTTATCGATTAATTTGAAATCGTCGTATGATGTCTGAGTAGATGAGTGGCAGATGGTTTGCTTATTATCATTTGCTTGACGTCGATTGGTATCCTCTTGTTTTCCTTCTATATTTTTAGGGGACTCCTTTTTTCTTTTCTCTTCAACTAAAAATTTCAGAATACCAATTTGAACGTCCAGAGTTTGGTCAGAGTTCTCGAGGATATTACCTAGGAAGGAGAGAACTGATTCGAGAATCTCTTGTAATGTAAAGAGGGCCTTAGATAAGGGAATAGAAGATTTTTCAGGAATATTGGTATCTATTGAAAAGGGGTCTAAATAGGAATCTTGGTCATGTATAGAAAGTTTTTTTGAATCTGTATTTGTTAACTTTAACTCTGGACTGTTTTCTCCTGCTTTTTGGTTGGGAGAACATGAGTCTTTTAGAAATTGAGGGCTCCCATTGCCCTTTATCAAGAGAATATCAGAGATCAAACTTTTTTGTTCTACTGTGTTATTTAAAATACTCAGATCTTCTGTTTTGTGTACACCCTCATGGTTTTTTATAGGTGTTGATGATTTCACCGTGGAAGAATTGGAATTTTCAGGTTGTTGTTTTCTTATTATGAAAGGAGACTTGTTGTTAAACACAGTGTCACTGACATTATGAGACATAAGGGGGGATGCTGATAAACAAGATCGATCTTCCAAGCTTCCTGATGTTAAATTTTCATTGACTGACATTGTTTTTTCCGGTTTCTTTTTTGCCGGTAGTGACGAGAAGTATTCACTGATAGCTGGGGTGAGGCTGTTGCGGCCGGCTTTAACTCTTTTATCGGTAGATTTTCTAACGGCTTCCTCAGTTCCCATACGTTTCATGAAAATTGTCCGTGAGCGCAGTTTCTTAAGACCCATTTGTGAGGAGACACCCACGAATGTCACAACACGGGAAGTGAGGGACAATTGTTACCTTTCTTTGATGTACTTACGCTACAATGGTCACTTTTTGTTCGTATTACTAGAAACTAGATGTTAGTGGGGTGACCCGTCCCGTCCTCAGTCGTCCCCGGACGGCCACAGACGGTCCCGCCCTTGTCCCGGGCTTCTCCCGGCGCTCCCGCGCGCTCCCGCGCAGCGGGAGTTGTAATTCCTTTTTAGGGGTTGTACCGAGGGGGCGTGGCCGGCAGGGAGAGGAGCCCAGCTGGAGACGGGCGCGCGGAGACTCCTGGACAATGGAGTCCTCCGCTGTACCTCGCAGCCCTGCCGGTGTCGGTGAAGATGGAAGATGATGCCCCAAACAGCAGACTGCCTCTACCACGATGCGGGACCCGCGGAGCGGGTCCGGCGAGGAGTGGGAGGCAAAGGGAAGGTTGAAGCAGGAGATTCGCAGGCAAGTGCACAGAGCGCGGCGTCACTGTGAGAAGTCCGATGTAGGAGCCTTGGAGTGCTCGTTAAGTCCTGGTGTGGTGGGGGCGCGGCCGGCAGGGAGAGGAGCCCAGCTGGAGACGGGCGCGCGGAGACTCCTGGACAATGGAGTCCTCAGCTGTACCTCGCAGCCCTGCCGGTGTCGGTGAAGATGGAAGATGATGCCCCAAACAGCAGACTGCCTCTACCACGATGCGGGACCCGCGGAGCGGGTCCGGCGAGGAGTGGGAGGCAAAGGGAAGGTTGAAGCAGGAGATTCGCAGGCAAGTGCACAGAGCGCGGCGTCACTGTGAGAAGTCCGATGTAGGAGCCTTGGAGTGCTCGTTAAGTCCTGGTGTGGTGGGGGCGCGGCCGGCAGGGAGAGGAGCCCAGCTGGAGACGGGCGCGCGGAGACTCCTGGACAATGGAGTCCTCCGCTGTACCTCGCAGCCCTGCCGGTGTCGGTGAAGATGGAAGATGATGCCCCAAACAGCAGACTGCCTCTACCACGATGCGGGACCCGCGGAGCGGGTCCGGCGAGGAGTGGGAGGCAAAGGGAAGGTTGAAGCAGGAGATTCGCAGGCAAGTGCACAGAGCGCGGCGTCACTGTGAGAAGTCCGATGTAGGAGCCTTGGAGTGCTCGTTAAGTCCTGGTGTGGTGGGGGCGCGGCCGGCAGGGAGAGGAGCCCAGCTGGAGACGGGCGCGCGGAGACTCCTGGACAATGGAGTCCTCCGCTGTACCTCGCAGCCCTGCCGGTGTCGGTAAAGATGGAAGATGATGCCCCAAACAGCAGACTGCCTCTACCACGATGCGGGACCCGCGGAGCGGGTCCGGCGAGGAGTGGGAGGCAAAGGGAAGGTTGAAGCAGGAGATTCGCAGGCAAGTGCACAGAGCGCGGCGTCACTGTGAGAAGTCCGATGTAGGAGCCTTGGAGTGCTCGTTAAGTCCTGGTGTGGTGGGGGCGCGGCCGGCAGGGAGAGGAGCCCAGCTGGAGACGGGCGCGCGGAGACTCCTGGACAATGGAGTCCTCCGCTGTACCTCGCAGCCCTGCCGGTGTCGGTGAAGATGGAAGATGATGCCCCAAACAGCAGACTGCCTCTACCACGATGCGGGACCCGCGGAGCGGGTCCGGCGAGGAGTGGGAGGCAAAGGGAAGGTTGAAGCAGGAGATTCGCAGGCAAGTGCACAGAGCGCGGCGTCACTGTGAGAAGTCCCTAAATTTAAGGCTGGTTCTGGGCCATATTCATTCTGAATCTGTTTCAGAATGTCTGGTATTGCCGCCATAGACGGAACACCATGTGTTTTTGTATAGATTGAAGCAAAGACTGTACCCCAAGTGTAGCAGTCTTCCACATGTGGTGCAATTCCCATTGGTAGACAAATGGTCAGAATTCTGTGTTTTTAATGAGGTGTACTATCAGGAAAAACTGCCTCTATTTGAGTGATTTTTTGTGCTAGCCAAAATGGTATTTGTTCCCGTTTAGTAGGTAACTTTCCAATTACTGACTGAATTGTTTGTGGTGTAATTTTATTTGTAGTCCCCTGATGAGGGGTCTGTTATGGGAGTCCTATTGTCGGGTGGACCGTCAAAGTCCTCATGACATATTGGACTAATTGTCTGTGAATTTTAACTAGTTCTTCTAGCTGGGTAATCACCTCTTCTTTAGACATTTTCCTTACGTCCGGATGAGGTGTGTAGCCGGCTAAAACTGGCCAAGTTGCTCCCGGTCTCCCTAGTGGACCGGGCCTTGTTATGTGTTCACAGTGTTGTAGGGTGCCTTTAAACCAAAGCTCGTGCTGTTGGTAAGTTAGTGGAATCTCAATTTCCTCATGGGGAACGTGTTCCGTTGGAGTATCACCTGGTTCATAGTATTGAAACTCTTTTGTTATTTGATTTACTTCTGGGAATCTTATCCAGGAATAGAATACCTCTGTCTGCCGATATTCGTGTGCCTCCACTACAAATACGACTGTCCCGCCTTTCGGTGTTACACCGTTGTTTATTCATTTGTAAGTCAAAATTTTCCTTATATTTATTGGAATAAGTTTTGCTTCCGCATTAGTTTGTAAAATGCTATCATCAGCTTCTATTAACCGTCTAGCAAGATCTCTCGAGTTGGTGATTTCTTCGTCCGACTGCATTTTTTATTCAGAGTAGGATTCAAGGGAACAGAGATTAGGTGCACAATATTTTGGAACACTGTATCCTTCAACGCTGAATAAACTAAGAGCGTTCCTGCAGGAGTTTTTTCGTCCTACTCGACTCTGGCGGATATTGCCCTCTTACCCACTCCAGACGTCTATGGAGTATTATGGATAATATAAGGGGTTGAGTGAAAAAGCATGAGCGAGTAACCCTATTTCTAGCGTTAGATTATCGCCTTCCTTGGAAGGGTTTAATGAGTCGGCGAAACCGCCACCTCCTCTCCACAGTTGCGTGGCAGAAGTCCGGGCATACGAAGTATGTTTTTTGACCCCCTGGACCTTTTTGCTTCTGGCCTGGCCTTCTCAGCAATTGCCTGTCTTAAGAAGAAATTGCCGAAATAGACTAAAATAGCCCTTGGATACCCCCTAGCTTTGACTAGGTTTCTTAGAGTAAGAGGGACATGGTGGGCTCGTTGAAAGTCCCAGTTCTAGCTAGACAATTCAGGGAGAGAGTCACGAAAAAGTTGTATTACGAAAGAGCGGGAGTCTCCCCCTTCAATTTCCTCAGGGATACCTAGCACGTGTAGAGTATTCCTACGTAATCGATTTTCTATGTCCTCCAGCTTCCACCTCACATCTGATAGTTTAGCTTCATGCGCGTCAATCTGTTCGTGATTTTCAGCCGTCTCAGACTCATTAGAGACAATTCTAGACTCTAAATCTGTCATTCGATCACTAAATGTCCCAACTTTTCTTGATAGTTTGCGCACCACCCCTTGAACCTTACGGAGAGCAGCTTGGGCCTTGCGCCCATCATGAGATGTCTCCTCTCTGTGCGCCGCTATAGCTTGAAGTACAGTTTCAAATGTAGGTGAGGTTGAGCTTTGGTATGTCCGGGAGTCCGAATGTTGTGTTATATTTACAAAGTTTGGCGGTGTTAATGATGCTGTGAGGTGATTTGATGGCGTGTAGTCCCAAGCTAGCTCTGCTGTATCCTGATGGCTCTTTCTGCGTTTTAGGACTGTTTTTTGGCCTGCTCTATTCTCTTTTGCACTCATTTTGTCATCACTTAAATCACTCAGAGGAGATCCTGTTTCATCAGACCACCCAAGTTCGTCCGAGAATGAGAAAAAATCGCTCGGATCTTTATCTCTGTCCGGGTCAAAATCGATACATTTTTTGTTAATTTTAGCTGCCATAGAACTCATTGGCTCCGTCTGGGGCACTTCTATTTGAATTGTGCTGTCAGGCATTTTGCGATCATCTGTATGCACCTGAGTATCTATAGGGATAATGTCATCGATGGCTATGTGGAGGGGAGTAGTAATTTGTTCAGCCAAGTCTGCAGGAGTTCCACCCCCTTGTACCTCCACACCCCCTATCCCATTCATGCTTGCTTCAACCCCAGCTTCTGTATCATTATGTGTAGGGCTTACTGTGTTAGCGTCAGTTGTCCCCGTAATCACAGTTATCCTAGGGACGTCCGCGTCGCTGCTTTGCTGGTTACTCTGCTCATCCACTGCCTTCGCCCCCTTTGCGGCTGCTGGTGTCTGTTGAGTTCCCGGCTGACTCCTCCCACCTTGACCCAGAAGGATTTTCGCCGGCGTCTTGCGGAGGAGGTCAATGACAGAGGGGGCAGTCAGACTTCCCGTCCGCGTAGAAGTTGCACCCTGCTTCGGTGTCTTAGCTGGAATGTTTTCGGTAGCTCCTGGGGCAGGCTCTGGAACACCGCCTGCTTGCCTCACAGGCTCCGCACCGTCCCGGACTGCCAGTCTTGCCGCCCTTGCTTTAGCAGCCGCCGCCGCATTCTTTGGTGCCATGACGCTTTCACTGACAGCCACGGCACCCCTCCGCTCCGGAGCTCCGACAAGGTACGTCTGACCAGCGGTTCTCTGAGACTTGTGGCTGCCGCTGTACAGGTATCGGATCACTACGAGACCAATTAGGGATCCTAGCGTTGCAACTTGACTCCTGATCAGCACTTTTGTGTCGTCTATGACCACGTTCTCCAGAATCTCCAATGC
Organism: Lissotriton vulgaris; assembly: GCF_964263255.1. Classification (NCBI taxonomy): domain Eukaryota; kingdom Metazoa; phylum Chordata; class Amphibia; order Caudata; family Salamandridae; genus Lissotriton; species Lissotriton vulgaris. The sequence continues at coordinate 160,778,353 of NC_141685.1, forward strand.
TCTGTTATGGGGTTATTGCATTAGTGTATACTCAAAAGTTCGGTATAACTATAGCGGCGGGTTTGGAATTACTTCTCAATTTCATTTTAACCATTTATGCTGCAGAATCCGCATATTTTCTTAGACCTCAGCACTGGTCTGTGCGCACTGCAGTCTCACACGACTTCCCAGTTGGGAAACCCAGTGATCACTCTCCTCCAGTTCTTAGGAATTCCCACCACACAATTCTTGGGGAGAAATTAGACCTAGGTCTACCAAATGCTGATGCAACTTTTCATTTGTGCAATTACTCAAAATGTGTTCCTTCATAAACAAATTATAAAGTCCAGTAAAATCATGCACATTGTGTCTAGTTAACCAGCCATCCAGTGTCTTTACTGAGTAGTCTACGAAATCTATCCAGGATTGGGTCTGGGTTTTGTGAGCCCCCCTGAACCTAATTCTATACTCCTCAGCAGTGAGTCCAAAGCCCTCAATCAGAGTTTTCTTCATGAGGTCATAGGACCCTGCTTCTGGCCCAGAAAGGGCCAGAAGTCTGTCTCTGCAATTACCAGAGAACAGTTCCCAGAGACCTCTCCACTGGTTTTGGGTTTGGCAAACATACCAATCTTGAGAGAGATCGCTATGCAGTGACTATAAGTCGGTTCGAAGGAACAGAGAGAGGGATATGAGGGAGGAGACCTGGGAAGGCCTTGATCAGGCGGCTAGGACATGCAATAGCAGAGATTTTTAGAAAGCAATAAACACTCCCTATTTCAAAAATACTAAGGATCCGACACTGTAGGTGAAGAAGCATGGGTGGCACACTGTGAATTTATATTCACCTCAAACACTGCTCCTGTGGTGCCCTCTAGTGACACAGATACTAAATTGCAGGTTTTTTTTTTCACTCTCAGAATTCAGAAGAGGGTTGGCGGCCTGTGGTTGCTGGGAAAACCCCAGGACCTGATGGGGTGCCGATAGAACTTTTTCAGGGAAACCAAGATTTGAGGGCTCTGCTGCTAACAAATGTTTTTAACAGCATAGTTATAGATGGGCCTCCACCTTCCTGGAAGCATAGTGTAATTATTCTGATATACAAAAAAGGGGACTGGGGAAGCCCAAAGAACTATAGGCCTATCTCCTTATTGGACACAACTGCCAAACTTATGGGTTGGTTCCTTTTATTCAGGCTGGACGAGTGGACCCAAGAAACATCTTAATGCAGGTGCAGTATGCCTTCCAGAGGGAAAAAGCCACTACAGACCAATGTCTAAACCTGTCACTATGTATAGACAAATATACCAGATGGAAAGACGGGAAAATCTACATGGCTTTTATAGACGTATCAGCTGCATTTGACTGCGTGAGCCATCAGAAACTTTGATATTTATTGGAGGAGATGGGGATTGATCCACTTATAATTAACTTTATCCGCCAACTATATTAAATGCCACTGCATGTGTCCCGTATGGCAAAAATGGGAAATGAACCCGCCCCTTTAAGATTGCTAGAGGAGTTAAGCTGGGATGTGTCCTCGCCCCGTTTCTTTTTTTTCCAGATATACAAACAGGGTTGAGACAGCCCTCTCAGGCTCATCCCCGGACGTGCCCGTGTTTGACACCAACCCACTACCAATGTTAGCTTACGCCGATGATGCAGTGTTCATTGCAAGAACGGGGGAAGCTCTCCAATGGCTCATAACAACATATGCATCATTCATGGCTTCGCTGGACCTTAAAGTAAATGATACAAAATCTTCTGTCATTATAGCAGAGTCTGGCAATGCTGATAAATCCCCACACTTCCATATGGATTGCCAGAAAACAGAAGTGGTAGAGTCCTTCCCATACCTGGGAGTCTTATTTGATAAAAATCAAACTTGGGAGAACCTGGTATCGGCAAGAGCACTAGGAATGGAAAGGAGTCTGAAAGCTATTAAGGCCTTCTCCAAAAGTTAGACGCTAGCCCCCTTGACCCAATTAAAAACATTTCTCAGGCCAAAATTAAGGCAATAGCCACATAAGGGGCAGGAGTCTGGGGTATGGCGCCTACCGGCTGTCTCCAAAAACTTGAAGATCATTTTTAAGTCCCTAGTGTTTCTACCTTCCACTTATTCAAATGATATCTTACATATAGAATTGGGGTTACCTTACATGTTACATACCATTAGACTAGCACCAATTTAATACAAAACATATTTAAAGATTGTTTAAAATTAGACCATTACAATAAGATCAGATGGCTGAGTTATGTGGAATCAGAATTAATGGCAATTTGGTTGTGAGAATTATTTAAGGATTAAACGGTATGCAGGAAGATTTCAAAACAGAAATTAATTGAGATTTTTATGCGGAGGGCTCATTATCTTCGCAGGGAAAGGAATTACAGAAAAAAGACGGTCCTTGCATATCATCTGATTTCCCCTAGACCAGAGGGAGGATATTCCTATCTAGCACGAACCACTACGTGCTGGATAGGAACTATTGAGATTTTGTCTGACTCTCCTCCCCTTGATGTTAGGTTATACGGAGAGAAGATTCAAACACTCAGATTTGATGCTGTGTCCCTGCGACAACCATTCCCCCCAATGTGACCTGCACCTAGTCTTGTTTTGTGGGTTTTATAAGACAGGAAGGGAAGACTTTATCCTTCCGATTTTAAGGCGCCCCAATTTTAATCCATGCCAGGTGGCACGTTACTTCTTTAAATCTCTGCCTGATCCCGTTGTCTGTTTTTCAGTAGCCACCTGTTTGTGGGCCTGTATGAAAAGGAGAAAGGCGCGAGGTTGGTTTTAACTAACAATTATATGCAGAAATGAGTAATTTGATGTAAGCTGACTGGATTCGGTCTATGAGGCACATGATGCACTTTATGGGATAAAATGTCCTGTAAAACTATTTGATGTTCTTTTTAAATAATTCTACTTGCTCTAGGATTTTAACTTGTTATGAACTGGGGCTGGTTGTTGATCACTGATTTAAATTGTGCTTTTATGATCTGTATTTAAGAGATTGAATAAAGATTTTATTGATTGATTTTTTACATGTGTGTCTCAGAGTCTCACCCCTCTGTGCTCCCTCTCCCTGCTGCTTGGAGCTGCTGCTGCAGTGTCCCTGTCATGGCAGTGAGGCGCTCATGGTAATCCAAGGCCCCGGAGCAGTGTCTGTGCTCAGCGCATGCGCAGCTGTTAATGCAAGTCCGTCTTTAACCCGCGCTCCGATGCGGGAAGCAGTGTCTGTCTTCAGCGCATGCACAGCTGTTAATACAAGGCCCTCTTTAACCCGCGCTCCGCTGCGGGACGCAGTGTCTGTCCCCAGCGCATGCTCAGCTGTTAACCCATCAAGACCTCTTTAACCCGCGCTCTTAGTTCAGTCCTGGTGTTTTCTGTTTTTCTGAATGGAAGACAGTGTGGACGGTCCCAGTTGCGTCCCCTCTCGGTTGGACTCTGTAGGCCGCGCTTCCCTGCAGGGCCGCTCAATGACACACTCTTACAGTTTTATGTGCTTCGCTATTCTCAGCGCATGTGCGGCCATAACGAGCATACATCCTGCGCAGCTACAGATCATCAAAGCGGCTCTTGTCCCGCGTGCGGTTTGTTGTCACGCGGGGCCCCGGGTGTGTCCCCTCCAACCAGGCCGACACTGTCCCCCGTTCTGCCCGGCCACTCCCCCCTCAAACCCACAAGAGAGGTAAGGGGAGATAAGGCCTCGAAGCAGCAGTGGAAGCGGTGGAAGAGCATTAACGTATGAGACCTACAAGGGTGTGGTGTCTGTGGGGGGCGGGGCCTGTGGCACTGGGGCGGGGTCTGTGAGTTGGGGGCAGGGCCTGTGGGAGTGGTCAGAACAATACACCTACACAGCCTGGAGGCATTGACTGTTTTGTGTTCCTCACTGGAGACTAGTTTGCCCTTACGCTTCAACTGTGGAATGTGTTTTTTGGGAACCCTAATCGATCCAACTTTAGTTTGTATCGCGTAATTTTTGGCAGATTTATACTCTTTAAATATGTTACCATAATATCTAATCCTATATACTTCGCTCTATTGTGAAGCGCTCTGACACCGCTGGGTAAAGTATGTTCTATAAAAAAATGCCTAAATAAATCCAATGCCCTGTGACCAGGCTGTTGGAGGCTCGTCGTGGCCTTGGGGCTCCCAGTCACACGTCCACAGGTCTGTAGACTAAAGACTATTGCAGCTTGCAACTCAGAACTGGCAATTCCTCAAGCTCCGGCGGGCTTCTTTTGGAGGCTTCAGGCATGATTCTGAATGCCGCCATAGTCGCCGAATCTCAAGTTGCACATTCTTACCTTTCTCCTGGGCCACTGCAACCACAAACTTTACCCACTTGCTGCCTGCATCTATAAAATATGTTTTTGACACAAGTGTGTCCACATGAGCATCTTTTAATTTGGCTGATCTGGGGTTTGCAGCAAATATTTTTTTTAACCCTTTGCGTGCGTGCGTCGGCCAACGACCGTCGCAAACACTACCTCAGTAGTGCTGCCCACGTCTGTTGGCCGACACAGCCCCGCCCGTGCATTCGAAGGCCCACACCGCAGAGGAATTGCCGCCGCAATAAACGGGTTAAAGCCATGCTCTTGTATTTACAATCAACAGAAGCTTGTGCAGTGAGGGCTGGTGCTGTTCCTGACATCCCGTTCATTTTGTGGAAGTGCCTGGACCAGTCTTCAGCGAATTCCTTGCTCCCAAATGGTGCTTCTCAGGCCCTAGACTCTTGCTGTGGCTCAGTGGGCTCCTAAATCAAGCTTTTGAACTCTTCATGAGTGCAAATAAGCCCATTTGTACCCGAATCCCACTGCTCGCACAGAACGTCAGCACGAGCCCCTGCCGCCTATCTCCTTGCACGGAAAGCATCAATCGATCTGGAAGACCAACAACGTAAACCTCCAGCCCGACCTTCTGCGACACCTGGCCTGCTCTTTGTGCCATGTCCACCACTGCCATCAACTCTCTCCTTACTCCCTGCGACCCTCTCCAATGCAAACTGGGCTCTTGGCTCAAAACTTGAGAAGGTAAACCTTCAGCTGAACTAATCTAGAGTTCTATCGAATTCGTGCTCCATCGTGATCAGCGTGAACTTTTGACTTTAACCTGGTCCAGCATGACCAGATTGCCTCGGTTGGCGCTTTATGTTTTTAGGTGCTATATAGAAGTTTATACTTTAAAATTCATATCTCCAGTTATACTGATTGGATTTTTGTCTTTTGGGTTTCGATTTGTTGATGAAACTGAGCTCTATTGTTCTAACCTGGTGTTGATTTTGTGTGCTGTTTACGCTGTTTTACTGTTTGAAGTGTTCCACAAATATTTACACATTGCCTCTAAATTAAGCCTGACTGCTCCGTACCAAGCTACCAGGGGGTTGACCACAGTTTAATTTGGGGTTTGCGTGTGCCTTATCCTGACTAGGATTGTCAAATTCTGAAAAGGAGCATACAGTCATAACTAGATTCTTTCATCAATTATACTCAAGCATGTAATTAAACCTCATTTCCTTTGCAAACTAAACAAAATATTATAAGATCCACCAAATCATAAAATACAGCGCAGAGTCTTGTGATTTCTTTTTTTCAATGTATTCTTTATTTGTACTCAAATGCATCAGCCTAGCCAACACGTTTCGTCCAACATGGACTTCATCAGGGTTGGAATAGTCTTTTATAGAAGCTCACCACGGTGCTATTTCTGTAATCAGATGTAGTATAGATATATAGGCAATCACCGTATCAATCATGATTGATTTAATTCCTTCGATCCATATTGAAATAGTTTTATTGAAAAACACCAAGTCGCTTATTCTTATTAAGAGATGCAATGTCAATAAGCAGGTAATCACCATCGCATCCAGTCAGATAAAATCATGATAGGATTATTGCCTTTGATAAGTCCTAGCATGTAGTCTCGTTGGGTATGCAAAGCCATCTATCCGATCTGATAGACAGACCGTCTTGCATGCAACGGTGATTGGCTATATATCTATCCTACATCTGATTACAGAAATTGCACCTTGGTGAGCTTCCTTGCACCTGCTTCACTAATGATTGCTGCTCCTGTGTGGGCGTAGGGTAGGCTTCAGTGAGCTCCTACCCCTTATTTTTTATTTTGCATTTAGGTATGAGTAAAAAAGTACACTAGGACAAGTAAAATCCTTTACAAGTACAGGTAGACATAGTACACACTGTTAAGGGCTCAATCAATGCCGCAGAGTGATCACATGTTACATAAAGCAAGTCCCTCGGCTGCTAACATATTTTCTGTTACAATCGTTCTTGACTCTGATTCACATAAACAGTGTTTACAATCATGGCATGGGAATACATCAACTGTACGAACATCAAAAAAGGAGTTTAGCATCCGGGGTAGTTGATTATTCTTTTCTTTCTAGGTAGGGTGGTCTTGCCGCTACGCCTCTAGGTATGTTCTGAAAGTTCCCCAGATATCTCTGGGCCTGGAGGTGGGGGTGGACCGTAATTGCGTATAGGTCGCTGTGTGTGGAACAGGACGCCATGCTCTTCAGCCATCCCTTCACTGAGGGTGCTGTTCTGCCACCCCAATGAATGGATACTTTCCTTTTGGCCAGAAGTAAGCTGATGGCAACAAACCTGCGAATTGCTGGTGGGAAATGCTTTACATATCCCAACAGGGCAATCTCGGGCAAGGGGGTCATCGGTACCTTAACCAAGCCACTCACTATCTTATGTATTCCTACCCAGTATGAGTGTTTGCGTGGACAGGTCCAGGCGAGGTGGGCGAAGTCTGCATTTGGAGCGTTGCATCTTGCACAATGGTGCGGTCTGGCAGGGTCTATCCTGTGGAGTCTGGAGGGCGTAATGTATATCCTACAAAGAAACTTAAAGTGTATTAGTTTGTGTCGGCTATTAAGGGAGACATTTTTCGTAACTGCACAGCAGGCAGCCCACTGTTCGTCTGTGATCGGATTACCCAAGTCGGTCTCCCAGGCAGTGCGTACTCTGTCTAAGATTGCAGCGCATGCCTTATAGAGCTGGGATATTAGATGTACCCCTCTCTCGCTGCTAATCACTGTCGTGAGTGGGGGGAAGGAAGGAGGTTCCAGAGGGTAGTCCGGTAAAATAGCTCGCAGGGCAGAACAGATTAGTAGAAGGACTTATCTGTCCATGAATGTGGCGCCAGGGAACAAGGACTCATCATCAGGATCAAAAATATGTCCATCTGGAAATAGATCGCCTATCTTAGCAATGTCAAATTTAGCGCATGTCTTCTGTATGAGCTTTTTGCTAGTTATAGGTATCCATTTAGGGTTCGGGAGTGGGAGATCAGAAGAATAAAGCAATGGTGTGTGTGTTATGCAACGCAATTTCTCACATGCCCAACTAGTGGTCGATGCTCGTTGGATATCTTTTGGGAAACCCTTCGGTAATATCGCTGCTAAAATGTCCGGGAGGACTAAGTCAGACTCTGGTCGGAGGTGTGGAATTCTGGCATCAGGGTGGCACCATGTCTGTGCAAAACTGCACTGTGCAGCTAAATAGTACAGTTCTAAATCAGGGACCCAAACCCACCTCTATCACAGGGGAGTGTCAAAATCCGCCAGTTTTTCCTGGCGTATCCGCCACCCCATACTAATCTTATTAAGTGTGATTGAAGGGCCGAAAATAATTTATTCATGAGGGATCGGGATGTTTTGAAATAGATATAAAAATTTCGGAAGCACAACCATCTTAATGAGGGAAACTCGTCCAGCCAGGGATAGTGGGCGCTTTAGCCATTTCTCTGTTTGAGTCTCTAATTTGGAAATAGCTGTCCGTAATTACGGCGGATGATCTGCTCTGTTTCTAAGTGTATATGTATGGCCAGGTATTTAACCGAGTCAGTATTCCATTCCAGGGGGAATTCCAAGTCCCACTTGTCTGTCCTGGCAGTGAGTGGGAAAATTACAGATTTGTTCCAATTGATTCCCATTCCGGAATGTCTGCCAAAGCGCAGAATTTCCCGGATAAGGGGATCCAAATTAGTCTGGGGGTTGCATACATATAAAATCGTGTCATCTGCATACAATGATACTAACAATGGGCCGGTGGTAAAGTGTAAACACCTATGAAGGTGTTTATCTTGGAAGTGCCATATTGGTGGGTCCGTGGCTAAAATGAACAACAGAGGCGACAACTGGAAGCAGTGTCTCGTGCCACGTGAAAGTGAGAAGGGAGCCGTCAATGTACCATTTAGTTGGAGTCGGGCCAGCAGTTGACTGTATAGCAGGGCAGTCGTGCCAATGAAACCAAACGGCATCCCCATGCGATCCATGATGGATAAAATAAAAGGCCATTCAAGGGAGTCAAATGCCTTTTCTGTATCAAATAGGATTTCCGCATCAGGGATTTAATTCTATGCAGAGTGTTAAATAATGTGCGTAGATTGAAGGCTGTTGAGCGATGGGTTACGAAACCAGACTGATAGATTCTATTAAGAGAGACAGGCGACATGCCAGAGCCTTCGCCATTATCTTGTAGTCTAGGTTTAAGAGTGAAAACGGTCAATAGGAACCACATAACAGGGGGTCCTTGCCAGGTTTAGGGAGAAGAATGATGACTGCCTCACGCAGGGTGGGAGGTAATATCTGCCTCTCCAGGGCTTCTGCATATACTTTAAGGAGATGGGGAATCAATAAATCTTTATAGGCCTTATAAAAATCCGCTGTGAAACTGTCGAGCCCCGGGACCGAGGAACTCTTCAGGGCAGAGATGCCTCATCAATGCTCTCCTCAGAGATAGGCTCAGCGAGAAAGTCCTTCATAAACTTCTCGAGATAAACTAAAGCGACCTCGGACAAATAACTCTTCTGCTGCGCCCTGTCTTGACCCAATCGAGTGGTGTTTAATGTTTTAAAGTAGGACATAAATTCCCCCTGGATATCCAGTGGGTCAGTGATCTGTTGTCCCGACGAAGTACTCAACTCGGGGATGTATGCCTTACAATAGGGAGGTCTAATCATCTGTGCTAGGACTCGTCCCGGCCGCTCGCCTTCGCCGTATTTCCTGGCATTGTAGTATTTCCCCATAAAAAGGATCTCCCTCTCAGCGGTATCTTTGAGTTCTGTGAGCAGGGACAAACGTCGCTTGTCTATTTTCGGATCTGTCGTTCAGAGTCTATTGCCCTAGGTCCTTTTCCAAGGGGGCTAACTTACTGCACAAATCCCGCACTACTCCGGCACTTTTGGATATACACACACCCCTCATGTATGCTTTAAAACCCTCCCATAACATTGCCACAGTGTCTACTGAACTAGTGTTAATGACGATGTAGTCCTCTATCGCTTCTCGTTATTCCTGTCTAAAAACTTCATCATCTAATGTGCGGACGGGGAATTCTCGGGACCTTCAATATTAATAATACCGGGGAGTGATCCGAATGTGTGCGAGGAAGCGTCCGGATCACATGACACCAGCTGATAAGTTCTGGGGATGCCAGCCAATAGTCGAGCCTCGTCCATGTGGTATGACTGCCAGTGTAGTGAGTATAGTCAGTGCTATGCAGGTTTTGCGTTCGACCTATGTCAATTAAGGAGAATTGATCGCAAAGCGAGCTCAATGCCTTTCGTGCTCACGGTTTGGGATCTAATGCTCTCGAAGTGGTGTCAAGTGACTGGCCCTGGACTATCTTAAAATCACCCCCCAGTAAAAGGGGAACTGGGCCTAGCTGCGCCAGTTTAGAGAGTAGGGTATAATAAAGTCCAGGGAGTCGCTATTGGGGGCCATACACACAGACCAACGCCACCCTGTGACCCATTAACGTGCCAAGGACAATGATATACCTGCCTTCACTGTCACGTATTACAGAATGCAAATGGAAGGGGAGTCATTTATGTATAAGAATGGCAGTGCCCCTTGCGAAGTTGCTGAAGTTGGCAAAATATCGATGCGTTCCCCAATTTGCGGCAAAGTGGGCCTGATCACTAGGAGGCAGATGAGTTTCCTGTAAGAAAGCTACATCTACCCTGTGATGTAGTAAATACTGTGTTATCTGCCTTTTCTTGCGAGTGTTGTTCAGGCCGCGGACGTTCCATGTCACCAAAACCACCTCTGAGGGTACAGAATTACGCCCTACCTGAGCCATGGAGGTGGTAAAAATTAGTGCTTAATGAAAATCAACCGTGCGTACTTGCCAGTTACATCCAAGTGTGTACCTAAGAATGTTTCCGTGTAGCTAAACAATGTCTCAGCCTCACCCCCCACCCAGCCTCCCTACCCTACCAGAGGCGCAAAACCATTACTATCCAAAAACAGTGCAGTACTAATAGTTCCTCTGCATCGCTGAAAAACAACCATAAATAGTACTTACTAAATTCACACAACAATTATAAGGTGAACACCATTAGGGGTGTTGGCAGCGGCCCTACAGTTACGTGGCAATAAAAAAATGATACTTTAAAGTGATTGAATGAAATCCCAACGTATTAAAGTCCCCATGTAAAGGAAGGCCATAACAGTTTAGCTGTGCCCAGAACCCGAGAATAGTTCCATGTTAGCGTCTGAACCACTCTGCGGAGGCGGAAGTCTTTTGTCCTCAGCTGGGCGTTTGTTGTTAAGTTTGTAAGTGCGACAGAACTCCTACACTGCCGTAGGATTGTCAAATACACTATCTCTCCCATTGATCTCAACACGTAACTGGGCTGGATAGAGCAGTCCTAGATTTCTGAGTGTTGCCTTAACTCCAGTGTATTTCCGCCTGGCCTCCTGTACCATGATTGTAAAGTCTGGATATAGGGACAGCTTGGAGTCCTGCCATACCGTTTTGCCCCGTTCTCGTGCCTGGCGCAGGGCCATGTCTCGATCCCTAAAGTTCATGACACAGGTAGTGATGGGTCTGGGCGGGCATCCAGGATTGGGCCTTGGACCTAGTGATCTATGAGCACGTCCTATCACAAAGCCCATAGTGAAGACTTCTCTACAAAACAAGTCTATCAGGATTATTTCTACTAAGGTGTCCATGCGACCAGTGGCTGTCGATTCCGGAACCCCCAAAATGTGCACGTTATTTTGGCAACTGCGCGCCTCTAAGTCCTCTTTCTTGATCGCAACGTCTTTGAGGTCATGTTCCATTCGGCCGAGCCTTTTCAAGGATTACGCTGTTCCATCTCCTAGATCTGATGTATGCGATTCCACCATGTCGAGTTTTCTGTTGTGAACTTGGATCTTCGATCCCAGATCCGCCATGTGCTTATATAGGGCATCAAAGCGCACATCTAGGGCTCTGAACCTCGCTTTCATCTCTTATAGCAGGGAACCTAATTGGTTGGTATCACCCTCTGGTGTTGTGTCTTTCTGGCCACCTTCCGTCATGTTGTCAGGGGCTTCTTGGGCTACTTCGGTGACCTTTTCGAAGGGGAGAAGGCGCTGTTTGGGGTCTTTGCGGCCGCAGTTCCACCCGCCAAGAATTAATTAAGCCCAATGCCAGAGTCTTCTGGTTATGGCCGCAGAGCAGGTGCAAGTAGCTGGCGAAGAGAGATTAGGCAAGCAGAACTGCTCAGCAAGGAATGGGCATCCACCCCGTGTTTGTATTTTCCAGGCAACAGGGGAGGTTTTGGGTATTTCACTATTGTCCATAATGGAGCTTGTGGCGCAGCAGTGGCCGAGGCACAGTACTTCCACGGAGCAGGTTGTTTGAAGACAAGGCAACGCGCAGTGAGCAGTTAATGTTTCAAGTTTGCTGCAGCATAAATTGGTGGCTGGGGCGGAGACACTGCTGAGGTTTGGATTCAGTTTTACGCTCCGGGAGCAGTGCAGCCACGCCAGGAAGCGTTACAACAATGGAGCCCTACAGGGAAAGTGATGTAGAACAGCGCAGGCCGCGGCCGAGCGAGAAGCATATGTGGGGAGGAGATACCCAAGGGCGCTTTGGAAATGCTGTACCAGGTGTCGACGGGGGAGCGATCACATGCACCGTCCCTATGTGCCCCCACCATCAGCGCAGACATAAGAGTGCCGCGCTCAGACCGTCGGAGGTCAAACGGACCTCCCGCCAGTACCGAGCGCCGCTTTGCCCAGAATGTGGCCGCTCAACGCTCCGGCCCATGGCCCGGTGACTCGCAGCACCCCAGCTGCTGGCTCAGTCCCTCCACCGCCGCACCCGGAGTCTCCTCATATCGTCGATGCCGCCATCTTGAAAGTCGTTCGTCCGCCTGGAGTCGCCGATTTCTGCCGTTCCGGTGGTTTTCTCGCAGCACCGCAGGGAGACTTTTAATCAGGATCCTTTCCGCTGCATTATGGTGTCTTTTCCCTGCCCGGTAGGCTCGCTGAATAGCGGGACATCACGTTTTTGCAACGACTGCTGGCAGAGCTTCAAAGCCGAGCGACATACCTTGGTCTCTGGTTTGGCCTCCTCTTCATCCCTGGTTCCACTGTGCCTGCTGCACTAATAATAGATGTGCCTATGTTGTCTGTCCTAGGAGCATTTTGCACTTTGACCCCTAAACTTCGGTGCCCTGAGAGTTGGTTGCACTGGGCTGTTTACATTTACGTGCCCTCATGTGACTCCATCTGCCCTCATATGAACTATACATTAGATAAGACCCTTTCAACTCTGCGACCCGGAAGGACCTTCTGAAACCTGATATGCAGAGAATATATATAAGAAAACAAAGCAAGAGAGAAAATGGGGATATAAAAAAAGAGTGAATGTTGTAGAAAATCAGAACGAGAAACAGCAAAGGAGAAACAAAGGTTATGAAGTGCATGTGTGACAACCCCAGTTTTTCAAATTTTAAGAAATTTGTCTTGTGTCCCTGTTTTCATAGAGGGCTAGCTAAAAGAGGCACATTTATATGTATTCCATTGGAGGACTGGCTAGTTTCTGTTATCAGAAAGCAATTTAATAGCAGGTATGAACCAGTGTTTAAAATGGCCTTTTATTTATTTCCTTGGCGTTTCGATGTTGATATGCACTGTTATCCCATACCCCTCAGTTGATGTAAAATAGTCGTCCTTTTAGTTTTTGAAAAGTACAGTTTTTTTGTTGTTTTCAAAATCTGGTAGTCTTATGTGTGACCAAAATAGCAAAAGAGATAGAAAGATAGACTAAGAGAATGTGAAAACTAAGTGAGAAATAGCATGAGAGAATGAAATAGGATAAGAACCAGAGCAAAAGAGAAACACATTAACATGAAAGTGACTGCAAGATCAAGGGAATTATAGATTAGAGTGGAAAAGACAAAGGTTAGCATTTAGAATTTGTGAGATGATGGATATCAGCCAGAGATTGTCAGATATGATGTCCCCCTTATTCAGAGTGCTTAAAGGTGCAAACTCTGCAAGTAGGGTGGAGAGTGAGAAAGATGAGAATGGAGAGCAAGAGGAACCCCAAAAGTATCTGAACAGAGTGAAAAAGAGGAAAGAAAGAGGGTGATGCAGACAATGGTTGAGAAGAAGAGCAAATAAGGCAAAAATAAAGAGTGAGATAAAAGAAGACCAAGATGAGGATGAGAGAAGAACAGAGGGAGAAAAGAGCAGCAGAGCTAGAAGAGAACAAGATCAAGAGAGCGAAAATACAACAGACAGTGAGACATAAAAAGTAAAACCAAGAAAAAAAAAGTGAGAAAAAAACAAAATTGAAAGAAAAAAAGACTGTTGAAAAAGAGGAAGAGAGTTAAAAGAAAACAGTGAGATAATACGGGAAAAAGAAAGTGAGAAGCTAGAAAGAGAAAGTAAGAGATAAATTAAGACCATGAAGGTCCACTTGAGTGAGGGAATGAGAAGCTGAAAGGATCGAAGAGGGACCACATTTGTGAGAGACATGTAAGGAGAGAAAGTAAAGTGGACTGAGAAGAAAGGCTGCAGAGAAGGAATTTGTGGTGTTAAAGGTTTTTTTCTCATAAATTGACGTACTTTTCATAAAAACTATAACCAGGCGCAGGTAGCAATGTCTTTTGCACGGGGATTTACTAATGAGAATCAAAACAATTACACCACTTGTAGGTGGTGGGAATAAAGAAAAATCAGCAATATTGATCCATTAAAAAAATTCAGGATAAACAGTTTTGAAGTTAACTCACAATAGAATGGTACATCGACTTTCAGTGCCAACTAGTTCTCACAAGGAAATACTGTCTGTAGACTGCTGTTTTAGGGGAAAAGTATGCCACAGAGTAATCACAGGCACATCTGTGAAGTACAAATAGTCCAGTAATCATGATCTATACAAGACTTTGATTGCCAACGTGCTGCACTCCAAAGAGTAGGCAGTCGAAGCAGTTACAAATGGAGGCTGCATAGATTGAGAGAGAGAGAATTTACTAACTAGCCTATGGCTTAAATGCAAGATCCTATTATAAATTGATATCTTTGAGCGTAGAGGTAAGGGCAGAGGAGCATCTTGGGTGTCAGTGAGTACCCGAAAGTGGATAGGATCACTCATCAGTGAGGCAGTAAAGCCAGAGTCTCAGAAAATGCAGACCACTGCCATTGATAACATGTGAGTTTTAATTGCGACAGTGCCCTGTCCCTCAGGGCCAACTAGCCCTCCTGTTACCTCCAGTATGCCCCATACAGCTGGATTGCTGAGAGTGTTCAAAGGCCATGCCACCTTTTTACACCATTCTGCAAACACGACTCCTGGCGCACTGCTGCTCAGGGGATGAAGTTCACTTTAGTCCTGAGGGCCTCAGGACACAACAGGACCTCATTGCCCCATCAGCAATGCGTCACAAGGCGCGTTTGCAAAGTGGTGTAAAAAAAGGGATTGGCCTCGGACCACCTCTCAGCAATCCTACTGTGTGCTGCTTGCTGGAGGTACCTGTTGGGCCAGTTGGCCCCTAAGGACCCATAAGATGCGAGGGGACTTCATCCCCCAACCCAAAACGTGCCAGAAGGTGTGTTTTCAAGTGGTACAGGGACAGGGCGGGCCTACGGCGAGATCCAGCTTTGGTTTTCTTTTTCGTTTTTTAGGAGGGGGTTGTGTGGCCCGCCTTCTCTTAACATTTTTTGAGCCCTGGGGATCCCATCTCCCAGGGCCTGAGCATTAAAAAAAAAACAGGAAGGGGGCCGTGTGGCCCCGCTTTCCTGGGCCACTATTGGCACCGGCGACCCCATCCCCCGGGGCCTGGCCTTGTGTTATTTATTTTTTTGCAGGGAGGGGGTCCCCATGCCCCTGGGTCACTCCTGACCCCGGAGACCCAATCCTCCAGGACCTGGCCTTGTGTTAAAAAATATTGCCAGGAGTGGGGGCAGCGTGGCCTCACTCCCCTGGGCCAACTCTAGCCCCGGGGACCACATCCCCCAGGGCTGCCCTTCCATTAAACAAAAAAAATTAATAAACTAAAGGGGGGGCTTTGTGGCCACCCTCTCGTGCCATTTCTGGCCCCAGGGACCCCATCCCCAGGGGCCGACCCTCAATTTGGGGGGAGCCCCAATGCCCCCACGGTCCCTGCCGGCTCCTCGCCTCCTGCAGGAGCCATAATTGCTTTTGGGCAAGGGGAGCTGCTAACATGAAGCAAAGCAGAGTTTGCTATGACATGGCGGGAGACATTGCAGCCGGCCCTAGGGGGTGATAGTCCCTAGGCCATCAAGGGCTCTAGAATGGGGGCTGCGCTGCCCCCCTCCCAACGAGTACAAAGCCCCTTGGAGGTGGTGGTCCCTGGGGCCCATTGTGTCACAAATTCACCCACCTGTACTCCGGTTTGTTTTTTCCTTGATGCCGCTATTACCCAACTCCTTCTGAACTCCACCAGAGAGGCAAGGATAGGATTCACTTGCTGCCCTGATCGAACCCCGGGGGAGGGGGGAATAGGGACGAGAGAAAAGAGAAGACACACTGGATTCTTGTAGACAGACTTGACAATTCAGTCGTGTAGAATGTCTCTAGAGAAAGGCTTCAGTTTTCAGCTCCTGTATAATCTGATATATGTACCCGATTAATCTGAACACCCTAAATCACTTCTTTAGGTCAAACATCTGCTTTGGAACTCTTAATTAGGTATACCTGAATTACCCTTGACCTTTTCTCAAAAGGATTCTTGAAACTAAAAGAAAGAATAAACAAAAAACACTACAGGTGCACTAATAATCTGTGATTGCTTAAATTGTCACAAGAGTTACTGATTTCCTTTACAATATTTGCTCCGTAATTTCACATTAAATATATATAAATAATAATAACAATCAAGCTCTCTGTTCCCTTTCAGTCTTCTAATCAGACTCAAGGTATTTACACAAATGTCCATTTTACTTTAACATTCTTCACTTACTCAATGTCCTTAAAGTCCTTGGATTGTTTCAGGAAGAGTTTCAAAACGTTCTCTTGATTTATAGAAGGTCAAGAGGTCTGCCACAGTTTTCATAAAGTTAAAATTTTTACTGGTATATGTTCTTTTTTTTTTTTTTTTTTTTTTTTTTAAATTTTTTTTTTTTGTCCTCATTAGCCATAAAGTCGATCCAACTGTGCTCTTAGCCTCTCAGACACGAGGACCGTCCCCCCCATAGCACCAAGGAGCCCAATGCTGAGCCCCAGGTGCCCAGAGAGCCGGCCCCCATGCTTCCAGCAGAGCTTGAATAGACGTACTCACTTCAGACCAGTTCGGCCAGATGTCCAGTTGCTGTACGATACCACCCTTTTGGACAGAGAGATTTTAGGCCTAATCATCGGACCCGGGAAAAAAAAAAAAAAAAAAAAAAAAAAAAACCCCGGGTAGGCTAACTATCCCTCCTCCAATCAATCAAAAGATGCCAAAATGTAAGAGATCGAGGGCTGCATGTTCTCATTAAGTCCATCTTTGAGGTTGCGTATAATGAAGACAGCCACTCTGCATGCGTTGGGGGATTTATGTTAATCCAGTTTTTACAAATCTCTCTTCTAGCCAGTAAGATGGCATAAAACAGAAAATCTCTCTCTGATCCCTTGATGTTATGATTTAATCCGAAGATGACCAAAGACCATGACCACGGGATAGTGACACTAAGAATAGATTCGAGTGTTGTTCTAACTTCATGCCAAAAGGTGGCGATACTCGGACAGTCACAGAACATATGCAGGTCTGACGCTGCCGGTAAGGAACATTTACTACAACACTTCCCTGTTTGAAATTTCGACAACCGTTTAGGAGAGTAATATGCTCTATGAAGTGTGAAGAAATGATTGCGCCTCAGCCATGCTGGCTTGACGATTTTATAGAGGAGGATAAAAGATTCCTCCCAAATATCTCCCCTATCTGGTTCTCCCTCAGTACCCCAAAGTTTTTCCGGGAGGTTAAAGTCTCGCTCTCCATCCTCTATAATATGCCAATAGAAGAGCGCAACTTCTTTTTTCCCCGCTGGGCTTTCTACTAGGATATTCTCGAGAGGGCTTTCCTGTCCCATCATTCCTTTCTTCTTAGTTTGAGTTCGAATCCAACTTCCTATTTGTAGATATACTATCCAGGAGAGTGGTGATGTTACTTTAAGCTTGAAGATATCCCAGCCCAAGATTGTTCCTTCCATCAGCAGATCCCCCCACTTTGTGATCCCT
The DNA here is from genome assembly GCF_964263255.1 of Lissotriton vulgaris. Taxonomy (NCBI): domain Eukaryota; kingdom Metazoa; phylum Chordata; class Amphibia; order Caudata; family Salamandridae; genus Lissotriton; species Lissotriton vulgaris. Next base: position 160,795,828 of record NC_141685.1, read on the forward strand.
GCATCCAGCAGGACCCTTTTGACTGTGTTGGCTTCCTGTGGTGCTAGTCCAGGTAGGTCCCAAATTGGGGCGTGTTCGGATAAATGTCCTATCCCGATCTTAGATTTTATTTGGGACCATTCTTTTAAGCTACTCAATAGTGTCTTTAGTCTAATTTTTTTTAAAAACTTCTGGTGGCCGAACTTGAAGGGAAAACCATTCACTGGAAGGTCCGAACCCAGTAACATTGCCTTGTACATAAGCCCATTTGCATTTTCCCAGGGGAGCTTAAGTAACATCCTAGAGTGAGTCAGATGAAATGCCCAGGCATAATATTCTAGATCTGGCAAAGCGAGCCCCCCTTTTTCTCTTCTCCTTCTCAGCTTTTTCCAAGCTAATCTGCTGGATTTATATCCCCAAATGAATGAGTTAATGTTTTGCTGGCATTTTGCAAGCTGCTTGGTGTCAAAAATTAATGGAATGGAATTAAAAATAAAAGTGAATTTCGGGAGAATACTCATTTTTATCAGGCTAGTTCTCCCATAAATGTTGAGCTGGAGAAAAGACCAGGCTTTCATAAGAGTTTGGGATTCTCGGGAAATACGGGCTAAGTTGTTTTGAGCCAAGTGATCCAGATCTTTAGTTATTGTGATACCAAGGTACCTCATTGAGGATTTTGTCGGAAGTTGAGGATTGTGAATGTTCCAGACCATAATTTCGGTTTTTCCTGCATTGATTTCGTAACCAGAGAATTTCCCAAAATTTTCCGCTTTCTTTATAATGATGGGAAATGCCAATGTAGGATCAGTTGTGTATATGAGAATGTCATCGGCATAGAGGCCAATCTTTTTTTCCCAGCCCGAAAAATTAAAATGTGGGATGTTGGTATCCTCCCTAATGGATTGTGCAAACGGTTCTACATATAAATTAAAGAGAAGGGGGGACAGGGGGCAACCCTGTCTTGTTCCTCGGCTAATTTTAAAAGGAACTGTTCGTGTACCGTTTATTAGTAGCGATGCTCTGGGGTTGCTATATAATAAGCCTATAGTCCTACAAAATTTGGGTCCCAAGTGAAATTTGGTCATTATTAAATTTAAGTATGCCCAATTTACCCTATCGAACGCTTTAGTGGCGTCGAGGGTCATGATAGCCAGGGGTAGGCCGAAGGTTGAGGCAATATCAGAGGCTCCCACCAAATCATAGGTTAAATCAGCCAATTGCCGACCTCTGATAAACCCCTTTTGATCAGGGTGGATGATCGAACCAATCTCACTTCCCAATCTCGCAGCCAAAATTGAAGTAAAGATCTTATAATCATTATTGAGAAGCGAGATTGGGCGGTATGATCCACATTCGGCTGGGTCCTTGCCAGTTTTTAATATTAAAGCTATATTGGCTTCCCCCCAGGAGCTTGGTGGTGTCTGCCCTCTGATCATTATGTCATTAAAAAGATTTGTAAGGACAGGGGTAAGGGTGGAATTGAGTGTCCTATATAATTCCCCAGGGAGGCCATCTGGTCCCGCGGCTTTACCCTGTGATAGTTGCTTAATGGTGTTATAGACTTCTAATTCAGTGATCTCCTTATCTATATTCTCTGTTTGGGAACTTTCCAGTTCCGGGAGGATTATATTATTCAGCCATTCGTTCCTTTCATCATCATTGACATTCGAATCCTCTGTGTATATGTTCTGGAAGAACTCCCTAAAAGCTTCTCCAATGGCTGTGGTTGTTGACCTACTATTAGCTTCCCCAGCGACCCTCACTTCTTTAATACAATTTCTTGATTGGTCCGCTTTAATTTTCCAGGCCAACAGTTTCCCTGCAGATTCCCCATATTCAAAGTGTGCAAGTTTACTTGCCTGCCATCTTTTATTAATTCTCTCCTGCAATAGTGTGTCTAGCTTGGCTTTTAATTCGGCTTTGTCCTCTTGATTATCTGAGGGGAGCTGTTCTAGTGATTCTAAAAGAATTAATTCTTGCTCTATATTTCTTATTCCTTCTTCATATTTCTTTCTCCTGTATGAGGCCCTCCCTGTAATGCACCCCCTGATAAAGGCCTTCCAAGCCTCCCATACTATAACCTCGGAGGTAGAACCTAAATTTTGGTCTAGGAAGGAAGCTGTTTCCTGCGTCAAATACTCTTTCTCCTCCTCCTCCAGTAGAATTGTACGGTCGAAAGACCAGGAATGGTGGGTAGGTTTCTGATCTAATTTTACAGAGAAAAAGATGGCAGAATGGTCTGACAAGTGAAGAGGGAGGTATGTTATACTTTTAACCAGGTCTTTGATAGATCGACTAAATAGAGCATAATCAATTCGTGATTTATGTCTGTATTTATAGTTGTGGTAAGAGACTCCCAAAACCTTGCCGGACCTTTGTCTCCATAGATCTATTAGGCCAAGGTTCGACATACATCTGAGCAATGTATCCCTCATATTACTATGAACGACCGCTCTAGAAGTGGGAGATTTGTCTAGCTTTGGATCTAGGACAAGATTAAAGTCTCCCACCCATATTATGGGATCGGAACAAGTAATCAAGTGGTTCTGCAGGATGTTTAAGTAAGAAGGGTCGTCCTGGTTAGGTCCGTAATAACTGACAATGGTAACATCCTTCGAATGCAATTGAGCTTTAACTATCAGCCACCTGCTGCTTAAATCTGTTTCCCAGCTCGTGATCTGGGCCCTTGCTGCTTTTTTAAAGATTATGGCTATACCACGAATGCTAGTGTTGTGATCTGTAGTTATGAATATGTCAACCCATTTGAGCTTCTTAAGTATGTCTGTGATCTCTTGTTTGTTCAAATGCGTTTCCTGGATCGCAATGATCTGCGCGGGTGAGTCCCGTAGGTACTGTAAAATTCTATTTCTTCTAGCCCTGACACGCAGACCATTTACGTTCCAGGATAAAAATTTGATGTCCGACATTAATATATAAGGGAGTTGCCCTCCCTTCTCCTCTGATACTTTTTTTTGCAAAAATGCCTGATGTTAATTGTAACTCTTACTATTTTGACCAAGCAGCCGCTTTGAAATACTGATGGATCTATATCCTTTATGATTATGATTTTAAAATTCGGTTTATGAGGACTTTTATATTTTGCCTTCCCACCCCCCCCTCCCCTGGAAAACCCCCCCCAACTTACTCTGGCTTGATGTGTTGCCAGCTTGTCGTCTCTGGTGTTTTCCTGCTCCATGCCCTATTATCTATATTATTGGTCACTATGTTTAAGATGAAGGCAGTGATGACTCATAAAGCCCTATTTTAGAACTTTTGTAAGGTGATTATAGTATTAAAGATGCTTAGGTGGCCAAGAGTGATTTAAAGCTGTAGTGTGGGAGCTAGAAGTAAGACCCAGTACGCTTTTACCCCCTGACTATTGAGGATAAGTATGTTAGGAGTATAAGTTCTGTGTGAGATTCCATGTTTAATAAACTAATACTTAATTATCACGTCCTAATGTTTAGTTTTCTTATGTTTTTAATAACGAAACTATATAACGTCCCATAAGTATACACATACTTTTGTGTCTTTCCCTTTTTTTTTTCCTTCCCTTTTCTTTCCTCCTTCCATCCTATCATTTTTTCCTTTTTTTTTTTTTTTTTTTTTTTTTTTCCCCATTTATCCTTCACCTTTTCATTTCCCTTCTTCCCACTTTTTTTTTTTTTTTTTTTCCCTCCTTTTTCCTTCCTTTTCCTTCCCTCTTTCCCCTTCATGAGTTTTTATTCATTTCCTATTATTTCCTATTTTTAATCTATTTTTTTTATTTTTTATTTTTATTTTTTTTTCCCTTTATTACTCTTTTTTTTTTTTTCCTTTTCCTTTACCCCCCTTTCTTAACTCCTTGAACAGATTGCTCTATTATTTAATTATTTATTATTCACCCCTGTTCCGGAGGATTCGCGTGTTCGCTGATAGTCACAAGTAACTCATCAGCTTCAAAGGGAGACTTGACATTGTACATTTTATTATTGTACATTACCCTTAGAAAGGCGGGGAATCTCATTTGGACAGTAGCTCCTTTAACATTCTTCACTTACTCAATGTCCTTAAAGTCCTTGGATTGTTTCAGGAAGAGTTTCAAAACGTTCTCTTGATTTATAGAAGGTCAAGAGGTCTGCCACAGTTTTTATAAAGTTAAAATTTTTACTGGTATATGTTCAAGCATGCTAACGCTTTACCATTCAGAGCGAGGTGTTGCTTGGCAATCCTTTGTTGATTCTCTTTTCTTTTCTCTTTTGCAGGAAATCGGAAACAGTCCCTGGAGAGGATTTGGAGCCGGGAATTCAGAAACAGGAAGGAACGTTTGAAATGTGCTCCGGGCAGCAAGAACACAGCCGAAGAAACTGAGTGAAGACAGGGAAGGAAGCAGGGTGGAGCGCTAAAGAGCTTCGGATGATCTGCCACCAAGGTCCGGAGTCAGGTGAGTGTTTAGGCACGAAGCGAAGCATCGGGAACCAAGTGGGTGGGGTTTAAATAGCTTTGGGTCTCAGGTTTTCTCACGTGTGCATGTGAAGGTGATTTGGGCCTTAAATCTTTCCAAAGTAATTCACATGTACATGCCAAGACCGTTTACACATGCAGGAAATGCCTCCTGCCCCCACACACAAAAGGTCTTCGTATGTGACAGGGTTTTTCCGGATGCAAGGCATGGAAAGAGCTGACCAATCTTGGAGTATGTACATGCGTTTCTGTTTCCAGGATCTTTCTGACGCATCATAACCCTTCCAGTCAATGAAATACTGTAATCGACCATGTATACGTTTTGCATCTATAATGGGATTTTCTTCATATGCAATATCGTCTCCAACTACAACAGGTGGAGGAGGGTTGTCTTTTCGTTTGGATGGATGTAATGACTGATATTTTCCTACTTTTATGGTGTGTAACGCGGGACATGTTTCTCATGGAGATACTTCAGAAGTGGAGTGGTGGCTGCACAATGACAGCGTTTCGTCACCTCCTTCCCTGCAGGACTCACAAGACCCTTGGCAAGTCGACACAGAGGAAAATAGGCGCGGCGCCTTTAACTGGACGCAGGATGCTGAAGGCGGCCCGTCCCACCATGACGTCAACTGCGTTGGATTGGTGAAAAGTCCGGAAACCACACAGGCGGCGTGTGACATCACCGAAGGAGAAGGAGCGAGGGGAGAACGGCGTTATCGGAGAGAAGAAGACGAGACGAACCGAGAAGCAGACGAGCCAGGAGGCCAACGAGACCACGCTTCGCCCTGCCACACTCCCGAGGGAGGAGTGTGGCTGCGACAGGTACGGGAAAAGTTCTCAAACTGGGTAGGGAGGAGGGGTGTAGTCCCACGTTAAACAGGGCTCTCTCCTGCAAGTCCTTCCTCCAGCCTTCCGACCCGCCTATCACCCTTTCCCCTTCACCGCTGCATCACTTCTGCCTCACGAGCAATTGGTCACGTTAGAGATTTCACGAATTCACAGGTGTCCTTGCACTCCCTTGGTTCCTTTGGGTTTCAGACAGTAAGAGGGCGACATATTAAAACGGTCCTTTTGTTTTTCTGTTTCTGCCGGTATCCACGAGAGGGGAACTTCCGTTCCATCCTGAAAACCCGAGAACACCCCGTCACGGAAGAAGATACACCACGCACAGCCAAGACGGACCCCGCGGAATTTGCAAAAGAAAGACTGACTTTTCGTCAAAAAAAGTTGTACATGAAAATAAAACCCTCGTTACCTAAGCGACGTCTCCAGCCTCTTCCTGAAACCCCAGCCGTCCCGATACAACTGGTGTCAGAAGTGGGATCCGTCAACCCCCAACAGCAACCACTGATGGAGCAAGTGATACAACACCTCATTGAGGGACAGGACAAACTTGAGTGGGCCATAAAAACACAGATTTCCACGGCAGATGCGGATAGGGAACTGTTTAAAACTTCTATCAGTGCCCAACTCGAGAATTTTCAAAAACTCATGCAAACACCTGGCACAACTGTGGAACGCAGAGGAACTGTACCACACCCCTCAGGAGTGTCTCTGCAAAAATATGTACAGGGAGAGGATCCAGATGCCTTTCTTTCTAATTTCGAGAGAGCCGCTCAAGCCTGCGGGTGGCCCCCAGAGAAATGGCCGTTTTTCTTGGCACCGCTTTTGACCGGGGAGGCTCAGTCCGCCTATCAAGTAGCCAACCACGCTGGGATTACGCCTTATGACGAGATAAAAGAAGTGATCCTCGACCACCTGGGTCTAGACCCTGAAGCCTATAGGGTAAGATTCCGTAAAGAAAAAGGTGTCCCGGGTGAAAACCCTAAAACTCTCTACCTCAGGTTAAAGATGGCAGCCGAAAAATGGTTAAGACCTGAACAAAGAAGTAAAGAAGAAATCATGAACTGTGTCATACTGGAACAGTTCATGGAGGCCCTACCATACGGAACACAAAGGTGGCTTCGACAACATTCGGGACTAACCGTGGCTCAAGCCATAGAAATGGCCACTAACTATTCCCGAGCCCAACCCAGAACTTTTGCTTGGGACGCCGAAAAAAATATGAAAGGCAACATTCCTCCCAAACACGAAAAAAAGAAGCAGGAGTTCCCGGCAGTTACAAAACCCCGACCTACACGAGTGGATCTACCACTTATGAAGGGTCCACAATGCTTTGAATGTGGGGAATGGGGCCACATAGCTAGGATGTGTCCGCAGAGGAAACCCACCGAGGAACCAATGGAGGTGGGGTACATCCCGAAAGCCGTCATGTACACCGCTGAGATGGGTCCCTCCTTCTACGTGCGTATAAAGATTAACAGTCGAGAAATATTGGGGTTATTGGACTCAGGGTGCCGTCAGTCTGTAGTACAGGAAAAACTGGTTTTACCATCTCAGATACTTCCTAGGGAATCAGTCCACATCCGGTGTGTACATGGTGATGTAAAACCATACCCGGTTGCACAGATTGTCATAGAACCACACAAGAGAACTCCAGTTATGGTAAGGATAGGAGTGATAGATTCGCTGCCAGAAGACCTTATAATAGGGGTAGACAATCCTGACTTCATGGCCCTGTTTCGTTCCAGGTTACAGAAGCCTGATCCATCCTTTCCTACCTTGCTAACCTCTGAACCATGGGTTCTGGACAGGAGTTTTAAGTTTGCTCAAGTAAACGACGCTACCTTAAGTAATGCCTGGAAGGTAGCCCAAGACCCCCAGAGCAACCCCACCATTACTTATCCACGGTTTTTCATCCAGAACAACCTTTTATATAGGGAAGGAAAAGCCGGTGATCCACCCCAATTGGTGGTGCCTAAAGAATTTAGGGAACAAATTCTTTACTATGCTCACTCCCATCTTACGGCAGGCCACTCAGGAGCTGAGAAAACTACACAGAACATCACGAGGCATTTCTTTTGGCCTGGCATCTATAAGGAGGCCGAGATGTATTGCAAAAGTTGTGAGGTGTGCCAAAAGAAAACTATGACCCGACCCCAAGCGGTACCATTACAGCCTATGCCTCTTATAGGTAAGCCGTTTGAACGTGTAGGAATGGATCTTATAGGTCCCCTACCACGAACGTCAAGGGGTAACACCTATGCATTGGTTATAGTAGACTACCATACACGGTTCCCTGAAGCCTTTGCTTTGAGGTCACCTACCACGAAAAATGTTGCTGATAAAATGATGGAATTGTTTTCCAGAGTGGGATTTCCCAGAGAAATCCTCACCGACCAAGGAACGCCATTTGTTTCAAAATTGATGAAGGAAGTCTGTAGGATGTTGGACCTCCACCAAATAAAGACGGCTGTATACCATCCACAAACGGATGGTCTCGTAGAGAGATACAACCGCACTTTGAAAACCACCCTGAAAAAAATGTTGACTGTAGAAAATAATGACTGGGACAAGCTCTTACCCCTAGCCCTTTACGTACTACGGGCTCAGGTACAAAGCAGTATTGGATGCTCCCCTTTTGAGTTATTGTATGGCCGACAGCCTCGCTCATTGCTAGAGATAACTAAGGAGGCCTGGGAGCAGGGTGATAGCGAGGAACACCGTTCGCTTTTGGACTACACCCAACAATTGAGATCCAGACTAGGAAAGTTAAGAGACTTGGCCTATTCCCATGCAGAAAAGAGTCAACAAAAACAGAAATTTCACTACGATAAAGGGAAAAGATGGCGAAAGCTAGAGAAGGGAGACTGGGTATTGGTACTACTCCCCTCCTCAACCCAGAAATTTAAAAGTGAGTGGTTAGGCCCTTATCCCATCACAGAAACCATAGGGAACACCACTTACAGGGTCAAGTTGTCCCCAACGAGACAACAAACTTTTCACATAAACCTTCTGAAGAAGTGGATAGGGCCACCTCCACGCTCAGCCCATTTTGGGTTTCCGGAATCTAGGACACAAACCACTTTAAGCCAATTACCGGTCAACCCAGACTTATCCTCGAACGAACAGGACGGACTCATGAACGTCCTTCGTCCTTTTTCTGACATATTCTCGGACTCACCGGGGTTAACCCATTTGACAGAACATCGAATCGACACAGAAAAAGGGAAAATAGTTAAACAAAGACCTTACCGCATTCCTGCAGCTAGACGAGTGGATGTTAAGAAAGAGGTACAGGATATGCTTAACCTTGGTGTAATAAGACCCTCACGAAGTAATTGGTCCTCTCCAATAGTCATGGTTCCGAAACCCGATGGCTCGACTAGATTTTGTATGGACTTCAGAGCCCTGAACGCCATATCAGCCTTTGACGCTTACCCCATACCTAGGGTAGATGAGTTGGTGGAAAGAATAGGAGAGGCCAGATACATAACCACTCTTGATTTAACCAAAGGTTACTGGCAGGTGCCCCTGAGAGAAGAGGACAGGAAAAAGACGGCGTTCTCTACTGAGGAGGGCTTGTACGAATTCAACGTCCTCCCGTTTGGACTACACGGGGCACCCGCCACCTTCCAACGGCTTATGAACACTGTCCTAGCAAAACATACCGCTTATTGTTCGGTGTACTTAGATGACATCGTTATATTCAGTAAAACGTGGGAACAACATCTTGTACACCTACAGAACATCTTGAAAGCACTGAAGGAGGCAGGCCTACACGTGAACGCAAAAAAATCAAGAGCTGCGTTTCCCCGCGTGAAATACCTTGGGTTTCTTCTAGGAGATGGTGTGATAGCCTTCACTTTCTCTTCTTGGGGTGCTATCGTACAAACACCATTTCCCACCACCAAACGAGACCTGAGGGCATTCCTAGGCCTAATAGGATATTACAGACGGTTCATCGAGAACTTTGCAGTAACCGCCAGTCCTCTAACCAATCTGCTAAAAAAGTCCATGAAACCATCCCAGTTGACACAACCCTCACAAGAAGCCAGGGAGGCGTTTGATTGCTTAAAACGGGCCATAACATCTAGTCCCGTCTTGCTACCCCCTAATTTCGAGAAACCGTTCTCGGTAGCCACAGATGCCTCCAACACTGGACTAGGGGCTGTGCTATCCCAAGAAGGAGAGGACGGACAAGAACACCCTATCCTATTTCTTAGCCGGAAACTGCATCCTCGTGAACGAAACTACCCCACCATCGAAAAGGAATGTCTGGCCATTCGATGGGCCATTGATAAACTGAGATATTATTTAGAGGGCCGGACCTTCACCTTATTCACAGACCACGCTCCACTCCAGTGGATGCATAGGAACAGGTCACAAAATCCCAGAGTACTTCGTTGGTTCTTGTTTCTCCAACCATTTTCTTTCATAGTAAAACACAGAAAGGGCAAAGGGAACAGCAACGCGGATTATCTTTCACGCATACCTCTTCTCCCCGATCGGGAGATACCAGGGGGGGAGGAATGTAACGCGGGACATGTTTCTCATGGAGATACTTCAGAAGTGGAGTGGTGGCTGCACAATGACAGCGTTTCGTCACCTCCTTCCCTGCAGGACTCACAAGACCCTTGGCAAGTCGACACGGAGGAAAATAGGCGCGGCGCCTTTAACTGGACGCAGGATGCTGAAGGCGGCCCGTCCCACCATGACGTCAACTGCGTTGGATTGGTGAAAAGTCCGGAAACCACACAGGCGGCGTGTGACATCACCGAAGGAGAAGGAGCGAGGGGAGAACAGCGTTATCGGAGAGAAGAAGACGAGACGAACCGAGAAGCAGACGAGCCAGGAGGCCAACGAGACCACGCTTCGCCCTGCCACACTCCAGAGGGAGGAGTGTGGCTGCGACAGGTACGGGAAAAGTTCTCAAACTGGGTAGGGAGGAGGGGTGTAGTCCCACGTTAAACAGGGCTCTCTCCTGCAAGTCCTTCCTCCAGCCTTCCGACCCGCCTATCACCCTTTCCCCTTCACCGCTGCATCACTTCTGCCTCACGAGCAATTGGTCACGTTAGAGATTTCACGAATTCACAGGTGTCCTTGCACTCCCTTGGTTCCTTTGGGTTTCAGACAGTAAGAGGGCGACATATTAAAACGGTCCTTTTGTTTTTCTGTTTCTGCCGGTATCCACGAGAGGGGAACTTCCGTTCCATCCTGAAACCCCGAGAACACCCCGTCACGGAAGAAGATACACCACGCACAGCCAAGACGGACCCCGCGGAATTTGCAAAAGAAAGACTGACTTTTCGTCAAAAAAAGTTGTACATGAAAATAAAACCCTCGTTACCTAAGCGACGTCTCCAGCCTCTTCCAGAAACCCCAGCCGTCCCGATACATGGTGTTTCAGCTAGTTAGCTATAAAATAATTACTCATCACAGTCCCTTCCCAGAATGCCTAACAACAAACACCACATTCAGACTACCTATCTGAGAAAGGAATAACATAAATAACTAAAGATACTATAGATCATAGCTCAGAGGGTATGTATAGCAACGTCCTCCGACAAATCAGAATCAAATATCAAATCAGGTCAGCAACCTCTTCCGACGATCAGCGCGCACTTACGCGAGCAACGCACCCTGGTGCGAACCAATATCAAATCAGCAACGTCATCTGACGAATCAATATCAAATCTAGTTTCAAGTTTCAAGTTTAAAATTTGTATAGCGCACTACTCATCCAGAGGGTCTCAGGGCGCTTGAGGGAGTGGGGTATTTTACTTATCGAATATCCAAGTTTTTAGTTGTTTTCTGAAGGAGAGGTGGTTCTGTGTAAGGCGGAGGTAGGTGGGGAGAGAATTCCAGGTCTTGGCCGCTAAGTAGGAGAAGGATCTTCCCCCCATGGTGGATCTTTGGATGCGTGGAATAGCGGCGAGGGCTTGATTGGACGATCGTAGTGGCGGGCGGGGGTGTAAAAGGACAGGCGCGTGAGGTATTCGGGTCCTAGGTCGTAAAGGGCTTTGTGTGCGTGGGTGAGGAGACGAAACGTTATTCTCTTGTTGACGGGGAGCCAGTGGAGGTCTTTCAGGTGGCCGGAAATGTGAGCATGGCGGGGGATGTCTAGGAGGAGTCTGGCTGAGGCGTTCTGGATGCGTTGGAGTTTTTTCTGTAGTTTGGCTGCGGTTCCGGCGTAGAGGGTGTATCCGTAGTCCAGTCGGCTTGTGACCAGTGCATGGGTCACCTGGTACGCTCCGGCCCATGGCCCGGTGACTCGCAGCACCCCAGCTGCTGGCTCAGTCCCTCCACCGCCGCACCCGGAGTCTCCTCATATCGTCGATGCCGCCATCTTGAAAGTCGTTTGTCCGCCTGGAGTCGCTGATTTCTGCCGTTCCGGTGGTTTTCTCGCAGCACCGCAGGGAGACTTTTAATCAGGATCCCTTCCGCTGCATTATGGTGTCTTTTCCCTGCCCGGTAGGCTCACTGAATAGCGGGACATCACGTTTTTGCAACGACTGCTGGCAGAGCTTCAAAGCCGAGCGACATACCTTGGTCTCTGGTTTGGCCTCCTCTTCATCCCTGGTTCCACTGTGCCTGCTGCACTAATAATAGATGTGCCTATGTTGTCTGTCCTAGGAGCATTTTGCACTTTGACCCCTAACCTTCGGTGCCCTGAGAGTTGGTTGCACTGGGCTGTTTACATTTATGTGCCCTCATGTGACTCCATCTGCCCTCATATGAACTATACATTAGATAAGACCCTTTCAACTCTGCGACCCGGAAGGACCTTCTGAAACCTGATATGCAGAGAATATATATAAGAAAACAAAGCAAGAGAGAAAATGGGGATATAAAAAAAGAGTGAATGTTGTAGAAAATCAGAACGAGAAACAGCAAAGGAGAAACAAAGGTTATGAAGTGCATGTGTGACAACCCCAGTTTTTCAAATTTTAAGAAATTTGTCTTGTGTCCCTGTTTTCATAGAGGGCTAGCTAAAAGAGGCACATTTTTATGTACTCCATTGGAGGACTGGCTAGTTTCTGTTATCAGAAAGCAATTTAATTAGCAGGTATGAAACGGTGTTTAAAATGGCATTTTATTTATTTCCTTGGCATTTCGATGTTGATAAGCACTGTCATCCCATACCCCTCAGTTGATGTAAAATAGTCGTCCTTCTATTAGATTTTTTTAAATATGCAGTTTTTTTGTTGTTTTCAAAATCTGGTAGTCTTATGTGTGACCAAAATAGCAAAAGAGATAGAAAGATAGACTAAGAGAATGTGAAAACTAAGTGAGAAATAGCATGCGAGAATGAAATAGGGTAAGAACCAGAGCAAAAGAGAAACACATTAACATGAAAGTGACTGCAAAATCAAGGGAATCATAGAATAGAGTGAAAAAGTCAAAGGTTAGCATTTAGAATTTGTGAGATGATGGATATCAGCCAGAGATTGTCAGATATGATGTCCCCCTTATTCAGAGTGCTTAAAGGTGCAAACTCTGCAAGTAGGGTGGAGAGTGAGAAAGATGAAAATGGAGAGCAAGAGGAAACCCAAAGGTATCAGAGAACAGAGTGAAAAAGAGGAAAGAAAGAGGGTGATGCAGACAGTGGATGAGAAGAAGAGCAAATAAGGCAAAAATAAAGAGAGAGATAAAAGGAGACAAAGATGAGGATGAGAGAAGAACAGAGGGATAAAAAGAGCAGCAGAGCTAGCAGAAGAGAACAAGATCAAGAGAGCGAAAATACAACAGACAGTGAGACATAAAAAGTAAAAGCAAGAAAAGAAAGAGTGAGAAAAAAACAAGATTGAAAGAAAAAAAGACTGTTGAAAAAGAGGAAGAGAGTTAAAAGAAAACAGTGAGATAATACGGGAAAAATACAGTGAGAAGCTAGAAAGAGAAAGTAAGAGATAAATTAAGACCATGAAGGTCCACTTGAGTGAGGGAATGAGAAGCTGAAAGCATCGAAGAGGGACCACATTTGTGAGAGACATGTAAGGAGAGAAAGTAAAGTGGACTGAAAAGAAAGGCTGCAGAGAAGGAATTTGTGGTGTTAAAGGTTTTTTTCTCATAAATTGACGTACTTTTCATAAAAACTATAACCAGGCGCAGGCAGCAATGTCTTTTGCACGGGGATTTACTAATGAGAATCAAAACAATTACACCACTTGTAGGTGGTGGGAATAAAGAAAAATCAGCAATATTGATCCATTAAAAAAATTCAGGATAAACAGTTTTGAAGTTAACTCACAATAGAATGGTACATCGACTTTCAGTGCCAACTAGTTCTCACAAGGAAATACTGTCTGTAGACTGCTGTTTTAGGGGAAAAGTATGCCACAGAGTAATCACAGGCACATCTGTGAAGTACAAATAGTCCAGTAATCATGATCTATACAAGACTTTGATTGCCAACGTGCTGCACTCCAAAGAGTAGGCAGTCGAAGCAGTTACAAATGGAGGCTGCATAGATTGAGAGAGAGAGAATTTACTAATTAGCCTATGGCTTAAATGCAAGATCCTATTATAAATTGATATCTTTGAGCGTAGAGGTAAGGGCAGAGGAGCACCTTGGGTGTCAGTGAGTACCCGAAAGTGGATAGGATCACTCATCAGTGAGGCAGTAAAGCCAGAGTCTCAAAAATGCAGACCACTGCCATTGATAACATGTGAGTTTTAATTGCGACAGTGCCCTGTCCCTCAGGGCCAACTAGCCCTCCTGTTACCTCCAGTATGCCCCATACAGCTGGATTGCTGAGAGTGTTCAAAGGCCATGCCACCTTTTTACACCATTCTGCAAACACGACTCCTGGCGCACTGCTGCTCAGGGGATGAAGTTCACTTTAGTCCTGAGGGCCTCAGGACACAACAGGACCTCATTGCCCCATCAGCAATGCGTCACAAGGCGCGTTTGCAAAGTGGTGTAAAAAAGGGATTGGCCTCGGACCACCTCTCAGCAATCCTACTGTGTGCTGCTTGCTGGAGGTACCTGTTGGGCTAGTTGGCCCCTAAGGACCCATAAGATGCGAGGGGACTTCATCCCCCAACCCAAAACGTGCCAGAAGGTGTGTTTTCAAGTGGTACAGGGACAGGGCGGGCCTACGGCGAGATCCAGCTTTGGTTTTCTTTTTCGTTTTTTAGGAGGGGGTTGTGTGGCCCGCCTTCTCTTAACATTTTTTGAGCCCTGGGGATCCCATCTCCCAGGGCCTGAGCATTAAAAAAAAAACAGGAAGGGGGCCGTGTGGCCCCGCTTTCCTGGGCCACTATTGGCACCGGCGACCCCATCCCCCGGGGCCTGGCCTTGTGTTATTTATTTTTTTGCAGGGAGGGGGTTCCCATGCCCCTGGGTCACTCCTGACCCCGGAGACCCAATCCTCCAGGACCTGGCCTTGTGTTAAAAAAAATTGCCAGGAGGGGGGGCAGCGTGGCCTCACTCCCCTGGGCCAACTCTAGCCCCGGGGACCACATCCCCCAGGGCTGCCCTTCCATTAAACAACAAAAATTAATAAACTAAAGGGGAGGGGCTTTGTGGCCACCCTCTCGTGCCATTTCTGGCCCCAGGGACCCCATCCCCAGGGGCCGACCCTCAATTTGGGGGGAGCCCCAATGCCCCCACGGTCCCTGCCGGCTCCTCGCCTCCTGCAGGAGCCATAATTGCTTTTGGGCAAGGGGAGCTGCTAACATGAAGCAAAGCAGAGTTTGCTATGGCATGGCGGGAGACATTGCAGCCGGCCCTAGGGGGTGATAGTCCCTAGGCCATCAAGGGCTCTAGAATGGGGGCTGCGCTGCCCCCCTCCCAACGAGTACAAAGCCCCTTAGAGGTGGTGGTCCCTGGGGCCCATTGTGTCACAAATTCACCCACCTGTACTCCGGTTTGTTTTTTCCTTGATGCCGCTATTACCCAACTCCCTCTGAACTCCACCAGAGAGGCAAGGATAGGATTCACTTGCTGCCCTGATCGATCCCCGGGGGAGGGGGGAATAGGGACGAGAGAAAAGAGAAGACACACTGGATTCTTGTAGACAGACTTGACAATTCAGTCGTGTAGAATGTCTCTAGAGAAAGGCTTCAGTTTTCAGCTCCTGTATAATCTGATATATGTACCCGATTAATCTGAACACCCTAAATCACTTCTTTAGGTCAAACATCTGCTTTGGAACTCTTAATTAGGTATACCTGAATTACCCTTGACCTTTTCTCAAAAGGATTCTTGAAACTAAAAGAAAGAATAAACAAAAAAACACTACAGGTGCACTAATAATCTGTGATTGCTTAAATTGTCACAAGAGTTACTGATTTCCTTTACAATATTTGCTCCGTAATTTCACATTAAATATATATAAATAATAATAACAATCAAGCTCTCTGTTCCCTTTCAGTCTTCTAATCAGACTCAAGGTATTTACACAAATGTCCGTTTTACTTTAACATTCTTCACTTACTCAATGTCCTTAAAGTCCTTGGATTGTTTCAGGAAGAGTTTCAAAACGTTCTCTTGATTTATAGAAGGTCAAGAGGTCTGCCACAGTTTTTATAAAGTTAAAATTTTTACTGGTATATGTTCAAGCATGCTAACGCTTTACCATTCAGAGCGAGGTGTTGCTTGGCAATCCTTTGTTGATTCTCTTTTCTTTTCTCTTTTGCAGGAAATCGGAAACAGTCCCTGGAGAGGATTTGGAGCCGGGAATTCAGAAACAGGAAGGAACGTTTGAAATGTGCTCCGGGCAGCAAGAACACAGCCGAAGAAACTGAGTGAAGACAGGGAAGGAAGCAGGGTGGAGCGCTAAAGAGCTTCGGATGATCTGCCACCAAGGTCCGGAGTCAGGTGAGTGTTTAGGCACGAAGGGAAGCATCGGGAACCAAGTGGGTGGGGTTTAAATAGCTTTGGGTCTCAGGTTTTCTCACGTGTGCATGTGAAGGTGATTTGGGCCTTAAATCTTTCCAAAGTAATTCACATGTACATGCCAAGACCGTTTATACATGCAGGAAATGCCTCCTGCCCCCACACACAAAAGGTCTTCGTATGTGACAGGGTTTTTCCGGATGCAAGGCATGGAAAGAGCTGACCAATCTTGGAGTATGTACATGCGTTTCTGTTTCCAGGATCTTTCTGACGCATCATAACCCTTCCAGTCAATGAAATACTGTAATCGACCATGTATACGTTTTGCATCTATAATGGGATTTTCTTCATATGCAATATCGTCTCCAACTACAACAGGTGGAGGAGGGTTGTCTTTTCGTTTGGATGGATGTAATGACTGATATTTTCCTACTTTTATGGTGTTTCAGCTAGTTAGCTATAAAATAATTACTCATCACAGTCCCTTCCCAGAATGCCTAACAACAAACACCACATTCAGACTACCTACCTGAGAAAGGAATAACATAAATAACTAAAGATACTATAGATCATAGCTCAGAGGGTATGTATAGCAACGTCCTCCGACAAATCAGAATCAAATATCAAATCAGGTCAGCAACCTCTTTCTACGATCAGCGCGCACTTACGCGAGCAACGCACCCTGGTGCGAATCAATATCAAATCAGCAACGTCATCTGACGGATCAATATCAAATCTAGTTTCAAGTTTCAAGTTTAAAATTTGTATAGCGCACTACTCATCCAGAGGGTCTCAGGGCGCTTGAGGGAGTGGGGTATTTTACTTATCGAATATCCAAGTTTTTCGTTGTTTTCTGAAGGAGAGGTGGTTCTGTGTAAGGCGGAGGTAGGTGGGGAGAGAATTCCAGGTCTTGGCCGCTAAGTAGGAGAAGGATCTTCCCCCCATGGTGGATCTTTGGATGCGTGGAATAGCGGCGAGGGCTTGATTGGACGATCGTAGTGGCGGGCGGGGGTGTAAAAGGACAGGCGCGTGTTGAGGTATTCGGGTCCTAGGTCGTAAAGGGCTTTGTGTGCGTGGGTGAGGAGACGAAACGTTATTCTCTTGTTGACGGGGAGCCAGTGGAGGTCTTTCAGGTGGCCGGAAATGTGAGCATGGCGGGGGATGTCTAGGAGGAGTCTGGCTGAGGCGTTCTGGATGCGTTGGAGTTTTTTCTGTAGTTTGGCTGCGGTTCCGGCGTAGAGGGTGTATCCGTAGTCCAGTCGGCTTGTGACCAGTGCATGGGTGACCGTCTTTCTTTTTTCGGTGGGGATCCAACTGAAGATTTTTTGGAGCATACGTAGGATGTTAAAGCATGAAGATGAGACGGCATTGACTTGTTTGGTCATCGAGAGGGAGGAGTCCAGGATGAAGCCCAGGTTACGTGCGTGGTCCGTTGGTATGGGTGCGTTTCCCAGGGCCGGTGGCCACCATGAGTCGTCCCAGGCGGAGGGGGATGATCCTAAGATGAGCACTTCCGTTTTATCCGAGTTCAGTTTTAAACGGCTGTTCTTCATCCACTCGGCTACTTCTTTCATCCCTTCGTGTAGGTTGGTTTTGGCTGTGTTTGGGTCTTTGGTGAGGGAGAGGATCAGCTGGGTGTCGTCTGCATAGGAGATGATGTTGAGGTTGTGTTGGCGCGCGATGGATGCGAAGGGACTCATGTATACGTTGAAGAGGGTTGGACTGAGTGATGATCCTTGTGGTACGCCGCAGATGACTTCGGTGGCCTCTGATCTAAAAGGGGGGAGGCGGACTCTCTGGGTTCTTCCGGCGAGGAACGAGATGATCCAGTCCAATGCTTTTCCTTGTATTCTGACATTGCTGAGGCGTTGTATAAGGGTGCTATGACAGACTGTGTCGAAGGCTGCGGAGAGGTCAAGTAGGATGAGGGCAGCTGTTTCTCCGTTGTCCAGTAAAGTTCGAATGTCGTCTGTTGCTGCGATGAGGGCGGTCTCGGTGCTGTGTTTGGCTCGGAAGCCGGACTGTGAAGGGTCGGAGGACTTATTGGATTCGATGAAGGCGGCGAGCTGACTGTTGACGGCTTTCTCAATGACTTTGGCAGGGAATGGGAGGAGCGAAATGGGGCGGTAGTTCTTAAGTTCAGTGGGGTCTGCTGTGGGTTTCTTCAGGAGGGCGCTGAGTTCAGCATGTTTCCAGCTTTCCGGGAAGGTAGCGGAGTTGAGGGAGCAGTTGATGACGTCTCGGAGATGGGGTGCGATAATGGAGTCTGCTTTGTTGAAAATGTGGTGGGGACAAGGGTCGGTTGGCGATCCGGAGTGGATGGAGTTCATCAGGCGTATGGTGTCTTCAGTGGTGATTGGGTTCCAGGCACAAAGGTTGTTGGAGGGGGGTTTTAATTCGTAGGTGGGTGGGGTGGACTGGTCTCCAAAGCTGTTATGTATGTCAACGATTTTGTTGTGGAAGAACGAGGCTAGAGAGTCGCAGAGTTCTTGGGAGGGAGTGATGTCATTGGTGCCGGCGGTGGGGTTGGTAAACTCTTTGACGATGTTGAATAGTTGCTTGCTGTTGTGGGCGTTGTTGTCGAGTCGATCCTTGAAGGCTGATTTCTTGGTGGATCGGATCGGTTGGTGGTGTTTGCGGGTGGCGTTCTTGAAGGTGGCCAGGTTGTCAGTGGTTGGGTTTTTTCGCCAGGCTTTCTCGAGGGTGCGACAGATCTTCGTGGATTTCTTGAGGTCATCATTGAACCAGGAGGCTTTTTTGCTACCTTGCTTGATTTGATGGTTTTTCAAGGGTGCTAATTCATTAGCGCTGTGGGTGATCCATTGTGTGAGGTTGGTGGCTTCTTGGTTTGGGTCCGATGATTTGGCAGGAGGGTTTTGGTGAAGTGATGTGAAGAGCTGTTCGGTGGTAATTTTGTTCCAGTTTCTGCGGGGAATTGGTTGTGGGTGGTTGTGGCTCGTGGTCTTTTTGTAGTTGAAGTGAGCGCAGCTGTGGTCCGTCCAATGGAGAGCTGTGGTGTGATTGAAGGAGATGTGCTTGCTGGAGGTGAAGATTGGGTCGAGCGTGTGCCCGGCATAGTGGGTTGGGGTGTCAACAAGTTGTTTGAGTCCGAGATTGGCGAGGTTGTCCAGAAGGGTGGTGGTGTTGCTGTCGTTGTTCTTCTCCAGGTGGAAGTTGAGGTCTCCCAGTAGAATGTAGTCCTCGGAGGGGAGGGCGTGTGGGCTGATGAAGTCAGTGATGTCTTCGCTGAATTGTGTGCGGGGTCCTGGTGGCCTGTAGATGAGGGTGCCTCTGAGTGTGGTCTTGGGGTCGGTGTGGATCTGGAAGTGGAGATGTTCGGCGGCTGCGAGGTTATCGTCGGAACTGGTCGTGATGCGAATGGTGTTCTTATGGACGATGGCGATGCCTCCTCCTGTTTGGTTGATGCGGTCCTTTCGGATGATCTTGTAGCCGTCCGGGATGGCTATGGCGATGTCGGCGTTGATGAGGCGTTCATCCAGGTTTCTGTAAGAAAGGCGACGTCCGACGATGTGGTGTCGAGTAGGTTCCAAAGTTCAATGGCGTGTCTGTGGACCGAGCGGGTGTTAAGCAGGATGCACTTCAGGTGGTTGGTGTCGGAGCTCTGTTTGGAGTTTGTGGATTTGGTGTGGGTCCTGATGCAGTCGAACTTGCAGGAGTGGCAGGTGAAGGGTCCATGGGTGTGTCCTGGGACCGCTTGGTAGCAGTCTGGGAGACGGCCGGGGTTGAGTGCTGAGAGGGTGGCGGCGTCGTACTTTATGCGGGTGGAGTGGATTTTGCGGGGGCCAGGGGGTCTGGAGCTGGGCGCAGTACAGGCATGGACGGGCGTATACGGGCTTACCTTTGGCGTGCCTTCAGCGCGCATGGGGCGCGTCTGCTGCGCGTGAACGCTGCGCTTCAGCTGTGCTGACATTAGTGGGATGTGGAGGGGGCGGAGCAAGGGAGGAGCAGCTGGGAGGCGGGAGCGGGGTGGAGAGGACGGGCTCCGAGGCACAACAACAAAATGGCAGCAAATGCAAAACCGAAACAGGTTGGGGCACAAAGTGGGATTACGCTGTGGGCAGTGGCACCGGCACAATCAGGCACTAATAATTATTTTCTATTCTGCAATGCGAGCGCTACGATACAAACTGCACAAATGAGCAATACAAACTACGATATAAACTGCACAAATGAGCAATACAAACTACGATATAAACTGCACAAACGAGCAATGCACAAATGAGCAATACAAACTACGATATAGACTGCACAAACGAGCAATGCACAAATGAGCAATAGAACGCTATGAAATTCAAGCAGGCAGCAGTTCTTTAAAGCACAAAGCAATGCGAGCGAAGCCCAACAATACCCAAGGGAGACCAGGGAGCGTGGGGAGCGACCGCTTCTGATAGAGTCAGGACGGTCACAACGCTTCTGAAGACGGGGCGAGCCTTAGCAGTCAGTGGGAAGGAGGAGCAGCTGGGAGGCGGGAGCGGGGTGGAGAGGAGGGCTCCGAGGCACAACAACAAAATGGCAGCAAAAGCAAAACCGAAACAGGTTGGGGCACAAAGTGGGATTACGCTGTGGGCAGTGGCACCGGCACAATTAGGCACTAATAATTATTTTCTATTCTGCAATGCGAGCGCTACGATACAAACTGCACAAATGAGCAATACAAACTACGATATAAACTGCACAAACGAGCAATGCACAAATGAGCAATACAAACTACGATAAAGACTGCACAAACAAGCAATGCACAAATGAGCAATAGAGCGCTATGAAATTCAAGCAGGCAGCAGTTCTTTAAAGCACAAAACAATGCGAGCGAAGCCCAACGATACCCAAGGGAGACCAGGGAGCTTGGGGAGCGACCGCTTCAGATAGAGTCAGGACGGTCACAGCGCTTCTTAAGACAAGGCGAGCCTTAGCAGTCAGTGGGAGGGAGGAGCAGCTGGGAGGCGGGAGCGGGGTGGAGAGGACGGGCTCCGAGGCACAACAACAAAATGGCAGCAAAAGCAAAACCGAAACAGGTTGGGGCACAAAGTGGGATTACGCCGTTGGCAGTGGCACCGGCACAGTCAGGCACTAATAATTATTTTCTATTCTGCAATGCGAGCGCTACGATACAAACTGCACAAATGAGCAATACAAACTACGATATAAACTGCACAAACGAGCAATGCACAAATGGGCAATACAAACTACGATATAGACTGCACAAACGAGCAATGCACAAATGAGCAATAGAGCGCTAGGAAATTCAAGCAGGCAGCAGTTCTTTAAAGCACATAGCAATGCAAGTGAAGCCCAAAGATACCCAAGGGAGACCAGGGAGCGTGGGGAGCGACCGCTTCTGATAGAGTCTTATGACGAATCAATATCAAATCAGCAACGTCTTCCGACGAATCAAATATCAAATCAAGTCAGCAACGTCTTCCGACGTTCAACGCGCACTTACGCGATCAACGCACCCGGGTGCGAATCAGCAACACCTTCCGGTAAAAATCAGTACATACCACTTAAGCTATGTTGGGTTGGTCTACCAGCAATTTAGGTATTCCTGCTTAGGAGCTGATTTCCCTTCCGTATCTACAATTACTCACTAGAGGGGAACTAGCACATCCCTCTGTAAGCATTTGGTAAAAAAGGGGCCCGACCTTCCTCCACAGAGAATAAGGACAAATTATATATTCTCCCATGTAGTCATCCCTAATCATGAGCAGCGCACCTTCCCATCATCAGTTACCTGTAAGAAGGGAATCACCCCTCCTTCTATACGACAGCACCTGGTTAAGAAGAACCCACACTCTCTCTTAGTGACAACAAACAAATAGAATTAATGCAAATTGGGGTCTTTTATTACACAATGATGAAAGGACATAGAAAGAAATGACTTATTAATATACATACACACATATAGAACCTGAAAATAAAGGAATAATTAGATAAAATTAATCATACATGGTACACCGCACCATACTATTAGACATCTGAAGACCGCTCCCTCTCTCTTTCCCTCTTGGGTTGGGTCAGGACTCTCGGTTCCACAAACACGACTGCACGTCTGCACCGTGATGCTTCACCAGACCGCCAAAACCACCAGACAGTCATCTCACCCTCACTTGGACCCGCTTTCACTAATATAGAATGTAGCTCTCTCTCGAAGCTTCTAGAAGAACCCGCCTACCGTTCTCATGAGATTCCTGTACCTTTCCGTACCAGGCACACAACAGCAGCTGGCCAAGCGTTTGTTATGGCTCCAGCGCGAAGAGAGCACATTCCTCCGATAAGAACCGGTCCTTGCTGGTTCACTACTAGCAAAAAACACATTGAAACTAAAACATTGCCTTTCACCTAAAGAGGCTTAGCAGGATGGTGTCAGAAAAGAACATGGCATCGCTCGAGCATAGGCCTTTAGGCCCGAAAAAGAGAGAAAAGCAGCATATAAGGGGACATAAAGCTGTCAAAGTCTATAGGCAAGCCCTACTAACTAGGTGAAATAAAGGTCGGGAATGGACAAACACCATACATGTTTGAATGACAGCAACAAATACTGAGATGGTGGTGGGCAACGGTCATAACCGAGCCAAAAAAGCACCAATACCTCAGTCACTACAACGGATCATGTGGTTTGAGCAAAGATACATGAAAAACTGGGTGGATGGCATATTCCGAGGGCAAAGTTAATCTCATTGAAACTGGATTCAAAATGTTATTTATGGGAAAGGGGCCAATGAAGCTAGGTTTTAGTTTCTTGGGGCCTTCAATCTGGATATTTCTGGTTATTAACCAGACGAGATCCCCTACTTTATAGGGTGGTGCTGGTGTTTTGTGTTTATCGACTGATAATTTGACCTTTTTGTTTATTTTTTGCTAAACTACGCTTGGCTTGGTCTTGAAATTCTCGCAATTCTGTTAATCTTTCGGTCACAGCAGGCATAAATCTGGAAGGATGGCAGGAATTGATTGTGGATGTAAGCCAGTTATAAAAAAGAAAGGGGAACAGCCTAAAGCTGCATGATAGCTATTGTTGTATGAAAACTCTGCCAATGGTAGGACCTCATCCCAATGAGCCGATATAATGGAGGTTAGGCACCGTACACTTTGTTCAAGGTATTGATTAACTTTTTCTGTCTGGCCGTCAGTCTGTGGGTGAAAAGCGGAGGATAATGCTATTTCCATTCCTAAATGTTTGCATAACTGACTCCAGAATGTTAGAAGTTGGCCTGATATATAATGCTCACTAATTCTAGGGATCACTTTGTATCAGTCCAAACAACCCTTATGGTGATTGGTTGTAAGTCAACCTTATAGACCAGCTATCCTAGTAGCGTGGACAAGAGCAGTCTTTAGGCTAAACTCTGAATGGCATGTGAAGCCAGCTGTTTTACCACATATAACCTTTGAATACCAAATGAAAAGACACCACACAAGTTGTTATGAAAATAAACTGTCTATTTATTTATAACAAAATACCTTTGAACTCTTTATGAGGTCAGAGGCCTAAGCACATGACAATTACTAAAAAGAAATACGAGTATCCACAATAATTACACGAGTGCCTTAGGGGCACGACAAACCATATACTCAATACAATGGAATGCGAGGAAAAGAAGAACAGTGAGAGGATCCAGAGGCTAGAGGATCGCTGGGACTACGCTACCAACTGAAGAAAGTAGGAGCAGGAGGCCCACGCGACTCACGTGCAGAGAGGAGACTCACAAGCGAGATGCATACCAACGTCTATGGATCTAACTGTTTAAAGAGTTACGGATTCCGGACGAACCCAACTAGTTAAGGGAAAAACAACAGTGGACCTGGACACTAGGATAGTGGACACAGACTTCAGCACCCAGATGCCTTAGTTACCTAACCCACGGACTGCGGGTGCATAGGGCTGAAAGTATGTTGAGTTTCTGTGTTGATCCCAATGGAGCCTGTAGTAAGAGTTGCTGGCAGGCGACCAGATGGAGGTGAGGAAGAAGAAGTCCTGAAAGGGAAGGGGACAGAGTCTCAGTCACTAGCCAGTGACTAGGCCAGAACCAGGAGGGAACCAGATGCTGTCGCCGCGATCAGGATGAAGAGTGGACGCTTGACTCTGCAGCTGCGCGGACCAGGAGCTGTTCTCGACGACCAGGCTGGGGGCACAAGCTGTCCCACGAAGTCTGCTGCTGTTGGCGGTGTTGGATCGTCGATCTGGTCAACAGGCCTTGGCAAATGCAAGCCACGCGGTGGAGCAAAGATGGCGTCTGGTGCGGACCAGGAGGGTCCGGGGTACTTCTCCTTTGCAGGGAAGTAAGGGCCAGTCTGGGGGACCAGACCAGCGGTGTTGATTTGTTTGGGTCGTCGTCTCAGAGGTCACTAGCCAGCCGGCAAGTGACCAGCCAACCGGGTCAGCAGCAACCAGGCAAAAGGGCCCCACGCAGATCTCGTGGATGCTGGGGGGGCTGGTCTTCGGTGCAGGTGCTGCTTAGGTGTAGGGCTTCTCAAACCCTGATGCACTCACTCGAGGATCCCTCGGCGGTCGTGCTGGAAGCACAATGCAGGCTTGTGAAGATGGCCGGCTTCAAGTGTCTCGTCGCACCCACGGGTCCCAGCTGTGTTGTGGTGGCAGGTTGAGGTCCGAGAGGTCTGAAGATCCGGTTCTCGTCGAGCTGGGCAGTCTTGTTCCTGGAGGAAGGACGTTGCAGCAAACCGCAAAGATGCTTGATGGTGCCTGCGGAGCAGGATGGTCACTCCCTGACCATAGGGGAGATTCTTCCGTCTTCTGAGGAGCAGAACGTCGAAGGGTCAAGAGTTTCTTCTTCTGAAGTTGTCAAGAGTAATCTAATTTCTAAGAGACCAGCTCCTACTTTTATCCGGCTAAAGGGGGCTGCACTACGACTAGGTCCCTCCCCTGGGTGGGACCAGGAAGGGGGGTGGTTACACCCCCTTTCCTTTGTCAGGTTTCGCACCAGAGCTGGGGCAGGAGTGCCCCAGTGACTGGTTTGAACCAGTGTATGCACGGGACACCTTGTTTACCCCGGGCATGTCTCATTCTATTCAGCCTGGTCCTCCCTAATACACAAAGTCCTGTCTGGGGTGGTGCTAGCACCTCCCAAGGCAGGAAACCCTTTGTCCAAGCCTCCCTCTGAGGTGCCGGGTTTTAAGACCCGGTGGTGCCAGGGGGTACAACACCCGAAGACCTCTAGGTTCTCCCTGTTCTGGACTTACAGAAACACAGAGTCTTCTAGATGAAGTCAAGGATCAAGGTTTATTGGTTGCAACCAAGTAACATGCGTCCGAGAAGTACGACAGCACGGGCCGTAAGTTCTCAGGAGACTGTTCGTTTTTACAGAACCAGCCTTCCCCTTATATACACAATGTACAGCTTCAGGCAAGAATACCTTAGTTTATGGTATGGTCATACACATATTTTCTAAATAATACAAAGAGCGAAGTCATGCTGGTCAGCACATATTTAGATGTCCAGTTCGTGATGGATTACCCAGCCAGGCCTAGAACTCCCATCAGATATCGATGAAACACCAATAAAGTCGGGCACCTCCTAGTCATAAAACTGGCTATAAACAAGAAACATGGACAGGTGTATGTGTATGGGAAAACATGTTCTGTAGGTGGTAAATGGTTTATGACATGTTGTGCCTTGATGCTATCTAACTCGGCCACAGAACGAGGAGCTACCCAAACAGGTCTGGCTGGAGGCAGTGGAGTCAGCTTTGGCCAGGTCATGGGGAAGTCAGCTAAGGTGGACGTGTCCTTTCAGATCAAGCACGTCCTTAATCCATTGACTTATATGAGGGCAAGCCCTAAGATGGATGCCGCTCACAAAATGGCGTCCGAGGGTTCGGACGGAAACCACGATTTATGGGTGTCAGCATCACTCGATCGTGACGCAAATGCATAGGAATGATGTCCTAATCATTACCGGTTCGTAGATACCAAATTCGTCATGGTACGATGATATTTTATGACACGAGTGTTGGATCTCGGTACCGGGGGGCAGCAAGTCAAGTCAAGTCGTAAAATTTATATAGCGCACTACATACCCAGAGGGTTTCAAGGCGCTTAGGAAGGGGAGGAGGATTATTTGTCAAATATCCACGTTTTAAGCTGCTTTCTGAACGCTAGGTGATTCTGAGTGAGGCGAAGGTAAGCGGGGAGTGAGTTCCATGTTTTGGCAGCCAGGTATGAGAAGGATCTGCCTCCCATGGTGGTCTTGTTGATGCGAGGTACAGTGGCGAAGGCTTGGCTGGAAGAGCGAAGTTGGCGGGAGGGGGTGTAGAAGGACAGTCGAGAGTTGAGGCAATCTGGTCCGATGTCGTAGAGTGATTTGTGTGCGTGGGTAAGCAGTCGGAAAGTAATCCTCTTATTGACGGGTAACCAGTGGAGGTCTTTAAGGTGACCAGAGATGTGTTCGTTGCGTGGGATGTCTAATATGAGCCTGGCTGAGGCGTTTTAGTACCACAGACCCACCTTTTGCCCTCATATTAGGCAATAACTCATGCTAATCTGAGTCCAGATCTGTATTGATGAATTCATGGAGATGTTGCTGTAGCATCATCCTGTTGCTCAGTTCGTCCCTTGATACAGGCTTCCTTACACATGGAGTAGCACAGAGGCTACATATTGCAGGAGCGCACTGCACAAATAGGCAGAACATAAACAGAATGGCTAGGATCATCCCAATGAAGATCAGAGTTTTCCATCCCCAGGCAGAGATCAGTTCCCAGAACCACCCTAGCAGAGACCAATCCCCTTTCTCCACGTGAAGTGAATCAGAGATTGTGTGCAGTTTGGAGATGGCCTGGTATACTGTCGGTGCATTATCAGGGATGAAAACGCAGCAACTAGACTGGATCACTCTACACACGCCACCACGGTCTGCAAGTATGACGTCTAGGGCAACCCTGTTTTGAAGTGTCATAAGTCGATCGGACTGAAGTTCAGCTGTTAAGTTGCTAAGGGCACCGGCCGTTTCAATCACGGTAGACTCAACTATTCTCGTCAACTGTCGAATGTTCCTGCTGTTCACCATAGGCCCCCAAAATGGCAGAAAACCCTTTGCAAAGTCTCCAAACTCTTGACCCGCGGTGTCGTCTTGACTCACGACACCCCTAACTGTCCTTGTCCGATGGTAATCTGCCCCGGCCGTGTAGGTGGGTGGCAGCAGAAACGAGATAAAGCATGTGCCCGAGAAGTCAGGGGGTAACCATGTGTAGGCTTTGTCATGGCAGACGAAATAGGTGCCTTTAGCTGCCAAGTATGGAGGGGAAGTTCGGGAAGCGAACACGTACGTTTCCGTGCATACGCTTTTCCCCAACTGTGCTTTGGGATCCCTGCCAATACCTTGCAGACATAAGTGACCTCGGTGGGGCACTATCCAGACTGGGGAGGATTTCTTTGTTTTCTGGCTTTTATTCAGAGAGATCCCAGATTTAGTTACATTCCAGCGACTGTAGGGAGTCAGTTCATCTTTAGGAATCGTGCGATACGGGTCAATATCCCTACTCATGTTTCTTATTCCCGCCACTAGTGCCTTGTTGCTGGAATCGCTATCCGTGGAACGGGGCGGGTATGGTTCTAGGGCGAACAGAAACATGATTTGGAAAGGCCACAGAGAACCGTAATAACTGAATGGCAGGATGAAGTATGGGATGCCCTTATCTGTTGTGTGTGGCCTGAGTCCACATATCCAACAGTTTGTAGTGTTCATTATAGACTGGTGCTGATGTAGGAGCTGGACGAAGGAGTTATTTACGAATTCTAGTCTTCTAGCTGACTCGTGTTCAGGAAGGGGGTGAAAGGAGTGTGAAGAGACAGTTGGAGGAGGTGTAGGCTGGTTGTTGTTTACAAAGGTGACTTGAAACGTGAATAAGGTATAACCAGTCAAGAATATCGTTATGCTACACATCATCAATATACATGTTATCACGAATTTCTTCTTTGACATTACAGTACATATTTTCTTTTCAAACTTCATGTGTCTGGCAGGTCTCTCTACCCTCGGAAACTCCATCCTCTGGTTGCTGCCCACGGTGGTTGGTTGCTTCTGCCAAGGTGTGCGCTCTGTCCAGCCAGGGGTAACTCCCTTCGACTGACCAGAACCGTGGACCTAGGCGTTCCCGGCTGCACTTCTCAGACTTCAACCGCGGCCTTAGCAGCAGAACCGGATGGCGGTTCAAAAATCAAAAATTAGCTAGTTCCCTGGGCGAGAGAGCTGTGAAATTAAAAATAGTCCATTGGAAAAAAAGGGAAGATCACACTAGGTCGGATATATCAATTTCTTGGTCTTGG
The DNA here is from genome assembly GCF_964263255.1 of Lissotriton vulgaris. Taxonomy (NCBI): domain Eukaryota; kingdom Metazoa; phylum Chordata; class Amphibia; order Caudata; family Salamandridae; genus Lissotriton; species Lissotriton vulgaris. The sequence goes on from NC_141685.1 coordinate 160,824,236, forward strand.
CCTCAGGTTATAACGTTCTTTCTCAGACACAGTGTGATCTTTGAACAATGTTTCAGGCTCGGTAGTGTCCAACTGCATAGCCGGTGGCACAGATCCTTGTAAAAGGCGATCGCTCTCTTTGTCGGTACAAGTTCCTTTCAATCGGGCATTACTGAAGGGGACAAAGCGGGGTACTGTTTCATGTTCAGAGTCAGCGATTCCTTTCTGGACCCACCGGTCATATGGAAGGGGCAACGGGACTCGTTTACAATGGGCGCCGTGCACCCAATTCTTCTTTCCGTGGACACGTACTGCAGAGCGGGTGGATAGTAGAACCTGGAAAGGTCCGGTCCAGCGGGGCTCCTCGTTCTTGGTTCTCCTGAAGTTTCGAATTAATATCCACGAGCCAGGTTCGATGGCATGGCCTGGATCATCAGATGCCGGTGGAGAGGAGCTGTGGACCTGTTGATGTAAAGTATGCAGTTTAGTTGTCAATTCGTGCAAATAGTCAGACAGTACAGGATATTCTATCTCGTTAAGTCTCTTCGGTCTCGGTACTCCCCATATATTTGCTGGGCGCCCGAACACGATTTCGTGCGGGCTAAGTCCCAGTCTAGAATGGACAATCATCCTGGTAGACAGGAGTGCTAAAGGCAGAGCGTCTGGCCACTTGAGACCTGTGCTAGCTTGGATTTTGGCGAGTTTCAATTTTAACGTGCCATTATAGCACTCTACCAAGCCTGCCGATTGGGGGTGGTTTGCAGCGTGGAACTTCTGGTTGATGCCTAGGCACTCGCACACTCTCTTCATCACACGTCCCACGAATTCACTTCCGTTATCACTCCAGACAATCCTAGGCATGCCAAATCTAGGGAAGAATTCTTTGACAAGGACTTTGGCAGTTGACAATGCAGTGTTGTCCTTAAGGGGGTACGCTTCTACCCAACGGGAGAAAGCGCAAACAACAACAAGGACATACTTCAGGTTATTGCACCTCTCCATGTGGATGAAGTCAAGCTGCAGGACCTCGAACGGGTACGTTGGAGGTGCAAAATGACCAGCTGGAGTTGGGGTTCCCCTACCGGGATTGTGCTTCAAACACACCATACAATTTCTGACCAAATTCTCGGCACATTTTGGAATACCACTATTCTGCCATACTGGGGCCAACAACTTGCATATTCCTTTCACACTGACGTGTGCCATTCCATGGGCCATCGTCACCACTGCGAGCACATAAGCGTCAGGTAACAACCATCGCTGATGTTCTGACAGTTCGACCCAACAACCATTCGTATCCAACCTACCCTTGCTTTCTCTCCATTCATTCACTTCTTTCTCAGTCGCGTCAGCTTGTATACATTTCACGCTTTCGATAGTGTCCTCACACATACCCACATCAGGGGTCCATCTAGCAGGACCTACAACATACATCCGACTCATTGTGTTCCTTGCAGTCTCTTTCGCGATCTCGTCTGCAAATGCATTCCCTCGACCAACATCATCTTGAATCTTTCTGTGTGCACTTGGGTGGAAATTTCTGCAGCAGCAGTGGCCACGCCCGCGAAGGCGAGGAGGCAAGATGGCCGCCGAGACGCCGTAGTGGATGGTCGCACCCTGTAACCCTCCTGACTGGGAAGATGAGGTGTACTACGTGCTCATATGCTTAGATTGCAGACTTACAGATTTGCAGATACACCGATCTACTACCAAGCTAAGTTGATTTAATCTAATCTGCTGCGGAAAATTTGCCTTTCTTACTGGGAGAAAAGAGCACTTGATACTGATAAAAAGCGATGCTGAGAGAACTCACTGGCTTGCTTTTTTTGATATGTGACTTTCCACAAGAGAAAAAGTGGGCTCTGCAGAAATATCTGCACAAACACTGTTCAGCTTTGATTTCCCGTTCGCCCCTACCTGGAAGTCGCTATTGGAAAGTTGCTTCAAAATCTATGGCTACAAAACCTGCACTTTACTCGAGGAAGAATCGTGACTGAGACGATTGGAGCCGTGACTCCGAGGTGGAGGAGGATATGGATAACCTCGGGGCCCCAGCGCTTAATTTAAGAGGGAAAGCACGATCTAAAGCGCAGCAAAGGCGAGAAGCGGCAAAGGAAAATAAATTAAAGAAAATACGTGAAAAAGAGGAAGGAGGGAAAAAAAGAATGTGACTGTCCCAGCGTCAGCTATTGTAAGGAGAAGAGAGGAAGCAAAACTCACCGCTGGGGAGGTACTTGGAAAGGAAACTGCACTCCGCCAGATGACCATAGTTGAGACTTTTTTGCCCGCAGCAACACCAGTAACGACTGACCAAACAACTTTGCAGTCGAATCTGCCACAGGGAGTGAGAGTCCCCACGTTGGTGAGCCTGTGCAGGATGTTGCAGCCTGCTGTGGAGAGGGAACCGTTTGAACAGGCAGGAGCAGATGGGGATGGTACCTGCACGCTCGAGGTACAGCCTCTAACTGAAGTTACAGAGGCAGCAGAAGGCGGAGACTTTTCTACTGCTGTGGAAGTGGGCGGACCCAAGCTCTTAAAGGAGAAAGCCACAATTCATTTGGCACCAGTGGTATCTGGAGTTAAAGGGCCAGGCGCAGAACAAAGCCTGGTGGAGGATACTGTTGTAGAAAAAAGTAATTCTGAGGCTGCAACTAACTTAATTGAAACAGAGCTAAGGGTTGATAAAGATATTAACTTGGATTCAATTAATAAGAGGGATGCAAGCACACGCAAATTACCTGATGCACTCCCTGCCTCTCCCAGTGATGAGGTTTTTTTCACTGGTAATGACGAGGCGGATGATGAGGAAAGTATGAATGGAAGTCTGGGATCAACGACAGACACGGAGTCAGAGACGGAGAGTTCAGATGATGAAACAGTGAATACTGACACGGGAAGTAATGAGACTGTATCAGGGACTGACTCTGAAAACTCCTCAACTCCTATCAGTAGTGAGATAGAACCTATTGATAAAGAATATAAGGATTCAGTTCAAAAACATTGCAAAAAGACGTCTCTTCTAGATCAAAGACAAATCCTGAGGGCAGTATCAGATCTGTGGAAAAAATTAAAACTAAGAGCAAAAAAAAGAAGTCAAGCAAACGAAAAGGGAAATCTAGACAACAGAGATTGTCAAAGGAACGCAGAGGCAATATGAAAACAGTAGTAAAAAAACTAAATTTGGATAAGATGGCAGAGAACTCTGGAATACCGGCAGATGAGTTTGTAAATGGTGAAACTCTGGACTCTGCGGACCGTGGAGCGGATGGTGGTATGTCTAATTTTGAAGTTTTATTTACAACATTAAAACAAATGCAGAGTGAGGCTCGCATTGAGAGCCAAAAAGCAAAGCGCAGGGCTAAACAGGCGAATAGGAAAATACAATCCTCCTTGCGTAAGGTCAGCAGGTTGTATGAGGAGATGGCTGAGAGAGTCTCTGAAGTAGAGACTAGAACCGGGAAATTAGAAGATGATATGGTCAAAGTGAAGGATGACAGAAAAGAACAAGATAAGACTACGGCCGACATGTTATGGAAACTCGAGGAATTTGAGAACAGACAAAGACGCAACAATGTTCGCCTGATTGGAATACAGGAAGGGAAAGAAGGAAGTGATGTTCGGGGGTATGTTGTTGACTTATTAAAGGGTGCCCTCCCAGAGTTGTCTACATGGGATCTTGACCATGAAATACAAAGGGCGCATCGTTTTCCTCTGATCCAGAAAGCAGCGCAGAGTAAGCCTCGCGCAATACTTCTATACGTGGGGAATTTTCTTCTGCGAGAAGAGATAATTAACAAAGCAAAGCCCCAAGCTAAATGCAAATACAACGGCGTAGAGTTCTTTGCACGTCCTGACTTTTGCCACACCACTGTGGAAAGAAGGTGGAGGATGAGGCAGCTCATTACCCCATTTCAAAACATAGGTTGTGAGGCTTACCTTCTGTATCCCGCTCGTTTGAAGATTGGAGTAAATGGGAACTTTAAAATGTTCTACTCTGAGATACTTGCACAAGAATATCTTAACTTTCTGCAAGACCAACGGAAAACAAGGCACAAGGAGAATGTTGAGAATAATGATCATGCAGTAGCTCTTAGGGATATTCCCCAAAAGAAACGAAGATAAATATAATATGGAAAATAGAGACTGTGTAAAGTAATTTTTGGGGACGAAAGCTACATATGAGGACTTATTTAAAATAATAGAGGAAACTGTTTGCTCAAGGTCTATGAAAAATGTATTTGATGTTTTACTCCTCTTTATCGGATGGTTTTCTTGAGTTGTAGCTTTTTCTGCTTCAATAAGTAAAGATTGGTATTAATATAAGAAGAATTGGGGTAGAGGTTGAGCACGAATAGGGGTGGTATTTGTTGGACATACACTGAGCACAGTAAGATGAAGGGAAAGTTAGGGGGGTGTACGGGTTTGACATCCAGGAGGCAAAAGTCGGCCAGACATAGGTCCGTTGGACCTATTTGCCTGTAGGGGGGGTGGGACTCTGAGGGGGGGCAGTCTGGGGTGGGGTTGGGGATGGGCAGGGAAATGGACAGGGCACAAAGGTACAAGACACTTAAGAGGATTTGACAAAAGTAATTTGTATCAACTGTATGATATGGGTAGTGACACTGAAGATGTGGAAGACAATATTGAAATTAACAGGGAAGTCTATTTATGCAGTGTGCTAGGCCTAGTATTGTATATCGTTTCTAGAAAATTAAATAAAAGCAAGCAGATAGGGTCTGAAGAGAACTGGCTGGGGAAAAAAAATAAAATGAAAAATGTCTATTAGATTAGTGACATGGAATGTATGCGGCCTAAATGATGTAACGAAAAGGCAGAAGATAGGAATACGGCTACGGCAAATGAACGTAGATTTTGTGTTTCTTCAGGAGACACATGTAATGAGTACCCATGAGATATATCTTAATCAGCTGGGGTTTCAATTAATAGTTGCTTCTAAACAAGGAGTTAAACAGAGAGGGGTAGCGATTCTATCGAGGGATAAAAATGTAGTAACAAGGAGAAAGTTAAGAGATAATTGGGGGAGATGGGCGATGGTTGAGGTACTATTAGGGGGGGTGTGGACAACATTAGTTGCAGCATATGGTTCTACACAGGACGATCCAGAAATTCTGCAATTTTTGGATTCTGAGTTGGCAGACTGGGCCCCTCGAGTTATTATAGGTGGAGACTTAAATATTGACGGAGCGGAGGGTCTAGGATCAGGCTCAATAAGACAGTATAAGGGGAGGAAAAAAAAGGTTTACAAGGCCCTTACTGATCTTTTAGAAAATAATACATTGCGAGATGTCTGGGGGTCAATCAGATCGAAACAACTCGGTTATACATATTATTCAGCACCGCATCAGATATGCGTTAGGCTGGATTACTTCCTGGTTTCCAATGATTTAATTAGTATAGTGGAAATTGATAGACTTCCTCGGATACTTAGTGACCACAATCCCCTAATCCTAACGATAAAGCAGAGTGGGGGAACAACAATAAGAAGGGAGTGGACATTCGAAAGGGGATTGCTTTTAGATGATGACTATATAAAACATATGTCTAAATGGATTACTGAATTCTTTGAATATAATAGAGGAACTGCTGCAGTTGGCATAGTATGGGATGCCTTTAAGGCAGGAGCACGCGGTGAAACGTGTAGTTATAGCGCCTTCAAGAGGAAAACAGAAAGACTGCGATATAAGGAGAAAGAGGGAAAAGTACTGGAGGCAGAAGAACAACTTAATAACTGTGTAATAAGGGGAGAGCCGACTGAACAATTCGTAATAGAATTACTGAAGGTGAAAAGTGAGGCAGAGGAAGAACTTGCTAATAGAGCCGCAAAGCAATATACAATCAGAAGGGAGAGATGTTACGAGTTCAGTGAGAAAATAGGGCGAGTCCTTGCAATACGAACCAGACAGATAGCGGCGGCAGGGACGATTAAGGAAATAAAGGATGAAAAGGGACAACTACATTCAGATCCAGAAGAAATTCGGGAGGTCTTTAGGAAGTTTTACCAATCTTTATATGATGAGAAAGATCCCAGTAGTATCGATAGAATAAATGAATATCTCCAGAACATTGAGGTAAAAACTATATCCCCTGAAGATGCAGAGGAATTAGAGACCGTGTTGGACGAAATTGAGATTAAAGAAGCAATGACTGCTCTACCCTCGGGGAAGGCTGCTGGACCTGATCAGCTACCGATTGAGTTTTATAAAACTTTCTGGGGATGTTTTGGTAATAATTTAACTCAAATGTTTCAAGCTGCACAAAGTGGGGTATCCATTCCCAAATCCTGGAGCGGGGCAGATATAGTATTAATTTTAAAAAAAGAAAAGCCTCCGAATGAACCAGGGTCGTACCGCCCAATAACATTGATGAATAATGACACCAAAATTTATTCGAAGGCACTGGCTGCAAGATTTGCAAGAATTATAAGTAACTTGGTTAGTGATAACCAACATGGGTTTATTCCTGGTAGAGGGACAACTCACCATATTAGAAAAGTTATAACTTTATTTGATGTGGCGGAAGTAGCAGGAGACCCGATGGCAGTTATGCTTTTGGATGCGGAAAAAGCATTTGATCGGGTCTCCTGGCAGTATTTGTGGCAGACCCTAGCTAGAGTTGGGATTAGAGGAGGCTATTTGAAAGCAATTCAGACTCTATATATGGATCCAGGTGCAGCATTAAGGATAAACGGGGGTATAACTGGTCAATTTAAAATCAAGAGAGGAACTCGCCAGGGATGTCCTTTCTCTCCCCTGCTATTTGCCATCTACATGGATCCCTTAATACGGAAGATAGAATCAGCACCAGAGATCACCCCAGTCAATACAGCTCTTGGGCCATGCAAGATATTAGCCTATGCTGACGATGTTGCGGTGATAACACCTTGCCCTACGGAAGCAACTACATTTGTAGAGGCCGAGGCCTTAAGATTTGGACAAGTCTCAGGGTACTCATTGAACGCGTCTAAAACCCAGATTATTAAAAATTCTTTTACACCTTGTGAAGATAGAAGAGTAGTGCCGGCAGGGAAATACCTCGGAATTAATATTATGTCTAATTTAGATAGTTTGGTGGATAATAATATTGCCCCAGTAATCGAAAAGGCAAGAAAAGATTTGGATCGTTATGAGAACTTACATTTATCATTAGTTGGGCGAGTTAATATTATTAAAATGCTGATCTTACCCAAACTGTTGTATCTTTTTAGGGCAAACCCTCTTCTAATTGAAAATAAGTGGTTTAAAATTTGCGAAAGTATGGTAAATCGTTTTATTTGGGCTAGAGGTAAAACCCGGAGGGCATTGAGGTATATGTCCCTTCCCAGGGAGAGAGGGGGGTGGTCACTGCCGGATCTAAAGGTATATTATTGGGCTGCAGCAATACAAGGAATGGTTGGATTAATTGGGGGGGCTGAGATGGATGGATGGGATAAGACAGGCTCGCTGGCTATATATGGTTTAGCTCTGGGTACAAATGCTGAAAATATTTTTTTAAGATTTACTGATGGAAGTTACTTTAAAAGAACACGTTTCAAGATAATTATGGCGGCCTACAGCATATGGAAAGGATTTTCCAAAAAAGTTGGAATAGGGAAATATAGTGTATATACTAGATTCAAAAATAATCCCTCATTACCTAGGGCTGTGTTCTCAGGAATGGTATATGAGGAATGGGAGAGTCGAGGTATAAGAATGATTGGTGATATGTGGGATGATAATGGCATCTTACAATTTATAGATTTGAAAAACAAGTATATGTTAAACACAAATCATTTCTTTAAATACCTTCAAATAAGGAGTTGTATATTAAATAAAAAAGGGGGAGCTCTAGGCTTTGGGAGGAGTATAATGATGGATCTCATACAAAAAGGTAATGACTGTACTATAAAAAGATTTTATTTAGAAATGACAAAGTTAAAAAAGGATGATCTTGACAAATGGATAATTAAATGGTCCTCAGATTTAGATATAGCTAGAGAAAGAGATATTTTCTCTGAATCACTTGAGATGGGACGTAAATTACTATGCTCAGCGTCTCTTCAGGCCCAGCACTACAAGAGCCTGTATCACCTGTATTATACGCCATGGAAAATTGCTCAATGGGGGGCTGTGTCGGGCATCTCGTGTTTTAGATGTGGCAGTATGGAGGCCAATTTGTTACATATTTTCTCTACTTGTCCACACTTAGATAAGATAAAACAAGATATCGGGAATTTTTTCCGGAATGCCTTAGACACAACAATAGAGTTGGACTCAGCAACTATTTTGTTGGGAATATCCCCCAACGGACAAATTAATTGTAAATATTTTCTGTTTGTAGCAATGTCGATTTTTAGACTGCTTGTGGCCTCAACTTGGTTAGATCCAAATCCTCCCACGTATCATCAATGGCTAGGAAAAACTTTGTCAATACAAAAATTGGAAACAGCTATTTACTCTAGGAAAGGGAGAAAGGGTAAACAGCTGGGTATACAAATCTGGGGTCCTTTGATTCAATGGAAGGCTGGAACTGAATAAGGTATTTTGAGGAATGTATGTATTATGGAATGTTAACATATATTATTTGTATCCGTATATATTATGATAGGATCTGTATGTAGTATGTATATTGTAATATTTCACTTTCTCTTTTTCTTTTGAATATGTAGTTGAGTATGTGGCTGCCTTATGAAACTTATTGTGCCTTGTCCATTTAATGGGGGAGGGGGGGGGAAATAAAATGTGGGGAAAAAATTTATCAATAAAAATATTTTAAAAAATTAAAAAAATGAATCTTTCTGTGTGCACTGCATTTCACAATCGCAACTTGTAGGGGCAAGGTCAGTGACTCGAGAAGGTCGTGTACTAGTTGGCCATGTTGGATCTTTGCACCATGTGACGTCAGGAACCCACGTTCACGCCACAATCTTCCAAAACTGTGGGCTACGCCAAAGGCGTACTGACTATCAGTGTACACATTCACTCGTTTTCCTTTCGCCAACACGCATGCTCTTGTGAGTGCAACTAACTCTGCTGCTTGCGCAGACTTGTGGGGGATGCGAGCTGTCTCTACAATTGTGTGTAGTGTTGTCCCGGCATATGCTGCAGTCGTATCACCATTTGGCAACTTGAAACATGAACCATCAACCCATAAGCTATCGTTACATTCAGGGAGGGGGGTATCCTGCAAATCTACTCTCCCTTTTGTTTCTTCTTCTGTCCTAAAACAGCAATCATGTATTTCGACCTCATTTGTCTCTGCTGGAATGGGTAATAATGTGGCAGGGTTAAGTGTATCACACCTCTTTATGTGGATGTGACTTGCTAACAATGTCAACTCATAGCTGGATAGTCGAGCACTCGTTAGGTGTTGTGTCTTTGTTCTGTTTAGTAGAATATCTACTGCATGTGGGACCATAACGGTTAGGGTATTGTTCATAACCCACCCAGCAGACTGTCGAATACAGACAGCTGCTGCAGCAGTGGCCCTTAAGCAACTTGGTAATGCCTTAGCTACAGGATCTAGAGTCGCAGAGAAATACGCACATGGGCGCTGTTTGTCCCCAAAGTGTTGTGTCAGGACTGATAACGCACAACCTTCTTTCTCGTGGACATATAATGTAAAAGGCTTGCTGTAGTCGGGATTGCCCAACACAGGAGCCGAACATAATGCCTCACGCAACTCATGGAAACTCGTCTGACAATCTTCAGACCAAGGTAAAGGATTGGGTGTGTCTTTACGCATTAATGCCAGTAGAGGTTTGGCCAACAGTGAGAAGTTCGGTATCCATTGTCTACAGTACGATGTGATGCCCAAGAAGGCACGCACTTCTCTTTGTGTCCTTGGGACACTCAGTTCTGCAATTGCCTGTATTCTTTCTGGGGTCAGTCTCCTTCCCTCCTTCGACAAGCTGTGACCTAAGTAGGTTACTTCTTGTCGACAGAATTGTAATTTGGAAAGCGAGACTTTGTGCTTCATGTCACATAAATGACGTAACAATGACAATGTGGCTTTCCTGCAAATCTCTTCAGTACCTGCAGCGATCAGTAGATCGTCTACATACTGAATCAGAGTCGCGCCACCAGGTAGAATAATCGTATTGAGTTGTGTTTTCAGAGCCTGACTGAATATTGATGGACTCTCGCAGTAGCCTTGAGGAGCGCGTTGAAAGCGGAAGCTCCGTCCTCCTAAATTGAAGCCGAAGATATCCCTGCTCTCCTCGGCAATCGGGATGCTGAAGAAAGCATTCTTTAGATCAATCACCGAAAACCAATTGGCTGAAGCTGGAACCATTGTCAATAAGGCAGTAATGTCGGGGACGACTGGAAACTGCGGTACAACGATCTTATTCACTTCCCTTAGATCGATCACAAATCGGTACACAGGGGGTTGTGAAGGATCGGTACGCTTTAAGACAGGCAAAACAGGACTGTTACAAACGTTGCCTGTTGTTTCTTCAATGACATCTTTCTCAATCAGATCGTAAATGATCGTTAACAAAGCCTTTTCACATTCGCTAGAGATTTTATATTGGGGAATGCGTGGTAACCTAACATTAGCTTTCAATGTTATGACATACGGTGCTATCTCTAAATGACCCACATCGTTGGAACCATTCGCCCAAAGTTCATCAGGAAGGGATGACAACTCAGTCGGGATTCTGTCTTTTGATAAATATATTGGTGAAATCACTCTCTTACCAAGCGTAAGTTGTACTCCCGAAGGAGAACAGTACAAAGTTGCATATAGTCTCTTCAGCAAATCTAAGCCTAACAAATTTTAGCCACAACCTGTTGTAAGAATGAGGGGTGCTTCTAATTCGCATGGGCCAACAGAAAGGGGCATGGGATTGGAGATCGGGTTTCTAACAGGGGCGCCAGAGAAACCTACTGAGACATTCATTTCGCCAGACAAAGGTGCGCCAGGAAGTTTTGAGTGCATAATCGAACTTTTCGTAGCACCAGTATCCAGCAGAAATGGCTCTGACACTCCTGATGTGATCACCTCGACATAAGGTCCATTCTGATCTACTGGAACTGAAACAACTCCCTCTCTCTGTCCATGGCTGTCCTAGCAATTACTACCCTCATTCTCGTTTTCTGCGTAATAGTCATCTGCATAGTACTGGGCTGATCTTGAACATGCATCATTCTGTTGGTCGAAGCTGTTCATGGAATTTTGAGGCGGGAAAGAAGTGGTGTTCTGGGAGAAATTTCCACGGCCCCTACCTCTAGGAGCCTGTTGAACACCTCTACCTCTCGTGCCGGAGACACCACTTAAGCGTCGCGCAAGAGCTGCACAATTACTTTTGAAATGGCCCTCCTCTTTGCAATAGGCGCATTGATTCGGGCCATACGGAGAACGCTGGTGAGAAAACTCGTTCCCTTGCGAATTCCTCGAATACTGCTGTGGCTGTTGATAATCGGGCTGACTAGCAATGCGAGGCGGATACGCTTGCTGGAGAAGAGCTTTAGTCTTTAAGTCTTTAGTCTTTTTGTCCGCTTTGTCTAGCTCGTCTTTGCGCCTATTTTCATAGTACTGGGGTGTGGCTAAAATCTGTGCTGACGTGGAAACAGCCCAAGCACTCTCTGAATCTTTCAGTTTATTGCACAGTTCGGGAAGTAAGTTATGTACAAATTTATCTACGAACAACCTTTGACCACCTTCGGTAGCCATGTCTTGACCACTATGGTCGGTGAAAGTCTCCTCGAATCTCGAGAAGAAATCAGACACATTTTCGTCTTTCTTCTGCTTGCATGCGTACAGTTTGTCCCAATTTACGCGCAATTCAGGCATTAACGTCTTCATGTACGTAATAATCCTACTGGGAAGGTCTGCTATTAAAGGTTCGGGTTTAGCACCACCAACTTGTCTAGCATCTGTAGCAGTAATATTAGCCCACGAGTCACCTAGTTCTTGATCGTGATCTGTATGACGAATTTTACTCCATAAAGGATGCGGAACAATGTTCCCAAAGAGCATGTCTATATCCGCTAAATTCATTATACATGAGCTGGCTGTCTGTGATAATTCCTTGTAATATCCGGCTGGATTTTTACGTGGATCAGGTAGTGTCTGTTTTAGTGCTAACACTTCGGATCTTTTCCAGGGGACATGTACCCATACACGCTGGAAATTCGGCGGAACAGGTGGTTGTGCATTCGCATCACCTTCCCTCCATACTGGAGGAACCTCTCTCATGGGGTATTGTCGTGCCCTTTTCCTATATGCCGCGTCCTCTTCGTACAACGATCCAGAGACGTTTCCCTTACTCCTATAAGATAATAATAGGTCTATGGCTTTTTCAACATCCGAACCTACAATCATCCCTTTATAAAACCTATTGCGCATTCGGAATAACTCATTCATTTTGGGTTTGGGATCGTTCGTCTCTAAATCTTCGCAAAGGTATACACACATCTCCTCAAATACCTATCTTTGAGTGGGTGCATCCCATTGACTGAAAACGTTCATAACGGACTCAGTATCGTATTTAACAGTGTCAGTAGTCCATTTGCGTGCTAACTCATTCAGCACTACTCTTTCCTCGTAATCGGGCAGTTGACTACGCAACTGTCTACGTTCCGCTTTAGGGGTCGTCTTAGGCGACCCAAAGAAAGGTGAAAGCAGACCGGTGACAGTACTTGCCACTCTCTGTCGAACGGAAGGAGAAGCTTGTGGAGAGGCAGGTGCGCCAGAAAAGACAGGCTGACGTAAAGAAGAAGTCGAGGCAATACCAGAGGAAGTTGAAGCAGTACCAGACGTAGTATCATAGTGAACAGTTGGAGCAGTAGGCAAAGTCATAGAAGTAGATGGAGTATGTAGCAAAGGCGGCGGCCCTTGAGAAGGCTGCGCCGGAGAAGTAGGAACCAGCTGAAGAGGAGCTGGTGTTTGTGAGAGAGCTATATTGCGTGCACCAGGGCGTGGTATAACAAAGGGCCTCGGTGGACCAACAATACTTGATGTATATGGGGGTGGTGAGTTCAATAAATGGGACATTAATGGATCTTTATCAGATGTTCCCTTTGGACCTTGTCCCTCGTGAGGTAACATCGGGTAGCATTTATCTGTTGCTAGTTTCTTGCTCCTAAGCATTTGTTCACTCTCTTGCTCTATCTCATTATCCCTGTATGCAATAGCGGCTTGTATCATTGATATACCTTTTTTATTTTTCTTTGCTAATTTTATTTCTTTCTGTTTGGCTTCTTTGCGCCATAAGCGAAAAGAGTCAAACATCGCCGGCCGGGCTTTCTTCTTGAACAATTTGACCTCGAGGTTGTCTAATATTTCTGAGTCAAAACTACCATATTGGGGCCATTTTAAAACACCATCCTTGCGGTGTATTTTATCCACACTTCATTATACGTGATAGGACCTACTCCGTGCTTTATATATAATTCATATGTTGGAGTTCCAATCGGAGGAACCGGACACGAATCCTCTAATCGGGAGTCCTTACTACAACTAAGACAAAACAAGTTTCCAAGTCTGCTAAAACCAGGCATCTTTGCTCACTAGTCTAGCTTCAAACTTCAAAGGATTATCGATTACGATATTTCTCGTGAATACACGAGTCCTTCGGCTTTGGGGCTTGCAAGTACCAAATCAAGGCGTATCTCAAGGATACCAAAATCTAAGAACAAAACTAAGGACTGGGAGACGCTCCACTTATACTTAACTGAATATTGAAGATCGGTGACGTCACTAGAAGACTCGTCTATCGTTTCGCTCTACCAAGGATCACTGGGTCCAAAACAGGGCGATAGTCAGGGCAGCAGTCCTTCATAGCCGTCGGGACGCGGGGAACCTCGCAGCAAAGACCTTCCGAACCACGTCGACATGCAGGGGTCGCTGAAGTGGCTGGCCGTCCTCCGGAATTTTCACACAAAGCTCCTTACGAACATCTGGCTTGACTGTCGCCGCTTGATATCGCCCCACGATGGGCGCCAACTGAGGTGCCGGGTTTTAAGACCCGGTGGTGCCAGGGGGTACAACACCCGAAGACCTCTAGGTTCTCCCTGTTCTGGACTTACAGAAACACAGAGTCTTCTAGATGAAGTCAAGGATCAAGGTTTATTGGTTGCAACCAAGTAACATGCGTCCGAGAAGTACGACAGCACGGGCCGTAAGTTCTCAGGAGACTGTTCGTTTTTACAGAACCAGCCTTCCCCTTATATACACAATTTACAGCTTCAGGCAAGAATACCTTAGTTTATGGTATGGTCATACACATATTTTCTAAATAATACAAAGAGCGAAGTCATGCTGGTCAGCACATATTTAGATGTCCAGTTCGTGATGGATTACCCAGCCAGGCCCAGAACTCCCATCAGATATCGATGAAACACCAATAAAGTCGGGCACCTCCTAGTCATAAAACTGGCTATAAACAAGAAACATGGACAGGTGTATGTGTATGGGAAAACATGTTCTGTAGGTGGTAAATGGTTTATGACATGTTGTGCCTTGATGCTATCTAACTCGGCCACAGAACGAGGAGCTGCCCAAACAGGTCTGGCTGGAGGCAGTGGAGTCAGCTTTGGCCAGGTCATGGGGAAGTCCGCTAAGGTGGACGTGTCCTTTCAGATGTAATGTAAATGTAAATGTATAGGCATTTATATAGCGCACTACTTACCCGGAGGGTCCCAAGGCGCTTCGACCGCTGCGAAACCCTTCCTGGCTTCCCTGAGAGATGGTCCCTTAATGGGTATCTCCAGGGTGAGACCAGGCATCCCCGGCGGTCTGGTGGGGCCGTTAGTGAAGATGAGGCAAGCTAATGCCCAGAGTTGCCGAGTGTGAACGCTGATCAGAGTGGGCACCGAGGCGAGAGAATTATCGAGTCCGCTGACCCTGGTCCAGAAACCTGCCGCGCCGGGAATCGAACCCTGGTCCCGGGCCGTCCTCTGCTCTCGGGTCTGCCGCCTCTAACCAGTGAGCAGATCAAGCACGTCCTTAATCTATTGACTTATATGAGGGCAAGCCCTAAGATGGATGCCGCTCACAAAATGGCGTCCGAGGGTTCGGACGGAAACCACGATTTAAGGGTGTCAGCATCACTCGATCGTGACGCAAATGCATAGGAATGATGTCCTAATCATTACCGGTTCGTAGATACCAAATTCGTCATGGTACGATGATATTTTATGACACGAGTGATGGATCTCGGTACCGGGGGGCAGCAGGGTCCGGAATTACAGTACCACACCTCGCTGGAAGGACTCCCAGCAGCAGGAGGTCAGACTTGTGTCTGGTGGCAGCATCCATTTTGTGATGCTGAGGCTCTGGTTAAGTTTAACCGGGGTTCTGGTTCTGTACATGTCGTGACCCTCTAGAAGGGTGGAATGCTACCCCCGTCGCCAGAACTGGCGAGGGGGTAGTATTCCAATTCGTATGACACCTTACTCGATATGTTTTGATAATGCTATACCTAAGTTGGCAAATAACCGCGAGGATTATAATGCACTTAAGAGTATATGGTATAGCGTTATCATGGAAATAGCCTAAGGACATGGTTCCGAAAGCTGCAGACAGGCTCAGCTCATGCTAGAGCACAATCTCACATATTTCCAAGCACTCTGCCTCCAGGATTGATGAGGCCTACCATAGGAGTGACTTATAGGAATCTATGTGTCCATTTTAGGTTAGATATAGGTATACTATATCTATAGCAAAGGGTGATTACACCACCTTGCCCCAGCTGTACTACCAGCCAGTTGTGTCAGTTTTGGGATGGCCAGACAGGGGTGGCATAATACATGCTGCAGCCCCTGGTAGGCCCTGGGTATACCTATGCCCTGGGTACTTAAGGTACACTGTACAGGGGCTGATAAGGTGACCCAGTATCCAATCAGATATGTACCTAGGGTACATGGAGTCCATTTTAACAGAGAGAGCAGGAAGCCTGGGGCCCTGAATAGCAGGATCCCAGGCCAACTATGTCGAAAACCAGCTAAACACTAGGCAAAAAAGTTGGGGGCAACCATAGTCAGGTATCCACCTTCCTACACAGAATTCTGAAACGAATTGAGGGCCCCTGTCGGAAATTATTTTACTGGGAAGGCCATGTAGTTTTACAATATGGTTTAAGAACACTTCACTAAATTCTGTAGCTGTTGGTAGTTTTTGTAAGGGAATAAAGTGGCCCATTTTAGACAAAATATCCACAACTACTAAAATTCCAGTGAAGTTATGGGATTTAGGCAAATCTGTGATGAATTCAAACTGATAGTATGCCAGGGAAGCGGAGGTATGGGCAATGGTTGTAGAAGACCTTTAGGGGATGAATGGGAGGACTTTTGTCGTGCGCACACTGGGCAGGCTTTTATATATTGTTGGACGTCCAAGGGACAAGGGGGCGGTGGTTGTTCACCTTCTTAATGGAGGGTGGAAGACAGGTATCAATGGCATGTAAAAGCCACTTTTGGACGACACCCGAAAGAGTGACAGACATTTGTTTTGTGATAGGAGCATTGGAAGACAGAATCTTATTGAGAGCTTCAATGTCCAGTTTTCCCCAGTTCATAGTTGGTTTCCTGATGCTAGGTGCGGCTACAGGTGAGTTCACTGAGATCTCGAAACTCAAGCCGATCACAAATTGATCAGACCAACTTAAGGGAAGAGCTGGTGGGCTTTGAATGTACGATAAACTGAAGAAAATAGGGTTGAGTAGGTGGCCGGCCACATGAATGGGACCGGAGTTGCAAAGTGCAATATTCAATGCTGCCAGATAAAAGTAGCACTATTAGTACATGCAGAGTCATCCAAACGTAAGTTAAGGTCGCCCAAGATGGAGAAGTTGGCGGCATTTAAGAGAAACGGGGTTATTAGGTCAGGAAAGGATGAAGCCCATGGACCGGACAGCCCAGGGGGACGATAAACTAGTATGCCTGAGAAGGTGAACGTAGGGGTCAGGGCAAGCTTAAATAAAGCTGCCTCACAGCTCGTAAATGGCAGGTCTTCAAATTTGCACATTTAGGACTTTTTATAAATTATAGCAATGCCACCACTTGTCTTGGAGTCCCTGTCTTTCCTGACTATAGCATAGTTAAACAGTAAAGCTGCAGCTACATCAGGGCCAGAGCTCATAGCAATAGTAACTAGTAAATCCAGTATATGTAAAGCGCACAGCTACCCGGAGGCATCCCGGCACTGGGGGCCGTTGGGAAGATTAAGCGAGCTGCATGCGTCCGATCTGGGGCCATTGAGTATGGGTTAGGCAGGACGCTTGCAGCGACTAGAGCGCCTCCCGGAGGGAGAGTGTAGCCGAACAAAATGGCCACCAGGGCAGGAACAGCCCCGCAAAGTACAAGTGCAGGGAAAAAAATGAGTATAACACACTCAGTAAAGCAGAAAAATAACACAACAGCAAGCAACAAAACTATAAGCATCCCTACACCTAGAAAGGTAGAAAATGGTTATGGCAGCCACCGAACGTGACTTCCCCGTCTCCCTCCAGGAATTGTGGTAACAAATCTATAGCCCTTTCGCTCAGTCACTCGTGCTTTCTCTCAGAGAAATCAATAAGGAATACACAGCGGACCTTGCAGGCAAGTGATAACAGAGCGTTAGTACTTCTTAATACTTTTAAAGACAAAAACTTGGCTGCTTCTGTTTTTATTGTATATACCATCTTTATGTTTTTTTTATAGACTGTGCTGTATCTGTTTGACATCCCGGTCTGCAGCGGGACTTCCCCGATTGAGCAGAGTAAGTCTTTCAAGCCCCAGATCCAGAGCTGTAGGGGCAAATTAGCAGAATAGTTGTTTGGAACCTGTTTTTTTTATTTAGCGACTTATGTGTAGTCATCACAAACATTTCTCCTGCTTGGGGATTTTAATTATCGTGGAGAAGATTTTTTAGATATGGAAGTAGCAAAACTATTATCAGACTTAAAGACTTGAGGACTGCAACAAAAGATTACAGGCCCTACTCACTCGGCGTGCCACAATCTTGGACTTACTCTTCACCACCTCTACTGCACTGACTTGTGAAGCCCATGCCTTTGACGTGGACTGACCACTCATTACTCTTCACCACCTCTACTGCACTGACTTGTGAAGCCCATGCCTTTGACGTGGACTGACCACTCATTAATCTTCACCACCTCTACTGCACGGACTTGTGAACCCCATGCCTTGACGTGGACTGACCACTCATTAATCTTCACCACCTCTACTGCACTGACTTGTGAAGCCCATGCCTTTGACGTGGACTGACCACTCATTACTCTTCACCACCTCTACTGCACTGACTTGTGAAGCCCATGCCTTTGACATGGACTGACCTCTCGTTAATCTTTACCACCTCTACTGCACTAACTTGTGAAGCCCATGCCTTTGACGTGGACTGACCTCTCATTACTCTTCACCACTTCTACTGCACTAACTTGTGAAGCCCATGCCTTTGACGTGGACTGACCACTCATTAATCTTCACCACCTCTACTGCACTGACTTGTGAAGCTCATGCCTTTGACGTGGACTGACCACTAATTACTCTTCACCACCTCTACTGCAGTAACTTGTGAAGCCCATGCCTTGACGTGGACTGACCACTCATTAATCTTCACCACCTCTACTGCACTGACTTGTATAACCCATGCCTTTGACGTGGACTGACCACTCATTAATCTTCACCACCTCTACTGCACGGACTTGTGAAGCCCATGCCTTTGACGTGGACTGACCACTCATTAATCTTCACCACCTCTACTGCATTGACTTGTGAAGCCAATGCCTTGACGTGGACTGACCACTCATTAATCTTCACCACCTCTACTGCACTGACTTGTGAAGCCCATGCCTTTGACGTGGACTGACCACTCATTACTCTTCACCACCTCTACTGCACTGACTTGTGAAGCCCATGCCTTTGACGTGGACTGACCACTCATTAATCTTCACCACCTCTACTGCACTGACCTGTGAAGCCCATGCCTTTGACGTGGACTGACCACTCATTACTCTTCACCACCTCTAC